>NC_140585.1:1114214508-1115449452 GCF_964204655.1 Triturus cristatus
GCAGCGAGTAGGTAGCAGCGAGTAGGTAGCAGCGAGTAGGTAGCAGCGAGTAGGTAGCAGCGAGTAGGTAGCAGCGAGTAGGTAGCAGCGAGTAGGTAGCAGCGAGTAGGTAGCAGCGAGTAGGTAGCAGCGAGTAGGTAGCAGCGAGTAGGTAGCAGCGAGTAGGTAGCAGCGAGTAGGTAGCAGCGAGTAGGTAGCAGCGAGTAGGTAGCAGCGAGTAGGTAGCAGCGAGTAGGTAGCAGCGAGTAGGTAGCAGCGAGTAGGTAGCAGCGAGTAGGTAGCAGCGAGTAGGTAGCAGCGAGTAGGTAGCAGCGAGTAGGTAGCAGCGAGTAGGTAGCAGCGAGTAGGTAGCAGCGAGTAGGTAGCAGCGAGTAGGTAGCAGCGAGTAGGTAGCAGCGAGTAGGTAGCAGCGAGTAGGTAGCAGCGAGTAGGTAGCAGCGAGTAGGTAGCAGCGAGTAGGTAGCAGCGAGTAGGTAGCAGCGAGTAGGTAGCAGCGAGTAGGTAGCAGCGAGTAGGTAGCAGCGAGTAGGTAGCAGCGAGTAGGTAGCAGCGAGTAGGTAGCAGCGAGTAGGTAGCAGCGAGTAGGTAGCAGCGAGTAGGTAGCAGCGAGTAGGTAGCAGCGAGTAGGTAGCAGCGAGTAGGTAGCAGCGAGTAGGTAGCAGCGAGTAGGTAGCAGCGAGTAGGTAGCAGCGAGTAGGTAGCAGCGAGTAGGTAGCAGCGAGTAGGTAGCAGCGAGTAGGTAGCAGCGAGTAGGTAGCAGCGAGTAGGTAGCAGCGAGTAGGTAGCAGCGAGTAGGTAGCAGCGAGTAGGTAGCAGCGAGTAGGTAGCAGCGAGTAGGTAGCAGCGAGTAGGTAGCAGCGAGTAGGTAGCAGCGAGTAGGTAGCAGCGAGTAGGTAGCAGCGAGTAGGTAGCAGCGAGTAGGTAGCAGCGAGTAGGTAGCAGCGAGTAGGTAGCAGCGAGTAGGTAGCAGCGAGTAGGTAGCAGCGAGTAGGTAGCAGCGAGTAGGTAGCAGCGAGTAGGTAGCAGCGAGTAGGTAGCAGCGAGTAGGTAGCAGCGAGTAGGTAGCAGCGAGTAGGTAGCAGCGAGTAGGTAGCAGCGAGTAGGTAGCAGCGAGTAGGTAGCAGCGAGTAGGTAGCAGCGAGTAGGTAGCAGCGAGTAGGTAGCAGCGAGTAGGTAGCAGCGAGTAGGTAGCAGCGAGTAGGTAGCAGCGAGTAGGTAGCAGCGAGTAGGTAGCAGCGAGTAGGTAGCAGCGAGTAGGTAGCAGCGAGTAGGTAGCAGCGAGTAGGTAGCAGCGAGTAGGTAGCAGCGAGTAGGTAGCAGCGAGTAGGTAGCAGCGAGTAGGTAGCAGCGAGTAGGTAGCAGCGAGTAGGTAGCAGCGAGTAGGTAGCAGCGAGTAGGTAGCAGCGAGTAGGTAGCAGCGAGTAGGTAGCAGCGAGTAGGTAGCAGCGAGTAGGTAGCAGCGAGTAGGTAGCAGCGAGTAGGTAGCAGCGAGTAGGTAGCAGCGAGTAGGTAGCAGCGAGTAGGTAGCAGCGAGTAGGTAGCAGCGAGTAGGTAGCAGCGAGTAGGTAGCAGCGAGTAGGTAGCAGCGAGTAGGTAGCAGCGAGTAGGTAGCAGCGAGTAGGTAGCAGCGAGTAGGTAGCAGCGAGTAGGTAGCAGCGAGTAGGTAGCAGCGAGTAGGTAGCAGCGAGTAGGTAGCAGCGAGTAGGTAGCAGCGAGTAGGTAGCAGCGAGTAGGTAGCAGCGAGTAGGTAGCAGCGAGTAGGTAGCAGCGAGTAGGTAGCAGCGAGTAGGTAGCAGCGAGTAGGTAGCAGCGAGTAGGTAGCAGCGAGTAGGTAGCAGCGAGTAGGTAGCAGCGAGTAGGTAGCAGCGAGTAGGTAGCAGCGAGTAGGTAGCAGCGAGTAGGTAGCAGCGAGTAGGTAGCAGCGAGTAGGTAGCAGCGAGTAGGTAGCAGCGAGTAGGTAGCAGCGAGTAGGTAGCAGCGAGTAGGTAGCAGCGAGTAGGTAGCAGCGAGTAGGTAGCAGCGAGTAGGTAGCAGCGAGTAGGTAGCAGCGAGTAGGTAGCAGCGAGTAGGTAGCAGCGAGTAGGTAGCAGCGAGTAGGTAGCAGCGAGTAGGTAGCAGCGAGTAGGTAGCAGCGAGTAGGTAGCAGCGAGTAGGTAGCAGCGAGTAGGTAGCAGCGAGTAGGTAGCAGCGAGTAGGTAGCAGCGAGTAGGTAGCAGCGAGTAGGTAGCAGCGAGTAGGTAGCAGCGAGTAGGTAGCAGCGAGTAGGTAGCAGCGAGTAGGTAGCAGCGAGTAGGTAGCAGCGAGTAGGTAGCAGCGAGTAGGTAGCAGCGAGTAGGTAGCAGCGAGTAGGTAGCAGCGAGTAGGTAGCAGCGAGTAGGTAGCAGCGAGTAGGTAGCAGCGAGTAGGTAGCAGCGAGTAGGTAGCAGCGAGTAGGTAGCAGCGAGTAGGTAGCAGCGAGTAGGTAGCAGCGAGTAGGTAGCAGCGAGTAGGTAGCAGCGAGTAGGTAGCAGCGAGTAGGTAGCAGCGAGTAGGTAGCAGCGAGTAGGTAGCAGCGAGTAGGTAGCAGCGAGTAGGTAGCAGCGAGTAGGTAGCAGCGAGTAGGTAGCAGCGAGTAGGTAGCAGCGAGTAGGTAGCAGCGAGTAGGTAGCAGCGAGTAGGTAGCAGCGAGTAGGTAGCAGCGAGTAGGTAGCAGCGAGTAGGTAGCAGCGAGTAGGTAGCAGCGAGTAGGTAGCAGCGAGTAGGTAGCAGCGAGTAGGTAGCAGCGAGTAGGTAGCAGCGAGTAGGTAGCAGCGAGTAGGTAGCAGCGAGTAGGTAGCAGCGAGTAGGTAGCAGCGAGTAGGTAGCAGCGAGTAGGTAGCAGCGAGTAGGTAGCAGCGAGTAGGTAGCAGCGAGTAGGTAGCAGCGAGTAGGTAGCAGCGAGTAGGTAGCAGCGAGTAGGTAGCAGCGAGTAGGTAGCAGCGAGTAGGTAGCAGCGAGTAGGTAGCAGCGAGTAGGTAGCAGCGAGTAGGTAGCAGCGAGTAGGTAGCAGCGAGTAGGTAGCAGCGAGTAGGTAGCAGCGAGTAGGTAGCAGCGAGTAGGTAGCAGCGAGTAGGTAGCAGCGAGTAGGTAGCAGCGAGTAGGTAGCAGCGAGTAGGTAGCAGCGAGTAGGTAGCAGCGAGTAGGTAGCAGCGAGTAGGTAGCAGCGAGTAGGTAGCAGCGAGTAGGTAGCAGCGAGTAGGTAGCAGCGAGTAGGTAGCAGCGAGTAGGTAGCAGCGAGTAGGTAGCAGCGAGTAGGTAGCAGCGAGTAGGTAGCAGCGAGTAGGTAGCAGCGAGTAGGTAGCAGCGAGTAGGTAGCAGCGAGTAGGTAGCAGCGAGTAGGTAGCAGCGAGTAGGTAGCAGCGAGTAGGTAGCAGCGAGTAGGTAGCAGCGAGTAGGTAGCAGCGAGTAGGTAGCAGCGAGTAGGTAGCAGCGAGTAGGTAGCAGCGAGTAGGTAGCAGCGAGTAGGTAGCAGCGAGTAGGTAGCAGCGAGTAGGTAGCAGCGAGTAGGTAGCAGCGAGTAGGTAGCAGCGAGTAGGTAGCAGCGAGTAGGTAGCAGCGAGTAGGTAGCAGCGAGTAGGTAGCAGCGAGTAGGTAGCAGCGAGTAGGTAGCAGCGAGTAGGTAGCAGCGAGTAGGTAGCAGCGAGTAGGTAGCAGCGAGTAGGTAGCAGCGAGTAGGTAGCAGAGAGTAGGTAGCAGAGTAGGTAGCAGAGAGTAGGTAGCAGAGAGTAGGTAGCAGAGTAGGTAGCAGAGTAGGTAGCAGAGTAGGTAGCAGAGTAGGTAGCAGAGTAGGTAGCAGAGTAGGTAGCAGAGTAGGTACTAGCCAGTGGGTACTAGCCAGTGGGTACTAGCCAGTGGGTACTAGCCAGTGGGTACTAGCCAGTGGGTACTAGCCAGTGGGTACTAGCCAGTGGGTACTAGCCAGTGGGTACTAGCCAGTGGGTACTAGCCAGTGGGTACTAGCCAGTGGGTACTAGCCAGTGGGTACTAGCCAGTGGGTACTAGCCAGTGGGTACTAGCCAGTGGGTACTAGCCAGTGGGTACTAGCCAGTGGGTACTAGCCAGTGGGTACTAGCCAGTGGGTACTAGCCAGTGGGTACTAGCCAGTGGGTACTAGCCAGTGGGTACTAGCCAGTGGGTACTAGCCAGTGGGTACTAGCGAGTGGGTAGTAGCGAGTGAGTAGGTAGTAGAGAGTGAGTAGGTAGTAGAGAGTGAGTAGGTAGTAGAGAGTGAGTAGGTAGTAGAGAGTAGTAGTAGTAGAGAGTGAGTAGTAGTAGTAGAGAGTGAGTAGTAGTAGAAGAGATTGAGTAGTAGTAGAAGAGATTGAGTAGTAGTAGAAGAGATTGAGTAGTAGTAGCGAGTGAGTAGTAGTAGCGAGTGAGTAGTAGTAGCGAGTGAGTAGTAGTAGCGAGTGAGTAGTAGTAGCGAGTGAGTAGTAGTAGCGAGTGAGTAGTAGTAGCGAGTGAGTAGTAGTAGTAGCGAGTGAGTAGTAGTAGTAGCGAGTGAGTAGTAGTAGTAGCGAGTGAGTAGTAGTAGTAGCGAGTGAGTAGTAGTAGTAGCGAGTGAGTAGTAGTAGTAGCGAGTGAGTAGTAGTAGAGAGTAGGTAGTAGAGAGTAGGTAGTAGAGAGTAGGTAGTAGAGAGTAGGTAGTAGAGAGTAGGTAGTAGAGAGTAGGTAGTAGAGAGTAGGTAGTAGAGAGTAGGTAGTAGGTAGTAGAGAGTAGGTAGTAGAGAGTAGAGAGTAGGTAGTAGAGAGTAGAGAGTAGGTAGTAGAGAGTAGAGAGTAGGTAGTAGAGAGTAGGTAGTAGAGAGTAGGTAGTAGAGTAGGTAGTAGAGTAGGTAGTAGAGTAGGTAGTAGAGTAGGTAGTAGAGTAGGTAGAGAGTGAGTAGTAGTAGTAGAGAGTGAGTAGTAGTAGAAGAGAGTGAGTAGTAGTAGAAGAGAGTGAGTAGTAGTAGTAGCGAGTGAGTAGTAGTAGTAGCGAGTGAGTAGTAGTAGTAGCGAGTGAGTAGTAGTAGTAGCGAGTGAGTAGTAGTAGTAGCGAGTGAGTAGTAGTAGTAGTAGCGAGTAGGTAGTAGAGAGTAGGTAGTAGAGAGTAGGTAGTAGAGAGTAGGTAGTAGAGAGTAGGTAGTAGAGAGTAGGTAGTAGAGAGTAGGTAGTAGAGAGTAGGTAGTAGAGAGTAGGTAGTAGAGAGTAGGTAGTAGAGAGTAGGTAGTAGAGAGTAGGTAGTAGAGAGTAGGTAGTAGAGAGTAGGTAGTAGAGAGTAGGTAGTAGAGAGTAGAGAGTAGGTAGTAGAGAGTAGAGAGTAGGTAGTAGAGAGTAGAGAGTAGGTAGTAGAGAGTAGAGAGTAGGTAGTAGAGAGTAGGTAGTAGAGAGTAGAGAGTAGGTAGTAGAGAGTAGGTAGTAGAGTAGGTAGTAGAGTAGGTAGTAGAGTAGGTAGTAGAGTAGGTAGTAGAGTAGGTAGTAGAGAGTGAGTAGTAGTAGTAGAGAGTGAGTAGTAGTAGCAGAGAGTGAGTAGTAGTAGTAGCGAGTGGGTACTAGCGAGTGGGTACTAGCGAGTGGGTACTAGCGAGTGGGTACTAGCGAGTGGGTACTAGCGAGTGGGTACTAGCGAGTGGGTACTAGCGAGTGGGTACTAGCGAGTGGGTACTAGCGAGTGGGTACTAGCGAGTGGGTACTAGCGAGTGGGTACTAGCGAGTGGGTACTAGCGAGTGGGTACTAGCGAGTGGGTACTAGCGAGTGGGTACTAGCGAGTGAGTAGGTAGTAGAGGTAGTAGTAGCGAGTGAGTAGTAGTAGTAGCGAGTGAGTAGTAGTAGCGAGTGAGTAGTAGTAGCGAGTGAGTAGTAGTAGCGAGTGAGTAGTAGCGAGCGAGTAGTAGTAGCGAGCGAGTAGTAGTAGCGAGCGAGTAGTAGTAGCGAGCGAGTAGTAGTAGCGAGCGAGTAGTAGTGAGTAGGTAGTAGAGAGTAGGTAGTAGAGTGAGTAGTAATAGAAGAGATTGAGTAGTAGAGATTGAGTAGTAGAGAGTGAGGAGTAGAGAGTGAGGAGTAGAGAGTGAGGAGTAGAGAGTGAGGAGTAGAGAGTGAGGAGTAGAGAGTGAGGAGTAGAGAGTGAGGAGTAGAGAGTGAGGAGTAGAGAGTGAGGAGTAGAGAGTGAGGAGTAGAGAGTGAGGAGTAGAGAGTGAGGAGTAGAGAGTGAGGAGTAGAGAGTGAGGAGTAGAGAGTGAGGAGTAGAGAGTGAGGAGTAGAGAGTGAGGAGTAGAGAGTGAGGAGTAGAGAGCGAGGAGTAGAGAGTGAGGAGTAGAGAGCGAGGAGTAGAGAGTGAGGAGTAGGTAGTAGAGGTAGTAGTAGTAGAGAGTGAGTACTAGCGAGTACTAGCGAGAGAGTACTAGCGAGAGAGTACTAGCGAGAGAGTACTAGCGAGTACTAGCGAGAGAGTACTAGCGAGAGAGTACTAGCGAGAGAGTACTAGCGAGAGAGTAGTAGCGAGAGAGTAGTAGCGAGAGAGTAGTAGCGAGAGAGTAGTAGCGAGAGAGTAGTAGCGAGAGAGTAGTAGCGAGTAGTAGAGAGTAGTAGAGAGTAGTAGAGAGGTGTCAGTCAGTCAGTGTCAGTCAGTCAGTCAGTCAGTGTCAGTCAGTCAGTCAGTGTCAGTCAGTCAGTGTCAGTCAGTCAGTGTCAGTCAGTCAGTGTCAGTCAGTCAGTCAGTGTCAGTCAGTCAGTGTCAGTCAGTCAGAGTCAGTCAGTCAGTGTCAGTCAGTCAGTGTCAGTCAGTCAGTGTCAGTCAGTCAGTGTCAGTCAGTCAGTCAGTGTCAGTCAGTCAGTCAGTGTCAGTCAGTCAGTCAGTGTCAGTCAGTCAGTCAGTCAGTGTCAGTCAGTGTCAGTGTCAGTGTCAGTCAGTCAGTGTCAGTGTCAGTGTCAGTGTCAGCTAGAGCAGCTCTGCTGACCTGGTTCTCTGGCTCTAAAGCAGCTCTGCTGACCTGGTTCTCTGGCTCTAAAGCAGCTCTGCTGACCTGGTTCTCTGGCTCTAAAGCAGCTCTGCTGACCTGGTTTCTCTGGCTCTAAAGCAGCTCTGCTGACCTGGTTTCTCTGGCTCTACAGCAGGTCTGCTGACCTGGTTTCTCTGGCTCTACAGCAGGTCTGCTGACCTGGTTTCTCTGGCTCTACAGCAGGTCTGCTGACCTGGTTTCTCTGGCTCTACAGCAGGTCTGCTGACCTGGTTTCTCTGGCTCTACAGCAGGTCTGCTGACCTGGTTTCTCTGGCTCTACAGCAGGTCTGCTGACCTGGTTTCTCTGGCTCTACAGCAGGTCTGCTGACCTGGTTTCTCTGGCTCTACAGCAGGTCTGCTGACCTGGTTCTATGGCTCTACAGCAGGTCTGCTGACCTGGTTCTATGGCTCTACAGCAGGTCTGCTGACCTGGTTCTATGGCTCTACAGCACCTCTGCTAACCTGGTTCTCTCCCTCTAGAGCAGCCCTGCTAACCTGGTTCTCTCCCTCTAGAGCAGCCCTGCTATCCTGGTTCTCTCCCTCTAGAGCAGCCCTGCTAACCTGGTTCTCTCCCTCTAGAGCAGCCCTGCTAACCTGGTTCTCTCCCTCTAGAGCAGCTCTGCTGGCCTAGTTCTCTGGCTCTAGAGAAGCTCTGCTGGCCTGGTTCTCTGGCTCTAGAGCAGCTCTGCTGGCCTGGTTCTCTGGCTCTAGAGCACCTCTGCTGGCCTGGTTCTCTGGCTCTAGAGCAGCTCCGCTGCCCTGGTTCTCTGGCTCTAGAGCAGCTCTGCTGACCTGGTTCTCTGGCTCTAGAGCAGCTCTGCTGACCTGGTTCTCTGGCTCTACAGCAGCTCTGCTGACCTAGTTCTTAGGCTCTAGAGCAGCTCTGCTGACCTGGTTCTCTGGCTCTACAGCACCTCTGCTGACCTGGTTTTCTGCACTCACGATGCACGCACCAGACTTCGCAAAAATATATTTAAAAATAATATAAATTTATTATAAGTACAAATATATTATTTTTATGAATATCTTACATAATCTCTTGCCCTAATGTGTATATTAAAGACACATACATATCATTTTGGAACATACAATTTTGTTTGTGGGAGTCGCGCACCCAGCGCGCCCCAGCAAGTATATGATGTCACGCGGGACCCGCAACCGCGCAAACATCTCGTACCGTAATGCGCATGTGTCGCGAATGCGCGGGAGCAGGAGTCGCAGACTGGTCGCATACCAATCGCACACATCACGTGATATTAAATGTATATGATGCAACTGAAAGACACGCAGCCGTCGCACACCATACGCGGATCCTTCATGACTTTTCTAAAATGGCGGCTAGAATGCGCACACCCGCCGTGATGTGTACGCTTTGAGTGCGCGACTCAATATATAAAAATAAAAAATGAATCAATATTTCAGTTTTAATTTTTTGTAAATTTCTTTTGCAATTTTCAGAATATATAATGTTATTTAATGAATAAAATATTTATAAACAGTTTACCTATTTTTTTTAACTGATTTTCTACAGTTTTTAAACTACTATCACTTAAAAATTAGCATTTAAAAAACCTTTGTAATTCGCTGAAAAAAAAACATAGGTTTCAGAGACGTTATAGTTAGAAATTAGCATTTAAAAAACCTTAGAAATTCACAGAAAAAAGCATAGGTTTCAGGGGTGTTCTAGTTAGCTGGCCATTTCACTCGCACAAAACCATAGAAATTCCTCCGTTATAATTAGTTCTGCTAACTATAACTGGCGCGCCCGCAATGCACTGCTGATGATGTCACATATTGCATCATTCATGACATGATCAATGACATCACTGATGACCACTGATGACATCTCAAATGACATCACTGATGACATCATCCACGTGACAATCTGATACACCTCATCATACACTAGTATAACCTTTCATCACTGACTGTAAAATACAGAGTACCATATTCGAAACCACTGACACACCAATACCAGTTACTACATACCCACTCACTGATTCCTAAGTCTACACACACAACTACCCATTCAACAACAGAATCATTTATACATGCAGTCACTAATTAATAGAACACTATCAAATGCACTTATACGCATATATAGACATTGACACATCAGCAGTCATCTTAGTCGGTTATGCAGTTATCCTACTCACTCATGAAAATTAATCGCACTTACACAATTATCCAACAACACCTCATTTGTTAAAACACATAGTAACTCATAGTTAATATGTTAAAAAAGCACCATTACAATTATACACTCATTCATATAGTTACTCACAATCACTGACTCTTACACATACTTATTTATATACGCCAACTCTCACATACAATGCCTTTTATTTTTTAACTTTGTTGAAGATGTACAACTAAAACATATATTCGCTCACCAACACACAAATAAATACACTCAGTCACCCAAACAACAGTTTCCACATGCACTCTTAAACCTCTACACCTAGTCAATCAACCATTCACACATCTATGCATTGTTACACACACCCCATCCAACCACACACAAACTCAGTGTCCCATACAAATATTCACCCAACTAATCAATAACTAATATACACACTCATGTAGTTAGTGACCAACTGATGCAGCATGTTATACAACAGACAGTGATGCACACATTCACATAGTTTAGTTACTAATCCATGTATTAAGTGAGACACTTAATTACTCACTTAGACAGTCAGACAGCTACTAAATCCTCCATCCAGACAGTTATATATCCACTCAATCTTCAATACAGATTGGTATATATATATAATACATATTTAAATTTCAAACTAAACCACATTCCCTGGATGATGTCATTAGTGAGGTCATCAGTGGTGTCATTTGAGATATCAGTGATGTCACTGACCATGTCATGAATGATGCAGTATGTGACATCATCAGCAGTGCATTGCGGGCGCGCGAGTTATAGTTAGCAGAACTAACTATAACGGAGGAATTTCTATGGGTTTGTACGAGTGAAATGGCCAGCTAACTATAACACCCCTGAAACCTACGTTTTTTTTCTGTGAAATATTATATTTATAGGTTTCGTTTCGCAATTTTGCCAAAAAGGAACAACATTTGAGTTGCTTTTGCATTAAGTACGTGGCTTCCTAGCACTCACATTACTCAGACTGTATTAACTGTCTAAAAGCTAAGCACTATGCTTGATATACTTATTGCACGCTCGATTTCAGTAATTGCTCACTTTATCAATGGTGTTAGCAACGACATGCTAAAACGGATTTTTACGAACAATAAGCACTTAACCGCAGACTACAGTGTTCCAACATGTGTACATATCACTAGTATGCTTGGATATCTATCATTATGTATGTGTAGTCAGACATTTAGAAATGGCCGCCATGGTTAACCATACCATTCGTCAATTACTAGTCTGTCCTTTGTTTCAGCAGCTATGTAATGCCTCCTGTGTTTTGTAGTATTTCGTGTGATCAAGTCAGTCTGTCTGACGAAATGCGTAACGAATAAGAATATTGGTTTACTTTCAGAGTGCGAGTCCTTCTGTGAAGAAGACGCTGTGTGGAATTTAAGTAACCGGGAGACCTGCATTGACTCGCCACCTGCCAATGGGCCATCGACTTCGGAAATTTGGGTCATGTGTGGAGATAGATATAGATATATATATATATATATATATATATATCTATATCTATCTATATCAACGCTCCAAATCCTTATTATTAAAAGGAAGTAAGCACTCACGGGAGACACTCGGAAGGAATTTTATTCCGATACAGCAAACCAACGCGTTTCGGCGGACTGCCTTCCTCGGTGTTTGCTAACGCACCGGGAGGCCGCCATTTTCAATGCCTGCATCAGTTGTAACATCTGTATGGCAACATAGAAAGGGGACTTGTGCGCTGATCGCACAGAGTCCGCCATTTACAAATGTATATTTGTCACTCATTCAATGAAACCGGATTTAGATATTAAAAAAACATTCTTAATCATAAATGTTGAGCTCTATGTAAACAATACCCGAATATACGAGTTACATTTCATACATAATTCACGCATTGTGGCATTTCTACGTGTTTCCTGCCATGTATTGGCTAAAGCACCCATGTAGCAACACTAAGAGCGGACTAGTGGGATAATCGCACACTCTGCCATAGGTAAATATGTGATTATACCTGTCTTAATCAGTTCATTTTGGATACCATTCAAAATTACGAGAAAATCAGCATCTTTAAAGTGCATGTTACGGGTCTAGAGTCCGATAGGATCATGTTCAGAAAAACAATATACATTCTGTGCACAATTCATCACTATTCATCATATAATGCCATGTATTGGCTCTGACATTTCCCAATAATTACTACTGTGTATCAGTTTTTGATAGACCCACAGATTAACTCAAGATAGGTACCCAACACAATTCTGCCGTTGATCGGCAATCACATATCAATAATTTCATCAAACAGTTAATGGCAGTTATACTTTCAATATATAGTTTCCTGGCATGACAAGTCACAATCTTAAACACCTCATAATCCCAAATGTGATGCCAATTCTTCGCCACTGTTTAGGCCTTTGGGAAACTTTGTCTGGCAGTCAACTATATATCATGACTCCAGTCTTCGCAGCTTCCTCAGCCTATCACCCCCTCTGATGTTCTCTGGTACGACATCCAAACCATAGAATTTTAGGAGATTCCTATTGCTGGAATGTCTCTCAGTGTAGTGTCTCGCTACAGGATATGAAGTGTCTTTGTTGGTAATTGCCCTTTGGTGTTCTAATATCCTGATCTTCAGTGGGTGTATGGTGCTACCTATGTACCATAGGTTACATGGACATACTAAGCAGTATACTGCATATGAGGTGCTGCAGGTGATAAATTTATTAATAGTTCTTTTCACTTGTATGCCTGGTAAGTTATAAGAGAGAACTCGTCTACTGTTGTAACACGCCTTACATTTCCCACAGGGGAAAAAACCTTTCATTTCTTTCAGGGTTCTCGCCCCTGGGGACTCTCTCTAGATGGCTACGCACTAGTTGATCTCTCAAAGATCGTGCCTTTCTGTTGAAATGCCACAATGTGTGAATTATGTATGAAGTGTAACTCGTATATTTGGGTATTGTTTACATAGAGCTCAACATTTATGATTAAGAATGTTTTTTAATGATATCTAAATCAGGTTTCATTGAATGAGTGACAAATATACATTTGTAAATGGCGGACTCTGTGCGATCAGCGCACAAGTCCCCTTTCTATGTTGCCATATGGATGTTACAACTGATGCAGGCATTGAAAATGGCGGCCTCCCGGTGCGTTAGCAAACACCGAGGAAGGCAGTGCGCCGAAACGCGTTTGTTTGCTGTATCGGAATAAAATTTCTTCCGAGTGCCTCCCGTGAGTGCTTACTTCCTTTTAATGATAAGGATTTGGAGCGTTGATGATTTGTGGCTTGCACCGCCACAACGAGAGCACCCACCCGTGAGTGAATTCCCGAATAAAGGTGCATTTCGAGCCGATGTTGATGGAAGTGCACCGCCAACCCTTGAAGACGCTTTAATTTTGGCCCAGTCAATGCAGCGGACGTCGGAAACCGGCATGACAAGTAAGACGCTGCGCGACGAACGGCAATACGCAGGACACAACTGTGTCATAGTGATAGGATAAAGCTTGGCAGGGTGAGGGAGACACGCAAGAAGCGAAAGTATTCCGTAGGAACAAGAGGATGTTTAGCGACTCCACACGCCACGAGGCCGCACAAGGCATGTTTAAAAATAAGGCATCCAGAGCAACGGGTGATTCAGCCACACCCACTGATGTAAAATCTACGAGTGGGGTTAATGGCATGTTAACGAAGTTGGAGAGACTCGATGAAAGAGAAACGCGCAAGTGGTGGAAGGCGACTTCACTGCAGAGCTACATCGAGGTCAATAAGAACTGTTGGGGCAAATGAAGACACGCCTCCTAAAATATGAAAGCAAAATTAAAACCAGGAAACAAGAAAAATACGAAAGGGATGAAAAGGACTATCTTCAAGGAAGAGTGCTAACGTTTGCACGCAAATTTGACATTCCCAGAAAAGAACTATCATTGCAAACTACGCGAACAGAGACTGTGCAAGTGGTAACATCAGAATCTGAAGTCACTGAAAATGAATCAGAAGACGAACGGACCACAAGCCTGCAGTCGGAAAAATGACTACTCCTTTTTTCGACGAGTTCAAGATTATTAGGCAATCATGGTTAAGGGGAGGGAAAAACAAACCACCCGAACGAGCAAGCGAAGAACGCAGAGATCAGGGTGGGGCAGGAAGAGGAAGAATACCCTCTTGGGCATCTCGCAGGAAGAGATACAACAAGAAGTAACCAACGCGAGCAATCTTACCATCGTGAACTTGACCCCGAGAATATTGTCTGATAAAGAAATCAAAGTTTTATCTCTGGGACTGACGTTTTGCCCTACACACCATCTAGAGTTTACGCAAACTAGAATCGATTTGTTTTGCTTTGTACGCAAATTGAAACTACACAAATATTTTAAACTACGACCCACCATGAGAGAAAGTAAAACCACTACCTCAAGAATAACGGCAACAGACATACTGACATGCAATGACATACGTGCCGTGGAATTGTTGCAAAACTTGCATACAGAAGACCAAGTGAATACAGGGTTATGTATGACAGAAAGGGCAATAAAAGTGGGCATTGAACAAGGGATGCAAGAAAGTCCCTTCAAACCGAAATCACTGTTCGTCCGTCAAATGCTCTACGATTCAATCGACGTATTCTCAGAGGCAATGGTTAAAGATCTACTCAATTTTCGAAGCAAAAAATATCATGGGGCTGGGAGAGACAATCTAACCAGAGAGGAGAAGATGGCACTAACTAATTTAATGGAAGACAAAACGATCATTATAAAACCTTCGGACAAAGGTGGGAATGTAGTTCTGCAAACAAGAACACAGTATCGGGAAGAAGCACTCCGACAACTGCACGATACAAAGTATTATACACCGACCACACGAGAAGTGTATTTGGCTAGTGTGGAAAAATATGAAACTATGCTTAAGCTGTGGAACACCAAGGGTATGCTGGGAAAGGAGGAACACCTATTTTTAAGATGCCCAAACCCAGTGACAGCAACTTTTTATCACATTCCAAAGATACACAAGGATGCAGTGGATCCGCCTGGAAGACCTATAGTCTCGTCCCAAGGAAGTCTGACGGAACACATGTCTATGTTCATAGATCATTTTCTCTTTCCATTCGTGACTGAATTAAAATCCTATATAAGAGACACCAAAGATTTTTTGGGTAAAATTTCTTTGACAGGATGGGATCCAACGTACCGGATGATGGTGTTAGATATTACAAGCTTGTACACCTGTATCAGTCATCATGATGGATTGAAAGCATTACAGCACTTTTTAAACAAAAGACAGCTTAGATTTGCTGCACACAATGACATGATCTTACAATTCACTGAATTTTGTTTGATGAACAACATTTTTGTTCGAGGACGGATACTTCAAACAAGTATCAGGTACAGCGATGGGCACATGTTTCGCCCCCAGCTATGCGAATCTGTTCGTAGGCTGGTGGGAGGAACAGGTGCCCAAAACATATGAACATGGTAACCTGACAGGAAGAGTAGTGGAGTGGTATCGCTATATTGACTTATTCATAGTGTGGCATGGAGGAATTGAATCCGCAAATGGTTACATTACCAATCTAAATAACAATCATCTTAATTTGCAATTTTCAGGCGTAGTTAGTCCAGTGGCAGTGGACTACCTTGACCTGTAGGTATTTGTAATGGAAGAACAGTTACACACTGCCCTACACCGTAAAACTACGGCAGGTAATTCCACCCTATTTGCCACGAGTAACCACCCACCGAAATTGATTCAAAGTATTCCGTATGGGGAACTGCTGCGTTTGAAACGCAACAGTTCAAGATCATGTGACTTTGAGGTGTCAGCTAAAGAATGCATACAAAGGTTTGCCCTAAGGGGATATAATCCCACATTATTGCAAAACACACTTAATAAGGTGAAAGGCATTCCAAGACAAGTTGTTAACCAGCAAACAGGTGTCAGAAAACCAGTCAGATATTACCCATGAGGGTAAATTCAGGATGGTGACTACCTACTCAGCAGAAGCCAATTATCTGAAACGTATGTTGAGTAAAAACTGGCATATTCTGCGAACCGACTCTGTATTGAATGAGGATATTCCATCATATCCACTAGTAACTTTCAGAAAGGCACGATCTTTGAGAGATCAACTAGTGCGTAGCCATCTAGAGAAAGAGTCCCCAGGGGCGAGAACCCTGAAAGAAATTAAAGGTTTTTTCCCCTGTGGGAAATGTAAGGCGTGTTACAACAGTAGACGAGTTCTCTCTTACAACTTAAAAGGCATACAAGTGAAAAGAACTATTAATAAATTTATCACCTGCAGCACCTCATATGCAGTATACTGCTTAGTATGTCCATGTAACCTATGGTACATAGGTAGCACCATACACCCACTGAAGATCAGGATATTAGAACACCAAAGGGCAATTACCAACAAAGACACTTCATATCCTGTAGCGAGACACTACGCTGAGAGACATTCCAGCAATAGGAATCTACTAAAATTCTATGGTTTGGATGTCGTACCAGAGAACATCAGAGGGGGTGATAGGCTGTGGAAGCTGCGAAGACTGGAGTCACCATATATAGTTGACTGCCAGACAAAGTTTCCCAAAGGCCTAAACAGCGGCGAAGAATTGGCATCACATTTGGGATTATGAGGTGTTTAAGATTGTGACTTGTCATGCCAGGAAACTATATATTGAAAGTATAACTGCCATTAACTGTTTGATGAAATTATTGCTATGTGATTGCCGATCAACGGCAGAATTGTGTTGGGTACCTATCTTGAGTTAATCTGTGGGTCTATCAAAGACTGATACACAGTAGTAATTATTGGGAAATGTCAGAGCCAATACATGGCATTATATGATGAATAGTGATGAATTGTGCATTGTGCACAGAATGCATATTGTTTTTCTGAACATGATCCTATCGGACTCTAGACCTGTAACATGCACTTTAAAGATGCTGATTTTCTCGTAATTTTGAATGGTATCCAAAATGAACTGATTAAGACAGGTATAATCACATATTTACCTATGGCGGAGTGTGCGATTATCCCACTAGTCCGCTCTTAGTGTTGCTACATGGGTGCTTTAGCCAATACATGGCAGGAAACACGTTGAAATGCCACAATGCGTGAATTATGTATGAAATGTAACTCGTATATTTGGGTATTGTTTACATAGAGCTCAACATTTATGATTAAGAATGTTTTTTAATGATATCAAAATCAGGTTTCATTGAATGAGTGACAAATATACATTTGTAAATGGTGGACTCTGTGCGATCAGCGCACAAGTCTCCTTTCTATGTTGCCATACGGATGTTACAACTGATGCAGGCATTGAAAATGGCGGCCTCCCGGTGCGTTAGCAAACACTGAGGAAGGCAGTCCACCGAAACGAGTTGGTTTGCAGTATCGGAATAAAATTTCTTCCGAGTGTCTCCCGTGAGTGCTTACTTCCTTTTAATAATAAGGATGTGGAACGTTGATGATTTGTGGCTTGCACCGCCACAACGAGAGCACCCACCCGTGAGTGAATTCCCGAATAAAGGTGCAATTCGAGCCACCGCAACATTCTATTTGGAATAACTTTGGCGCCTGTCGACGAATCCTCGCGAAATTTGCAAAACTAATGGGGCGCTACACTCCGCTCCTACCCTGAAAGTCTTGGGGGGATTCGTCAAGCGGGGGCTGAGAAAAAAGGGGGGTCCCAAAACGCGTTTTTCCCATGCATTTTTCCATAGGACCTTTAGACACAGCTACAGCCCGAACGGCTGAACAGAGTTACTTGAAATTTGGCAGAGAGGTAGTCTATAGGTCAAGGAAGTGCCTTTTGTAGGTCTGGTGTAAATCTGTTCAGTAGTTCCTGAGAAAATAGCATTTAAATCAATATATATATCTGTGGCAGCGTACGGTGCCGTGCGCGAGCGCGATTCTGATTGGCTGATAGATCTTAGTAAACATTCGAATCGGTCGAAACCAGGAAGCGGCGGCCGCCATTTTCTCTCTCGCTCTCTGGGGGGGGGGGGGAGGAAAAACAAAGGGTGAAAACATATAAAGAGGCAGGTTTGACAGCTCCCAACCACCTAGCCTTGATTATGGTGTCCCAAAAGAACCCCCAAGGCAAAATGTTTTTTATTTTTTTTTTAAAAAACGCCGATTACGCTTACCGTACGCGTACGGTAAAAATTAATTATAAAAAAAACAGTATCCACACTTTCCCACCCCTGTGTGCAAAAGGTGGCTGCAGGGCACCTATTGTGCATGGCATATAATTAAACAGAACCTTTAATTGATTACCTTTCATAACGTAGCGCATAATATGTCCTCCGTGAGCGGACGGTGCGCGAAGCGCATCGTGCGTACATTGCCCATCCAGCGTAACGTGGGCACGCGGTGCGCGGCACTAACTGCGTAAAGTGGGCGCGCACCGCGTGCTCACTGTGCGCGCACGGAACGAACTGCGTTAAGTGGGCGCGCACGCCACGAACGGCGTAAAGTAACTTAGCATTTAAAAAACCGTACAAATTCACTGAAAAAACCATAGGTTTCACACACGTTATAGTTAGGAATTAGCATTTAAAAAACCTTGCAAATTCAGTGAAAAAACCATAGGTTTCACACATGCTATAGTTAGCTGGAGATTTTACTCATAAAAAACCAATGAAATTCCCCCGTTATAGTTAGTGCAGGCAACTATAACTCACGCGACCGCAATCCTCTGCTGATGACATGTGTGTCTTTATGAAAAAAAAATATTTGTAATATATGTATAGCTAAAATTTAATGGAAGAAGACATGGGCAAATAAGTGTCTAAATACAGTATTAGCATCAGCAGAGGATTACGGTCGCGTGAGTTATAGTTGCCTGCACTAACTATAACGGGGGAATTTCATTGGTTTTTTATGAGTAAAATCTCCAGCTAACTATAGCATGTGTGAAACCTATGGTTTTTTCACTGAATTTGCAAGGTTTTTTAAATGCTAATTCCTAACTATAACGTGTGTGAAACCTATGGTTTTTTCAGTATATATATATATATATATATATATATATATATATATATATATATATATATATATATATATATATATATATATATATATATATATATATATATATATATATATATATATATTATCTACTGGCGGTCGCCAGTAGATAGTTATAGTTAGGACCGTGTTTCCATAGGAAATCCGCAACATTCTATTTGGAATAACTTTGGCGCCGGTTGACGAATCCTCGCGAATTTTTCAAAACTAATGGGGCGCTCCGCTCAGCTCCTACCCTGAAAGTCTCGGGGGGATTCGTCAAGCGGGGGCTGAGAAAAAAGGGGGTTCCCAAAACGAGTTTTCCCCATGCATTTTCCCATAGGACCTTTAGTCCGAGCTACAGCCCGAACGGCTGGACAGAATTACTTGAAATTGGGCAGAGGGGTAGTCCTCAGGTCAGGAATGTGCCTTTTGCAGGTCTGGTGTAAATCTGTTCAGTAGGTCCTGAGAAAATAGCATTTAAATCAATATATATATCTGTAAGCGCGCTCCGTGCGCTTACGGTAAGCTTACCGTACGCGTACGGTGCCGTGCGCGAGCTCAATTCTGATTGGTGGTTACATGACTGTAAACATTCGAATCGGTCGAAATCAGAAAGTATCGGCCGCCATTTTCTGTCTCTCGCACTGAAATGAAAAGGGGGCAACGAAGAGAGTTGCAGACCCCCT
The DNA here is from genome assembly GCF_964204655.1 of Triturus cristatus. Lineage (NCBI taxonomy): Eukaryota > Metazoa > Chordata > Amphibia > Caudata > Salamandridae > Triturus > Triturus cristatus. Next base: position 1,114,233,360 of record NC_140585.1, read on the forward strand.
AGCGTTTGTCAGGGGGTTCACGAAGGACCAAAAAGTATGAAAAATAAATTTAATAATTTAATAAAAAAAAAAAAATCGTGGAGTACGCGTACGGTAAGCTTAAAAATTAAAAATAAATACATAACTTAGCATTTAAAAAACCTTGCAAATTCACTTAAAAAACCATAGGTTTCACACAAGTTATAGTTAGCTGTACATTTCACTCGTATAAAACCAATGAAATTCCACGTTATAGTTAGATCAGGTAACTATAACTTGCGCGACCGCAATGCACAATGTGTCATTTCAGATGTCATCATTGATGTCATGAGTGATGTCACTGACCATGTCATAAGTGATGTAATATGTGACGTCATCAGCAGTGCATTGTGGGCGGCTCCACCACTCCCGGCCCATCGATAAATTCACTGGTCCGGGAGTGGCGACTGGCGCCATCGGGGGCCAGCAGGAGGCCATGCCGGATAATGCTGCCCTCATGGCGGCAATCAACCAGTCTAGAGATATGCTGGATGCCAAGATCGGAGCCGTGTGCTCGGACGTTATGTTACTGCGGCAAGACTTGCGCAACGCAGTGTCCCGCATCACTGAAGCAGAGTCCCGCATCTCGGGAGTGAAGGACGATGTCTCGGAACTAAAGCAGAAGGTGGCGAATATGGAGTCTGTGCAGAAGGGCCTGGGATGGCACACGCCACGCATACTTGCACGCACTCTTGAGCATAGGTGTATCCGCCGACGCTGACCTTCAGGGACCATTTTCATTGGGGGGGAACACGACTGGTAGGTGTAGCAGTGTGCGACCAATCTGATGTAACTTTATATTCAGGCTCCCTTGAGCCGGTGGAGTCGACGGACTCATGGTTACGCACCTGCGCGCTAAGAGAGGTACTAGACCTGATTATGTTTTTAGCAGCTTACACAGCAACCCCACTCTCATTTTCCTACTCCCTGCTGACGAGAGGCAACTACCTCGAAACACGTGTCCAGGGATGGCACACGCCACGCATACTTGCACGCACTCTTGAGCATAGGTGTATCCGCCGACGCTGACCTTCAGGGACCATTTTCATTGGGGGAACACGACTGGTAGGTGTAGCAGTGTGCGACCATTCTGATGTAACTTTATATTCAGGCTCCCTTGAGCCGGTGGAGTCGACGGACTCATGGTTACGCACCTGCGCACCAAGAGAGGTACTAGACCTGATTATGTTTTTAGCAGCTTACACAGCAACCCCACTCTCATTTTCCTACTCCCTGCTGACGAGAGGCAACTACCTCGAAACACGTGTCCAGGGATGGCACACGCCACGCATACTTGCACGCACTCTTGAGCATAGGTGTACCCGCCGACGCTGACCTTCAGGGACCATTTTCATTGGGGGAACACGACTGGTAGGTGTAGCAGTGTGCGACCAATCTGATGTAACAGTCTAGAGATATGCTGGATGCCAAGATCGGAGCCGTGTGCTCGGACGTTATGTTACTGCGGCAAGACTTGCGCAACGCAGTGTCCCGCATCACTGAAGCAGAGTCCCGCATCTCGGGAGTGAAGGACGATGTCTCGGAACTAAAGCAGAAGGTGGCGAATATGGAGTCTGTGCAGAAGGGCCTGGCGCTTCGGGTCGAAGATGCAGAAGGACGGGCCCGGCGCAACAACCTGCGCTTTGTTGGATGTCCAGAGGGCTGCAAGGAGGGTAACATGGAGCGCTTCCTCATGCAATGGCTGGAAAGTTGGCTCCCCCCGGAAGTACTTATGCAGAAACCCCCGCCGGGGGCTCGCCCGCGGCCAGTGATAGCGAAGCTCCTGAACTATCTTGACCGTTATGCCATACTGAAGCAGGCCCGGGCCAAGGAACCTCTGCTCTATGGTAATATACGTATCCTAATCTTTCCTGACTACACGCGGCAAGTGCAGCAACAGCGCCAATCCTTCATGACCTCAAGCTCCCGTACGCCCTCCTGTTTCCGGCTCGCCTGCGGGTGGTATACCGCTCCTGCACTCATTTCTTCGACACCCCGAAGGAGGTTTTCAAGTGGACAGATGAAACAGTACGGGTGAGTGCACACACGCTGCCCGGGAGTTGGATTCCTCATCGAGCAAGGGGGCCCAGAGGGGGCCCCGTGGACAGCAACAGAGGGGCAATAGACGATCACGATCCCGGCGGCGCTCCCTGTCCTGCGGGGCCCTCTATCGGGGGGGGGGGGCGCCTGTTCCTGGGCGACAGACAGTGAAACCCTAACATTTGATGCTGATATGGTGCGGTTGAGTGTACTACCATGATGAGCAATCTTTGGGGGAGTCTCATTGGGGGCTGGTTCTCCGCCAGTCTGGTTCTGGTCGGGGTCGAGCCCGGTGGTCATGGGCTGTAAGTTGGGGATCCATTGGTTGGGGTGGTCCCCGTTTCCCTGTTGGGGATTGGGAACTAGCCCTGCCGCGACACTTTAAGGTTACGAGTCGCACTTTTATTATGGGCCCGCTATTCTGTATATACACACTGCCCCGGCCTTCGATCTGTTCTACGGAACCACTTACTCCCCTATGGCTAAGGTGCCGAATGGCAATCATACAATCCCGGGTACTCTCCGCATTTTAAGTTGGAACGTGCGTGGGGCCCTGGACAAAATCAAACGGGGGGCCTTACTCCACCAGGCAAAGAGGGCCAAAGCTGATATCCTTCTGCTGCAAGAAACTCACCTAAGGGGTACGAAGACCCTGTGCCTGCAGCGTTATGGGTTCCAACAGGTCTTTCATGCAGGGTTTACTAGGGCTTCGCGGGGGTAGCGATCCTGGTACACCGTGGGGTCCCCTACATACACGAGCAACAGTGGACCGACGCGTAGGGGCGCTATTTGTTTATCCGGGGCAAGATTGGGGTGGATCCCCTGGTACTGGGCTGCGTATATGCCCCCCCCTTACAGTGGACGCTGGTGGAGAGGTTACTAACTCTATGGGCTGACATACCGGATATGCTATCCGTAGTGGGCGGGGATTGGAACGATGTTATGGATTTGGGTAAAGATAGGAGTAGAGCGGGTGGTGTCCCAGGAAGTGGACATCCCACGAAATTCTACTCGCTGGCGGCAGGCCTGGACTGGGTGGACGTGTGGCGGCGCATTCATGGGGACAGCCGGGAGTACACGCATCTCTCGGCTGTCCACAAGTCCTTCTCCGGGCTCGACTACCTCTTTGTTCCCCGGGCGATGGTTGGTAGGGTGATATCGGCAGAGATTTTGCCCCGCGGACTCTCTGATCACATCCCGGTTTCCCTTGAGCTCCAAATCGGTAGGGGTCGTCAACCCTTTCGGTGGCGCCTCTGTGTGGCATCTACAGAATGACAGAACTCATATGAGTGAGGCTATTGGGCACTACTTAACCTCTAATGAAGGGTCTGTCTCTAGTGCCGAGGTTCTGTGGGAGTCACTGAAGCCTACTCTGCGGGGAGTAGATAGATCATGGTGCGCAGCAGCCCACAGGAAGCGCAGGGTGGAGCTGACTCGAGCAGAGGCAGAAGTGGAGGCTCTTGAGCGCCCGAGACCGGAGGCGGGGGGGGGGGGGGGGGGGGGACACGGCAGGGCACCGGATTACAGACCTCAGCTACATACTATGCGGATCTATATGCCCCCTCCCCCAAGGATGCTTGCCGGTGTCCACAGTGGACAAATTCATAGCTGACCTACCGCCCAAAGCGATATCAGACGAGGTGCGTGATCAGTTGGAGTTGCCCCTGACGGTGGAGGAGCTGGGCACGGCCCTAGGGGAGCCTAATCCTGGGAAGGCGCCTCGGCCCAAGGGGTTCCCAAGTTAATTTTTTAGACGCTATCATATGCAGCTGGCCCCCTACTATCAGGCAGTGGTGGAGGAGGCCCCATCGGATTGGAGGCATGCAGAAGTGGTGGTGTTTCATAAGCCCGGCCGGCCCTCGGAACAGCATGCCTCATATCGGCTCATTTCTCTTTTTTAACGTGGAGGCCAAAATCTTGGCCAAAGCGTTAGCCAACCACCTCTTGCCACACATTTCGGCGCTCTTACACCCTGATCAGGCTGGGTTCATGCCTCAGAGGGCGACTCGGCATAACATACGGCAGGCACATGTGGCGGTGGAGGCAATTCGACAAACGGGGGAACCAGCGGCACTTCTCCTGGCAGATATGGACAGGGCGTTCGATTCCCTGAGTAGGGTACATCTCTTTGCATTGCTGCGCAGACTCAACCTTGGCCCACGTTTCCTCTCGTACCTAATGCTTCTATACACAGATCTGACGGCGTCGGTGCAGGTGGCGGTTGCAGTCTCTTCCACCTTCTCCATTAGTCAGGGTACACGACAGGGATGCCCCCTGTCTCCGTACTTCGCCCTAGCCATGGAGCCGGTGGCGGCGTGGGTGCGCATAGATGCGCAGATCCGGGGATTTGATTGGGCTTTGGGCCGCTGGCACTGTATGCGGATGATGTCCTCTTCTTCCTAACAGCCTTGGACAGGACGGGGCCGCGACTTCTGCAGAACATGCAGATCTTTGGGGAAACGTCAGGATTATATATGAACCCCTGCAAATCCACGCTGTGGGCTCTGGGAGACCGGGCGAGAGTGGGCACATGGGCATCCACGATACAAGTGGCAGCGGGGGGGGGGGGGGGGGGGGGGGTCTGAAATACTTAGGGGTGTTCCTTTCGGAAGTGCGGGCTATCTCTTGGGAGCGGAACCTGGCCCCGGTATGGGAGCGCGTCCGGGCCGACCTTAAGTCCTGGGAACGCATGCCGTCGACATTATATGGTAAATCCGCCATATTCAAGATGGTAATCTGTGTAGTGGATAACCCAATATACCCTTGAGGGCTTGGGCAGATAATATGTATAGGTAGGAAGTGCCTTCAAGGGGTTTGTTGAAAACTTAATTGTGTAACTTGTTTATAGGATAAATATATACCTATAACTGAGATCAATCTTATCTTTTAGATTCCAAAAGGTTATACACCATGCAATAGTCATATGTATAAGGATCTCTATTTACATTAATTTCAAAACAGTTATACAATCAGAATACAGAGAAATGAAAAAATGGACAAAAGGTGTGTGAGGAACAAAATTCATTTATATCAGTGAATGGTGATAAGGGTACATAAAAATGAGACAGTTGTATATCAAAGGGGAGACATGATTATACATCCAGTTATTACTCCACTATACAGTATATCAAACACTTTTTCAAAGATATATAACCAATTACCTAGAAAGAAGTGTGACAGTCGACGTTTCGGTCTTCATACGTGAGTTTGTGAGACCATCTTCAGGACAAGAAGTTTAAAAGTTGACCCCTCGTAATGTTTGATTTGATTATGAAATTCGCGGATATCTTCCTTTCTTTGTATCGAGATTTAAATTATAACCTCTCGGTGGGCGCTTTTAGATTTGAGGATATTTGAAAAGCAAAACTGTCAAAGTTTTAGCGGTACTGTGTGGTTTCACCGGCAGAGAACGGCATTCGTGTATTTAAAAACTAGTAGTGGTCTTACTGTTGGTTCAGATACAATCACGCCGAATGTGAATGGCGCTGTATTCGCTTGCTGCGTGAATCGAGCACTGGGAATTGTTGCCACAATTGGGGGGCGTTTTACTTAAATCCCACGGAAATTACTGGCGTGAGCACAGCAGTCATCTCAATTGAATCGCGGCATGTAGCATATCTTTCTAGATAATTGGTTATATATCTTTGAAAAAGTGTTTGATATACTGTATAGTGGAGTAATAACTGGATGTATAATCATGTCTCCCCTTTGATATACAACTGTCTCATTTTTATGTACCCTTATCACCATTCACTGATATAAATGAATTTTGTTCCTCACACACCTTTTGTCCATTTTTTCATTTCTCTGTATTCTGATTGTATAACTGTTTTGAAATTAATGTAAATAGAGATCCTTATACATATGACTATTGCATGGTGTATAACCTTTTGGAATCTAAAAGATAAGATTGATCTCAGTTATAGGTATATATTTATCCTATAAACAAGTTACACAATTAAGTTTTCAACAAACCCCTTGAAGGCACTTCCTACCTATACATATTCAAGATGGTGGCGCTTCCTCGGCTGCTTTACCAGTTGCAGAATCATCCGTACCCGATCCCGCCTAGTTGGTTCCGGCTGGTGAATTCTGCACTGGGGCAGTTCCTGTGGGAGGGGGGGAAGGGGAGGTACGGGTGGCGCTGTGAACATCCTTTCTTTCCACTTACTGCGGAGGTCTTGCGGCCTCAGACATTTTCTCATATTACCAGGCCTCGCAGCTACTGGTTCTCAATGAGTGGTGGTATGGCGACAGGGGTGACCCGGCATATATTTTTTTTTTTCTTCGTATTCCTTTGTATGATTCCGTCATGCACTCTGATGTCACTGCTAAAAGTTGATTGCTTCAGTGGTAATGTATAGCTTGATCATGCAGTTGTCTCTGGGGTGCAGAGCTCTGCAACGTTTTTGCAATCTGACGAATAAAATATGTTTAAAAAAAAAAAAAAAAAAAAAAGAATAGGACAACACAGATATTTAGTTAGGGAAATCAGCACAGCTGAACGTCCCTAGGTGGTGACCAATCCCCAGAGATCCTTTGAGTTCCAGTAAAAAAGGAAAGGTATTTTTTTTCCTGGATATGTTTTTACAATTGAAAGGCCGAATTGCCTATTCCCTAGTTAACAGTCCATCACTAACCTTCAATTGAGCACTGTGAATAATGTGCAACCTTTTTATTGGCCCACACCAGGCCTTAAACCGGAGCTGAGAAGACCAGTCACATCACAACATGATAGATAACCTGGAAGGTTACAAAAACCAAGAAATTAAAACTACTATCTGGGGCACGGATCTGAAGAAAGTAGGGAGCCTGAAAATAACACAGCCACAACGTGCAAATAACTATGCATTTATTCAGTCAAGGTGCTATCACTAATGAATCTCTCTTCTAAAACAGTTTACCAGCAATCACAGAATTTGAAAAACAATCTACAGTTCAGAAAGAAGGGTTCCCGCTGCCTGGATTGATGTTGCTGAGAGAAGTAAAAAGGTTAAGTGCGGGCATTCCAACTCCATTGTAACATTGTTCAGCAATTAGCTTTCAGACCTCTTCTGGCTTTTAAGACCTCTTGAGCCAGAAGGCAAAAAAATATAGATTTCAATGATAGAGCCTTCACAAAATACAAAACAATTCAAGAGAAACACCAGCCTGTCATTTCACAGAAAACTATTAAAGGTCAAGTTAACTGTTCAAATGATTAATTGTCAGATGTATGCTTGCAAAGTAGGATATACCCATATGCAAATATTTGTTTGGATCAATGCCATAAAGAAAAATAATCCTGTGACCACCTGAAAGAAACACAGAATCATAAAAAATAAACAAAACCTTAAAGCAGCTGTCCTATTGGCCTACCTTCAATTTGTTTTGCTGATCTGAGGCCATAACGATAACTGGATCCAATCCCCTCTCCTGGCCTCGGGGTAGAATAGTGCCTGTGTACAATAAGGTAGACCGAAATGAGCCAGGAATTAGAGTGATGAGGTTTTTAAACACAACGGATTCATTTACACTAAATGGATAATAAAACAAATGAAGAACTGGGTGTCCAGCCAGGCATGTCTTAAAATATTGCATGTTTTAGACCTAGCTACCCAACAGTAGAAAAGGTAAAGCGCTTGTTTTTTTAGTTGAAAAAGATTAGGTATTCAGGAAAACTACTTTGTCTTCTTCATTCACCACTCCAATAAGAGTGCATTTGTTTTCTTGTCCCTCATGTGATGGTCGATATGCACATGCCCATCCTAACGCTCTGATTTTGCTCCCCACTTCTAACTACTGTAAAACCACAGCAACGTGTGTATTTTTCTCCTATATGACTAAACAATAGATATGTTTTTTTTTGTTTGCGCCTACCAGACAGCACAAGCAGAATGTTTGCAAAAATCGAAATTTGAGCTTACCAAGAACCTGTGCTTAAAGTCTAACTATTGCTTACCATTGGTTGACTTTATCGTCAATCTCATTTGCTTGCTTCTTATTTGTTGGCCTACCTGGACTATCTTGTGTTTGTCCATTCCCAGGTGCTCGGCCTCTTTCTTTGTGCTCTTTCACTGCTCACTTTTAGGGAAGTACTTTTCCTTTTGGCTTGAGCACTCCACGCGAGTGCATGCATTTTCCAGTTTTCTCCTTTGTGTGTACCACTCTTTCCCCGCAATAAGTGTCTATCTCTAACCCCTCCAAACCCCAAATCCCGCACCCCCTCCCCCCCGTGCTTAGTGTTGCTCTGAACCATGTTCTCCTTTTGCCCAGCGTTATGCTCAAGCTCGTGATCCATTATAAGACTTTCTCTCTCCAATCAACCTCAGCTGTCCGTTGTGTTTTTTTTTTTTAGATTTTCTTTGATGTCGAAACAGCAAATTGCTGCCGGCCGTTTCGCATAATATTCAAAAGCGTTTCGGCTAACTAATTTTTTATATTTATTTTATTTAATGATTTATCTCAGATCAGTAAATTTAAAAAAATACTTACATCACGTACATCATGACATGCCCGCAATCTCAACATTTTGCAGTTCACCTAGTAATGACTTTTTTCCCCTTTTGTTCCTGATGTAGCATTAGGGACAGTAACTTGAGGCGAGCCCTATTTGAATGCTTGTTATCTCATGTACATATTGCACAAATGATCAGGTCTTGGAAACCATAGGCATTTTATGGCACCAGGGGAGAGGCCGGTGCTTCATTACCTCAGCCTCCGCACGTTCTCGGTGGGGGGGGGTGGGGGGAGGGGGGGGGACGACTATAAATATGCTCCTTGGGCTACTGCTACGGACGAAATGGCTGTAACCCATTTAATTTCAGGGTCAGGGATAATAAGTTAGTGCATGGCATGCATTTTACTTTAAAGTTCCTTATTTTTAAATTCTTCTTATTCACCATTATTCACTGGCCAACAAAATAGATTGGTACTTTCATTACAAAAGGTGAGACTTACCAGCTTTGTCAATGCATGTTGCTTTTTAAAACATAGGCATGATCTTGTTGCCCAGTGCAAGCGTCTTTGCTGTTTCTATAACATACATATTGGTGTACTGCTCTGACATAAGTGTTCCAATAAAATTGCAAAGTATTAGGTGCCTCTGTTCTTTACAAATGTGTCAAAATAGCAAGGACAGAGAAAGAGGACGCTTGCTAAGAGTTATGGTGAGAAGCTGGCCACAGTGATCAATGGAAGAGATCTATTCTATCAGAACCAAAACATGGTCCCATAGCAGCAGTAAGATTGCCCAGTGGCTGTGGAACCTCCTGGTCAGAGAAGAGCAGAACATTGAGCACTTCCTCTCCCCCTCCAACCTTCTGAGATGCCCTAAAGGAAGAATATATCTAAATTCTCTTATTATAAAAGAAACAGTTAATATTGCACATGTAATACAGAACAGATTACCAATAAATGTACAGACCTAAGGTCTGTAATCCCTGTTGCAAATAATCAACCACCAACCATATTTTCCAGCGAAGGCGGAGCGCTCCTCATTCAGCCCACTGCATTAGCCATTTCCATGCTTTCTATTCCTCACATCACCTTCTTCAATCATTCAACCTATCCTCCTCATCGATTCATCACTAAACAGCATAACCCCACTACAACTGCCTCCATCACACGATTTTCTATGCTTCCATTTGATAAATCGCAATACTCCAATGATTTAGTTGCAAGCCATTCTTAAGCACCATGTGTTTAACTGCTACTTTGATCATCTAATAAAGGCCGCAAAACTTTGAAAAGCTACAAGCGATGCTTGCCAACCTCACTTTTACAGAGGCTCCAACCCTTTCTCCTTTATTCCTGCCACTCTTTGTCATTTGTGAACAACCCTTTCGTCATTGGATGCTTCAACAACTACACACGTCAACCACACAGGAACTAGTTTGGCTTCCATCTGCCTTGCTTTAAAGATCTTAAATGGTTTCTTACCAGTCACAGCACTAAGGGTTGCGCTGCAGGTCCACCCCATGTCTGTTATCATCTCCAACATTTTTCCTATTGGTATAAACTATTGTGTTTTGCCCTTAATCATTCTATTAGTCAGCTCAACTAGGCCACTGGCTCTAGGTTTACCTAAATTATGTTCAGAAATAACTTCATTTATTGCAAAGTCAATTGTCTGCCATTGTCCGTGATCCAGTATGTTAGATATAACTATCATGAATAGAAGGATCAACACCACAATGGTACCAGTAGATGTCCTTTCTCAAGAATACCACTCACATTTGTAATGGCCGTCCTCCGCCAGTTGCATTGTCACTTTGTACCATGCAAATCCACAAATGAACAAAGAAAATCCCAAAATCGTCCTCCTTGGTATTCCAGGTCCTTCGAGGTCTTCTGCTTCAACACTGACCCTCAAATTGTATTTCCTTTCCTTACACTGATCAAATTTGTATCCACTTAGTGATTTTAGCTTCTATTCCTAGCTACCGAAACTGCTGTTCACATCTTTTTGGAGTATGGGCAATATGCCATTGACTTGCTAATCTGATGATTCTTATGGAAGCACACATTTTTTCCTTGCATTACTGTTTTCCCTTCCCTCATAGACAATTCATCATGATCCTAACATATGGCTGTGACTTTACACCATACAGCAGTCTCAAGTCAGTCTTAAACAACCATTCTGTACCCTCCCTCAACACTCAGTTTTTCTGATTCACATTTTCCCGACAGTGGTCCAGAAACCACACCTTCACACCACTTCACCACACCCTGAATACTGCCAATTGCTCCTTGATTATCTTTAATTCTCCCTGAAGGTCTTTCCATCATACAGGTAGCCTGGACACAGGTAAGAGCTAGTTTTATCACCTTCAACTAATACTCCTTTAGTAGTATGCCATCAACTCAAGTCATGTATCCCAAGCACTAAACTCACCTTACAAAAACATAAAATAAAAAAATAAACAATATTGTTAACTCAACCTTTTCAAATTTTCCCAATACCGGTTTCAGTGCTAAATTGTGCTCCATACACACCCTCCAAACACCGAAATGCCAGCTGCATACCCTAAAAAAAACATATAATTTGTTGGAATACACTTGCTGATGACCCAAGGTCATAAGGCATACGCTTAATTTGAAAAACTCCCTCCTGTGTTATGAAAGCTGTCAGATGATTTCACTCCTTGTGCAACTCAATTTGCAGGTACATATGTTTCAAGCCCAGACTTCAGGGAAAGAACGCCATAAAAAAGATCACACACCAGAATCCAGCACAGGTGCAATCTCTCAATACGAATGTGAGAGCACTACTCTGTTCAGTAACTCATAGGCCATTTTGTACTATACCTTTATTAAAGTGACCTGATCACTTGGAAGTGACCAGCTACAGGGGTTGGTGGTACACAGTCAGGGACAGTTCCTCGCTTGACAATCAATGCAGAACGGTATGGAAAGCCTCTAGAGCAGTTACTTCTATTCAGCAATTGTGACCGCCAGGCCGGTGGGGTTTTTCCACCACAGAGGTGTTGTAAATCCTAACAGCATGCAGAGGAAAGTGACAAAAACGGTCCCTCCGGTCACATCCTTGTGATACCAACGGCAAATCTTCACATGGGGTTGATGGTGCTTCACACACTACCACAAAAATCACGCAGAGAGGCTGGGAGACCTCTTTTAGCTGGGGTCCGCGCCATTACTCTCCTGTTAGTAAGTCCGGTCTTTTGGATGGCCCACAGAGCAGAAAACCGCTGGGCTTCTGCTCCTTGACTGTCCTTCATCCTGCATGCAAGGCACACTCCTTCTATCTTTGAGCAGGTATGCGTCTAGGCACTAGCAGACCCACAGTTCCCCAGCACATTGCACAGACTTCAGGCTATGTCCCATCACATCCAGGAGACTGGATGTTCGACAGACACCAGTCCTGGATCACAACAGCTCTATGAATACTCTCCAAAGCACTCCTTTCCTTGGTCAAGGAGAACTTGGATGTGGAACAAAGTGGGTTGGTTTGGCTACTACTTTTATACTGATTTTCCAGACAGTAGGCGATATTGTAGAATTCCAGGAACCAGTATAGGGTGGCTCCTTCTTAAATGTAATTTTCCAACTGTAGTGCAACCACAGTCTTTGTGAAAGGTGATGGATTTCGCTCTAGGTAGTAACAATGCTAGCTCCAACATGGAGTACCCTAAATGGGACAATGGAGTGTGAAACGTTTGCACCAGATTATCATCAGTCTTCGTGAAGATAAAAGGGGCAGTGTCCACCTTGAGACTTTCTTCCCTTTAACATTATCTACCAACTCACCCCAGTCCCCTACCATTAATGAAGTAGCAGTGCTCAGGAAGTACTAACAATTAATGTCATGGTAAAAAGCCTTTATAAAATTTCTAAAGGCAGCACCGCACCGTCTCCTCCTCCGCACATTTTTAGGTCTACGACTCCATTTAGCTTCAGGATGCAAGCAATACACACCCACTGCCTAGGGAAGATTTACCTCAACTACTATCCTATGAAATGTAAAACCTAAAGCAATCCAAAGTGCATCCTGCTTGTATGAGCAACCATACAATAACAAAATGCAGGTCTGCCACCATCAACGCTTCACACATGCACTCAACAAGAACTCTGAAGGCGAGCATAGGGTCTGGATGCCACAAAAAGTCGAATTTACGAGAGTGGTGCCTGCAGCCGGCACATTCTGCGTGAACCAGAGAAAAAGGTTTGTACAGTACTATTACCCAAACTGGCACACTGCCACCACGACTTTATATAAAAACCTGAGGACATTTATGCTTGGTGTGCTCCTCCAAGCCACAGAACAGGTCTCGCACCTCATTCATCATGTACATGCCTCAGCACGCATGCCACATTAGCTTGTAGGCAGAGCCAAAGAAAGTCAGGATATAATTTTCACATGCAGCCAGGGTTCACGCTTGTTTACAGCGCAGGACAATCTACCATCCCAACATACATGGTATCGGTTTCAGTGGTTAGAACGCAAATTCCTGAGTTTACAGTAAATCATGTGGCAGGCAGCATAAAGTAAAAGGGACAAAACAAAGATAGTAGGCCAGACATTTTCTGCATGTTGTTGGCAGAAATAAAAATTGATATTGGAGTGGAAATAGTATAACAAATGTCAAACTACACAGGGAGCCCAGTTTTTATGAAAGTTTACTTAAGTGCTGCTGTTTTGCAAAGATGCTCAGGATGGTGATGGGGGGGTGGGTGGGGGGGGGGGGAATGGGGGGACTCCTCAGCCATGCAGTTTTCTCATCAATTTCATTGCAAGTTTTGCAGAGATATTATCAATGATGCCATAGATTCTGTCATGAGTGAAGTAACATGTGCAGTAAATAGCAATGCATGGTGAGGACGTGAGTTATAGTTACCATAGGGTACAAGTTATAACTACATGAGATAACTATAGTTGGTGAATTTCTGTGGTTTTTAGAATTTAAAACTTTGCATTGTTACTGAACATTTTACCGAACTATAACGTTATTTTAACCTTTGTTTATTTCAGTGAATTTTTAGTTTTTTTTTTTAACGTAAAGTTAGATTTTATTACCATGCGCAATGCCAACCTCTTGGCAAGAACCTGCAGTTAATCCCTTGTAGACAGCCAACTCCACCCTGTGCAAGGCTGTTGACCATGCGCAGTGGGGGTGTTGGCTGCATGGCCTGGCCTGGGGCCAACCAGACAGGCAGCCAAACCTCCTCGCTGCCCCAACACCCACCCTATTGTATAAAGCAAATCTGTCATCTTTCTCCAGAAAGTACCAATCATTTTAATCAATGTATATTTCAATAATGACAAATAATCTATAAAGTTTCACTGTATTACAAGTCGTGACAGTTTTTATTACTGTTAGGGGGGGGGGGGGGAATGTGGAAATAAATAGATGTATTATTTTTTTCCTTAAGAAATAAAACAAAAATAGGTCTGTTCTACCTTTAACATTTTACACCCCATTAAGAGCAATGGGAAGAATAACATAAGTGTCTTGCATTTTATGTAATCCCTCTTAGACACATAAAATACAACTATATAACTAGCCCCTAGGTGACACTGCAATCCCAGCTGTAGAGCAAAAGCTCAAGCCTGGGAATGGCTTTTGAAAAATATGGTAAATCTCCTGGGGTCAGGGTCTCAATGACCAAGGAACATTACAATTTTTTTTTGGCCGAACCATTATATCCTTTAGAAACTCCAAACTGATCCAATATTGTTTCTGGGTAAAGTGAAATTTACTGTCCTTGTCCCCGATACACTTGATCATATTCCGATGACTCCTTTCAGCCACCTTATATGCCAGAAATCTCAGAATCAGCTCCCCATACTCATATTGAAACACTTTATGAGACATAGAAGCCACCACAATTCTCGCTCTATAAACATGATGCATACTGCTGTGATATTTCACTAATTCACGGTAGATCACTTGTTAACCTATATCTGAAATCAAGATAATATAGGCCTTCATGGAATCCCAAACCACCCCGGGGCAGCAGAGTCCAGATTCATGTTTATAAACTCTCTCAATAAATTAGTCATTCTAACTTTATATTCAGAATGGATTAACAATGACCTGGGAAACGCCCATCTAGATCTTTCCTTAGCGATATTGAATAGCTCATGTGTGAAATATGGGGTTGTGCTCAGATGTAATCTTGGGGCAAACTTCTATTTTAGGTTGCAATATCATTCCCAATTTCACAAACACCAGATCTATTCTGAAATATTATTTATGTAGAATCTAATAGAAAGTACATCCGGCCATAACTGGATTAGGCGTCCTCCATAAATCTACTAACCCATGAACCCTGGTCATGTCATTTACTGATCGCTTAACTGTCACCATAAGAAAAGTTGCAGCTCGATTTGTCGAATCTATTTTATAATTGATTACACAATTAAAATCCCCAAGCATAATCAGTTCCCCAGGCAAGTGTGGCAGCACAAGATTCAGCATGTCAAGCATATTTGGGTCATCTGTATTCGACCCATAAAGCACACAGATAGTATAGATTTTTCATTGTAGCTTAATCTGTGCAATGAACCACCGGACCTTAGCATCTGATGCCATTTTAAAAGTGGTATATTTAAGATGGAGATCTTAATGTAGTGACTCCTCAAATGGAAAACTGTTGGGCAGTACACACAACAATATATGAATCCAATTGACGGAGTAGGGCTCATTCTTTAAAAGCCACATTAGTTTCAGTTAGACACACTACTTGGGGTTTGTAAGCTAGAATCTCTTCTGAGCAATCTATGTTTTAGTGGGCGATTCACCCCAACAACATTCCAAAACTTCAAAGCTAGCTGAGACATTGTGTATTCTTATTTCCCTTCTTCACCCACCCACCACAAAATACATTTGGGAAGCACATCCAGTTGATAAAACTTTACCGACATCAATGACCATACCAACCAATTTTATTGGTCTTAGTTGTCACTATTCCAACAATGCAAGTGGCGCGGACCCCATATACCCTAAAGAGGAGAAGCTCTCCTGTGGGAGTCCAGCCATGCAAAAGCTTCATGAAGCTCGTTGCGTCCAGTTTACAGAGCCACAACCAGTGGAGCTGTTGCAGGGTGAGGAGGAGCAGGAGCAGCTACACATTTACGGCAGCCTCAGCCTGCTGCGATCTTTTTTTACCCGATGGCCACTGAACTAGTAGAAGTCTTAAGCTGCACCCTAGTGAGAAGATCCACTACTAGGTCAAAACCAGTCTGGGGGTGCTTTTGATGCTGGTCAGAGGAGAACTGGCCTGGAAGATCCTATTGGAGTAAGACTGAGGCTGATTTGATGGTAGCGGGTTCCTGACTGAGGTGGCATGGTGGGCCAAAAGAAAAACCAAGCATTGGCATAGCCAATAGGTCTCGCCTTTGGGACCTTACAGGTATTTAATTATGCAGCACAATATCCTTGGTGCAACAACATCAACTGTTGCATGGCTACACACTTATAAGGTCCCAATGGCGAGACCTATTGGCTATGAACGGTAAGCAATCAGTGGGCTCTATGCTCTTTTTAGTAAACAAAAGGTCTTTCAAATGACAGCACATTAGGGGGGGACCTTAAAACGATTGCCTTTCTAAAATATATTTGAGCTGGTATTTGAGTGATAAATCATGCAGCGCTGTGGAACCTTATTACAAAAAAATGTACCTTGGTGCCAGAGGCATTGAAACTATGGTTTTTATGTATTACTCATGTAGAGGCATACTAAATTGACAAAGCCTTGTTTAAGATACTGCTGGTAACCATACCTGATGTACTGAAGTAATCATTGCTGGTATTTTTCCATATGATAGCCATAATGCATTATTGTCTGACATGGTATCTATTGCAAATTAATAATATTAGTGGATCTCAATGATTTCTATTGGCCATAAGTATCTCACATTAAAGAAAAGGTTGGAAACTCCTGCTCCAAATATTCAGCCTCTACACCCAGGCATCCCTCAAAATGCAAAAGAATTCGAGGAGAGATTTTCCAAATGGGCCTTTGTGACTGCCATGGCTGTATAATTAAATCTTTTTATGTTTAGATGTCAAGCCCTAATACCTTAGCCTAACATACCACAGCATATTTTTCCTCTCCATTAACCATACCTCAAAATAAATTGTTCTGTATGGTATGCTTCAAGTGCTCTGATTTCACTGGAGGTCATTGGCACAGAGTGCATGGTTGAAACAGGGTGATGGTTCCAGAAAGTTAAAACGGTGGCACTGTAGTCTAGTGAAAACTGAAAAATAGCATTTAAACAAAATGTTTAGCCATGGAGCATTGGGAGGTGAAGGACTTAAGCCCTGTCCTGGGTAACTGCATCAAAAGGCTAGAAACAGTGTTAGGGCAGCGCTACAATATCAGACTTCCATTCTCCGGATACTTAATTCATCAAGAAAATAGGTGATATTTCTTTATGTTACAAATTAAGTGCACACACTTCAGGCAGAATCCAAGGCTGCTTCCAAAGTATTTTAGGAAAGCTTACTTCAAAAGGCAAAGGTAAGAAACAGAAGAACCAGCGGCGAAACATTGTACTAACATCTGCAGAGTATTGCTGGAGGTTTGCAGGGAGAAGCGACAAGAAATGTGGGAAATACAAGTTATCTGAGAATCTCTGCAGGGGGAGTCCAGCGACGATCATTACCAGCGCTGCTGCACTTGTTCCTTCATGAACACCTGCCTGTTTGGGGCCCTTCACAATATAGGGGCCATGATCATCCATGAACACTGAGCAGATCTGTGGAAGAGAATAGCTAAAGGGATTGTGAGAGAATATACTAAAGGGGATTATGTTTAAAGCGGAACACTTACACCTTCACTCCCACTTTCAGAGACTGAGAGCCAATAAAATAAAAGCCTTGGTTTGCAATTCCCTCTTGGTTAGACTTGGATTCAATATCTTGGGAGAGAGAATCGTAGCCTCAAAAGTGAAGGGGATAGCGTCACCTGGTGTTACGCTCGCCACCAAGTCTCCCTGTAATGACGTCACCACCCTCCCCCTCCAGAGCCGGCATCCACGTAAGAGCATCATAGCAGCTCGCCGTGCGTGCATGGACATACTGAGCAGAACAAGTGCCACCACGCCCCCAGTCTACCCTGCCTCATCAGCTTTGGCAGAAAGGAGCCACCCAGCGTGGGGGATGGTTGGCCATGATTTATGAAGATGGCCGTTCACCGCCATCCTCCATGACAGGCATCTCCTTCTCGGAGGGCTGTGAACCCGCATTAATCTGGCAAGGGCATGTACATGCAGGCTCGTGAAAAGATAACTATTCAGAAAGTTGCACTTCGATATTTGAGTTACATGACTTTTATATGTTTTGTTTCTAAAATCAATACTTTTTAAACAGTTTTGATTTAAAAAAAAAACATTTTAAATATAGAAGCTGTATGTTGGGCCTAGTTACTTAACCCATTACGTATATGAAATGGGAGAGAGTTCCATTCATTTACGATTTCATGGGGTATTAACTATGGAGGTAGCACTTTTACACTGGTAGCCCAGAGGAAGGCCAATCACGCTGCAGCAGGACCAGAATGTGCAGTACTCTAGCTCGGAGCAGATTTTCCAGGGTGGCTCGACAGAAAGCGGAGCTCGTGCTTTCCAGTTTTTATGAAGGACCAGGGGTGTAAGGTGTCACCAACTGGTGCCAGCTGCACCAAAGCACTGGCCTCCTGACTCGAGGTCACACGATCAGAACAGTCATGAGCTGAACACAAGACACAGTGATACTCTGCGGACGTGCGACCCGTAAAGAGGCAAACGGCAACAGCAAAAAATAACAAGAAGAGCGAGCAAGACGGAGAGGCGGAGTGAGGCTCTCGCGCACATAATGGAAGGCCGGGAGAGGAGGGGTGGCAGCTGCACGCATGGGGCGGACTATTCACCAACGAAAGAGACGAGAGTGAGTGTGTAATGTTTACCCCCAACACTGCATGCATGAACAAGAAGCGCGAGCAAGACGGAGAGAGGCGCGCGCGCTTGGGAGAGCAGTCTTCTCTTTTTCGAAGCACACACTTGTGCTTGTGGCGTGCCCCTGCGTGCTCCCGCAAGGTGGATGACGCCACAAGCACGAGTACATGCTTCGAAAAAGAGCAGAACGACGGCTAAAGGTCCTCCTATGCAGCGCACGCGCGCGGCACAGGCGAGACCTAAAAAAATAATTGACTGATTTGCAGCACAGAGTTATTACCAAAGGCAGAAATTAATTCAGGCAAATCACCCATCGATTCTTGATTGTCATCAGGAAAGGAAGGGTGTCAGCCCCCACAGTTCATCCACCCTACTCTCTCCACCTCCTAATACACAAGAGGAAGATTTTTTGTCCAACAATGACTGATCAATGGAGAGCATAAACAATACAAAGACATTTCTGGAACTTTAGTATGCCTGCTCAAAACAATTAACTTCACCTCTATGCTGATTAATACACATTCAATGACTAAAAACAAATTCAATATCTTTGATCTACTGGTGAATACAGAAATAGACATTTATTTAATTCATAACAGAAACATAGTTGAAAGGATTTGTCACGAATACTTCTTGAAGCTATCCCACCAGGATATCAAATTGTTACCAATAACCAATTAGAAAAGATAGGATACAGACTGACACCAGTCAGTAGGGAAACAGTGAACAACATGGAACAGGTTATATTATACGCTTGCAAAACCTTTTTTAGATGCAAACTAGACCTATATTCACCCATAATTTCCTTCTACTCCACACACCTTCGCCCATCAACAAAGCCTTCACATGAGCATTTTTGGATGCACCATCAGATCCATAAATTAAATAGCCTAAAATATTCAATCTTGGTGACCTAACCTTCTGGTTTTACAAATCAAATATACCTCGATCAAAGGCCATTCTATCAGGTCTGAATAAGCACAACCTCCAGCAGATGGTATCAGGACCCAACCACATAGCAGGTCATAATTTAGAATCCATCTTCTGCAATCCAGAGATAATTATTCAAAGAAATACTCACTGTCTTGTCACCTTTTCACACAGGAGCTCAAAAAAATATAAATTCTTTTCAGGCTGTAACATACAGGCTTTGGAACGAACTGAACATGGAAGGCTTGGAATCTCAAACTACAGACACCCAATTAGAGAAAACCTCAGCAGACAAACTTTATAAAATAGATGACATCAGCATTAGTCGGTAATTTTTTTTTGTTTGTTTTTTAAAAACACTTCAAAGCAAAGAAAGCTTATTTGGCGAATGAAGAGCTAGATAAGATAAAAGGACAAATCTCAACACTTCAACGGACCTGACCCAAACCAAGCCTCACAGAAAAATGTCTATATAGACAACAGAATGTACAAATCTTACTTAAAAGAACCCCCCTCCCCCCCCCCAATAAAAGACACTACTCAAACAGAATTGATTCTGCCATTGGCACTTCAAAGGAACTCGTTAAAATGCTATCATAATTCCTCAATCCATAAAGCAGTCCCGTTTCATCTATAATATTTCTGCAATAAGTTAGCAAACCATTATACACCCAAAAAGGACAAATTGGACTCATTTAGAAATCAAGAAATCCAGCCTTTTCTTGAAAATACACCTAAACCAGTATGGTGGTAGACATATCTCCTTCTGTTTCATCCTTTTAAGAAATTACAATGCCAATTTCATGACCTTGTAAAAGCCAGTGGCTTGACTGCCTGTCCATCTGATCCTTGACGGCCACAAATTTTCATAAAGATTCTTCTATCACTAATGGTGGCCATCCTAATCTGAATCCATCATAAATTCCTTATCTTCTAGGTATTTTCTAGGACTTCAGGAAAGTGAACATGCAGCCATTAGTATTCTCTGGATGTATTCCAGGATTTAAAGAAAGCAAACCTTACATTTTTTTTAAATAAGTACATTTGCACATGCAAGACCCTAACTACAGACCAATCTAACGGACTTTTACTTGACAAACTAATGGAAAGAGCAGCATTTCTCAGATCTCAAAATTCATATTAGAAAATGTTTACCCTTAAACTAACAAACTGGATTCTGCCTCAAAGGAACTGAATCATGACTAATGCAAATATGCATGTCCTAAGAAAATGGAATTGACAATCCTACTTAAACAGCAGCACTAACATGATTCACACCACCTACACTTAATCAATACAACATAAAACAGCAGTGCCACAAGGACCTATCTTCATTTCATTTAAATCTTTATTTCGACACATTAGCATCATAAAAGATAGAATAACAAATGTTTTTTATTGTAACAATTTAACATTTGCTAGCTCAAAAAGAAAAGAGTAAGAGGGTCAATTATACTAACCATTTCGTATATATCCGTTGCGTCCGGGTACACAATATCTAATTACATAATTCTTTATCAAACACATTTGGCCCGGGCGGAGATTTTACAATAGTTAAAAGTACAGTTAATAATAAATATAGTTTAAAAACTATTTAAAAAAGTATTAAATCACTAGCCGCTAGGACATTTTTGTAAAAAGTTCATAAAAAAACAACAACAACTTCCTCCTGGTTGGGTAATAAAACATACAATTTGAATGTTTGATTGTCATGGTCTTTTTGGAGATATCTAGTGAACAATAGTTGTGCATTTTTATATATATTTTCCCTTTTTTTTCCTTTTCTTTAAAAATGTAGGCCCAGCTTTGTTCTAATAAAATTAGCAGCGAGAAGAAATCTACTAACTCCAAAAACTATTACCTGGCTGGTATCAGTTTTTAAAATTCTGCCAGCCTCCTTGTAGGATCTTGAACCAATTTTAAGACAAAGCGGTACTATCCACTTTTTCCTTGGTATTGCATAGCTGGAGCAAAATAGAAGTATGTGTAGATCATCTTCCTTAGTACCATGAGTACATGAAATACAAAGGTCACTTCCTGATTTCGCCCAGCTTTTTTCAAGCGCCTTCGTTCTAAGTGTGCCATATCTAAATTTTAGGTACAAAGTTTTTGATAGTGGGGGATGAATCTCGTCTAAAAAGGGTTCAAAGGATGCTACATCCTTAAACAATAAAAAGTTTTCAGTTAGTGGTCCATGGATTCTTATATACACTGACTCGTAGCTCACATATGACCAAAAAGATAGTTTAACAATTCTCCTAGAGCACGAGTTCATAGCCTCAGGATCGTTCCAAAAGTGGGCTAATCCGATCTTGCCTAACCAATTTCTAACATGCTTGAACCAATAAACTTTATTACAACTATCGAGATCCATAACTTCTTTCAGGCCTTTCTTGTAATCAAGTAATTCTGGAGTCGTCCACAATCTAACCCACAGCAATAATGGTCTTAATATTGCATGTTGATCTGTTCGCTTCAAGTTTAGATCCAGAAGGAGGGGTGTCAATGGGGTGTTAGTAGATATTTTTATCAACCCCCTAAGAAACTTGTTCTCAAGGCTTTCAAATGTATTTCTACATGCGGGTCCCCATAGTTCTGCCCCATATAATACTGCTAGTTGAACTTTATACTTAAAGATCTCTAGGACAGGGGTCACTGCCTTGTTCAAGCATTCTTTATGTCTCTTGAGAATTGGGAGACAGTTTTGTTTAAAGACAATCTTATTCTTTTCTAGCTGTGATCTCCAT
Source organism: Triturus cristatus (assembly GCF_964204655.1). NCBI lineage: Eukaryota > Metazoa > Chordata > Amphibia > Caudata > Salamandridae > Triturus > Triturus cristatus. The sequence goes on from NC_140585.1 coordinate 1,114,255,476, forward strand.
GCTAAAGAAGAGTCTATAGAGACACCTAAATAAATAAAATTCTGCACATAATCAAGCTTCTGTCCATTTAACATTAGATTTTTCTTAAAATTCCTATGTGGGCTCAGTGCCATATATTTCGTTTTTTTGGTATTAATTTCTAAGCCCTTCGAGGAACAGTACGACTGAAACCTATTTAATAAATTTTGAAGGCCCCGTGGTGTTTGGGAAATAAGAATGGTGTCATCTGCGAACAAAAGGGAAGAAACCCGTTCGCCCCCTAGTCTTGGTGAATCATTGTCACTACACTCCATGTAAAATGGAATATCATTAACAAACAGGGAGAATAAGGTCGGTGCCAATACACACCCCTGGCGTACTCCTCTTTTTATGGAAATTGCTTTTGTAAGTTCCCCAGTAGGACCCCACCTAACCTTGGCATAATTTTCCATATGTAATCCAATAACCAATTTTAATAGGTCTAGTGGGAGTCCCTGGGATTTCAGTGATTCCCACAAAAGATCTCGCGGTATAAGGTCAAATGCGGCCCGTAAATCTACAAATGCCACATACAAGTGGCCTTTGCGGCGGGTGACATATTTCCAATACAAACAACAGAGCCTTAGGACTTGATCAGTAGTTCCTGTTTTTACTCTGAACCCTGCTTGATATTTCGTTAAAATTGATTCTTCTTCCAACCAGGTATTAATACGATTTAATATATGCCTAGCATAGATTTTTTGGGTAATGTCTAAAAGACTTATAGGGCGATAGTTAGCAGGATTGCTTCTATCGCCCTTTTTAAAAATAGTAATAATTTCCGCTCCATGTGTCCGGAATTGCTTCCCCAGCAGCAACAGTGTTGCACAAATGATTAGGGTATGGTACCCAGACATCTAATTCATGCTTGAATAGATCACCTGGTACTTTATCCAGCCCAGGAGCTTTCCCATTTTTGACAGAGTTAATAGCTAGTTCTGTTTCCTCTAGGTCAAAAACTATATGTGTAAGTTCGGCCTCTGCGGGCCACAGAGCATGATCTTCCTGCACTGCACTATCAGCCCCTTGAGCGGCGTACAAATTCGTAAAATGGTCAATCCAAGTTGCTTCATCAAGAAAAACCTCTCTTGAGCCTTTCTCCCTTTGGTTACCCTTGGCCACTGTTTCCCAAAATAGCTTTTGGTCCTTCATTTTAGCTGCCATCAGCATACAGGACCATAATTCCTCGTCCCATGAACACTTTGCGTTGGCCAGCACCTTATTGTATAATTTCCTACTTTCTTTAACTGCCAGAGAATTTTTGGTTTTGACCGAATCAATCAAAGCTGATTTTGCTGTTCGGCATTCTTTATTAAACCATGGTTTACCTATAGGCTGTAAATTCACAGCGCCCGTTCCTTTTTTTGGTCTTCTAGTCATAAGTTCTAATAATTCTTTAAAGAATTCTTTATGTAATTTAAGAAATTGACCAGGTTCACTTTTGGAGGGATTATAGGTATCAAATGTATTAGTAAGACAGTTATAAATATTTGCCACTAGATCTTCTTGTCCCAGGATATATGCCCATTTAACAGACCGACGATCATTGCTTAGTATAACATTATCTGGGGCTGGTTGGTATCCTCCCTCTTTAGCTTCCAGCCCCATTATTAAGCTCTTTACAAAACTAATTTCGAGGGAATGGTGGTCGCTATCAGATCTAGCATTGACCATCAGGTCTTTTGTATATGGCCACAAGTCCACGGAAACAATAACATAGTCAATTATACTTTGACAATTACGTCTCATAAAAGTAGGTGCCTTGGGACTATCAGATGGGAGACGCCCATTACATGCCCTCAGTCCATGGCTTACCAGTACCCTTGTGATTTGGAAAGCTAGGGTAGTACCTACAACTACCCCATTACTAGATAAGGATGGTATACCATTAACATTATCTTCATCCTCATACAAGTTATTCATTCCAACAATGGGCTCAAAATTACAGTTCATGTCCCCACATATAATCGTACTTGCTGCCGGGTCCAGAGTATCCAGTATTGACTCTAGTTTGTCAATACTTAGTGACTCCTTGTATGATGGGCATGGTCGATTATATACGTTAAAAAGATGGATCACCCGTTTATCAACGGTAACCATTTCCAGACCAAGTATATCTAAGGAATCAATTTTTAGTTGCTGGATGGCTATATTAATAGACACACTAACCCATATTATTAACCCTCCTGATGGACGGCCTCTTGCTGATGGAACTGCGTCCAACTGATAAGTTCTATATCCTACTCTATGCATGGATTTCGTAGCCCATGTTTCTTGTAAAACACATATATCAAAGGAGTTTATGTAAAAGTTCCATTCGGGATCGCTTATTTTTGAGCCCACTCCTGCGACATTCCATGAAACAATCTTGGCCATAGAGAGGCCTTGATTTAAGCTACAACTGATGCCCGATGAGAATTCGCTAAATCTCTTCGGTACTCCTGACCTGGTACTATTCTGATCATTTCACTCTCGATGCTCTATTCGATCAACTTTAAGTATTGGTTCTGGGGCTTCCATAAGTTTTTTTTTTAGATATAATATTTTCCCCCTGTATACCTGTTGATAACAATCGAGACAGGCCATTTGGTCGATCAGATGACCTATATGGACTAGTGGCAGGCGCGACAAATAACAGGTGAGACGAATGGACAGGGTGTGGATTTATGTCCTTCCCCGTGTACTGGGAGTCAATCAATGGCCTCCAGTCCACTGAACCTATTATAACAGGGGATTAAGGGTTGAGCGAACTGTGGGCCCATCCATTCTCTACGATACTGAGTATTGGCGTGTTGAGGCCTCCCGGCCCTACGTTGTATTATAGTCCAGCCATCGTCCCCCTCCCTTTCCCATCTGTTAGGATTTGGATTCCTTAACAACTCGCACCCAATTCCACCCCTAATTTGATTTGGGTCCCTTGTCCAGCTCCATGCGATGTCTGGGTGTTCCGTTGGCGAATAAAAATAAGCTAGGGGTCTTGCCACAATCAATGAACCGTTTTTCCTAGGCACTCCCGAACAAATATGTCCTACTGACCGGGGGTCTTCAAATGATACAACCACACAGTCCCCTTGTATTCTTTTTCTATTGTAGCCTACCCAAGGGACCCTATCTACCATTAGGATATTACTTCTTATTGTAGGTGGTAATGGATGATTAATATTTAGCCAGTGTGACACTTTGTTTTTTAGCGCCTCATACGGTTCTAAGATTGATGGGTCTAATTCCGGGACCCCAGTTAAAATGACTACATAATCACATGCTTCAGGAGGTAGATTAATATTCCTGCGCTTTTCTGTGTGCGTGTTGTCATCATTATGTGTAGGTGTACTGCAAGGGGCCGGTTTTTTGACTGTTATTCCACGTGTCATAATAGACTTTGCACTGTTCTTACCTACATCAGTAATGATAGGATTAGAATTAGGGACCTTAGGGGCTGGATTACTTCCTTTTTCCATGTCATTGTCAAGTGTTTTTGACACCTGTACTTTACTAATAGGGGCTGGTACCTGTATTACCTTTTTTTGCTTGCTAGTGTAATCATCTTTTTCCTCTTTCTTCAGTTCTATAAGTTGTTTTTCTATCCCAGCTAATCTTGCTTCTATAGGAATGAGTAAGGTCTTAAGTATTTTTGTCAAGGTCGGTATAAGTAGATCTTCATTCCCTATACTTATACCTGCACTATCAGCTGATAAATTAACTGAAAGAATATCAGCTAGGGAGTTGTCTAAAAAGCTATCATCTACAATATTCATAGGTAGTGTTTTATGGACAACCCCTCCTTTCCCAGGTTCGTGGTCCTGGCTTTCCCTTGTCACTCTTGCATTGGCTGTATTATTTTCTTTACACTTTCCTATCTTTACAGCTTTGGTAGTTTTGGTAGCGGGATGTTTTTTATAGAATCGCCTACTTGTACTTTTTTTGGGGATAGCTCCCTCCCTTATCCCTTTTCTTGAGATATTGTTGTTAGCTGTATGGCTATCTAACTGTGGGACTAGCGAGGTGCTTTCTATGGTTGCCAAACCCCGTGAATCAAGAACACTACAATCTTGAGAATCAGAATGTGCACTGGTAGTACCATGAACCTCTGCATTAATATGTAGTGTATTAGAATTAATTAGGGTGTTCTCAGAGGTTCGTACTGGGGTTCGAGCTGTAGCAATATGGCCCATAGAGGACCTTTTAGCTAGAGCGAGATCTTGAGAAACCCTCCTCTCCATAAGGACAATACCCTGGTCTATTAGTGTGTTTGTACGAACTATGAAATCATCTAATGTTCCAGTTAGTTTTGAGCTACCTGCCACAGCTTTACTGCTTCTTGTTTCGCGTGAAGTCATATCAGTATGATCTAAGTAACTAAACACGAATAAATAAAGAATAATAAGCAAATTTTTAGGTTTTTTTGAGCTAGTAGCTATGGCAATAGTAATGATAGTAGCAATGGAATCCCTTTTAAATCGATGACAATAGAACACCAATATCTATTTTCTTCTATCAATTCTTTCCGCATCTACATATAGCACTATTGTAAGACTGTCCTGGAATAAAACTATTAACAATAACGTGCTTACGGTGTCCGATGTTTATAAGACGAAACGACCAAAGTCCCTGGCCCAATCCAGTCTCCTCAGGCCTCTGAGGGCCTAAGAGGGCCCGCCCTTTGCCCGGGCTTAGCCCGGCGCCGCCCGCGCGCGGTTCCCGCGAGGCGGTTGCCAGCAGATCTTTTATGCGCCTCCAGGCGCGAGATTGTTAGAGGCGGCTTCCTCTTCCGCCGCACAGAATGCTGGGGGGTGAAGTCCCCCTCGTAACGGCGGCCGCTTTGGAATGGCGGCGGCAGGAGGGAGACGAGCAGCAGACACGGTCCCCAAGAGAGCACTACGAGGAGATGCAGGTAAGTTTTTAGAACAGGAGTCGCCCACTCGGCCAGTTGCCAGCAGATCTTTTATGCGCCTCCAGGCGCGAGATTGTTAGAGGCGGCTTCCTCTTCCGCCGCACAGAATGCTGGGGGATGAAGTCCCCCTCCTAACGGCGGCCGCTTTGGAATGGCGGCGGCAGGAGGGAGACGAGCAGCAGACACGGTCCCCAAGAGAGAGCACTACGAGGAGATGCAGGTAAGTTTTTAGAACAGGAGTCGCCCCTATCATAACACCTCTTTGCTTCAATATTAACATGAAAATGGTGCGAGAGCTAATCAACAGCTTTGAATGGATGACACAGATAATTCTAAAACTAAGGGATACAAGAGAAATCAGAACTTAAGAGCTGCTCATAGCAGTAGACCAATGGATGACACTAAATCACCTCAATCTAAAAACTTCAAAAACTGAATACTCAACTATGGTGAATGGTAAATTTATTACCCTTTATGCTTCTGGCAGGACAAACGGAGACCTACAACACAAAAGCTAAAGAGGTACAAAATCTTGGAAAGGTCATAGTTTTGCACTTTTTATGAGTGCTCATATAGACAAGCTGTCTAGTTCTACCTCTACACTTTGAAAAACACAAACATGGATTTCCTCAAAAGAAATCCACCAACATCAACACTCCTCAAAATTGGATTATGTTTGGGGACGTGACATCCCACTCAAACTACGAGAGGACTGATGATAATGAGCCAAATATATAAAGCTTGTTTCCGGTCCAGGGAAGACATGGCTTGGTAGTTCGGGCTGGATTGTTCCCATGAGGCACAGGGCCAGATTTGCATATGGCAATGTCTGAACTGGGGTGGCAGAGTGGGCTAAAGAACGGTGATGGATTAAACCCAGATCAGTTGACTGGGGGTGAGTGCTTGCAATGTTCAACACTCCGTCCATCATTTCCTTTGGTTTGGGCCTTATAAGCACTCATAACCGCAACATACTCTCCCAATTATCTTCTGATCCATCTGTGCACTTTACAAATAATTTTCAAGAACACCCGCATATTCTAGCAGCAATAACTTTCTCAGCTCCTCTAACGTAATGAATGTTATGTTATTAAAATTTCTAAAGTGCGGCTGTTACCCTGAGGTGTCCTGGCGCTGAGCACTGCCTAATTGGTTGCTGTGATGAAAAGGACTATACCGTAAACAGCCAGGTTTTCAGCCCTTTCCTAAAGGTAAGGAGCTCGGTTGCATTTCTCAGGTAAAGTGGTAAATTGTTCCAGTCTTTTGCGGCGCTTGTAATGAAGCTCCTGCCACCCCAGCTAGCTTTTTTGACTGGGGGAACAATCACTTGTCTAGCTTCCATAGAACGCAGAGTTCTTCCAGGAATGTACCAAATAGTCGGGCCAGCGCCATTTAGGGCCTTAAAAACCGTGCAAAGGGCATTAAACTGTGCCCGTTGTTTTACTGGGAGCCAGTGGAGAGAATTCTAACCTATCATTCTAATTTCAAAGCTAACCAATCTAAAAGAGATAGCTTCAATCAAAAACAATCTTAAATCCACAAGAATCCAAGACCAATGCAATGTTTTTCATCAGAAGTTTACAAGTGGAAAACGTCATTACCCACTAAAGTTGTATACCTAGAGTAGTGTTCTGCTCACCAAAAAAACACTGAAAAGCCTCACCTGGGGAAGTAACTGCTACAGAAATGCAGTTGCACTACTAGATTAGCTCCAACTCTCCGACTTGTCCTTAGTTTTCCTTAGACCACCCCCACATTATATTCTCACTTCTACCTCTCCTTCAGGTCACTAGCTGCAGTACTCAACCCAGCCCCTCTCCTTCTCTAGCTGGACAGACACAAGGACATTGAGGCTGGAAAATGGGGCTCTGACCTTGGAAGCTAACTGCAAAGCAGAGAAATGTTAAGACAATGAATTCAGTATTTTATAGAGCGCACAGGTAATCCATGGAGTATCCCAACTCTACATTTAGAGATTTGCTCACAGGCCTGGACCAACCTATAAGGAAATGGGTAAATTTGCCTGCAAATTTACACCAGCCTTTTTAGGTCGAGCCTTGGCAATGCATGCACTGTTTTGGAGTCATGCTGTATTTATTCTGTGGACTTACAACCTACCCATTGCCTCTTTATTCCTCCCTTCAATTATCGTTCAAAAATGCTTGCTTGCTAGTGGTTAATACTTCCTCCTTGTACCTATTTTTTGTGCTTGGTTTCCTCCCACAGAGCACCATACAATTACTGTTAACATTACGCTTCTGTGTTCATTTGGGGACTATTTTTTTTGGGCTCCTGCTCGTGTCACTGTTTGTTCATCTTCGGTGGTTAAGCTTCGGTGCCAGCCACTTTATCTCCCCGCCCCGTTCAAATACGGAGATGAAATGTCAGATGCTTCAGGCGCATTTTTCGAAATTACCTCTTTAATTTACTTTGACTACAAAGAGCGAGCATTTCCCCTAAATCCCTCCCACTGCGCTGCTTGTTGCTTTGGTGATCTTCGGTCACCGGACCTTCAGCAGCCCAACCTTGCAGCACAGTTAAGACTTGGCCGTCACATTCTCCGATACTTGTTTATATAATGCAAACTCAAGTGACCCGAAGGTTTTGGAGCGCTATACATGAGCGCTAATTACATTAGACATTGTCAGATTAATTTTGGGGGGCAATTTTATACAAACTCAAACTCGAGTGACCCAAACGTATTATAGTGCTTTACAAAAGCACCAGTTAGATAACCCGAGGACAGGTTAATTATTTTATTTGTAGATGCGCAGAGATTAAGTGATGCAGACACCGCCTGTTTATTAATTATCTTTCCCTGATACGTGGAAGCAGCATTAGTCTCTCCCACCTCCTTCCATGTCACTGCATGCCCGCCGCCTCTTCCTGTAGTCCTCTCCTCCTCTCAGAGCTCTAATTTCAACACATTCACGGCAGCTACTTAGGGACAGGGAGACATTTTTTATTATATAATGTGAACTTTAGCGACCCGAAGGTGTTGGAGCGCTTTACATGAGTACTAGTTACAGTACACATGGTCAGGTTCATTTTTGGGGGCATTTTTCTAGAGCACAAACTCAACTGACCCAACGGTACTGGAGCGCTTTACAAAATCGACGGTAATATTACACAAGTTCAAGTTAATTTTTTTGTTTTTAGGTGCGCGGAGATTAAGAGATGCTGACCCCTTCCCTATTAATTCATTATTTCCCCTCTACCTGAAAAATGGGAGCATTTTGTTGTTGTTGCTATGTCCAGTGCTCCTATACCCAGGGGTACGGGACAGAGGGCAGGGCCAATGGTTTGCTGGTAAACAGATGGTGCAAGCAGTGTTTTGAATTGGAAATTCTGGTCTAGGGTGCCTGGTGAATAGAGGCCTTGGGAAGGAGGGATGCGACATCACCATCATTGGAAAATACTTCACTGCCTTTTTTTTTTTCATAGGCTGTTCAATTCTCTAGTGATGCAGTCGAACACAGAATATTATAGTGCTGTTGACTTGCATCGCAGCACTTGTCTTTCTGTCTGTGCATTATAAAGCTTTGGAATGTGTCCATAACTGTTCCTGAGGTGAAAATGTATTCCTGAATCACACTGCATTGCCCAGTGTGTAGCAACTGTATAGCTTTTAAATCCTTGGGAGCACAGCAGCTAGGATAATGTGCTGCATGGATAAACACCTATAAGGTCCCAGAGACAAGACCTGTTAGCTATGCCAATGCTACATTGTAATTGTGACAACTTCTCAAAAGGTGACTACTGATCTATATAGAAAATGGTATGGTGTGATTATGATGAATTCACAAGCCTGAACTAGCCTACAGCAGCAAATTGGTAAATTTGTCCACAAGCAAGGACTGGTGAATTAATGGATAAGGGGATTGAGCAACCAGCCTGAACATGTATACAAGGAAAATAGGGGCATATGGAAGAGGGTGGTGTTATTTGGGGCAGTGTAACCATGTGCCAGGGTAATGCCTCTGAAAAGAAGATGGGATTGGAGGGTATGAGGACAAAGTCTAATACCAAGCAGGGTACAAAAGCAGAGATAGAGAAAGGAGACAGGGAGATAACAGTGAGGCATATCAATGGGGGGGGGGGGGGGGGGTGGAGGCGGCAGCAGCAGGGTCCTTTCATTCCTGCAGTTTAAATTAATTTATAGCTCTTCTAAGCAGAGGCACCAATGATTATTTGGGCTTGGAGTACGAAGTAAAAACATTAACATGCATTAAATGATTGCATATCGACTGCGTGCACAGTTGGACCAAATTTTTTATAAGCAACTAACAGTTAGTGAAATGCCAACATAACACTAAAAGCCAGGCTAGAGCACTCTATGAAGTGAAGCCTCTCACCTTGCCCCAACCCTCTATGTCAAAGACCCTCCTGCCTCCATCACAAATACTTCTGTGTCCTAGATCACAGATTCCTTTACTCGGGCATCAAACAAAATCTGAAAAATGTTACTAGACCTGCAGGTCAAGTGACTTAAATAATCTACTTGACTTAACTGTAGTGCACTTGACACAAACTCGTCTCAGACAGGTGTGATCCTAGGCAAATATTTTATTTTACTGAAGTACCTTTTTAGGTTGAGCATTCGAGACCTCTTGTATATACTTTAGTAGATACTTATATGTGTATGTACTTTGTGGGCTCTGGAGATCAGCCCTAGGACTAGTCTCCTTCCGTTTAGGGAATTTTTTTTTCTGCTCAACTGCCTCTATTTAACTGTCTTGATAGAAAACGACCAGTAGAGCTCAGTAAAATATCAAAAGTGCTTTCTGCTGAGTGACTTCTTTCTGGCAACTGCCTCTATTTAGCTTTCTTGATAGAAAACGACCAGCAGAGGTCAGTAAAATACCAAAATACCAAAATCCCTTTAGCATTCTCTAGATTCCAGTCCAAGGAAATCGTTTTCCACGAGCACCCGTAGACAAGAATATTTTTTTCAAATCTTGTATTTTCAGTGATATGACCACCGAAGGCCCTGATTTTACATTAAAAACAGCTTTGGAAAATACCATTTCCCACTGACAGGCAATATTTCTCTCCATGTGTTCCCATACCTGGCGTGTCATGCAGTTTGGTGCTTGCTTTCTCTCCATGTTAAAGAACAATAGATGTTTCAGCACCCAGGCTAATGTGCTGCATAGCTAAATACATATAAGGTCCCAAAGGCGAGACAGATTGCATTGCAAATTCTTGTTCTTCATTGCCACATAGGAGACTACCTTCAAATATGTGAGGCTAGAATGTGTGCTGTGCAAAAAGACTTGTTTGATTTTATAGGCTAAACTTTTGCTCCATGTATAATCAAACTCTAGCCCGCATATATGGTACACATGACCCCTGAATTTCCTCTTACTTCATTAGCAGGAATGTTTCTCAGTTCATATTATTAATAAATATATCACTGAAGCTTTTTTTTTTTTTTTTTTTTTTTTGAGTTCCCATTTAGCCAGCTCTCATATTGGGCCTCTTCCTATCTCTCTATGCCCAGTGTGATGACCGTCAGAGAGAGGAATGAGTACTCCTTAAAGAAAGTGCTGCGCCCTTGGATGAAATTTCTGGGGATAAAAGAACCACCAGCACGTTTGGCTTAATCATTGGACCCACTTGTTTTTGCTTTCCAATCCAACAATAAAGTCCAGATCTTATCCTCTACTCTTTGAGTCATAGGCCAAATCAGATTCACTTGTTAGTATAATGCTTTTTAAACACACTGCAAAAGATGGGGGATCCCCAGACTTCCATTTCTTACATATCTCACGTCTTGCGAATAGGATCACATAGAAAATAAGCTGAGACCCAACCTCCTTCCCCATCTCTTCATCTTGCGGAAGCCCAAAGAATACCAACTGCGGGCTTACCTTAATTTGTTTACCTCGGATCTCTCCCAGGAAGTTACAAACCTCCAACCAGTATTTCGTAATTTTTGAGCATTCCAAGAAAATGTGCATATCGTCAGCCCCTTCATGCTTACATCTTGGGCAGCAGTACTTATTCCCTTTGACAGCTTCAACGGAGACCAATAAACTCTATGAACAGTGAATAAATGGTTACGCTTAAGTGAAGCTGGTTTCACAACCGCCCGTAGTAGATAAAAGGATTTCGCCCATGTGGTACCTACTTCCTCATCAAAGTTCTTCACTCCATAGTTTTCTAATGTCGGTCTCTAACGGGTCTTCTGCTTCCACAAAGGCCCAATACCAGTATGAGATTTCCTTCCCCCAGTGATCTGTTCTTGTTAACCGTTCTAACTTGGGGTCATCCTTCTCCTGTGTCCAATCCTGTGCTGCCCACCAAGAGCCCAATTGATAGTATTTGAACCTGGTTAGCTTCCCCCTAGTTAGGGTGCTAAGGGTTTCCCAGCTCCCGAGACTTCCCTCTATCATAAGGTTTGCCCAGTAGAAAATACCCCCATCCTTTAATGGCTGACTCAGTTGGCCATTCAGACACATAGGGGGTACCCGGAGATTCCCAGATTGGTGCCCGTATCGAATAATATGGAATTCGAAATTGTTTACGGACATATATCCATGTTCTTAATGCTGCAATAAGAATCTTCAATCAGACCTTTTTGAAAGAATGTGGGTCTCCATACTTAAACAAAAAATAATGCTGGCCTTGAGTCACCTCTCCAAGCATTGCAGTAAACAATACCCCCAGTGATGACCTATCTGGCTTATTTGCTAGCATACGAAAAAATTTGAAATGGAAAGTATAACAGTAAGCAAGTAGGTCGGGTAATGCCAATCCCCCTACCACCAGTTTCCTCCTCCGCTTTCTCCAGGCTATCCTTGGCCCTTTGGACACCCAAATAAAACTCATTTTCCCCTGCAGCTTTGCTATGTCTTCCTTTTTAAAACTTAAGGGAATAGAGTTAAAAAGGAAAGTAACTTTCGGGAGTATAATCTATTATAAGATTAACCCTACCATATATATTTAGCGGTAAATTCGCCCATTTCATCAATGTAGAAGATATCTCCCGGGTTACTGTCTTCCAATTTTCTCTTGGAATGTCTTCCAGCTTCTGCGTGATGATCACCCCCAAATAACGCATTCGAGTTTTAACTCCCTGAATACTAATTTCCTGATTCCATTGCATGATCTTAGTTTTATCTATATTGACCTGATATCCGGAAATTACACCAAAGCCCTCCGCTTTTCTCATCAGACTTGGTATTGCCTCTTGGGGATTAGTTATGAATAAAATCAGATCATCTGCGTAAAGTCCCAGTTTCACCTTAAACCCATTAAAAATAAAGGAGGAAATCATAGTATCCGCCCTATTGTTAGCCAAGGGCTCTATATACAAGTTAAACAGAAGCGGAGACAGGGGACATCCCTATCTTGTGCCTCTTGTTATACTGAACCAATTCGATAACTCTCCATTGGTCATGACCTTAGCTCTAGGGCTCTGGTACAGGTTTTTACCGACTTCGCCAAATTCTTTAGAAAATTAAACCCCGTTAAAACCTCCCACAAATAATTCCAATTGACCTGATCAAATGCTTTAGCAGCATCTACTGCTACTACTGTCAATGGGTTCTTTCGTGCTTCCGCAATATCTATTATTCCCATCATCAGCAATCTTAGCTCATTTAGTTGCCTCCCGGGAATAAAGCCCCTTTGATCAGGGTGAACGACCTTTTTATCAGTTTTGCCACTCGTGCTGCCACTATACCCGAATAGATCTTATAATTGGCGTTCAAAAGTGATATAGGTCTATAGGAGTCAATTTTCTGAGGGTCTTTATTAGGCTTCAATATTAGCCTAATAAATCGTAGCTTCTGACCATGAGCTGGGAATTTTTTCTCCAAGGTTATATAATCTATTGCCTAGTGACATAAAGACAGGCACCACAATATCTAATAGGGATAAATATACCTCGAATGGAAGGCCATCCGGCCCAGCGGCTTTTACCCTGGCCAATCTTCTGCACTGGGCCCTAACCTCCTCTTCTGTTATGTTCCTTCCTAAGACTCTTCTGTTCCTCCGCCAATTGTGGGAGGTTTTCCCGCGTTAGCCACTTATTAATACTTCCTTGGTCTGGACATATAGTCTCTTCATAAAGCTCGCTCATAAACCCTCTGGCTTCCTGACATATGTCTGCATTAGCATAGAGCACCTCCCCTGACTCTCTACTTTTTAGACTTTTAATTGTGCTTCAGGCCCTATCTGTTTTCACTTTCCAGGCCAGCAGAGAACTGCATTTTTCACCATAAGCAAAATGCTGGAGCTTACTTGTCTTCCATTTCTCCAGTAGTTTTTTATCCAGTTGGTCCAGGAATTTAGCCTGCAAATCCTCTAAGTCCTTAGCCAAAGTTGGCAGATCGCTTGCACCTTCTAAGGAGGCCTTCTGTAGATCCCTCTCTTTCCTCTTAATGTCGCTTCTTCTATTCTCCTCCTCCTGTTTTATTATCCTTCTTTTCCCGCCTGTTATGGACCTCAAAATTCCTCTTAAATAAGCTTTGAACGCTTCCCAGACCATTTGCAGAGCCAATATTTACCAAAAAAATACTCCTCAGTGTGCTCCTTCAAATCTTTTATCACCTCCTCATCTAATAAAATAGTCCGGTCTAGAGTCCATCTCCTTTGACCCTCCCTTTGGTGAAGGTTCAGGGACATTACCACTGCGGAACGATCGGATAAAATTGCAGGAATATGCGAAACTAATTCTATGTTTGCAAATAGTGTCTGATCTGTGAGAAAATTATCTATGCGTGAATGAGGACTACTTTGTGCTATAATATGTGAATTCTCTTATTTCTCCCTTCTTACTGCGCCAAATGTCCCCCAGATTAAAATTCTTTTATCATACTCTTCAGTCTGGCAAAATATCACTGAAGCATGATGCAGTAGCTCACTGGTCATTTACAGACATTTTCTAATTGAATGGCCACAAACTTTCCCACTACCATGCAGTTTTACTGATACAATGTGTGACAATCTAGTTTCAGCAAATATTTACAATCTGCACTTCACCAAGTAAAGTATTTTGATGCGTTTTTATCACTTTAAAATCTGTTTCCCTCTCGCCTTAGAATTACAAAAAAGTACTTTTCTATTTATTGAAACATATTTTGAAAATTTGTACTGTTCATTTACAAGCTATTTAAGTGTTGTGTGCCCAGCATGATTGTTAGACATTTATCTCTCCAAAATCCTCCAACTTTTGCAGTCAGAGAAATAAAAGTAAACCTACATTTTCAGAAATAAACAAGCACCAATTTGTCAGAAGACATAGCCTGACATTTGACATCGGTCTTTAAAAACACACAGCAAATGTGACAAGATAAAAACAAGATTTAAAGCCATTTTAATTGCTTATTCACCAGGGATGTGGAATTCCTATAGCTGGACACCAAGTACATATTGTTTGGGGTCAAGGGAAACAAGTTTTAATGTGTATTTTGTCCTTGGGACACGTAGGCACAACCCCCTGCAGCACAAACCTTTTGGCTGCCAGTGTGCAGTACCACATTATGGATCAGAGAAGGGCACTGTCTGTAGTTAATGTAATATTTATGCCTATATGCTAATGCGGTTCAATCTTGTAAATTATGGTTCATTAATTGAAAGCCTTTATTATTAGGGTGAGCGCCCTAAGTAAATCTTGTAAGCTCCGGCTGAACTACTGACAGTGGGTCTAGTATATAAAGGTGTACACACGTTTTTAAAGTTTAGCAATATGAGGCTATGTATAATGCTCCTTGATTTGATGCAAATATTTGCAGAAGCTTGAAAGCAAGACTGATGATTCTTTGCTTTCAAAATAAAATGTTCATGAAAAATGAAAGCATGAAAAAAACATTTTGCTAAACTACTGCAATATTTCAGGTACCACTTCTTTGCAGCATCATTTAGTGACATATGTTGATGCATGCTAGTATTTACCAATAATATTCATAATTGAAAGCCAGTGTAACCAGTTTCAATAAGATTATGGGAAACATAAATAAACAAGCATAGGCAAAGCCACTAGGTATGAATTTGGTAGTCAGCTTTTTAGTTGTCAATGTGTGACTTTTTTTTTCCAGGGTTTTTGTAAAACCTTATTGGTGTGGGAGCTTTCGGGCCCTCACCATTATAACAAACATTGGCAAAAGCAAAAAAATGTTTTTTGGTCTCAAAAAGCACACTGCCACGGTAGTTACTGGAACTGAACAAAATTACTTGGTGTGCAGATATACTCCTTGTGAAAAGGCAGAATGTGGTCACTCTCAGTGAAGCCAGCTGATACAGAGAAAGACAGAATTTTAACAAACAAAGTCACAGTCAAAGCCAGACCAAATTAGGGGCCCAATTATAATAGAAAGTGTCAAAAGTGCACCCATGGTACATGTCCTTGCATTAAGTGCAGCTATATGGCTTTTGTGAATTCCAAAGAATTTACAGAAGTAGAAAAAAAAAGAATCGCAAACCTAGAAAATATTTGTGAACTGCATTTTAGCATGAGCGCATGTGTAGATATGCTCATGAGAAAATCTGAGTTCACTTTCCCTTCAACCACTTTTTCCCCCCCAACTCTGGAAAAAGGTTTACGTCTTACATAGTCAGGAGTAAATTTCCAACATCTCAGTATGGGAAAAGATTAGAGAAGAGTTGTTGAAAACCCATAAAACATGCAAGTTAGTAGGTTTGCACAGACTCAAAAGGATATTCTAACCCTGGAACTATTGCTTACCATTACCTTCTGCCCCAGTATGTAGATCTGCAGAAATGTGGCAACATATGGGGATTGCAAGTATTCAAACACTACTATGATATGAGCCCTGGCATAGTCAGAGGCTATTTCCGAGCTCTTATATAATGAGATTGCTGCCATAATTCGTCGCTGCACTACATGGCACAAAGTGGGCAAGTGGATTTTGTTACAGGACAAGTAAGATTTATGAAGCAACAGGCCCCATGGACAAGTCGATATTTTATAAAATTTCACACCCCTGTTCAGTCTCGAGACTGGGCCAGTAGATCCTAAAAATAGCTTGACCTGATAAAATCTGACTCGCCACAGCATATAGGCAAGTCGAAGCCTGTTTACTACAAAACTAGTATCTAAACCACTAAGGGAAGGTAGAGGCAAAAGAAAGTAGACTTGTCCTCCAAAATGAAATCAAATAACCAAAAAAAAAGTCCCTCCTGCTAGGGAAGATTGGAGACGCAACCTCCTTGTAGGAAAGGAAAAAGAAAATCTTTTAAATAACCCTCACCCACCAGGGTTGCCCCATGGTGGCATCATAGGGTTTATCCCTGCCCTTCTACGGACAGGGGCGTTCTACTTCCGCGAAGATGCGGGAGCACTTCACAAACAAATGTTCCTGTACACCTATGATGATTGGAATTATGGAGTGGGTTACTTCTATTTACCCAAAGAAAAGGTTACAAATATCTAACTTCTGGGGAAAACTAACTTTATTCACTCCTCTAGTCGATATGTTAAAATCTGGGGACGTCAGGAAATGCTGAAGGTATATGACATACAGTTTCCCTGGTCTACTAGTTTCAAGGCTAACCCCAAGGCTTTTCTTCAGGACCAAAAGGGGGGGGGGGGGGGGGGGGGATGCTCCCTCTCCTAGAGTTACATTGACTCATAATGAACAAAATAAACAAAATGTGCGAGTGAACGGGTCAGCTTCCCAGTGAGGGAGGAGCCTTGATGAAGATTTGACTACAGGCGTCCCTAATTTACCGCTGGACTCATGAGGCCTATTTATTGTGTGTCTCATGATTTTTGAAAATTTAAACAGACCAATTTAAGGCCTATATAACTTATTTCTACACATTGTTTGTGTTTATTATGAGTCAATGCAACTCTAAGAGTGTCTAAGTAAAAAACGGATCTAGACCAGCACATTCAACCCAGCGTGATCTTACTATTGTGAACTTGATTGGGACCTTAATTAGAGAGACAAAACACCACTGAACACAATTCTTCTTTGATTCCAAGACTATAGACAATCGCTGCAGAGAAATCTAGAAGTATGTAAAAAATGAGTAGAGTGCCTGGAAACTCTATTTGCAAAGACTATAAAAACACTGGAGTTAGAGTACTTATATGCCTAATGCTGAATGTTTGCTGCCGAATCCAAGAATAAGGAACTGCTGCTATAGGCACAATTCAGTGAAACAGAGTGATAACCAAAGCATTTCCCACAGCTTTCGCATGAGTATTAACCCACGCTCATTTACTTTACAGGTAACTCTTATCATCTTACTGTTTATCAACATTTGGTGTTTAGTGTTAACATTGTGAGCAACAGATCTAATGATTCGGATTCTCTGCTCCAGGTCTCCATCCCCGCAGTACCCTCTCTTATACCATTTCCCTCGTCTGGCCACTCTAATCCTCTATAGAACAAATTCAGAGTTGGAGCTGCCAGAAGTTGGGGTTCTAGGGAGAACAAAACAATCCTTGACACGTTCGGACTCATCAAGCTGCACACCCGAGTGCTGCATACATACGGCGGCCTAACTGGACCATGTCGGAGCTACCCACTTTCATGTTCTGCTCGGAGCTCTGCGAGGTCCGCATCCTCTGGCCACGTCAGAGTTCTCGTGGTCTATTTAGGCCTCTTAGGAGTTCCTGGTGTCCAGAGGGGATGGAGAAATCGCTCACCCACCCAGTCTGGATGCGGTAACCTTTAGATGCCACTAGAGGGCATGCAAATGTTTCAGGAGGCCACGCATCTCGCTGGTCTGCTCTTCCGTCGCAACTCGTTCAGCTGTTCAGGGCCTCAGGCTGGCAATTACTCTAATCCATGTCGGTTTCATCATCCTGTTCCAACTCCAATTACCGGTTCTGTGACCGCAGAATTCCCAACTGCAAGGAGGCAGAGCTTGCCTGACTTGAAGATGGCCATTCCTTAAGCGAGCTCCGCTAACCGCCACGAATATCCGACAAGAATGGGCTGCTTTTTGGCGAGACTCCAGATCAGAGGTCTGGGCGGGTGAAGCCCGTCTCCCGGTGCCCTCATTGCTGAAGGAGTGGGGTTGATTGCTCCAGCGGGTCCTCAGCTACGGCCCGAGACATTCCTCTCCCCCGCACTTGGCGACGACGCGACCGACGTGGGAGGCGCTTCCTGCTGGGCCGCACCTCCACCAGCACCCAGCCCTCACGTGCCCCGGCTGGTGAGGAAGACTTTACTACTTGCACGACTCTGCTAGCCTCGGACAGAGCGCTGTACCACTATCCCGATATCATTTATGAGATCGGCAGTGAGTGAGCAGCTACGGAAACTGCTGCTGATGTGTTGCGGTGCGCCCCGCATGCAGGCGGATTGACTGAAGCCTGGCGCCCAATCTGGTGAGTGAGTTGCTGCCTGCATTGAGGCCCCCTTTAAGCGTCTGAGAGGCAGCGTGAGACCGTCTCGCCCCACATCTAAGTTGGTGACTACATTTTGGACTGCAACACATGCGAGGCCTCACCCTCGTGGTGCAGCCTCGTCCACGCATTGGACCCTGTGCTCTTCTGAGCTGTGTTCGTGGCTGCATAGACCCCCCCCCCCCTGGACCTGAGAAGCGAGGGGGGGCATTACCATAGTGGTACCGGGCAGCTCTGATTCTAGCACCGTGAGTGGATTGCGGCTATTTGACCTGGGGTGCCCCTCGGTCTCCCTTGCTTGGGGCCTGTGACCTTCACCAGGCGGCGAACACGCTTGTTGAGACAGGAGCTATTGTAGCGGAGCGTGTGGCCCCTGCGCTAACTGCACCAACGCAAAGAGGCGTCAATATGGATAAGCCAGATAAGTCATAGCCAAAGCTGAGTTTTGAGCAGCGGAAGTCCAGACACAGAGAAGATGAAGAATCGGGGATGTCAGAGTCTGAGGCATTAACATAAGACCCCATCGGCAACATCAAAACGATCCTAGCGTCGATGCAGAAGGGGCTATCGGCAATCAGTGCGAAAATTGACGCCTTGTCCTACAGAATGGATCGAATAACCGAGCAGGGTGGACAAACATGCGTAACGACTCGATATGGGAGAACGACGAATCACCGAAACGGAGGAGGGCCAGACGGACTCCAACAGCACGCAGACACAAACGGAGAAGGCCCTGGTTGCCTTGCAGGACAGAGCAGAGGATTTGGAGGCCAGATCGAGGCGCAGCAACCTTCTCATTACAGGCCTTCCCGAGTCCACTGCAATGGGTAACATGGAGTCCTTTACAGAAAATCTGCTCACTACTCTGCTGGGTACTGACACTTTTTTCCCTTTGTTTGTCGCAGAGCGTGCGCACCGCTTGTTGGGACCTGAGCCCGGCCGGCACCCCTCCAAGGCCTATCACTGCGAAACTGTTGAACTATAGACACAGGGATGCGGCACTAAGGAAGGCGAAATAATTGGGCAATTTACAATATGAAGGTTCCTCTTTCTCTTTGTTCCCAGACTTCACTCTCAGGGTTCAGGAGGCCAGGAAGCAATTTGCACCGCTAAAGCGCAAGCTGAGGGAGCAGAGTGTGGAATATGCAATGCTGTACCCGGCAAGGCTGAGAGTGATCCAAAACGGGAAGGCCAAGATATTCACTGATCCGCAGTCCCTCCAGAAAGCCCTTAAAGACTGGGACAAACTTGGCAAACGAAGGAAGGGCCAGACAGAGGACGACCGTGCGGATGGTGCAAGTGGAGGTCTTGATGACAATGACTGAAGTGGGGACTGCGCCCCTAGGTCCCATTAGGGACCCACCCTCATGTGTAGAATTTTGCTGCATTAGTCTGGGGGGGGGAGGGGGGGTTTGAAAGTGGTTGCTTGGGTGTGGACTTCATTACCATGCTGTTCTGTTTACTGCTACGATTGCTAATTTGTGTGCTGTTCTCTTTCTACTAATTTATAGTTTCTATTCTGCTTAAGCCGGAGTTGGGGTGCAAGGCCGCTTGGCCCTCCGAGTGCGAGAGACACAATTGTTCAGGAACTGTTTACGAGCCTCGTTAGGATACTTCTCTCTCCCAATGGTAGCCTCATGGTAGATGCTTAGTGGCGGGGTGGCACTGTGGTATATTTAAGTGTCGGCAGGCAACATCCGCCCCAATACATTTCACGCTTGTTTTTATTGTATGTTACTTAGTGCGTATTGTAGCACAATTGTTGTTTTCCTTCTATGTGCTATAGCGATTGTTGGCGGGGAGGGCAGTAGACTGCCTATGCCTAGTTGGGGTCGGCATGGCGTGGAAGGGGGGGGTGGGGCTGGGTTCTTTTTTTTCCTTTTTTAAAGGTTCACATGCACATTAGAGTCATGAGGGATCAGGGTTACACACCTCACATTGCTGCTGGGGCATACCATTTCTATGATTACAGCGAATTACAGATTACGAAACAGGGCAGGGACGCGGAAGGCACCTGCGACTCGTGACTTGGAATGCGAAAGGTGTAAATGACCACAGAAAGTTCCGCAAAATCCTGGCATATCTGAAGAGAAAGGAGGTAGACCTGCTTCAAGAGACGCACCTTGCCCCTAATTGCGCTATGCTCACAAGGCGTAACCTAGCAGGCCCGTTCCAAGCAGCTGGCTTCACCTCGCACTCTAGAGGTGTGTTAACATGGGTGAACCCTATATATAGCTTCTTCCAGGGTTGGGAAAAAAGTGGTTGGAGGGAATGTCTTGCAAACACAAAGATTAAGAGGAAATCTCTATACCTGCATATTTGTTCAAGCTAAAATGCAGTTCACAAATATTTTCTAGGAGTACTATTTCTTGGCCTACTTCGATAAAGGCTTGTGGATTCAAGAAAGTCATATCTGCACTTAATCCAGGAACATGGGTGCACTTTATTTAATAATTAGGCCGCTAATTAGGTCTGGCGTTAACCATGACCTTTTTGTGTGTATTAAAGTTTGGTCTCTCTCCGTCTGACTGTCTAACGGCTAGCTTCACTTTTAGTGACAACATTCTGTTCTTTCACAAGGAGTACATCGACACACAATCATTTTGTTCAGTGCCAGGTACCACTGTACAATATGTGCTTTTTGAGACCAAAACAAATTTTGCTTTTGACTAGGTTTGTTAGAATGGTGAGGGCCCGGCAGCTCCCACATCAATAAGGTTTTACAAAAACCATGCCAAAACAAGTCACGCATTGACAAAACAAAAAGTCTGACAAACAATTTCAGACCTGGCTTTACCAATGCTTGTTTATTTGTATGTTTCCCATATTCTTATTAAAACTGGTTACACTAATTTTTCATTATGAATATTTTTCGGAAATACTAGTGTAAATCAACACATTTTACTAAATGATGCTGCAAAGAAATGGTACCTACATTTTATCAGTAGTTTAGCTAAATGATTTTGCATTTTTTTGTGAACATTTTATTTTGAAAGCAAAGAAACATCAATCTTGCTTTCAAGCTTCTGCAAATATTTGCATCTAATCAGAAAGCATTCTGGGAGCAGTATGCATAACCTCATATTGCTAAACATTGAGATAGTGTGTACACATTTTTTATACTGTAACCACCGTCAGTAGTGCAGTCGGAGCTTACAACATTTGCTTAGAGCGCCCACCCTAATTATAAAGTCTTTGCATTAATGAACCATAAAAACAAGTTTGAACAGCATTAACACATGGACACAAATAATACCTTGACTGCAGGCAATGCCTTTCCCTGATCCATAATGTGGTACTGTAAAATGGCAGCCAAAGGGTTTGTACTGTAGGGGGTTGGGCCTACTTGTCCCAAGGACTAAATTCACATGAGAAAGTATTGCCCTTGACCCCAAACAATATGTCCTGGGCATCGGGCTATAGGAATTCCACATCCCTGCTGACGGCAGCGCCCCCGGACAGGATGGGCTCAGAGTGTCCTTTTACAAGGCTTTTGGTGACCGGCTGATTCCCCACTTGAGCACATTGTTCCAGGAAATTGGGGAGACTGGCATCATGCCCCCCTCTATGCATGAGGCACTAATAGTAACGTTATTGAAACCTGGCAAAGCTCCCCAGGAGTGCTCATCTTACAGACCACTGTTAAGAAATGTCGACACTAAAATCTTCGCTAAGATATGGGCCAATAGGCTGTCCCCCCTTTTGCCCCTCCTGGTGGGCCCTGAACAGGCGAGCTGTGTACCGGGCCGCACGCTATCATACAACCTGAGAACAGCCTTTGGTGTCTTGCAGCACGTTAAACCAGAGATTAAGGTGGCAGCAGTGTTTTTAGACGCTGAAAGAGCCTTTGATTGGGTTGAACGGAAATACATGCTTATGGTTCTGAGGCACCTCGGCGTGGGGGGAGGTCTTCCTCCAATTGGTTTCGGTGCTTTATAATTTGCCCACTGCTCGAGTGAGCATCGGTGACGTAGTGTCCTCTCCTGTTCAGATATCTAGGGGCACCAGGCAGGGGTGCCCCCTGTCCCCTCTACTTTATGCGGTGGCTGCAGAGCCTCTGTTGAGGGACTTTGTGAATACCACGGTAACAGAGGTCTCCGTTTTCCCACCTACAACCTTATTGTCTCTGCTTACGCGGATGATATACTACTATATATACGGAACCCGGACACGAACCTCTCCCCAATAATCCGAGAACTGTTACGATTTGGCAGTCTCTGGTCTTAAAATCAACTAGGACAAATCTATAATTTTCCCCATTAACTCCGGCTACAGGCCCGACACCCTTAAACTTCCCTCTCCAATGGACATCTGATGCGGTTAGGTACTTGGGAATCCATGTTCACTCTGATGCAGAGCAAGTACTTAGAGCGAACTACGGCAGAGCCATTGCCAAGCTGGAGGAAAATATAGATAGTTGGAATACGGCTTCCTCTGGCGTTGGTGGGGCGGGTGTCCTTGATGAAAATGAAAGTACTTCCCAGATTCCTTTTTCTCTTCTTCAATATCCCTGTAGTAGTACCAAAACACATGTTTAGAGTGCTGCAGACACTGATGGGTAAACTGGCATGGGCAGGCAAAACTCTGTGTGTCAAGCTGGATATTCTAACCTTGCCCTACTCTGCGGGGGATGGGTGCACCAGACTTAGAATTATACCATGGGGTGGCGCAAGGCTCGCAAGCGCATGGTTGGATTAACAGCCCGCATGATTTACCTCACCTCCAAATAGAGAAGGTAGTAACAAGTCCTGACCCCCTCCCGCGTTTGTTTACTCAGGTGCCTATCAGGCGTTGCAGCGTTCTGGACTCCATCAACTCTATAGTTCACGCCTGGCACGTTTTACAAAAAATGCAGGCTGGAGCTCAGTTGTACTCTCCACTTATGCCTATAGAATGGTGCCAATTGTTCGCTATTAGTTCAGCATGAGGAGCACTCCGCTCGCTGAGCGCCCTGTGGGTGCATGTGATGGGCGATATTTTTAAGGAGGGGAAGAGTATGTACGTGGGAGGAGGTGGTAGCAGGCTTACTCGACCCTACTGTCCTAACAAAATTTCATTTCTTCAGAACTCGACATGCGCTGAGGGCACTGCTTGGCGACGAGCTACAAGAACCACCAGAACTCCCTGCCTTCTCTGTTCTTATGCACTCAGAGTACCCTGTTAAATTAGTCTCGAAACTCTATGCCACATCACAAGCCTTTAAATACACACAAAACACCAAAGCCCAGCTGGAATGGCAGAATGATATTGGGAGTATTCCTCACCGATGATATCTAGCATAGCTGCAGTGTAGCCACCCAAAAGTTCACACTCAATGGCAGGCACAGATTGGTACACTTCAAGTATCTGAATAGGGTTCACTACACGCCGAATATACTGTTTCGCTATGGGCTCAGGGACACAGATCACTGTGAAAGATGCGGGATGGCAGAAGCAGACTTTTTACACGTGGCATGGCTGTGCCCTCCAGTTGGGGAATTTTGGAAGCACATTTTTCAAGCATTAAATGCTATAGCAGATGAATCCCTCTCCCCTGATCACCCTCCTAGCTCTCTTGGGATACACAAAACCCCTCAGCAAGAACCTCAGAAAGTTAGTCTTTATGGGTTTATTATTGGCTAAGCGTAGGATTGCGATGCGCTGGATGCGTGGACCTGTACCAACTGTGGCAGATTGGGAGAGAGATGTGCTTTACTGTAATACCCAGTCGGACGTATATAATGAATTGTTGCCTCCCCGCAGTCGACCTAAAAGCTTCTGGGGTCTGTTTGCGCAATACCTAGCGGCAAAACAGGGTAATGATGCGGGCAAGGAATGATTATTACATGCTGTCCTGTGATAGCCCGGGAACCATGAGGTCTATGTACACGGAACTGTAAGGGAAGAGTTAGCTGCTTGTAATATTTGGCAGTTGTTTGTACTTAGCTTCGCAGGAAGTCTGGACTGCATTAGGATTGCATAAGCGGGCACCATCCTGTCTTTGGTTTTACTAGACTGGCCAATAGTCAATGTGAACTGTATCAATAATTCTTGTCGATCGCTCGCTGACTCATGTAAACTGACTATCATGCTTTGTGTGTTAATGTGTACCGTTTATTTTTTTGTTTATAAGCGAATAAAAAAAAAATTTTTTTTTTCTTTCTTAAAAGCCCAACTGCAGGTTTTCCCCGACAGCCCGTCCTTGCTTTGGGCAAAGTTATCTACCATCAAGCATTCGCAAAACTTCCCAGATTTTTTTTTCTATTTGAAAAGACTGATTACGGCCAGCATATCTATTTAACTTAATATGGCACATTCTCAAAAGCAGGCCATAGAAGCAGTGGAACAACCGATATGGTTACTTCTTAATAAAGAGCTCATTGATATCCTGGACGCTTTGTTCCAACAGGCCATTTCTTCAGCAATAAAGCCTATTTATACACAATTCCTGCTGCTGGCCGTCAAAGCCAGTATTCTCCCTTACGGTAAGGTAGTCCAAGGGGAAGCAAAACAGTCCACCATCAGATGCTTTTGATAGGCTGCGTCTAGCCTTTTTAAAGAGATGGTCGGCGGCACAAGCTAGTCCGGAGACAGACACTCCTGGGATTACCCCCGATGCAGATTCTTTCCTCCTTTAGAGAGATGACAGGGAAGGTTCTGACAACGCTGAATATGGGGATGAACCAGGCCCCAGCAGATTGTGGAGACCAGAAGGTGCCGTTCGAAGAACCAGGACTGACTATTGATGATGCAGACTATACAGAGTTGGCCGACTCTTTGGAGTTGCTTATCCCAAGCTATATTTTTCCATCCCAGTTCTTCAAACCGGACCTGGATGTCGAAGGGGTCTCAAAATGGCCCACACAATCACTGTTGGAGAAAGTAGTGAATACCCCCCCCCCCCCGAAATCGATCCAAAAATTGCCACGTTTATTACAAAATGTATTAAGGACACGAAGAAGGGCCTTGATCGCTCTTGGAAGTCATGTCAGGATAAACTTTTAGATGTCTTGAGGCCTTTCACCAAAATTCTAAA
The DNA here is from genome assembly GCF_964204655.1 of Triturus cristatus. Lineage (NCBI taxonomy): Eukaryota > Metazoa > Chordata > Amphibia > Caudata > Salamandridae > Triturus > Triturus cristatus. The sequence goes on from NC_140585.1 coordinate 1,114,280,730, forward strand.
TCTGGCCGAAGAACCCTGGGAAACCAGTAATCTCAAATCTCAGTGACCCAGACATCCTCTCAGGCTGGGCTCAGTGTGCCATGTGCTTCCTGGGTAATGCGTACTGTGCCCTCTCCTCAGAGTGCAGGAGGTCACTGCTAATAAAATTGACCCTAAGATAGAAGAGCTGGTCACGTCTAAGGCAGGCCAGGTGGCCGAAGGTGCTCTCTTTGGAGACCCTTTTATCAAAGAACTTTCCAAATTTATCACCATGCTTTCCTCTAGATAAGGCACAACAATCCAAGCAGAAAGTTTTCGGCCAGAAGACTTTTGGAGGGACCGGGAGAGGCAGGGGGGGCTCACTCAGCTGGTCATACTATACAGCTCCCAACAAGTTGCAAACTAAGAGATCCATGCAATGGCAAGATCAGGGGAGATTTGGGGGATTCTTCCCCTCTCGTGGTACTGGACATGGTAGAGGTGGCAACGGTGCATTGAGAGGAGCTTTCGATGCCCCTAGAGATAATAACGATAAGTGTACCCTTTCTTTCCCTGGAAGTTTGGGAGGCAGGCTACACTTCTTCCTTTTCAATTGGAGGACCTTAACAAGCGATGCCTCAGTTCTTAAGACAGTGCAGGGTTTCCATGCCTCGGTTCTTCAGGACCCCTCATTAAAGAATCCGTCCCTTACCTTTGACCTTACCACAAGAAGCTGATCAGTTGATAGATCAGGAAGTAAATAGCCTACTAGAGAAAGGAGCTATAACTACAGCACCTCTTCATCCCAGAGGGTTTCTCACCACCTTATTCCTGGTGGAGAATAAAGTCAAGGGGTTTTGTCCAGTGAGTTCAACAAATGGGTTGTCTATCGGCATTTAAAAATGGAGGGCATGCATATTCTCAGAGATATCCTCCAGCCGAAGGACTGCTGGTACGCCAATACCTCAAGTATATCTATTAAACAATCCAAATTCTCCCTCCTCATCTGTGTTTTCTTCAGTTTGAATGGAGGAAGCAGATCTCCATGTTCACGTGACATCCATACGGTCTTTTCTTCGGCCCTTGGTGATTCACCAAGGTAACGAGACTGGCAATGGAATGGCTCCAGGCATGAGGGGCCAAACTTATATGCCCATATGACATTCTTCTCATGCATCAGGACCAGGTTTGTCTGCAGGAACTGCTCCAGATGGAACTGCTGTGTTACAGAACGTTAGATTTATGATAAACTACAAGTCTTAGGTCAACCCCTGTCAAAGGATAGTCTTCCTGGGGTTTGTCATCGATTCCATTCATCAGTCCCTGAGATTGCTGTAGAAGATCCCCTTGATATGCATAGAGCTTCGAAGAACTTTACTGAAGGAAAAGATCCTGCTACGACATTTAGCCAGAATGGTATGCCCCCGGCATCCTCCAGCCAAGCCATTTTTCAAGGTCCCCCACACTACAGGTACCTACAGAGACTAAAGGCGATGCATCTCTATTGCGTGGAGATTTCACTCAACAGGGAGGGCCAGACAGAAGATTGAGTGGTGGTTGGAATACATGCAGGCTTGGAATGGCAGGGCCATATTTGGATCCACCCTGGACCTCATAATAGAATTGGGTGAAAGTCAATTAGGTTGGGGGCCCCAGTGGGAGGATATTACCACCGGCTTTCAATGGGCTGGCGAAAAAGAAACCTAACGCATCAACTGCCTGGTGCTTCTTGCTTGTTTCTTCGCTGTAAGATGCCTAGTATCGAACAAGGTGTACTGACACTTTTTTCTGAAAATGGACAATGTGTCAGCAGTGTGGTTCATCAACAGCCTGGGAGGAAAACATTCCAAGGTTCTAGTGAATCTGGCAAAAGACTTTTGTCCCGATCACCTGCTCCACAAGATCGCGGTGACAGCGGAGTACCTTACCGGGAGGCTGAATCGGACAGTGGACTGACATTCCAGACATCTAAAAAAAAACTCTAGTGCATGTCAATTTAACCCAGGGTTTGATCAGATGGGACCGTGCCAGATAGACCTTTTGGCCTCACGTCTGGATCGCCAACTTCTGCGATTCTACAGCTGGCGTCCGGATTCCCCCAGCAGAAACCACTGATGCGTTCCTACAGGATTGGAGTCCAATTATGGGATACCTTATTCCCCCTTTTTTGATGACCAGCAGACTGATCACCCAGGTCAGGAGACAACAAGCGGAGTTGGATTTGGTGATCTAAAGCCTGGTATGTAGTTCTTCTTAAACTTTGTGGATTCTCCAATCCCTCTGTTCCAGATTACGCAACTTCCACCATTTGCTACAAGAAGGGGCTCTACAAATGATAGAGCGGAAGATTACAGGTCATGCTGGGAGGACCCAGAATTATCTCAACCAGCTGCTTGCTTTATTAGCAGAGTGTGGGCGGATTAGACTGCCAAGCAGTACAAATCTACATTGCACAGGTGGTCAAGCTGGTGTGTGCTAAGAGGTTTGGATCAGATGTAGAAGAGATAGTTAACTTCTTATCAGAGTAAGCCAAGAAAGGTTTGCTGTACAGGACCATCAATACTTGTTGCTCAGCCATCTCAGCAGGCCATTTTCCTTTTCAGGATATCCCAACAGAGGACCATCCTCTAATGCTTAGAGTGGAGGATCATCTGATACTCTGTGGTGATAAGTATACTTCGCATATTTTATTCTTTCAGTATGTTATGAACTGTCATTAAGATGTGTTTAAGCAATAAGCACTGTGCTATTAGTACTAAGAATTAAGTTTGGTAGATTACAACCTGTTTTATTCACTAGGAGCTGAACAGAAACAAGACTTTTGATCACATGCGGATGACAATACTTCTCATGATGAAAGAAGCACCACCTTTCCTTGATGATCAATCTCCTATTCATTTGTGTCTATATACAAGATGGAACAAGGCCATTGGTGACTCGGGTATAGATTTTAAAGACTCATGGGAAATGTAGTCAGTTTGTTGGTTATTATTGATATTGTTGATCTGCTGAGCTAAAAATAAAGAAAACATTGATAATCCTCGCTCTGTGTCCTTAATATAAAAAACTTTCCTTCTCATTCGCTAGGAAATTTTACATTACAGTCAATATATATCATTAACATTTGTTTTACACAAAATGACAAACTTCATACCGTCCCCATTATCTTGAAGGAACATGTGACTATCATGTAGATAGCAAAAAAGCACCACTGCTACACATGTGCTGCAGGAATGTACTATAGACAGCAGCCACAGATCTACCCACAAGTACATTTAAAGAATAGGCATACTCATGTAATAATTTGCATATCAGAAAGTTGGAGGCCATCGCCTAATGTTTCCTGCAATTATGACCAATTTTACAAAGAGCAAACTGTCATTGTTAAATTGTATATACTACTTGTTTGCATTCATCAACAATCGTATTTACAATACATCTTTAACAGCATTTAAACATGGTTTATTGCAGCTCGCAGAAATGCAGGTGTGTGTAATGGTATACTAAATGCGAATAGAGCTCACCCCAAGTTAAAAAGACGTGCTAACCCCTATGGAGAAGGTGATTAAAGTTAGAAGAAAGTGCAGCATGGGCACAGATTTCTAAGATTCTCTTTTATTTGATTTAGAGCATGGATTTCTTAAGAGGGTATGACGAAAAGGTGTTAAGCTGAGCTAAGAAGATAGCCCCTGAGGAAAAATACTACTTTAATTCCCAGACCAAAGCATATGAACCAAGATGAAGAGTTTGATCACCTTATCACTGACTATAACAAAAATATATGTATGGTGAATGTATTTTAAAGACTGACCAAATTACAGCAAAAAAAACGTAATATATTAAAAAATCATAAACAGACATGGCACTGTGATTAAATATCTAAACTACCCCAGCTACTCACGTCAAAGAGAAAACAAACTGGTTACCTAATAAGTGGAATATTTCCCATAAGTACTGTACCTGTTCTGTTGGCAAATTCACAATTGAGAAATGCAAAACTGTAAATTTATCCAAAAAAAGAGCTTAAAACATTTGCAACTTTAGAACCTTTCCTAAAAGGTGTGGTGAACGTTCTAATATATAATTGTAATAAGACTTATGTAGGTAGCAGACCTTTATGTGAGAGAATTCATGAACCGTAAGAAACAAAGACCACTGATATCCAGTAGCAACTCGCTACAGTGAGTAATATAATGTAACCGAGGTCAAATTAAAATTAGATCATGAAAGGAACAACCCCGTGGGTTGGGGGGTATAGGGAACTTATATTATGAAGGACAGAACCAATTTGGATTAAGTGCCTACAGCAGTACAATAAGGACTTAACTTTGATTATAAGATGCAGAGTGTCCGAAAAATTTATGTCTAAAGATTGCTGCCTTGCATTCTAGAATATTAAAAACAACAATTGATGGACAGAATGAAGAACAATGTCATACATTCATCCCAGTACAGAGATCTGGGCCTAAATCCATTGTTTTTTTGCTCACCATGCCGTTCCAGTTTGAACCCAGCCATATGCAAATCAGTCTTGACCCTGTGCCTCATGGGTACAGTCCAGCCCGAACTGCCAAGCCAGGTCCTCCCTGGACTGGAAACAAGCATCCTAGGACGGGTTTCGGGGTTTCACCCCTCTTCAGCCAGGATAGCTTGATTCCAGTGGCATGGAGAGCACGGGACCATCGTTTTTTTGCTCACCATGCCGTTCCAGATCAGTTGACTGGGGGTGAGTGCTTGCATTGTTCAACACTCCATCCATCATCCCCTTTGGTTTTGCTTTGTTCGCCCTAAGTTGGCAGGGTATGCCCAGACGTGGGTCCCTTGCTCACTTTGCCACTGGATTCAAGCTAGCCTGGCTTATGACGGCTGATTAGCCAGAAACCGGTCCCAGGATGCTTGTTTCCGGTCCAGGGAAGACATGGCTTGGCAGTTCGGGTTGGACTGCTCCCATGAGGCACAGGGTCCGACTGATTTGCATATGGCCATGTCTGAACTGGGGTGGCGGAGTGAGCTAAAGAATGATGATGGATTAAACCCAGATCAGTTGACTGGGGGTGAGTGCTTGCATTGTTCAACACTCCGTCCCTCATCCCCTTTGGTTTTGCTTTATTCTAGAATATTAGTCATAGTCGTTGCTTCTTTACTGACAAGTTGTGATCAAATAAGAAATTCCATTTAAGATGTGGGATGAATGTGTGGTTTCACAATGTTGACTTTTTGTTCAATTATTGTCACCGGCAATAATCACTGTATCAATTAAAAAGGTAAAGATTGTCCAAACATGGATGGATGGAATCCCCAAAAAGCCAAACTATTACCAAATAGTCCTAGTTATTAAATGTTGTAAATGGGTGCATTAATGCCTCCAATTTGGTCTGCTCTATGGGATTTCAAGCTCAAAAAGATTCAGTCAATGACTTTCTTCCTAAGGCACTAGTTAACAAGTCTTCTAAACAGGCATTTAAAAATACTCCCGACATGGCCCAGCACATAATTCACCCATTCCCACTCTTTAGAATTTCAAACCTGTGGAGTCATTCTATGCCTTCAATTTTAAGGCATCCGTTAAAAGCAACCATCTTTTTAAAGGTTAGGAATAAACAACATTAATTTCCTCCTATGATCTGACTTTTACTTAACTATCTATCAGTCTTTGAACTGTTTGCATTTTGCAATTGTTATATTGCTATAGCCTAGCATGTGTTCTCTACAAATAATATACCACAGCAGAGGCGAGCTTTTGATTCACATAGATAACATAGATGTTCATTACATTAATTGAGGAGTCAAGCCGTCAATGGCGATCCCATAATGCTCGCACAGACTGCATTCAATCACATCATCAATCTAAACTGTATTTCAGATATATGAAGAGACATGGAAACTCAATAAGGCTACCACAGAACATTTTCCAGTGAATGTATGGTGTACTCAACCTCAGAGGTAAATCTGACGTGCTCATAAAGGACTTCTAATAGGCCATTCAGAATCTTCATTAGTGAGAACGGACAGTACTTTGACCAACACAGCAAGCTATCAGAAAAGGAAACCAGTCCTTCAGGTAAGAACTACATATAATGTAGATATGTTTTATTATTTTAATTAAATCAGACTCCTTGCCTGCGCAGTTCGCATTAGCAAAAGAATTACGTTAATACATTTTTCACGCCTGCTTTGCCTATATTGCTATTTAAATGTCAAAGTGTGAAGGACAAAGGTCCATGACAATTTTACACTAAGCATAAAGCATTCATTTAACTTATCAGTATAAGTGGGCTTTTCTTATAACTATGAAATTAAAGACTGGTGATTGCTCTCATAAGCTAAATAGATATGCAATTGAATCATAATCATCAAGGAAATAATGAGAACAAAAAAATTCACCTTGTGCTTCATTAACAAAGATCTCCTTGAATATAATATTTAAGATTGCAACTGGACATATTTGTATAAAAGATTAATAGTGTTTGATCATGCAGCTTCCAAAAGATATAGTGCCAGCAGGACAACAACGTGAGAAGAGCCAATGCTGGCAGACATGAGCACATGAACTCATGCGGAGTTCCCCCTCTACAAGGCAGATTACTAGTTAAATGCAAACTAAGTCAATGGAAGGATTAGCACAATTAGCAGTGTACGACAACTGTGTGCATGTCTCTGTTGGCCCTCATATGTGCATTGGCAGATATGGCTTAAAGAAGTTAGGAGAACTGTTTCCTAAACCTCAGGAAGCATAGAAAGCCCCGAGGGCAGGATCTGGTTTCCAGTGTGCACAGGTAGAGTGTGCTGCAATTGGACAGATTGGTTGAGAGGTGCTAGTCGGGTGTAGAGAGCCTGAAAGAGGACGCTTCTGTGAAAGTTGCAGCTTTTCAGCCAGCAAGGAGTGTTTAATATTGGGAGCCCTACTTAGAAGGGATTCCCCTCAAGGCAGGGATAGACCCAGTAGAACACATGGTCCATATAGAGTTACTGAAAGATGGTCCTCTAGAATTACCTTATCCACTGATGCTCTAATGGCACAGCTTGACCTTTATCTGATGCCAGAATGGAACAGTAAGTGACCAACACGTATGGATCACTAAACAGAACCACAAAGTGTGATTTGGTCTGGGGACCCTTTTGTCTGCAGGGGGTGGGTTGGGTCTGGTCACCCTTTTGTCTGCAGTGGGTGATGTACCATTAAAACCCCAGATAGGGAGTCAGAGGCCCATGTACTGTCTCACCCTAGCTAACGCAGGTCACTCTCAGAGGCGGCAGCTCTGCAGTGGACTGCACAACACTGGTCCTAATACTGTTAAGCCCAGCAGAAACCACCAAGGAGTCACTGTGACTATGAATTTGGAAAGTTGTGAGGTTTGTTTTTATGCCGCGATATATCCTGGGGCTGAAAGGTTAGGAGAGGACTCAGAAGAGGTTCACTTTGAAGAGATGGTCCTTTTTATCTTGTCAAAGAAGCCTTATGGAATCAAAACATTAAAGAATCCACTGGCAAGCGACAGCTTCAGTATCAACAATCTAATTTTTTCAGTGTCAATATAACTTCATTGGACATAGACAGTCACGCTTATAGGGTAGGCATTATAGGGTAGGCAACTGCCAGGGTCTGTGTATGGCTAGTTACTAATACTCAAATAACTGCTGCAGGGTATCTCTGTAGACTATACATTTTCACCATTGTTTTTTAACAGCAGCTTAAAGTATTTTTGAACCACCTTATTTTCTTAAATACTACGTCATCAGTTCCGGAAAGGCGAGAAGGACTTGGCCCAGGCTGTGCTTTGCTACTTTCTTACACAGCTCTCAAGGTACATCCTGTCAAGTGATTAGCGCACCAAGACCTGTTTAAAATTCGTTTTCCGATACCCGTAGTTTAGTTTTTTTCAATTCTGAAACAACATTACGCGTTTCAGGCGACAAAATAAAAGGAAACCGGACTTAGCGAGATAATTTAGGTTAAAATGGGCAACTGAAGAGCTCGAGGATCATTCACTCTCTGGGGCTCTCATACGGATAGCCATTAAAAACGGACTGCTGAGTCTTTAATCTGTTGCAGTTTTATATAACGCGAACTCGAACCGAAGGTATTGGGGCGATTTACATGACCAACGATACATTCATTTTTTGGTAGGCACGGGAAGATTAAATGTCCAGCCCAGAATCACAGGATGTTGCGCCAAGACTCGAACCTAGTTCCCCAGTTCCAAAGTCGGCAGCTCTGATCGCGACGGCATCCAACACAAAATAGTCAGTGTTTTAGTATTTCATACAGGCAGCACAAAGTTTTATCGGGTAATTCAACTGATATATATATTGATTAACGAAGAGGTGACGAACGTACATCCTTCTTGTTGCGTACCAACTCTTACCGATCTGAACCCCCTAAGGGGACATAAGGAAAATTAATCATTATTGCGTGTGATCTTCAAACCTCAGGACAACTGTAATATAAACATTGCTGCACTGGTGCGTAAAAAGCGTCATGTGAGGTGCAGCCAGCTGTGGTGGGGGCACATGAACAAGTAGCACAACCAAAGGACAAACAGATGGTACAGCGTCTTGTCAGCCTTTGTGCTGCGCAAATTAATGAGGCAAACTGACGACCTAACCACGGCAGCACTCACACTAACGAATGAAACAGGCCCCAAAAAGCGCTGCCCAAGCCCGGCGCTCACTATCCAGCCCAGATCGGGTTCTTTTTCCGTTCACCGGCGCCAAATGAAATGCGCAGGTTACACGGCTTGGACGTGCATCGAAATCATTCCGGTTACAGGTTTCCTATCGGTTTGCGAAATGTAGATGGGAAAATGTTAAAGAATCTATGTGACTTAGAGCAAGCGAAGAACTAAATTGACCACCCGTCAGCTACTTACACGGGCCATCCGTAAATCCAACTCAACGTCTGTTGTTTGTTATCGATCTTTTGACGGACGACATTTGTCTTGTAATTTTAGTACTTCCGGGTCGCATAACAGCCAATCCCATTGCTGAACACAGTCTCCCATTTGCCTGAGAGGGGGAGGGCTCATAATATGTGAGGTAACCTAGGATTGGAGGATTGTAAGCCCTTCAACCAATCCAAGTGCGACGTACAGAATTCTTAGGTGCCTATTGGCTGTGAAGTCCGCACGTGCCTTTGTGGTGTATTGCTGTTGTGCTTTAGGCGTCCTGGGACAACTAGGTTGCGCTGCGCAGTTTGGAAGTGCTCAAACCTAACTAGGGTGGAGCCGTCACTGGCATTGGAGTAAGATTTTAGTTGAGGAGGTGACAGCAGGTCGTGCCCTGGTACGACCTGTTATTGCTGCTCACGATAGTGGTTGGGATGAGATGGGATTGAAGAGGGCGCTGGAGGGAGGTAGGATGTGGCTGGAGATACGAGTGTCAGAAAGTGAGGCGCTTCGAACCAGGATTGGACACGGGTGACGAGATTGAGTGATTGTCGGACTCTGTTCATGGAGTCTTGGATGCTGATCAGGTGACTGACTGATCAGTTCACATCTGACTACTGGCCGCTGGTGACCATGCCGTAGCTGGCTGCATTGATGTTGCCAGTAGAGTTGCGTCTCGTGCTGTGAATATAACACCTGACACTGCACGTAGTTTTTGTGCCTAAACCCGCCTACACGGGTCGGTAATTGTTTGGTTTAAATAAGTCAGGTTCCGGGCTAAACCATGGCTCTCATTCTAACAGGTGGTTTGTCTAACCCCCTTCATTACTGACAGCATGTGTATTATTATAAACCCGCGGCACTGTACAGGCAGCTTCATATGCGTTAAATCCGGGGGTGGGAGGGTCAAAGAAAAAAACAGGGTAAAACAAATAGACACAGTCGATAGTGATGCAGCGTGGACTATGATGACGGGTTTTCCGGTTTTCTTACCTCAATCACTACTCACCACTGATATGTCAATTTCACCTCAGCTACCATAAACTACGATATCACAGAGATTGGCCCATATAAACTCTACAACACCAAGGTCAATGTATCCTCAAACCATATAGGTCCTCCGATGGATCTTTTAATTGAGCTAATAGGGAATCCGGTAATCAGAGACGAACGGCCACTTCTCTTGAGGACCTGGAACAAAGAAGTTCCTACCTAACAATGCATAAACCTTATAACATATTCAATGACTGGACAATAAGAATAACACACACACCTATGATTATAACACATCTTTATCTAAACTTCAGGTTGAATGGTCAAAGCACAAAAATACATTTAGAATCATTTAATTTCGATTATCGTTTTAGTACAGGTAAAATCACATTACATCACAGTTCAGAGTCAAATACATTTAAATTCTTAACACCTGGTGAGAATGAGAGACAGAGAGAATATAAACGCAATTTCAGAATACAGATATAAATCATACAAACCAAGAATCATTTGCAGATTTGCCAGGAATATGGAGTCTCAAGGTGACCCCAAAGAGACGGTAGAGCACAGCGAGCAATAGCCGGAGCCATTTAACCCTTCAGCCGAAAGGTTTGCCCACTCAACTTCACCAGCTGGCAAAGTGCAGGAGATCAGGAAAGTTCAGTTCAGGAAAATCACAGTTCAGTCCGACAGCATGCATATGGGAAATTTTAAAGATAGCCAGCCAGGGCCCTTTTTCCACAGGGCAGTTATACTTCCAATTATGCATAGCTTCTTCCCACAAAAGTATCCTTTACACAGTTTGCACGATTTCCATTGGTCAAAGTCTATGGTCTTTCCATGGGGTGATCATATATTTTACCCAAATGATCAGGAGATTATATGTAAAACATTCGTCCGATGTTTATCCTTTCATTAATATTTTTAATTTAGTTTCTCCTCAGAACTAGGAATTCATTTGTATCATGTCCATTCCCGAGCTCTCACATCTGAGCTTACAACATTGTTGACACAGTTTTGTACTAGCAGAAAGAGTATCCTTTGTTTAAAACTAGAGAAAAGAAACTTTAGCAAACGTTCTCATAACTGATAGTGAAGTCATGTCAGCACATTCTAGTCTTATTCGAAGGAAAAAATGAAAATGCATGTTAAGGCCTACATGAAAAAACCCAACTAAGGCATTATTATTTACTGAAAAGTTACTAACCTTTCAAACATGTAATTGAATATAGATGAAGCTGTTTTATTTGTGATTAATAATCTTCATAAAATAATTAAACACTATTTTGAATCCCATCAAGCACTAACTCATTTGCCAAATCATTTATTAGTGAGTAAACACTTATCTAAACATTTCAAAATTGCTGGATTTCATGATAGTACTGCTGCGTGAACAAAAGTCCCTTCTCATTTCATTTTCAACAAGTTAAATTAATCCACTTTTTCCACTAAATGAGTACATTTTCCAATTTTTTGTAATGATTTGGTTAAAAGCTACAGCTTTCATAGCACATATGGATTGTGAATTCATTAACAGTATACATTTTTCTCTCATGAATAATTTTCATCTCGAACTGGTTTACGATCCTACTGCATGCTTTTACGATGCAGATTGAACTCTCCTATGTTTCACAAGTCACACTGTTAGTCATGTTTCTTAAGTATATATTAGTATCACACTACCCAGTAAGCAGGATTTGATTGAGACGAATCATTTTAAGATAATTACGCTCCATCAATAGATATCGTGACACTGGTCCAGCTCTTCTTCCATTCAGGCTAGGTGGCCCATCTCACTCTGACCCAAAGTCCTTGTATTGTTTCGATGTTTCAGTGTTGGAGCTTAGGTAATAACTCTCTGAACTGCAAGGTTGGGTCAGAGATTGTGATGGCTGGTCAGTTTCCAGTGTGAGTCTAGGGCCGAGCGTCAGCCTCTGGAAGTAGCAGCTTATCAGTCCTGGCACAGGTTGACAAGGTGTTGCTTATATCTGATATAGGGACTGTGCACTCAGCTAAGTCGTTGGGCTCATCATCTTGTCTGAATTTGCCAAGCTCTGGATCCCCTGGGTACTCGGCAACCTTTTAAAATGCAAGAAGTTACGGATAACAGTTTCTGTTGCTCGATGTGCAGTGATCATAAGTCCCTTTGATGTCTGTGACCACACATGAGTTGGACTCAAATCGGTGACAGAATTTACCCCCGGATGACAATCTTTCACAAGCACCCGTTCTCCTAGTTGTGTGTCACAATGCCTGACACTTCTCCGGTGACTGGCATAACTGTTGCAGTTCTTTTGACTAACTTCCCGGCGGTTTAGAGTGTCTTGGTGTTCCGCCCAGATTGGGTGATGGGGTACAGTGTTGGTTATGGCTTGCCCAAGACATAGCTGACTGGGTGAGACTTCATTGGTGGTATGGGGAGTCACTCTGTACAATCGCAGGATAGTATAGGTGGTGCTTTCTATGTTTATCATCACCGCTAAAGCGGGGGGCGTAGCTAACCGCCGAACATGGTGGTCGCACTATAGCCAAGCTCCGTGCCCGGACGAAAAATCCTGCAAACATCAGTGAAGCTGGGGGCCATCTACTGAAACAACACCCCCAAACTGAAACAGAAATGAAGAGACACTAAACGATCAGCGTGAAAGTCTCAAGCGACCTACCGATCCCCGGCGGGGAAGCCCACGCCGGTCACTGCACACGCCTTGGAGCTAATGCGCTAGGAGGAGAACCAGCAATTTCTGCAAACCCACTGCTGCCAGACTGCGAGGCTCACCACCTAGCCAGAAGACGAGGCGTTCCAGCGGAGGCCCCCCGGTGCTCTTAGAGGGGCCGGCCCGCGGCCTCCCCTTCCTGGCCTGCGACGCCGCGGCTTCGCCGCTGGCTGAGTCCCCAGGGGTTTCACCGACAACTGTAGCTGAGAGCCACGACACCGGGACGGCTTCCCAGCACAGGCGGGACCTCGCTCGAAGGGCGGGCCGTCGCCCGCTGCGCGCTGGACCCCGGGCACAGCGCCAGAAGCCGGGTCAGCGCGGACCCCCTCTCCGCCCCTTCCCGAGACACCACACAGTGATCCGGAGCCGGTGAAGAGGCAGTGAGGCCGATGGGCAGAAGGGATTACAACATACCTCTCCTACAAACAGATCTCTGTGATCCTGCGGGCCGGCGTGCAGTGAGGCCTGGCGAGACAATGGGGCTTGCCACTGTGGCCTCCCGCTGAGGCCCGACACCCCCGCCATGCCTGGAGAAGCACGCTCTTTGGCGCGAAGGGACCGCAGAGTGGCAATCGGGTGAAGCAGGCAGTAGCAGAGGCCTAAATAACCTGCCGCACACCACAATATTAGTGCAGCCTCCCAGCTCGCACCAGGCCCCGGCTGGGGAGTCAGGGCACCCACTCTCACCTGCGGGGTGGGCGATCGAGAAGCAGCGGTCAAAACCGCACTGATTATCGCCGCCCTGCCCTGGGATACTCCAGAAGAAACGAGCCCGGAGACCCTGTCCTCACAAGTGGTGAGTCGCATGCAAGCGTGGGCGCGAGGTGAATGAACATAGCACTCTATGGTCCTTCGGCTTGCAAAGTAGACACGCATCCCCAACTAAGCTGCACCCCATAAGCTGCTGGAAAAGTCGCATGACTGGGCCAGTGCTGCGTGGTACTGCACAGAAGGATATCACTGCTGAGATCAAACCTGCTGGGGGGGGGCTGGCTGGCCACACGCTGCTGTACTAGGTGGGATGCCTACGGAGTGGCTGGTACCATACTGCAAGCCAGACCACAGTACATGCGTGTCCCCATGGAGCTCGTCTGTACTCGCTCCTCTGGCTTCCCCCCACCACACCCACTATTGGGAAGGATAACCCTGGACAGCGAACCCAGCGGCCTGGTTTATAGCACTGTTGGAGCAGCGAGACCCTCAACCGGGCCCAGACCTGGTCATACACTGAACTCTTTGGCCCCACTCACCTGCAGGCACCACTGCTCCTAAATTTAGGCGCGCCTGATCAGTGCCCAGCCTGGCTGCTACCGCATCATGGGACACCCTAAAGAAAAGATACCAAATGCGACCACCACTACCATGCAACATCAGGAGGACACAGACAACACCACCCGAACCCCCCCTGCTGAGCTGCATCCCACCAACTAACATGGAGGCAGCTAGACTTAATCCTACAGGAGGTGAGAGACTCAGGAAAAGCAATAGAGCAACAAATAGGCTCATTGACCACCGGCTTTACACCCCTAAAAGCGGACCATGACAAAATGGCAACTACAGTCAAATCAAACAAGTTAACTTTGTCAGAAATGCTGCCACAACACAAGGAACATACAGAGCAAATAGCACAGTTACGGCAGAAAGTAACCGGACTACAGGACAGGGTCGAAGACGCCGAAGGAAGAACAAGGAGGAACAATGTATGTGTCATTGGCCTCCCAAAGCGTTGCGAGGGCCCCAAGGCCACCCGATTCATCGAGCAGTGGTTACGAGAGCACATGGCCCCTGAGGGCCTATCTGAACTATTCTGCGTTGAAAGGGCACACCTGGATCCCCACTGGGAGGCTGGCTGCAGGTGCCAAGCCACGCCCTATGATCGCCCGTATACTAAACTACAGGGACGAGACACACTGCTACAGATGGCCAGGGAGAGATCCCCAATTCAATACGAGAACCACCGGATCTCGCTGTATTCAGACTATACAATATTAATCCAATGCAGAAGATCCTCGTATCAAGCGACTAAAAAGAAACTCAGAGCCCTAGACCTCAAATACGCTCTGCTGATCCCTGCCAGCTTGAAGGTCATCTATGACCAAAAGACACACTTCTTTGACAGACCAGAAGAAGCGGAAGAATGACTAGAAATAACATTCCCCCCTGCAACATCAGAAAACGTGTCCCAGAGCACACACCTGAATCTGAAGAGTACAACAGGAAGAAGAACATGCCGCACCAAAACAACCTGAATGACCTACTCGGGTTTTGGCTAATTAGCAGCAAGGCCAAGCCACGTATAATCAACAGAACTAACCAGTGCCAATGCTGCACCTAATTCAAACTAAACACTTAGAACATGAACTGAATAAAACAGTTTCACGAGAAACCACTTTTTCCGTTTGATATAAATCAACATTTATTTATAATTCATCCATTTATTTGTCAATTTGTGTCTTTTTTGATATCACAATTATCACATATTCAAGAAAAAAAGAGAAGAGAACCACATAAATATATACATTTACATAAACTAATTTTTTGTGACACCCCTACTTGCATACAACAGTCAATCATACATACTAAACATACACTCTCACACAACCACCAACATCACTAATTATAATTGAAAAACATGCTTCATAAATAAATCAAATGTACAGGAAGGCCATCAATAAATATGAATTGGCACACTTATAATGCACTGTGTTTGATCATTTGCATTTGATTGGCCTCTAATGAAGAAAGGTCTACGCGTTTCGAATCCCTTTATATGTCGGGATTCTCGTCAGGACCAACGCTTTCTGAAACAAAGCAGAAACACAACTGAATTTTACTAGCTGACCCAAAGAACATTAAATTTTTGCACCACAAACCTCATTTCAGCATCTTACCTGCAATTCACCATATGCAGAAAGAGCTCTCATCAACAATTCTGATGTCAAGCAATGACCTAGACATAAGACAAAGAACCAAACATATGATCTACATGAAACCTGAGTGCAACCCGCTTTATGTTAAATGGAACCCCAAGGCAATCCATCTTACATGTCGAGCTTATTGTGGTGTCTGAATAATCGTTCTCTTCACTGGCGTCAAAGTCTCAACTCTGTGGGAATTCACGTCCTCACAATGTAGCAGCCGTTACCCGCTACGATTATGTTGATTCTAATAAAAAATGATGAAATAATGACACCGCCACTTAGTAACCACCTCGACCTATAATACGTTTCCTATTTTAACCACTGCGTGCTGTGGACGCTTTTACCTGAAAGATTGTAAAAAGTTCGTCCGTGCTCCTTCAGTCGCGTATTAGTCTGAAGTCTTCGAAATTATCGTGTCTCCAGCCCAAAACTGTCAACTCACTTGTCATTCTTTTTAGTTGCCTATGTCCGTTCTGATTGGAAATAAAAAAGGGGGCAATTCAGGAACCTCCTTAGATATATACAACATTCCAATTTCACCGCAGCTATGCATTGCTCAAGGGTTTACCTGGAATTGCATGGAGGTACATCAACGCTCTTTACTCCGGGCGTGTTGGCGCCATAATGTTGGGAATAAGAGCCCAATGAAAGACGCCGCTATTTGAGTGCAAGCACTTCCGCCACCCGATTCATCGAGCAGTGGTTACGAGAGCACATGGCCCCTGAGGGCCTATCTGAACTATTCTGTGTTGAAAGGGCACACCTGGATCCCCACTGGGAGTCTGGCTGCAGGTGCCAAGCCACGCCCTATGATCGCCCGTATACTAAACTACAGGGACGAGACACACTGCTACAGATGGCCAGGGAGAGATCCCCAATTCAATACGAGAACCACCGGATCTCGCTGTATTCAGACTATACAATATTAATCCAATGCAGAAGATCCTCGTATCAAGCGACTAAAAAGAAACTCAGAGCCCTAGACCTCAAATACGCTCTGCTGATCCCTGCCAGCTTGAAGGTCATCTATGACCAAAAGACACACTTCTTTGACAGACCAGAAGAAGCGGAAGAATGACTAGAAATAACATTCCCCCCTGCAACATCAGAAAACGTGTCCCAGAGCACACACCTGAATCTGAAGAGTACAACAGGAAGAAGAACATGCCGCACCAAAACAAACCGCAAGACCAAAGCAAAGAAACCCACACTGGAGCAGACCCTAAAAGGCAGAGAATCACCACTCGCTACGGCGGCCACCTTCAGGGACTGCAACCCTCCTTCCACGTCGGAATCGTCAGAAGAAAACACAATGCACTCGGACTCTGAGAACAGTATTGCCTTGTTCCGTTCTGTTATCCCACAAACAGCAGATGATTTCCTGGGCTACTAGGGCCCCCGGCCGGGGTGCCCTACCTTGACAGAGCTGTCTCCAAATCCTGCATTGGAGGTAACTGATGGCATAGACACTCACATCCCCCAGAGCTTCACCAAACCCCTAGCAAAATACCATGGTCCACTCAGAGACTAATATATTGCCTAACATCTAATGCTAGGCACAGGAAGCACCCCCCTCATTGCGAAAGGACACCATAAACTGGTAATGGTTAACACAGTTGTGTTTTGTGTTTGGACCAACATAGTTCCAGAGCTGGACCTAGTATTGAGCGTTACAAGGGAACTTGGGAATACTGGCTCACTCACTACCCAGACCACACCAACAGCCTCGCGGCCTAAGACAGGCCTAGGAACCACACACATAACCACAAGTGCATGCTGGGCACATACAACATAATAACCTGGAATGTCAGGGGTCCGGGATCAATCCACAAGCACCATTGGATCCATGCTCAACTAAATAGGCTTAGGGCATAGGTAGCACTGCTGCAGGAATCCCACCTCACAGACTCCAAAGCGGTCAAACTCCTCAAAAAGTGGAGAGGCCAAGTGTTCACTACGTCATACTCCACCTTTGCTAGAGGTGCGACAATATGGATCAGACACGGGGTCCCGTTTGTGGCATTGGAACAGTGCATTGACCCACAGGGCAGATACATCCTGTTCCACGGCACGCTAGATGGCATACACGTAATAATAGGCAGCATGTACGCCCCGAACTATGACCAGGGCAAATTCCTTACAACCCTCACTACAACATTAACAGACTGATGGACTACCCATGGGTGCAGGGTGGAGATTACGACACGGTATTAGACACCCAGCTGGACCGTTCCCACCCCCCACTTCTAGGAGCAGCCTCCATTAGGCAAACGGAGGCCCTGCGCAGATGGACGGGAGGCTGGGTGCTAGGCGACGTTTGGCCCCTAAAGAACCCGGACAGCCGAGAATACTCCTTCTATTCCCCAACTCCATACCCAGAAAGACAGAATACTCTTCTCCTTCTCACTAACTATACAAGTGACTCATACCACTTACCTGGGAAAGACTTTCTCTGACCACAATCCCTTAGAGGTCACTCTATCTTGGGGCAGAATCCCCACCTGGAAACTGTGGCCCCAGTCGCTGGAAGATGTTGTCTTCCGAGACACTATGGCATCCACCATCACCAACTACTTTACAGAGAACACGAATTCGGCCTCCTCACGCCTCATAGAATGGGCCGCGTTCAAAACTGTGATAAGAGGTACTGCTATCAGCACTACAACAGGGGCGAGACAAGAAGTACACACAAACCTTAAAGCTGTTGAAGATAGCATGAACAAGTTAGAGCAGGAAACAGCAGGAGACCCTTCTAAGAAGGAACTGCTATGGGAGATACGCATCCAACATGCTGAACTGTTGAAGCGTCTCCGAGTAATGGACTACAGATCCTTCACCCAGATAAAGCACGCGGAAACAGACAGGTCAGAAGCGCTCCTTGCATGGTTACTACAAGATGCACCCCCCCCCCCTCCCACTCCAGTACACAAAATAACTACACCCCAAGGAAGCAAACACACAGCAGGAAATAAATGACGCATTCTGTTTATTCTATGAGACACTATACCGGGCCCCACTAGGAACAACGAGCGAACTCATGGAAGTCTTCCTGGGTGATCTAACCTACCCCCAACTCACACGAGAGGCCCAGGACAACTTCTCAGGCCCTATCACTAGATCTCAGACAAGCTGACCCCCCACCTGGAACGGTATATCAAACAGCCCTCGACACAGAAAACCTCCCTCTCTTTACCATGCAGGCCCTGGTTGTCTTCCTCCCTAAACTGAGCAGGGCACCCACCGATATCTCTGGGTACCTCTCACTGTCGCTCCTCCCCATGAATACAAGTTTCTAAGTAAGAAATTGGCCCACTGGTTACTTCCCTATCCACCAAAATTGATCCACACAGACCAATGAGGCTTTGTCCCGGCCTGCAGTACATCCCTTAACATTAGACGCATGTACCATGTCATGGAGGCCACTCCACGAGAATACTCGAATGCAGAGTGCATTTCGCTAGACCTGTGACAGGCCTTCGATACCCTCAAATGGGAATACATGGTAAAGGCCATGGAAAAGTTTGGGCTGTTGGCGGAGGTTTGTGCCCCTTGATTATGAAATAATTGAAGAAGGTAATATCCTTATTGTTTAGTTTCTTTATTTATTTTCATTGTTACACCTCGTCATGGTGAAAAACGAACAGAAAAACAGCCGACACGTGTTTCGCCCGGTGGCCGGAAGGCCGAGGACTTTTTCAAGGCGATCAAGTAAGATAAAGCGACGTGGTCTCTGCGGTCCTTGAGAATGATGGAAAAGTTTGGCATCCCATCCGGGAACCTGAAATGGGTTAAACTCCTATATACTGCCCCCATGGCACACGTCTGCACCGGAGTCCACATATCACGCTCTTACCTGGTGGGCAGGGGCACACGCCAGGGCACCACTGCTCTTTGTGCTGGCGCTTGAACCCCTTGCTATCAAACTGAGGAGGGAAGCCGAGTTAAAAGGAGTCTGAGTGAAGAACGCTACGCATGTGTTGTCAGCATATGCAGACGACCTCAGTATATATTCTGTCAGCAATTTAAATATATCTCAGGCCTCACCCTAAACAAGACGAAATCTCAGGCGTTTTTCTTTCACCCTGGAGAACTTCCGGAAACTATCAAGTTTGGGCAGCTCACTCTTGGTGGCCAAAAACACATTCAAATACTTAAGCATTCAAATCTATAAGGCCCCGCAGGACCTACTGGAGGGCAACCTGACCAGAGCAGTGAGGCCATTACGCTCCCAGGCGGCCTTCTGGACCTTGAAGTGTACAATTGTTGGTCCAGACTGCAGTAATGGCCAGTTGGAGGCAGTCATCCTGGATAGGTAGCCTCCACAACATCAGAAACTGACATTTGGAGTGGTCTGGCCCGATCTAGCACCAACTTCACATATTCTTTTACTCTTTAGTGTCATTGGCAGCTTCTTATTCAGCTGGGGTGGCAGGTCCGGCATGCAGTGAGAGAAAGTTGTTGTGATATAAATGATATCCAGTAGTCCAGGTGTTGATTAAGGAAGATGATTTATTAAGTTATTAAGTAGTTAAGATCAAGAGTTATAATGAAAAGCCCCACCAGGAGCAGCCTTCCTGCTGCTCAGCCCATACTCCAACTGACTCTCTCAAACATCCCACATTCCATGCATCACCACGCACCAACAATTCCACTCCATACTCACACTGGCTAAGCAGCAGGTATAACATAGCTCCCTTCTTTAAAAAAGCTAGAATAACATTTGCGACTACTCCATGCATATACAAACCACATAACGAGAGGCAAAACAACGTGCATGGAAATACCAGGTGGAAAAGTTGCCCACATGCTGCAGAACTCAGAAAGCAAACATATTGCCATTTTAAATATAGAGATGGTAGACGTCATTATACTAAATGTAATCAAAAACATGCATGTAAAATGGACTAAGGTATGGGGTCCATGGAATTTATATCGTGGACGTATCTGCACCCCGCCTCTGCCATTAGAGGTCGATATTGCTTTGTCCCCCTAGCCACACATTCTGCGGGATTGTGTGAGGTGTGTTCCATGCTTTGTCTTCCCATTGCCCCCCACTACCGCTTCCTGTCAAGAACTGCTTTGGACACTGTACGTTGTTCCCCATCCTGGGAAGCGCACGCTGCTATTTTGGACTCTCATTGCCTTGAGTGTGTTTTGTATTTAATAAAAAATGAAACTGTTTTTTCCGATTGCTCCTGGCCTATGGCCACGGCCTGTTGCATGTGCCCACGAACTGCCGGGAGCTTTGCCTCTGGTTCATTTGAATGTGTGGCGTTGCATTGCGGGCCCCCGGGCTCTGTAGCGGCCGGCCTTGGTGGTTGTAGGCCCTTGTATGTATCTTATCGTGTAATAAAGGTTTCTGGGAAAAAAAAAAAAAAACATGCATGTAGCTGATTAAATGTAAAAGACTATGCATGCTAATCACAATAAATAAAATAGTTAAGATATAAATGTAATCAGAAAACATGCAAGTACCTTGTTGAATGAGAACATTGCCATTTTAAATAGAGCGAGATGGTACACTTCACTATGCTAAATGTAATTAGAAACATGCATGTAACTTATTAACTGTGAAAGACCAGAAACATGCATATACCTTATTAAATGTAAAAATACCATGCATGCCATTCGGAATAAAGAAAACAATAAATAAATCAAACACACCTCAATCATCCTACCCCTTTCCATCAACAAAACAAATCACACCTCCACCACACCACGCCTCACCTACCAAACCCCTAATGCCACAAACCTACCAGCTGGCCAGGCTGACATAAAACACAACACGCAGGGAACCAACCACCGAAGGTGCTGTAGGGACCAACTCAGGGCTCATAATCCATCTCAAAGGCCACAGTCCTCTCAACTGTTATGCCTAAGAAATGAGTGACTTAATCTACGAGCATTAGAAGCGCAACCCTCAAAGCTTGAGCGGCGTCTCCAATTTGCACTCAATCGTAATAGTAAATACAATTATTCCATTCTTCTTGAGTTGTTAGGTAAGTTTCTTTATTAAATTCTCATGTTATTCTTCACGAATTTAGTTCATTAATTATTCATGACGATACTGTTTGACATATGTTCAGTTTTACATATGTTTTGATGCCCAATGCATTTCGGGCTGCTGCCCTTCATCAGGGGATTTTAGTCTAAAGAAAGAGAAAGCTATGCTCCGTACAGTAGATGGCAAGAATGTTGCTTAATCAAACAATGTGTGAAAGATGGTGCCACTGCATGCTGTTAGTGAGGTCCAACGCTGATAGTGAAAAACGGAGGTGGAGTGCCAACTATTCACGAAGTGCAGTGTGAGGACAATATACTGTTTCTGTGAGAAGTTCAATAACCACTCACAAGTCAAGCAACGTAAAACAGTTGCCGAAAAAGTCAGAATGAACATCCATGCAATGGTACCGCAGCACTCTACAATTCGTAACGTCTATGGTGCATGAAAAATAGTCAAACACAAATGTGAGTAAAAAGAGAAAGTTAACGCCGGTGTTGTGAACTGGATATATCAGATTTATTTCAGACCGTATTATGCATGGACCGCGTTAGTGTGCGTCCGTGTCACGGCATGCTACACTTCAAAGGTGTTCAGTGCATCAAAATAATCATGCTAGTTAAACGCAAATGTGAGCAAACAAGAAATAAAACCAAGAAATAAACGTCCATGTAAGAATTATAGACAAACTTACTCTAAATCGCCTAAGGCGAAAACCATGTTCTTACAAACTCAGATGGTATCAAGGGTCTGCAAAACATAACCGACAAAGTTCGTATGAATCAAACAAAAGGTGCGAGCGATCTTAGAGACTGTGAGGGAAACTTAAATCAAACGGCTTAGCCGTGCTCAAGGTGAGATGCAAAAAAGGCTCCTTCCTGTGTAGCTAATGGCGTGTTAAGTGAATACTCTAAATTTAAAACGTTCGACCCGGAAATGAAAGTGTTTAAAGTAGCGAACTACCATCGCTATCGACATAAACAACGTCTAGACATATATCAGGAAATGTCAATGGGGCGTGCATAACTATGTGCGCTTTGGCAGATTCAAGATGGTAAACATTGAAATACCTTCCTGAATCCGTGAGCAGATAGAAACATCAATGTAACGGGTGCAATACGGTGGTAAGTGTAGGGAAATTAAATAATTCCTGACTGATTCACAAACTATATGACAAAATTCTTGAGAAGAGTGTTGGACACAAACTAAAATTAAATGCATCCAAATTGTTAGAACACAAAGATAAGAACATGAAAATTATCTATATACACAGGAATAATGTATCAGTGTATCATACATAAGGTGTGATTCACAAAAAACATTGGTGTCATGTGGCAATATGCTTCAGCACGTTATAAAAAGCAACTGAAGTCCATCCGTTCATTCAAACCGCTGGGGTTTACAGTGTCTAAGAAATGAATCCAAAATGTCTCTCTTTGTGGAAGAAACTGCGTGTTATATCTTCCCTGTTTAATGGGTACTTGTTCCAATATCAAGAACCTGAGTTGACTCACATTATGTTGAAGTGAATTGAAGTGGGCAGCGACTGTAGACTTGAAGTTCTTGGTTCGTATGTTGCTCTTATGTTCATTTAGGCATGCCCTGATTTTGCGTTCAGTTTTACCGACGTAGGCCATTCCACATGGCATTTTTGTATGTATATGACATTTTGACTGTTGCATGTGGCAGTCACTTTGAGTTTTATGATGGTTCCTCAATCCACGAGCAGTCATCTCAAACACAACAGTCATCCTAACTGTAACACCTACGGTATGAGTGACTTAATGCAGGCACAGTCATCTCGATACAGCAACAAAACACCTATATATGTGGGTGATTCCCATATAATCATGCCACAACCACACAATGGTGGTAACCATGACACCCTACACTCAGCAAGAAATGGGCGACTAAACACAGTCACCTACCATATATAACCTCTGAAGTAGATCCTATAAACTTATCGATACTCATTAGCAATCATTACACCATTAACACGCAACATACAACAGTAGAGAATGGGTAAACTGTCCCACAGTACATCCTTAGAAGAAATGCCACTAGCATACAGCAAACAGAAATCAGATTACATATGCCAGCCAGAACCACCATGCAGGAAAAAATTAAGCTGACCAACCTAACACAATAAATATCACCACACCACTCAGTAATAAACATTCTCTCACCAACCCCACAACTGAGGTGAATCTTTTTGACACCCACACATATGCCAGAAGCAAATGCAACATTTATAAACATAATCATAAATAAACATAACACAACCCCCCACCCCCCCAAAAAAAACAGTTAAGTGGCAGGTGCAGTGCAAAAAAACATATAGAACAATAAAAATGCCAACATGCATCACACCATATGTCAATATAACACCAGTGAGCAAAATCTCACTTGAACTTAACAACTCAAACTGATCCAGTCTTATCAGGCTGCCAACGTAGAAAACATTAATCAGCACCACCGTCTGACATATTGTCCATTCATACCACTACAATCACCTCAAAACCGAATGCCCAGTAGTGCTGAGGCTCTCTCCTCTTCAATGGTATCAATCAGAGGAGAGATGACAACCAGATCTAGGATCCAGCACATGCAGAGCAAACTGGAAGCATTTCATTCAGTGCCAGCGTGGCTTGAAGGCTTGTTGTGTGCTCACACACTCGAAAGGCTCCTGGTTCCTCGCAACAGCCAGTACACAACTAGTGCGCTCACATACCTGACTTGGCAGGACTCTCTTTTTTCCCCTTTCCGAACGTTGCTCAGGCAAAATCTAACTCCCAACTGAAAGATACAGCCGGGAATTCCACCAGCTGACAAGATGGTGGCACATACGCTTGAAGCACCCGGGCGGCTCCAGGCACGTGGCGTGCTGCACAGCATCGGGTTCAAGGACTCCTTACCAATTCATGAGCTCCTGATCTCCGATCTCGCTCTAGGCACAGCGAAGACCTGCCGCTCGAGCAGAACCCTTGCAGTGAGTTGTTTTTTATGTAATAAAATAGACCTAACTGCAACATTGCATACGCCTCACAGAAATGATCATACTACCTTCAAAGTTTGTTCAAACCAACACACAACCTGACAGGGTGTCAACGTCCACTTCCTTGAGTGGACAATTCAAAAGCTGCATGTTTGGTTTCTAACATTTGTTGAAAATGCATGCCACAGCACTGTAGATTTGCTTCTATTGCTGTCACTCAACACTGTCATCGTCACACCCTGATGGCAGAGTCCCAAATGGGGATTCTTTAAATGAAACCCTCAAAACTCCATTATGAATGTCTTCCACTGCTGGAGTCCTGCCGTGTCAGAGCACTTCGATAAATCCCACGCTGTCAGACCGCTTATAGAAACAGCGTTATTATCAAAATTTGCCGCCAGTCTCACTAGCTCCTCAAAGTTCACTCTAAATCACCGTTGACTATTCCTGGAAACTGACATTGACAGTTCCTCTCACAGCCCACCGATTAACAAAGTGCGCTGTAAGTGGGCTCCACATGAAAGCTTTTACACTCACACATAACAGATACTCGCCCTGGGCTGTCCAGATGAAAAGGACATTGGTGGGACAAAGGGCATTCTGTATTTCTAAAATTTCCTTTAAAGATCTTTCTTGTTTAGTCTACGACCCATTGGGATTGCGCTATACGCGGATGACATGGTCATATACACCACGTACCCTGACTTGAATCTGAATCCGCTCATAAGGGAGTATATCAGATATGAGAAATATTCAGGCCTCCGCATAAACTGGGATAAGTCAGTGGTGATACCACTCACGGCTGAAACTCCGGAACCAAACTTGGAATATCCGCTAAAGTGGCAAACAGATCCAGTTAAATACTTGGGTATCTGGATACACCGTGACCCAGATCGGGTAATCAGAGAAAACTACGGAACGGCGCTGGTGCGATTGGAGGAACAGGTGGAAAAGTGGATAAAACTGCCCCTTTCCATAGCGGATAGATTTGCGATACAGAAAAAGGTGGTGCTACCTAGGTTTTTATATTTATTTTGGAACATACCAATATGGTTGAACAAAGATTTCTTTGTCAAGATACGTTCCATATTGCACCGGTTAACATGGGCAGGGAAACAGGCTCGGACTAGTTGGAAGACGTTGGCCCAGCCGTACTATTTGGGAGGGTTTGGGGCGCCAGATCTCCAATTATATTTTATCTGTACACAAGCACAGCACGCGCACTATTGGACGAAACCAAATGCCCATATCCCACATATAGCGGTAGAGAAGGACAGTGTACATCCCACACCACTGACTGCACTCATTGCGGAGCCAAAGACATACATACCTCAAGACAAGATCCAGACGGCTGAATGCACTTCAAGGGCATGGCACGAGCTGGCTCATAGGGCACACAAGCTCCCAATTTACGCGAGGGCCCTTCCGGTGGAAAAACATCCCAAACTCACGGTAACGCAAGAAAAGAAAATGTATGATCTTTTAGTGGAGATGGGACTGACTACCATGGGCTCCATATTTCCACATAATAAATTCATTAACTTGGCGGACCCGGCACTCTGTGCCCATCAGTCCCCTTTGAAGAAATTTGAGTATCTAAGGCTTCGGACAGCGCCGCGGACATTGTACAGCACATTTCCAGACGAGCCTCAGCAATTAAACACACTACAGATTTTATTAACAACACCGACGAGACAAAACTTGGTGACGCGCCTCTTCAACGCGGCCCAAGAAGAACAGGTAGGGAGGTCAAATGGTGCGATGCTGAGATGGGAAGCAGCGCTAGGTGAATAGATAGATGAGCAAGATTGGCAATATAGCTGCACGCAACTCACACTACTCACGTCAAATTGCAACTTGCGCATTATCCACTTTAAGTTTCTTCATCAGCTATATTACACGCCGACTAAATTATATAGTTTTGGACTACGGGAGACAGATAGATGTCAAAGATGCAAGGCTGAAGGTGCAAATTTCTTGCATATGTCCTGGGCATGCCATAGCTGCAGACATACTGGCGAGAAGTCACCGCCGTACTCACTGAAATGCTGGAGGAGCAGATTCCTAACACACCCCTGGTGTGTTTGCTGGGAGTCAGGAAGCTTAAATATGCAAGGTGAAGGAAGTTCTTAGTGGTTGCACTATTACTTGCTAAAAGAAGAATAGCCATGAGGTGGGGGAGTAAGAGGCCACCAAGGCTTAAGGACTGGATCACAGACATGACATATTGTAAATCAACATTGGAGACCTATGCAGATGAACTCCACCAAGCCTCGAGACCTAGAGACTTTTGGGAGCCACTTGTTCAATATTTGCAGAAGAACTGGATGCCACGACGTGATCTAAAAGTACACAATAAGACAGCATGAGATTGATTGTACAACAAGGGGCGAAGAGTGGGGAAATGCATAAGGGCAAACGCATGTGAACTAGCGAGAAGAATACTTAACCGGATTGTTAAACTAATGTAACAAGATGTCACTGGCCGAAATATGAACCTGTACAGGGATAAACGTATAGTGTTGAATGTTGTTTGTACACTCCTGTGCATAGAGGAAAACACTCTGATAAGTATATGATGATTCTCAGTCATGTAACTGCTGGTTGGACAAAAAATAAAATGTTTAAAAAAAAGATATTTCTTGTATGGTTTCTTCAGGCTGAATTCCTTGTAATATCGGTTTTTTAGGTTTTCATATAGGAATAATTTCTTCAGCTTTCTCACGTAGGTTCTTCTTTTCCAAGATCGTCGCCAAAATGTTGTAGTATAAAGGCTGTCAAGCGGTCCAGGTGTTGATTAAATAAGATGATTTATTAAGTAGTTAAGATCAAGAGCTATAATGAAAAGCCCCACCAGGAGCAGCCTTCCTTCTGCTCAGCCCATACTCCAATTGACTCTCTCAGACATCCAACATTCCATGCATTACCATGCACCAACATTCCACTCAACACTCACACTGGCTAAGCAGCAGGTATAACAAAAGTCTTCTGCATTGTGTGAATCTGGCCGGTACTCAATGGTGAAGTGAAACTCTTCAAGCTGTAGAATCCATTTTTCAAGCCTGGGTGGTGATTTGGATGCGGACCCCATGAAGAGCGCAATTTTTGGTTTATGATCTGTGTGAATTGTGAACGGATGCCCATACAGATAGATATGGAAGTGGTGGCACTCCCAGTGTACAGCAATGGTTTCCTCTTTGATTTGTGTAAATCTGTGCTCTGTGGGTGTTAGAGCTCTTCTTGCGTAGACTATAGGAGTCCACTCTCCACAACGTTGATGTTGTGATAAGACAGCTTCCCGTCCTGACCCCGGATACAGACAGTGTTTCAAGGGCTTCTTAGATGTCCTCCTCTTTTTCAGAGTCTGACCCGACTCCTTGTGCTGAGAATTGATGCTGAAAAAAGCGGATGCTTTGCCTGAGAATTCACATTTTTCCCAGTGTGGTGTTAAACCTGGGTCTTTTAGTCAGTCGAACACTGCTCTCAGGCTAGTGAGGTGGCTCTCTAGGGTTGGGGCACGGACAAGGATGTCATCACTGACATTTAGCACCCCTGGTAGCTCTGTGAATATGTCTTTGATCATTTTTTAGAAAACTTTGGCAGCCCTGGAGTTGCAGAAGTTTAATCTTTTGTATCTTCCTAGACCAACGGGAGTTGAGAAGGTGGTTATGTGGCGTGAGTTGGGTGTAATGGTAGTTGGTAGTATCCTGATCTAAAGTCCATTTTTGAAATCCAATTGGACATTGAGAGCTCACCTTCCATGTAATCCTTCGGTGGGGAAATACTATTGGTTCTATGGATTTGTCTATGTGGAGGCACGCAGGTCTTTCTTTGAGGCACCCAATGCCATGGAACAGGAAGGCAAATTCTTGTATTAGTGTTTCAACTCCTGCCATGTATGCTGAAGGCAAAAATGGACAAGGCGGACATTATGTGCTGTCTGGCAGCCTAGGAAGAAGCCGTCCCTTCTTTGGAGACATAGACTTTTGCTTGTATGGTGGTGTCACAGTGACTTATCTTATTGTGGAATACTCCCACAGTGCTGTTCCCAAAGGTGTAGACATTTACTTTTGTTGGTTGTAGCTTGGGGGGAGTTGGCAAGGTTTGATGTAGTTTGGTGGCTTTGAGGTTGATCGAAGCCCCTGTGTCGATAAGGGTTGTGATGGGTTGCCCTTAGTATCTGGATTTGATACTTCGAGGTGGTCTGTTAGGGCATTATTTTTGACTCAGTGACCTGGATTATTTGAATGAACTCACTTAGCTTGTCATCATCCATGTCACTTTCTTCTTGGACCCCCGGCGTGGTTTCAACCGCGCGCGTACACTCTTCTTTGGAGGCATTGTTTGTTTTGGGGTAGATCAGCAAACTGATTTTGTTCTCCACACGCAGAGCACCTTTTTCCTAATGTGGGACAGTGCCCGGTGTGGGGGAATTGTTCTCTTCACCACAGGTATGGGCTCCTGGTTGCTTTCTGTTTGTTGATAACTTGCTTTTCTTTAAGGGGGCCTTTGCTGAAGAGGTTCGGTCTTGATAGGTCTCTGTGAGCTTCTGTTGTCTTTGATAGCTCTTTTGAACATCCGAGGGTGAGTGTCATGCACTGGCATGTTCAGGACTTGTAAGGTTTGTTCTCTCAGTTTGACGGCAGTGCAGTCCTGGATGACTTGTGCCCTATTTTGGTCTTGTTTGTCAGGCAGGGTGCAGGTACTGGCCAACTCTTTGAGGCATATATAGCATGTATCCACTGATTTGTCCTGGTGTTGGTGTGCTTGTCAGAGCAGGAAGCGCTTATGATTGGCAAGTGGTTCAAAGTGAGCTCTAAGCTCGTTGCTGAGTGTCTCATAGGTGCATGGTGGCCTTGTTTGGATATCTTGTACATTTCCGCCTCCGCCACATGCAGAAGTAGTGGACGTTGTCTGTCCTCTTTCATGGCTAGTGCTGAAAAGTGTGTTTCTAGGTACTCATTTCACATTTTCCATCTCGCTACTTGTGTAGTTGGAGGTCCTGTAAGTGAGAAAGGTTCTAGTAGAGGATGGATGTCATGCCACTCGCGCCTGGCTCCTTGTATTATGGGGCAGTGGTGCTGCCTGGCCGGGGTGGTGTGCTGGAAATCGCTGCGTGGTACCTGCAAGGCGCTGATCATGCCGTTGTGTGCCGAATTTCCCAGCTTCACAGTCTTAGCTAGCTGGCCTGATGGATGACAGCCGCCTGAGGCAGGTCGGTGTGCTGTGGAAATGAGCTTAGGATCATTTGCCCTCACTGAACTTGATGTGGTGGGCCTTGTATGGAAGGCACTGCAGGTAGCTGCTCGAGCCAAAGTGTGAAGTTGGGCCGCCGGTGAGGACATGCATGGTTGGCCATCCCTCGCTGATTAGAAGCATGCAAAGCCTCTTGCTGTGTTGGTGACAGCCACAGGATGTGCACACCTTCTGCGGCTTGATCCCAAACGTTCCTGCCGGTGATGGTCTTCCACGGTTGCGTGCTGATTATTTCCCATTTTTTCTTTCCGATTGTGCGGCCTGGCCAGCGCTCCTCGCGTCATCTCCAGACTGTTCGCAGGGTTTTCTGCAGTGTCGGTGAGGGCCATCTATGGCCCGCACACAGTTTTTTTTCTCAGTGGTGCAGTGTTGGAGCGGCCGCACTTGAAGATGGGCACGGTCGGGGAGAGGGGCCGGGACAGCCGCGGGACTGCGGCGAAGCTGTCGCGATGGCTGCCGGCAGTGATGAAGTAGGCTTATGCTTGCCCACCTGTAGAGTTGCGGCTGGTGCTATGCAAGGGCAAAATACCTGACACTGCTCATGTTTTTGTGCCTAAATCTTTTAGACAGTTCGGCTATTTATTGGTTTGCATACAATAGGCTTGGGCTAAACCATGGTTGTCATTATAACGAGTGGTTCTTCTAACTCATTTTCATTACTTACTCCTGATGGACTATTCTAAACCTGCAGCACTGCATTGCACATGTTTCTGAGGCCAGATTGGGTTGGTGACAGACACACAAGGTGTAGTCTGGCCCCTGCATGGTATTAGGCGGTAGCTTTCAATAGCATATTGATGACAATAGCTATTTCTTTTTTTCAGTGTCACCAGCAAGGCCACCTTGCAGACTTGACAAAAGTCAGCACTGGCAGCAACCTTTGCTTGAAGCAAAGTTTAGAGTTGAAGCCTGTTAGACCTGTCATCCGTAGGGTGGTCTCACCCTAAACGTTTTGCCTGCTTTCCTCCTCTTTTTGCTGTATCT
Source organism: Triturus cristatus (assembly GCF_964204655.1). Taxonomy (NCBI): domain Eukaryota; kingdom Metazoa; phylum Chordata; class Amphibia; order Caudata; family Salamandridae; genus Triturus; species Triturus cristatus. The sequence goes on from NC_140585.1 coordinate 1,114,311,437, forward strand.
TTTTGTTGGCATTAGGACTCCGAGCACTTTACCACTGCTATCCAATGCTAAAGTTACGTTATGTTAGAAGATTTATACATCACATGGGTGCCCCAGCGACGGGGCATCCCAGCGGTAAAAGACACAAGCGTAGCTAGATTCTGATCATAGAGACTGTAAAATTAGTTCAGGAAGAGCCAGGTTTTTATGGCCCCTCTATAGGCCAGATGGTTGTGGATATTTCTGATGGACACAGGTAAGGAGTTCCATAGTGTAGCTGCCATTGCTTTGAAAGAGTGACCCCCAGCTCGTGCTCTATTGTTTCGGAGGATGCATGCCAGTGCATGTGCTTCTCCCCTAAACAAGGTGATATTGGTGTATACATGATTAACATATTTAGTTTACTTATAACCCCCTTGTAAAGTGGTATACCATATGCTCAGGGCCTGGAATCTAAATGCTACTAGTGAGCCTGCAGCACTGGTTGTGCCACCCACACAAGTAGCCTTTCAAACATGTCTCAGGCCTGCCACTGCAAGGCCTGTGTGTGCATTTTACTGCCACTTCGACTTGGCTTTAAAAGTACTTGCCAAGCCATCAACTCTCCTTTTATTACACATACATCACCCCTAAAGTAGGTTGTAGATTTCCCTAAGGGCAAGGTGCTGTGTAAGTAAAAGGTAGGACATTTACATATAAGTTTTACATGGCCTGGTAGTGACAAACAGCCAAATTCGTTTTTCACTATTGTGAGGCCTACTCCACTCATAGGCTAGCATTGGGAATTCCTTAAAAACTTTTAAGCTGTAATTCCTTATTAGAAAGGAGTGGCTAAATCATGTTTCATATCTTTGGAATGGCAATGATAAATCCTCTTTACTGGTATTTATTGTAGAAATGACACTTTTAGAAAGTGGACAGTTCTCTGCTCTTACTGTTCTGTGTGCCTTGCAGTCTGTCTCCAATACACATATGTAGGTGCGTGACAGCTACACGTTGTGCATTCACTCTAGATAGCCACAAAGACAGGGAGGGTGGGTGTGACAGAGAACTCATCTGCATTCATCTACATTCTGATAGCTCTTCCTGGCCAGGAAGAGGGAGCGGACACACATGAATAGGCAGTGTCCTGTGTTGCACACAAAGGTCTGATTACCACACACAGATAGCCTGGCAGAGAGGACTGGGATGAAAGGGGACCCATGTACTTCAAGGGCCTGCTTTGAAGTCACCCCTTCTTCAAAGGCACAACTGGGTATACGTGCTGGGGCTCTGACCCTACTAAGACAGTATACTGCTGGACTGGTAAGATCTCAGCCAGGAGTAAGGACTGATGTGCTACAAGGATTGCCACTCTGCTTGACTGCTGCTCTGAAGGAACTGATTTCTGCTTTGCTGTGGTGCTCTGCTGCCTGCTGACCTCTACCCTGCTGAGGGCAAGGACTATGCCAATCTCAGTTGAACGCAGAGTGACTCCAAGGGCTTGCTTGCTTACTCCCTGATCTGAAACCTCAGGGCCATCAAAGACTTCCTTCAACTCTGCAACAGCACCTGGACTTTGCCATCTGTGAGTGCTGCCCTGCCAAGTTGTGCCAATCCAGTCCATGGCCTTTAAAGGTGATTTCTGCTGTACAGAACTATCAAATTTGCTGCAGTGATGACTGAGCGCCGTTTGGAACCAACATATTGCCTTTTAACACCGACAAAGGATATTGCCTCGACGAACTGTGTGGCACCGACACCGACGGACAGTGTGGCTTGATGATGACACAGCGCCTGCATTGGAAAAGGGTTAGCCGACGAATCCTTTATTGACTGCGCAGATGTGCGACGACGCTTCGCCTCCATCCACGAGATCAACGCGGCGACCCCTCGACTCCTCGCATTGAGTCTTTGACTTTGACGCTTGCTCCATCCAAGGTACTTTTTCAGCGGGACTCGCATGAATCTAGTAGCTGGCCTGCCCTCCATCGGCTTGAACTTTGGATTTGCCCCTGGCCAGTGTGATCTCAAATAACCCCTAAGCACTGCGTTTTGATTTATTATTTAAAAAAACAGAGATCTGGTTATACTCATCAGATTTTTGTCTTTTCGGTCTTTGTTTTGTCTACAAAATTATTCTTTATTTTTCTAATCAGGTGTGAAGTTTTGTGGTGTTTTTATTGTGTGACTGTGTGTGTGTGTGTGTTTGTTTCTCAAATACTTTACACATTGCCTCTTTAGACAAGCCTGACTTCTCTGTGCCAAGCTCAGTGTGTTTCTAGCTTACCCTGACTAGGATTCTGGTCCTGCATACCTCTGCCATCTAGAGACATTTCTAAAAAAAAAAAAGCCCCACTCTAAAAATTGACACACCTTTGAAGGTTTATTTTCTTCTAAAGTAGATGAGTTCCCATATTTTGGTGTGCTTTACATGCCACTTTCTCCCACAAACGTTACCTGGTGTGGAATTACCAAACTTTGGAGCACTGAATTCGGAATAATGCCTTAACTGTGCATGTTTTACCATGGTCTGAAGTGTGCAATTTTTTTTATTTAGGCAGGTTTTACATGATGCATATAGTGCGGGCAAAAGACCAGCAGGGTGCGCAATTTGTGCTAACCCAGTCAGACACATGCCGGGTGGTGATTATAACCGAGCGCTTTACTCCAGCTCGCTTGACGCACATCTGACGGGCCCCACGCGTGTCATGGTACGAGTGTGGCACGCGGCTAATGTGGCGATGGGGTGGAAAGGTCGTTTGACCCAGGCGTCGCCACTATACGCATCTGAGCAGTTGGGCTCCCTGTGGACCTCGAAGGGCTTTGAAAAGTGGGACATGATAGGCATCAGCAGGGTGGGTGATCTCTGGACGAGGGGGGGATTCAAAACGTTCGAGATGCTACGGACAGAATTCCAGTTGCAGGACAGGGAGTACTTTCGGTATATGCAGATCCATCATGCGCTATGCTCCGTATTCCCGGACGTTGCCTCCATCCCGGAGTATTCCCCTCTGGAGGATAGAGTGCTAGATGGACATGTACTGGACAGCACGATTTCATTGATCTATAAAAAACTTATCAATGACCGCTCGGGACTGCTGACTAACCTTCGTGAGGCATGGGTGGCCGATGGATTGGAGCTGGATGACGAGGACTGGGTATCGGCGGTGGCCTCCCCGAAAGAGGTGGCCATACCGGCCCGCCTTCGCTTCGTCCAGCTCAAGATACTCCATAGGGTCTATGTCACGGGGCCAAGGCTACTGCGTATGGGATATGCTGTAGACGGGTTGTGTAAGCGTGGGTGTGGTTCTTTGGGGACCTTTTTCCATATTTTGTGAGAATGCCCGGAGGTGGAGCGATTCTGGCGTGGTGTGCATGAGGTCCTGCGGGTGGTTACGCGTGTGTCGCTGCTGCCCGAAGCGAGGAGATGCCTGTTGAATGTGTGGGAGCCAACCGACTACTCGGTGCCGCAGACGCGGTGGGTGACTGGGATATATGGTGGCCAAACGCGACATTGCTCAACTGTGGGGTTCCCAGAGGTCGCCGACTGTCTCGGCATGGAAGGATAACATGGATTGGTGCATGTTTCGGGAAAAGGTGGTGTATGTTGCGAGAGGTAAGCCTGGGGCATGGGTGAACGTATGGGGCCCCTGGAACGCCTACCGCGGGGGAATCTGTACCCCGCCGTTATTGCCCGATCCGTCACCGGCCCCATCCCCTTAGCCAGTTTATCTCCCCGGTCCCGGGCACTGAGTCCACCTAATCCCAGTCTTGACCTTTTTCCCCCCCTTGCTACTCCTATGGATTGGTAGGGTCCCCCCCGCTAGGGGAGCACATGCTGCTGTTTCCGATTGTGGGTTGCCTTGTGGATTTGTTCTTTTGTTGTTATTTATATTAAAATGAAACCGTTATGTGGGCCCGGATGGTGTGGCTACCACCGCTTCTAACTCCTGTGCATTTCCCTTTGCCGCGGCATGCGCGCTATTGTTTGTATCACATGCTCCTCTTGCTTGCTAGCGGCCGGCCTGAAGGTTGTAGGCCCATCTTTGTATATTTTTTTAATTTTGTAATAAACGGTTTAAAAAAAAAAAAAAAAAAACCCAGTCAGACACAAATTAAAAATAAGCATCACTCAGTGATGGGTATTTTATTCACTCTAGAAGAATTAATATCTAAGATAACGGGCACAAGTTCAAATATGTATCTGTCGGTGTGCACTAATTTTACCACAGGATAAACATCAACTACTGCGATATCTTACCTTCAGGATCAGATAGCAAAATGCATCTGCCGATGAAGTGGCGTTTTAGGGCAAGGCACCTCCTGCAGGCATATACAGGTTTCCAGCAACTCTTATGCCCTCATTTCGAGATGGTTGGGCCATATGTTGTAATAATATTGTTCTGAAAATTGCATTTCCTCAACTGGTAGTTGTGATATTATCACAAAATTATAATTATATCAGGAAGAACGTGAAAATGGAGTTTCGATTTGTTTTTCTGTAGTTAGTAGCATGCATATAACAGCAGATTCTTGTAGTACAAGTGGGCACAACTAATTTTTCCCTCCTCCAACAGTCACTTAATGAACGGGGTAGAATAAAGGTTAGGGGGGCCTTGATGTTTGTGAATCTGCTGGTCTATTATGTGAATCAACAGTAATTCAATTTGTTTTGTGCGCTTAGTACATGGCCATTATTAATTTACTGTTACATCAACACCTGCGTACACACAACACATCATAATACATATAGGGTCAGATGTGCGACCCTAAAGTGCAGTCGCAAAGGGGCAATCAGCCCGTTTTCACCTGCAATTTAGGTCATGGCAATGTACAAACCTCATTTTGCTAATCGGTAAATTTTATCAATTTGCAAAATGAGGTTTGCGACTCGGTGTTAGGAAGGGCCTTGCCAAGGGCATCCCTTCCTAATAGCGACTTGCATTTGTATGTATGAATGTTTTGCAACCGCAATTGCGGTCGCAAACCACTCGCAATTTACCATTTATGAGAACTGAAGGCCATTACTATCGAACATCTCCCCTTACCAAGAACATTTAACACACTAGGGACCCAAACTAGCGTCCTGATTAGCACAAATCCCACCCCTGTCTCTCACACTCCTCCTAACACCTCTAAAACGTCACCCCTCCCTAATGCCTCTTCTCGCCCCAGAAGATTTAAGGACTATCTGTCAGCTATTGAGATCCTTGATCTACTCGTCTCTTACTCCCTCCCTCCTGGCCCTGACAAGTCTCTACCGGGTCAAATCCAAACTATCCACACTAACCCGGACAGAGAATCTGTCTACAATCCCAGATCTATAAATAGCAAAAACCTCAACACCTTCCAGACCCTGACTCCCCAGTTGACCAACCAACTGAAATGCGTACTTCTCAATTGCAGATCAGCTAGTAAACATGCCACGGATATCTATGATTTCATTCTGACCAATGAATTGGATGTCATTATCCTCACAGAAACCTGGCTAAATTGCTCTTCCTCCCCTACCGTTGATCTTCTAGTCCTACCTAGTTATGACATAATTCGTATGGACATATCACTGAAACAGGGTGGGGGAATAGCTTGTATACACAGGTACACACTCTCGGTCTCGCAGTCAGAATCCCCCACTCCAATCTCATGTGAATACCTATGCATCACTATTGCGTGCAAAGACCACCCGGTTTAAAACTACATACATTTTACCAGCCCCCAGGAGACAATCTTCCATTCATTGAGCACTTAATGGAAATCATCTCTTCCAATGCTGACCCTCTAGTGTCCCAAATCCTCATAGGAGACTTTAAACTACACTGGTCTAACCCTAATGATCATGTAGTGAATTGCCTGAAATCCTTCTTGTCGGATCATGAACTTACATAATTCTGTAATAGTTCAACTCACAATAAAGGTGAAATTCTGGATCTCATTATAGCCAAAGGTAACACCCTCACTCTGGACTCCATTAACCCATGCGATTGGTCTGACCACTTCTACATCCTCTTCTTCATCAATAGGAAGGTATCGGTAAAAGGGGTCCAGCCCATGAAAACAAAGCAATGGGAAAGGAACCTCCGAAATATAAACACTGAGGAACTAGCTACCCAATGCAAAATTACCTTGTCCCCACAAGCAGACTTGAAGGATGTACAACTCCTCACTGATTTTTATAATTCCTCTATTTCTAATATCACAGATGCTATTGCCCCTCTACAGCAAAAAAACGCCTCCCAAAAAATGTTCAAACCTTGGTTCAATTCCGACCTAAACTCAGAACGCTGTAAGCTGAGGGCGGCCGAAAGATCATGGAGATCCATACCTTCCACCGAACATTTAAAGCTGCTTAGAGCTATTAGGAATTCTTACAACAAAAAAGTCAAGACTGCAAAAACCGACTTTTTCAGATCCCAACTCAATCAAGCTAACAACCGCCCTAAGAAACTATTTGAACTCATTAAACAATAATCGGTCAAGGCACCCAACCGCCATGACCTTGGTGACAGCTCTCCCTCCGTGACGACTTAGCCACCTTCTTCTTGAATCAAAGAGGGCCCTTCTCTCAATATATAAAGCCACAGCCCTACCTACCCACCAAGAGCCACTCATCCCCCCTAGTTTGAGCCTCAAAAACAACGCATCGTGGCACACCTTTACTCACCTCAATGAAGATGACATTTACAACACCCTCATCGCAATCAAGCCGTTTAACCACTTCAGCGACTCCCTTCCCCCTCCCATCTTCAAGGAAATAAAAGCCTCCATTCTCCCCTTTTGGTCCAAGATTATCAATGCATCTCTAGTGCAAGGCACGATCCCCGACTGTCTAAAAGCAGCACAGGTCTCCCCTATCCTAAAAAAACCTAAGCAGACAGTTCCAAACTGAACAACTTCTGCCCCATTTCCAACATCCCCACACTGGCAAAACTTCTTGAAAAATGCGTGCTAACCCATCTCTGCTCACACAAAAAAATTCCAACTGCTGGATCATCATCAGTCTGGCTTCAGGAAAGGACCCAGCACTGAATCGGCACTCACGCACTTCACGGATGGCATCCTAAAATTCCTAGAACATAATGAATCCTGCTTATTGATCCTCCTAGACTTATCCTCTGCCTTTGACACTGTGAACCACATCAAACTACTATCTACTCTGGAACATAGGATGGGCCTTTCTGGGTCGGTACTGAAGTGGTTCACTTCCTTCCTTCAAAACAGATCACAAAGAATAAAGTTGAATCATACTCTATCTCAGCCCAATACAGTATCTATGGGGGTTCCACAGGGGTCCGCTCTTTCACCCATACTCTTCAATTTATTCTTGAAATCGCTAGCAAATGCTTTGAACTCCGCGAACATCCTTTTTCATATGTATGCGGATGACACTGAACTCTATCTGAAAATATCCTCCCCAGAAGACATCATCTCACTCAACTCGATCCTGATGAGCACTCAAAACTGGCTCACCGACAACTACTTCATGCTCAACACATTCAAAACAGAATTCCTTCTCATCGCTCCCCCTAATCACATTCCCAAGACTGACCTTTGGATGAAACACCTTACAAACTTCAACTGTTCCCCCCACATCGTTGAGTCAGCTAAATCACTCAGAATCACACTAGACTTGCACCTGAGAATGAAGAACCATATCAGCAATGCAACCAAGGGAGTCAAACATCAGTTGAGTACACTAAGGAATCTCAAACCATTTCTTCCACAGAAAGATTTCAAATTGGCGGTACAAGCTTTCGTTTTGCCAAGACTAGACTACAGCAGTTCCACACTGTGTGGTCTCCCCAAACTGAGCTTGGCCCCGTTAAGGGCTTCCCTTAATGCCGCAGCGAGACTGATTACTGGGACAAAATGAAAAGATCACATTTCCCCAGCCCTAAAGTCCCTAAACTGGTTACCATACGAGGCCAGAATTCACCTAAAAATTGCCTACATGACGCACAAAGCCCTCCACTTCAAGACCCCCTTCTATCTGGCTCAAAAACTAGAACTATCAGGGGGCTGCAGAGCATCACGAAGTGCAAGTACAATCCTCCTGAAACCACAGCTTTTCCACAAAAAGAGATCGAGTAACAGAGCCTTCTCTGGCATTGCCCCAAAGATTTGGAACTCTCTTCCGTACAATCTCCTCGACCACTTCCTTCAAAAAAGAAGTAAAAAAAATACTAATGCTCAAGTTCCTGCCTGAATAGGCCTTGACTAGTAGACTACATTGCTGCCCTCTATTTTCTCATCTTGATTGACTTTGGACATGATTATATACCTGGGAATACCATTATTTACTTATATATGTTGTTCTTCACCCATTGCTGTATCCGCCCTAACCTCCTGTGAAGGTTTCGGACACCTACTAGATTATTGCACTCGTATTATCATGTAATCGACAAATGTTTTTGCTTCCCAATAATGTATCCCTCTCACCCAAAATTGTGAAGCGCTCTGATACCCGTAAGGGTCATGTTCGCGCTATACAAAACATTATAAATAAATAAAAAAGTAAAAAATAAAAAATACTGTCTACTTCAAGTAGGTGGTAAACCATTCACAAACAGGAAGGGGTCCCCAGAAGACCCCTTCCCCTTTGTGAATGGGTCAAAAAATATTTTTTAAGAGCAGGCAGTGGTCCCAGGGACCACTGCTTGCCCTTAAAAAATGAAACTGAAAAGTTTCATTTTTCATTTTTTTTAAATGCATCCCGCTTTCCTTTAAGGAAAACGGGCTGCATTTAAAAAAAAAAACTGCTTTATTTAAAAGCAGTCACAGACATGGTGGTCTGCTGACCCCAGCAGGCCACCATCCCTGTGCGTGCAGTGCTAGCCATTCCAAATGGGGTCCCAAATTGCGCCTGCCTCATTAATATTAATGAGGCATCCAATTTGTGAGCCCAATAGGAATTGCAACCAGTGTCTGAGACACTGTTGTACATATGGGACCTGTTGGGGATATCGAGGCTCGGGCACATAATAGAGGGAGGTTCCCTGATTCCCTTCCACTCTCTGCAACAGGAATACAAACTGCAAGATACTCAACGGTACAGATACTTACAACTGCAACACGCCTGGCGGGCAGAACAGTTAGATATTACAAACATCCCAGAGTTCACTCCCTTAGAGGGAAGACTGCTTCAAGGAGAACTAACAAACAAGGCCGTCTCATGGACATACGACACCCTTATAAATAACATACCAGACAACCTGGGAGCCCTTAGAACTCAATGGGAGGCCACCATCGGGGAATTAGAGGACATATTTTGTGAGGCGGCACTGATGCACCAGAGGGAGGTTGCCATTAAATTAAGGTTAAGACTGACACAGTCTAAAGCCCTACACAGGTTCTACCTAGACAGAGTCCGCCTACATAAATGCAAAAGGGCCAAATAACCGGAATGCCTCCGCTGTTAGATAAAACACGGGACCTATATACACAAAATATACGACGGCATCCATATTAAAGCATATTGGAACCAAATAACCGAAGAATTAGGCAAGGTAGTAGTAGTCCTGCTGGGTATCTCCTCCGAGGTAGATCTCCCCAGGAACAACCTCTTATTATGTAACCTGGGGCTGATGGTAGGCCAGAGAGACGTAACCCGGAAATGGGGAGCCCCTGCCATCCCAACTGTGACAGAGTGGTGAAAAGGTATGGACGTCTACATGGGTGCAGAGAAGGTGATGTACAAAGCTAGAGGATGACCGAAAAAGTTCACAAAGATCTGGGGTCCTTGTCTGAGCTACTATGGGTTGGACGTGGGAGGGGAAACAGATGAATTCCATCCAGGACTGGGACAACCCAGGGAACGAGGAGACGAAACACATACCCCCCCTTTGCCAAACATAATAAGATGAGGTTTGTCCTCAGAAGAGGCGCGATGAAGGCCAGGACAGGAATGATTAGTAACCACATCATTAGGGCTTGACTGGTGTTGAATCTGTCCTGTTTATGATGCTCTTTGTAACAATATATAATTTTTTTTCTCATATGTGTTTTCCAATCTGAAACTAATCTCAATAAAAACATTTTTTTAAAACATTTTTTCTAAAAAGAATCACTGGTGTTTGAGCAGTATCCTGTTAAGTAGGAGTGAGACGTGCCTGATGAGGACACTAACCCAGCCCACCAGATCGGAACTGCCCCACTACCTCTGGCAAGCATGGCCGGCTCTAGGGTGGTGCAACCGGTGCCACCGCACTGGGTGCTGGCTTCCTGGGGGCGCCATGTTTGCAAGTTTATTATGTTTTGAAAGCACCTTCTGCCGCGTTCCTGTCCTCCAGCAATTACCAGGCGTCACAAAAATGTCACGATAACTCCTGTGATTAATGTTCTTCCTAGAGAGAGATCTGAGTTTTGTATAGTTGATGTTTTGACTTATGTGAAGGTAGTGCAGAGGGTTAATATGCCTGCTGCAAAGAACGTATACCATGTAGATTACAGGGTGCATATAATGTAAATAGATCATCAGGTTACTGCTTTTAAAAGAGACATTGTTTTGTTTATTGTACTTTATAACTTAAAGTCCTAATATAGAACAGTGAGCTATTAACTTTCATCATAGAACTGCATGCATACTGCAAAGTATACATTAGAGCATCGATTAATGTTGCAAAAAGGGTTAATTTGGGTAGAAATCGATTCTTATTATTGAAGAAAACTCCCAACTATGGCTTTTCTTTTTCGACTCTTGAGTGTGAGCTTCTCCACACCAAGCACTCCTAAACTATTCTGCCTACCAGTTTGGATGACATGTGACTCCGACACTTGTAGTCCTTTGGCTTATGTAACATTTCCTATACACTGATTTACACACGTATGATTGATTGTCTCTGTGTAATGTGTGTGTGATGCAAAGTGCTCTGGCATACTTTACTGGTATGAGTGGCGCTATATAACTAATATAATGCATCTGACAGAGAGTGGTAATTGAGACTTGGTCACTGGTAAAGGGTGCTAGTGAGAGAATCCGTGGTGGAGGTGGTCATTGGGGGAGCGCCAACAAACATTGTCACACTGGGCGCCACCAGCGCTAAAGCCGGCCCTGCTGGCAAGTGCATCAGCGGGTGTGCTTTATGTGTAAAAGCTGACAAAGGTGGTTCAGACCTTCACCTACACCAGTCCCTGCAGTAATATTTCCAGGGTAGCTATGTCAGAAAAAGAAATCAGATTAGTGACTTCACTTAAGCACTTCAAGAGCATTACAGTTTCTTTAAGGTCTGTTGCACACAATTATAGAGCACAAAGGTGATGCATAATATGAACATAACCACTTTACTTCACTCGTACAGTGTAATTCAAAGTGTCACTCTTAGTCGTAAGACATTGAAATGTCACACGCATGCAAACTGACGTTTTGCCTTCTATTCCCCTGTAGCTGCTGCCCATAACTCTGCATCGAGGGCTGGACCTCTAAGAGCACTGTGCTTTTCTTTTCTCTGATCTGCCCCTATGCTGCCCTCTCCCAATGTATCTTCTGTGCTGACAGCACTATATCAGTTCCATTCCCCCATGTGCTTCTTTTAGTTTTCTCTCTTCTATGTGTTCCTCACCCATGGCTGTGAGGCGCCGGGCCACTGACTGGGCTTTGTAATGTATCCAGCCCCCTGCAGCACACTGTGAGCAAAGGGGCCTGTGAAAGGACAGCATGTGCTTTTAAAATGAATGGGAGGGTGAAAGATCTGCAACGCAGACAGATCTACTGAGCACGGCATTACCAACACTCACATCAAAATAAGCACTGTGAACACGTACAGTGAAGCCTCCCCTTAATCAACAAGTGAGAGGCCCAAGCCTTTCTTTTGACGAGCCTATCTTCGAGAAGTTGCCAGTTCCCAATTCGCCTCTGTCTATACTCTATGCCGCGTGCCTGTTCTGTTGTGTTAGCAATTGAACTGGACTGCTTTCCGACTTGGAGCATCGCCCGATGTTTGGGAGTTTAGCCCTTTTCCTGGCGTTGGAGACCACTAAGGAATCTAATGGGATCTGACCTTTTAAATAAACAGGGTCAGCTGGGGCAGATTTATATTTCTTTTCTTTTCTATTCTGGGGTTAATAACCCTAGTCCTTACGGGATCTTTTAACACCTCAGGTGCGTGTTTAATTGTTCCTGTGGTACATCAGGGACATCTGGTGTGCCATAGTAGTCCCATGGGTCCCATGGGGAATCGGGATGACTGGGTTCCTCTAAAGGTTCATTGCCTCCGCAGTCCTCAGAGGTATCATCATCATCGTCCTGTGGTGGAGGAGATGGTGAGCGAAGTGGAGATGGGGTAGGAGAGTGGTGTGGAGGGGGATGCGGAGGAGGAGGTGGAGAAGAAACTCTGAGAGGAGATGTGGCTATGTCTCTCTTCTTTGGTGGTAATGGAACCGGTACAGGCGTGTCCATTTTCCTTTTCCTGGAGCTGAGTATGAGTTGACCTGTTTTTGGGTCTTTTAGAAGAGTTTTTTTGGTTTGGGTCAGGTAGGAAAAGCTCTTTTTGTGGAGGTTGTTGCTTCGGTGCCGATTTTTTCGTTTCCGAATGCTTATGTGGCATCAGTTCTGGAGCTTCTTTACATTGCTTAGGCTTGGGATCGTGAGGTTTCTTTGGTTCCGGAGGAGTCTTTAAAACCGATTGTTTGTTTGGCTCGGAGGGTTTTCTCGGTTTCGAAGGTTGAATGTCTGTGCTCTTCGGAATCGTTTTTTTGGTCGGTTCCGATGATTTTTTCGATGTGGAGGGTTCGGTACCAGGAGGTTTCGGTTCCGAATGCGCCGATGTGGAACTAGTCGTCGGCACGAAGGGGGACGGCAGTTTCTTTTTGGGTGCCGGGGACGGTGTTTCGGCATGGACGACAGGCTGACTCGATCCCGAGCGACCTGAAGGCTTGTTTGTCGACTTCTTTGCCGGGCCTGAAGGCGGGGCGTGGGAAGTTTTGTCCCGGTGTTTACCTAGGTCCGAAGGTGAAGGTGTTACCAAACACTTTTTGGGGGTGGGTGGGGGGAGGGGGTTGACCTCAGTACTCACGACCCGCTGCCCTAGAGTGATGTCTTCGATGTCGGAATCGTCGGCTTCGGAAGCGCTGATGACGCCCTCTTCGACCCGCTCCTGCTCTGGTACATCGACGCCCTCTTGGAAGATGTCGTTCGGAATGGATGTTGAGGATCGAGCCATGTTCCTTCGAGCTCGACGATCCCGGATTGTTTTCTTGGAGTGGAAAGAGGTGCACGCTGGTAAGTCTTTGGCCTCGTGCTCTGGCGAAAGGCAGAGGTTACAAAGCTCATGAGCCAGGTCTAATGGCGTAGGTAGGCCCGAGGGCCTGCGTCGACGACCGAAATTGACGGTTTCGATTTTGTAGAGATGCGTGTCGAATAGGGAACGCGATTGAGACAATACCGGAGAAAGGGTAAAGGACTGCGCGTCGAAAGTTAGATCGGTAGCGGCACCGAACTGAAGCGCGACGAACACATCCGAGCCCGATGGCGTAAAAAACAATCTGACGATGGAGTCGATGCCCATGCGCACTATTGTCCAAAGGAGGAGCCATCTATCTCGTGACTTCCAAAGACTTTCCAGGACAACAACAAAGTGCAAACATCCGGGCCCAACACCAGATGGCGATCTATGCATAAGTGTGTGATCTACAGCTCATATGCCTCGAACACAACATTTTAGGCAGCTCAGCACTAATCCATATTCCTCTCCCATTGGGGGGACATGGAGTTTTCCACTTCCCCTCAGTCACTCTCTCACTATATCCCTTTTAGCAATTGCAAGGCCTTGATTACTCAGTAATTTCTGATATCTTGTTAGATCTACATCCATCCATACACCCTAAAGGACTGCAAGTGAGGTCATCTGTGTGGTTGTGTCCATGGCCCCTTCAATTCTGGGTGTAAACTTCATACATTATTGTTGGATCTTTGGGCACTCCCTAATTATATGAAAGGATGTCCCTATCTGTCCACATCACCTTTCAAACTTCTTATCATTAATGAATCCACATTTGTGCAGTTGTACCAGCATGTGATAAATCCTATGTAGGATTTTCAGTTAAATTAGTCTGAAACCAGCTTTAATTGATATTTCCTGGGGGGCCTTCACTGTGCTGTCCCGTGTACCGTCATTTATGTCTCCAATATTTCCTTGGGATTTCTCTCTCAAGTTAGAGAGTTCATGATAATGATTCTGTAGATAAGGGAGATGGTCATTCTTTGCATTTGTTCATCTAGCAGTCTTCTTTCTAGCGGGAAAACCTCCATTGTTTCCTCTTCTGATAGGTAAGGTCACCACATGCTTCACCTGTAGGTGTGTAAGTCATTGGCATGTTTCATATTCACATGACTGCATGTTTTAAAACCATGGCAATGCCCTCTATGTTTAGTGTTTTTACTCCTCTAGAAAATGTAACTCTTACATTCAGTATCGCAGTACTAGAAAGCATAAGCTAAAACATGGGCAGCTGACATTTGGCTAGCAAAATATCTAGACTTCAGATCTCCAATGTGTTTTCTTTTTTCCTCATAAATTTATGTTATCTGTAATTGTAGAGCACGCTATCCACCAGTTGGTTATCCTGGCACTGGGCAGTGTATGTGCCTTGCCAAACCTAGAACTTGGGTTGGCAGGGGTTTGGAAAAGCCAGGTCTTCAGCTTCTTGTGGCATTTACGAAGAGAGGAGAAGGCTCTGATGTGTAGTGGAAGGTTGTTCCTTGCTTTGAGAGCAATGTATGAGATGATTCGGTCTGGAACTGTTTCTTTGTATTTGTAGGACGTGTGTGAGTAAGAATCTGATGGAGCAGAGGTGTCTGGGAAGCTGCTGGAAGGAGATGCGATTGTTCATATAGGCATGTCTGGAATGTGCGGTTGAGCAGTTTGAAATGACCATGTATGGGAACTTGGGAGCTAGTGGAGCTCTCTGAGGAGTGGTGTGATGAGCGTTCTGTGTGGGAGCTTGAGGATAAGTCTGGCTGCCAAGTTCTGGATGGTTTGGAGGCTCCTGGTGAGATGTTTGGAGATGATCGCATAGATGATAATCCCATAGTCCAACTTGCTGGTGATGAGGGTGCGAGTGATGTTTTTTCTGGTGATGCCTGGGATCAATTTGACGATCTTCCTCAGTATTTTCATTCTACTGGAGTGGGTGCACACAAACTAAGAGCAACCTTATAATGGGAAAACCTTTCCTGGTTGGCAAAGTATCTATTTTGACATCCCAAGAAGTGCAGAGTATAAAATTAAAATAGAATGCATTTACACATGTTGAGAACAACGCCAAAAATGTACGACAGGTCTCACGATTAGTGATATATTAAAAGACTCCTCAGTTGTCCATGGATCTCCTATTATATGACCACCATTTTTAGGAAGCAGCATACATTATATCAAACAGTCAGGCTACCTAACATCTGTAAGTACGATAAGGCGTCATTACATTTCCCGAACGCCAGAGATTTCAGGTTGTGTTTAAGAGAAGTTAAAAAGAGAGGTTTTTAAATTTTATAGAAAAACGTAAAATGTAATAATGGTTGTTGTGCAGCCCCATCGCACTGGCATGCTGGTAATTGGCTCCCCCAGATCTTAGAGTTGTCAGAGAAACACAAAAGGTGCCATACCGTACTTGCTCAAAATCTAAAAAGTAGCGACCTTTCCCACTGCAAGAATTCCAGCTGAAAATAAAATGCCCTCTCCAGAGTCTAAAAACATGTAGTAATCACGCTGAGGGCACTTGCTAATAATCTCCTCAAGTCGTTGCGAAACACAAACTTCAGCATAGCTAAATTTCACTATACCCTTGCCCGATTTATTTATGTTCACCGGAGCAGTAAACATTTCAGAAAGCCAATATCACTAAAAGTCTTTATGACTCACCTCAGCCAAGGAATTGAAAGTCTCCTATCAAGGCTGAGGCAGGCGTGAATGACCTCCCTGTTGAAACTTTGACTTACGCTGGGCCATATTTTAACCTACATTAAGAGTGGTGCCAACATGCCGGTGACTGAAACCTATTGCAAAGTAAGCTGTGAGTAAAGAATAAAATTACAGCTAGTTGGAGGGAGCTTCAGTAGCCGCCTGTATATCAGATTTCCCCCCCCCCAACTGGATGGAGGAAGCGTTATCAAACCTCCAACCCGTGCTCCATACGTAGCTGTAGGGACACACTGCAGACTATGGATCTTAATGTAGGGGAGAATATGGCATCAGTCAAACTCTTGGACAAGGTTAAATAAAGGACCCGACGCCCTACTCAGTTTCAAATGGGAGGCATTTACCTGGGGCTGCCAAGAATCTGATGAATTAAAAGTGACCCTGAGGCAACTAAAATATTGTACAGAGCTCAAAAACTGGTCTAAAAGCTGTAGGGGTCTGAAGTTCTTTTTCCAAGGGTCTCACACCATTATATGGAACTTCCCAAAATGAGTTAACATGTGTAGGTTCCCCATGAATGCAACAAAGGACGCTAGGAGTACGTGCCATTACAACAGCGTCGTCTGCGTAAAATAATGCTGGGACAGAAAAGACGGGTATTTTCAGCACGTCTCTAGTGGCTGCAGACAGATGGGTGCTTAACTCGTTTATATAAATAATAAAAAGTAACTGAGCCATAATGCTTCCCTGACCCACCCCGCTAGATAAAGAGAAAACCCAAGTAGTTTCCCCTGCACAACCATATAGCACTCTGGCCCCTTGGCCCCCCAGGTTTCAAGCAGGGTGTGCAAAAAAATCACCTGGGGAACCTCAACTCCTAGATCAAGTAAAACCAACCATAATTTTGCCCTGTTTACCCTGTCGAATGCTCGACTTATATAAGTTAGGTCCAGTATTACACTAAAACACAAGTTTGTGTTGTATATTTTACAAGTTGCTTTCTCTAAAAAAACACAGTGTATGATCATAACTCAGGAGAAGCTAGCGAAGAGCTACTATCTATATCTGATTTGGAGGTAGTTGAAGATGCAGCAATATCAGTGTCTGGATTTGAGGAGGAAATTGATAAGAATTCATGTTTAGAGCCCCAACTACCTTAAAGGCTCATTGTCAAATGCAGGCAAAAATGAGCTCTAAGTCTGGAATGGAAAAGTGTTTTGAAAAAATGTACAAATGGAGGTGCAGTGTATGTAATGAAGTATTTTCCTTTGCCTGTGGAGGAGAGTGAAATACGCATAGACACAAAATGGGAGTGTAGCATAACAAATATTCCACAGTATGAGCCAAGACAGAATTGTTTTATATCATAACCACTACCTGCCAAATGCAGCTGGAGTAATGTATCATTTGCTTAATATTTTAGGCCTTTTCACTTTTGATGTGTTGCTGCATCATATCTTGCTGACTGTCATATTCAAATGGATGTCACGGTCGTGCTACAGCTGTAAATGACAATGTAGAAAATATGAAGGAACACAATCCCCCTCTTAATGTGGCCGAAATAGAGATTTGAAATATTGCACAGGATTTAAAAGAAGCATCATCTTCACTAACAGGGACAAAACCTATATACCAAAAACCCCTGTACAAGTAGAAGAACAGATGCCTATTATACCCAGTTTAAAGAGGATAATAAGCCGTACATGTGCAGAAAGACAAGTTGCAACATCAGATGAAAGTTTTTCCGACAATAGGCATTCCATCCCATTTTTGGTAAAAACATTCAAAGGAAGACTCAATTTTATAGGACAGAATAGTCAGCAAAGAATACTAGTTTTCAACACATTTAGCAATCTGCTAACCCTAACACAATGTAACATCTGGCTAATAGCTGCTACTTTGAAATACTGCCCACCTTCCTTTTGCTAGATATATACCATCCAGTGCAAATATCAAAATATTAACATACCTTTAATCCATACGGCGCTCTCCAATAAATAAAGTAATATCTACCACAAACACCTATCAATGATACAGCCGGTGAATAGGAAAAAAATGATTTTCTTTTGGGGAATTGCCAAGCAATAATGATATTAAGGACTTGAAGGAATTGAGATGTTGTTGCTGATGGTGGCATGTCTCTGTTTGCTGAAATTGAATTTGTATGTTCTGGTTTCATTAATCAGTATTTTACTCTTTCCCAATTATACGAGGAAATGTGCTTGTTAACCATGTCAAATAAAAGAGTACATATATTTTGATAAAATAAAAGCGAGAAAAATTGTAATGGACTTTGAGCTTATATATGCAAATAAAAAACAATATAAGGGCGTTAGTTTCATTTTAATCCTGCTCTATGTGGACACCTCCAACATCTAGGTTAAGCATTGACTGTGCAACTAATAACAAATGTGATTTTGAAAAAAAGAAGACGTAATACTTAGCCTTTGCACCTTCGTAATGTGGTAGTTAAACACTATGAGTTATGCCTTCATTCAGTTCAATAGAACTAACAAAGAAAAAAACAAATGCCCTTTTGAATTACTTTGAAGACACCTGGGTTTGGTGCCTGCACCTTTCAGGGCGCAGGCACCCGATAGCACAATAACCAAGGAGGCAAAAGCAAGTAGTGCAGTGGAAGGATGACATAATTTCTTCCAAGGAAACATGGAAGGGGCCACACTACCCTATATTAGTTTGAGATTTTCTTTTAACAGAACGCAGCTGTAGGAAGTGGGTTTCTGTTGCAGTAACCCCCGTACATTTTGCTAGATTTCTGATGCACTTAACTGAGTGTGCCCTGGGTCCCTGCCAATCAGGGACCCAGGGCCTGTGTTTTTCCCTAAACCTGTACCATTGTTTCCATAATTGGCACAACTCTGACCTACCTGTATGTCCCTTATAAGGGGTGCATATGGTACCAAGGACATGGTAGCCAGGGAAAGGCCTCTGAGGGCTGCAGCATGTATTATGCCACCCTCAGTGACCCCTCACCACAAACATGCACCACTGCCATTGCAGCTTGCGTGTTGTGGTGCAGCTAAACGTGAAGAGTCGACATGGCACACATCCCTTTGTGCCATGCCTGCCCAGCACTGCATGAGGCCTAGGTAAGTCACCCTTAAGGCAGGGTGCCCTATAGCTCATGCGAGGACCTATCTGCATGAGCAAACAGGTCCTTATGGTATTCAAGGCCATTCTAAGATATAAAAAGTGCCCAATAAAGCCACCCTGAGTATATGGTCTGGAAACTGGTCATTACAAGTTTCCTAGCACCATAAAGGCTTTACTGAATCCTGGGATGTTTGGTATCAAACATGTCAGAATAATAAACCTGCACGGATTCCATTGTCAGGTTTATTTTTCCATGCACTCAGGGGTCCCTTCTAGAGGGGACCCCTGAACCAAACCAACCACTGGTAGGTCCCTGACTGGCGAACACCAGCCTGCCACCACGAGACAGGTTTCTGGGCCCCTGGGGTGGGAGTATTCGTTCCTATGAGCCCAGAAACAAAGCCTTTCCTGGGTGGAGGTATTCACACCTCCCCCAGGTCAGGGAGAGCCATTTTTGCAGGGGAGCTTTAAAGGCCTTGCCATCTTTGCAACTCAACCCCCAGCCTCTCCTACTATCAGGAACAGGCCCCCTTCCTGTCTCCCCCCATTTTCAGTTGGAAGACAGGCAGCAAAATTTAGAACAGCCCCGAAGGTGTGCCCACCTCTGTCAACCCCACCCCTCAGGTGGGGGAGGCGAGGTGAAGCTCATCCTTCAGTGCCTGCCATCTTGCAGATGGCAGGCACCCTCCAATCAGGGCTAGGGATTGTGCCCACTCCCCCACGTGGGGTGAGCACACCAAGGGTGTAGTCACTCTAACGTCAGTAGCCCATTGACCTCGAGACCCCTAAATACAGTATTTAGGGAGCAGCCCAGAACCCAGAAGGCAGTTTCTGACGACCTAAGAAGATTGGAATCCCGAAGACGTTGCAGCAGAGTTGTCCGCCCGACACCCTACAGGCTGTCGGTGGCGTTCTCACCATCATTGTAATTGGCCCCTTAGTGTCTTGAAATGAGTTAACCTGTTTACTGATGCACTGTGATGCCTAGACTGTATTAGTAGTTTGTTTCACCCCAAACTAGATAAGAAACGACAAAGTAACTAGAAAGTAATCTACAGTAAATACAAGGATTCTAAAGTGCTTACAACCCAAGTAATTTGGATGCTTCTATAAATCCAGTACACCCTGTATCTTGAAAAGTATGGACGAGAGGTGCTGCTTAACTCATAACAAACGGAGAATCTACTGGCGTACAGTGGTACGATCAGATCAAGCAATGAGGTCCATCTACACCCATGTTAAGCCGTCACTTGTGGAATATGTAATATAAATATGTTTTTTACCCTCGATGCTGTTCAGCTAAAAATAGGTGAGATACATTATTCCCTATTCGAGAACCTAAAACATAAATTTTTCACCCAGTAGTAAGGCCCAGAGACAAAAGAAGATTCATATGTCGTGGTATAATAGTCAGTGTAGGAATGCCAAAACAGCGCTGGTTAAGGCAATCAAAACTAAGAACAAGGGGGAGATCCTTAAGATTAGAGCTAACTATAAAAAGGTAATAAGCAAAGCTAAAAAGGACTGGGACAACAGGAGCAGGGATCAACTGCTTGAAGCCTCCAAAGATAAAAATCAAACACTATTATGGAACTTGGTTGCTACTGGGCATGCGGAGGGCACTATGACAACTAATTATAACTTAGCAGCTGATGTATGGATAGATCATTTTTCTCATTTATATTCATTAGGGCTAGGGCAAGAGTGGATTCCATTAGTCTTTGGGGCGTTAGCTTAGCCAGCAATGCAGAGAGTTGTGCGTTCTACCCTATTAATCCTAAAGAGATCGAAGCAGCCATTAGAAAGACTGTACCTCACAAAGCCTCAGGAATTGACAACACCCCAGGCAATTTATTGCTATCCTAAATGAGTATTCCCAAATCATGGGCTGGGACCGAAATTATACCTATTTTTAACCTTTGACCCTGCGTGCAGGCAGGCCACTCCCCACGCCACCACACGGCTGCCAGCTGCTCTGTGCCTCGTAATCTTGTGGTTTTCCATTCTGGATTTCGCTGCCTGTTTATTTTTGTGTCCACCTCCTGTCTGACCAACTAATCTTTTATTTTTTCCTCAGGTCGTGTGCCGGTGCCCACCGGCTGCTGCTCGCCGCATTCCCGCCGTTTTTTCCCGCTCTTTCCGCCGCTGCGTCCCTGCGGCCCCGCCCCCCTGTGTTCCCATTGGCCACCCCGCTCCCGCCTCCCAGCTGCTCCTCCCTCCCTCTCCCCCTCTTATGGAGGCCGCGCAGTGGTGAAGGAGCGACCTTTGACCCTGCGTGCAGGCAGGTCGCTCCCCACGCCATCACACGGCTGCCAGCTGCTCTGTGCCTCGTAAACTTGCGGTTTTCCATTCTGGTTTTCGCTGCCTGTTTATTTTTGTGCCCACCTCCTGTCTGGCCAACTAATCTTTTATTTTTTCCACAGGTCCTGTGCCGGTGCCCACCGGCTGCTGCTCGCCGCATTCCCGCCGTTTTTTCCCGCCGCTGCGTCCCTGCGGCCCGCCCCCCTGTGTTCCCATTGGCCACCCCGCTCCCGCCTCCCAGCAGCTCCTCCCTCCCTCTCCCCCTCTTATGGAGGCCACAAAGTGGTGAAGGAGCGACCTTTGACCCTGCTTGCAGGCAGGTCGCTCCCCACGCCACCACACGGCTGCCAGCTGCTCTGTGCCTCGTAAACTTGTAGTTTTCCATTCTGGTTTTCGCTGCCTGTTTATTTTTGTGCCCACCTCCTGTCTAGCCAACTAATCTTTTATTTTTTCCTCAGGTCCTGTGCCGGTGCCCACCGGCTGCTGCTCGCCGCATTCCTGCCGTTTTTTCCCGCTCTTTCCGCCGCTGCGTCCCTGCGGCCCCGCCCCCCTGCGTTCCCATTGGCCACCCCGCTCTCGCCTCCCAGCAGCTCCTCCCTCCCTCTCCCCCTCTTATGGAGGCCGCGCAGTGGTGAAGGAGCGACCTTTGACCCTCCCCACGCCACGCCACCACACGGCTGCCAGCTGCTCTGTGCCTTGTAATCTTGTGGTTTTCCATTCTGGTTTTCCCTCTCCCCCTCTTATGGAGGACGCGCAGCGGCCGCTCCGCCGGCGTGCCGAAGGCGCGCCAAAGGCAAGCCCGTCTGCGCCCGTCCGCGCCTGGACCACGCCCATCACCAGAACCCCTGGCCCACGCGCACGCCACAACGCTAGACTCTGATACGACACCAGCACTCTCCTCGCACTCAACGCCGGCCGAGACCACCGCTGCTTCCAGGCCACCCCAAAACGCGCACACAGACCTTTCTCCTGCCGCACCTGCAACTTCACCTGCGACAGATCCACCAAACCTCCAAGGACCGGACCCAACCACCTCCGCTGCATACTCCTCAACACCCACCCCGCACGCAAACACGCTGTCGAGCTCTGGGACCTGCTCGACACATCCAACCCAGACTTTGCCTTCCTAAACGACTCCTCGGCGCCCGACATCGCCATAGCCATCCCGGACGGCTACAAGATCACCCGCAGGGATCACGACAATGGAATCGGAGGAGGCTTAGCCATCGTCCACAAGTCCACCCACAAGGTCTACACCCACGCAGACGACACCCTCAACACCGCCGAACACCTGCACTTCCGGATCCACACCGACCCCAACACCACACTCAGAGGAACACTCGTCTACAGACCCCCTGGACCCCATGCTCAGTTCAGCGACTCCATCGCCGACCTCGCCAGCACCCACGCCCTCGCCTCCACGTACTACATCCTCCTCGGGGACCTGAACTTCCACCTCGAGAACAACAACTACGCCAACTCCACCACCCTGATCGACAACCTGGCCAACCTCGGCCTCAGACAGCTCATCACCGGACCCACTCACTCCGCCGGCCACACGCTTGACCCCGTCTTCTCCACAAGCACCCACATCACCTTCAACCACGCCACCAAACTCCACTGGACTGACCACCGCTGCATCCATTTCACCTTCAAGAAACCAACCACGCACCACCGCACCCAACAGCTGCCTCGCTGCTGCTGGAGCAAAGTTACCGAAGATCAGCTGACCTCCACCCTCGCCCAGAACCCACCCACTGACCCCACCGACCCAGACATCGCCGCCCACAACCTCAGACAGTGGATCGACGACTGCGTCAACACCCTCGCCCCACTCAAGAACCCATCCAACAGTCACACCAGCAAGAAAGCATCCTGGTTCACCGAAGAACTCCAGACCTCCAAACGTACATGCCGGAAACTGGAGAAGAAATGGCTCCACGATCTTACACCGGACAGCCACGCAGCCCACAAGGACGCCACCCGCAGACATCACCAACTCATCAGAGCAGCCAAGAGATCCTCCTTCAAAGCCCGCCTGGACAACAACGCACACGACAGCAAAGAGCTTTTCAGCATAGTGAAGGAACTCTCCAACCCCAGCGCCAACACCAACGACATCCCACCCTCACAAGAGCTGTGCGACTCATTGGCCACCTTCTTCCACCGCAAGATTGCTGACATCCACAACAGCTTCAACACTATGACCGCCCCGACTACGGCTGATTCCACCTCCCCCGCGAAACCCACCTGCACCAACAGCCTGACCTCCTGGTCCTACGTCAACGACAACGAGACACGCAAGGTCATGAACTCCATCCACTCAGGATCTCCGTCAGACCCCTGCCCACACCATGTATTCAACAAAGCAGACGCAACCATCGCACCTCAACTACGGAAGGTCATCAACATCTCCTTCGAGACAGCGACATTCCCGGAAAACTGGAAGCACGCCGAAATCAACACCCTCCTCAAAAAGCCCAAGGCGGACCCCAAGGACCTCAAGAACTTCCGACCCATCTCCCTGCTCCCTTTCCCGGCAAAGGTCATCGAGAAAATCGTCAACATGCAACTGACCCGCCACCTCGAGGACAACAACACCCTAGACCCGTCCCAGTCCGGATTCAGATGAAACCACAGCACCGAGACAGCCCTCATCGCCGCCACAGACGACATCAGATGCCAGCTAGACAACGGCAAAACATCAGCCCTCATCCTACTGGACCTATCAGCAGTCTTCGACACGGTCTGCCACCGCACACTAATGACTCGCCTCCAAGGAGCCGGAATCCAGGAGAAGGCCCTGGACTGGACTACGTCCTTCCTCACCGGCAGAACCCAGAGAGTCCGCCTCCCACCTTTCCGATCCGAAGCCACCGACATCATCTGCGGTGTACCCCAGGGCTCATCCCTCAGCCCGACCCTGTTCAACGTCTACATGGCCCCCCTCGCCCAAGTGGCCCGCCAGCACGACCTGAACATCATCTCCTACGCCGACGACACCCAGCTCATCCTCTCCCTCACCACGGACCCGCACACCGCCAAGACCAACCTCCATGAGGGAATGAAGGCCGTCGCCGAATGGATGAGGAGCAGCTGTCTAAAACTAAACTCAGACAAGACGGATGTCCTCATCCTCGGCCCCACCCCCTCTGCCTGGGACGACTCTTGGTGGCCGACCTCACTGGGTACAGCACCGACACCCACGGACCACGCACGCAACCTAGGATTCATCCTCGACTCCTCCCTCTCCATGTCGAAGCAGGTCAACGCCGTCTCCTCCTCCTGCTACAACACCCTCCGCATGCTCCGTAGGATCTACAAGTGGATCCCGACTGAACCTAGAAAAACGGTGACCCAAGCCCTCGTCAACAGCAGGCTGGACTACGACAATGCACTCTACGCAGGGATCCCGGCCAAACACCTACGACCACTGCAACGCATCCAAAACGCCTCTGCCCGACTGATCCTCAACATCCCTCGCTGAGAAGAAAAACACGTGGGAATGCTTTCGTTTGCTTATTGATAATGTGCATGTTTTATTAAATAAACGTTGCTGAGTGCTGTTTATTTTAAAGCACGAAACGCTTTTGAATTAATGCTTTTCTGTGTTGCAAAGGCTAGATAATTACATACACATAAGGGTATTAGTGGGGTTAACACTGTTTAATCACTATGCTGTGGTAATGTTGTTTTTGTCTCTTTTAATTAAGATGGTCTATTTTGGCCTAGAATAAAATGGCCGCCGTTTGCAGCCTGGCCTCGAGTGAGAGATTTGTGATGAGAGGGCCTTGCTGAATATGGTCGAAGTCATCTGACCACAGTCTTCGCCTGGTTAAAATTTTCCGTGAGGACAGCAGCAGTGCTGGGCAAGTCTCCAAGAAACATCCGAATAGCCTTGGAGGACAAAGGAGCCATAATGAATGAACTCTGAGATCATCATGTTAGTTCCGAGGAAATGTGGATGTCAAAAGATACTTTTTAATTTTTAGTTCCTGTTCTGTCTTTTTATTTTTGTGATTTTTTCTGAGCGGAGATTTTCCAAATGTAGCGATGCTACATCCTTTCCTGCTCGCTCTGCTCAGCGGTTCAGCGGACGTTTAGAACATTTAATGTTTCTTTAATATTGTAAGTTTCCTTATAAATATGTTAGCTTAGAGAGGGTCTTTGCCACTTTGCCACTTCTTCCCAAACCTGCGTTGGTGAGGATCTACGCTGTGAGGACGGCGACTCGGGAGACTTCTACTGAGAGACCTGTCCTGATGACCCATTCTGACATTTAGCTAGAATAGGTAATTATGAGAAAATGATTTACTCTGATTGATTTCCTTTGACTAATTTTAGATAAAGTACCATAATTTTAAATACGGTGTTGGTGATTATTTCTTGTCAATTATTGAGTACTCTATTTGATTATTGTTGTATAGATTGTTTAGATTATGACTCAGGACAATTACAATAACTAGGTCTTATCGACCTCAGTGTAGATGTGGGGTGTTTAGGAGTTTTCTTTCCACAGGTTCAGTGTTGGTAGAGTATTTGAGCGTATGTTAGTGAAATGGGCCCTAGTGTATGATGAGTGTATGTGCGTGTAACTGTGAAATTACTCTATCCATGGAAGCAGGGAGATTTTATACACCCCAATCTGCATCACAGCCACATCACCCCCCACCTGACAGACCTACACTGGCTCCCCGTCAACAAGAGGCTAACATTCAAGCTCCTCAGCCACGCACACAAGGCACTCCACAACAGCGGACCAGCCTACCTGAACAGCAGACTCTGCTTCTACACCCCCACCTTCCAGCTCTGCTCCACCAGCCTCACCCTCACCGCCGTCCCCCGCATCCAACGAGCGACCTCCGGTGGCAGGTCCTTCTCCTTCCTCGCCGCCAAGACCTGGAACACCCTCCCTGCCCACCTGCGGCAGACCCAAGACCTGCTCACCTTCAGAAAACTCCTCAATACCTGGCTCTTCGAGCAGTAGCAGCACCCCCTCCCCTCAGCGCCTTGAGACCCTCACGGGTAAGTAGTGCGCTCTACAAGTGACTGATTGATTGATTGAAAAAGGGTTCACCTTTAGACCCTGCCAATTACCGGCCAATTAGCTTTATTGACACTACCCAAAAACTCTTTAGTAGGGTAATACTTACAAGGTTGCAGTAATGGCTGGACAATAAGGCAATCCTGAGGCCGTTTCAAGCAGGCTTCAGGACAAATACTTTGTTGATTGATCAACTTTTTAGACTCCAGTAGAACTACTGGAAGACAGTTCTGATTGAGAAGGGCAGGCTCTATGCGGTTTTTGTAGACCTCAAAGCGGCATTCGATATGGTCCCAAGAAATAAGTTGTGGTTGGTGATTAGAAACATGGGAGTTCCCAAATATTTATATAATATCATCGAGAGGTTACATTAAAACACACAGGTACGCTGTGGAAAGTTAGGAGAGACGACCCAATTTCCAGTGGGCAAGGGTGTCAGACAGGGATGTGTATTGTCTCCCAATTTGTTTACATTGTATATAAATGACTTGGTTGAGCACTTAAATGTAGATAATGATGCTCCTAAGTTGGCAAACCTGAGGTTTCGGCCCTCATGTTTGCCAAAGATACACTCATTTTGGCAAAATCTCCAATCGGCATACAAAAGACCCTGGACGAGTTTAGAAGATTTTGACCCAAAAGAGGCTTGGAAATTAATATCAATAAAACCAAATATACAGAATTTAATCCTTGCTGTTCATCACAACAAAATCCCATACTTAATGGTATACCCTTAGAAACGGTGCATCTTTTTGATTATTTAAGAATGACTCTAGATGGGAGTATGAATTGGGGGCACCATGTATCTAGACGAAAACTAAAACTAGGCCATCAGATAGGGGGACTATTGAAGCTACATAAAGGAGCAAGTTATCTTCCCAGTAATACAGATATTTACTAGCCAAGCACTGGGGGTAGCTCTTTATGGGGCGGAGATATGGGGAGATACAAAGACTAAAGAGCTTGAGTTGGAGGAAAATCGCTGTTTGAGGTCAATAACGAGTCTCCCAATAAGTACGCCATTACCACCTCTAAGACTTGACACTGGGCTGAGACCAATTTCAGATCAAATAGAATTAAGACCTTTATTATTCTGGAGAAGGCTCTGGGCTACCCCAGAGCTGTTGCTTTATTGTAGTCGTCTAGTATAAATCCTTAAGAACCCGTGCTCTGCTTGATTGCCCTGGATTAAGCATATAAGAGAGAGTTTTAAGGGGATGGGTCTCCTGGATTTATGGAGTGATCCCGGGGGTTCATGCCCATGTATAAGTGCACAGGACCTGAAAAATAAATACAGGTCCTACAAGCGGTCTAATCTTGTAGTCTCCAATGCACATGGCCCTTTATTTTTTTTACAGCAGAAAGATCATTATTTAATAAAACCTTCTTGGATATTGTTAAACCCAGGATGGCTTAAAAACTGTATGCACAATTTAGGTTTGGAACTTTGCCTCTTCGTGCATTTATAGCGGGATGGTCAGGAGCAGATAACCCCAAGGACCAAAGCTGCTCTAGCTGTGGGCACAATAATGAATCAGTGCCCCATTTGTTTTTTTCTAGCCCTTGTTATAGCAAATCCAGGTCGAAATGCTTAGCTCCCATTTGCAGGAACCTGGGCACTAGAAGCCATGAGGTGGCCCTTAGGATTTTAAAAACGAATCCAGCTCCCCTCTGGTTTTTGCAGTTTCAAGATTTCTATTGAGTTCCTGGTTTTTAAGAATGCGTAATATTCCTACATATTTGGGGCTATTTTTTTTTTTAATTGGTGTTGGGGAGTATACATGTATGATCAATTTTAATACGTTCTTCAACTAGACTTTGCTTGTTTTTAGCTAATGAATGTCTTAATCTTTGATTGCTCATACGTTAAGTTATTTATGTATCGCTTTTATGGTATCTCGAATATCGAAATAAAGAGCAATATGATGATGAAAAGTATAATTGTATTGAAAGTATCACTTACCTGATACAGAGTAAATCTTGGTTCTAGTAATAAAAATAACAAAGTAACAACATTCTATACAAACAATTGGTCTGGATTCAGTCTTTGAGTGTGTGACATCATTTCTTGACTCGGTTGGTACAACAAATGCTTAACACTACCGTCTAATAAACCTGACTGCTCAACCACACTACCACAAAAGAGAGTACGGTATTATCTATTTTAGCCTCTGTTATACCTTTGGGGATCCACTGGACTCTGTGCACACTATACCTTACTTTGGTATGGTATAAACAGAGCAAGCTTCCTACAACAGCTACCAAGATTTATGTTGCAAACAGTCATCGTGTACCAGACTTTCTAAGTAAATAGACAAATGAATCACAATTTAGAAACTGGACACATACATAAGCATTATTAATAGACCCATCATTAGCAATAGAAATGATGAACAGAGAAAGCAACAACCTGTGTAAGGTTGTCAATTAAAAAAATAAAAATATAGTCATAGAGTAGGTAATCAAGAGAAGAAAAACGCTAGTCACACATATTAATCCATTTAAAAAAATCTAAATATGCAGAAATATTATCCTGCTTCAACAATTTGTTGTCTATAAAAGAATATCTTATCAAATCCAGGAAAACCCTCAAAAATCCCAAAATTTAGTTTAACAAAAGAAATTCTCCAAGAACATGGAAAAATACAAAGACAATGTTTAGTTGTTTAGAAGTGAATCCTGAAGGACAATCGACTATACCTGAAAAAATGAAGACAAACATTACACTAAACAAAGCACTTTAAAAACCCCAAAATATCATATCATAACAGTAATATACTAACACTTGAAGTTAGTCCTATTTGCAAATACAATATAATTAACAACCAACCTAACATGGTAGCATTACTTAAAAGTAGAAAATTTAGTGTCACCTCAAATGGAGGATGGTATGCCCGCAATTGCCACCCTCGTCGACCGCTTCAAAGTAATGAAGAAAAAACACTAAGCAGTTGACATTACAGTGAGAAAACGGCGGCCGCAAAATTATAAAAATTAAAGGTGTTTTCAGTTAAAAATATTATAAAATGTACTATAAAATGTGTATTATAATTTACATTTAAAAAAATACTATATATCAAATGATTTGTGCAAAACTGTTGTATCTCATAAATGTTAATATTTTCCAGTAGTTTAAAAAATACGTTGATTAATTTACCTTTACACTATGGATTGTGAATAAACATTTTTGGTTAAAAATTTCTAATTTTGATACGCTTATTAATTCTATTAACATTGCAATCCTAACTCAGCAGGTCGCTGACGTGCAGCACACCCTCTCGGTCAGGAGCACCGCTGAAGACCAGCAACCCTGGACGCTTGCACTGGAATGCAAATACGCGGAGCCCCCCCATCAGCTGGTAACACCACTTGGTCGCATTTGCTGCAATGGGGAGAGAGGAGGCAGCATCTAATGCCTGAATAAGGGGACGGCAGGAGGCTTTGTTTCATCCAGCTGGGCACTCAAGCTGGACTGTAGCTCAGGTCCAGCGAGTTTGGGGCATCACATGGTGTTTGGAGTGACCCTGCCACTGTGCAGACATCCATCTGGACTACGTTACCCAGCATGCATCTGCCTGGGAGGATGTTCGCGTGATGCAGGTACACCTTTAATTGGAGGAGGGGTCGAATACCACCTGACTGGGAGTGGTCAACTTATCAACTGCATTCTGCCTGACCCCCATAGAGACAATAGAGTCCGTGAGACCGGCACTGAGGAAAGCCAAGAATGGCTGAAACGCGTCTGCCTAAGCGTTTCAGGGACTGCCTGAAGCACGCAAGTGTAATTTTTAAATAAAGCCTTTTGAAAGACCCCGGAGTGTGTCGAGCCTTTACCTTACCTGGAAGAAGGCAGTGGTCGTTATATATAATATATATATATATAATGTTACTTACCCTGTAAGGATCTGTTTGTGGCATGTAGTGTGCATATTCACATGTACCAACCCTCCTTCCCGGATGCCCTTGGCTATTGCAGATATATGTGTGCATGCTTGTATATTTAGACATGTCTATATATCCACTACTTTCTTTACTTTTCATACACACTTTTGGATGGCCATCTTTTATCCCTTTCTGTACCATCTCCATCTTTACCCACCGTGTGGTAAGACAATCTAACAATGGAACTGATGATTATGCAAAATACTAGTCATAGGAGGAGTCACAATAACTTGTGACTCAATAGACTTCTTAGAAGAAAAACAAGTTATACACCTCTGATCCCAACACTAGATGTCAGGAGCATGCAGAGCAATGGAATCTACAGCACTACATGGCATGAACAGATACTTACAGGGTAAATAATATTATATATATATTTATATATATGTCTCTCAAAACAGTACCCTTTCAGGCTTAGAGTGCCGCATGAATTATGCAAAAAAGAAGCAGAGAACTCTGGGTAATTTCCACGTTTAGGTGGGGAGCAGCTCCAGTATAGAGCACCCTAGAACACCAGCGACACTCTGAATTTGCTCAACTAAAATGTCTGGTTTTCAGCAAAGTTTTTAAGCATAGGATTAGCACAGTGCTATCCACACCAAGCTGTAAATTGACAAAGGCTTTTTACCACAGTGAAGTGCTAAAAGGTTTTTGTCATTTTACAGCTCAGCGTGGATGGAATTCGAACATGTTAGGAGGCTGTCTATTACATCTATAAATGCACGACTCTAATGGATTTAGCAACAATCTCCAAGGTCTACGCTATAACAGGAGAGAAACTGAGGCCTTAACGTTCATAATTTCAAATAAGTCCACCGAGAGGTCAGGCAAAAGAGGATGCAGTCAAGAATGCCTGTAGTGCGATGCAGGAAAATAAAATGAGGGACTAGAATCCCTCACCAACATGATTGAACATACAATTTTTGATTTCTTCTTTCCCCTGAAAGTATTTTAGCCTGTATGGCCCTATGAGCTAAATAATGTTAAATTGTATTTGTGATGTCAGGCCTAAAATAATTATGCTAAAACTGTAATTGTTACAAATTAATACATAGCCTTTATCTCTATGTTTGCACTTTAGCCTGTATGGCTTCAATGAGACTGTGATACCAGGTTTCAGATAATGCTGCTACAACCGCCATTATTGTACACGTAGGGACCTATTTACAAGCCTCTTGTGCTGCCGGTGGGTCGCTTTTTGTGTGATAAAAGGGCCGCACCAGCAGCGCAAGGGGCTTGTAAATAAGCCACATAGCCTCTATTTCTCCAATCCACTTTACTCTGTATGGCCTTAATAAGACACATTTTTTTTTTTTAATACATACTTTATTGATGAACGTGACAATATATCCAGTGCAATGAATACAATAGAAAGGTGGTCTTTTGTACTTAAAACAGCTTCAGCATATATATCGCGTGAATCTACCATACCCTGTTCCGATTAGTGGGTAGGAAATGAAAGGCAAACATAACTCAAATCCCCATGAATGCATTTGAATTTGAACGCTTCACATTACTGCATTATGGTTACTACTGAGGTTAGCCTACAGATGACGTAGCCAAGATTCTCTGCAGCAGGGGGTTTGACCAAAAGATGATGCTCGTAAAGCTTTCAGCATCATGTTCGCAAACACAATTTTTAGCCCTTTGGATGCACTTTAGTCTATGGTTTTAAAAAAGAGAATAATAATCTCAGTTTGCACTGATGATGTCAGGGTTAAGATAAAATTGCATTTTAGTCTGCTTGGTTTTAATGAGTATAATTGTTGTTTATGACATTTTTTATATTTGCATTGCTTTGTAGTGAACATATTTTGAAGATTTTAATTAATCAGAAAATAAACTTAATCTTTAAACTCCTCCTAAACATTCTTCACTCCACAAACCCTGCACCCCTCGACGCAATACCTCAAAAACCTTTAAACTAAACCCCTTTTGTAGTTCCTGGCATTAACCTCAATATCTCACATCACTATTATCCTGTGTCTTCTGCAGGCAAGTAGTTTAATAAACCACCTACAAAAGTGCTCTTTGTAGGACAGCAATCAAGAAAAATTAGCCGGTCCGGCCCCAACATCACATTCCCATTTTTAATGGAGGCAGTGTCTCTCTAATGCAGAGTTGCAAGGGTAACCACCACAGTCCCATAAGTGACCACGTTGCTTCTCTGACATTTCTGGGGCAGCTTTTACATTCTCACACTTGTGGACATAGCATCTCCATCGCCTCCTATTCACGCTGTGCAACACATACGTTTTGTTTCAAGGTATCTGACTCGATTACTGATAGAATTCTTAGAACCTTATTACGAGTTTGGCGATCCTTCTGCAGCACCTCTGCACTGGCAGGAGGACCGCCAAGCCCGTCGTGCGTCTACCCACTGGATTCCAAGTTGAATCCAAGGCGGGCGGGCGGTCCTACGGCGGTCTCACGCCAGCGGCAGTTTTAGGCTCATACGAGAGCCTTAACAGCAGACCGCCGCCGCGACAGTGCTTGCAGCATGTTCTTGCATGGTGTGGCATGCACCATGTCATGCATAGCACAGCGTGCAGGGGAGGGGGGTACAATTCCATGGGGGAGCAACATGTGCCCCACCGCATGCACCCCCGGGCACAAAAGCGGTAGGGGGCCCTGTTAGGGCCCTCTTAATTGCATCTCTGACACCATTTTCATAGCAAGCTTACTGCCATGAATGGGTGGTGTAAAGGCAACTTGGAATATGCTCGACATAATCCTGGCCCTTACCGCTGCACCATCATTGCGAGATCCTGAATCATGGCAGAGACGGCGGTCTGACTGCCACTCTCGAAATACAGCGGGCAGACCCACAGTGGTGGCAGTAGTCGGACCGCAACTGCGAGTATGGCGGTCCCAGGACCGCCGTAGATTTTATGTTGTTTCTCCACTGCTATTACTCTGTCGGTCAGACCCTTCACCTTACTTTCTGCAACGTTAACAGCTTTCTCAATGTTTGTGGTCTTTTCCACGATTTCAGTGTGTATGGTGTTAATGGTGTGCAGTAGTGTTTTCTTTCCTTGAGCTCTGGCTTCCCACCAGACTCCACAGATTAAATGTTTTTGCCTCTGCCTCTTTTGGACTCGAAAAACATATTCCTTGAGCCTTTGTTTGTCTTCCACATTAATTTGGTAGCATGCAGGCAGGATTCATTTCCAACACATAATACCAAGCTCGAGACATTCCAATGCCTAGGGATCAGGCACTCACCAAAGTGTCTTCTGTAGGCCTCACAAGACACGTCAGTGTCCCAGGGTCTTTGTTATCCACCTCCAGCTGCTCCTGGGGAAGAATGGCCAAGACCCCATTGGACACTCTGGGGTTCACTGTTTCTCACCTGCCAAGGAAGGCCTTTTCTCCGCCTTCCTCCTGGGTTTGTCCGCCTAATGCCACATCCCTAGTTTAGCCATGGTCCTCAGGCAAACTCCTTGGGCCCCACTCGCACTCTCACACAGAGACAAACCTTTCCGGGCTATTGCCGCCAGCCGTCACGCCCGTCTTTGCTGGCAGCCCGCCTTTCCTGCAGCCAGGTCAGGCAGAGTGCACAATGAGCCATCGTTTTTCTCCATGCCCCTGTAGTGTGTGCTTCAGCATTTAAAAGCCCCTCGAGAGAATAACCACGGGCAGAGTCAGGCCCTGCGAATAAGCTCTGTCTGCACACCGCCATCTTGACCACTCATCCAGTGGCGTAACGTAAAATGACGGGGCTACAAGCAGAATGTGAAGAGGACCCCCTGAGTATCCCATAGCTCATGCATATTCATCGGTCCCCTCTGAAGATTTTGGGGGTTGCTGAGGGGTTCAGCCCCCCTGCGTCCCGCAGGGGTCGCAAGGATCTGCGTTACGCCCCTGCCCTCATCAGCCCCACCCCATAAATAAACATTTTAACAAGGAAATGTATAGTAAGTGATGAAAAATCCACATGAGGAATGCAAATGCCATATTCAGATTAAGATTAGAAGATTCTGTGAGTAAGAAACAGACTAAATTCTATTGGAAAAGTAATGTTTATTATAAGGAAAATGAAATTGAACCAACAATACTGAAAATATTGTGACCGGTTTTCGCTGTGTTAATTTGAATTAATAAAATTATACACGCTTTTATTTGCAGATGCTGGAAGAGGCGATGTTTAACTAGTGCAATCAAATAAGGTTATTTGAAATACTACGCAAGATCGGCTGTTGGATGTTCATCACATCTTTTGTGTGTAACAGTCAATGCAAGCACCTGGTACAAAATCATAGCATTGCAAACATATGGCAGCCATCTTAGATTTTTTTGATAGCAGAATCACGTCTGCAAGCTAGGACTATATGAAGAAAGTATGACTCTCTCAGTTTACATCAGGCTGTGACCTTTGACAGTGTACTTCTTTAATTTAAATTCAGCAGCACACTGAAACTTACAGGTTACAACTCAAGAGAAGTGGCATGAGAATATAAAAAACACAGGTATTCTAAAAATGCACAAAGTAGCGGTATTGAAAATTGAACCACCGAAAGCGGTAAATCTGCAAAAAGTGTGTAACTTTGTTTTCAGTTCTTTCAAATCCTGCTTTTCTGTTGCTGCGTGTTAGCGGTCGAGTTGTGGAAAACCAGCCTGGGACCTGGGGAGACAAGGGATAAAGTGGTAGGGCGGTGGGAGGAATGTCGTAATGCCATTATTGAAGTGGGGTTACACTGGGGAGAGAGTTATATCAATGACAATTAGCAACATTGAAATTTACTGAAACTACAAAAATCATTGTCTTGCTTTGAATATATTGAAATTTCAATGCTGATCATTTCAAGGTTTTTACATACAATTGTTATATACATATTACCGATCTATTGAACAGGACTTGGTCTTCAAAACATTCAATCCCATTCATTACCCTAAACTTGGTGGCTGAGCCAGGTTTGTTTACAGATAATATCCTAGGACCATATAGTGAACACTGAAGGTTTCATAGTTTCAAAAGTACCATGTTTGTATTTATTATTTATAATGTGGTGTGACTGTGCAAACTGCCCCGACTGAACTTTTTTAACACAGGTACATAATGAAATCAATCTATACAAATACACTGTATTTGAAAATTAATTGTTAAACAACATCACAGTGGCGTTTGCCATTCTGTATTATGTAGGTACCGCCAAAGTTTCGAAATAGTTCCCATTTGGTTCAGTATATGATATGTATCAGTCAGCACTACACACAGCTGTTTTAACATTTTGAAAACACATCTTGACAAAATGGACACTAAAATTGTTTACATTGCAATGCAAGCTAAGTGGCGAATTCAATTCAAATGATTCCAATAGTTATTATTAAATTATTGACTGATATCCTGAACCTAAATGTGTCATCCTGGTTATCGACATTTAAAAGGTGGGTGCAGTTTTTCACTGCATTTCCATTTTGGCATCCCTTGAATATATTTCAAGGTCAGTCATTATTCTTCCAAAGTCTGCTTGTGAAACAGTATAACAAATGTTATATCTGTTTATTATCTTTGTTTTGAAGAGAAGATGACTCCACTTGCTACAGTTCTGGTTGCAGTCTTGTCCAGCGTGCCCATATCATTGTGTCTCCAAATACGTTGTTGGTTGCGGGTAACGTTCAGCATATGAATCTGGTATGTGAAACCGATCTGTGTTCTCTGTCAATAGAGAGCCACCATTCACATTGTCTCAAATATGTTAAGTAAAACAGAGCTGAAAAAATACAGCTCTAAAGGTAGCAAACAGGGTCATAAAATAAAACTAATACAATAGTTGTGCACTTGAAAAAATAAACAAAATGCAGAGACATAAAATTACATTTTTTAAGGTGGATGGAGGACTGTGTTTTGGTGAAAAAAATAATAGTGGATCGAGCAATGACGCTCCTTTTTTCGGGTGAATTCAGCGCGAGGATATAGAACACCAACATTGACCAATGTGAAGAGATAAGAGGGTGGAAGTCCCATTTCAGTATCTTAGAGCGATACAATATGATTTCTCCGTGGAGCAAGAGCACAGAAAGCCTCTCCCCAGGCTCTCAGGGTGTACAGAAGGTTGCTCAGAAGAATGGGAGAGAAAGGAGCCTTTTCACCTTGAAAGAGGGATGCCCTAGAGATGATGGAAACGAAACAAGTTGGGCAATGAAAAGGCTGTGGGTGAGAGATGAGAATACATCGCTTCCTAAGGAGGAGAGAAAGATTCTGACACTGTAGAATCATAAAGTGTTAGAAAAGCAAATGGACACTGATGCCTCGCTAAGGTTTACTTATACAGACATATAGTCAGTGACCGTTCATTCTGGTTCTCTGTGAGTATTGTGAAATGCATGCTTAGAACGATAGCTAGTCAATAGAGCGTATGTCCTCATATATATATTTGTTTAGGTGTACTGTACTTCTGGGTGTTAGGAGGTGGTCCAATTGGAATATTCCACAAATAGGCAATTGTAATGATCTGGTCTGTTGTCAATAACCGATCCACTCAGGCTTTCATGTATGATGATCCCCTTCCGGTGAAAGAATGTTGTCCACAGGCCTCCTGAGATGCATGGTCTGCAGCAAGGGACCACTATTTGCGTGAACGTAGCATTAGAATGTGAATGGTGCTGAGGACCTCTGGTATGTTTAGGCCTAATTGCCTGAGAGCATGTATGAGTAAATAGGGCAGAAGTAAGATAAAGGAATCCTATTTGAATTGCGGCTGGTGAGGATGTTTAGTGAGCCTGAGGAAGTCAATCTGGTTAACTTAAAAAGAATATAAGTGCGTCACCCTTGATGTCATCTGCTGGGTGGCGGAAAAATCTATACCTTGCTCCTAGCGCCTAATAAGGAATTTGGCATTGCCATCATTTCTACAAATAGGTTGAAACATGATACGCTGTGCCTCAGTGGCCTATGTAAATACTTTTTTTGTAATAAACTCTCTGTAACTCCCTCCCTCTTGTTAGCATATGCCCTCCGCCTGCTATGCTTCCTGTCAGCTGAACTCTGAGACCCACCTTCTTTTGTTCTGCTCTGCTCTGAAGCAATCTACTGTTTACACCAGTCTCCTCTATACACTTTTAGAGTTCTTCACATCAACCCATCTCGTAAAGTTTACTAAATGCATTGGAATACAGTAACATACTTAACAGGAATTAGCTATATTTTAACCAGTACCTTTGTGTAGAAGTCACATGGTGATGGGGCAAATATTATTTGCATGGCAGTGAGTCTGTCCAGTATGGCAAAAGGCTCAAAATGTGTTCACTTATCAGAATTAGTCATGAATCTGTGTTTATTGGTGACATAGGGATGACATGAAGACTTTAGAGATGATCCAAGGCAAAGACGGGTTTGGCTGGTATGTCGGCTTTTAACAGATCACAGTATGATCCGATTATACAACCACCCTTTGATGGAATAATTTGCATATTCAAGTAAGGTAGTGTATGTGTACTGGCCAGATGGAAGAATGTAAACTGTGACTCTGTGACTGGCTCTCAAGCTTCTCATGTGAGCCAATGATAAGCAATGGGGGTGGGGAAATGAAGCCGCTATTATTAAAGGTTGCTGAGCACAGGGGTTTTCACTTTATTTCCAGTAGGGAAGGAGGTACTGAGAAATTACTTCACTATTAATGTTTTTTTTTAAAAAATGCGCTCGAGATGAAGCAGTGGTGCGCTTAAAGCGACGAGACTAAATGAGAAGGCAGTAAGAAGCCAGAACTAGTACCAAGCTTCTTCTCTCCTGCAAGGCCTGTTCTTTGTGGTACGGAAAAGATGGCTGCCTCAACAAGCCAATGCGCTGTGAGCAGCAAGAGCGTAGAGCTTGCGGGATCTCACCAAGCACTGTAGGATCATCTTAGTAATGGAAAGATATTTAAGCAAGAGAGTATGATCAGGCACACCAGAGATGCAACGACTGTCTACAGAAGGCACATTATAGTGAAAGAGCCCTCAGGGTGCTGGGATGGATCCAGCAGTTAAAAGCAGTGGAAAAAGCAATTCCTTGGAAGGTGGGCATGCAAAGTAAAAAAACCTGGCAGAAACCAGTGTCACATTTGCACTTGGAAAAAACATCGGAATATAAACAAAAGCCTGGGCATTACATTCTTGGTGCAGATTGATTCCACGGGTCAGATTTTGGAAGAGGACATAGGGTGCCCAACATGGACTATGATGTAGAATTATCAGAGGACAGCAAGGCCAGCAGTCCACAACAAGCTTTAATTTAATTTGTTCTTTGAGGATATCTTTTCTGAAATTAGGAATTAGGGGAAGCTCTGAAATAACAGTGTGGATGTCATGCAGCAGAGGTTCATCCTTCAGGTGGCGTTAGTGGCAGCACTGGAAGTGAGGCCTAACTTTGGTTGCTGTTCTGTGTTCCACCAAAAGTTAATACATCTGCCCCCTCAAGTCTAATGTGTATATCATACGGTTCTAAAGTAACCACATTCTAGTTCGTTGCTGAAAGAGAATGCATGTTTAATGCATGCTCTTACTATCTGAGCTGACTCTGCAGATGTCAGATGTGTTAGGAATATTGCAGGTAGGTTGATTTACATAAAATGTCTGTGAACTGGGGCTAATACAAGCAATTTTACTGCACTGTGGATCAGGCCATTTTTGATGGATTCTGAAATGTGGTCACAGATTGGATAGTTTCTCTAAGTATTGCCACAAATATATTTTTGTCACAAATCCGTTCGTTTCTCTAAACAATGTGTTTTTGATACAACTTGATTTTTTCTATTTGGGTTAATCTTTGACTCACCCGCATTGGAGTTATACAGTAAATGCAACGGTATCAGGATACACTACCTAAAAGCACCTAGACAATTGACTGCAATAACCAGAATTCACTTCCCAGCATTAGCAAGCAGGTGCTCGCTGCAGGTACACGTTTCCTACCAAGAGGTGCTTGGTAATTGGGATGTCTATTACGTTTGCTGAGAGTGCTGGAAAGCTGTTGGGAAGCCATCTTGAATTGTAGTGCCCATTGCAAAACAATTCAGCCGTTACTAGCTGAGAGTTGAGGGTGATCCTTCCGGTTGTTGTGAACTACTTACTGACTGCATACAATCTCCAGGAAGCAGTGACGAGTTGCCTCCAATTGTACAGCAATTGACAACGTAAAGGCAAAATTGAATAACACTGTGAAGAGCCTTTGTGAAAGTAATGAATCGGTGTAGAAATGAAACAACTACCCTGGCTGCAAAATGGTGGATCTCTGTAGAAAGGAGAGGGTGCCTGCTTATACCAGATGCCATTGCCTCTCCTTGCACACATTGTATTAGGTAAGTGTGTAAGCAGACATATGTTTTGCTTGTGATATGGGCATCCATTTTGCAAAAGGTTTATGGTGATAGAAACTAGTCTGCTGGGATTGATTGCCAGTAATAGTTACTTCCTGGTTGTAATACGACGTAGAGTGATTGCACTATTGTATTACGGGGGTTGCTGAGGTGCCTCTTGGCAACCCTGCTGTATGCCAGGGATGGCCAAGGGAACTTCAATTGATTGACAACTCTTGACAAGTGACGATACTCATTTCAATAAAGTATCCGCTACGAGTAGCTGTTACGAGGTCAAGTTTGCAGGAATCTGCCATAATTGAACTATTGGGTATAACGTTCAATAGAGTAAATATGGGGCACAATTCAAGGCCTCTGTAGTTAATGCCCAGCTCATTCAATACGGACATGTACATCATACATAAAAGGTATAGTACAAAACGTTTCTACTTTACATTTAACGCAGTAGACTG
The DNA here is from genome assembly GCF_964204655.1 of Triturus cristatus. Lineage (NCBI taxonomy): Eukaryota > Metazoa > Chordata > Amphibia > Caudata > Salamandridae > Triturus > Triturus cristatus. The sequence goes on from NC_140585.1 coordinate 1,114,351,395, forward strand.
TCCAATTAGCTCAGCCTTACATAAGGCATTATTCTTGGAACAACAAACTATTTCAGAAATTCAGAAATCAAAATGGAGCGGGTGAATGGAGAAATGGAGTGTCTTACTGAAAGTATTAGGAATCCATTTTAGGTATTTCGCTTGCCACATAACAAATTAGAGTAGATGTACTGTGTTAAAGATGACAACTAAATCAAAGTGAATACTGAGAATCACAGATAGGGCAGACAAGCATAGCAGAACTGAGCCACACTTGCCAGACAAGGGTAATGTCAATGCATAGAGCCATTTTAGCATTCTAATCTATACTAATACTTAAATGTAACAAGGCAATTGAGGATTCCTTCGGGTACTCTTTCTGAAATTGCATACATTGATTGCCTCTTCCTCATCTGCCAAGGAGACTGACCTCTGTTGCTTACATGAGCACAGTTATACCCAGAGGCATGGACTGCCAGAGTGTCTTTCATGGCAGTGTAAGCTGAAAGTAATAAACAATGTAATGGCTGAAGCCATAAGACCTAGAACGATGGGCACCCAAGGACACAACCTCAAAGGTTTCTCTGTATATAGGCTTGACATATCGATGCCTTGACAAACCGATGCAGATGTGAGTAAGCTGAACTCAACGTAGACTATTTTAGGGGAAACTCAGTTGGGAGCTGTTTGTATATAACATTATTGGGGACCATATTTCATTAACTCGGCCAGCAAACCTGAATCCATTTCTTAGTGCGGAATGAATTCCATATCTTCATAGGCAATGGACTTCCTAAAATGACACATAAGAAAAGTTGTAGCTCATGTTTTCCTCTATTAAATCACTATTTAGCTAGCGGATACATTTCGTTATAATATGTAAAAAAGGTGGTAAACTAAATCACAGAAAATGCTTGGCATCTACACAAAGATAGACACATTCCCAGTGGACTAACCACTACTGTGCTATTTCCTTGCAACAGGCCTTGTTGCGCTGAATATTTGTCAATCATGCACTGGAATCAGCAATGTCCATGTTTGTTCCAAATAGGGCAACTAGCTGTTCTTCATAGTTTGCGATATTCCTTTTCATGATTTCCATACATGGTCCCAAAAGTCTTTCAAATGCTTGGACATCCATAACTAGATTAAAAAAGAGAGTGAAAACCATAAACATTAAATGTAGCTCTTGCAGGTTTACATTCACTTATATTTGAATGCAGGCAAAACCACAGCCCCCCCAAATCCTAAAATCAAAATTATAAACTACTAAAATATAAACTCTGCATAAATATCCCCCTACGAAAATTGAGAATTGTTTTTAATTCCCAAATTCACTAGTTACATAAACTAGGACATTTTCATTAAATTTTTTGCCCACGCTCCTAAACAGTTGAGAGCAAGAGCTTGATAGTGGGTTTAGATGCAGGTCATATTTTTAGGAGGTAGATATTTATGCATGGTACATACGTTGGGTATCTCTAGTTTTCAATGTGTTAACTTGTTAATGTATCTATTAGACTGAATCTATATTGAGGATATGAGTTATAGAACAAGAAGCACAATTCAATTAAGATAATGTAAATAAATGGTAAAAGTATTGCTTATAGTTCTCTTAAAATGCGCCAAAATAAATAAGTCTGCACAAAACAATAAATGGCAATCCAAATTTTAATGAGCTCTGAGCAAATGTCTTTTTTCGTAAAAATTGCCACATTGGCAATTTTCCTTTCGAATTTCGACAAAAGCATTGAGAGTCATTTTCAATCATTATCTTTTAAGTTTGTGGAATGTTTGGAGTGCACTTTTTTAAAATTAATATTGATCATTCCATTGTTCTTCACATTATAACCTATCAAAGGGTTCTGGACTGCTTCTGAATTTGTGCAGCTAAAAAGAAATTCTTGAATTGTAATTTGGGTCAAACACATATTTGAGCAGTCAACAGCGGGCGACATGGGATAAAGTGACATGATAGAGCTTGCATCAGCAATGAACATTAAGCTCCTCCCAGCCCCTGCCTCCATTAGAAGAAAACTCCTTTCTCATTGTACAAAATGCTGAATTGTTTGATTTCCTTTGCAATGTACACCCCTCACTTATTTGATAGTGAGGTTTGTGCCATCTAAATTCCAATACACGCACACAGGCTCTGTTTATAAATGAATTTAAATGATGCAACACATAAGGCCCCTATTACGAGTCTGGCGGTCCGAGGACCGCCAGACTCGTGGTGCCCCAGCGGGGGCGTTCTTGCAAACGCCACATTACAACACTAGTGGTCGTGCCACCCTGGGTTTGTGACTCCACCAGGGAACAGCCATTCCCTGACGGTGACGCAGCAGTCCAGAGGAATTTATATGCTTGGTGGGACCGCTGCGGTCCCGCCACGCATAATACGACTTTCATCACCACCACTGATTTCATGGAGGTCTTTCCTCCATAAAAGCTGTGGTGTGAGGAAAGAAAGAGGGCCCTGCATGGCACCCATGTGCCTCACGCCTTATGGATGCACACGGGGGGGCACATCATGTTCCCCCCCCCTGTGTGCATGCACAGAAGTTCCAAGATGGCATGGACGTTTCAGTCCATGCCATGCTGGAACTTCCTTTGACGTTCCAATTGCGGTGCTTATTTTATAGGCACCGCCGTGGGAACGGTAAAGGAAATATCTGCCAATGACAAAAAAGTAATTATAGGGCAGGCAGTCCTCACGCGGGTTTGGTAGTGCGGCAGCAGAGTGGTCTCACCGCCGCACAGTCAAACTCATAATCGGACCCATAGTATTGAACAGTTAGGCCCTGATTACGACTTCTGGCAGAGTCAAAGGTCGCCACCGCCGCCCTGCCTGCCAGATTGCGACTTTTAAGTAGTCTGGCAGGCGGGCAGCGAGGCGATGCCTCTTTTAAGGGCCGTGGTGCCTTTGAAAAAGGCACCGCAATGGGACCGCACTACAAGGTTCCTGCGCACATGGACTCGAAAGTCTGTGCCGTGCAGGTACCTATGTACATGCACACAGGGGGGTACATGTTATGCCACCCTGTGTGCATTCACGTCGCATTGAGGTACAGGGAGCCCTGTAGGGCCACCTTTGGTTACTCTCCTCCAAGGTTTACATGGAAACTAGTAATGTGCTTGGCGGGACTGCGGCGGTCCCGCCAAGCATATTGCGGCCTCTGACCACCTGTCCAACGGTTACCTGGTAGAGCCAGTGGTCCCAGAGCGGTCCGACTGCCCAAGTTCTAATGGGGTGGGCGGACCACCGGTGGCTGGATCTGCCACCACCGTGTCACCATGAGTCTGGCGGTCCTCGGACCACCAGACCCGTAATCGGGCCCTAAATGTTTCACTGCAGAATATGAAAGATTAATTGATACCATCTGCTCATGCTAGTGTCCCACCCAAGGAACTCAAGGGCACAGACCATGAATTTAAATTACAAGTAAGATGGTCAGAAGCTATTTCTTTGCTTTTTACTTCGTAAACGCCTCACCAGCATTTTTCATGTAGATTTCACTCAGCCACTTTTCCGAGGCGTTCCTGCGCCGGAACACCTCCCCTGCCCCGGAACGCCCACATGAAACCTGACGCAGGTTTCATGTAGCGCAGGGATTTACAACGTGACACATCTCCCTAGATGCGTCACATTGTAAATACCCTGCAGCATGGCGCTGGCTTTGCGCCGCCGCTGCGTCACAAAAGTGATGCAACGGCGGCGCAAAAGTGGCGTACGGGGCTTGTAAATCTGCCCCTCTATTCTATTTAAGTTTAGACTGAAGATACAGTCTACCCTTGCATGTGTTAGGTATCAAATATGACACAAGTTTGAGGTTTCCCAGATGTATCATGAGAGCTCCATCAGGGATAATCTCTTGCTTTCAATAGACATACATGATGAATTATCAGCAATATGTAAAAATATTATAGCATTCTCCCTGTTGACCAACAATCCAATGTGATCACTTGACATTCTTTGAAAAGGCCCCACATTACTTTGATATCCAAGACAATGAAGTGTTTGAATTCCTCAAGATGATTACATGCCCTAGGGGGCACTTTTAAGGTAACAGACTTGGGAGCCTAAAGCACATAACCAGGCAAGAACAGAAAAACATATGCTATTTCAAAGAGGTATGCGACAATACACATAATGACTTATTAAATTGCCTGCGAATAATAAGATGTGCAGCATATTCTAGAGCATTGTGTGAAAGGCACCCTCATTTCACACAAAAGCACGATTAATGTGCATAAAGACGTCAGGAAATAAAGTAATGTAGTGTATAGGTGTTTAGAGAATATTCAGGTAGTATTCTGGTTTGGAATCTTGGTGATCAAAGATAGAAAGAAGCGCAGGTGGTTGGGAGATGAACCTAGAGGGGAGAGCTGTGCACAGACTGAACACTGAGCAGATGGCTATGCAGAGAATGGGGTTCTGTTTATGAATAATCTCTTCAGCTTGAAGTCGCCGTGTGCTGTAATCCTTAATGAGTATCACTTGTGAAATTGTTGCAATTCAAATGGGTCCTCCTGCAGTAATTTCGCCCTAAAGTATTTACATTAAATATGTCCTGCTAATATACAGAAAGATGTAGCTACCCAGAGTTCATTTTCGTACATCTCATTTAATCTTCCACCCCGAAATGAATCCGCACATAGCAGATGTGGTGCTCACGTCCTGGATTACTAAATCGTTAGACACAGTCCTCCCCAAAAAACCGCATCGAAAACTCAGGAAAAAAGTCACCTCCCCGCGGTTCACCCATGAGGTACGCCTCTTAAAGAAAATTTGCAAGAGAGCGGAAAGAGTATGGAGGAAAGATTTCGATTCCAATAGCAAAAATGACTACAAACGGACTATTCTCAATTACAAAAAGGCTCTAAAAAACACTCAAATATCCTTTTTTAATGAAAAAATCAGTGAGGCATCCTGTTCGTCCAGAGAAACGTTTCAAATTGTGAAAAAACTTTTAAAGACACCAGTACCATCTGTCACCCAGAATCTCTCGGACAACCATTGCAATGAGTTAGCCACGTTCTTTGACTTGAAAATACAAAATATCCTCCAACACCTCCCCCCTCTTCCCCCTGTGGACCCCCTTCCTCCGCTCTCGCCGCAGTGCCAGAATAGGGATACAAAACTAATCAGGTTCCTTTCCATCAGTGAGGCAACCTTAGGGCCCATACTACAATCTCTCAAAAGCGGGTCCCCGCATGACCCAGCACCAGTCCGACATCTAAAACAGGTTGCCCCCACCATTCTAACACCAATGGTCAACCTGATAAACTCTTCTATAGAAAGTGGAACGGTTCCCGCAAGCTGGAAGAAGGCTGTGGTAAAAGCCTTAATCAAAAAACCCAACCTCGACCCTGGCAATTTGGCCAACTTCAGGCCGATCTCTCTCCTCCCTGGCATTAGCAAGATGGCTGAAAAATGTATGAATGGTCAGCTATCAAACTATTTGGAATCCAACAATTTACTTAAAACATCACAAACTGGCTTCCGCCCGGGCCAGGGCACTGAAACAGCGATGGTGGCGGTTGTCGAAGAGGCTAGGAAGATCATTGATGCAGGAGGATCAGTGGCAGTGATCCTTCTGGATCTCAGCGCGGCATTCGACACCGTCAACCACATTATTCTGGCACAGCGGCTTGAGAACCTTGGTATTTCAGGTCCGGCCCTCGCTTGGCTCAAATCTTATCTCCACAATCGCTCTTTCCAGGTGGCGGAAGGCGACTTTATCTCCAGGGAGACCCCGATACGTTGCGGAGTGCCTCAGGGCTCGTCTTTGAGCCCGACGCTCTTCAACGTGTATATGTCGCCCCTGGAAAAAATTGTCGCCCCGTATGGTATCAAACTCCTTACCTACGCTGACGACCCTCAGCTTGTTGTCTCCCTTAGTTGGCCAGATAATCTCACCAGTGACCTGCACTCCTGCCTAGGGGACATAGTCAGCTGGATGAACGCCTCCCATCTAAAACTCAATGGGGATAAAACGGAGCTAATGGTGATGGGCAATCAGTCCCACTTCCGACCGGAATCTCTTTGGCCTCCGTGCATGGGTCCTCCCCCAACCCCTAAAACGGACATTAAAAGCTTGGGGATTTGGTTGGACCATAACCTGACCCTAAACACCCAGGCAAGGAAAACGGCTGGAACCTGCTTTGGCTTACTTCGTACCTCCCGCAAGATCCTCCACCTGCTTCCCTTCCAGTCAAGAAAGCTACTCCTACAGGGCCTCATCCTATCCAGACTGGACTATGGAAATGCCCTATATCTCGGTGCTCCAAAAAAAGTTATAGCCAGGCTGCAGGTGGTGCAAAATGCTGCTGCTCGGATTCTCACAGGCACTAAAAATCGCCACTCTGCCAAACCGGCGATCAGAGCACTCCACTGGTTGCCCGTGGAGCAAAGGGTGCAGTTCAAGGCCCTGTGCCTAACCCATAAAATCCTCTATGGAAAAGCTCCGACCATTCTTAAAGACCTCGTGGTCCCTTATACCACGACTAGAACTCTTCGCTCCTCTAATGCCCACCTTACCCAAATACCCAGGATCAAGAAAGCTCGCTCCGGTGGCCGGCGGTTTTCATATCAGGCGCCCAAGATGTGGAATGCCCTTCCACTGGACCTCCGTGCCCAACCCAACCTCTTGCCCTTTCGTAAATCTCTAAAGACTTGGCTGTTCCCTTAACCACCTTTACGCTTCCGCCTGATCTATCCAGATTTTCTCTCAGCGCTGGGACGCTCTCGGGCAGCCATGCGCTTTATAAATCCCGTTCCATTCCATTCCATTCCATCTTGCACAGATGCAGGTCAAGAAAATATTTTTGCAGCTATTGTTCACAATTTGGATAAGCAAACACCAGCTAGTCCAATTTGTTTGCCATTTCAGAATAACAAATGTGATACCCGAGAGAGTCAGAAGATTTGTTTGGCAAGTGGTAAGGGAAGATTGGTTAAAGCTTTTTTTTTTTGAGTTTCAAAAACCTTTATTGAGAATTTGCACATTACATCAGCGAGCAAGTTGACATCAATCAAATGCAGCTGTAACTTTCATATGTCATACTTCTTACCAAGCAAATCCTTTGAAATTACTAACATTCCCCCCCCCCCCCCCCCCCTTTGAAGATTTGTTAAAGCTTGGCTTAAGTATCCACTATCGACCAGGCCTGCCTCAGTAGTCCAGCTTTTTACAAAATAACTGGGCACATCTTGTGGAACTGAAGAGTTATTAATTCGACTCCTCAGATTGGCACTAGAAACCGGAAAGCATGCGCACTAGGTATATTTGAATTGTAATGGTCCCAAAAAACTGAACTGATTACATTGCACTTAATGTGACAAGATGTGATATTTATAAGTAGCTACTACAAGAAAACATGTTCAACCCAACAGCTAGGACTCACGTCTGTCTTCTGGATTAATTAATTCGCTAAAATTAACTCCATATCTTTTCTAACAACATGCACAAGTGTGAACTTAATGTTTCTAACAAAATGAAAGAGTAACATATTTTTTAACAGATGAAAGAAAATACACCTAACTTGGGCGAAATGCTTGCATAGTTTTAAAACAAAAATGTGCCATGAAGATACTGTATCAACATTACCGAGCTACAAACCTACTCATCTTGCCTGCCCCTCCCAGTGAATATAGCAATTGGCCTCATTTCGTCATAGACTGCTCTCCCATATCATAATATTGGATTTCGATATAATTAATGGGAAAATGTTTTATTTTTATGCAATTCACTAACGAAGTTGGAGGAGTAAAACTAGTTGTTGAATAGCCACATTGTAGTTTCTTGCGTGTCCAGTTGTGATGGTTTTAGCCGAGGTTTGATTCTATAATCTCTGGAAGTATATATTTCTAGTCTAAGCTTGGGTTTGTTGAGTGTTGCTCAATAACTCAATAAAAGTTAATCTGGTACTTACCTCATTCTAATTAGTGGTCAGCTCTTATTACAGCTGAATGCACACATCTCAGTACATTCCAGCCAGGCATGATTTCAAACTCAACGTAGACACCATTGCACCATGGTGCAAGAGCCTGCTTTGCATGCAGGACTGTTTTTGCGCAGGAAGAGGAATCTTCCCTCACAAAAACAATCCTGAGAGGCATATTCCTCTTTCTATGCACTCATTGAAAGAGGAAGTAATGAGAAATCAAGATATTTCCCTTTGTTACGCCTCTCCTGGGAACGCATATTTTTGTGACACATTCCAAGGTTTACCCGTTTTGGCAAATCTGGGAATGCATCAAAAACTATGGGAGTTGCATGGTAACACCCACGCAAAGCCCATGGAATGCCTTCCCAGCGCAGAGTAAGGCAATGCAGCGATTTGCGCTGTGTTGCCGTACTCCAAATTTATGGAGCCGCTCAGGGCCACACAAAGTGACCTTGCATGGCTTCATAAATCACATGCAAGGTTTGCATCATGTTGCATGGTGCAAGAGTGATGCAAACCGACTCATAAATAGGCCCGTGAATATTTAAAGCTGGGTATAAGATTGTGGATTAGGGGATCTATGGGGCTCTTACCTTCTTGGAGGGAGGAGGGCCTTTGTCACTTTGTCTATACCTCCCCCATAGCTCTCATATTTCCAATATACTTTAAGAAATGTCTAGAAGAAGCTCAGATCCAGGACAGACCTCACCAAGTAAGACCCGCAGACAGAAAAGAGAAAAACAGGGAAATGACCTTAACTTCCTCCTAATGTCACATGCCCCCCTGACATCACACCAATTGTCTAGGACACTTCACCCGTTACATGACAAACAATAAACAGTAATGATGAGCTCTTCCAAGTAATGCCAGACCGTGCTTTGTAATGGTATTATGCTATGCGGGCGACAGAACTGAACACGGCCACCTAATGTGCAAACAGAACTCATTTGGCATTAAAAAGCGAATCACATTAAGTACCTAAACACTTGACACTCCCAACAGCATATGCAGAAGCTGCCCGAGGTTTGTTTGTTACCAAGGCGAGCTCTCCAAAATATTGTCCTCTGGAATATCGAGCAATTTCCACTGCTCCGTTGTCCTCCATATCCGATTTACTCTGATGAGGAAAAGATGGAGAAAAGTTACTTTGTTATAGGTTAGGCAGTTAATTTAAAAATAACACATTTTATATATCTTCTTTCCACTTGAATTGGTTATTAGCTTCACAAAATATCACATATGGTATTAATGAATGAATGAAATAATTTTATAGAGCGCGCAATACCCGAAGGTGTCTTAGCGCTAGACAGATCAAATATTAATGACTGCAAAAGACTGGTTACATTGATAGATTTTAGATGTGGATGTTGGGCATCTGTTCTTCATCCCGCGACCTTTCCACCAGTGTACAGCACACATCCAGGCCCGGACTTACTAAGATTTCGCCCAATCCAATTTGCTGTGCCAGATTCCGTGAAAGGGAGAAAGCTGAAGTGCGCCATATGTACAGAGATGTGGCACAGTTCTCCTGTGTTCGAGATGTGGCAAAATACATGGATGGAACCCTAAAATGCCAGTGCTATACTCATATAACACCTACCAGATGCAAAGTAATGCAAGGTAGTAAGAGCTATGCACTGCCTTGCGTTCCTTTTTTATTTACAAAGAAGAAAAGAGGATGGAGGAGAGGTGGCAGCCGGCCGGCTGGCCAGACGCATTCAGGTAAGTGTTTTTTTTAAATTCCCTCTCATCCTATGCCCCCCCATGTCCGTTCGGTAGCAGCCGCTACTGGTTAGGCATCATGTATATACTTTTGCACTATGGTGTGTATGTGGTGTTAGGCAGCCTGCGTGTGCACCAGCACAGGGAAAGAAAGCAGCAGTGGGCCCAAATGTAATACTTTTTCATGCAACACTGTGCAGCAACCTAATTTGCTGTGCTATGCTGCATTGCACAAGGGGCAAAACACAGGACACAGCTATTAGGATCGGCTTGCTGCTGCTGTCTTCCCCTGTGCCGGGTTTCTTAAAGACAAGCCTCGTAGAGGTCAGTGAAGCTGTTTTGCTTAAGATTTATACTGTAAGCATACCCTTCCAGTACAAACTCCTATGCTTAGACAAACATGGAAGAATCTCACGCGTTGGATGTGTGTTGTGCACATCCATACATATGCAATTGATTGGTTGTTTGTTTTGAAATGAAAAAAAAAATGCATTGCAAATGTCTCCTAGCTAATGTCTGCTTTAAGGAGGTATTCGTTTTATACACAAAACCAAGTTTGGCTGTTTTAGTAGATTGGGCTTTGTGTTAAAACCTATGATCTGCCCAAGTAACACCCCATAAAAACCCCTTGATGTAAAGCAGCGCAAAGTGCTTTCTTTACTGAGAAACAGACTCTTCGCGCTGGAAAGTAAATAACATGCGTCACTATGCATCGCTTTGCACTGGTGCAGGGCCTTCGAAAATTTGGGCCACAGTATCTAACTAGGAATATATCTAACTAGGAATAGCAACTGGCAAACACAGTTGTGTGTGCCTTATAAGAAAACATTAGTACACGTTGTTTTTTTAGCTAGCCACAAAAATCTTAAATACAGAAGCATGTATCATCCACATAGAATAGATGAGGATCACAGAATAGAAATAATAGGCACTTCTCCCATAAACTCCCTGGCTTGGGTATGTTAATATGAATATTAATGTTAATATTCTGAAAACTTTAGTAGATCCCAAACTCTGGCAGATTAATGTAATGTATTGTTGCTCACACAAACATTCAAAATCTGTAAGAACATACTGAAATTATAGAGGTCTTTATTTTTAAGTTAGCCGGATATGGCTAAAAAAATTGTCTGCCCTATGAGAGAGCATGGTACAATGATGTGTTCGCTCCCATGTTTGTATTATTAATATCTCATCATTATTATGTGAATACTGTTGTAAGAATGAGGGTGTGCTGTAAGTGTAATATGGCTTTAACTAACAAGCATTTTCAATGCAATAGGTCTCGCATTTGCGAGCATTTAAGCTATTGGCATTGTAAATGACAATGCCATTTATTTATGTGTTTTTAAAAGCAACACGTAAAGGCATTGTTATCTTTAATGCCAAGAGCTCAAACTCTTGCAAATGCGAGAATACTTTAATGGCGCCCCTGTTTTTTAGACGATGCTCGCATATTCAGGTTACAGTGAGCAGCGTGTAAGCAAAGGGGTGCGGCCAACATTTTCATTTTAGTTTTATATAGCACGAACTAGACCGGAGGTATCAGAGTTCTTTAAATGAGCAACAGTTGAATTACAAAAGGATCCATTCGTTTTTTGTTAGGCACGGCGAGATTAAGGGATTTGCCCAGAATCACAGGATGTTGAGCGTCCCTGGAGAGACTGGAACCCGGTTCCCCAGCTTCGAGGTCAATCGCCCTAGCCGTTAGGCCACATCCTCTCCGATGAAAGGTGGTTAGCTAGGCCACTTAATATCTATAATAAACTTGGGTGTTCAATGAAGTGGCACCGCCTGAAAATGTAAAGGGTAGGAGTTTATCCCCAATAATCTTACAAAAATAGAGAAATTAAGGACGACGACTTTACAGAAATCTCGTTTTTAATGCACTACAGGCTAGGCCACTTAATCTCTATAATAAACTTGGGTGTTAAGTGATGTGGCGCCACCTGAACATTTTAAGAAATACAATACCCCTTATAGAATCGTAGAATGTAGGTTTTTACAAAAAAAGAAATGTAGCGCTTGCAATATTATTAGTGTGTAAGGGGCTAAAAATACTTTCCTGACTGTTGTTAAGAATGCGGCCCATCCCCCCTGCCCCTCGAGCACAAAGACCGCTGTTTACCCAGCCTATTGCCATGGCACTTGATTCTATAATGCTTGGTGTTGTATACTGTATTAAGTTTCTTCCTCGTGCACCGGGGGCTCATCTGTTATCCTATTGGTTGTTACCAACGCACGTCATTTCGAATGTTGATTGGTTACTTAATCTACGTCACCCTCTGACTCACGCATTCTTCCTCGGATGGTGTTCCTGTGAGTTCCGTTCTTCCTCCACCTGTGGCGGGTCTTGTATTTAGGAAATAAATATAAATATTTAAGTATAACGAGTTCTTTAGTTTTACTTTCTGATAATTGACACTTCAAATTGGCGACGAGGTACGGGATATGAGTATCGAGTGAAGACCCGTCATGCTGAAGTGCTTCTGAGCGTCCACTGTGTTCGAGGACTTCTGCAGTATTCTGAAAGGCAAGTTATTGCTGTTTACTGCTTTATTCTGCTTGATCCTTTAGTAATTGGATTTGTATTTCTTCGTTTTATGCCGTAGTCTGTTGTTGACGGAGCTATCAGATGCTTAGAAGTATTTATCGAGTGATGTCCGCTTCAAACTGATCCTTAAGGCAAGTTACTACGTTATTGTCACGGCATGGAAGTTTAAATATTTTCTAATCGCCGTGTATGTGCATATTTTCCTGTCGCACTGTAGGCTGAGGTGTTTTCATCGATCAGTAGTAAAATAACGGCCATTCTGCTCAGCTGCAACGGTTTTCCTTCAACGTTCAGCTGTAACTGTCATCGTAGGTGACGTATTTCCACACGTTCGCATGCATTCTTGTGCACAGCTGTAACGGTTTCCTTTCAACGTCCTGAGGTAATTGACAGTTATTGTGACGTAGTGCCTACGCTCACTCTTACGCTTTCATGTTGCGTGACTCCATTTTAAGAGCAATTTTCCAAAAGAAAGACATTTGCTGGCAGTTTAATGTGAGGAGTTCTGTTCTGCAATTATTTTCTTCGGTGTTTATGATAACATATAGGGAAAAACGAGGAGAATTTGTAGAATAGTTGTATACTAGTAGGATTTTTTATTTATTTCAACTAAATTTTGGCAATTCATATTTTTAGCTGAATACTTTATAAAAAAAATATATATATATTTTTTTTTTTTTTTTTTTTTTTTTTTTTTAAAACAAAAAATTACTAGTGAATTTCAAAAAGAGGAAACTTATTCTAATACTAATATGTCAGAAAATTCAAATATTAGTGCACCAGCGCCTTTCTTATCTGATCCAGGTAAACCAGTTATGAAATGGAAAAACTGGTTGAGGGCATTTGAGAATTATTTAATTGCGATAGATGGAAAGAAGTATGAGCCAGAGAGAAAAAAAGCCATTTTATTTGGGTTATTGGGTGCAGCAGGCCAAGAAATTTTTGATAGCCTGCCGGAATTTGAAGTACCTCCTGGTCAGTTTATTCCTATGAATGAATACCAAGAAGCGGTAAAACGTTTAGAGAAACAATTTGGAGAAGAACCAAATATTATGGTGGGCAGACATCGTTTTGCAACACGGAAACAATTAGAAAATGAGACTATTGAAGAGTACATTGCTTGTTTACGAGTTTTGGCAACAAAATGTGAATTTAATGACATGGTTGATGAACATATTAGAGACCAATTTGTTTTTTATTGTTATGAAAAAAAAATTCAGGAAAGGTTGTTAGCTTGTAGAAATCCTTCTTTACAGGAAACAATTGACATTGCTAAGGGAATAGAGCGTTCGCTGGAAAGTACAAAAGAACTTTCTTCCGATAAAAATGTAAAAAATGATGTATTTTATGTTCAAGAGCGTAAAAAGTATGTACCTAGCTACGACAAAAAAGGGAAAACTAGCAAAAGTCCAAATGTAAATGCTTTTGTTTGTTTTAGATGTGGTTCAAAGAATCATAAGGCGGATTTTCAAGGGTGTCCTGCGCAGGGAAGAAAATGCACAAAGTGTTTAAAGGTAGGACATTTTGCTGGTGTGTGCAACAATTTTAGGGTTCAGAAGTTTCAAAAAGTCAAAGTTAGTTCTGTTGATGATTTTGATGAAGATATGTGCTCTAATATTGTTTTGACAGTTGATGATCCTAATGATGACATAAAAGGTCCTCTTGGTGTTGCACACATAGGTAACGTAGAAATTAATATCATGGCGGATTCAGGTTCGCCAATTACCATAATTTCTGACATTAAGTATGGAAAATTTTGGCCTAATACTGATTTATTAGCCTCTGATGTCAATCCCAAAGCTTTTGGGGATTTTGATATAAATATGTTGGGTTATTTTCAAGATAACCTGAATATCAAAGGAAGAATTATTTCTACTAAAGTATATGTTGCGGAGCGGGGTAGAGATATAGTAGGATGGAAGGATCTGGCGCGACTGGGAATTTTACTCAAACCAGGTGCCGATGATCCTATTGTGTTGGATGAAAATTTTGTTCATGCAGTTTCTTTTTCTGATTCATTGCCGCCTGTAGACAAAGTTGATTCAATTCTGAGTAAATATGAGGCTCTTTTTGAAGACCGCATTGGTTGTGTCAAGGGGTTTGAACATACCATAAAGTTGAAGAAAAATGCTATACCAGTTAAGCATAAGGTAAGACCAATTCCGTTATCTGTAAAGTCTGATTTACAAAAACTTCTCCACAAATTAGTTGAGGAAGGGGTGATCGAACAGACTAATTCAGCAGAATGGGTTTCTGCCATAGTTCTGATTAAAAAAAAGAATGGCCAAGTTCGTTTATGTGCTGATTTGAGATCGTTAAACAAAAATATTTTGGTGGATTGTTTCCCTTTACCCAAAATCCAGGAGATTCTTGCAGCTACTAAGGGTTCCAATTATTTTTCCTTGATAGATCTCAAGTCAGCATATCACCAAGTGCAATTATCGGAGGACTCAAAGGATTTAACTACTTTCATTACTCCATTGGGTGCTTATAGGTTTGTTAGACTCCCTTTTGGTTTAGCTTCATCAGCCAGTGTCTTTCAAAAGTTAATGGAATGTGTATTAGAAGGAGTGTTGGGTGTTCAGAAATTTCAGGACGACATTCTTATTCATGCTGATACTATTGAGAAACATAATGAAATTTTAGAAACAGTCCTTAACAGGTTAAATGAGAGAGGCATGACAGTTGCTAAAGACAAATGTAAATTTCTTCAAACTGAAATTGAATATTTGGGCCATGTATTGAGTGGAAATGGTATTAAACCTAAACTAGATTTAGTCAAAGCTATAACAGATGCACCAAAACCTACGGATAAAGATACTCTTAAATCATTTTTAGGGCTCAGTGAGTATTACTCACGTTTTGTCGAAAACTACTCAGATTTAGTTGAGCCTTTGAGAATGTTGCTTCGTAAAGGAGAGAAGTATATCTGGTCTGAGAGTCAAGAGTTTGCTTTCACAAAAATCAAGGAAGCTATTGTTAAAGCCCCAACGTTGAAACCATTTGATCCCGATGGTATCAACATCATCACTGTAGATGCAAGCTCTGTTGGCATAGGTGCTGTTTATTCTCAAAAAGTTGCAGATAAGGTGCATACCATTGCATTCATATCCAGACGTTTATTGGATGCAGAGCGTAATTACAGTACCATAGAGAGAGAAGCCCTTGCTTGTGTTTGGGCTGTTGATAAACTCAAAATGTATTTATGGGGTAAACGTTTTGAGTTGATCACAGATCACAAACCTTTGACTTTCTTAATGGATGGTTGCGGTAGGGGAAACGGAAAAGTTTCCGCAAGGTTAGTAAGGTTGTTATCTAAACTTCAGGAATACAATTTTACTATTAAACATATTGCAGGTAAGAAAAACGTAAGTGCAGACTTCCTTTCACGTCTTCCATTGAACAATGTAGAGACAGAAGTGGAAGAAGAAACTGAATGTGTAGTGTCATTTGTTCACAGTTTTAACAAATTGGAACAGTTATGTAAAGAATCGGAATGGTTAAGCCTCATGGATGAAGATTCAGTGTTAAACAAGGTAAAAGAGTATATATTAAGCAAATGGCCGCCTATCAGAAATGTACATGATTCATTAAAAACATATGTACAAGTAGCTGAAGAGTTAAGCATTGAGAAAGGTTTTGTTTTGCGGGGAGATTTATTGGTTCCACCCACAAAAATAAGAAAACATCTAATTGAGTTAGCTCATAACTCTCATTTAGGCTCAACCATGACAAAAAAAATTTTGAAGCAATATTATTGGTGGCCTGGATTGGACTCTGATGTAAATGAGTTTGTAGAAAAATGTTCTATTTGTCTGAGGTCAGATAAGCATTGGAAGCCTAGAGTTCAAGAAATGCAATTAGTCGATATTCCCTGTTCATCTTGGGTTAAACTGGCTATTGATTTTGCAGGTCCTTTTAGTGTTCTAGAGCAAAATTCTAGATTTGTAATTGTCTTATGTGACTATTATAGCAAATGGATATATGTCAAATTTGTGTCATCTATAGACTCCAAATGTGTAATAGAATTCTTGGAGTCATGTTTTTCTTTGGAAGGTTTTCCGCAGGTTTTAGTCTCAGACAATGGAAAACAGCTTACCTCCGAGTTAATGGTCACATTTTTGAAGAGAAACGGTATATGTCAAGAAAAGACTCCTTGTTATTCACCTAAATCCAATGGTCAAGTGGAAAGAGTCAATCGTTTTCTAAAAGATGGCATTCAGATGGCAATTTCGGCTGGATTTCCAGTGGTTGACTGTACTCGTGAAAGAGTTTATATGTACAACAATACAGTCAATAGTGTAACTGGTTATTCGCCTTTTTTCCTAATGAGAGGACGGCAGGGTAACTCTGCTGTTTCACCTAAGTTTGCTATTATTCAGGACCGTATGCAGGAAGTAACAAGGTTAGATGACTCCGACCTCCAAGTGAGAGACAAGATTGTAAAGCAACAGATTAAATCTAAAGAATACCATGACAAGATTCATAGAGCTGTTGTAAAAGAGATTGGCAAGGGTGATTGGGTCATTGTCAAGAAACCTTTTGTCAGGCATAAGGGAGAGTCAAAGTATTATGAACCCTGTGAAGTTATTGAGGCCTCTAGTGGTTCTGTTCGACTCCATAAATTTGGATGGAGAAACAAAAGTGATGTCATCAAGCTCAAGGATGGACAGAAGGAACTCATGTCATGTCCATTTAATGAGGGTGTAGAGTTGGAACAATGTGAAAATTGGTTTGATTATCACATAAACGAAAAAGACTATTCTCCATCAGTTTTAAGAGAATCTACCAGTGATAGCTCTATTTCAAAAGAGACTTCAAGTTTACCTATGCAAGAGGTGTTTGGAAAAGAAACAGTTCAACACAGTTTAACTATGGGTACATCAGCTGATCTAGAGAAGCAAGAGCCAAGGGAAGCAGCAGAAAATGTAACCCGTAGTGAGAACAATGAAGCGTGTGCTTCTAGTCATGTAGAAGGCTCTTGCACCAGCTCTGGCAGAGCAACTAGCATTCCCAACAGATTTAGAGACTTTATTATGTATTGAGTTCGTCTTATGAAAAAAGGGAGATGTTGTATACTGTATTAAGTTTCTTCCTCGTGCACCGGGGGCTCATCTGTTATCCTATTGGTTGTTACCAACGCACGTCATTTCGAATGTTGATTGGTTACTTAATCTACGTCACCCTCTGACTCACGCATTCTTCCTCGGATGGTGTTCCTGTGAGTTCCGTTCTTCCTCCACCTGTGGCGGGTCTTGTATTTAGGAAATAAATATAAATATTTAAGTATAACGAGTTCTTTAGTTTTACTTTCTGATAATTGACACTTCACTTGGCCTGGCATTCCGATGGGAATCCAAGAGCGATCAGTTAATCTCCTTGTCAACCAGCAGATGGCGCCATTACGGCTTCCGAGGCATTCAGAGATTAAGTATAGCGACCCTGTGTTTGGCTCGGGTGTCAGCAAGACCACACAGTGACGTGCTCAGTTTCTTACTGGGAGTGGGTGAGAAAACCAAAGTAAAGCTCTCAAGGTGACGTCATATTAACTGCAAAAGCATATTTCCCTTGAGCACCTATATTAACAATAAAACAGCTCAGGATTCGCTGGTTAACAGGGGCATGCACTTTGTTTAAAACGTTTCTTAAAATTATAATCATTTAATTGCGAGAAAAAAATCGAGATAATTAACGACTTTAGCCTAAAAGGATTAATAATTAGTAATCCTTGGAATGAATATAAAAAACAGTTCGCACTAATATAATATTGGTCCTAACATCTCTTTCAGGAATGCAGACTTACAAATACCGAAATAAGAGACCTACAAATGTTTAGTTGTGGAGATAAAAGTAAGTGTCCCATTTAGAGTGAAAGCGCGTATGGCGCTTTCACCCAAAGTGAAAAAAAAAAAAAATTAAAATCAGAAGCTTCTGTAGAGAGGCCGCTAAAGTGAAAGCAGCCCACGCTGGTAATTAAATAAGCGCAGCTGCTAAAGTTAAAGCCGACCGCGCCATATATTAAATAATTAAATAAGCGCGGCCACTAAAGTAAAAGCAGACCGCGCCATATATTAAATAATTAACTAAGCGCGGCAGCTATAGTTAAAGGGGACCACGCTGTAATTAGAATAAATACATTAGTATTAAAATAAAAGCGGGCGGGTGCTGCAATGTCGTGGGTGGGATAGGGGAAGAGCATTAAAGAAAATAGTGCTCACCAACTTATAAAGCAGACCATGTAACAACACCAGTAAAAGGTCCATTCGTTATGGGAGGTAACAAATGCAGATAAGGTGGTACCAAGGAGGGACTAACAAGCCTAATAATGACTTGGAAGCCAGCGTTTATGAAGGACAATGACACAAGCCAATTAAAAATATGGGCGGGGAGTGGGCGGGGCTTCAAAGCCATACTCCACTACGACATGCCTCGCAGCAGCTTATGCGCTGTCCAGGCTCGACCTAAAAACAGTTAGAAAGGGAAATCTACTACCAAATATCATGTGCTACATGCGACTGTTTCTTAAATACGCAAATAATGGTTAATGTATTAAAGTTAAGCTACAGCTTGCGCAGTGATTGAAACACCGATCACAAGCCTTTGTTATCTTTGAGCTAAACACTCAACTACCAAAACTAAAAACATTCATAAGCCCATTACCTTTAAACTAAGAACCTGAAGGGCACACAGAAGAAACAATACTGCTGCCATGCAACTCACAATACACCCATTACTATCAGTAATAAACACTTCCTTCTCAATAACTGGCATCCTGGTGGCTGTAAAATCGCGGGCTCTAGGCCTTCATACTTAGTAATAACTGGCGCAGAGACAGTTGTGATACCTAACTGGGCACGAGCACGTGCACTCTGGCCTTTGATTAACAGGCCCATGTCACTCGTGATGCCTGTGGTGGATGGGTGTGGGGTGGGTGCATGGCCAACCCTCTAAGGAGTGGCTGATACACAAGTAACTGCTGAGACACTAGAACGAGCCCAGCAGGACACTACAGTGGCAAAAACCAGCCCGTACCATCAGGAGCGTTGGGTTCCTCCTGTCCCACGCCGGCCCACGTAGCCCTCAGTACTAACTACTGTTCCATCACCATGCCGCCCCAACGCTCAACTATAAAGCAACATAGTCCACTCTAGGGTCAGAGGAAACCGGGCAGTGCTCCAGAAACTATGGGTGTTCCTTGAAACCATCAAAGCACTGCACCGAGCACGGTTCAGAGAAAGATCACTCGGTGGCACAAATGTTGTTTCAGTCTCCCTTTACGATGACCTTTGAAACAGGTTGCCGTAGAAGGCGCAACAGTCCCCCGCACCTGCGCCGTATAGAGGCTTTCAAGACCATGAATTATCATGCCCTGATAAACTGCCTGGGCCACCTGAGAATCCAAAATTCAGCCCCTGACTGAATACTTCCTTTTCTCTCAGAGAATAGAATACTGTTTCCCTATACCCACCCTTGGATCTAAAGTGCTTCTGCTTGCCTGCAAAGAGGCTCAGGGCTCTGTACTGACTCGCCTCCTGTTCAATATCTGTCACAGTCTATTGGCAACCCTCATCCGGCCCCGTGGACACACTTGTCACAACAATGCTGGTGACACAAACAATCCCCAAAACCAAGAGAAACACAGTCATTGACATCACTTGTAAAGAACAGATGTGTGCTAAAACGGATGCGCCCAAAGGCCTGTAACCAACCCAAGCACAGCCCAGACAATAAAGGGTTACTTCTCTGCGTCAACATAAAAAGGGCAGTGCCTTTACTATCTTGACCACCCTCTCTGTGCTCCACATGAGCCTTTTAAAACATACAACTCAATTAAATTCTGCTGTCAAAGCATCCTTCCTGCATCACTGAATTCTGTGGTGAAGGATAATATTCCTGCCCTCCCTCTCAATAATTGTAATCATCAAAGCCCATCTATACTATGTGAACAGCCTTTACTGCCATCCCAACATACCTCGAGCAGACTGCACCAAGTCCAGAACTCAGAGGCCAGGATCCTTCTCAGATCCGAGGGAAAGACAACATTAACCCTGGCTTACATGCCTGACGTGAGTAACCTGTTACATGCCACATCCGGTCCAAGACACATTGTACCACAGCAGCAACAGGAGTTATCACAGCCACCACTGAAGTTAGCAACAGCAGCTGATAAAATAGTTGCAAGCACAGCAGGGCCTACATGTGTGACAGCAGTTTCCACCACAGCTGTAACCATGGCACAGACTGAAGAAGTAACCACAGGTGTCACTACAACAAGAAGTACTGCACTGACCACAGCTGGAAACACAGCAAAGACCAAGGCTGCCAACTGAGCAAGACAAAGAGTAGCTACAACAGCTCTCACCACTGCAGAGATTATAACAAACAATGACTGCCAGGACAGCAGGGGCCACAGCAATGACAACAACTTCTACAATTGCATGGACCACAGCAACCGTCACAGCTATAATAGCACCAGTGACAATAGCCGCAACTGCATTTGCTTCAGTATAAAACCAATAGCAGCAACAACAGCTGGCACAACATCAATAAGCACATCTGCTGCAACAGCAGCGACTATTGCAGCGATCACAGCACTGCCACCATGCCAGGGACATGAACAGCGATTACTGCTAGCACAGCAGGGACAACAGCACTGGCACAATTGTAACCACAGAGACAGCAGCAGAAACAACAACACCTGCCACAGTAGCAGGAAGCACAGCAGTGACAATAGCTGCTACCACAGCAAGGACAACAACCACAACAACAGCTGCCAGCAAAGTGGTGACCACAGCTGTACCTACTGAGAATAACTAAAACATTGAGCAGTACAATATCTTCCACTGATCATTATTCTAGGCTGCATTCCAGTCCATCTACAGACAAGGACAAAGCATACACAAATCCTCCTTGGTGCTCTTCAAGTCCAAAGTGCATGCCAAGTGCAAAGCCAGTAGGTCTAGCTATAATGGGCCAACAGATGTAAACACAGGCATGGAGAAATGTGCAAGACTACTAATGCTCATCCTGATGCAACCTGCCTCTTTCCGTGCCTTTGATGCCTCTGCCCATAATTTATTCCCCAAGCTTGTGGTGCCATGAGTCAGGTTGCACAGTGACATGGTACATATAGAGAATGTCTGTATTTGCATGTGTTAGCACATAAATGCCAAACCAACTGGCTTTGCTAATGCTTGTTATGAGTGTTGCGTCTAGGTGTGTAGTTGACAGGGTAAAGAAGGAATAAATTATTGAAAGGTGACAGTGTGGATAGATCCAACATGTCCTGCACTGAGCGGAGAATACACCAAGTACTAACACTACACTCTCAAATGCTTATAACTTTCACCAACGTGAAGAATCTGTGAGAAGGAACAAAGAGTAAATAATGGATTACACTGGCTGAGAAAACAAGGGAGACTCATTGCATTGAGGACCTTTAATGGCAGGCATGACATCTGTGACACACACTTCCTCAGATTTACACGCCTGTGCCTAGTATAAAGACCTTAAATGTGTGTGATACACTTGGTGATATTAGCCTGCAGCCTTACATGCATGTGTGCATGTTGAACAGTAAAGGTGAATCCCCAGATAAGTTCCCGTCTTGCACAAGGAGGAACCTCACGCGAACATGGTTTCTCAGGTAACAGCTAGAAACTGCAGCAAAATGTCAAGTTCAGATTATCTTATGTGAAACAATGCACTTGTCTAACGTGACATATTGTTCTTGATGAGGCCAATCACAGATCACCCTCACTGAACGCCATAGCTGTCTCTGTCA
This sequence comes from Triturus cristatus, assembly GCF_964204655.1. Classification (NCBI taxonomy): domain Eukaryota; kingdom Metazoa; phylum Chordata; class Amphibia; order Caudata; family Salamandridae; genus Triturus; species Triturus cristatus. The sequence continues at coordinate 1,114,373,384 of NC_140585.1, forward strand.
CGTGCTACGTGCTGAGGTTACTTAGTCCTTTGGAAGTTATGAAGTCCACATTTTGGCCCACAGCCTTAGGTAATCATTGTGGAATTGTAACCTCAGTGAAATAAATTCCATCCACAAAATGTGCACAGCTTTGCGCATGCCTAAAATTTGGTGTCCTCCATGGATATTGACGAGGTCATGTGCATGTGGCAGACCATATGCTACCAGTTGCACAGGAACCACACTTGCTGCTGTTGTTATCTTCCAAAGTTATTGATCGCAGACCATAGACAGCAAAGAAGCCCTCTGCCAGCCAACAGATGCAAAAACAGAACTTGAAGCCTCCTCCAACTACGGAACCCTGGAACCTCTGATTTAGGAAGGTTCCTTAAAGTAATGTGGTACAAATACAAGCCATGTACAACATACCTCCTTCCTTTTAAAAAAAACAAAAACATACAAACAACACGTGAAATACATAGGGAAGTCCCACTCTGAAAACTAAAGAAAGAATGACAACATAACTGCAGTAATACTAAATGTAACAGTAACAACAATAAAAATCCATGAAAATGGAGAAAATTCTCAAAATGTCGAAATCTTTAGCTGGTCCCCACCAAAGGGCCTGATTACGATGTGGGTTGGATCGCCCGACTGACCGCTGCAGCCCGATTCCGACCACTGAGGTCGGGAAAGCTCTGCCAACTGTATTACGATGCAACCGCTGCTACCGTGGAGGTTTCCCACTGCTTTCCGGGATCCATTATTGATTTTGCACCCATTTCTACCACTAACTGGAGGGAGGTTGAAAGCACAAAAAATAGGAAAAATAGGCTATGTCCCAGTAAAATGCCAAAACTGTGTAGAAAATTTTTGTTTTCTGACAAAAGTCTGCCTGTTCCTGAAAGCTGGGAAGATGGTGCTTTTAGCACCACAAACCTTTCATCGATAACATTTGCAGGGAACAAAACAGATGCTGTCTTCTGCAGCACTCTGTTCCCATTTCCCCCCCCCAAAAAACAAATTTAGCTGTATTTTGCCTAATTTCTCGGTCCCCTCCGGGGCAATCCACAAACCCTGGGGATCTTTAGAATCATCAGGAAGTTGGAAGAAAAGGATGCAATTTTGGCGTGGATACCATATGCGGAAGAAAGGTATGGGGGCCTAAGAGCGAACTACCCCAAATAGCCAAAAAGGGCATGGCACGGAGGAAAAGGCCTGGCAGAGAAGGGCTTAACTCTGAATCTTTCTTCTAAATCTGTAATTGTTTTCTTAGATTTTGTTTTAACACAAATCAAATAACAAGTTACTTACATATTGTCCCTCTCCTTTTTTATTTTGAGTTTCTACACATGACTGTTGCAATCAAGTCTGAGGTTCACCTGATTTACTTGACTCAATGATGTATTTATTCTTAATTTAAGCCAACATTTTTATTGGCTCGCCCTCAAAATCACCACTATAATCTACTAGCTGGTAAGAAAGCTGAGTGGGCCTAGAAGCAGAAATTAGATTGGAACCAAAGGCAATATTAGTACAAATTCAAAAGTTAACACAAAACAATGTAAGTTTGGGGAGAACACTCTATTCCAGTGTTTTCCAAACTGTGGGTAGCAACCCACTGGTGGGTCTTCAGCTGATCTTTGGTGGGTCGCGAAAGTCCAAGCAATAAAAAAAGATTCAGTTAAATTCTGTATTTATCTTGTGACATATGCTGCGCTTCAGAGACAGAGGTCAAATGCCACCCTATGTCTTCTAACAGAATTGATGGTGATGGAGATTGATGTTTACAAACTCCTCTCATTTTGCAGTCAGAGTACGAAAAGTAAAATGAATTATGTGAGAATCTTGCTGGGACACAGCAAGTGTGAACGGAAAGGCTGTAGGATGTTGTTTTTTTGCAACACACAACGAAATTTAAATATCTGTAAATGAACAGTACACAGTCAGCAGTTACAAAAGTAAAAACGAAGCACATTTATTGTAATTCTGAAGTGTGATGGAAACAGATTTTAATAGGATCAAAACAAATCAAGACACTTTGCTTGGTGATGCACAAATGATAAATATTAATTTCACTGAAATGCGATATCCACACATTATCATTTGTGTGCAATATAGTTTTATCAGTAAAACTATATGTGTGTGCAACTGTAGTGGCAAATGGAAAATGTGCTGTCTGTAAATGACAGTGCTCCTAGCAAAAGCTCCTTTAAATACTTAAAAAAATTGCCTGCCTCATGTTGATAAAAGCTAGGTGGGCCGCAAAAGTGTGTCATTTTAAACATTGGGTTGTGTTTCTAAAAAGTTTCAGAAGCTCTGCTCTATGCCGTAGAAGGCTTTGGTGTTATAGGATATGCCAACATTTCTGACATTGCATTTAAAGTTTTTTAACAGTAGGTGGCAGGGAGATCTAACTCCATTTAGTACGATGGATTGAATGTATTATATTGGCATGGCCCACGATAGCCAGAAATCCATCATGATGGATAAAGGCCGTGGACAAAAAACAGCAATTACATCTGCTGGCATTAAAGGAAAATTTTATTTGGGTAATAGTGAAAGAATATTACAAAAATAATAAAACTGATTGAAGGAATAAAAAATAATGACAAGGTACAACAACCATAATCTCCATCGCCCATCAACCTTGTCTGAAAGGTGGAAAAAGAAGATTAAAAATATGGTGAGCGGCTCAGGTTTTTTATGGCCTCTGTGATGCTACAGTGATATTTGGGTTTCAAGGCAAATGATGGAGGCAGGCTAAAAAACATTTTTTTAAAACTGCATGCCTAGGAATATTTCATAAATCAAATGTATCTATTAAAACATTTTAAACAAGGGGAGAGTTCAGATTCCTGAGTCTCTCCTGGGACCTGTGAGCTTATATAGGGTTGGGGAGATGTACATCTTCCAAAAAGTGGCACATGTCCTGTGCGCGGTATTAAGAAGGCATTGCTATAAATGGCACTATAAATATGGCTGCCAGGACATCTTTCAGAATCTAAAATTGCCTATAATGTAAAGTGAAACCATTGAGCTCGTTGTACTTTAATTGTATTTTTAGAGTCTGTGCCTTAAAAAACAGACTGCAGAGTCTTGTTGCCAAGACGCCTATTTAGTCACAGTGTGAGGAGACACTTTTAGTAATATATTAAGTCGAATGTCAGCAAGACCCCTTAAACGGGTTTTTACATTTGATACGTTCAATGCAAATGGCCACATTGATATACGTTGATAAAGCTTTTTATAGTGTTCCATCCAATATTATCATTTTAAGTATGGTAATGCTCCAATAACATATGTGGTGGATATATGGCTGTCATCTTGTTCATCTACACAAAAGTTATAATTTGACTAGAGAGATGTTTTGTGGTTTGACAAATTAAGGCACCTTAGAATAGCTACCATTCTCCAAAATTCTGAAAGAAATTAATATTTAGTTATTTGTTACCTTCCTTGTCATGACTATTCTCACTTCTCCAGATTCTACAATAAAAAAACTTTCGGCCTCATCACCCTGTAAAGAAAAAAGACAACAAAGTCAGTGTAACATGAAATCATTGATCTGCCCTTTTTGCAAGCACTGTCAAAGAGTCCTGTGTGTTAATGTGCACAAGCTGAACTGCTCCACCTGCTCCCCAAGATCCCAGCACATGCCCTGATCCACAAAACCTATTCTGCTCCCAAATTATGATTCGTTGAGCAAAAAATGTAACAGATTCAGAGTCAAGATCAGAATCTTTGGATTTTTATGGACACAGAGGGCATTACAACGGGCATAGACCCACCAGGTAGGGATTTCCCCCTATTTTAAGTACAAGAAAGACACAGGGGATGTTTTTTTTCCCAGGGGCTGGGTTAGGCGTGGGAGGGAGATACTCATTCGGAATGTTGGCACACAAGTCAGAACTTTGTGGATATTCACAGACATGGTATTTATTACATTACTTTCATAAATAAGGCCAGGGTCTTATAGGAATGCCCATGAAGTCAATAAACAGTCCACGTACAGTTCCATATTCCTCCCAACCGCAAACTAGTGGAATGTCTACCACTGGACGATCTGCACGAGTAACATTACAGGAAACAAGACTGTGCAGTAAAATCTAAAAACATGTGAAAATCTACAAAAAGCATATTGAAAAGGTTTACGAATTATAAATGCATTGAACCAGCTCTAAGAAACCCCTTGCCAGGGCCTATAACGCTTACCACATAATTCTATGCCAACTTAATTTCCTCTGTTAGCTATGACGTTGTCAAGTCGTAGCCAATCTTCATTAAGTGCCCTATGGCTGGCTGTGTCAGTGCATATGTCAAGTAACAGACATCTTTAGCAGACTGCCCACCCAAGTTAGATAACAATGAAGATCACCAAACATGTACAACCTTTCATGTAAATCATTTTGTTGCAAGTATTTCCCAGTAAGCGCAAATGCTATGATGTAGATCCCGGCCCAGATTTAGTAATTGTCACGCAAGGTGACGCAAGGCAGCGGGAGCCCTTAAGTCAGATTTACTAAGCCACGCAAAGCCACCTTGCATTACCCTGCAGGGCTTAGTAAACCTAGAGTAACACAATGCAGCACAAGTCACTGCTTTACGTTTCTCTGCATTTGGAAGGTATTTCATGGGTGGAGTGTAGGCGTTCCCACACATCTACCCATTAATTTTGGTGCATTACCAGATTTACTAAGAATAGTAAACCTGGCTAGCGTCAAAATGATACACCTTCCCAACAGAGGAGTAACGAGGAGAAATATATTTATTTCTCCTCATTATTTCTCCTCGTTATCCCTCGCATTCTGCAGCACACGTAGAAAAAGGAGAATGCCTCTGATGATTGTTTTTGTGCAGGAAGGGACACCTGTAATGCAGTGTTAGGCAGCACCCAGTGAGCCATCCCAGGGAGAGCAGGAATGTGTCATACCTTAGTAGATACGGCGCATTCCAGCTCCGTGGGAAACGGGGGCCATTGTCTGATCTCCATCTAGCTGCCCTAGACAGCTGGGTGAAGAGGTTTAAACTACGCATGTCAGGCTAGCCGTCACAAGACAGTCGGCCAAAATGACATGCGCAGTGTAAAATGGTGGAGTGGGCACAACTCCCCTGCTGTCAGTCAGCAGCAGAGGCCCGCCCCCAAACACGGCTTGGCTGGGATCGAGAAAATAAAATGGTAATAAATGTATTTTATTACCATTTTATTTTTCACCTTTGCAGCTGTGCTAGCAGCAGGGGCACAACGCTCCTCTGCCCTAATGGAGGTGCCGCCTCTGGTAGAAGTATTTGCAAATCATATGATCAAAAAACTAAGAGGAAATGAGAAAATTGGGTGGACATAAGCAACAGCTGTAACAGACTTGATTCCCGGGAGATCATTGGAGAAGGCACTTTCGTAGAGCTGGTGGAAGGACATACTAACGCGACTCATCTGCAGATTGGTGGATTGCCTAATTTGTTTTCATTTCTAGGGCTTTCAGTCTTAGACTCACATTCCAAGTGCCATTAATATGGAAATGAATATGTCACCCAGAAAATACAGATACCATGAGATGCAGTATTTACTTTCTAAGGTATTACCTCCACATTGCCAGTACTATGCCTTGGAATGATAGACAATGTGGTAATACCATGATTTTTCCCAGCCATGAAGTACAACAATTTTTAAATGTTGGGCTTTTCTGTGCCACATAATGTTTGTCATTTGAGTAGGAAGAAGAGGGGTCTGGAAACCAACATCTCTGCTTTCCTGATGTAAGACACTGATTTTGTATTGTCCGTCACCATTTGAACGTGCTTCCCTTCAATTCTCAGGAGAAAAGCTAAGCTTTGAGAGCTAGTTTCACTGCTCTCAATTCGAGCAGATTTATGCCAGGAAGACATTCCTGCTGAAACCTTTTTGCAGTTATATGGACATGTTTGCGGTAAGCTTCCCAGCCAGCAATTGAAAATAACTGTGATTGAAGGCCAAGAAGAAGGATGAGTTGGCAAGCTCACCAAATGAGTTCGATCTGAAATGGAGATGATATAAACAAAATATTTTTCGATGCCCATGGAACTTATTCCATTGCATTTGGAGGGTCCACTGTAAAGAACATATTCTTTGATGAGCATGAGACCGCAGAAACCGTAAAAGGCACAACATTCTGGCTTTTGGGAAAACAGATGACCGTCTTCTGGATAGTCCTTACCATTACCACCATTAAAAACACTAAGGGCCAGATGTATATAGAAATGCTTTTGAGATTCTGATATAGCGAATTTTACTGATTTGCTATTTTGGAATCGCAAAATGCAATGTATGTAGGAATCGCAAAATTTTTTGTGATTCCTTAACATTCCCTAAAAGCGAATCGCAAATTGCAGTTCGCTATTAGGGAATGCATTTCCATTGGAGTGCATTCGCAAATTGCGATTTCCAAATTGGCAATCGCAACTTGCGAATGGAAATCCAAGGCTGCTAGAGGACCTATGGGCACCCCTGATGCACCCCCAAATAAGGTAAGTGATCACATATGGCGCACACACATCTCCTAAGGGTATTTGTGCACACCACATGGCACTTTGAAAAATGCACTTTTGTGCATTTTTCAAAGGAATCGCAAATTACCATCAACTTGAGGTTGATAGTAATTTGCGATTCCTAAATGCAAATTCACATTTAGCGATTGCATCATGTATTGCATTTAGGGAATATCAAATTGCGATTCCCTAACTGCATTTGCAATTTAGGTAATCGGAAAAAATTGCGATTAGCTATATTTTGAATCCCATAAGTTTCATACATTGCAAATGGCATTTTTGCATTCGCAAACAGGCCGATTCTGCGAATCGGCCCGTTTGCGAACTCAAAAGGCCTTGATACATCTGGCCCTTAGCCCTTTTTCATGTGCAGACCAGCACCTATGTACTTAAGATCCTGAAAAGGAATGAGACATGATTTCATCTTGTTTATTGAAAAGCCTAGAATGGGCTGGGTTCGAGGATGGAAGTTGGGAAACTAGAGACCTACTGTGTGGCAGTATGCTCAGAAATGCTGAAGGACCTGCTTTTGCGAGATGGTCTCTCATTTTTCTGACAATACAATGATAGCCGAGCCCAAACACTTAGCAAATGAGGATATTGCATGGAGAACTTTGAGAGGTTTGAAGTGGTGGAAGTAGAGGTCGGTAAGAAAGCAGGAGTATGCTGCCTTCCTCTGCAGGAGTCTTGTTCCGCTAAGGACAGTAAACCTGCTGGATTTTTTTACTAAGGCTGCTGGCTGGCCTGTTAAACTGATGTTTGTTGACCTAAACGTCCTGTACTTCTAGTGGAGCGCATTTGTAGAGAATGCCAAATCACAAGCAGAAGCCCTATGTTGATTGCACTTTTCCAGTGAACGGTCAGTCTTTTACCCAAACAAACGCTGACCATCAAAAGGCATTGCCAGCATCTGCACCTGAACATCCATTGAAAAGCCTGGGTATCTCATCAATGTATTACTTCTTAAGATCTTAATAAGATGCTGGAAATACGGAGAGAGCTACTATGTCAACATCACTTGGCATAGTCTGTTCATCCCATCTTCAAACAGTCTCCTAAAAGGATAGCCAGGCTGTTCCAGATAACTAAACACAGTCAGACACCATTTCCCAAAAAGCACTGGAATATCTGGTTAAAATTCAGAATTGCAAGATCTCAATGCCAGATTAAGACCAGCAAAAACCTACCTCCCTGTAAAATAAGCCCTTTAGAGTCTATGCCAGGAGGAATCATTTTTTTTTAGTTTAGTGGAAGATTTCCGGAACTGGGTGAACGCACAGACATAAAGGGTCAACCGGAGCAGACTGTGATTTCTAACAGTATATCTAGGCATAGCTAAAATAGATTTAGGTTTTTCCCATACAGTATTCAGAGTATCTTCTGAAGCCTCACTATGAAAATTAATGTGCCTCCAGGGAATTGTCCAGTTCACTTGCATTCTGGCTGTCAATCCATTCTCTGTACCACCTTGTATAACATTTGAAAAAGACATCTGATCAGCAGACAAGTCACTACTAAATGATGACATTCTAAGCATCTCATGGATAAGAGTTCTCAATCTCCAAAACATCTCAATTGGAGCCAAAGTGCTCCTCAAATCTCATAAATGACTTCTCCGTAAATATACCGTTCACCTGAGGAATCTACTTCTCTTTCAGTAAACAGAAAATTGTCTATTAGCTGTCTCTAAAACAGCACCCATCAAACCAATCAAAGGAGTCTTAGAAACTGTGAACAGCATTGGCAGTGGCTTCAGAGAGTGTGGCAGAGGGATGCTGCTTGCAAAAATCATCAACATAGCCTGTTGGAAGGGTTGTTGTTTGTCGGAAACCATACAAAAAAGGGTGGAACACTCAACTGCGCCTTTAGCTGAAGCTGCTCAAGGACTGGAATGGGCTTCAATGAAGATGAATCATAATACTCTCTGGTAGTCCTACTTCCCTTTTCCTTGTGCTCTGTGCAGGAGAAGGAAGTAATCTGGTGTGCATTCTGTGGTTCCTGTACGTACTCTACAGTGACCTCATCCTTAAATAAGACCTCAAATTTGAATAGTTAAGGATGCTCCAATAAGCACAGCCGACAAGCAGTCATGTTGTGAGCCATGTGAAGGCATCAAAGACGCTTGTTATGAGGATTTGTTGCTGGCATTTGTCAACAACATCTGGAGCTAGGTTTAAACCCTGATGATTCAAGGGGAGTCGTAATGTCTATAAAATCGGTTTTGTCGGGAGTCTTTCTAGGTTAGACTATTTCCTTATGCCCGCGGCGCAGACGGGCCGAATTCGAGAAGTCAGGCACCTGGCGAGGGGTATCTCCGATCATTCCCCGCTGTGGCTTCTCTTTGACACCGAGTCGCGGTCTGCGGGGCGGATCGCTCCCATTAACCCGTGGTACCTGCGAGACCCTACGACTCGCGATAGTCTGGTTAAGGCTATGGACCAATACTTTCTTGAAAACGAGGGGTCGGTGGTGTCTGCAATGTCCCTGTGGGAAGCCTTTAAAACCGTAATCCGCGGACACGCCCTCTCCCAGATAGTGGTGGCTAAGAGGCTCAGGAGTGAGGCGGTGGTGAAGCTGGAGACTGACATCTCGGGGCTGGAGTCGGCCTTGGAGGCGGGTGTGACTCCGGACGGGCTCCACGCCCTCAGCCTGAAACAGTTTGAATACAGATCTCTTGTCACTGACGCTGCCAAAACTATGTATAGGGAGCAGCAGGGTCGATTGTATGATGCCGGGGACAAGGCGGGAAAGCTGATTGCGTGGCTGGACAAGAAGGAGAGAGTGAATCGTGTGGTCCCGGAGTTGCGTGTCTCGGATGGAGTGTGTGTGACTGAGCCTGGTGAGATTGTGGAATGTTTTGCCGACCACCTCCGGACCGTGTACTCCCCGGTGACTGATAGGGATGAGGAAGACTCTTGCCTTCTACTGAGGGACATTGCTTTGCCCGGCCTGTCCGCCGAGGACCGTGAGCGGCTGGACGCTCCCTTGTCGGTAGATGAAATAGCGACTGCGATTCGATCCCTTCGCTCGGGCAAGGCCATGGGTCCCAACGGTCTCCCTATCGAATTATATAAGTTGCGCCCGGATAAACTAGCGCCCTTCCTCCGTCGTATGTTTCAGGAGTCCCTTGAGGCCGGTTCCCTTCCGCTCGACCAGCGACTGGCCACGATAGTCGTGATCCCCAAGGAAGGTAAGCCGCGGGACCGCTGTGCCTCCTACAGGCCTATCTCACTGCTAAATGCAGAGCCTAAAATCCTGGCTAAAGTCCTTGCCAATCGTTTGTTGGGCGTCATCTGCGATCTGATTCATCCTGATCAATGCGGCTTCATCCCGCATCGCAACACCGCCCTCAACTTGCGGCGTCTCCATGGCGCCCTCGCCAGGGCAGAATACCTCTCCGAACCGGCCGTGCTGGTTTCTTTAGATGCCACGATGGCCTTCAACACCATCGAGTGGCCGTTTCTCTGGGCTGCCTTGACCAAATTCGGCTTTGGGGAGGGGTTTCTTGGCTGGGTGAAGCTTCTCTACACGGGACCCATGGCTCAGATGGTGGTTAATGGGCGGGTCTCTCGGCCCTTCGCTCTCGGTAGGGGTACGAGGCAGGGGTGCCCGTTGTCCCCTCTGCTCTTTGCTCTCGCCCTGGAGCCACTCGCTGCTTGGCTCCGCTGGGAGCCCTCGATCAGGGGGATCCGGTGGGCCCCGGGCTTTGAGGATCGGGTCTCGTTATATGCTGACGATATTCTCCTGTATCTTACCTCGCCGCGGCAGTCGCTTAACGTTCTCTTCGATGTTCTGACTTCCTACGGGAGAAATTCGGGTCTCACGATTAACTGGTCTAAATCCTGTGTCTATCCTATCTCTGGTGGCCCCCCTCTCCTGCCGCCTCGGCTTCCGATTCAAATATCTCTGTCCGGCTTTAAATACCTGGGGATACACGTCTCGTTGGACCCGGTGGCTCGCTTTGAGCACAATCTCCTGCTTCCACTTCGGCGTTTGAGGGAAGACACGGCGCGGTGGTGTAGGCTGCCCTTGTCCCCACTGGGTCGGGCAGCATTGTTTAAAATGATGTCCCTTCCCAGATTCCTCTATGCACTTCAGAACTCCTTCGACATCATTCCAGTGGCCTACTTTCGGGAGGTGGAGAGCCTGCAGAGGAGACTGGTGTGGGACGGACGGGCGCGTATCGCCCTGGCCAAGCTCACTCTCCCCTGGTACGATGGGGGCATCGCACTTCCCGACATTCGCAGGTATTATTGGGCCTCGCAGTTATCGGCCATTAACCATGCCACGTATGCGCCTGGCTTGAATCCGGCGTATGAGATGGATAAATTCTTGCTCCCCGGTGGGAACTATAACAGGGCGCTTTACTCCCGCTCGGCTGGACGGACCCTGACGGGCCCTACTAAGATCGCGGTACGGATCTGGAAGGCGGCCAATGTAGCCATGGGCTGGAGTGAGCGACTAACATGTGCTACTCCTTTATTTGCCTCCGACCGACTGGGAAGCCTCTGGACAACGAAGGGGTTTGACCGTTGGGACACGATTGGCATCAGTAGAGTGGGAGACTTATGGCTGAAGGGCGCGGTTAAGACCTTCGCGGCGCTCCAGAGCGAATACGAACTCACGGAAAAGGAGTTCTTCCGATACGCCCAGGTTCGGCACGCCCTGCTCTCTGTCTTTGGGGAGGGGACCAAGATCCCTGCCTCTTCGCCCCTCGAGGACCGCATACTCGATGGTCATGTCCCCGACAGTACTATCTCTTTAATCTATAAAAAACTTATTAATAATCGGGCTGACCTCTTGGTGCGCCTTCGGGAGACGTGGACGGGGGACGGGGTGGAATTAGACGACGAGGACTGGCAGTCCGCACTATCGTCCCCCAAGGAAGTAGCCATTCCAGCCCGTCTCCGCCTGGTACAGCTAAAGATTCTCCACCGGGTGTATGTAACGGGTCCCCGTCTGGTCTCGATGGGATTCTCGGAAGATGGGCTCTGTAAGCGGGGGTGTGGGCTCAGTGCCACCTTTCTCCATATCCTTTGGGAGTGCCGGGAGGTGGCGGAATACTGGCGTCGGGTTCATGGGGTCATGGGACAAGTCACCGGGGTTGCGCTGCTGCCGGAGGTGCGTCGCTGTGTCTTGAATGTGTGGGAGCCCAATGATTATAACGCGGCTCAGACTCGGTGGGCGGCCCTGGGATACATGATTGCCAAGAGGGATATTGCGCAGCTTTGGGGCTCCCAGCGGCCACCCACCGTGTCAGTATGGAAGGAGAACATGGACTGGTGTATGTTCAGGGAGAAGACTGTGTATGTGGCCCGCGGTAAACCCGGGGCATGGGGTAGAATTTGGGGGCAATGGAACGCGTATCGTGGGGGTATCTGTACGCCCCCCCTAGTGGACACCGATATTGCCTTGTCCCCCTGACCCTTGATGGTTCCTTGCAACTGGTTGTACTAATCGAATATAGATGTTCCTCTCCCGTTACCCCCCCCCCCCGATCCTTCAGTACTCCCTCCTGTTGATAGCTAATTGAAGATTTGGAGTAAAGTCCCCCGGATGTAGCCTGACCCACGCTTTTTGCCCTTATGCCTCGCCTTTTGTTTTTAGTTGTTATTTATGTTAAATGTATGTCTCCTGCTTCTCTCGAGCTATCCTGAGCCATTTACGGGGCTGGGCCCCAGGAGTCGCCTACTGCCTTAACTAATGTACGATCCTTTCTGAATCTAGCGGCCGGCCCTGGTGGTTGTAGGCCCATGCTTGTAACTGACTTATTGTTTCAATAAAAATTAAAAAAAAAAAAAAAAAAAATCGGTTTTGTCAAAATGCAACAAAAATAATGAAAAACCCAACCATTCCAGACCATGCAACTGACATCTCAGGCACCCACCAGACTTATTATATCAAATTCATGATGAAATCACCACCAATCTCCTGCCAAACAAAACCAACTGGTGCCAGTGAGGAGCTACTATATGAAAGTCTTCTGGGTGTAATCTGGCCCTTGGGGATGGCTCACATAGGGGATCTGTAGAAAGCAGTATCAATTGTTTTTTTTAAAATCACAAATTGGACATTAAGTTATAACATATTTCAGATGTTTGTTTATTATTACTTTAACATTACTTTGAAATGATCGTTTCCTTTAAAATGAAGTCAAGGTCCTAACGTCAATGGGAGGGTGGTATAAGTACTAATAGTTGAAGGACAAAGTTAAGTTTATCATTATTGTTATCCCTAGTATCTACGCCCTTTCCCTTAATCAACATATGAGTAGTCTGTTAGCTAGCGGAGGGAGCAGTATCAGTTTCAACACCTGTGTACATAGTATAGTTCAGCACTCCATACTACGCACATACTCATCCTCTCCAGTACCGTACTTAAGAAAGGAACCAAGCGGTATGCTTTTTCGCAAATGGCTCATGGTTTGGAAGTATTATTTTGACAAAGTGGAGGAGCCAATAGAAAAGGAGGGCCAGAGTCACCCTTAGGACGGTTAACTTTACCCTGTTATCACGTCTTGGCTCTTTTCCACTGTTTTCGGTGTGTCAGTAGGTTCCACACCATCGACAATGAAAAAGAGAAGGGGGAATCGTGCAGCACCAGGCAGCACAGACCTAGACAAAGAGGTTGTGAAGAGCCTCCTGACCAAACCGAGCATTGTTTTGGAAGGAAGTTTCAAGAATGTAATATTGGCAGAACATGCATGCGTAATGCACAAAAGCCACCCTAGTCCTAGGGGAGCTTGCTCTGCCATCAGATGAACTCTGCTTCTGCAGAATGTAGCAATGAGAGATGATGTAGGTCATTTATCTGGCAATTGCACCTTAACGGTTGCTCTTATGATCAGCATAATGCAGTCCTGATTTTATCTAGCCAAATGCGCAAGAGCTAACTCAACCGAGAGGCCTTTTAATGCAGAAAACAAGGCGTGCCGACATTTTTTGCAAATAGGGGATATGCCCTCAAGAAAAACCTTGTCAAAATGGAAAATAATGTAGGGGACAAAAGAAAAAAAGGTTTCTTTTTGGTTAATGCACCTTGTTAAATCACAGGAGGCCATATGATCGAAGGCTTCACGCCTAGATTTGGCCCAACTACACCCAGTCAGAGCAAAAGGGTGCTTCAGGCCTGTAAGTTGTCATCTGATGGCCTCATTCATAATGGAAAAGGATTCTCTTGACCAAGTGTGGTTGGCTGCAATGGCTAGAAAATATATCTTGCAGGTATCTTATGCCACTCCCGAATTCAGTCAAAAATGACAAACGGTCTTCCACTGAGCAAGTGAGAGGAATCATCTTCTGTGGCAAGCTCAGCATCAGAACCTCAGTCAGTTACTCCTGTACCCCTGAATGGGCAAAACGCTTTTCCTCTGGAGGAGGCAGATGCACTTACTGAGGAGCGAACGGCACAGCCTCAAGATCAAAACTTGGCAGTGCCATGGGGGAACCACCAGGAAGACTGAACACCCTGCTGTGCCACTGATATTTTGTAGGACTCTCTGGATCAAAGGAATCAGAAGGAATGTACACAGAAATGCTTATCTCCAACTGAATGTCAGACCATCCCTAGGTATCTGGGCAATCTTCCCATCCAGCAGGTGAACTGACTGCACACTGAGCCCAGGTGAGTGGCAGATGCTTCAATGGCTGGCATCCTCAGGCTTCCAAGATGAGATTCCAGAACTTCCAGAAGGAGAGTGAAGACGCCTTGTTAGATTGTCTGCACAGGTGTTTTCAACTCCAGCAATGTGGCAGAACAGTAGAAATGTGCCACACTACAAGTTCAGTGCCAGCTGGCAGAGTTGCAGGGAGTGATTGAGCCTGTGTTTTCAAGCATAGAAATGATGCAATGTATACCATCACGCATATTTACTCACCCACAGAGGATTTTCAGCACTAGAAACATTGACTTTAGTTCTAATACATCATGTGAAAATATTCTGATCTTTTTAACAAGGCACTGTTGGAGTCATGTTCACCCCAATATTACTGGAGTTACACCTGGTAGATCCCCTTAGCCCCAAAAGGAAATGTACCCCTTTCAGATAAAAGAGGAACTGACAGGCATTTCTCAGCTCTTCTCTAGCGAATTATGCTCTGTTACACAGAGAGTGTTGTGAGTCAGACAACATCTGTCAGAGAATTGCTCATCTAGGTAATGACGAAGTGGGGCCCCACTTTTGTACCCCCAAGTCAGTATACGCACACAATAAACAGTATTCTACAATAATTTGATCATTTATTATCCAATATTTGCTTACAGATCATATGTACCAGAATGATCATAATTATAAATAACAGGTAATTTGCTAATCAGGGACAATGTTAGGTAAGCCTGATCACACTTCTTCATACATCCCTATCCTAGTCTATTCCCTATAAAAGATGGCTGCATCTAACATGTATGAATGTATTGCTTTACTAAGCCTTAATTATGCTTAGTCATGAATAGTTACCCTAAAAACTTTATGCTGTCTTCAGGTCAGAAATTGTAATCCAACCCTTTAGCATCTACCCTCAACAGCCGCTCCATGTGTCTAACACCCGTCCCTGCTCCAGTACCTTGTATACTTTGTGACTAATTGTGTCTTATGGAGCCAAGAAATGTCTCACATGCTTGGTTCTTGTTTTGCTACAAGACACAGAGAAGTGGAAAGCTTTCCCTTTCTGTCCTGTTACTTTGAAAGGAATCAAAAGCAGAGTTTCCAGACAAAAATATGGCTATCAAGCACCCACTATTAGCATTACCATTCAAATGAATAGTCCACATTCCTAAGCCCTATGCCTATTACACACATTCTTTAGTATGAAATTAAGCCATGTTTATTTGGAACCAGGCCTGTCTTTCATGAAACATGCATTATTATTATTATATTAAAGCCTTACCACACTCAACAATGAGGGTTCTCCAGAGTAAGGGCCTGATTTAGATCTTGGCGGACGGTTACACTGTCACAACAGTGATGCATATCCCATCCGCCAAAATATAATTCCCATTATATCCTATGGGATTTATTTTTTGGTGGACGGAATATCCTTCACCGTTGTGATGGAATAACCGGTCCGCCAAGATCTATATCAGGCCCTAAGTGTCCTCCCCACAGAGTTAGTCTTGACTGTGCATTGCAACTGTAACTAGTGATAAGTACACCCTTATGTGACGATGGAAGTCAGCACCAATATCACAAGGTCGCAACCAATGATAGAAAGACAAGGGTAAGCTTGGACTGATTGTCTAGCCACTGATTCAAATGCTCTGTGAAATGGGGCTGCACAGACCTTATGTAGAGATTGATATCAGAGACCACTCGTATGAGGATTCCCTTAGTCCAAGACGCTTCTGGACCTATGCAACCATCACATTGTAATGCTCAACAAAGTGCTTAAGCACGTGGCTGGATGGCATTAGCCTTTTAGGAGGAAGGTAGTTTTTCATGGCTTGAGTTCAGAATTGCCTTTTTGGAATTTGTGCAGGAGGATTCAGAGTAGTTCCCAGAAACCAAACATTAAGCTGGTTCCTGAGGTCAAGACTAGAAAATCTTCTGCCTAATGTGTCGCAGATGTGGTAGCAATCCTTCTGTAGCAACAGTATTACAGAATGCAATACACTCTTGCTACAGAACATCATTTGACTTACTTGATTCTAAGATTCATTGCCACCCTTTATGTTCACCTAAATGACTGTGAAGTTCCAAATACTTCATTACTTCCTTTACTATAGTTAAGATCTCCCTTTATTCTTTATGTTCACTATGTCCCTGGTTAATTACGTTCCATGGTCTCTATTATTGTAGGGTCATCTCCCTCTCATCGCGCTTTCTATCACGTTTATTGTCTCACTCTGTTCTATGACCTCTCTAATAAGTAGGGTGTGTCCATTTTTATTCATACACTAATGATACTCAAGGACTAGTTAGACTAGAGATGGATAAATATCGAGCAGCACAGCACACCCACTGCTGTACTGGGGACACACACATCTGAATAGGCTGAATTAAAAAATAGTAAAACATTGTTGTTCATTATCTTATTAAATCTTGTCAGTGTAGGTAAAGGTTGACATATCGACCATCTACATGGACAATATACACGTTATTATAGGACTATTAATCAATATTTAAATTGGATTTGCTGCCTTTAATTTTAATATTATATAAATAGTGGGGTGGAGGCACAGTTTTTTCATTGGTATCAATTTCTTTTGCTTACTATACTGTGGAAATATGGATTTTTCTGGTCAGTTATGTCCCCTATCTTGGACCCCAACGGTTCTATGTGCATGTTACAAGTACATGTATGTTCCCTCCAGTTCCAGTTATGAAGACGCAAATACATGTGCGTCCACCGTTAACATGTCCTCTGTTGATCCGCCATGAATGGGCCGGATATTCCATTCCTAAGTACGAAAGGCCACCGCCTTTATATGGTTCACTTATGCCATTTTACAGTCCAGGCAAGTAGGCCCTGATTCTGTCATCAAGCTTTTCTTGCTTTCTGTCTCTGAAGCTCCAGTCCGAGCCTGCATCTGTGACCATGAACTTTGTCTCATTCTCTGCGCGGCTCACGAAGCCTGACATCAGCCTATTCTCTGCCAAAAACTGTATTTCACCGTCGAAATTATCTGCTCCGTTCCCTGCCCAATGCATTCCTGTCTAGTAGTTTAAGTAAACATTCTTCCAGCTACCGAGCAAAAGGCCCGGCTTCTCTGTCCTCATGCAAGTAATTCATAGCCCTGTTACCATGGAAAGTTTCTGCCCCTTGCATCTCATGTAGACACTTAGACGCTTGTGCACGCACTCACAGTCAGTATAGAATAGATTTTGTCCGAGAGCCCTTCCCTTGTGGATAACATAGTTCTTTAAACATAGGATGTTAGATATGATTTGGGATTAGGTTGACTTGACCCCCCAGACTTTTTGTCTCCACATGTAGAGCTAAATGTCAAGTCCCCTTCACCCTCTAGTTGCGCGTCAATCACACGTCATGCTGCTGCGCGCGCATCTCTGCCAAGTATTTCTGCTGACATTGCGAAATCATCTCCAGGTATCCACCCACACATGACAAATTACCCATTATCATCAAGTGGACGCCCACATGGACGCCCACCTTCACGCCTACTTACACGCCCACATGCTCTTATCTCATTCTCTCTTGCTCTTTTGCTTACGTACAATTGAGAAATGTATATATACTGTACTCTGTGAATAATGTTTTGAGAATATTGAGAATACTTTTCAGCCCCGTCCAGATCCTTTTTTGGTGATGGAAATATTCTCCCTTTGACTCGAGTTATTGGAATAAATCCCTTTATGAACCTGATACCACAGACTCAGCCTCTTGCTTTATGCATGATTTTATTTATATACTTAAAAGTCTGAGAGCGTAATATTTTATTTACCACATAATGGCGCCCGAACAGTTTAATCTCTTTCCCCACACGCCGGAGATGAAGGTCCAGTTTTGCCCCCTTCCATAGCCGTGATGGACTTCAAGCGCGCATGTCGCGGGTCTTCCCGCCAACTCCCTCAGGCCAACGAAGGGGACAGACTGCGACCAGGCATCCATACGAGGCGGTGAGGAACGCAGATTGTCCCACCCAGAGCCCACCTGCGAGAGAGCTGTGTCCGAGGTATACAGAGGCCCACCAGATTCCGAATTTCCGAAGTATCCAGGTCACGAGTCGAGTCCAGTCGAGTCCAGTCCGGTTCAAGTTCAGTCAAAATTCCGAGGCCTTCCGTTCCGAGCTACCCGGTGAGTACCATTACTGGGGAGGCGTTCTGGCGTGCACATAAGTTGTGCCGGTCCAGACGGGTTTGGGTACACAAATCCGGTCTGCACTGTTTCAGCAGTGTATCTGTACTGTTTAGCAGTATATCTAGTATATCAAGTATATAAATTCAGAATAATTCAGTTCAAGTCGAGTATCATGTTTAATGATTAAGTTTTCCTTAGATCGTCATCATCATTGTTGCTCAGTTAAATGTTATATGTTAAATGTTTATAGTATGTCCTGCATATTGTGGTATGAATGACTGTTCATTATTGTGTTTTATTGTATTAAGTTTGTTCAAGATCAAGTAGCAGATCAGTTCTCAATATGCCGCTCTTTTCGAAATTAAGACAGATCACAACCAGAAAAGGGGTACTCGAAGAAGCTGTTCCCATTCCTCCTAGGGACACTCCAGGGTACTTCATGTATCATAAACATGGCCTAGACGCCATATTATTTCTTGATCTATGGGTAGACTACACTAAGGAATTACCAGAAAGTCAGAGGTGGCCCGCAGCGGGGACCTGGGATGCAGATTGCATCGTGAAAGTAGAGGAAGAATTATGGAAAAGGAAAGCTAGACAATTAACAGAAAGACGCCATTGAATTATGGCGAAAAGAATCGTATAGACGTACGGAAAAAGCACGTAGACAGGAAGAGAAGAGTAAGGAGAATTCAAATAAAGTTCGAGAAAATGTGTTAGTTGAGGAAGGTATCCGAGTAAAAGCAGAACAAGTAGATGGACAACGAAACACTCTTATGAAAAAGTAATTTTTGAAAAGTTTAGCTTGAAAAAAAAAAAAAAAAAAAAAAAAAAAAGAATTGTGGGTATTTCGAATTTGCAAATTGTTCAAGAATACAGGTTTGTGTTCTTGGTGGTCCAGTGAGCCAATGTGCTGGGTCAAGTCGGTGAGATTATGACCCCCTGAGTGCAAATTGTATGTAAAAATAATTTTTCAATTGAGCGAATTATTGCAGTTTTTATGGAATTGAGTAGTCTTTTTGTCTTTGACAGCTTCAGAGTGAGGAGAAGGTGGGGGCTGTGTAGAGCAGTATGTGATACAGAAATCGGAGACAGATTCTGACCTTGTAGCCAGTGTAGGTGGGGGCCGGTGAGAGGAGCAGAACAGAGGCACTGCTTAGAAAGCTTCTCTGACATCGCATCTGTGTAATGCCTGCAGCCGGAACAACAAAAAAAAGTTGGCTGGCAGCCCAGGCTCAGGCCGCGCTGAGGGGCTATTTTTAGCTTCTCTGATAAGACAGGGCAGCTGAGAAATGTAAGTCGAGAAAGATTCCCTTGGTCTATTCTGTGTTAAACCAGTGCCCCGAGGAAATGTCTATGGAGAAGATTTGTTTTATTTTTTAGCAATTGTTATATTGCTTCTGGCCAGAAAGTAAAATGTTGCTCTTGCTTGGAATTTTAAGGGCTATGTGCCTATATAAAAACGATTTTCAAATTCAGACATTTTTGAATTGTGGCCACAAGCTGCCACCAGTTGCATTGGATAAATGATCCAGTGGTTAAAAGGCTGTGAGGAGAGATGAGAGGTGCGTCTTCGTCTGGGACATTAGGGTACATTGTGTTGACGAAGATGCATAGCTCATTTTTATAAAAGAAAACAAACAGGTTCGTGTGTTCTTCGTTTTTGATTATTATTGCTGATTCTGTTTTTATAAAAGAAAACAAACAGGTTCGTGTGTTCTTCGTTTTTGATTATTATTGCTGATTCTGTGTGTCAGACTTGACACGGTGATTTCAGATGGGGGTGTATAGGGCAGGTAAATGAATTATTGATTATAAGCCTGACAAATTAAGCAGGCCAGAATGTTCGCCTCTGAGCTGTAGGTACTGTAATTGCGCATCGCTGCTCATTTATATATGTTAGTGCAATTGTCTATGCTTTCTGTGCTTGGTATACTGATGGCTTGGCATATGTATTTTATATATGTTTTGTTTTTGTGTTGTATTGACCAGTCTGTTTAGCGTTTAATACCAAGTTCTCCTGTGCAAGTACAGAGATAGTCGTGACGACGGCGATCTTTGCACAGCGCTTGGCTGGAACTTGTTCACAATTACTAAATTTCACAGACGTGATATTACCTTTATCATGCTGTCAAAATAGCAGACAACACGTTATCAGTGTATGTCTAATTGGTGTTGGAGATGAATGAAATAAAAGGAAAAATTATGCAAGACTAAAATATTTTTCACATGACTGCCTTTCTCTTATAGACAGGCAGCCTCGGTCATATGTTTCCAGATTGGACATTAAGGAACAATTATGATCTGTGCACTCGCATCTTAACTCTTGAAGGCCTGTTTTAAATAAGGACTGCCACCACAGAGTGACAAATGAGGCTCGGTATTTAGGGTAATGAGAAAATATCTGACAGGATTACCTTTTTAAAGTTTGCTTTAGTAAACTCATTCTTGTAAGTGGTGGCCCCAAAAGTTGACTTGTTTTTAAATTAGGCTATTTATTGTATAGGTGGAAATTATTGCAAAATGACTGATTTCTTTAGCAGATAAATTATTAATTATCAACATTAACAACTGTTCTTAAACTTGGTTTTCCGAATATTTAGGTAATTTAGCATTCCTATTAGGGCCTACTAGCATTAATATTGACTTCAGGTTGGTGTAGGTTCATGTAATAGGGACATTTGCATATGAGATGTCATTTGGCTAGCTTATGAGCTAACACAATGAGGTTTGTACATTAATTTGAAGGATTTCTCGCCGTTTCAAATACGCTGTGTATCTCCTATAATTTTGCTTACGCCCAGTAGCTACACACAGGGATTAATAGTGTTGACAAGACACAGGGTTTGATAGTGTTTGACAGCAGTGAAATCTGTTTCAGATTTCCTCCTGTCAAAAAGGGGGGGGAAGGAGGAGAATATTGGCTTTCTGCTGGCCCCTGAGGAGGTTCGCTTCCCGCTAGCCCCTTAAAGAAATTAAGCCCCTTAGAAATTAGCCCCCTTAGAAATTAAGTCGAGGAAATAGGTATGGTGCTTTCCCCTTTTTCTCATGTTTTATTGTGATCTTTCAGGGGAATTAGTCCAAGCCCCTAATACAGCTTCTACTAAAGTCCTCCCTTGGACACAAGAACACACTGTGGCATTTGAAGAATTAAAGAGAGCTTTATGTCAAGCACCAGTTTTAGCAAACCCTGATTACAACAAATCGTTTATGCTTTTTGTGACAGAGCGGGATGGAACAGCACTATCTGTCCTAACACAAGATCATGCAGGAAAACACGAGCCCTGTGCTTATTTTTCTAGTACATTAGACCCAGTAGCACAGGCTTTGCCTGCGTGCCTAAAATCAGTTGTAGCAACGGCCTTAGCCATAAGACAAAGTGACTTGATAGTGCTGGGCCACCCTCTGACAGTACAAGTACCACACGCAGTAGAGGTTCTCTTGAACCGGACACAAACACAACACCTGACTGTAGCTAGACTGACAGGCTATGAGCCAACGTTATTTCAACCACACATAGAGATCAGACGATGCAACATACTGAATCCTGCTACCCTTTTGCCCTCCAGTACAGAAAGCGTTTCACCACACGACTGTGTTGAAGTAATACATACCGTGACTAAACCAAGACAAGACTTGACAGACGTTGCACTCCCAGACCCCGACCTAACACTATAAGTTGACGGCTCATGCATGAGGACAGGGGCGGGAGAATTAGTGGCAGCATATGCAGTGACTACTGATACTGTAATAATAGAGACTAAAAGAATAGACATATTGTCAGCACAAGCAGCAGAGCTCATCGCCCTGACACAAGCGTGCATAAGAGCTAAGCACCTGAGAGTAAACATTTACACCGATTCTCTGGCGAGAAAGAGGTTTCTTGACCTCTCATGGGGCCAAGATACAGCATGGCCCCCATATTCAAGCCCTACTGGAAGCAATACATTTACCAACAGCCATAGCTATCCTAAAATGTAAAGCACATACTAGAGCCACAGATACCATTTCCCAAGGCAATGATCTGGCAGACCGAACAGCTAAACAGACAGCTCAGACCCCACTAGACATGACAAAGTTACAGGTTCAATAAGTGTCCAAAGCCATGACAGTTAGGGATCCTTCCAAGGATGTACAAGACATACAGACACATGCTACTATGGACGAATTAAAGAAATGGTCGGAACAAGGAGGGGTACTGACTGATCAGGGTTTCTTTCTGATTCAATGGTACAAATAATTATAAATACCGCACATAGTCCTGCACACTTAGGAGAGAAAGCAATGATAGATAGCTTACAGAATATATGGTTCAACAAGCACCTGCGTGCAGCAGCGAAACAAAAGGTCAGAACATGTATGATCTGTTGCCAATTCAATGCAGGTAAAGGCATTCCGATGGAACAAGGTGGATTCCATCCACCTGACCACCCTTTTGAAGTGCTCCAAATGGATTATATCCAAATAAACAGATGTAGAGGTTACAAATATGTCCTGGTACTAATGAAGCAGGTGTCCCTTCTGTTAGGGTATACCTGGAAATTCCATTGTGTGCGACATCCTGAAGCAGCAGGCCTTGTAGAAAGACATAATCGGATATTAAAATTTGCGCAGACAGATTGGATGGTAGCCCTGCCGGTTGCCCTCTTTTTCATGCGAATGGTAGCTCATTCTAGAACAGGCTTATCTCCCTATGAAGTGGTCTTTGGTAGACCACCAAATATGTGGGGCACTCCAATGCCTAAAAGATTACTGATGTTAATAGTAACATGCTGACAGATTACCTGGCTTCCTTGATGTCTGCACTACTCTCTTGTTGTTCGCAGGTTGCTACCGCCTTCCCTGACAACACCCAGGTCAAAGAATACTCCATCGCTCCTGGATGGAAGGCGCCAAAGTCAGTGCTCTGGACCACGGGGACGGCCGTTAAAGTCAAAGTGCACCTTCACCACTCTTTTACAAAGGAAAAAGACTTTAAACTTGGATTTTGAATTTTGAACACCATTTTCTAGAGGAGACTCCCCAGCAGTTTCCACAAAGCTAAACTTAGATCTAAAAAGTCAGAACCCGTTTGATCAATTAAGTCCACTAGGTGGTGAAGCGGTTGAACATGTATTCTGGCTTGCATAAGATCTTGGACAATAATATTGATAAAAAAAGAGCAAGATGTGCATCACGATAATATGTATCAGCTTAATACTACATGCTATTTTTCCTCCTATTGCCTCACTCTTATACTCCTCCACTAATGATACCATAAAGCACACATTTAGTGATCTGCCATCCTATGAGCTATCATATCGACTTGCCTTACGCAACAATACCTTTATTCAGATGCTGCACCATTCACATCAGACTAGCAATGCTACAGACTGCTGGGTCTGTGGCCGACTCCCCCCCTATCAGAACTATAAGGGAGTTTTGCCCCTCTTTCTCTATCCGTTCACACACAATGGCTCCTGTGGAGCATGGTTTAGTTTGATTAATTCCCTAGATTCGAATCCCGCAGTTTATCAAGACAACTGGGTATGGGGAAACCTGAATTTAGTTTTTGCTTAAAGTCTGCTACCCTAACAAGGAGGGACTTCCCAAAAGAACAGGAACTGATCTAAGAAATGAAGTATATGGATTAGGTAATTTTACACTTAACCTCATGATCCTGAACGTTGAATCTGAAGCTACACCAATCTTGCCCGCCATGTCCGTATTCCCAGTAAAAGGGGAATTATGTATAAGAAAGAATGGCTCCATACACATGGGCCATAGTAAATGCACCACTGTAATAAAATTTAGTGATCAAGGCAAGTCTACATTTAGAGCTTCTCGTCATTCCTACTTTATATGTGGCCAGACCGCATATATACGCCTACCTCTAGATTGGGATGGTACCTGTTACATAGCATTCCTCCTACCACCTGTTTTCCTAGCTCCTCCTGATTATCATAGAAATACTCATTTAGTACACAATAGACAGCAGAGAGATCTCCCAATTGTCGATTACACTGAAACAGCATGGGAAAAATACACAGATTTCAATAAAGGTTTCTTTCCCTATATAGGTACAGTTACCAATAGTAAGCTGATACGTAGATTAACCAGAACCCTTGAAGCAGTAGTGAACGAAACTATTTCCGCCTTAGGCAATTTAACAGAAGAGCAGTCTGCTATGCGGATTGTTGTGCTTCAAAATAGTCTTGTCCTTGACGTTATCCTGGCTGATAGGGGCGGAGCTTGTAGGGTCATCAAATCAAGCTGTTGCATTTTTCATACCAGAAAATTCGCCATCTGTATATAAAGCCATAACTCGCCTTCATAAGATTGTAAGCCAGATACACCAGAATCCAGGCACCTGGACTTGGTCCGGTTGGTTTTGGAGTGTATTATCTACCTTTGGATGGAGGGTCCTATCCTTCCTAGGTATTGGCCTTCTCATACTATTCAGTTGCTGCTTATGCCTGCAATGTGGACCAGCGATTTGTGGTCTGTGTGCCACATCGTGCATTCCACATCAAGATTTTCATTCAAGATCCCGGAAGAAGAAAGAAGAACAAATGATGCTATATGAACAGATCAATGGATTAATGAAGATTGATATCTCTTGACGGGCAAGTAGGGGACAAGGAGGGAATGTGGAAATATGGATTTTTCTGGTCAGTTATGTCCCCTATCTTGGACCCCAACGGTTCTATGTGCATGTTACAAGTACATGTATGTTCCCTCCAGTTCCAGTTATGAAGACGCAAATACATGTGCGTCCACCGTTAACATGTCCTCTGTTGATCCGCCATGAATGGGCCGGATATTCCATTCCTAAGTACGAAAGGCCACCGCCTTTATATGGTTCACTTATGCCATTTTACAGTCCAGGCAAGTAGGCCCTGATTCTGTCATCAAGCTTTTCTTGCTTTCTGTCTCTGAAGCTCCAGTCCGAGCCTGCATCTGTGACCATGAACTTTGTCTCATTCTCTGCGCGGCTCACGAAGCCTGACATCAGCCTATTCTCTGCCAAAAACTGTATTTCACCTTCGAAATTATCTGCTCCGTTCCCTGCCCAATGCATTCCTGTCTAGTAGTTTAAGTAAACATTCTTCCAGCTACCGAGCAAAAGGCCCGGCTTCTCTGTCCTCATGCAAGTAATTCATAGCCCTGTTACCATGGAAAGTTTCTGCCCCTTGCATCTCATGTAGACACTTAGACGCTTGTGCACGCACTCACAGTCAGTATAGAATAGATTTTGTCCGAGAGCCCTTCCCTTGTGGATAACATAGTTCTTTAAACATAGGATGTTAGATATGATTTGGGATTAGGTTGACTTGACCCCCCAGACTTTTTGTCTCCACATGTAGAGCTAAATGTCAAGTCCCCTTCACCCTCTAGTTGCGCGTCAATCACACGTCATGCTGCTGCGCGCGCATCTCTGCCAAGTATTTCTGCTGACATTGCGAAATCATCTCCAGGTATCCACCCACACATGACAAATTACCCATTATCATCAAGTGGACGCCCACATGGACGCCCACCTTCACGCCTACTTACACGCCCACATGCTCTTATCTCATTCTCTCTTGCTCTTTTGCTTACGTACAATTGAGAAATGTATATATACTGTACTCTGTGAATAATGTTTTGAGAATATTGAGAATACTTTTCAGCCCCGTCCAGATCCTTTTTTGGTGATGGAAATATTCTCCCTTTGACTCGAGTTATTGGAATAAATCCCTTTATGAACCTGATACCACAGACTCAGCCTCTTGCTTTATGCATGATTTTATTTATATACTTAAAAGTCTGAGAGCGTAATATTTTATTTACCACAATACACTAAGGGCCTGATTATGATGTTGGTCGGACCGACACCGACAGGACGTCGGTGACGATCCAACGAACTGACAGCCCTTCTGTCCAACTGCCGCATTATGATGCTGGAGGCCGGAAACTCAGTGGTTGAGGGAAGACCTTTGCCTCCGACAGGACCTGAAATCCCATTGGGCTGTGGTCGGAATTGTATCCCTTGAATTGCGGCGGTGCCGAGACAGTCACCGCCCTCAGGATTACATGTATCAGAAATGGACTTTGGGGGCCCCAAGCAGAGCCCCCATCCCTCGTACACATGTAGTACTGCCATGCACCTCCAAACACAGTGTGTCATGCACCACATGGTGCATGGCACACAGTGCATGGATGTGCACAAGGTGCTCATTTAAACTGCAGATTGTGATTCAGCCTTTTCCTGGGCTGCAGCACAAGCCTCCATGTAAATTAGCAGTTTCCGCTGCCATCTCGGCGGTCACATCAAAATGCAGCAGTCGGACTGCTGACTGCTTGTTGGCGGTCTCCTGACCGCCACAATAGCAGTCGGCCGTCCAACCTACCGCTAACTTAATATGGCCCTTAATTGCATTGAAAGTGCACTTAGCAAGGAAAATCATGGTCTTGGCTATACTAGTGATTCTGAGATACATCTGAAAAGGAATTCAGGTTACTAACTCTAGAGGAGAACAGAACCCATCCCTCTGTTCAAAAGGTGATATGTCATTTTATAATGTATAGTCTGTGCCCTGCCAATCTATATTGCATGTATGCCATTTTGCCACATTAACTTGTATTGACACTCATTGCAGGACATAATCTCAGTGTAGCTGTGAATTAGCAGTGACTTGAGAGGGAGTTATACAGATAATAAAAGATAGCTTTAAAAATGGTCACCATTAGCTTCCATTGCTGTACAAATAAGAGGAGCTTACTAAATATTCTTCAGTGGGCCAGGGTAAAATATTTACCCGCTCTAACCTCTGTCCATTAGGTACAGGGAATAAAGTGCCATTAGTTGGTGTTCCTTGGCATTAATTGGTGTTCCTTGGTCTCCTGAGTTCCTATGATGAAAAAGTATAGTGTGATAAGTTGTATTGCTCCCAGCCAATATATCACCTTCCTGCCACACAGAGGTTCTGAGCTGCAAGGAACACTCGTGCCACAAGCAACTAACACCTGTATGGTGAACTCTTTACAGACTCTCCTTGAGCCACTTATGTCAGCCCTATTCATCCCTTCTTTTTAAACCAGGACAACCCCTACATTGCTGGCCCAGTCAGCCCAGGGAGAGGGACCTTCTTTTCATTACCCTCCTCGCCCACTAGTTATTAACACTATTCCTGTTATTGTTGGGGCCTGAAGGGACTTCAAGGCCCAGACTGCTCTGCCCCAGGGGGAGGGTCTTGGAACTTGACGCATTCCCGTCAGTGTTGTCACCAGCGCTATAAAGCACTCAGACTTACCTTGCAGCGCGAGACACTATTCCTGTTGGGGCCTGAAGGGACTCCAAGGCCCAGGCTGCTTTCCCTAGGAGGAGGGGCTTGGTACTGGCAGCATTCCTGCCAGCGCTATATAGTGCTC
This sequence comes from Triturus cristatus, assembly GCF_964204655.1. Lineage (NCBI taxonomy): Eukaryota > Metazoa > Chordata > Amphibia > Caudata > Salamandridae > Triturus > Triturus cristatus. The sequence continues at coordinate 1,114,401,034 of NC_140585.1, forward strand.
AGCATCATCCTGTGGTACACCTGGGCAAAGCTCAGGCCAAAGGCAGGCCCATCTGTATCCATCCGCGATCAAACGAGGCTGGGCTGGGCCACCTCCCAACTCGTTTCTTCTTGAGATCTCTGTAAGTGAGACCATAAATATACTCCCTTCTACCATTCTTCACAAATCATTGGACAGTGGCCCTTTCTGACTCAGGAACCTTGTACAATCACTGCCTGCTCTCACTCTAGGTGTTCAACACAGTGAGGCCTCATGGGCAAGCGCAAGTGCATTGGGGTCCCTCCGGCACTGGCACCTCCCCTAAAATAACCTCAAATGATCGGATGTTACAGAGGGCGATAAGGGTCGTAGCAACTGAAATCAAACTGACAGAGAGAAGACTTTCTATGGGTTTTGGGGCGTCAGCGCAATCACTATCTGATCTACCTGAAACAGCCACTGTTATAGGTACCACTGAGGTTGAGAACAGCGTGGCGGGTGGGGCCACCAACAAATCACCCACTGAATCGCAATTGTAATGGGTGCCACTGTCTGATACCCCCCCTCAAGGAGGACTGTCTGAAATAAGAAATTAAAGACTAGTGTCCAGCCTGACCTCTCATCTACCACCTCGGTGTCTGCCCACCCCTCTTATGTATCTGCTGGAATTGATGTCAATCCAAAACCTAGCTGGGTGGCTGAACTCCTGGACGAACTAGTTGGCAGGGTTAAGAGAATATCGACAATGGAACTTACGCCAGTCTTGGCACACCTTATCAAAAAAGCTCTCAAAGACACCACAACACCCCAGCCTCAACCTCATCAGTCCATTGATGGAGGAGGGCCTGTACCTAGTGCCCCGGCTGTATCAAGCAGGCACATCACATCAAATACTGTCCCAAAAACAACAACAGCCAGAGTGAAACTGGTACCAACCGGGAACCAAATGGGATCAAATGAGAAGGGGGCAACAAATGGATCAATACTGCCACCAGGGTGGTGGCGAGGGGCTTTGTGGGTCTGCTGTTCCGCCTCAAAGTTAAAGGAAGCTCCCTGCTATTAACCTACCCCCGGTGGATTGCCCTCATGTGGCTATCTTGTCAGGAGTTCCGGAACTGCACGAAGGTCCGAAAGAGACGTATGATGAACTGCCGAATAAGTGCCTGAATTGGCGTGTGAAGAAAAGTAATGTTTTCCTCTCACTGGCACACATCATACCTTTTATAGATAAGATGAGGTAGGTTGGGAAGAGCCGGATAAACCGCCCTGAGGACTGTGTTATTATTCATTTTAAAGATCCAAATTTGGTTAAAAAATTGGTGCTTGATGTTGTGCACACACCCGTGGGGGAAACAAACATTGCTCTACTGCCACTGGAATATTCCCATAAACCGAATTCTTATACAGGCCAAGATGCTACCTCGTCACTACCCTAGCATGTTTCATGTACAAGTGTTTCTCCCAATGGCCTGCCTTGTTCTAATGGACTTTATAATGTACCCATTACTAACCGCTTTGATGTCTTGGAGCAAGTCAATTGATTTATTGACAAGGAGGGTTTCCAGCGCTCTAACTGTCATCAGGGGGGTTGCTGAAGGTTGTTCAAGGATTGGTCTACTCAACAAAGGAAATCGGACCCAGACAAACTCCCCCCTCATGACAACTAAAGCTAGACATCTCGTTCCCCATGCTAACCCACCTGTTGGTTCCTGTACGGATTCCCAAACTGATTGTCTATTTAATCCTCGCATAGTTATAATTTGCCACAACAGTGACCTGAGGATAGGGAAGTGGACACCACAGTTGGACAATCCACTTTTTTGCTTAATCATGGAACAGTTAGATCTAGTAATCCGAGCAAAAATTGTGACTGTAGAACCAGGGTCCATAACACTGTTCCTGTGAAGACAGCTACAAGGGAGATGGCAGTTCAAGAAGGGGCTGGAGAAATGACAAGAGCTATAGAACCCTAACTCCCACAGAGGGTCATTTAATGGAATGTCGCTTCCTTACACGCCAAACAGATTGCAAAGATTGGGGCCTTTTCATTGATCAGTTCGATGTCTGCCTCCTTCAAGAAACTTGGCTAACTACAAAAGCGCAGTGAACAGGTTATGTTTCCCTTAGTATAGAGGCATCAACCAAGAGCAGGTGCAGACCGTCTGGAAGCCTGATGACATGGGTTAGAACTCACCTTGGTTGCACAGTGGAAAAGGTTGAGGCAATATCAAGTGACATTTTGTGTGTGCACCTTTTATTCCCACCTGACCTAACAGTAAAGTGTTTACAACATTGACTCCTGACCTATGAGCAACAGACAGGAATCTCCGACAGTTGATCTACTTGTATCCCACATGGCAGGCCTACCGGTGTGTGTACATAAAATAGTGGTGACCTCAACTGCCGCTTTGAACCTTTGAATCTGAGTAGTAGTGACCTTGTGCAGGAGGGGGACAGTGTCTGGTCCATTCTGGAACTAACTTTATTCCCCATAAAGAAACCAATCCCAGCTGACCCTCCAATTAAATGCCCAGACCTTGAATCGGAGTGTACGTACATGCAATGGGCAAACTCGATCCGACAGGGAAGGGAGGCACACCTTTAACAGTCTGCAAAGCACCAGCTTAAAAGATTACATATTGGTTGATGTCAGATTATGGTCATTCGATACTGATATGACAGTCACAACAAGGCATGACAGTGACCACAACGCATTAGTACTTGATATGGTCCTCCCCCTCAGTAGGGTCACAGCCACCCAATTGGAATTCGATGGCAGGTTCATCTAGCTACTAACAGGTGTAGGATAAATTTCAGTATGTTGGTACATTCACAGGACTCAGTGAAGTCTATTTATAAGCTAGTGACCAAGAGTCTATAAGATTTGTGTAACATAGACTCTTATATGGGCCAGATAAACTCCATAGCAAAGATTGGGGAAGCCCATAGCCAATTATGTGAAGGCCTCAAAACCCGCTTTTATAGAGAAGGGAGACATAAGGGAGTTAGGAGGAACCCCCCTTTGTTGTTTAATTGTCATTGTAGATCTGCTCAGCTCGCACTAATTACCTCGATCAAGTCCCAGGACAGAAATGAGATTCAAGCCAAGAGAACGGCCTATAAAAAAGCTGTTAACAATGCCAAGAGGGAATGGGAGCAGGGAAGATGGGAGGCATCGCTCGCTGCTACTAAAGACAAAGACCAAACTACATTTTGGAACCTAGCAGCCACTGGGAACTCTGAGGGCATAGTCACCATTGAAAGCAATATTGCAGCAGATGTTTGGAACAAACACTTTACAAACCCCTACTCACCAATCCTGGGAGCTAATGCTTCACTAGCGTTGGCAAAGAGCCCCCCCCCCCCTCTCCTCTTGAAAGCAATAGAGGGAGTTTCCACTAACAAAGAGCACCCCATTAGCACCCCATTATCACATGTAAGGAAGTGGTCCTGGCCATTAAAAAGATTGCTCCTGACAAAGCCACCCGGTATTGACAAAATCCCGGATGATCTGTTTTTGGCTGAGACCGATGTTTGAGGTCACTATTTTGCATTTTTTTAATGCCTTTATGGGTGGGTTACCAATTCCTCCATCCCGGGAGGGGGCGGAAATAATCTCTATTTACAATAAGGGCTCCCCCTCAGTGCCATCAATTACAAACATATTACACTTCAAGCATGAATAGGATCCAAACAAAGTGTGATTTAAAGTACAGAAATGCAAAATACATTTTCTAAATTATGGTAAATTTTTAGGTTTAATTAAGTTGTCAAAATGCTTTCCATGTTATTTCTAAATAAAACAATAAAAAATGTCATTCAACTTCACCTGAGCAATAATTTGTTCTCCATCCGTGAACGATTTAGTTCCTATTACATCCACCACTTTCATACGTTCTGACAACTAATGAAAAAACAGCACAACAGTTATATTTGATTATTTTAACAGTGAACACATAATAATAGCAAAGTGGTGATTCATGTCCTCATATAAAAACCTAATAGAAAAAATGCAAAAAAAAAAATACTTAAGGGCAAAGTAATCTCTCATAAAGACTTGTAGTAAAATATTTTTTCATTAGAAAGGAATGGAAACATGTGTACTTAAGTAGGAAAAAAACCCAGACATGATGATGCGGAGACACAGATAATGGGTTAGAGTGACAGAGACTTAGGGAGAGAAAGACACAAAATGAATAATGGGACAGAGAGTCACTCACAAAGGGCCTCATTTTGATAGCGGACGGTCAGACCGCAGCCCGCTATCATGTCGGTTAGGAGACCGACCGACAAGCAGGCAGTGGTCTGACTGCCCAATTATAATGTGACCGCCTGGCTGGCAGGCAGAAAGTGCTCATTTACACTGCGGCTTATGCTGCAGCCCAAGAAAAGGGCCGCAGCACAAGCTGCATTGTCAATGAGCACTTTGTGCACCTCCGTGCACTGTATGCCATGCACCATGTGGCACATGACACATGGAGGTGCATGGAGGCATTACATGTGCCCCCTGGGCCACTTTACAATGGACCACGATGCACGGGTGCCTTGTTTTGGGACCCCAAAGTCCTTTTCCAACAGCCTTTTCATGGGGGTCTATATGACATAAAAGGGCTGTCGGAAAGGAGTATCGTAATCCCGACTGCAGTGCCTGCCTCGGCACCACCTCCATTCAGGAACACAAGTCTGACCGCTGCCCCGACGGGATCAATGATCCTGTCAGAGGCAGCGGTCTTACCCCCTGCTGCCTAGGGTCCGACCGCCAGCATTGTAATCGGTGGTGGGACTGAAGGGCTATCTGCCAGTCAGACCACCACTGACGGCCTGTCGGTGGCGACCCGACTGACATTGTAATGAGGTACGAAGTGATAATGAGGCACAGAGAGGTAGATACAAAGAAGGGATGTGGTGTAAGCAGGGACATACAGAAGAGAGACATGAACACCAATGGGGGGAAACCACTTCCGAATGCAAATTAACACAACCCAGACAGTCCTCAGCCCAAAACCGTGAACATATTGGCAGACTGCTAGATAAATAACACCTAACAATAACAGTAACAAATTCAGGACTGTAGTTGAATATAAGGTCACATTTTTATTACACTGTTTAGCACATTTTATTTGATTTGATTGGGAGGGCGTATACAGCGCTATCCTATTGGAGGTCGAAATAGCACTGTACACAGGCACAGGTTATGTAACCAATATGTGAGAATGCAGCAGCATGCAAATACAGTTACAATGTGAACTAAGGGTAGTAAGTGAGTAAAAATATAGAGGAGATCAGACACAAGATAACGGGGTAAAGTGGGGGAGGAGAAGAAATCGGTCTAGGATGATTAAATTATTGTGAAGATCAGGGATTTGAGATATGTCTTGCATTACACCAGAGAGAGCAAGACTGGTTCAAGTAGAGGTTGTTCTACAGTCTTTGGGCCTTATTCCGAGTTTGGCAGTACGTGGACCGCCGCTCTGTGGTGGCAGTCTGACGGCGGTGAGCCGTCCGCTGTATTAAGACTTGGGCAGATTGGCTTTGCGAAGACCATAGCTGGACACCCGGAACCGCCAGCACACCGCCGACTGTTGCGGTCGGGGGAAGGCAGCCTCCATTAGGCGGTACAGATGCGGAACACCGCCGTCCAAATTATGAGTTGACTTCCAGACGAGCCGACTGCTGCGGTCAGACCACCACCTAAAGGTAATTGGAAATTAAGGATTTGGGGTGCATAGCCCTTTTCTGTTCTTCCCAGCAGACTTCGACATGAACCCAATTCTCCAGGTCCCCACAACACAGGAGCATCTTCACCCCGAGGAATAAAACCCCACCTTTGGCAAAATACAGGTAAGTGCTTTGGTACCATTTATCCATTACTTGGACTGCCCACATATGGATTGGACTCCTGCAATGGGTAGGTGGTATTTTTCCACATATATCATGCATAAGTGTGCATTCAACACATATGCAGTAGGTATGTACACACATGCATCGATATATATGGAAATACATTGCCCACCACCGCAAGACTGCTGCAGTCACACCACCGGCCCCTTGGGAAACTCTTAATACGGCAGTCAGAAGGCCACAGGCGCAGCGGCCTCCTAGCGGTTGTGGACTCGGTCCTTTAGCGGTCGGATCGCCAAATTCGTAATAAGGCCCTTAGTCTACATACATAGAAAGCATGCAGGTGCATATGTTCTTTGTCAGTATTTTGGATTTCCACCCTGGCCAGGGTGGTTCTGCTGTTAGTGTGCCACTGGACATAATGGGGCTTAATAAACTCTATATTTAGTAGTCTGAAGAGTAGTACTATAGGATTACAATTCACATACTACTAAATGCTGTTAACAAACTTACAGCCAATCACTTCCACCTCTACTATATTTTCTGTGGAGAGATTGCTGCCATGGTGGTGATCTTCACACACATAGGTATACATTTTAGCAATAAATGTGGGCGAGACAAGGGCAGTGGAAACATACTGCCATCTGGAGTCAAGAATGTCGGAAAACGAAACAACAAAAAGTGAAGTGAAATGTATAAAAGAGTAACTGTTCCTAAACAGTTTTTCTTTTTTAGATTTTTGCAGTTACAGCAAGTACTAGATAAAATGTCCTCATACAAATCAGCTGCCCAATCTCTAATTGTGTTTAGCATCTTTCTTCAACCCTTCCAAAAATCAATTCAAGTGTTGATTTTAATGTACACCTGGAATATTTATAAGGAATTCTACTCTAGCAGCATCAGCTGGTATATATAACAAAGAAAACTTACCTCTAATGATTTAAGGAACGGCAAAGATTCTATAAAAGTTTCATACATTCTTCTTTTTTTGGCATTGTTCTTTACAATAATTCTCCGGAAGGTTACCCTATCCTGTTGATCAAAATGAAAAAAAAACACATTTTCAGTTCACAGAAGCAAATGTTTTGGACTACAGACATAGTTTAGTTAGCACACACCTACTACCAAACTTCCCATATGACATAAGAAAAACAAGCCTTTGACGATATTTAATAAATTTCATACTTGTCAATTCTGGAGCTTTTTTGAAAGGGTACCCCTAAACAGAAGATACATATACGTTATTTTCACCTCCAGATAATCAGTAGCTGCATGAATCCTAAAATATTTTTTACTTTTCACAGCTAGCCTCTTACCAGCCCTGGAGAGGCTAAGATGTTCAACTTTGGATCAAAGAGCAGTAATTCATTTATGACCTTCACTTAAAGCGTAGTCTAGCACCCATGTAATGAACCTGGGCAGGCATAGCCTTGCCTATATACCCCTACAGAAGGCACAGCTTAAACCAATTCTACCTGTGCACTGTGGACGGCTGGGAGGAGCTCAAGCATGCCAAGGTCTGTGTAGTTCTTAAAGTGTCCACAGAAGAGGGTAGGGAGGATCTGATATGCCCTTACTTTTTTTTAGCAGGCAAGGGTGGATTTGACATGTCCTCTGTGGCAAGCAGCAACAGTGTTGTGGCAGTGGTCTAATCCTGTTTACCACTTCTACAGAAGGTGAACAGTCAAGGCAGTATGGTAGGGTGGTGCTCTGAGTAACAGTGATTTGCGGAGGAAGGTATTGAGCCTAATCATCTTAGAGTGTCCGGTAACAGGTACTTAACCTCAACTGTTAGCGCCAACCAGTGGGAGTGTTCAGGCTGGTGGTACTTACTGGCTGCAGTCTCCAGGGAAGTGTGTTTTTTGCACTGGCAGATGTGCTGCTTGTTGCTGGTTGAGCAGGCCACAAGCACACTGTCATGCACAAAGCAGGAGATGTGGGCCTTTACATAGATCATCTATGGAGGTGGTCCACATCAGAGACAGTCTCTGAGGGTGTGGTGTAGAGCCAGCAGCTTCAGCAGTGACGCGCATGGTGGAATCACCATGCAAAGTAATAAAAAGTGAAGGGGTGTGAAGGTTAATGAAAGCAGTGGAAGAGGGTGCACCTTCATCAAAGACAAACGGTGACTACCTTATGGAGACAATTTTGGGTATGAGACTGACACAGAAGTAGAGAAAGGATGGCCCACAGTGGATAAGGCCCATACACCATTGATAGCAAAAGGGGTAGGAAAGCAACTTAAGTGGAAGGTGGGTGCAAAAGTGGATAGCTTATGAGCAGGATGGCCAGAGTTGGGAGGTCAGAAGACAGAGTAAGGTGTTCACAAGTGTGAGAACGTTCTAATGGGGGTAATGCTTCAAGTTTGGGGAGCTGTGAACAGAGAAGAGTGAGCCGTTTTGGGTTCCTAAGGAGGAAGAACACAGGGGTTATACACGTAGTCTATGGGTCGTTTGGTAGAGCACTGCCTGCAACTTTTGGATGGCATGGACACCCATCATTGACTTATCCTGGTGGATGAGATGAGGGATGATTTCCCAATGCTATTGGAGCCCAGAGCAGACTTGGTGCATGCGTCTGAAAATAGGGAGTGGTTCAGTGTGGCCCCCAATATCAATGAAGGAGTGTATCAGTGTAGCTTACTTCCTAGAAAACTTTGATGTTGGATGTTGGGAAATGAGCGTTGGGGAGGTCGGTGATGGTGGAAGAATATGGGGAGAATGATGATGAAATAACTAAACTTGATTATGATAAGGAGACTGGAGAACTGGAAGAGGGTAAAACTGCTGATGTGCAAGCAGTTGGGAGGCAGACCAAGGGACAAGAAAGTGGTTGGTCTTAGATGACTAAAAAGGGGTGATAAGCTTTGGTGCCTTCCAGCTTAGTAGAATGGAGAAGCATAAAAAAACATCATAGAAGACAGGTGAGAGACAAGAAGTCATGAGGTGTTGAGCAAATTGCAGTTGGAAATTTAGAGGCAAGGTGTGAAGGGTTGACAGTCAGCTTGGGATCTTAGGGAGAAGAGAAGGAGACATTTGATGGTTATAGGAAGTCAGTTGGGGCTGGTGAAGAAATGGTATGAGGTAGGTGTTACGCTGAAATTGGTCACTCTAATGATCGCTAAAGGAGCTGAATTCTAAGGATTTGAAGGCAATAAATGTACAGAAAAGGGAGTGTGAAAATATTTTGGAGCTGCGGGCTTCAAAGGAATGGTAAGAGAAAGCAATGCAATAGGACTCGCATTTACGTGAGACCTATTGCATTGCAAACGGTACTGTGGGCGGGCGAGAAGGCACGAACAATGGAGTGGGGGTGCGCGAGAAGGCATAGACTCAAAGTAAAGGGGTCAGTAGCCATGGAAGGATACAAATGGCAACATGGCCACCATAAGGAGGGACTAACAAGCCTAAAACCAATCAGAAGGCACCATTTAGGACCGACAGAAACACGCTGATAAAAAAGATGGCAGGAGAGTGGGCGGAGCTTTTATGGATCTTCCACTCCATACTGTATACTGCATGCCTCGCAAAGCGAGCAGCGCATGCGCTGCCGCTATAGGCTCGACCTAAAAAGTGATGGGCATAAGAAAGAGGGTGGGAGAAACATTAGGATAAGAAGCAGGTGAAGGGGATAAGAAGAATGTTAAAAAGTATGTCCTTACATGGGCCTCCATATGCCTTTGGGAACCCATCTGTCTCCAGAGACAAAAAAAACATATAGAAGCCAGAGTTCATAGATGTTTACAAGGTACTAACTAATGCAGTTCAGGCAAAGGAGGGCTCACAGTAGGACAAATAAGAGCTGGCCAAGCTGGAAACTTCATAATTTTTGATTTATGCAAGTAGTTTCAGTGAGCATTATCTAGAGAATCACATGACTCTTTCCACATATCTGGATGTGATTAGAATGGTGCAGATGGGTTTTGGGAGGTTTGCAGGGTTGCCATATAATGAAATGTTTAGGGCAAGAATGGGACGTTGACATCAAGCTGTGGCTATAGTGGATAGATCCTACCAGAAATGCCTGGCTCTTCATATTACCAACAGATTACCACTTCAACATAGACCCTTTCTGGGATGTCTCTCCCAGTTTGGGGTGGGAGGAATGGCAAAAGAGACAGAATGTAACTGGAGTGGCACTTTGAGAGATCATATCAAGTGCACACTGTAAATTCAAATATAAAAGTTCTAAATGTGGGGGAAGGCACCCAGTTATGTGCTGCCTGGACCAGATCTCAGGTGGGCACTGTCAACATGATAGTGGAAGGGGGCAACAACAGCCTGCTGATAAGGGTGCATACTTCACTTAACCATCAGGGCATGACAACATGGATACTTTTATTCCTAGGAGGGAAACAGCAAAAGTTTTGAAATGCGGATTTAAGGATGGCTTCAAATTGGGGTATCAAGACCTCCGGAAGTGGAAGTGGACAGAGAAACTGAGGTCAGTTAAGGGTTTGCCAAGTTTCATGCAAGGGAAGCTTATGGGAGAGGCTGAAGAGTGTAGAGTGGCTGCTCCTTCTTTGAGTGACCGCTACCTGATCTTATAGTATCACCTTGATTCTATGACAACTTATCATGAACAACAATATTGTGACACAAGAGTATTGTGTTAAAATATAGTCAACACAAATATTGTGTTTACATACATTGTATTTTGTATGCACACTACCAAAATTTTGAGGCAAGCAAAAATATTGTGTAACAGAATGCTGCCAGGAAAAAAGGAAGAATATTGAAACTTTAATATAAATAGCAATATGAGTAATTATTGAATATATTTATAAAATAATAACTTAATAAAAAATTAAGTAATTTTAGTAAACTGTATAAAATATATACATATATGCATATATGTGTTTGTATATATATATACATACATACATATATATAATGTATATAAAAATATACATATATCTAAGCATATATAAATATATATCTCAAACAATCCTTGTTGAAAAGAAAAGCCCACTCCAAAGTTGTTGGTGTTCTCACATGGGCACCATTGCTGCAGGGCTGGGAGTGGTGAGAACTTTGTGCTTTGAACTGTAGATATATATATATATATATATTACCTACTGGCGGTCGCCAGTAGGTAGTTATAGTTAGGACCCTGTTTCCATAGGAAAACCGCAACATTCTATTTTGAATAACTTTGGCGCCGGTCGACGAATCCTCGCGAAATTTTCAAAATAGGTGGGGCGCTGCGCTCCGCTCCTACCCTGAAAGTCTCGGGGGGATTCGTCAAGCGGGGGCTGAGATAAAAGGGGGGTCCCAAAACGCGTTTTTCCCATGCATTTTTCCATAGGACCTTTAGACACAGCTACAGCCCGAACGGCTGAACAGAGTTCCTTGAAATTTGGCAGAGAGGTAGTCTACAGGTCAAGGAAGTGCCTTTTGTAGGTTTGGTGTAAATCTGTTCAGTAGATTCTGAGAAAATAGCCTTTAAATCAATATATATATCTGAGCCAGCTTACGGTGCGCTTACGGTGCGCTTACCGTACGCGTACGGTGACGTGCGCGAGCGCGATTCTGATTGGCTGTTAGATCTTAGTAAACATTCGAATCGGTCGAAACCAGGAAGCGGCGGCCGCCATTTTCTCTCTCGCACTCTGAGTGGGGATTAAAAAACAAAGGACCAAAACATGTAAAGGGGCTGTTTAGACAGCTCCTAAGCACCTAGCCATGTTGGGGGAGTCCCCAAAGATCCCCCAAGGCCAAAAACGGAATTTTAATTTTTTCGATAATTTCGCCGATTACGCTTACCGTACGCGTAAGGTAAAAATTTAAAAAAAAAAAAAATTTATCCATACTCTCCCCACCCCATGTGCAAATGGTGCCCGAAGGGCACCATTCGTGCATGGCATATCACAGATGTGAAAAATTAAAATATTACCTTTCACAACGAAGCGCATCATATGTCCTCCATGTGCGCACGGTGCGCGAAGTGCATCGTGCGTACATGGCCCATCTAGCGTAACGTGGGCACGTGGTGCGCGTAGCGCACCGCGTGCCCACCGTGCGTGCACGGCACTAACTGCGTAAAGTGGGCGCGCGGTGCGCGAAGCGCACCGCGTGCTCACAGTGCGCGCACGGTGCGCAAAGCGCACCATGCGCGCACGGAACGAACTGCGTTAAGTGGGCGCGCACGCCACGAATGGGCGCGCACGCCGCGAAGCGCATCGTGCGTACATAGCCCATCTAGCGTAACGTGGGCACGCGGTGCGCGTTGCGCACCGCGTGCCCACCGTGCGTGCACGGCACTAACTGCGTAAAGTGGGCGCGCGGTGCGCGCACGGAACGAACTGGGTTAAGTGGGCGCGCACGCCACGAATGGCGTAAAGTAACTTAGCATTTAAAAAAACGTACAAATTCACTGAAAAAACCATAGGTTTCACACACGTTATAGTTAGGAATTAGCATTTAAAAAACCTTGCAAATTCACTGAAAAAACCATAGGTTTCACACATGTTATAGTTAGCGGAAATTTTACTGATAAAAAACCAATGAAATTCCCCCGTTATAGTTAGTGCAGGCAACTATAACTCACGCGACTGCAATCTTCTGCTGATGACATATGTGTCTTTATGAAAAAAAAATATTTGTAATATATGTATAGCTAAAAATTTATGGAAGAAAACATGGGCAAATAAGTGTCTAAATACAGTATTAGCATCAGCAGAGGATTGCGGTCGCGTGAGTTATAGTTGCCTGCACTAACTATAACGGGGGAATTTCATTGGTTTTTTATCAGTAAAATTTCCGCTAACTATAACATGTGTGAAACCTATGGTTTTTTCAGTGAATATATATATATATATATACATACATACATATATATATATCCTTCGATTCCGCTTTTCAGTAGGAACTGCCTTCTCGTGGCTCCTGCTCCTGAAAGTACAGACACGGACCAGTTCCTTGAGTGCAAATGTTTATTAGCTTTTTCGCTGGTTAGTCGCCATAACGTTTCGGCTCCAATTGAGCCTTGTTCACATGACCATATATATATATATATATATATATATATATATATATATATATATATATATATATATATGAAAACAAACTCCAGCTTTAGGAAAGTCTCGAAATGAAACGAAGCTTACAAGCTGGAAACGGACACCCATTAATTTGGTGCTGTTGCTGTTTATTTAGTGCAAAAATGCCGCCATTATACATATATATATATATATATATATATATATATATATATATATATATATATATATATATATCCGAAGCATTTTTTCCAACTCTTCCCGCTTCCCGTCCGGCAAACAGTGAAGAGAGAGTATACGGACACCAAGTTTCTCCGTGGCAAGATCAGGTCTTTATTAGAATAAACAGCTTTCGACGCGTTTCGGATAACACAGTATCCTTGTTCACATGCGGAAATGCAGTCCGCCAACAGTTTTTATATCCGTGTAAACTCATTTTTTTAGTGCATTTTTTTCCCACCAGATCATGTGATAATAGACATAGACAAAATCCTTATTTAGCGCTAAGACTGTTATTACTAGATCAGCATATTAAACCATTTGTAAGCGTAAATGCATATACTAGATCAATGGGCAATATTCGTTAAAAAAATTAGCTACTGTTGCATATATTGTCTCAATAATTGCATAAATGCCTGATGTACTATTCATACTCTTCTATGGGGTTTCCAGCAATATAAATATATCGTCATATATACAATCGTACATACAATCGTTCACATTAAACAGGATAAATCCAGTATCATTGGAGACAAATATATCTATATATATGTATGTAGGTTTATCTCAATGATCCATTATGCCACTTAATATATTGATTATACCAACATAAATGTTGTTGCTTTATGCAAAATCATGAGAGAATAAAATCCATAAATATTACTGCAAAGATAAAACCATAAAAAGAGAGAGAACACATTTTGTTAGCTGCCCAAGTTGTGCAAAATTACGCATGAATATAAATGTTTGTTACGGGCTACATGTCATCAATGTTATGCTTGAAGAGGCAGAGCGCTGATTATAAGGTGCTTGAAATTAGTGCAAATGGTGCAATAGATTTGTGAATTCACAAAGTTAATGGTGCAAAAATAGAAGATTTTTTAAAAAATGTTTAAAAAACACAGAGTGGGGGAGAATATTAGTTTTTAGCAGCTGAGGAAACACTCATGTTGTTGCTGCGCAAAATGCTCAAAGTGGGAACAGTATAAAAACCATCTATAAAATATATATATATATATATATCGAAGCAACTCCCACTTCCAACGGAAGAGAGCACGCACACGTGGGCGAGAATATATATATATATATATTCACTGAATAAAACAAAGGTTACAGGAATGTTATAGTTAGGTTCATGTTTTACTCACACAAAAATGTAGAAATTTAGCAGTTATAATTATACTTATAGTTGTACTTATGTTAAGAAACTAAAACTCCTAGCCTAAAGTTACTTAATTGCACGAGCTATAGTTTTTCAGAAAAGTATAACTATAAGTATAAGGATCCCTGATTAATTTCTATGGTTTTGTGTGGGTACAAGGTGAACCTAACTATGATGTCCCTGTAACCTTTTTTTTTCAGTGAATTACTATGTTTTTTTAACATAAAGTAACATATACTTCAACCCGGGGGTACCCGCAGATCCGTTGGGGTTCTGCATCTCTAGATATACGATGTTTTATTTCTTTAAGAACCCCAAAACTACTGAATAGATTTACACCAAATTACAATAGGGCCAGGAGCTAGCTTTCTGCCAAATTTGGTGTAAATCTGTTCAGCGGTCCGGCTTGTAGCTGTGTCTAAAACCTGCAAAATCCTCATAGACACTGCATGGAGAAAAATTGTTTGGGCCCCCCTTTTTCTTGGCCCCTGATTGACAAATCACCCCAAAACTTTCCATGCAGAACTATGCAAACTAGCCCATGTTTTTGGAAAATTTCATGAAGATTCGTCAAACGGCCCCCAAGTTATTGCACAACAAAAAATTCCTTGTCTATGGGAAAAGTTGGCTGTAACTATGTAACTATAACTACCTGATATATTGGCGAAAAGAGGGAGATCATGTTCGCGAACAACAAGAAAAAGAATTGAATAAACTCATCCTACTAATAGGGTGTGAGCAAGATGAGAATAACGGAGAATATACAATATGAGATATTAGAAATATGCACTTTTGCACTTTGACACGTTAAGCACTTTATTTACTGCACTAGAGCACTTTGTATAGACGGGAAACCTAGACTAGATAAGGACATACAAACAGAGTACACAGAGAGTCAAGATTGGTGTCACTGACAATATGATATCTGCCATGCACATGTATTATACATGAAATTATCAAATGCAAATGTATGAGGACTATACTCATGTAATCTATTCAGAACTATGCATGGATGACAATTCAGGCAAATCTATGTGATATAATAACAGCATATAATGTGGTTGTTTTAAAATAATTTATTATTTTAATGCTTATTTTATTAATTGTCTCACATGCCTAAGATTTTTGGAGAACTGTTATTTTTTTAACAATCGCAATGGGACCAATTTTACAATCTTTACTTGCCTATATCTTTGGCGGCTCCTGCTATCTCCCAAGGTGCCCACCTTAGTAGTATGAAAAGGTCTTCCTGCCTTTTGCCAGGATGATTGACAGCTTAACAAGCAGCCCCACATCATGGTTCCCGCCGATTTTGTTGAGGCGTTGTTGATGCCGAGGAATATGAGGACATCTCCACCAAGCAAGGAAGCACTTGCTTCATATAGTTAAAAAGAAAGTCCCTTGTTTGGTGGAGATTTACCTCTTTGTAGTCTTATTATCTTCCCTATAGGAGGATTTATGTTATCACATATTTCCGGATAAAGATGCACCAGGACCAATCACATTGCCAAAACGCGCACAGGGTCACGGGTGATATTTCCTTGTGCACCATTGCGCAGCTGTAGTGTAGAATACGTACTAGACTAACCCAAGGAAGTAGCACTTAGCAATAAACCAGTAGGAAGTATTCCACTAGGGTAGATATTTTGTGCAAGACTGTGGAGTTTTGTTGGATCAACTCACAGGTGTGGTTCCTTTGTGGCCCAGTCACTCACACAGCTACTGACATACTCACACAAACACCCACTCACATACTCAGGCAGTCACACACCCGCTGAAAGACCCACTCAGACACTGATACACCCACTCACAGACCCACTCAGACACTCAAACACCCACTCACAGACTCACTCACACACCCACTCACAAACCTACTCAGACACTGACACACTCTCATAGACCCACTCAGACATTCATGCACCCACTCACAGGATCACTCAGCCACTCTCACACCCACTCACAAACCCACTCAGGCACTCATGCACCCACTCACAGAACCAGTCAGACACTCTCACAGTCACTAACATACCCATTCAGACACTCATGCACCCACCCACAAACCCAAGACACTCACACACCCACTCAGACACTACCACACCCACTCACACACCCAGTGAGACAGTTATGCAGCCACTCCCAGACCCACTCACACACCCACTGAGACACAAATGCACTCACCCACTCACTCACTCTCAAAGGTTACAGGTTATAGTTAGTAAATATATATATTTTTAAACCTTGGATATTCACTTAAAAAACAAGGTTACAGGGACATTATAGTTAGGCAATAACATTAAAAACCATAGAAATTCACTAAAAAAAACAGAGGTTACAGAGATGTTATAGTTGGGAAAGAAACTTAGAAATTTAGAAATTAAATGTATGTGTGAATGATTCTGTGGGTGATGTCATCAGTGATGTCATTTGAGATGTCATTAGTGATGTCACTGACCATGTCATGAGTGATGTAATATGTGTGGCAGAGCGCACCCGATGGTCAGTTGGTTGCGGTCCACCTGGCATTGTAATTGGGCCCTTAGCACCTTTTTTCAATGGGGCTTTGTGGTAGCTACTGGCAATCATCAGGGATACATTATCTGGATTATCTTTTTTTTTGGAAGTGTAGGAGGAGATGAATGAGTTGGCGTTGGATGAATTAAAAATGTGAATGAATAATTTCATAGGCCCTTTGGTCCCTGAAAAGACATACAGTCCAAAGACAGTATTGACCTTTTTGGGAATGAAGCTGGACACTTCAATCAAAATAGCAGAAGAGATACTGATGCTTTTGGATGAGTTAGTAGAAAATAGAGCTGAGGAATCTGATTCCGCTGGGGCATTTATTTGGTTGTATTATAATCAGAGCAGAGAGAATGTTGTGCAGGTGGTTGGGGTTTGTGATGTCCAGATATTTACTCCCTAATTTTTTTAAAAACACATTTTATTTCCTTTAGTACATTCTTATGTTGTTACAATGTTTACAATCTCGTTTCCATTTCCATTCTTCTAGCTGTCATTTTCAATCAATCAATCAATCAATCAATCAATCAATCAATCAATCAATCAATCTCCTGTTCAGTAAGTTCTATCACGTTCTATGTTACATTTGTTCAAATGCCAACTTCCCCTTAAACTCCCCCCACAAGTGTCCCCACTGCAGGTCGCTATTATATATTGTCATCGCTTTGATGCACCGCCATTTTTCTTCCGAAGTGTGGTTGTCCGTTTTGTCTGTTGATGACCTTGGTCTTGTATCTTTGCTGGTCTCCCTGTTGTATCTTAGGTTATCTCAGCTGCAGGTGCCTGTTCTATTGCCCTTTCCTGACTATGTCTTATAGGGTTCCCCAGCTGCAGGTGCCTGTTCTACTGCCCTTTCCTGACTATGTCTTATAGGGCCCCCCAGTTGTGATTGTGCCTCCAGTGTTGTGGATCTGGACCCCTGATCATTGTGTCGCACAACCTCTGCCATTACTTCCCATGCCCTGACTGTTTCAAGTTTTCCCAGTCCGTGCCTTGCATTCCTGAGCAGGATCCTGCCCTCACAGCACGCTCATTTCTCCAATTCCCGCATCCATCTAGCTATACTTGGGCCAATCGTTGCCTTCCACCTGCTAGTAATTTCGCGCTAGGCTAGATCCTGAAATTTGTCAGTGACCTTTGTCTTAGCCGTGTGGGGGAACAGGTTAGGAAGGCAATGTGCCAGAGTACATGGTATATCTTGGTCAGTGATTCTGGCTGTTCTGTGCATCATTGCCTGCCAATAAGGGGTCAGGGTTTGGAAACTCCATATCATGTGTAGGAAGCCCGCCCCCACCTCCCCGCATCTCGGACACTCCACGTCGTCTCTGTGGAAGTGGTGGTTAATTCGGCTTGGAGTGATGTATGCTCGATGTAGGATATAGAAACTAATCAGCCCAAATCAGTTTCTTGAAACTCTGGTTGTCCTATGCAGAATATTCTCCCTATCCTCGAAGGACCTAACTAGGTCTTCTGTCCAGTAGTTTCTCAGCGTGTCCAATGGCTTGGCGGTGTCTTTGCCTATCGCCCTGTAAAGGCAAGTGACTGCTTTTAAGGTACCCCCAGCTGTTCCTATATACCCACACATGCAGTGGTGATGTAGCTCTAGGGTACCCATCCCCAGAGTCGCTGTATAGCCCCCGTAATTGCCCAATGGAGCAGAAACTGGCCTTGAGGGATATCCCAGTCCGTGCTAAATACATTAAACGGTATCAATTCCCCATCCCTATATAGGTCCCCCATTATCGTGACCACTGCCTGCTCCCAGTCCTCTAGTGCTCTCCATTGCGCCCATGTGGTAGCGCACGGAGCACGGTCAGCGGGGGCTCTGGTGAGTAGGGGTGTCTAGTCCGTGTCCTCTGGAGGCATCTATTCCAGCACCGCTGTATTACTTTATGTTTATTCGTGTATGCGTGTTGTGCCCTTGCGGTTCTCAGCAAGGTTCATATTAGTGCATCTATCTCAGGGGTGAAAGGACCTGCTTCCCTATCTGGTGTAAGTCTCCCTGCTACCCACTGCTTAGGTTTCTGTAATTGCCCTACCAGGTAGTATGCCTCAAAGTCAGGGACAGCCAGCCCCCGTTCCGTCGAGGGTCCTCTTAGTGTTGCCAGGGTCACCCTGCGTTTTCCAGTCCCCCATACAAAGGACGCAGATATTTACTCCCTCATCACAGGGTAAGCTGTTTAGCTGGTTTGAATGCAGACCTCACACTTTGAAAGTCAAAAGTCATTTTTGACCAATTTTAATAGAATGATGTGAGCATTAGATCAAGAACTAATGTGGTAGGTGCACATGCATTCTGACGCGGCAGGAGACTGCAGTCTTCCTGGACAGTATGTCATGAGCAGAAAGTTGGTCAAATACGTTGGATAAGGGAAGGAAGAAGTATTGCCTTTGTGGAATTCTGTGCTTTGTTGATAGCTTTGGGTTTGCTGGGTAGGGACTTGGCTGATCCGAAAGTGATGTTTAATATGGGCGCTCAGATTGTAGTTGATTTGCTTAATGGGCCGAAGGCAAGAGATTTTAGAGCAATAAGATTGATGAGGGTTTTCTTTTTTTCTTTGGTATATGTTTATTGAGAAGTACATGTCAGTTTATAAACAATACATTAAAAAAAGGAGTATAAACAAATCAAATTATGGCCACACAATAAATTACTATGAAATGTTACCTTCTCAGATTTTTAAATATAAAAAAAGGAAATACAGATATCAAAAGATACAATAGTTGATGTACTCATAAAACCTGGAAAGGAAGAAATAGGAAAGGTGGACTAGGGAGGAGATAATAAAGATAGTATACAATATGTAGTAAACCTTGTATTATAGCTAGTTGGAAGATAGTAGCGATAATATCATACAAATATAATATTTCAGGTGAAGATATTCCCACTAACTCAACAATTTCAAATAGGTGAACAGTAAGTCCTAATTCAAATAACAGTGCTACTGGCTAAAGCATCAACAGTCCTAATGATAACATCAACAGCATGAATATAAATAATGATGGTAATGAATTAATAAGGAAATGAAAAAATAAGTGATTCCCTTATTGTATTTCCTAATTAGAAGAAAAATCTGAAATATTACCAGAAATAGAACATTTATTAGCTAGAAAGGGGTTCCAAATTTGGATGAAAGTTCCAACATTGTCCTGCAATCTATAAATGAGTTTTTCATATGATGCTATTTTATACATTTCAATAAGCCATTCATCATGTGTAGGGCATTGTGGTGTTCTCCAATGTCTTAATATACAAATGTTTCCTACAGTGAGTGCAGAAGCTATCAATCGTCTTGTATGGTTTGTGAGATTTTGGAGATCAGTAACATCATGTAATAGAACTCATTTTTCCGTTAAAGGAATGGACACTTGTATAGCTTTGTGTAGAGAGGCAGTTATGGAAGACCAATATTCCTTCAAAATTTGGGCACCGGAATATGATGAGGGTTTTCAAGTTGAGCTGTTTGCACTTCAATATTTTACTTAGAGCCAGACAAAGTCAGATGCTTTGTTTTGTTCAGTGAGAGAGATTCTGTGGCCTGGTGCTGGGAGCAGATGCTGAGAAAACATGAATGCCATCAGAAATATGGAAGTAAAGGGGGTGAGGGTGCTGAGCTGGTGGTAAAGTCTTTGGCAGCATTCATGAAGAGGAATGACATTGCAGACCTGATTGGAGTTTTTGGCTAGTGGTGTGCGGCAGCGAGCAAATTCAAAGAAGGAATTGGCATAAAAGAGGGATGAAGTGCATCTTATAGTAAAATTGATACAATTACACCTCTCAGCCAGGTAAATTGGCAGGCGCTGCTTTTCTTGAGTAGGAGGATGATGGAGTGTTTGGCAAAGGAAATACGTTTGGGTAGGGATCTGAAGTGACCAATTAGGGGTGAAATACTGACAAATGTTTTAGGGGTTATAGGCGAGTGCTGCCACTCAAATTCTGAGGTTTCTTGATTTCGTTTGTGTATGGCTAGGTTGCTTTTGAGGCATTTTGGGTTACTAAACTGCTGAGCTTCTCACATAGGACAGAATTCTTGAGAAAAGAGGCACGGCGGAATTATGTTTTATCTATATGAGGCAGTCTAAAACAGATTAGTAGGGCAAGGGTTATTTGTGAAGGTTTACAAAAATTGCTGATGAACATTAATGCTCATTGAAAGATTGGCATGATTTCTAGGGGTTAGCGTTTTTCTCAAGAGTTAATTTTTTGTCAAAAGGATAGGAGCAGACTATTGGCATTCCAGTCTTTCAGTGGGTTCAGGACGTTCGCTTTGCCAGCTCTGGGCTTTGCAACACATTCATTTGGGACAGGGGCTGCAACTGAGGTGGACAGGCTGGGCTTTTTAAAAAAAAGGACATATGGACCATTGATCGTTGGAGGTCAGACTGTTGCCAGCAATAAATACGGCCTGATGCAAGGTTTAAGTAGCATGATAACTATGTTTCTTTCCTGTTATGCTAATGTGATTGCAGGTTGTGTTTCTGGTACTTTTCTCTACCTAAAACAACAGCATGGATTGTTGGACATTTGTTGATCAGAGGCTCTGCCAAGCAAACAGACATCATAATAATTGGTTGATTGCTGGGACTGGATGGCAGCCTCATATCTGTGCAGTGGTAGGACAGGAGAGGAAGAGGTGGAGGAGTGTGGGCCAAGAAAAATGTTTGCTCACACTGTGTGGAAGCAAATTTGTAACTGGATCCCACCAGCACCGAGGATTGGGGCTGGCCGAAGAGTTTTCAAGGGCTGTGGAAGCTATGCCCACCCCCCAGTGGCCCTCACCTTATTTTAAAAATGTGGGTGCTCTAGGTGGCCCGCTTCTGCCAGCAGCCGGGTTGGGTGCTTACCAGGGAGATGGCAGGGCCAAAGGCCATGCACAGGAAGGGGTTGGGTGTCCGCATGCCGCCAGCTCTGTGAAACGCGGAGCAGCTTTGCAGCAACTGCTGTGTATTTCACTTAATACACTTAATGCGGGGCCACACACTAATTGTAATATGGCGCACTATCCCTGTTTGCGCCGGCACACCTATTTTAAAGGCTGTGGCACAAACAAGGACAGTACGACCTTTACATAATATGGACTCTGAACTCTTGAATTTTAAATTATCTGCTTGCCTTACTCTTTACATTTTTAATAGAAAACTAGAGTCGAAAACTAATGGTGTGTAGAAAAGAAGCACAAAATGAACACACAAGTAATAGTGTTAAATTCAGCATTTAACTGCTGAAACGCCTCTTTTTCAAACAAATGGTTAAATGAATATGTTTTCTGGACTGTCTTGTGGCAGGAATGAAAAACAAAGCTAACTGAGGCAAGTCATAGACTCTGACATGGCCCGGGATGCCTACTTAGTGAGGTCTTACTTTCTTAAGAGCTACTGTTTATCTGCCTCCTTATTCTCTTTAAAGAACAAATAGGGAGTTTCACAATTCTGTCTGTTACCACATCTACATGGAACAACAAGCCTTTGTTGCCTCCTTCCCATTCACTCAGCACTGGGCTCAGTCCTCATTGTTATATTACCTTTTCTAATGTGCACTTCTATGTAGCTTCAGCTGCCCCCCTCACCTGTATGAGGTTAGGGCAGGGTCTAGTTTCCTGTAGCCAACAGGGATGGACCCAGATTGGGCTATACTACAGCGATGAACTGGAACTGGCTAGCCATCCTAACCATGGTTGAAGAATGGGAAAAGACTGCTTCAACAGGAAATGTGTGGATACATTTTCCATCCCCCATGGACAACAGACAATACATTAGTGTGCCAAACACTCCTTCATTTGTGGAGTTGCATAGTGTGACCATCACTCTCCAGGGTTAAACATTCCAACATTTCACATTCTCAAGCTTTGAGAAGAAAGGGCTGAGTTAGAGGACTTCTTACGTAATTAGGTAAAGGCCGTTCACATGACTTAAATGTTATAAAGGTTTTTTTTTCCTAATCTGATATTGTTTTTTTACAGACTTCCATAGGTAGATTCAGTGCTTTCTCTCTTTTCCCATTTCCCCTTATCCCTATTTATGGGCTGCTATGAATTCTGTTGCAATTAGAGATCTTGGTCTCTTTATGGAGGTGAAAAGGATTAGCTTCATTGCACTCCCGCAGACTGGTAACAACAATCTGTGATCTATGAAAGGAACCCACATATGGGCATACCCTTTGCACTTAGGGGATCACACTGAAGCATACGAAAAAGTGATAGGTGGAATGCTTGAATTAATCTCAGCCACTGACAATTACTCGGGTGTATTCCAGTCAGTTGTTATTTTGCTTTTGCGCACCATGCCGTCTCTGTTTGGTCCCAGCCATTTAGAAATGATTTTTGACCCTGCTCGAATAGGAATAGTTCAGCATGAACTGCCGGGCCAGGTCTTCCCTGAGCCAGAACACAAGTAACCCAAAAGCAGATTTTCCCTGACTGGATCATCATCAGTAAGATGTAGCTTGGTTCCAGTGGCTCAGTGAGCCCTACACTAAACCCACACCTGGGCATATCCTATGCACTCAGGGTATCACACTGAAGTATAAAATAAAGTGATGGGTAGAATGCTTGAAATAATAGATCACACTAGCAGGCGCACCTGTATATCACTGGCAGTGGGGGGCATAAAATAGGGCTCCACTCTGCCCCTCAGAGATATTTCTAGCTCTTGGCACCACTATGATGCTGGAAATAAATTGGAGGGCGGGAATATTTGGCCTCTTCCCTCTCTTCACCTACCCGGAACAGGGCTCGAAAAATCCACTCGCCCGCTCGCATTTGCGAGCCTGATTCAATTAGGACGAGCTATTTTTAGGTCCCACTCACTCTTTCTGGTGAGTAGGAAGACAAACTGACTTTTGACCTCTTTCCCTGAAAGCAGAGGAAATGTGACAAGAGAGCAAGATTTAAAGGCATCTTTGTTGCTCACAAAGTGAATGATCAATAAAAATGCCTTTAAATCTTGTTAACTTGTCACATTTGCTCTGCTTGATTTTTGGAGCCCTGCGGAAGGACAGAGATTTCTTTATGCAATCCGTTACAGCACAGAAATCGCCACCTGTGAGAACAACACCGTTTACAAAAGTAGATGCTATTTCTTTTGTGATGGGTACCTGAGACTCCACATTTGTCATTATAAATATTTATGAAATTATGAGATCACTCTGCCATACAGGAGTCCTGTGTGTAAACTAAACAAGGAGAACCACATATGCCCACAGGGACTAGGGTAATACTTACATACTCAAGAGAGTTGTCATGTGGTATTCATTTGCCTTATTATCTAAAGTATTCATCTAAGGTAATGTGATCAATCGCTAATCTGCTCCCAATTTGTAACTTTGAATACAAAAGTTCAAATACAATCATAGAACAAACATTGAAAATGCAATAGGTCTCGCCTTTGATTAAGTAAAAGCCATTTTGCTTTGCTAATGGTATTGTATAGCTAAGCAGATGGCTTTAACTTAATGAAAGGCAAGACCTATGGCATTTTTAATGCTTGTCTCAGGGTGCTGTCTCTTAGGAAAGCACGGGGAACATGTGTTCCTGTCGTCACACTCCAAGGGTAGCGTGTTGTTGTTCTACCTATTAGGCACCGCTGTGTTCCTACATGCAATATAAAAGGAAACTGTGGTGTCCCAGAGGTATTTTATTTTTTATGAAAGACTAAAGCCTCAAAGTCAGAAGCGCAGGTGGGCGACTGGCATAGGATACCTTTGTGTGGTTTTTTGTAAACAATATACATAATGGCATAAGTACGGCCATTGAAAAATAACAGCAAAGATCTAGGTGACTGCAAGCTGACGGCAAGCGTAATTTGATCAAAAAATGCAAACAAGTAATGGTATGGTTCTATGAGTAACTAGCAGCCAGGAAGGAAATGCATAGGCACTATGCACACCAAGTTACAAACATGCAAGCTAGGCATGGATAGAGGTATGGCCATGAAAGTATGTCCATACGGAAGTAGCCAAAGCTCCAAACTCATGCAATCAGTTCAGCTGCAACCATGAGCCCTGCAACGAGAGGCCACACTCATAAAATCAGTCCTACGTGTTTGGAAACATACTGTCGAGAAAACCTTACCGGCGTGTAACAGTTCGCAGTGTGGTGAGGGGTAAAGCCAAAAACACATTATCAAAATACAAGGAGGAATGTTGTGGTCATACATACTGTTAGGAGCAACAATACCAACAAGCGACCAGCCTAGGTCTGGACAGAAACACTGCCAACATATTACCTGACTGCAGCCAGTGCTGGCGTGGGAGCTGTATTGGCATAGCATATATATGAATGTATTTGTTTGGGGGGGCGTGGCTAAGCACGCGATGGAAGCGGACGTGCCCGGGTAGAGCTCCCGATCGAGCCCTCCTGCCCCGGGCCGCTTCTCCGCTGCAACAATCCTGAACGTTGCGGATTTGGTCGGCGGGCCCTCCACGGAGCTTTCTCCGCCACCTGGCCAAGTTTGAGGCGAATCGGCGGTGGAACACCGCGCCGGCCCCACGGACGAGGCCGTGACCGCTCTACAGGACGCGCGGCCGCGGCTCGCGATTACGCGAGACCGGGGCGCTGCCCTGTCCCTTAGGCCCGAGGCTGAGGAGGAGCTACCGCGATGCCGAGCGGCGGCCCACGACTGCGACGAGGGCGGACTGGCGACGGGGAGGCCACGCTTGAACTCACCTGGGGACCCCCCTGTGACGCCACGGAAAAGACGGTGCCAACACACGCTGTCACCACCCACGGAGCCCTGGAACCGCTGGGGGAGCGCAGACCTGGGCCTCCTTGGCGCACACACGCAACGCGACCCCTGCGCCACGTGCTACGATACGAGCCGACGCGGGAAGAAGGACTCAGGGGCGCCCCGCGGACTAGAAGAGGGACACTGAGAGCTGACCCGGCTGCGACTGAGCCCCCCACTGGCTGAGCCCCTGAACACGCGGCGAGGACGACACGGCCTGGCTGGCTGAGACGGTGAGACACGGCGAGGTGAGCCGCCCCCATCCCGCTGAAGCAGGGCATCAACGGAGCAGCACCCCCCTACCCCACGACGACAGGGGGGGTCGCCTTCCGCGCGCTGCTGGCTCCATGCCTAGAGGGGTGCGAACCCGCTCCGGACCGGGGTTGACGGCGGAGAAGAGGCGCCACGAGCCAACGAGGCCTGCGATGGATACGGACCATGTGACGGCGAAACTGGACAGTGTCCTGGCGGCCATGGAGAGGATGGAGGAATCGCTACAGCAGACGCGCGCCTCCCTGGAGACCCGCATAGACAGTGTGGCAATTGACCTGACGCACCTCAGAGCCGACCACAAAAAGCTGCAAACGCGCACCACCGCGCTGGAAGACGCCATGGCAGAGGTCGAGCCAGCGACGAAACGAGCAGAAGCCGGGGTGAGCGACCTTCTACACCGGGTGGAACTACTAGAGGGAAGGGCTGAGGACGCGGAAGGCCGGGCACGAAGGAACAACATCCGCCTGGTGGGCATCCCGGAGCGATGGGAAGGGGCGAATCCTGTCCGCAAGGTCGAGGACTGGCTACGGGACCTATTACCGGACAACACGCTCTCCCCGCACTTCGTGGTGGAAAGGGCCCATCGCGTCCCCGCGAAACCACCACCTCCGGGCTCTAATCCTCGGCCGTTTCTCCTCCGAGTCCTCAACTACAGGGACCGTGATGCCATCCTGCGGGGGGCCAGAAACCTAGGGGACATTACCATTGACAACGCGACAGTGATGTTTTTCCCGGACTACACGGCGCGAGTACAGCGGCAAAGACACTCTTTCCTGCCCATCAAACGACGGCTGCGTGAAGCGGCCCTCCAGTACTCGCTGCTCTTCCCAGCCAAACTGCGAGTGGTGGCACACGACAAAACCCATTTCTTCACGAGTCCCGAAGACGCGGAGGCCTGGCTTGATGGCGGAATGCCAGCCGCGCCGCGACGGACGACGGGAACAGGCGCGATGGAAAGACCGAGGGGACCAAGACGACGACGCCACCGCGGGTCGCCCACACCGCCGCCAACCGGCGGGACACCGAGCCACTCCCCGCCAGCGGACCTTGTTCATCAGGAGCAGCGGGACGCCCTGCGCAGGGTGGCAGAGATTAGCAACTCTCCGGCGTCGTCGGCTCGGCCGGACGCCAGCCCGACGGCCCACTCAACGGACGACGAGGCAATCTACGGCATCCCGGACACACAGGAATCTGGAGGACCCCCGGAGGTCACACCGCAAACAGTGGACCTCTTTGGCTGAGGTGCCCCGGAAATGTGATGCCACCTGACGTACATTGCCGACCTCCCGAATCCCTACGAGATGGCCCCTTACGGACCTGAACTTGCTTGAAAGGCCTAGGCACCTACGCTGACGGCGCTGAGGGGGGGCCCGCCTGTGGGGCCGGACACTGTAAGTACAATTTCTACTTATGGCCGCACGGCCTACACACCTGATTCACACTCATGCAGAGACACCTTTTACTGCCGCATGCTCGGCTTGTTACTATTGGGGGGTCGTGGGGGGGAGAGTGCCCGCGCCCTCCCCCTTCCCCCCCCCCCCCCCTCTCCATGGGCATCCCGGCCCCCCGCTGACATGATGGCTGGGCGCGCAGCTGCTGCGGCCGTGAACTATGGCCATCGGACGCCCGCCGACCGGCAGCAACATGTACACAACGCCTGGGAGGCATGCGAGGCGCTTCCGAACCTACATTGCTTCCGTTGTTGTTCAGAAGATACTTCACCCACCCCCCGAGACTGTCTAGTTCGTAAACTCGCTTGAGTGTTTGGACGGCGACCTGTTGTGCAGCCGACCTTTTGGTATTCTACAAGTTCTCATCTCTCTTTATTTAGTTGCCATGTTTCGACTTTCTATGCACCCTTTCTTCCCTCTTCCCTCACCCTGTTGGAGATCACGACACTGCATGCACATCACTAGCTGTAGCTACGCAGCGGGTGCGGGCTGCTGGCCCCGGGGGGCCCTTGAGATGGGGGGATGCGCTTTTGGGGGCGGAGGGAGACCCCCACACACAGGACAGTAATGGCTAGTACCCAAATATGCACCTGGAATGTCAGGGGGATGCACACACCGGCTAGGCGCTACCATATTTATTCGTACCTAAAGCGGCACAAAATTAACGTAGCGCTGCTTCAGGAGACGCATCTGAACGGCGCTGAGGTGCGGACACTACACCGTAGATGGCGGGGACAACTCTACGCCACGGAATACTCCTCATTCGCGCGTGGAACACTGATATGGATCCGCCCGGGGACCCCGTGGGAGGCCACAGACATTGCGATAGACAGCGAGGGCAGATACACGGCCGCGCGAGGCAGGCTAGATGGTCATCCTATCACGTTGATGTCCCTTTACTCCCCCAACATCGAACAAGCAGGCTTCCTGGCGCGGCTATCAACGACTATGGCGCCCTGGCATGACACTTCGTGGATTATAGGGGGCGACTATAATTGCACCTTAGACACCACGCTGGATCGCTCCTTCCCACCCCCCGCGAACGCCCCTACCAGGGGAGCCACGAAGGCGTTGCTGGAGTGGGCTGCGCAATGGGACTTACACGATGTCTGGCGACAGCGCAATCCGGGGACGCGGTCGTACTCCTATTACTCTGGCGCTCACGACCTGTACGTCCGCCTAGACCGCTTCATGGTATCCACAGACCTCCTACCTCATGTGACGGACGCGCAATACATGGGCCGCACACACTCAGACCACAATCCGCACTTCATGTCCGTAGCCTGGGCCCACCCACACCCCCCTGTCCCCACATGGCGCCTGCAGCCAGCGCTGCTACTAGATGCGGCTTTTCGTGCTGCCCTACTCGAGCGTACTGCGCAGTACTTCGAGGACAACACTGGCACAGCAACGGACTCGAGGGTGGAGTGGGATGCCTTCAAAGCCGTGATACGGGGTCACTGTCTGCGCACCCAGGGGCAGATCAGACACCAACTAGAGGGAGATCTCACTAGGCTGGAAACGAGTTTACTTACGCGGGAGGAGGAGGCGGCGGAGGGAGACGAGGGCCCGCTACAGGACGCCCGCTCGGAACATACACGCCTCCTGGAGCGACTTCGCCATGTCAACTACGCGGCACACTCGGCGAGGACTCACCGCCTTGGTGACAGGCCAG
The DNA here is from genome assembly GCF_964204655.1 of Triturus cristatus. NCBI lineage: Eukaryota > Metazoa > Chordata > Amphibia > Caudata > Salamandridae > Triturus > Triturus cristatus. The sequence goes on from NC_140585.1 coordinate 1,114,429,875, forward strand.
GCAAGCTTCTAGCGTGGCTGATTTCGCGGGATGCCCGCTCCAAGCCGGTAATGGCCATACTGGGCGAGGGTGGGGAACTGGAGTACACGCAAGCTGGCATCCATGACACTTTTACTGCCCACTATACCGCATTGTACCGCTCCCGGCTCGCGGTTCCCTACGCTGCTATTGCAGACTATCTCTCCCCTCTGCCGATGCCGCAATTGACTATCGCTCAGCAAGACGAACTCGGCGCTCCACTGGAGGCGGACGAGCTTAGAGAGGCCATCTTTCAGCTCTCCAACGGGAAAACTCCGGGCCCGGACGGGCTACCGGCTGAATTCTACAAGGCCGGCTCGGATATCTTAATCCCGGAGCTCCTGCGCATGTACGCGGCGGCGGCGGAGGGCGCTGCCCTGCCCCCAACATTGAACGAAGCCACGCTGGTCTCTATACTTAAGCCGGACAGGGACGGCACGCGGGTGGGCTCTTACCGCCCACTGGCTCTTCTAAACACAGACTATAAGATTCTTGCTTCTGCACTGGCTAGGAGGCTGGCCCCTCACGTACCCACTCTTGTACACCGGGACCAAAATGGGTTCGTCCCCACACGCCATACCTCCCACAACATCCGCAGGCTCTTCCGGGTACAGGAATACGCCACGCGGCAGTGGCCCAGGGCGGGATGCCTGATACTGGACTTGGAGAAAGCCTTCGACTCCGTCGAGTGGCCATACCTAAGGGCGGTTGCGGAGAAGTACCAATTGGGGGGCGGCTATAACGCCATGATCGCCCTGCTTTACAGTGAGCCGACCGTCCGGGTCCGCACGGGTCGTATCCTCTCGGCCGCCATCCGAGTCCGCAGAGGCACCCGCCAGGGTTGCCCGTTGTCGCCGTTGCTATTTGCACTGGCAATGGAACCCCTGGCTGCGACGCTCCGAGCGCACGGACTGGAATGGGGAATCCCATTGCCGGACGGCCTACACACGGTGTCCCTATATGCAGATGACCTGCTGCTATACGTCAGAGACATGACCGCCATCCCTGCTTCCCTCGCTGACGTTTTCCGCACCTTCGAAGCACTGTCGGGCCTGAGGGTTAACTGGGCCAAGTCGGGAGCCTACCCCTTTGGCTCGGAGACACCTGAGTGCGACGTCCGACTGGGAGGAGACAGGCTGCGGTGGTACCCCACCACCTTCCGCTACCTGGGGATACGGATCTACAGGTCCCCGACGGACGTCCTAGATGGGAATCTCCTCAGAGCAATCACATCCGTGCGCACGCAGGTTAGCTACTGGAACACCCTGCCCCTCAGCGTGCCTAGCAGGGTAGCACTGACCAAAATGATAGTGCTGCCCCGCCTCTTGTACTACTTTGCAAACCTGCCCTTGTATGTGCCCGTCAGAATATTCCGCGACCTGGAGGTATTGCTGCGCACCCTCATCTGGAACAAGGGAAGGCCGCGGGTAGCACTGGCCAAACTGTACATGCCTGCTGACTCTGGGGGACTAGCGGTCCCCAATCTGGAGCTATATTATCTTGCAGCGCAGATGCAATGGGTGGCGGGGTGGCTGAGTGGCAAGCAGCTAGAGGACACTGCCTCACACGCGGTTGCTTGGACGCGGACGCAAGTCCACACGCTGTTCCATCCGCTGACTCGTGCGCCCTGCCCCTCCCAGATTTACCTGGCGGTGGCGCGCAGGTGTTTCCAGAGGTGCCTTCGCCTCACCCGCACGACCACACCGTACGCTCCGGAGTTACCACTACTGGGCATGCCTAGCCCGACGGGACCCCTCACGGAGGCCCATTTGGCAGGGTGGGAACAGGCAGGTGTAGATACGCTAGGTGACCTGTATGAGGACGGCGACTTGCTGACGTTTGCTGCCCTGACGGACGGCACGGCGCTCCCGGCAGGGCAGTTTCTCCTGCATGCCTCCCTCATGCAGACGCTCTCGGCCTCTTGGGGCGACATGACGACGGAGCTGCCGACGCATACCTTCATCCAATATCTGCATATTATGGGCAGTGGCGCACACGTCATACACTGGCTGGTGCAGGCACTCCTCGCACACTCACGACTGACCACCTCGACATTAAGAGAACGCTGGGCGACGGACAGGGGCAGAGACTGGACAGATAAAGAATGGGCGATGATACTGGCCAGCCCGGTTAACGTTCCACGCAACCCCCGCTTCAAGCTCATACAATATTACATATTGCAGCGAGCGTATCTCACCCCGGAGAAGATCAATAAATATTTCCTGCGCACGGATGCCGCCTGCCCGCGGTGCTTGTCACCAGGAGCGGACCTTTTGCACATGCTCTGGCACTGCGCTGACGTGCAGACGTATTGGAGCGACGTGCTGTCACTGATCGAGCGCGGCGCGGATGGACGACTGCCACGCACGTGGGAAGCGTGTCTCTTGGGCCTGTACAAGCGCACAAAAGCGAACAGAGTACAGGCGCGCTTTTGGGACATGGGACTTGTTACAGCCAAACGCTTGCTCACCAAGCACTGGAAGGCGACGGCCCCTCCGCACATCAGGCACTGGAGGGCATCCTTCGTCAACTGGGCGCAGGCGGAAAGCGCAGTGCTCCTCCGTGAGGAAACTGCGGGACTCAGGCAGTACCCCATCGCTCACCTTTGGGATGACCTCCTCGCCACCTTTCAGACGGCCTGCCGAACCCGTGGGATAACCTAAACACTAGGCGGACACTGATACACTACTAGATCGCTGGCAACATGTCTGAGACCCCGGTGCGGTTAGCTCCTGGCCCCCTCGACCTGCATATTCCCCTGACACATCTCACATACCGCGCGACAGGCTACTACTGACAGATACTTCTTGCGCTGTGCTCTGGCGCACGCGCGGGACTTACTGCCGCTGCTACCTGGGAGGGCACGCACAATGACGACCCCCCCCCCCTCTTCTCCCCCCCCCCCCTCTCCCCTCCCTCACGATCGGCCACTCGACGCGCTCCCCGGGCGACCGGCTACGCCCTGCTGGACAGCCCCTCTCTCCTCACACATTGCTGCACGCGGATCTCCTTTTTTCCCCCCCCCCCCTCACCCTTCTACTTCTGGCCACTACCCGAGTTCTCGACCCTGACCTTGATCCCTAAAGTTTACGTTGCACACCCGGGGCACAACTCGGCGACTGACTACGCTCCCTAGCAAAACATGTGTTCCATTATAGCAACGGCCGCCACGCGCACCCTTGCGAACTACGCTGCAACCTCCATGACGCGCTTCACCCCACGCTACACGCGGGCCACCGGGACTCCGATGTCCACACATCAGGGCGCTTGACGGACAACCCAGCACCCAGCACACATCCTTCTGCGAGCCCAGGAGCTAGCTGACAATGATGCGCAGCGGGCGGATACGAAGCGCCCCCCTCACACGCGGACAATGCGCTTTAGCTGAGAAACAACGCGACACATATCAGAAAAACACCACCGATTCGCTTACACGCAATGTACACACCTGAATCCTCTATCTAGGTACAACTGAGCTCCGCCGCCGGACCTCCGGGTTGTCGGCTAAACGGCTGTGTTTAAACATTTGACTGTATGTACCCGAACATTGCTGACCTGGTGCTCTGTCGCAGAATTGTACATTGCCAATCGATGCAACTATGGTTAATAAAAGTTCTCAAAAAAAAAAATGAATGTATTTGTTTGGGTATTGTGCGGGGGCAGCGAGTTGACAGTGTGGGAGGCTCCAAGGACTGGACGGGTTTTGCTTCCGGGTGCCAGAGTGGCGGGAGGCACAGCTTGTCTTGAAATCAATCTTGATTTCAAGACATTTTGAAATTGAAAAATCTGCTGCACCCAGTTTTGTAGCCAGTATGCAAGCCAGCTGCAGGCCGCCCGAGGGGAGCACCCCGACTCAGGCTTCATATGGGGAGTCACGTGGACTTCCTTCTCTTTGGACGGATCCCTAGTCAGACAAAGGCCGGCTCCAGATTCTACCCGAGCTCAGTCACTCCCAGGATACCGACCTTCAGGAGATCCTGCAGCCGAGGCCAGCTTGCAATTCCAGTAAGTGAGGAACTAAAACTGAAAGTACTTTTAGCGCAAGCGTGCTTTTAAGGTTCATTAATTGCATTAGTTAGGGGTTTTTTTGTTTTTATTTACAGCGGGAACATATGCCCAAGGTGTTAAAGAGCTTTGCAAATGATGTAAGTTGAGAGGACAAGCATTTTCACACCAGGAAAATGGTTGTAAAGATAACTCAGAGAACGGGAGGGGGCGGGAGTAAAGAGAACACAGACGACAGGAGCGGGGGCATGAGTAAAGACAATACAGACAACGTAAAGGGGAGGGTGTAAAGACAAAAAAGACGAGGGGAGGGAGTAAAGACAACACTGAAAACGCGAAGGGTAGATGGGTACAGGAGTAAAGACAACACAAACAACGGGAGGGGGCAGGAAGAAATTGAACACGGACAATGGGAGGTGGGGGTCTGGAAAGCCAACACAAACTACCGCGGAGAGGGGGCCGGAGCAAAGTGAACACGGATAACGGGAGGGAGCAAAGTAAACAGGGACAGATAGCAGCAGAGCTCGCAACAGGAAAGTTACAATGCAAGCTGAGGCATGATGCCATTTAGCTGTGACCCGGAAGCGTGTTAAAGGGCCAACCAGGTGGTGAAGTCAACAATCCAGTGACATCTCTAAAAGCCTCATAACAATGGTTTGTTCGGGGTCTTGGGAAAATGAAGGGCGGCGACTACTGTGCAGGCTTAAAACGAGACATATTTAGAGCCTGCATTCCTGGCTCTTAGAGACACGCTTGGAAGACGAGGGCTATTGTTAAAGATAAAGCGTGGCGTACCACGCTGTTTAAAAAATTAAATGGGAGACTGTCTGTGCCAATACTGGTGCGCCGGGTGCGCTGGATACGTTATGTCGGGTGAGCGGAGCGCCGCGGCCATTGAAATCAGCGTGTCCTGCACTGAAAGCGGCCCCTTAAAGAAACAAGCCCAGCCAAACCTGACCGCGCTTAAAGAAACAAGCGCAGCCAAAGCAGATCGTGCTCAAAATGAAAATAAAAGAGTGCTTACGGCCTTTTAAAGAAGAGTGTGTGAAGCTGCAATTAAACGATCCAGTCTGGGTGGGGGGAGGGCGAAACGTGGACAGGGTGGTAACCAGGAGGGACAAAAAAGCCTCCGGGACAATCATAACACCCTGTTTACCATATTTGGTGACACAAAATGACGCGCACCAATAGAAATTAGGGGCGGAGCAGAAAGCGAACTTCTGGAACAGTATTGATTCCAAGAAGCCCTCGCATAACGCCAGACGAGACCTAAAAAATGAAAGCAAAGCTTATTCTCTCTGTTTCAGTTTAGGTAATTTATCTGATTCAGATGCAATGCATTATATACAGTGGAAAACATGGTGCCGACAACAAAGTGCTCGTGAAGAGTGACCATGTACACATAAATAATTAACAAAACTCTGTACAAGTTTCAAGGTTGTAATTTGGTCCTGATGAAACCCAACAAGTGATTCAGGGTTGAAAACCCTACACCCCTCCCATGGGTGTTATGCAAAATAGACTGACAGGAAGTACTTATACTACCACTGGACACAATCTCTTCTAGACATTTTTGTGATTGTAATTACATCCTTAGGATTTTTGTTTTATTTATTGTTTATATTTACATGGTCACTCTTCATGAGCACTGCATAGTTTGCTCTATATATAATGACCTATGTCTGAATTAGATAAACAACCTAATCCGGTACAGAGAGGCCTTGTTTTGATTTACTCTATGATTGTATTTGAACTTTTGTAATACAAGTTACACTTTTAAAACAGATTAGGGACTGATCACATTACCTTACAGCAACACTGTAGGTAATGAGACGAGTAAGTCCAATTAAGCAATTGTCTTGAGTATAGAGAGGGATCATGGTCAATTTGTAGGAGACTCATACCAAATGCATTTACAAATAATAATCCTGTGTTCGGTCTAGGGAATCTTCTGTCAGCACTAGGGCAACTTATAACCATGTAAACAATCTCCCAGTAAAGATAGCACATCCTGTGCATGCATGTGTTAAAAAAAGCTTTACCAATACTATAGGGCCTTCCAATAAAAAAATGCAAGAGTACTATTAGGAGAACAGCTAACATGTCCACCCCATTTGTTGGCTATGACGAATCCGAAGGCAGCTTCTTCCTGTATAAATTTGGCCATCAAAGTTTTACAATAAAGTGATGCTGAAGACACTCTACTCAGCCTGCAAAATATGGTACCAGGTTAGGAGAACTACAATGATACCATATTATAGTGAATGTACAACAATCTGGGACTCTCTAGGGACTCCGGCCTGCCCGAAAGATTCACTTGCATGAACATAAAGGCAAGAAGGCATAATGAAATGGGGTCAACTAATGGAGGCAAACAAACTAATAGGCTGGGAACAGCTCTCTTCAAGGACAAATGGCAATACATAAAAATTCAAATACTATCAGCTCAAGAGCTGGGTAGACTCACTTTAAAAAAAAGAGCCCGGAAACAAAGATCTAGAGGAAACAATGCAAGATAGTTTGATGAAAAGAAAGGAAGTAGCATGATGGTAATGGAGCTTAATAACAGCAGAGGATAGGGAAAGCACCTTGCCAGCAGACGTCTGGGGGAGAGATCTGCCGACGCTGGAGCGTTCTGACATATGGCAAGATCAATGTCTACATGTTGGTATGTTGTCAAAGCTGCACCCCTCAGGAAGAATCATTTATTTACAGCGCACAGAGCTTACTGGACGCCTAAGAAGCTAACAAAGATGAGCAAGCAAGAGGTGAAGTGCTGCCCTAAATGTGGAGAAGAAAAAGCTGACGACATACACATGTTTAGGCAGTGCCCCCAGCTCCAACGTTTCTGGTAAGATGTGGGTAAGACACTTACAGATGTGATGGGTCACAACATAGAGGTAAGCACAGAGCTAACTATATTTGGGCTACCCGGCTGCAATGAAATTAAGGCAAAATTAAGCATTAAGCATAAAAATCTGCTTTTTATTTTGATCCTACTGACCAGGAGGGAGATCTGCATTTAGTGGGTATCTAACATCTTGCTTATGCACGAAGAATAGGTAACCTCAGTCCAGGGAATAAAGAAAATGGACAGATGGCGGAGGCCTAGCAAGAAGGTAGGCTGTTGGGATATCTGGTAAGGGAAGTATGGTACAGATCTTATGGGACAAGGGACAGTATAACGTCCAATGATTATGCATTTCTGCAATAATCCACAAATAGGGAGCTTGCACCAGTGGCCCTAGGAAGCAGTTCCACTTTTGTTGGATCCAATGGGAAAGGATGAAAGGGGTCTACTGGAACAAAGGGCCCCCAGGATACAAAACCAGACTCAAGATGGTACAGAGAGAAATAAGACCCCAGACACCTCCTTTATCCCTGTTATTTGCACAAATGAGGACAAAAAAGAGAAAAAAAGCCTTGGAGGGTTATAGGGTAATGTCAGAAAAAAAACTGATGCAGAGCAGATAATTGTTTCCAAGACAGTTCAAAGTATGGAAAACTACAATGGGGTAGGGAATACTGAACCAATACAGAGCCAGGAAGGAACGTGACAGCATTGACATTTAGAAGACAACATTGAGATGCAACATTGGGGAGCAAGTCTAGGCCAGCACCGGCTATCTAAAATTAGTGGTCAACACCCTTGTTGTCTCCAGGGTTGATTTCAGGAAGACAATCTTTTTCCAAAACAATTTTATTGAGTTTTAAATCTATAACACATAAATGTCTAAAATGTACAACCATTATAAGGTTGGTTGCACATCAAGAAAGCAATATGTGACCTGGAAGTATTCAGTGAAACAGGAAAGTAATGCTTAAGAAACACAATAGGTTGCCTCCTCTTGGACACATCCGCAAGAATCAAGGTTGTAACAAGAATTGGGAAGGCATCCACATTCATCAATCGGATGTATCAATCAACAAGGCCAAAGTATCTAACCAACTGACTCCAAACCTTGTGAAATTGCCATAGGAAGCTACGACTTGCATATGCTGAACTCTCTGTTGCAATACACCAATCCATGTTTGAGCACCAGGATTCAATCCCACGTATTGTTGAACCTCCCCAATCAACTACCAAGGTCTCTACATGTTACTAAAAAGCCAATATTACAGACAAGTCTGTGGCATATGTGGGGGGCTTGTTCATCCCATTGATGATACATTAACATGAGTTTACCTCTATTCTCCAAAGAGATCCCCAAGATCAGTGTGAGCCGAACCATAACCTTTTTACATAACCATTGAACCATCGGGAAACTCCACAATGTATGAATGAATGAATATTCCTTTCTGACCACTGTCTTTCATCAATTGCCCTAGTAAATGTAAATGTTTGTATGCATGAGGAAGAGATACGTGAAGGAAGTTTTTAACTGAACCAGACTCAACTCTAAGTATATCATCACCTCCCTGGGGTACAGCCAACGCTCCACCCACTCCATATCCCTCAAGGGCCCCCCAGTTCCACCTTCAATTTCAATTCAAAGTGGTCTAACTAGCTTAGGGAGTGCTACTCTGCTCAAACATGACTTGGTCCTACCTTATTCAAACTTTGTTACAAGAAAGTCATCACTGACTTTTCTGTGCGTATCACAATCAGAATATGTAACACAGACATGAAAATTCTGTTCCTTACCCCATAGTAGCTCAGTCAAAACAATTTTTTTTTAATTATAACATACATTAATACAGTGTTTTTGAAAGAATGCGAAACAAATTATGCTTAGGAAAGGCAGTCATACTTACCAACCCCCATATTGAACCTACAGATGTTGCAATAATTGTAGCTGCTCTAGGTGTATTGTACATTAGCGCCAATTCGCCAAAGCTTCCTTTGTTGTCGTAAATGCCAACGCACCTCCCAACACCATCAGATTTTACACATATATCATAAGTTCCCCTGTTGATAAAATGTGATGAATAATTTTTAAAGCCAAAGATAATGCAAGCTAAAGAATTACAAAAAAACATGCTGTCGACCGCAATTAACAAAATACACCATGATGCACACTCCTTCAAAGAGGTTTACCTTTCCTACACAATTTTAATTAAAAATTATGAAAGTTATTTCTTGAAACTGTCGAGCAGTTCGACAGTGCTGAATGACAATCAACTGCTTTGTAGTGCAGAACTTTTTCGGGTGCTAAGACAGGCTTAGGGATAGACACTGATTCCGCCAATGAGAAAGCTATTTACCTGTAACTTTGGAACCCCAAGAGTTGTGGCAAATGCATTTATCACTTGTTGACTCTTTTCCTCCACTTGAGGCACGACTCCCCACATCAAGCAGGTTACATTTGTTTTGTCTACCTTTTTATAAGGATATAGCCAAGTATAACTCCTCTTATAAGCATCAATCCATAGACCACATCATGTTTTGGGCAAGAGTACCACTCATCATCTCTGGATAGGTGTGTGGTGTTTCCATGAGCAATGGAATCCCACCAGGGGAGCACACCACTGCAGTCCCATTGCTGTGGATGCTCATTTCCATGAGGGTATGGCATGGTCATGTGAAACTTGCCCCGCTAAGGACTGCAGAACCAGGCTTAGTGGGGCTCACACTGTCACAAGCAGAATTAGATGTTTTAGGTATTAGCAGTGCAAGAGGAAGAAAGCAGCTCTTTGGGACAACAGTGGTGTTTAGGGGGCGCATGGGTGTCCCATTACAGCTAACCACCTCTTACCTATCACCCTATCAACGACCCCACCTTGCGCTTTCACCCCCAAGAAGGACCCTACATTGGCTCTGCTCCACTGAATCCCACCGCGTCTTCAGTGTACTACTGCCATCAATCACACCTCCTATTTGCAAAATGGGCCACAGGGAGAACGTGATTTTTTTTTGTGAAACTTGTCTTCCTGAGATTCATCTTGTTTGATGAGAGCCAAGATGTTTCTTGCTGAGTTTTCAACTTCCATAACCTTTAGTCGAAGCTGTTTTTCAACTAAGAGATGGAAAATTGATAACGTCAATGAAAGAAAGCTTTGTGAATTAACTGTTACAGATTATTCCCTTCACCAAGCAGTGAATTTATATTCATACGCCAAGCATCATTTCCTATGCAAAGTTAAACCTGGGAGGTGGTAACCTGGGAATTTTAGGCAGGAATGGACCGGATTCTAAAATCCTACAGCTAGACGTCCTCTGTGGAGTTATGGGGGTCTCTCCCAAATGATTTGTACATAAATGGAGCCAAAAAAAGAATTTCATAACTATTTTCCAAATATACCTGCTACAAAGCCATAGAGCTTCAATGGTAAAACTATTTACTACTGTAAGTCATATATATACATTCAAACAGCCTGACTTTCTTAGAGCAAAAGAGCTTTTCAAAATTGGGAAAGTTTTGAGAGTTCAAAGCAGAAAGGATCTCCTACCAAAACTGGTGAGGGTATTACAAAAGGGGTCTCTCCACAGGGGGAATGATTCTTCTTGTGGTACTAAAATACATGAGAGTTAGCAAGTGCATGTGTGCTTGCTCTAAGTTTTTCAAATGTGAGAATGTATGTGTTTGTATTTTCAGCTGCAAAGGGAATTCACAAAAGAGTCTGTGATTATTCTTGGGAAGATGTGATTTAAGCATGTTTCCAGGTGTAACTTGGAAGAATTATGCCAGTTCCTGAAATGAGTAAATCTTCACCCCGCAAGGTGAAAAATCTAGTGGTGTGAAATTACTCATTTTAGAAGGAGGCCAATAGTGTTTATATGCAGTTTTGAAGACCAACTCACTGAACTTCCAATACTTCGAGGTCTGACCCAGTGGTCACAGGCATTATTTTTCAGTATCTGCTCCTAAATAAACAGCTCCTTTCAGCCACCTTTGGATTGGATGTGTTGGGGATCCAAGAGTCCATCAGCCTTAAGGCAGCCAGCCCACTGTCCACCAGTCCACTGGAATTTTCCTCTTCTCCTGTACTGATTCTGAAGATGAGGATTCACAAGCTTCTCTGTCAAATTTGGTTTCATACTGGAAGGGGGGTCTTCAAATTCGAAAACTATTGCTTGTTTAATGATATGTTATTTTATAGATGATGTAGGAGTTTGATATTTCGTAGATATTTTGTTTCCATTTTGAAGACAAATCGCTAATAATGTTTTAGTGATTCGGGTGAACTATAGCAATCATAAAATAAGAAGAGCAGCATTTGTTATGACTTGTAGAACAACGAAGAACACATTGGGTTTTGATATTATTAGCATTACTAGAACATCTTATAGAGCGTCCTGCATACTGTAAGGAATGAAGCATGGTCTTTAAAGATACACAGAAAGGCTGTAACTGATCTATCTTCTCAAGGCCACTGATAGCAAGTTGCAAATGAGGGCAGCCTTTAATGAAAAAGACCTGCCGCCTAACTTTACATAGTGACAACTCTGTCCTGAGACCAGAGAAGCGTCAGAAGAATCCAATTGTCTAGAAGAAAGCATATAGTAGCAGAATATGTTTTGAGGCTAATGAGGGCCTCTTCCATGAACAGCTCGATCGGTTAAGCAAAGAGATTTCAAACTAACTCCTTTCAAAATTGGTAGCCAATAGCGATTGTTTAATGCAGTTGAGGCCAAATACATCCTATGACACTGCAGGTACAATCTTCCTCCTGCATTTTGTTTCCTCTGTAGATGTTTACTCAATCCAGCAGGAGGGATCAAGAAGAGAGAGTTACAAAAGTCCAGGCGACTAAGAATTAGTGTGTGAAGTCCTGCATTTTGTTTCCTCTGTAGACACTTACTCAATCCAGCAGGAGGGATCAAGAAGAGAGAAGGGACTAAGAATTAGTGAGTGGACCTCCAAAAGTCTAATACAGAAAGTGGATTAAGATAACAGAAAATGTAGATAGATGGTTTACCTGTGTCTACCAAAGATAACTTATTGTCTAAATGAATACCCAGATTATGCACTGACACTGGTAGACATGGAGCCGATCTTGAGGATGTAGGCCAAAGATTGGGAAAAAAGTCACCAGTGACTCCACAAGCCAGAAAAACCAGAACTTCTGTTTTGTCAGCATTGAGTTTTAATGAGTCATCTGACAGCCAAGTTGGTAGAGCATTAATAGAGTTCTGATCTCAAATTGAACACACAAATCTGAACCTGACCTCGACTTGTTGAATGTAATTAAAAGTTGCATGTCGTCGGCATAGTTCCTGAATTGAACCCGAAGGATCAAATCAACTGGACCAATGGCTGAAAAGAGATATTAAAAAGTGTTGGACTGAGCAAGGAACCCTGAGGGACACCCTATGATACGGTATGGAGGAATATGGTTTGGCTGTGATCTAGACTCGAGGTAAGATTTCATTCACTATAGAGACCTGTTTTGAATGCCACCTCTAGACGTCTAAGTAGAAGTCTCTCAAGGGTGATTGTATTGCACGCTGGTAGAAAACTACAACTGCAAGTATAGCAACTTGGGGTAGACTGACATAATTTCCAAGATTCAGGGCATTACTCTCAAACTAATGCTGTTTTTCCTGAAGTTATATGTACACAATAGCTATCAGGTCCAATATAAAGCAAACTTCACACCTTTTATGTCTCTAGTATCTTGGTAAAAGAGGACCCGTTAGTTACCCGCTCTCCCATAGCCCTATAAGCCTAGTTGACAGTGAGGCAAATTTGATTGCAATGGTTACTAATGGACAACTGCATAATCGGCAAGAAGAAACACACAACCATATACATGGTGGTGTTTGAACTAGGATATGAACACTTGACCACACCTATTTCTTTTTTATTGATCAATGACACCGTCAGAGAACAGAAAACGATGCAGTGTGTATTGTGCTTTTAATACTTCTCTGAGGCCCCCAACACGATGGACTACATAAGACTCTGGTGCAAAATAGAGAACTTAAACACGGAGGCACAACTGTGGTCTTTCACTGGACAGTTGCATTCCAACTCCCAGCACAAGTAAAAGACCACCAAGGCAAAGGGAGCGGCCCCTTCCATACCAATTGGGGTCGAAATCTGGCACTTTTCCTTGTCCTCATTCTCTTTGTTCTGTACACCAATTAGTCTTTCCAGTTATTGACTCATGTAATGCCAAAAGAAATTCAGTCAGTGACTGTGAACTAAATACCCATACTACTCACACCAGACAGGGGAAATTCTAGAGAAAGAAGTCAGTGCAGGGATTCCAATATTCCTAAACACCTACAACGATCTTCATAGCGCAGGCAACCCATAGCCAGGCACACACACACTAAAAGTATACAAATGAATAACTGTGACCACACCAGTTTTGTTTGGAGAAAGTTACGCTGCAGGTTTATTTGATAAGGTAATGGGTTAGATTACGGATGATCCAAGGGCAGCCAGTGACGAAATGACCTAAGCTGGATGCCAGCCTGATTAGCCAATGAAGACCAGGAATATACAACCTCTGGTGCTATCATTGGGGGTTCCCCCTACATCTGGACCCCATAGTCCAGGAAAGAACTCATGCACAGAGGTGAAGCAATACCAGGCAAGCTCCCAGTTGCTCAGGCTTACCACTGCCTGTGGGAATAACGGGGCACTATCGCTTTCATCCCGGGGCCATGCCATAAGGTCTCCCGGGGTAACGGAATGAAGTCCCTACGGGATCTTTCTTTTTGTTACTTTTCACACCAAAGTCCTTTGGACTGCCGTGTAACTCTGCCTGCAAAGCAGAAAAGGGCAGTCAGTGACGATATAACCTATGCTGGTTGTCTGCCTGATTAGCCAATGAGGACAGGAATACACAACATCTGGTGATGTACTTTTGAGGGTTCACCCCACATCTGGATCCCATAGTGAAGCACAAGAGCTCACCGACAGAAGGAAAGTGATTCCAAGCAAGCCCCTAGTTGCTCAGGCTTACAACTGCCCGTGGTAATAATGGAGTGCCGTCGCTTTCATCCTGGGGCCCGGCCATAAAGACTCCCAGGATATTGGCATGAAGCCTCTATGGGCACTCTCTTGTGGTTGCTTTTCACACCAAAGTCCTTTGAATCTCCCAGTAACTCCGCCAACCCTCAGGGGAGGAAACTGCTTAGCCAATGAGGAGCTTATTGAATTCCTGCAAATCAACTCAAAGCACTTGTATAGTTGAAATGTCTCACATGACAGAGAAGCTATGTATGTTAAACTATAACTGCACTTACGATGTTGCCCTTTTACGCCCTTAACTCAATTTAGGTTGAAGAGGCTACCTCCATTCACAAATTACCCTTGCTAAGGTATTGCCCCTACATGTACTGAACTGCAATCATGATGCAATCATCTCTAAATGTTTTAGTGGTCAGTTGAATTGACCCCCGACACAGTCGGTCGAATTGATACAAGACATAGTCATGGGTCACAAGTGTACCAGCTGTACACCACAACCATCATTCATACTTAAATGCATAATTCTTGATACCGCGATGAAGGTGTCTCTACAATAAACAGGTCTGGCTTTATACATCAGGTATGTACATTTATTATACACCCAACAGGTGAAAATGTCTCAAAGTTTCATCCAATACCATCATCTTTACACTCTTATTGCTCGTTTATGCAATTTCTAAAAGGTCCCCCTTAGGGGCCGGTGTGAAACTACTGTTCCCAGAGTGCTGTATGACATACTCTATCAAGCACTGTGTACCAATTCATTATTCTATAGGTAGGGTCTGGCTATGCGTCCTCAGTTTACCCCTCATAGACAAAGACCACATTTCTGGGTTGAACCTGCTAACCATGTCAACACCAGCAGTTAAATAGGACCACACTGGATCGGGTCAATGGGAGCGAACAGCTGGCAGCAGCTGTAAATCAGCCCAACATGCAGGTCAAAGCAGGCACTTGAGTGCCGGGTAAGTTGCATCAACTGATAGATGAGTACTACACTAGGCGAAACCAGGCTGGGATTGGTGAGGCTCAAGATTAAATATACATCACAGGGTGCTAAGTTGAAAACTTCCATCACACCCTAGTGGGGGGCCACTGACCGTTCTGCGTCATACCATTTGAAACCCAGTGCTGAGAGGGATCCTTCCCATGCCAGACGACAAATAATCTTTAGTGCTAGATAGCCTCCGTGCACTGCTCTAGTAGGGATAAGAGGCTTCACCCTCACAAAATATAGGCAAATTGAATGCAGGACTGATATCCAATTAAAGCTGCACAATGTTTCCACATGGCTAACTGTGGGGCCTCTGCTCACCCAAACCTAGTCCTGGCTGGACCTGAAAAGGAGCCTTGCCCAGGGTCCCCATAAAGGTACCTCTAGTATTCTGCTTCATTTCCTGTCCATATTAACTGGAAACCCATCACTCATCCTAAAACCAGGAACTACTGAGGTTGTGTTGCACTGATGATGCCCTACACTCAATCATGTGTAGCCAGGTACAACATTCCAATCAGGGTACTGCCAAAATGTAGACAACTGGGGAAGCTTTGTAAAAGTTGGAACCTGGAATAAAGTGTGTGCACAAATGTTCATGTGATTCCTAACATTTCTGGACATGCAGCATGTTTCGTAATAAGTTGTATCATAATTTATCCTCTGAGCCAGGACTTGAAAGCAAAACAAATAAGTTCTACCGAAGCTGTATCTCAGTGACCCTAAAGGTGTATCAGGCCCATTGCTGGAAATTCAAGTAGGGTACTGCCAAAATGTAGACAACTGGGGAAGCTTTGTGAAAGTTGGAACCTGGAATAAAGTGTGTGCACAAATGTTCATGTGATTCCTAACATTTCTGGACATGCAGCATGTTTCGTAATAAGTTGTATCATAATTTATCCTCTGAGCCAGGACTTGAAAGCAAAACAAATAAGTTCTACCGAAGCTGTATCTCAGTGACCCTAAAGGTGTATCAGGCCCATTGCTGGAAATTCAAGTAGGTTTACCAAATGCAAGATGGGAACCCTTGCCACAATACATTTGTCCGCATGGTGGGGTACAACAGCCCCATTAATAAGACATGCCTTTGGCATATGACATGAGTCTTAAGCCTGTGGACCTGAGAAAATGGTTTGTTATGTCATGTTATGTTATATCCTCTTGTATAGCGCGCAGCTGCCCCAGCAGCAACCTTTGTGCCCCTTACCTCCCTAACCATGCCATGTTCCACCTTCCTGTGCCAAGAATCTCTTTTCCTTATTTTTTTTTAAAATCATACTACTGATTTCCTCATATTGACATGGCCTATGTCCAGTACTGAAGAGTGACTTGAATATTAAGAACACTGACTGAAACATGATTAATGGGCTGTTGTTAAGTGTGTTATTGTGCTTTGGATTTCCGAACCCTAATTTCACAACCTGGGTACCACTTGTTTAGAATTAAATGTTGTAGGTGTGCCTGGTTAGGAATTGTGGGTGGAGTTATGCGTAATGGATTTCTATTGAAACCAACTCCCCATCGCCGTTAAGGATGGAGTGGTGAATCCCTGTTCCAAGTGTACACAATCTTTTTTGTCCCGATTACCATGTTCCAATCTGATGGTGTGGCACAAGGAGTTTCCCTTATGCAATATCCTGCCTTGAGGCCTGCATCCCATGCAAATCGCCACGCTGTAAAGAAGTGCTTGGTTATAAGCAGGCCCCATGGAATAATGCAGCAGGAGAAGTCTAAATCAGTGTTTCCCAAACTGGGGTCCGAGGACCCCCAGGGGTCCGTGAAACATTCCCAGGGGGTCCGCAGGCAGCATTTTTAAAAGCACTGCAAAGTTCCTTGTAAAATTAGTAGTTTTCGAGCAACTATAAAAGTATCAAGAAAATGCCAGTGATTAATGTAACTGCTGGAGAGAGATGAGAGTTTTGTCCAGTGGCAGCTTTTACTTATCTAATGTGACACGGAGGGTTAATATGCCACTGCAAAGAACGTCTACAATGCATTTTAAAAAACAGTATTTTATATGCATAGGGCAGTGGGTTACTAATTTTGTCACAGAGATTCTTTTGTCACGGTGCAATTCATAAGGGACAATCGTAATCTAGCACAGTGTCCTATAAACTGTCATCAAAGAGCTGCTTTCAAACTGCATGGTAAAAGTTAGCAACATATGTTTATTCCCAGTCTATCATTATCCTGATGCAGCTATGTTCCCACTTCCTGCACATGAACAATTTTGTAATGCTGTTTTGTCACTTCTATGTGTGCTGCCTAATGCAGCACACATGGAAGTTACAAAACGTCATTTTTATTAAAGATTGTTTATGTGCAGGAAGGGTCACCTTCCTGAACATAAACAATCAAAGGTGTTTTGCTTTTTCTGCTCAAAAAATCAAAAACGAGGAGAAATAAGGTATTTCTCCTCATTTCGCCAAGTTAAGACCAGGTTTTTCATGGTCTTAATTTTGGTGCGGTCTCCTATTTAAGCTGCCCTTGTAAATAGAGGGTAGCGTCAAAATCAATGGGTGTTGGAGTGAAACGCCCACTGCAACTCCCACTGCCCAACTTTTTCACGCTAAGCATTGCATGAAAGGGGGCCTTATTTAGAAGGCAGCGTTAAGCAACAATAAGTGGCTTAACACCGCCTTGTAAATAAGGCAAAGCCCCTATTGCCACAGGAACATCGAACATCGCAAAAAGTGACGTTCCCATGGCGATAGGGTCTTGTAAATATGCCCCTAAAATCCTTACTAATTCGAGTATTTGTTTTGTGTGCACACGTGTGTTTATTTTTTTCGAATTGCTGTTTTAATGTTTGAAATGTAAATCCTACAAATTGCTTGGGGGTCCTCGGCTTCCAGTGGTGACTCAATGGGGGTCCTCAGGAGTCAAAAGTTTGGGAACCACTGGTCTAAATTATATGGCAGGGTTGACTAAATTATGTGGGCAGAATAGTCAAATTATGTGCCGAAATGCAGTCCATATTGTTAAAGTATTATGTGAATATTTTGGAATTTTTCTCCATGATAACACAGTCTTTTCAAAGGTTTCACCACAATAGGAGGATTTTAACATTCAATCAACAGCAATGCACTCCCGAATGGTGATCAGTCAACCTTTGGGAAGGACCTTCCAATGAGCGGCAACACGTCGCCCCATTTTCCATAACTTTTGATAATTTTGAGCTAGAAACCTTTTTTAAAAGTTGTTTTTTTTAATAAATCTGCAAATTATGCAGCAGTTAATAAATAGTGTGGTTAATGCAGCAAGCCCATAATTATGCGAAAAATGAAGCTGCATTGCATAATGCCAGTGGTCCTGGGTATAAAAGAAAATAGTCATGTTGTGATCCGGCGGGAAACCAACTTGTGCGTAGGTGGGCAGTGCTGGGGGTTAACCTCTGGGTAATAAATATTTAAGCACATATGTAATTTGGCCACTTGCCAGTGTAGGTAAACAATGATATGACAAAATGAACATCGGATGTGTGTCACGCTTGCCCTCCCCTCTTCCAACGATTGCAACTTTGTATGACATGAGGGTTCCTCTGCTGTGTGTGGATTGCTGCTTTATATTTGATTGCTTCTATCCAGGGTCACTGGAATGATGTAGCAGGGGAGAGCCACATTTTGCTGCATGGCCGTCTAACCTGCCGCAGGAAAAGCAAACTATGCAGCACTTTTTGTGATAGTCCTACTTCCTTATTTTCTCCTTTTCACTCCTGTTGACACTGTCTGGGCATAGGGTGTACCTCAATAGAACCAGTTTAGCGCACATATAAAGCAATAATCAGCAGAAGTTGGCCAGTCAACCTGTACAAAGGGTCTTTCCCTACACCACCTGCTGCTGTGTTTTTGTAACTTTTGAAAAGTTTGAGCTAAAAACATTTAAAAAAAATAAAAAATCTGCAGGTTATGCAGCATATGGTGGATTATGTGGCAAAGGTGACAAATCCATAGTTATGCGAACAACCCCACCCCCAAAAAGTTATACCTTATATGTTAAACCGTATAGATTAACAAGAACTTCTGTCTATCCAACCAAAGAGGATGTGGTCCGTCGGCTGCGCTGCCGCCTCTGGTGCAGCAAACCAGGGTTCGAGCCTCGAGGTCGCGTCCACATCCTGTGTTTCTGGGCAAATCACTTAATCTCCCCGTGCCTGAATGTGTAATGTAAATACGGTGCTATGTAAAGCGCTCCAATACCTTCGGGTCGAGTTCGCGCTATATAAATATGCAACAACAACAAAAAAGCTTGAACCACACGGTGCAGACTATTTGGCCACCTGGTGCAAGAGTTGAGTGCCTGTCAGCAGAAATGGCTGCTTATCGCACTACAGCAAGTGCTCTATTTGTTTAGTTAAAGATGCACCATGCACACCTTTTGTGCCTTTCAATAAATAACGAAGAACGCTCGGTGTTGCTAAAAAGCTGGGGGCATCCATCGTGTCTAGGCCTGTAGCCTATGTCCAGTGGACAGGACTCTAATTGGAGTGGATTCGCTGTGGCGATTTGCTCAAAGAGGACGACACCTTGCGCTGTGCGGCATATAACGTGGGACCTACACCCCGGAAGTGACTTCACTGAAGGGGTTTGACGAAAGAGAAGAGCGGATGGAAAGGTGTACGGCCTGGCAGGGGAATGCTGCGCTAATCTGCTGCCCGCCAAATTGCCCCCTGCGTGCGGCGCAGGCAGCCACAGAGCTTGCACTCTAAATGCCTCATAAACCAAGATAAATGCGGCGAACTGTGCTAAGAGAAATCATAAACAGGCAAACAACAAATCCCTCAAACTATCCCAGCTTAAAAAAAATCCAAGCATAGAATGAGAGATGAGACTCGGGCAAGATGCGAATAATTTCTTCATTTCTACATAATAATGACAGACAATTGCAATGATATCCCACACAGATATTCAATCACAAAGTGCTAAGCCCTTGGTTCTCCAGCAACCTGCCAGCAAGTTATCACGAAAATGAAAGCATTGTCTTTTCTGGCCAGCTCGCACAGTAAAAACCCTCTAAAAATGTCCTGATGGAAACTATCTGACAACAATCCTAATGTAATGGTGGTGAAAAGGCCCATATCTTTGATCAGTTCATCCACCCTAGAGAAGGCAGGCCTATATTCAAAAGTACCAGGAAGATCGCTCTTCCTAACAGCGGCGTGGCGTGGGTTTTCAGCACCCGGGGCAAGGCAAGTATTGCACCCCCACTCTGTGGACCCTCAGCACTTCCTGGAGCAACATTTTAAAAGAAAAAAAATTGTAGTGCAATTTTCTTTTAAAATGTTGCACCCCCTAAGAATTTTGCGCCCGGGGCAACCGCCCCTGTTGCCCTACCCAACATATGCCACTGCTCCCTAAACAGCAACTCGTTTCTATTTCTGCCAGACACCTAGATGAAAGGAAAGAGCCACTCTCGTACAGGTTTTTATCATCACTGATCCGCAGCGGTCACTGAGGAAGGATCGTTAAATATTTTCAAATAATTTCTACGCCATTCCCCTTCAATCATGTGAACAAGGAAAAGCACACATGCTACTTTGAAGCGTTAGCATGAGGCAGATGGCGGATATTGCAGGCGGTAACATGTAGCTTGCTCGTCCAACCGTAATCCAGGAGGCTGGTAGGAGCAAAACCTGTAACCAATGAAATCAATACAATTTCTTTACAGGGGGTTGGGCTGGAGGCTTCCGCACTATTCGATGATGCTCTGGGCTGCTGGCGTTAGACTGCCTGAGTCGCCTTCCATTCATTCAAGGTCTCGGACTCCCACATAAACCTTTTAATAAAGTAAATATCTTAAAACACAAAGTATAATCTGGGTTTGGCCACTTTTCTGTAGCACAGCAGACCTCTGTGGATTCATATGTACTATATCCTCAAATCATAAGCGGCCTTGCTATCCCTCACCCAGCCCCAACAAGTAATTTTTAATTTAAAAGGCATTAGAACTGTCATGCACGGAACTACAATTCATTCCTCAGTCGAAGCAGCTGTGGTTTAAACAGGGCAACTTTGACAGTGAAACCAGTTCCATGCCTCAAGACAAGGCTGCTTGGCCTCAATGGAGCGTTTATAAATGCCAGTTTTTTCCCCTTTAACAAATAGTGGTTTTGAGACAAGGAAGTGAAGGAGATATGTAAACATACCATATCTATGGAATGGGTGCAACTCCTATTCTAATTTATGCAGGAGGCAACACCAGAGGAATCACCCACGGCCACACAATCTCAATCCCAAACTTCACCCCTATACCCCATTGAACAAACAATAACCAACATGAGGCAACCGTGTGACACATAAAACCACTGTGTGCTGGGGCACTACCAGACAGGCACCTCCGTCCCCGATGGGAGACACCCCCCCCTCGGTCCCGCTCTCCTCCCACTGCAGACACCACAGCACACTAAAAGCAAACCAGGATCAGCCACATAACAGACAGTTACCCAGATACATTCCGACGGCTCCCCAAGCCCTCCCCCCTTCCTCCGATCCCCCCCTACAGTTAACAGTTCTATGTTTTTCCCCAGACACCCCCGAAATCGGCCTACCTAAATTGGGTACACAATCATGGACACTATACAAGAAGGTTCACGGGGATAGAGATGGGGACTGAACACCAACCCACGCCTCTGGGAAACCCACGTAAGCAGGCTCTAAGAAACATACCAATACAAGTAAAATCCGTCTAAACGGTAATCCCCATTTCATCTCACTGTTTCTTACCCGTGATGCATGTTATATGATGGGATAGTTGTTCTGTGCTGCAATGAAATCATCCAAATGCCTGCACTCACCTGTCAACATGTTGTTAATAATGATGTGTAACTATGAACCATGAAATGTAAAAATCCCAATAAAGACATTTAAACAAAAAAAAAAAAAAAATAGTGGTTGTGGAGTGAGATATGCTGCACATGAAAGTGAAGGATTTAAAGAGACATTGCTCAGCATCATGGCTCTCAGTGCTGTCATAGCCTGGACGCAATATCCTTCTTCTGTGCCTTCCAGAGAGACCTGACTGAGCTTGTCTCAAGCAAGCACTGTCTCTTCCCTGATGAACAGTGTCTTTGACTGTCTTGGAGGTCAATGACGACGCGCACAGCTCCATTGAAAGTAGCACCCTCAGAAGAACATGGCCGCACCTAGGGCACTGAGATCTTTCTGGTACCCTGGGGTCGCTGGTGGAAGATGGGGAAAGTACTGCATAGGCAGTGTCCTTGGATACTAAGTTCTAGATGAATGCATCCCCTTCGTGGCTCTCACGTCGGTTCCCCTGACGATGAAGCAGAAAGGGAGAGAAGTGCTTCTTATTTGAAAATGAAGAACTATCAATTCACATAAAAGAGGTCACCGCACCATGCTTACACTAAGGTGCACGCCTGCATGACGCATACAACGAAAACACTCCTTTGCAAACGAGAAATGAGGCAAGGGTAGGAGATGCAGTTCATCTCTTCCTTCACTTGCAGTCAACGTTTTGAAATACTAGTGCAATACATTATTAGGCCGAGTGGCAGGAAGGGCCTCTGCAACAACACTAAAATGAATGAAGTGTTAGTATGCAGGGGGAACTAAAGAGCGGGCAATCAGGCGCCCTACTGATGTCTGTTGCATGAAGGCTCCATAAACGTATGAATGATTCGTGTTAGCATTTGTGGGGTTCTAGCTATTCTTACCTACAGACTAAATATTACATGGGCTTACCCATTATCATTCCCTAGCCAAGCTTTGATAAGTTGTTCTTTTTATGTATGAGTGCGTGTGTCTGCAATCCCTAATGAGAGAGAGAGAGAGAATGTGTGTGTGTGTGTGTGAGTGTGTGTAGATCCGTGCTCTTGTTGGATGCCTGAGCAACTATCGACTGCACCCTTGAGTGAAGCATCATTTAATCCTGCAAACAAAGCTACCTGTTTCCAACTTCAATTGCAGTGTTTATTGAATCCCACTTCAACATTTTGTGTTTGCATTTTTTTCTATAAAAAGTCTGTTAAAAGGGTTTATGAGAAGAAATGTTAGTCTAATGCTTATTTTACCATAATAGTATATTATATTTGTGATAAATGTAGAAAGATTGCTAGAGTGCTTACCAGTCAATTACATAAAAGTTGTCCCCATCATCACCCTGGTCGATGACATGTTCTCCACATTTGACAGGTTTTTCAAACATGGCATCTAGTACCTGAGACATCTGTTCCTGAAAGAGAACAAAACACTGTCACAAACATATTTGCTCAAAAGGGTTCTATCCTTTTGAACCTAGGGAGACTTCACACCCTAGGTAAAGCATACCAGTGTCCGGTTAAGATGTATTTACAAGACATGCAAGTTGTCACTAAACTGATCCTTGAGCTTTGGGAAGGAAAGCAGGAGCCTGGTATTAATGCCGAAAGTATAGGTCAAGATAATCTTATGGTCCCTATACCTCTCGGCATCTCTCATATTGCATACTACTGAAACTGACACATGGGACGACTCTGGAGTGGCTGGAATTGGAGCCCACTCTGTTGTAAAAAAACAATGTTGTTACGCCCTGTGTGTATGGAACTCTGTATGGAGCACGCCATAGAGGAGTCACCTAAACCAGTGATTCCTTCTTAAACCGCTCTAGTACAGAGTTCCATACACACACGGCGTAACAAAATAGTTTTTTAACCACAGATTGAGCTCCAATCCCAGCCACTCCAGTCATCCCATGTGCCAGTTTCACTCTGAAACATCCCACGCATCATTAGCGCTCAGAAAATAACTCTGCATTCATCCTATACATTGGGCAGGTCAGTGGCCCTCCCATGAGTGCCATGCTTAAATGTAAAACTGTGTTCATGTAAAAAGCCCCACTGACACACGTCTTTTCCTCCTTAGGTGTTTCTCAAACCATCCTGTCTAAATTGTATGTTTAGGGGCTAAACACTGACTTGACACAATTAAAGTCTACTGTTTTTATTTGGATTCTGGGGCATTTCACTCTTCGTCAGAGTGTGTAAATACTATTTATGCATCCTGGACCAGCCACTATTTTATGTACAGAACTTCTATAGCACCAGCACACTTTACATTCACTTAATTTCACTTGTACTGCATTGTTTGGGATCACCTCTTTACTTAAGAATTGACTGAAGTATAAAACTGCAATGATTTTTTTTATTTGTTAATAATTAAAATTCAACTGTCCAAACTGAGAAATGGAACCAATCTCTTGATGGTCTAAAGAGGTTCACGCCTCTTTTTAAAATTAGGACTGTGCAACATGCTGGGTGATCCCATGAAAGATCCAAGGTTACATGGCCAGTCAGTTTAATAATCTCTGTGAGAACCAAACTGGATATGCCGAGGACCTTCACTTACCAGGGATTTAGGCTAAAAAGTTAGAACAAATTAACTACCTCTTGACCTCAGAAAGGAGCAACACAGGCTCCAACTAGGTCAGTGGCGGTTCCATGACTGGTTGATGCCGTCTCTTCGAAACATTAGTGGGAACGAACGCAGGAGACAGAACAGGAGCTTTCCAAGAGAATGTTATACAGAGGCTCATCCTGCCGATTGGAAACACCTGTCGCCTTGACGCTTAGCAGGCAGCTACAGCCAGAATTACTTGTGAAAATTCACTTTCTTGAAAAACCACAGAAACCTTGTTTTGAACTTGGTTACTTTAATTCAATGTTAGAACCAAGCAAAACATTGCACAGATGTCCAAGGCAGTGGAATGTTGTTCCACTGTTCTCTACCGAAGCGTTCGCCGAAGGTCCTTATTACGCCTGGCTCGTAAATCCCAGTGTTTTAACAACTCCAGTGGCCAGCTGCATCGGGAATGACTAGTGTCCAGCTCTTCGGTTGGATATTTCAGCAGTTTGAAGCAGGACAAATGTCCAGCTGAAAAAAGGCAAGCAAATGAGGGATAACAAGTGTAGAAACTGATCTCAGCATGTTATTCCCCATGTCCATGTGGATATCCTTCAAGGGCCCAATAAGCCCACAACGCAGTAGTACTGATACCAGCAGCATCAGAGCTTCACAGGCCATCATTACGAGTAGGGTTATTTCACCCAGAGCCTTAACGTCTGGTAGGTTTCTGCAACTCACAATTTCAAGGTGCTCTGGGTTTGGATTTATTGGGTCCACAAACCCTGGACCTGAGGATTCTGGGCCTGGAGACACCAGAGCCTTTCATAGACTGCATAGCTATGGACAGCGCCATCACCCGGCCCTAATCCGACCATGCAGCAGTCCAGGGTGAGCACAGAAGCCCAAACTTGTCCTGCACCCCATCACCCCACACCCTCACCGACCCTCCAGCTCACACTTCCCAGCCTGCTCAGAGCGGGTGGAAAATGTCAGGGGTTTCCCCTGACACTGTCAGAAAACATATGCTAAAGGACCTATTTCTCCTGTGCTGTCTGATTAATCCCTTTTCCAATGGAATTCGCAGGTTCTGATCCCCCGGTATCACCGCACCAAATTCTTGCAAGCTCATAATAAGGGCACCATTTACAATGGGGTCTTAGATGGTTTCTTGGTGTTTGAATCATGTGTCATTAACATTAAAACCCTAAGCAGTGCAGAGCATATTAATGTGCGAAAAATATTTAGAAAATGTGGGTATCAATGTGTTCTGTTGTCTTCTGGTTTTAAGTGAACATGGCAAAATAGCACTGTGCAGTGGGACATGAGACTACTGAAGTCCTGCCTCCCTAATAACAAGTAGTGCAAGGAGTGATACATGAGAGCCACACATTGAGAGCAGGCATCCAGGTGTAATGGAAAGGTGGTGTGAGGTGGGGCCACTAGGTTGCACCAGGCGGATCTCTGTGCGCACATGCTTCTGGCCTGAGAGCCAGATCACCTGCCTGCGAGATAATTGAACCACGAGCCAAGAAGGTATCTGAGGTACAAGCAGTCAGCATGCACCCTGCCCCACTCATATGCCCCACAAGTGAAAGTACAATATAGTTGATCATACCAAAATACAAGATATTTTGTAAAAAGTGTATAGGACCCAAGCAGGTGGTGAAGGCCCTGCCTTTGCCCCTGTGTAGGAACCTAAAGATATCAGCAGAAGCGGCACGAATGGTCGATATGATGGTCGATATAACAAACTCTCACTTTAAGCACCATCCACCAGGATGACATAGAACATCAGAGGCTGAGAAACGGATCTAAGATGCAGAGGACCAATTAAAAATGTATCCTTCAGGTCTAAAAAAAATACAAAAAATACCATTACAGCCAGCAGAGCTCACTTCCCTGAAAGATAGAATACTCTGCAATAATGTGCACCTCATGAGCCCATCAGAGGGGTCCTAATTGGGCCTGATGGAAGACTACTTTAGGGGTCATTGGAGGACATTAATCCTGTCTGTACAATGAGCATGGGTTTAATACCTGAATGCAATAGTCAACAACTGAAAGATAATCATTTTGCCTTTGTAAAATGTTTGTTACTGCCTTATATCGCTTGTGCATGCAAGTAATAACTTTTTATCAGTTTAATCCAGAAGCAATATTTTGTTTTAAATATAAACATTATGTAGCAGAGGGTGGAATATGTGGCAAGTGTGTCCAAAATTAAGTGGAAAACACTGTTGCACAATCAAGTTTTTGTCCGCCAATCTCATACACAAATTATTCCTAAGAATGACATATTGGGGTATGTTTTTGTAGACACTGGGCATAGAACACTGTGGCAGGGCTGGACTGGAAACAAAAATCAGCCCTAGCAAATATGTTCAAACCAGCCCGCGCTGCAGGAGGCTGCGACTAGAATGGGGCCGTAGAAGCAAAGTTGGACGATGGCAACCCATCCAGCTATGAAAGCTGCCCCCAAGTCTGCAGCCCACTCGAAAATGCCAGAGTGTTGAAATGGCAAGTAGTGTTGCACCGATGGCAGAGCCCCCCCCCCCCCCCTCAAGTCCCAGGAGAGAGGAATAGACAATAATGAGACACATGATGTGTTTTTCTAATGCGATTAGACTACTGATTGTGGCAGGAAACAAGGAAGATGTTTAACATAAGAGCAATAGTACATTTAGTCAAAAAGGAATATGAAGGAAGTCAAAGATAAGCTATGTGCCAAGGGGATATGCCAGGCACTTGTTGACTGTGCAAACTGGAGGGTGGTTTTAAAACCTGCCACGGTGTAAATATTCAGGGACTCTCTCCTCTTTAAGAAATATGGCCCTGCACTTCATTGTTAATGTACATTAGTCATCCAGGGTGTGAGACTGGGATGCAGCATTGACCACCCTCTTATGCATGAATAATGCCAAGTGTGGGCGAACACACTGCATCAATCATGTCACTTGAAGTATGTGGCAGGTGATGACTGGTACTACACATCAGAGACAGGCTGGTTGATAGGTCCTTGAGAGGGTTGTGAGTGACACTTGCGTTGCCTAGTAGCCAGTTACATTTAATATAGCTATGTTGATCACTAAGGTGTGTCAATATGTGGGGGCGGGGTATTTATTCCTGAGTTGAGGCAAGGAACTGGGGAGGGTTAATTAATGGAAGGATATGGCATGCCGAGGTCAGAGTGCAACTCAGAAAAACTACCTGGAGCTCTGTAGAGTTTGGAAGACTCTTCTTTGGATAGTCAGGGAAGATGGACTTTCACACTTTGGTCACCACCTTAACATCAAATCATAGCTGTCATAAATTCTGTTACGAGACAGTGCATAGTTCCGTATTAAGAGAACACTGATACACATACTCTTTCAGCAAGAAACACACATCTCTAGGAGTGAACACATTAACCTGCATATGAGGAGGAGTGGCCCAGGATAATTATCCTCTTGCTCATCAAAAGCTAGGGCCATAGATATCCTCACCAGGGCCGTTTCTACCATTAGGCAAGACTAGGCGGCTGCCTAGGGCGGCAAAAGGGGGATGGCGGCAAAAAACATGAGTTTGGCAATCCCCTTGAACGGCCTTCGACCTCGAAAGCGCATTGGGTAGAGCCTTCGACGTGACATCACGTCATGTTCCGTGCCACGGGTGGGGGCCGTGCGCGTCGCTAGTAGCCTGCTGCAAAATTCCAGCCCGCGGCGCAGCTGAGTCACTCGCTGATGACTACAGCCACGCCTGACGTCACCCGGCTGAGGTACTAGTGTGCAAGACGTCGCAGTGAACTGCTAATGTGAGGCGTGCGTGACCTCTACTAGACCACTGACCTACCACAGAAAACCTCAGACTCCGGTGAACCTTTCATCTTTTACCAACCCCTGTGAGTGTAGCACTGCACGCTCGTAATAACTCACTGTTTCATAGCTTTATTATTTAGCGTATGGCCACTTTCCGCTGCCTCTGGCATCGGCCCCTGCCGCAGCCCCCGTCTCCGTATGCACCAAAACGTATGCTGCACTGTAAGCACGCAATGCGCACATGTCCCAGCAGGCTTGAGGACTGGTGGTTCATGTGTGTGCTAGAGTACCATACAACAGTGAATATTACCCGAAACACGAGGCCAGCATATCTGTCACTTTCAGTGCCCAATGGCGAGACACTTTACTAGGGCGGTGCCGCGAGCTGGCGGAACCTGAAGTTTAGCTGCAGTGTGTAAGCTGTTTGCACTACCGCGAGGGCGGTGTAATGGATCCCGCGGCCCTCTCAGGCTCACCTGACCACCATCGGCACTGGCTAACTCAGACTCCCCATCAAGAGCAGGAGCCTGCTGCCTGGCAGCCTGTACCAGAGGGAGCTGCTTGCTGCTGACTTTCGGCTGCTGCCTAACTTAAACATTCTGCAGCAGATTCTTGACTGTGACTGAATCAATGGTGTGTGACATAGATTTGAGCCGGGCCCGGCTCAGAGAGGTGAGCGCTGGCATGTTTATCACATTATTATTTTAGCATCACAATAAGCCCAGATCAAAACCTGTGATCAATTAAGCTGCCCCCTGTCGGAGCTGCCCCACAGGCTTTCCTCGTGTGCTGTTCGACATATGGAGGGTAGCAACATGATCTGGATCACAATCCAAAAGCGGGCAATGGCTGCAGCCCCCACGCAGATCTGGTGGTGCCTCGCCTTCTGTTTTAAGTGCTGGTAAGGCACCCCAGACAGTCACTGCTATGATCATGCAGTGTAGAGATTCCAGTTTGAAACGGGCTGTTTGGTTCTATTTACCTAGCTGCCCTAGGCTGGGGTTTTGGCAAGATGCTTTTTTTATCCCCCTGGGCCCTGCATCACAAAAAATCGAAGGGCCTTCTGGCAGTCAGTGTATCCCCCTCCCCCCGTCCCAACGAAATTTCGGTCCAAAGCAGCTGCTCTGACTCCGAGAGCAGATCGTTGTACACCAAGGCCAGTCTACTCTGCAGAAAAACTAGCAGAGCGGCCACTGTAACTGGCAGTTGAAGTTCTCAAAGAGTGCTAAACGATTGCTGAAGAATAACACCATTAAGGCAATCCATGACACCGATGCAGCGCCTGTTTACATTTCACACGTTTTACTCTATATTGCATTCCTGAAGACTGTGATGTTTCTGTAGATTTTAACAACGCACCAACACAGCGTGCTTATGGGCCATTTCAGAGAGATGTTGAAAGAGAAAGAATGAAAGTGTATAGAGAGTGAGAAACTGCAGAGGACAGTTAGCCTGGATGACAGGGGGGAGAGAGTGATGGTAGGAAGGAGCGGCATTTTTCAATTCTCGCCTAGGGCGGCAAAACATCTAGAAACGGCCCTGATCCTCACAGTGGAAATAGAGCTGTGAAAGTGTGACATTAATATTCTAAGGCAGATGGTGCTAGACTGCATCATTGGCAACCATCCCGCTGTTGCGCCAAGTATAATAGCACCCAACCAACTGACGTAACTGACCCTTAAACCAAATTTTGAACTAGGAAGCCAGGTTTAATTGCTCCATTGGCACTATGGCAGATTGCTTCTCCACTAAAACCAGATGCAATTCTAAGTGCACCGATTACCTTAGGGACTTGTCCCTACTTTCAGATATTGGAGGTCTGTCAATACACTCATGGTGAACTGCAGAAACTACTCACAGAACTCGCATAAAGACCTACTGTTCACCAGTAAAGCCGACTTAGATGTATTTCAACTGCTCCGTCTGGTATCTTCCAACTGCATAATATTGGGGTTTTCAACCTGTGCTTTAGCTGACTCGAGTCTAGGCTCACGCACCGCAAGCAAATGTGGGCTCCAGAGATTCGTTATTCACTATGTGGGAGGCCTTTTAACTGTATCTCATCCAGGCGAGTACGATGAATGAAACTAGCCTCATGAGGCCCCTGATCAGAATTCTCAAACAACTGCATGTGAACATAAAGGTAGTAAATGACAGGTAGCTCGGTAATACTGATATTCACATTGCTGGTGATTTGCAATGGAAAGCATACTCTAACCTAGAGACACACTAAGAAATGTTACGATAAAGATTGCAAGAACAGATTCTATTTTGATGGGGCAAAGCTGAGCATACAATGCCATGGCTTGCGAACAGAGACAGGGGGGCCTTTGATGTACACAAGATTGTAAGTAAAATGTGAGGGGCGGTGTTAGACCAGGCATCTTTGGCGTGGTTTACCCCAAACATTTTGCCTTTAGACCTCCTGTTTTTGTTGACTTCATTTTTGCTGGTCTTAGGACTCTGCACACTTTACCACTGCTAACCAGTGCCAAAGTTCTTGTGCTCTTTCCCTAAAACCTGCTAACACTGGCTCATACCCAACTGGCATATTTACTTTACTTATAAGTCCCTAGTAAAGTGCACTACATGTGCTCCGAGCCTGTAAATTAAATGCTACTAGTAGGCCTGCAGCACTGATTGTGCCACTCACTTAAATAGCTCTCTAAACAGGTCACAGACCTGCCATTGCAAAGCCTGTGTGTGCAGTTTAACCTACTATTTCTACGTGGTAAAATAAACCTTTTGCCAGGCCCAAACCTTCCTTTTCAATACATATAAGTCATCCCCAAAGTAGGCCCTAGACAGTCCCATGGGCAAGGTGGGGTGTATTTAAAAAGTTGGACATGTACTTTTAAGTTTTACATGTCCTGGTAGCAAATTCTTTTAAATGTGTTTTTCACTACTGCAAGACCTATCACCCTTCCATCAAACAACATCTTTTGGTCAAACAACTCAAACATTGTAACCTAGGGCCTTATTTAGAGTTTGGCAGATGTAAGACATCCGCTAAAAAGGGCGTATTTTCCGTCCACCTTATTCAGAGTGTACTGGACATCTGAGCATTCTAAATAGAGTGTGTCAAGAATTCCTGTCATACGAGGGGAGGAAAACGGTAACCGGCGAAAATGGACTACATCTCCCAGGATGCTTAGCGGTTGAGAGGTTATGTAAACAGGAGAGCTGTTACATAACTCAAGGGAAACACGCCCTTATGTAAACAGGAGAGCTGTTACATAACTCAAGGAAAACACGCCCTTATGTAAACAGGAGAGCTGTTACATAACTCAAGGGAAACACGCCCTTATGTAAACAGGAGAGCTGTTACATAACTCAAGGAAACACGCCCTTATGTAAACAGGAGAGCTGTTACATAACTCAAGGAAAACACTCCCTATAAAGGGAGGAACCGGGAGGTACAACGCTGTCGGATATTGTGTTCACACCGACGTACCTGCTTCGTGAAGAGCAGTGTTCCGGAGTGGTGCTCCAGTAAGGCAAGAACGGAGGTAGGTCGAGTCGTTACTCCCTGGGCCGTGTCTTGCCCCATCGTCACCTGTGAAGGACCCGGAATCTACCGGTCAACCATTGAGCTTCGCTTTTTGACTCGGCTGAGTCCAAGCGCAGTGGCGCTTTTGCTGGTTGGAGTCGTAACTCCCAGCCCGACCAGAGACACAGGGACTGCCAGCTGTAACGCACACCAGGAGGTGTTTGCCGCGTTACAGACTCGGAAGTCCACAGGATCGATCGAGCGGCTGCTCTCGGTTCAGTCTTCTTGCTTGTGATTGGGGTATCGGTGACGCATCACCAGGAGGTGACTCCGCGTCCCGGTGCAGTCTGAGGAAGAGGTTGAGCGGCTGCTCCCTTCAGGTAGAGACCCCGGCTGGGTGTTTCCCTGACTCCTCGATTCTCCCCAACACTCTTCGTGCCCCTCACAGCCTACCGATTGGCATTGTCGGCCATTTCATTTCTGCCCTCTGTTGGCATACGCCGGGACCGGCGTATATGCAGAGGACGGTTAGGACCATCCGTGCTGTGGGCTGGTAACGTACTTAGCCTGGAGGATTCCAGTGACTATAACTTTTGTTTATTCTTTGTATTATATTTGCCTTCATTAAAACAACTAACCCTTCACTAGTGGTTGCGTCCTCATTGTCGTGTCTGTTAAACGATCCTGAGACGTTCAGGGCGTTACAGAGTGGCTGCTACATCCGCCATTTTTTGCCAGATGTCCTGCATCCGCCAAACTCTAAATAAGGCCCTCAATAACCACACATACTCTTATACAGAGTAAAAGAGAAATATCAGAATAGGCAATTAAATAATTGAAAAGACCAGACTTAGACGTGGACTTCCTCTCCAGCAGCCAGACTGGGTCTCGGAACACCTGGCATCCGAAATGGGGAGAAAAAACTCAGCAATATTTGAATCTTTTGTGATCAATAAATTTGTTCCTGAGGTATCGTTACAACACATTGCTCAAACTGCTCCTTAAGAGAGTCCACCAGCACGTTTCAGCAGACTGCTGCAGGTACAGATAGTACAGATAACAATAAAGTTAACAAATCACATCACACTTTTTGTTATCATCGCCTTCTACAGAGACAATAGGGTGTTTTACATTAGGTGTAGGCTTTTATATTTGATCTGGAGTTTTTTTTTTGAAACATTGTTTTTTTTTTTAACAAGGTAGAACTTCATTCGGAGAGTTTCTTCCCTGCTTAATTGGATTTTGAGCAACAAGGGAGACATTATTTTCTACTCTTTTTCCATTTAAACTAAAAAAAATGTTTTACTGAGTAGCAGCTGAAAGAAATGGCTTAGGAATTACGCCCTCTAATTGACAGACTTAGGGCTCGATTCTGATGCGGTTAGGAAATCTACCAGATCGAATCGGTTTGGAAATGGTTTCCGACCGACTCGGATCGGGAGAGTCCAACCGACCGAGTATGATGCATCCGGATGCTTCCAGATACGATTTGGTTGGACTCCCATTGACTTCTATGGGAGTCTATGTTCATCATAAACTGGCCCTCAGTTGGGAAGACAAATTCCCGATCCGATTCGGAAGGAGCAAATGCCGTTAGGAGGCCTTCGTAACCGCATCGTAATTTGGCCCTAGGTGAGAATGCTTTCCTAACCGCATCAGAATCGGGACCTTATTGACAAAGGAGAGCAACATTTTGTGGGAAGTTTATTCCTGTAACATGGTTTTATTTTTCTCCAGCAGTTGTTTCGTAATGGAATCCAAATTTTCAAATACTTCTGTAGTTGTGCCACACTACATTTTATTTAAATTAATTCAATTAGTTTCTTAATTTATTACGTTTTAGGAGTGAATATTCTGTTTGTAGTGTATTTGCAAACGTCAATAAAGTTGGGCGAAAATGGCCAATTGTTTTATACAAGGAACTGCTCCGCCCTTTAAGTGAAGGGTTAGTTTCAGGATATTGGTGCCTGGCTGCACTGTGAAAATGTAAACAAAATCTGATTTAAATCTTGCCTGTCTTCGTGCCACCATCTGCTAACATCTTATTAAAGATGTCCTCATATTACCCTGGGACTAAGATTAACACTGGTGTGTTTACAATTTGGTAGTCACAGTCGTATAGTTCAGCTTGGTATTAATTCATTTTATGTGAGGAAGCACAGGGTACAGACCAGTCTAACCTGGAATGCTATTTGAGTTTTGTTTAGTGACATCTTTCTCCTCAAGTGTTAAAAACAGAAATGCATGGTCCATTACTCTTCAACTTGTATACATGCCCACTGTACCAACTAATTTTAAACACACCTCTTGCATTACTATTTATATGCTTATGGTAACTAGATCCACCACCACCTCAAAATTTATGTTGGTAACCTAGTGAATACTACAGAAATCTGGAAAATTGTTTATTCGTTGGTGAGTCAAGGTTTTTGAGCCTCTACAAACCACAATTAAAAACATAGTTCTCTATGTAACAAACAAGAAAGCAATGTTATTCTCGTGGCATCTAGCACCAGGAATATGCCCAACCCCAGCTTAAAGCATCTAGAACCTACTAGTAGTTGCACCAAGGTCCTAGCTCTCTTTCAAACGACATGCTGATTACAGCTTGCCAGATAATTGGTCATCGCTGAGCTTGAATATCTGAATGGAATTGAATGGGCCTACATAAGAAGCTCGCTGTCAGGTTACAACACATACAAAATTAAACAGCAAGGTTGGCCTACAACTGCAAGTAAGAGACCACATGAAACCAAACCTACATTAATTTCCCTACATACTGGTGGATGCCAGAATCAAGTTCGAAGTTCATTGGTGTACCTGGACCCATACATCAAGAATTAGCACTCTCCGGAAACAAAAAAAAGCATCCCTTCCCATGTTTGCCACTCAGAAATGTGAATAGCAGAGGAAATCCTTGGCTTGCATCCATACTGATCCCCACATATTCTGCATCATTTCTGAGTCTACTTTCCCTGGCACATTTTGCCTTTTTTAGCTAGTAAAATACCAGGAAAAAAACTGTTATCTCTATTATTGAATGTTCAAAGGGCTGAAGTGAGATGACCATAATTTGGGTGTGAAGGACTTTAAACTGTGAAACACCCTACCTCGACTCATGAAGGTGCTGCTAAAATGTGTATTTTTGATAATACTACAGTATTTTAGGCTTTCTGTTCTATTAATTTGCCTCATTTCCTGACTTTCCAAGCGTTCAATTGACTCTAAGACCCACAGAAAGACCAATGAGTAACATCAGAGAGGTGGACTTGAACTGTGTTTAGTTAACACAAGCAGGGTCCACATACTAGCAGAAGTTACTCCTCCATCTTTACCACGACCAACCTTCTTGTCAAAACTTCGACACAGCCCAAATTGGTATCCAAAAATATATATTTATCATTTCATCTTTCTCACTCACCTATCTGCTAACCAAAACGGCTTTACAGAAAAAAACAATATTCATAAACATGTTATGAGCGCATAAAAAGTATCTAGTGCCAAGTATTATTATTAATAATTTTAAAGTACATCAAGTGCCTTTTTGCTGACATTTCAAAAGCTATTATTCACTTTTAATCCAAATAATTGTGTTATAATGTTAATATGTATCTGGATATTTTGTACACAGTAGTGAAATGAATGTACCTCAAACTATCAGTGGGCTAGTTATATTTAGCTGATAGGCCATATGCAAGTCCTACAGGTCTAATCTGCTTTTTTTTTTAGATAGATACCAGTCACGCCAGAAATGTTTCCTGTTGAATAAATTAGAATCCTTTTTCCAGTACTTACAAATGAGAGATTGCTAAATCTGTAACATTTAGAGTATGAGCACGTCTGAATTTGATGTGGTCCGTTTCCACGAGGTCTTTCAAATAGGCGCTTGTACACATTTCTGTATTTTTTATGTTCTTAATTCTCTTTCTAATTCCAAATATTGGGAGGATCAGGGTTGTGGTTATGATCTTCACTTGTAAGACCTTGTCTTGCTCAGGCTGTGCCTTTTCACTTAGTGTTCTGCTGACTATGCCAGTATTTAACCAGCTGCACCAAGGCACTTTATTGACACAAATAAATGTATATCATTTCAACTCTGGATTCTCCTTTTATTGTGTTTCTAAAATGTAAATAAACAGTGAAAGCTTGATATTAGTATGTGAATCTTTCCACCAAGCTATTGACCACTTACTGAACAAGATGAGGTGTGAAATGTCTGCCTTAGGCAATGGTCAAGGGTAGCCTTTAGGTAAGTCCCGCCAGCTGCTGCCCCCGTTCTGAACTGTTGGGAGTATTTTATCTTTTTTAAAACAAATCTTTAATCTTTTACAGTCTCTTTTAATGACCCTGGTTTATTTGTTTTGCAATTTGCATCTATTTGTTTAAATACCCTGCCCAATTTCTTTCAGAAGATTTCTTAATCAAAAAGTTTTACAATCCAATTTAGTTTTCAGTGTCATGAAAAGGCAGACGATGTTATTAGAAATTAATTGGTTTCGAAAGAAACCGATGGACCCATATTTTTATGTAAATAATTTCAGCATGAAACTATATAAAATAAAGCCATTTACAAAACAGTTGTGCTAACAGTAATTAACAAAGCAAAGGAAAGGTCACGCGGCGTGAAGGGATTAAAAAAAGGTTGCAATTTAAAAACTGCAATTTATTAGCTCCCAAAATAAACAAATTTAGCAACTAGCATGTACAGATCCAAGAAATAAAAAAACACACCATATGAGACAAAAAAACATATACAATTCCAAATGACAACAGTGATATTTGAAGCCAGCACCAAAAAGTAAACACAAGAAAGAAATGAACATGTTAAATCTTAAAAAAATAGTTTCTAAAATAAGGAGGGCCAAAATGTATATTATCATTTTGAAACTTTCACGTCTGTGGGTCCTGCAGTGACCAGGACTGCACCTCCTAGCTGGGTGCCACTCACACAAAATAAGAAGAGGGAATCCGTCATTTTCATGAGGGTGAAAAACACAAACCAGTAAAAGACTTGCTCCAGTTCTCAATGATAAAACGCCAATTGGAAAGGTAAAATGTATACTTGATCGAAAGGTGGACGATATTGTAAGAAGAACATGTCAGGGAAGTCCAATAGGGGGTTTGAACAATATCAACACAACGCTCTGTCAGTCAAAAAAACTCAACGTGCTCAAACTGTCTCCCAAAGGAGAATGCCAAAAACTAAGGTACTGAAAGGACGAAATTGTGAAGGCGAGAAACCCTCCCACTTCTCACCCAAACTACTGCCGGCTCCATTGCATCTGAAGAAGTTTCCTTAGTAATATCAAAATAATGAAAAATGTCTGCTTTATAACATCTCCTTCTCTAATAATAAAATACTAATTATTATAAAAGAAAAAAATGTTAAACTTTTAGGAAACGGGGTCCAGTCTCTCTCCGCTCAAAATATTCGTAAAAAATGCAAACATTTAAATTGCTAAGTCTTCTTTTAACCCCTTCCCCGCTAATGACGGAACCGTTCCGTCATGAGCCACGGTTGGCGTGTGCTCATGACGGAACGGTTCCGTCATGACAATCCTGTTGGCGGCCGCTCCGCCTGCGCGGCGCTGTTTCCCCGCCTGTGCGGGGCGACAACGCAAATGGGCGGAGTCATGACAGAACCGTTCCGTCATGAGCACAGCTCAACTGTGGCTCATGACGGAGCGGCTCCGTCATGAGCACAGGCCCACCGCGCTGCCCCCCTGCCCCCCCCAGCGCTGCAGCGGAATGTCCGCAGCAGCGAAGGGGTTAACCGATTTTGAACTTCCATTCAAAACTATCTGTGCAATCATGTGACGTTGTGAAAGAAACACTAGGAGGCGCTAAGACATAACAATTATGCACAAATAAAAGCTAAAGAGAATAATTTCCAAAATATTTTTGAGGATGACATATCGGGGCAGGTTAATGGGTATCCGGCGATCACCCGGTGATTTTATCCAGGGTTCTGTAAGTTACGATGCAGTTTAATAATTAAAAAAAAGGCCCCAAACATGGTGGAAGCTATGAACAACTCTATTGAAAACCTGATTGTCTGAGCAGATTTTTAAAGGCAAATAGGAGGAAGTTAAAAAACATAACCAGAATAACTTCATAAGCAGATTCGAAAATATTGTCATTAATACTTTTATTTAAGGATACTTAAAGATAGGAGAAGAGCGAGCGACATTGACATTTTAGGCATGTGGCTCCCTCATCTATCAGTAAATACTTCAACTAAACAATCTATTTGATAAGATTCAAATAAAAAATACGGCCACTAATTCGTAAAATAGATTACAAATAATAAAATATATACTAGTCACTACCTCAATTAGTAGTAAGATGCAAACTGGCTGTAACATCATTCACTCTTGCAACACATTGTCACAGGTGTAGTGTTCCACAGTGTCAGCGCTGTGACTGCCCGTGGGTAGCAGTCAAAAGGGTTTGCAGAAAAGTCAAGAAGTGTTTTGATCAGTGTGTTTTTGTTTTGATCAAGTGATTTGTAGATTTTCTCGTTGAGTTTGTGGAGAGGGTCATCCAGTATCTCAACAGCAATCTCTGTGGAGGTCTGCCGTTCTTGTGAAGTTTTTGCAGTGATTTCCGGTACTTTTCCTGGCAATCGCTCCAAACCGATGAAGCATAGGTCATTATGGGTCAAATAACTGCATTGATTGCATGCACCTTGCTCTGGATAGGCATTGACTTAGTCCTCAGAAGCCGGTACAATGCAGCCAGTTTTGTTGATTTTTCAGCTGAGTTTGTATTCTAGTGTCACCTCTAGGTAGGAGCTGCTGTTTTTCCCTCTATTTCTTCTCCATTAAGGTGGATCTGTGGATGCTCTTAGACCTTCTTTCTGGCGAATAATGTTGCTGTTCTTTTACTTGTGCCGAGGTTCATCTGCCAGTCAATATACCTTCCAAAGATTCTGCTGAGGGATATTTCAAGGTTCTTTGCCACTTCCTT
Source organism: Triturus cristatus (assembly GCF_964204655.1). NCBI lineage: Eukaryota > Metazoa > Chordata > Amphibia > Caudata > Salamandridae > Triturus > Triturus cristatus. Next base: position 1,114,468,352 of record NC_140585.1, read on the forward strand.
TTTGCTAAAAGACTGGGAGAAGACAGCAACATCACCAACATAAAGCACAAGGTTTGTTTTCTTTAAGTATGTGTGAATATTGTTTGTAAATAGTTTGAAGAGAAATGGTCCAAGAAGTGATCCCTGAGGTACTCCAGCAAGAACAGGGTGTACTGTTGAACACTCTTCTCATACTAACATGGAAGGTGCATTCTGCCAGGTAGCTAGTCTGCAGGTTCACTGTCTAACTTGGAAACCTCAACTTAATGAGCTAGCAGATCAGTGCTGTGTGCCATACTTGGTCAAATGCTTCGGCTACATCCAGAAAGACTACTCCAGTTGGATTAGATTAAAAAAAATGTTTATTTAGACCTTAGTCTAAAAACGTTACTAAAAATACATCTTAAAATCTATACTAATATAAGGGTACTTACAAGGCACATCTCAATGTAAATAGAGCTTTTAAAAGGTGCCCTGTTAATAATGGATCTCATACCACCCCCCCTAGACTCTTGCATTTTATCCGGCAGCTCTTTTAAGGACTCCCACATAACATTTAAAAATCGCCCTATTGTACATACAACATTAAGAAATCTCATATTTATCAACAGGCTGAGTGCTTGGTCTCGATTAATAATCTTATAAGTGATAAAAACAGGTTTTAAAAACGTTTTCCGCTCCTCTAAAAACCACAGGCAATTCAATAAAATGTGTAGCCTGCTACATTTTACTTTCAGTCCACAAGTACACAAGCCCTGCATATCTCTCATTGCTGTTTTTAACTTCAAATCTAAATGAAATGGATTTAACCCCTTCAGTGCCCATGACGAGCTGGACTCGTCATGGGCTGCGGTGGCGCTGTGCCCATGACGAGTCCAGCTCGTCATGAACTCCGCCCGCTAATAAAAAGCGCGGCACTGGGCGGGGAAAGGGGCGGGCATGCAAGGGGTTAACCCGACCTTACATTTTAGCACAGCATTCCTAATCTTAGGGCTTGGCAGGGCCCCAATATAAGCGAACCTTTCATCATTGCTCCAGCTTTTAACCAAAAACTGGGTAGACTCTAGTTAATTTTTTGATGTTAAATCCATGGCTTATTATGTCCACTGCTCTGAAAAGTTGATAATTTGTTGAATATTCTTTCCCTATCCCAAACTGTGCTTTGGAGAGAAAGCTTTTGCTAGATGCAAAGTCAATGAGACAGGCTAGAATGACCTTTTCAACGAGCTTTGAAATACCATCTATCAGACTAATAGGATTGTAGTTTGTAGGAGCTCCTAGTGATTTCCAAGTTTTACTTCTTTCCAGGCTTTAGAGAAGTACTGGTACTAGATTCCTGCATGGAAAATCTCACTAAGACAATCCATTGCTGTTTAGGATCATCTAGTTAGTTATTCTATCTCCTCCCTTGAGCATTCCTCATGTTCGCCCCTACTTTTTCTAGTAAGTGTTCCAAGTGATGGTAGGCCACTTCTTCTACTTCTGTTGTCAATTTGCTGGCCTGGTTAGGTTTGAAGTATTCCACTAGGGTGTCAGCAAGGACCTCAGCCTTTTCTCTGTTGTTGCATGCCAGGAGAATCTTGCCTTGCATTGGTGGGTTTGGTTCCTTTTGTTTCAGTTAAACGACAGGACATTCTGCAGAGAGATTTGTCAGAGTCTTTCAGGTTAGCTGTAGCAGCTTAACATTTGTCACCTCTGTACTGCCTTATTGGTGTTTTTAGCAGTTTTGTGAGCATGTTGAATTTCTTCAACAGGTCTGGGATGTGATACATCTGCCACTGTCTTGGTTTTTGTTTTTGTCCGCTATTCACTGCTTGATGCCTGTAGGAAGGTTGTGGATGGAACGTCATTGAGCTTTCTGTTGAGGAACGTAGCATTCTATAGCCTTGTGGGCTGTGGCTGTGAAGTGGTTTACAGTTTGTTCAATGTCTACGATGGAGTATAAAGGACCAAGAACCGGTGTTTTACCCAGGCTTCTCTTGTATAGACTCCTATCTGCCTTCTTGAAAGGTTACCTAAGACCCTGTTGGTGATTTGTATTTCATCTCTAATGGTGATCAATACAGGGTTTTGGTCGGATGTCAGTGCTTATAAAGTCTCCAGCTGCATAGAATGGGAAAGGTTTTTCATGAAGAGGATATACAAGACATCTGGTTTCTGACTTGCTGTGCCATGATAGTGTGTTGGATGAGCTGGACCAGCCACTACAAAGGCAATCTTTCTTGAATGCATGAGAATAGCATGTCCTTTACTGGTTGCAGTCTGAGAGTTTCAGCACTGGTGATTGGTAATAAGGTCGCCTCCAATTATGGTTGGGATGCTAGGGTCCAGGCAAGCATCTATGTCACTTGCACATAACTTTTTGGGGGAGAGTAGGCGGCAATCAAACAAAGTGCATCTGCAAATGTCTGGACCTGTATACCAGCTGCTTCAATGCTGCCTGTTAGTGGTAGTGCAATCTCATAATGCTTTACTTTTGTGTTGATGATCACAACTGTTCCTTTGCTACTGGCTACAGTTGAGCCATCTGTGCACCCCACTTTTCAAGGTCCAGCATCTGGGCCTCCTGGGAGATGGGTCTCAGAGATAAGCGCTGCACACACATTCTTAGTTTCCATCAGGCACAGGAACTTATTAGTTTTCTTTTTAATGCTGTTGGCATTCCACATCAAGAAGACAGAGTTCCGCTTAGTCTTGGTTGGCATGCTGGTTAACTTCTTCACCATGAAAAAGCCTGGTGACGAGGCTCGCCACTGTTGTCACTACTGGGTGGATGTTCAACTCTTCAACTACCATTGAGACCTTTACGATGAGTTAGCACTGCTTATTTCACAAGACGAGACTGGGGTGCTTGATATTGGAGGATTGCCTTGCTTGGGTCCTGCAACATCTGCGTAAGTCCTTCTTTCCATTCATAAATTACTATGGCCACTTTTTGGGGAATGACTAGAGATATGACTTGGGATTCTGTGTACTGTGCCAAATTTCTGGTTGTCTGTCTTCCACTCTCCATGGTTGGTAGATGATGGATGGCAAGATACCTTTGGTTGTAGCTGTGGTATTTTCTTCCACAGTTCACCCTTCTTTGCTTTCTGCAGATAGGGACAGCCTCAATAGCTTGCAGGGTGATTTCCTGTGCAGTTTGCACATGTCGCTGAGTCCGTATCTCTGCTTCTGGTGCATTGATTGGAAGTGGTTCCCTTCCACAGCATAAACAAAGTGGTTTCTGGTGGCATTCGAGAGGTTGGGTAGGTGCAGCAGTTGGTGCCTTTCGACATAACCATTGTGACAGAGTGCACACTCTTGTTTGACTCATGGGGATACATTTCTATATCCCATGGATTGGACCACCTTCAGGGTCCCACTGGTGGCACCACTTCATTTGATAAGGCCATCTCAAATACACATACACTGTATCTTACCTTTTCTTTGGTCCTGAAGAAGTGCTAGGTGTAGAGAGATTCAATGTCAATCGTTACCAGAAATTGAGTGGTAGAATCATACTCAATAGTCTCCAGGATGGTTACAATGTCAGTGGTATCATGTACATAGGAAGGCAGGTTAATAACAGTTTCTCTGAGAAAGGAGTTATCAAATTGTGACAACGGCTCAAGTAGAGATTGTACCCCACATACAATAGGACGTCCAGGGGAGGACACTGAGCCTTATAAATTTTGGCCAAAATATAGAATGCTGGAACACGAGGTGTTGTATTGATTATAAAATCAGCTTCTTTTGGGTTAACCATTTTTTGTCTTTAGCATTAGCCACCATCTCCTTAATAATACCCTGTAGCTCAGGAACAGAAAGAAAAATGACTATTCAATATGGGCTGGTGCCGGCACAAGCAGCATCCAGTACACAGGAAGCAGGTGGTTTATTAGTGGAGATGGCTGCTGAGACCAACGGTTGCCGAGAAGACATGGGCGCCAGGCCGGGCAGTGAGTCTGACATGCAATGGGCTAGACCGGAAGTTGTGATACCGAGTTGGGACCTGTAACTCTAACAAATGCGGGCAGGTTGCTAAATGGTCTGTTTTGAGTGTAAGAGGGAAGCATGATGTTAGTTCTTGCTGGATTATTTCAAGGCTCCAGATTGCGGTTTTGAATTATGAGGACCCTTGAAATAAGAAAATGGAATTGAGGAAAGAGCTTATTCAAAAACAGAGGGGGCGATGATGTTGCATGATAATAGTTGTGTTAATATGCACATATCTACTTCCAGGCTTTTTGGGCCTTTTGGTCTTTTATGATTTGTATCGGTGGCTGGCTGGTAGGATTCCACCTGGCAACTACCTGGTAAATATACTTTACATAAAGTACTGGAAAGCGTAACCTGTGTTGGTTGAACATAAAGATATACATATCTAGGTTACTTGCCTTTTCATCTTTTTATCTCCTGTTTTAATAAAAATTCTACAGATCCGGCGCATCTTTGAGGTGGAATTGGGTCACTGTGACCTGACGAAATGGTCACAAAGTCATTGGCAATGAAACATGTTGGCCGTTCAGGTTAAAATGATCTAAACATCACATTGTTTTAAATGAGTACGGACACTATCAAAATTAAAGACAGGTGTAATGTGCTTCCGCAACACAATTTTAAGGAGAGCACAATTAGCCTCCCGTGTATAAAAGGGATCTTTAGTTCTTAGTTTTTGGTTTGATTTCACTTTATTTTGATACACTTTTACTTCAAACTACACATATTTGGGAGTTTGGTTACATTTCCTTTTGTGTCAGGAAAGTACCAATGATGACACAGTGAGCTAACTGATGAGTACCTACCAGTAGCTCTCCCGGTGTTGCTTTCGTGAGGCACTCCCTTGACTCACCTCACTTTTTTAGACCTGCATAGTTGTCAAAGTTTTGTGGGTTTCTGGCCTGTTTTGATTAGTTTTATATACTAAAATGACACATATGGGGGGTGTATGACTAGACAGCAAACTCTGACCCACAAAAAAATGGTGCGACTTTCCCGTACAATTTGAAATTTTATGTGTAATATATAACCAGGCCTTTGTATATTGACATTATAGAGTGGAGGGCATCCTCGTTTACTGTTCCTCTTCTGTTCCCCTTTTGAAATATAAGCTTTGTAACTATGACATGGGCAACATTGTATATGCCCACAGGACACGGTTAAGTATATTTATCTATGTGCACGAATTGTCATGTGGGACTCAGTCAAGCCTAGAGAGCTCATCTGTATGTATGGGGGTTCTGTTATGTACTTAACCTCATTCAATTCCAACTTGATTGTATACGAACATTACTATAAAAAGTACTGTGCCCGGACAAAGTAAGAATTTCCGTCATACATATATTGTACTCATATATTTACAAACAAGGTGTGCAAATGTGAATGTGTAGTACAGACAACTCAATGCTCACATGGTGATTATATTTACAACATTGAATACACATAGACACTGTACAATCGCCAATGGTTGTGTAATGTTCTAAGTTCAAGTAAACATAGGGAAGTTCCAATGAATTTGCAGTCCCTTTTTGTTGGGTCAAGCCATGCGGCAGCGTGCATGTGCTGCCCACTCTGCGAGACATGCTGTAGTAGTGTATGCTTTGGAAGCCTTGTCCACTCTCTGCCCAAATTTTTCATTTGCTTTGAGTTATTGTCCTTCTTAAATGCTGGCTTCTGGTATTAATTTGCAGCACGGGCCGCTTTCACTTTTGCGGCCGCGCTTGTTTATTTAATTAATTTACAGTGCGGTCCGCTCACTTGAGCAGCTGCGCTTGGCTATTTAATGAATGTTCTATTTTTTTCTCTGTGAGGGGCACAGGCGGGGCTAGAGCCAGGCACGTCACGCGGCGCTGGTCATGCCGTGCCCTTCAGCACAAGGACTGCTGTACAATAACCAGGTTGTAATTTGGGGCAGTAAAGCTTTGGTATTCGACAGATAAATCAATAAGCAATGACGTGGCAGAGATGAGACACTCGCAGGCTGAAGGCGTCAACAATTAATCTGGATAGCACTGCAAGTGTTCTTCTTGGGCAGAACCAGCCCCGCAGATACCAAGCGCTCACATTATACACAGGAGGGGCCTGACTTCAAAGAGATATTGGGTTCACCCTATTAAGACCCCATTAGCATAAGAATGAAGCAGTTTCATGTGAAGAGAATGTAAAACCGAAGCACTCAAAGTGTTTACAAATACCCCGTTTACAGTTACATTATGTAACAAGTTACAAGCCGCGTTACTTAACGAGTAACCTCAGATCCCAGCTCCTGCTTTGGGACTGTGGACAAAGATGTTCGGTGTCTTGGGTGGGGCTTGGAGGGCTTTTATCCACCCTTTGTGGTTAAAGGTAGGAGCCCTCGGTGAGCTGAACTCTACTCACAGAGGGGAACTTGTATGTAACCAATGGTCAGCATGGATTTTATAAATGTTTTCCAATATCGCAATAAAATCTAGTGGAGCATTTTGCATGCCAAATAGACCACCATAATAGAGGTTTGGTACGGAGTGCAAGTTCACCACATTTTGGGGATCAAGGGACAGAATATTATATTGGTATACCCGGCCACTCTTGTACACTGATCCCAGGAGTTTGGTTTGCCTTCACAGTGGTGAATACATGGAGTTGGGACATTTGTTGATGAACTGCTAGGAATCCTTTTTGGTCTTCTGATTCTGTCCTAGAATGAATGGTTGACAGATTGTTGATGTTATCCTACCTACACCAGGGTGGTAAGTAACTGTAGCGGTGGAGCATACCATCCTTCTTTACTTTTTTAACCTAACCCTGGTTAGTTCTGGTACGTAGGGTCTTCAACTCTCTGTTCCCTACTTATACAGGTGGAGAGGTTGAATGACTACATTCTGAGGATACCTCTCAAATACTTTTGGGCTGAAACGTCGACAACTCCCCCCCCACCAATTGGTTGACAACTACAATTAACATGAAATGAGAACCTATCAATAAGAAAAGGAGGAAGAGCCTGGCGGCGGCAGCTATTTTAACACCCAACCACGAATCACACCCGGGAAGTGATTTCACCAAACCTGTGGGGCTAGCTGGTAAGTCCCACTTCTCCGCTGTATTACTGAACTCTCCCCACCATGACTGTCATGGGGGAAACTGTAACATATGCCGGAAATGGGTAGAGATCCCAAACATTCATTAAAAACAAATCCATAATCTTTTCTAGGTGACAATCAAATCTGGGGAAAAGTGCATCTCAAGACAAAATAAGTCTCATATCTAAAAAAAAAATGGAAATCTCATCTATGTATTTTTCCATCTTCCACAAACAGCTATAAAAATGTTAATATTTTAGAGAAAGTCAAAATCCACAGGAGGAATAGAAATTGGTGATAACACGTCTCCCTCGTGTAGATTTACAGAAGCAAGTGAACCATGACCAAATGTGCAGCAGATTCAGGCCTACCTATTTTACTTTTAAATAGGGTACACTTATCAAATAGTTCAAATTGTTGTAGAAATTGGGATACATATCCGCGTAAGTCTTATCTTGAATTCACATTCTCTCAAAAACACAATTCAAAATCCTAATATTATTTTGCATCGATTAGAATGTACTTTAGTTTTACATCACAAAATAATACAATATTGTTTCATAGTGAGATGTGTTAGGAAAAATACTTGTGTTTAGATGTTATGGCATGCCTTTATCACTGGTTACCAATGCTGAATTGACTAGGCATGTATCAACTGTTGCTCCGGTCCTTTGTTTTCGAAGTACCACCTTGTCTGCCAAATTGTACATTTGTGAATAGACATTCATGGATCTGACATTCATTCACCTGGTCTAAAATAGAAGGCCAGACGTTGCTAAACGCCCTCCGCGATCTCCCTTCCACAAAATGGGTGTCAGCTGACATAGAATGTGAGGACGATATAGAAGATGGGGCCGTTGCCTTCTCCGATCGACTCTGTGCAGCAATCAATACAGTGACCCCGGAAAATAAAATAAAAATTTGCATTAAAGGCAAAGGGGCCCCGTGGTTTACGGAAGAACTTAGGACTTCCAAACGAGTTCTACGCCAGAACGAACGACTTTGGAGAAAAAACTACAATCCTCAGGCCTTGGCTGATTACAGAAGAGAACTAGCCTCATATAAAAAAGCGCTGCTGCGTAGCAAGGCAGTCTTCTATGAAAACAGGATACTGTCTGCCCCCAATAAACAAAAAGAAACGTTTAGAATCCTGAAGGAACTTAGTCAAAAACAATCACAGACCACCCCACCCAGCAAGGAACAATGTAATAACTTCCTCACATACTTTTCAAAGAAAATTCAGGACATCCTGATGGAGATCGGCAACTCTCCCTGCACACCTTTACCCAAAATAGTGGATAACTCGCAGGTCATTACGGCCGATTCCCTTTCCTCCTTCTCCTCGGAATGGATGTCCTTCGAGGTCTGGCCAAAAAGACCAAATCTGGCTCCCCAGCCGACCCCTGCCCGCCTAGTATCTTCAACCTTGCATTCCCAGAAATTGAGCACGACATCCTGGCTCTTCTCAACGCCTCCCTACGCTTAGGGAAGGTTCCTAGCTGCTTCAAGGAAGCTATAATTATCCCCCTCCTTAAAAAACCCGGTGCGGATATATCCAATATGAACAATTACCGCCCCATCTCCCAACTTCCCTTCCTCGCTAAAATACTTGAACAGCATGTGCTGCAGAATCTCTCCAGGTTCCTTGAAGATCACCATCTTTTGGGGGACAGGCAAGCAGGCTTTCGTGCTCACCATAGCACCGAATTGGTAATGCTATCGGTCCTCGACGACATCAGATTAAATCTCGACAATAAGATGCCTTGCGTGCTGGTCCTTCTTGACCTGTCGGCAGCGTTCGACACGGTCAACCACGCTACTCTTCTGAAAAGATTACGTTCATTGGGATTGGGGGGATCTGTCTTACAATGGGTCACCTCTTTTCTGACAGATCGCACCCAAAGAATCCAGATGGGTGATTGGGTCTCGGAGAAAGGCCCTATTACCTGTGAAGTCCCGCAAGGATCCGCACTCTCACCCCTTCTGTTCAATATTTATCTCAGCCCTTTAATCAAGGCTCTGTCGGCTATGGACTGCCAGATTTTTAACTATGCAGATGACACTCAGCTCATTCTCCATATTGAGAACTCTCCCCATGCACAATCCAGGGCAAAAGAGATTTTAAGCTTTACGGTCAATTGGATGACGGCCAATTCACTTAAAATTAACCCTGACAAAACCGAAGTCCTGGCAATGTCAGATGACCACAATCCGTGGAACTCCCTGTACTGGCCCCATGAGCTGGGTGAGGCCCCTGTCCCGATCCCGGTGGTTAAAAGCCTGGGCATCAAAATAGATGACAAACTCACCCTGGCCAACCAAGTTTCCACGGTCTTTGGCACCTGTGTGGGACTTCTTCGACTGCTAAGGAGGCTCTCCCCCATTCTCTCATTTTCCACCATGAGAACTATTGTATCTGCCATTATCTTGGCCCGTCTCGACTACGCCAACTCCCTGTATATTGGACTTCCTGACTTCTTGGTTAAAAGACTGCAGATAGCAATGAATGACGCTGCTAGGCTCATTTTTAAATTACCAAGACACACTCGAGCCTCGACTCTTCTCCAACGCCTTCATTGGCTCCCTGTGAAACAAAGGGCTAAATTCAAGGGCCTGTGCATCGCCCATAAAGCAATTTATGGCCAAGCTCCCTCATATATCAAACAGCGCCTCACAAAATACGTGCCAGGGCGCGTACTCAGGTCCTCCACAGGAAGTCTGCTTTACTGTCCCAGTTTCAACTATGTCTCCAAAGGAGGAAGGGCCTTCTCCTCCGTTATTCCCACTCTTTGGAACAAGCTTCCCAGCCAACTTCGAGCTGAAGACCGCCTTCTCCCTTTTAGGAAACAATTGAAAACCATCTTGTTTATAGAAGCCTGGGCTTAACATAACGATCAGTGCTCTGCTAAGAGTCTACGCTACTCTTCTTCTACAGCGCTTAGAGACCTTTTGGTATTAAGCGCTCAACAAATCCAAATTAACATAACATAAATCTTCATCTCTCTCAAAAATCCCCACAGGAATTGCATAACTCTCTGGCTTAAAATAAATGCTACCTACAGGTCACATACACACATATACACAATATACATACATACATACATCTATATGCAACAGGTCTATTAAACTGACATGCTATCTTAGCAGGAATAAAAAATGTAACCTTTCGGTCACGCACCTCTAACAGTCAGTGCTTAATTTGGACAAAAGGTACAGGTGCCCAACATTCATCTTAAGAGACTGCCACCCATTTTCATCGCTGGCGCTTGCCCCTTCCACTGGCGGTGCCCGATGCTCGCATGGGCCCATCCCACAGCCAGATTGCAGTGACCCAACAAAGTGAGCGAGTAAGCTTTCCTCAATGGGATTTTTTTTGTGGGTTCTCCAACCCCAACACCATTTGGAGAAAATTCGGTATTATGATTTACAGTAGATCTGTCCTATCCTTCTTATAGTCAAAAAAGACTACACCAGAAGGACAGAACTAGCAGTTGTCTTTCTATCTTTATGTACAAGTTGCCCCAGAAAACAAAAACGCATTATGCAACCTAAGCAATACTGTTTTATACTTTATCATCTTTTTGACACACACACACACATTCGGCACAATGCAGAAATGTTGATTAGATAACTATATGAGTTCTCTTACATTATCCACACAGCGGCGTCGCCTTGATGACAAGAGCCCTAATGCAAGCAAAGAATATGGGCTGCTGCCCACTCCAGGTCAGTATTAAAATACAGGCATAATTGGGGTGCAGTGGTCCCCTCACACCAGTGAAGCACAGTGTCACCGCACTTGCTGCAGTAATAATTGCTGCACCCCTGAGTACAGGTCCCCAATTTCCTCATTCTAAATGTGTTTCCTCTCCTCCTCTCCCCTCCTCTCTCCTCTCCTCCTCTCATTTCTATCTCCATGCCTCTCTCCTCTTATCTTCCCACCTTTCACTCTTCCTCTGTCCCATTCATCTGTCTCTCTCGTCTCTTCTTTCTCTTGCTATCCTTAGCTCCTTTCTCTCTTCTCTTCCATACATTAATATTTGTGGCCCCTTTCTCCGCCTTTAACTTTTGCGCATCTATTTTCCTTTCTATTTCTTTCATCATGATACCATGCTCCCATTCTGTTCTTTTTCCTCTTCTCTCTACCCTTCACCTGTTTGTTTTCTTCTATCCCTTCCACTTATCCTCTAATTTTTCCCTTTTTCTCTACTTCATCGTCCCTGAAGAGTAAACACAGAGCCAGTTCACAGAAAAGCTCTGTGCTTAAAAATGTGGCACCGTCGGCCTCTATATTACCTGGAGGCAGTGTAGGGAAGGCTGAGGCCCCTCTGACCTCTGGGCTCCGGTGCCCAGGCACCGGCTGCGCCACTGGTAGCTGTGCTCTTGAATTCACAGCCTGTGACACAGAGCAATGCACCTCACTTCAAACAAAATGTATTTCCTTCCAGTTCAGAAGCATCTTCTAGCCTAATGAGTGTGCCCGGTGTTTCAGGTCTTCTTGTAACAAAGTCAAAAAACAGACCTCCTTTGGATCTATATATTTCACCAGCCAATAAACCACACAGACCACACATTAACCGGAATGAGAATGGACATCAAAAATGCAATCAAAGAGATAATATAAAATTTTTTTTTATCACAAATGTATTCAGATTTTCACGAATAGTCACATAAATCACAAAATATATAAAATATTGCAAAGATATTTAATAAAAAACTGACAGTCTCCAAACTTTATACACATAGAAATAAAAAATAAATTAAAAAAATGTTTTCATGATTCAAAGAAAAGACAGGTAAAATCAAGAAATACACCAATGATCATACAAAACAGTGCATTTGCAAATTGGGAAAGAAAGAAAAGACAAATTAATCCTATTAGAACAAGGAAATCGCCAAAATCAAGGATTCATCGGTTGTGACCACAATAAAAAATAATCCAAATGTACATGTCACAGAACCATTGTCATCACAGATTTCGTATGATTTCCTCTCATTCTTGTAACAAATACAGAAACAGAGAAACATTTTACATATCTTGATAAAGCCCGTAATGGCGGCAAACAATCTTACATGCTCCATATTTATATCCTTCGTCTGTGGCTGGTACAACAACCAAGAAACATCTGTATCAAGCTAATCAAGCAAGAATATCACCTCCAGCTGAATGCAGAGTGGTAAATTACAGAACCCGCCATAATGAAACCACACTTTCTGGGATGTCCCTACTTGGGGCACCACGTGGCCGACACTAACCATGTTCCATAACAGATCACACCATGCGCAAACCTGCGACAGGGCTTTAGGGATTAGACCATAAGCAAGACAGTAACCGCCCCCCCCCCCTCCCGACCAGCCCTGCCCCACCCAGCTCAGACACTTAGGAAAAAGGATGAAAAATCAAGGTCATAGAAACATTTCTTTTCGGCATGATAAGTACCAAGCACATGACTTCCAAAACAAAGGTGGTTTGGGTGGGTATTTGCTTCACATGTACTGCCAGTCGCTGTTCAGAAGAAGACTCCAGAGACAGCTACCCAGGTGCAACATGGGTTTTTAACCCATGACCCTTTCCTCCAGGTGCCATGACTTTGGGCCAGAAGTGACCACACATGGAGCATCTAGCAAAAACAGAAATGCAGTTGGTGCTCCTCCATGACCGAAGCGCAAATAATGGCACCCCTCCAGGATTTGCAGGGGGCGCCTGCCATTGTCCATTAGAACTGCCGCAAAAAGGCTGTGCCGCTATATACATGCTTACAATCTATATGGATATATTTTAATATTACAAACTTCTGGGATTGGAGACCACGCTCTGCAGCCATCTAACAGCAGAAGAAGTCAGAGACTGGTGGGATCACAGTTTCCTTACATGACCTAGGATGTCACACACAGACCAGTGTATTACTATAGGATCTGGGGTAACATTATTGATAGAACCAAGGTCAGGGGACTCAAATGTGAAAATAAATTATGAGAACTGCAGGTAGTATAGGAATTTAGCATGATTATCCGCTTGATAAATGTCAGCAATTTTATCCATTCTAATATTGGACAATACTTTAAAATTTCACTGCCAAAGTTCTTCTCCCGTCCCTTCGCACTCACACTACACTCTATGCTCCCTGTCATTTTTGGTTGCTACTTGTATCTGGTGATCTTTGAAAGTAGAGGAGCATGTCACTGGCCATGATTCCCAGTGAGTGACGTGAGTAAGCCAAACTTCTCTGAGTTTTTCCCTCCATGTCCTGAGAAAATTGTGAAAAAATGGATGTAAATAGTGAATCGTAAAGCACAAGTTTAACGTGCATTTGCTACAATGCTTTGGATTCTGAAATGTCACCCATGATACATTCGATTGACTTAATGATGTGCTTAAGCCCGACCCTCCAAAGGGGCAGGCTCTATCCCTTTCAAAATTTCATCTCATATGTCAGAAATGAATCTCCACTATGCTTGGGCAAGATTTTTGTCATTGGTGTCCCCCGTATGTCGAACATTATTTCCAGCATACCAACACCAGCGCATTCCACAGCTTCCCCCATTATGTTAAGAATTAAATACAATATGCCAGTGCAAGCATTTCGCCATATATGCTTCCCATATACCATGAATGTCGAAATATCTCCTGGTCTTCTTTTTATTCCGTGCTGGCTTCTTCCACCCACTGGAAGGAAGCTGGCGATAGGCCTACATTGGGATAGAGGCTTGAGTTGCAACTGTCACCCGCTGGAGCAGTGAAGCACCACACTCTTAATAAAGATACCACCTCTTACCACTAACTTCAACACGAGGGCCACTGTTTCGCAGCCTATCATCTCTTAACCTTGATTGAGGCTGGCTTTTCTTAGCTATCTCCTTGTCTGTACACACAACACTTGGACTCTTCTCTCTATAGATAGGTCCTATATTCCACCACAAGGCAGTTACCCAATGTCTGCGACACAGAACTAATATTTCAACAAAATCAGAAAACCCATGTTTTTCACCAGAAACACATTTGAAGGTAGTACAATTGAGAAATTGTTAATATTGTTCCTCACAATAGGACCATATTATTTATTTCAGTACACTTGGTAATAAAATATCACCATTTTTCAATGTAAAACATGCAGAAACACAAGATGTGGTCCAGTGAACATTCTTCAAGCATGAGAAGTTAAGCACTATCTTACCGGGTCAAGGCTCTTGAATAGCAGGATGTCTTTGCAAGCCTCTTGCAATCTGTTTCTCTGGTCATCTGTTTTTGGATAAATTATCTGTAGAACACCAAGAAAAGACACAAGTAAATATGAGCTTGCTTATGTTGGTTAATATCATTACATTGCTCTGATAAAATCCTAAAGACCGAAGAATCCGACAGATTTATGTAAGTGACTTGAATTTCCCATATGACTTTTGAAATCCACAAAGACCATCTGTAAGAATGCCAGACTCAGTTTCCACATAGTGTATACTTTTGAGTGAAAGCCTGCTCCAGTGTGACTCGCAGGGATCGTTCAATTAAGTAATTTCTAGGTCTGGTGCTGGCCAAAATCTTTTTTCATTTTCCTAAATGTATGTGTATAATATACTTACTAATAGGTATTTTCATCCAGCCCTCTTCATGGGTTGGAAGCTGTTGCTCTGTTATGTTATTCACATTTTTCTTGCACCCACTACAGCATACTGCATGGGGCAATGGGCCAGCCCAATCCAGCCACTGGTTAACTTCACTGGCAGTGACGGCGTTCTTCCCTTTCACAAGGAGCACATCCATATACAATGTAGGTTCTTTAACTTTCATGGTCTACAATGACAATGTGCCCCTTTGGCACCTCCCTCCCAAAAAATGACTTCTAGAGATGCCACTAGTCATGGGGTTCAACGTTTCTAGCTAGAGGTCAGGGAATTGATCCATCTCGTACTGAAGCATAAAAAGACGGATAATTTTCTAGCAATCTCGGGAAAACTTTATTAGCTGAGGGCCTCTGAGGAAAAACAAACCGTGAATACCAAATATTGTAAGTAGTGTCTCATATCAAATCCTCAGACATGTGATTCCACTCATCAGATGAGATGGGGTAGACCATTTGACACACTCAGCTGACCTCTGAGATGGCTAGGAGGAACGTCTTTGTATCTTCCCCACATTACACACAGTATTATTAAATGGAAATAGGCTGGACGTGCTCAAATATGTCTTCCATCGCTTGTAATAATGCCTTGTGAGATTGTTAGTAAAAATATATTACAAAAACATAGGCTGACCTAGCAAAGACATTCTGTATGTTAGAAAAAACGTTATGTGACTATTATACACAGAAAATGACTGTGTGTGAATAATTGCCACCCTTACTGTCTCCCTCTATTTTTGTAATACTTGGACTAGTGTAATCACCTTCTAAAGGCCTGTCATGTATTTTCTTATTACAAGTGAGGATTGACACTAGAACTCACTTGTAATAAGACCAGTGGCCTGTAATAATGTATTAAAGGAGACTAAAGATGCAACAACCAATCGGCAGGCATACAACTCATTGGCCTCTTTCGCTCACAAATTGTAAATGAGATGGTAAGTAGGGCCGCTGCTAAGCATGTGTTCCTGCTTAAGTCAGCATTGTTTCATATAGAATTATGTTTTTAAAACAAACAAAAAATGAGGGCAACGTAATTGCCTTATTTGAGGAAACATGTGCTCCAGAACCGTAAATCACTACGGCCCTCTAGTGCCACACAGGGCTCATCAGAAAATTCCCTGCATGTCTGGTAAGTATAAACATAAGCCTGGGTGGAGTTTGCGGAGTTCTGCTACGCGGAACTGTGCAAAGTGCAAAAAAAGCCCCGCCAGGCTACGCGGAGGTCAGCAAGCAGAGGAATGCGTTAAATAAATGCAGTTTGCAGTGATTTTCAGTGCCAGGTGCTTTTCCGCACTGTGCAATCATCGCAAACGGCACCATGCACAGCTCAAGGGGGCGCTGCTTCCTTTCTGCTGCTTGAGTAGATTTTTACTCGAGCAGGAGATTTCTCAACACAAACGGACGGTTTCTCAATGCGAGCGGTCGCGAGCATACGCAACCACTCGCAATGAGAAATCTGACTGCCCGCGTTGAGAAATCTTGCCGGGGAGTTGATTTTCCATGCTCGCGCTCGCCAACTTGATGTTGACGATCGCGAACGAGGAAAAATCTCGCCGGGAGGTGGATTTTCCTCGCTGGCGCTCACCAACTTAACATTGATGAACTTGAGCGAGGGAAAAAACTCCCCTATGCAGAGCGGATTTTTTTGGAACTCCGCGAGCTCCGCATAACACGGAGTGCGGAAAACTCCGCAAGCTCCGCGTAACTCAGAGTGCGGATGGCTCCGCGTAACACGGAGTGCGGAAAACTCCGCAAACTCTGTGAGCTGAGCGGAGTTCACCGCCCAGACTTATATAAACATAGAGAGAGACTGGCAACTTTTTACCAGCAACAAAGAAGCTTGTATGTTTGTAGGCAATCACAAGCTCCGACCTGACCCTTTCCCAACCTGTAAATGGTTGGAGATTTACTCCAGCAAATGACTGCAAGTGAAGTAATAGAATGCGATCCCCATGGTACTGACCTTTGATTCCGTGTCATCCTCTTCTTCGTCGGGATTGTAGGCTTCAGCGCACACTGCAAATAAAGGATACAACAGTCAGGTACATGTAAAATATCAAATTAAACAGCATCACTTCTCAGACTTCTTACATACACCTTTACGCTGTCAATATGAAAATATCTATGCAAATTCATGAGCGATCTGTTTGTAAACAGTTTAGTGACTTTCATCTGCATATAATCTATAATATCACAGTGCAGCTAAAAAACATAAAAATGTATTTGAATGCATTGTTAGCACAATCCCCATCTCATGGTGACTCTCAACTAGGGACTCATATACACAAAGGGCTCACAGCATATGCATGTAAATCTCTCTGGCCCTCCGTGTGTACACCTCTACACCTCCTCGATTGAGATCGCCTTAATACTACTCAGTTGACGCAGCAGGCTGAGTGCTGGGAGGCGAAAGAGGCGGACTTTCAAAAACAAGCACTGGTAAAGCCAATAGGTCTGGGAATAATGTGCTATTGCATGCAGCGTAAGTACATTGAAATCAGATAATAAAATGAAAGATGACCTATATTGAAGGTTCTCTTGCCTTTGAAAAGTCCTGCTTTTGTTTCTATAATGTTTAATGCAGATTTTCTAGGTCAAATTCTGGTCAGACAGCAAGGCGCCTTCATTTCAGTTCTTCTTTAGATTCTATGACAGAAATAAAGGAAGGACTTTGTTGAAGGCTCCTGTGCCATCTGACATTCATTTCACGTAGAATCAAAAGACAACTGTACGGACAATAAGGAAGACTTCAATATAGAAAGTCCTTTGTTAGGTTGAGCCTAAAGCCAGCGCACATGCAATGCGAGACTTGTTGTGGTGGAGTAGCAAATAGAAGCCCCACCCACTCTCTGCCCATATTTGCCATTGGCTTGTGTCACTGTCTGTCCTAAATGCTGGCTTCTGATTCGTAAATAGGCTTGTTAGTCCCTCCTTAGTATCGCCTCCTCTTCATTTGTCACCTCCCATGGAAACTGGCCCCTTTACTACTGTTGTTACACGATAAGTGATATTTTAGACTGTGAGCACTATTTTCTTTAATGAGGTTATCCTCCTTAGGCATGACATGCTTTAGTGCCTCCTTTATCCCACCTCCCTGCCCGCCCTCCTTCCCGTTGTCCGCGTCTTCTCACCCCACACCCCTCCGTCCTCCCTCCCGTTGTCCGTGCCTTCAAAATCCGCCCGCCCTCCCTCCCTCTTGTTGTCCATGCCTTCTCCCCATCTTCCGCCCTCCCACCCATTGTCCGTGATGCCAACTATTTACAATGCAATAGGTCTGGTGTAATGCGAGACCTATTGCATTGTAATTGCTTGTTTTTAAGTCTGTCAGCCATGGGAAACTGGTGGCAGGTACAAGGGAACTGGGAAAGAAGGAGGTTCATTTGGGGGGATGAGGAGCACACAGGGGAAGCTGGAAGCGCGGGGAGGGGGAGGAGGTGGAACGAGAGGAGGAGTGAGGAAACGAGGAGTACACTGGAAAACAGAAGAAAGGAACAACAGGGTTTGGTGGGTGGAGGAACAAGAAGCACATAGAAGAAAAAAGTATGCTCAGGAAAGAGGAACAATGAGCTGGTCACAAGGGAAGAAGCCAGAAGTGGGGAGAGAAGCCAGTAGTTGTAAAGTAGTTCCTAATGCAGTTCAATAAAAACACTATAACACCCCATAACATTCAATGAACGGCAATAGCATCAGGCGAGAGACAATTTCTCCTCTGGGCTGAGCCAAGATGTGATTGACAAAATTTCAAGCAAATGGATGAACGAGGATGATTAGAAAAAGCCAAAGGTTGAAGGGTATGGACCCAAAGCTCACTTTAAGTATATGGTAAATAAAAGGCCGGTAGAAGACTGAGAGATCCAGAGTTCCAGAGTAACTGCAAACAGAACCTATCCTGTCCTACAACTTAAGCAGGCGGCCTACAGGGCCCTCGTCACGGAGGCGGCCAGAGGCCTCTGTAGAGAGCAACAGGGGCGACTGTATGATGTGGGTGACAAGGCTGGTAAACTGCTTGCGTGGTTGGATAAAAAGGAGAGAGCGAGTCGTGTGGTCCCGCTGATTGAGAGGATGGATGGTGTGCGTGTCACCGAGCCAGAAGACATTGTCTCTTGTTTCGCGGATTATTTCCGCGAGGTGTATTCCCCGGTTTCTCCCTGCTCGGAGGAGGATTCCCATGCCCTGCTTAGGGATATCGCGCTGCCTTCCCTTTCGGTGGAGGACAGGGTGTCGTTAGATGCCGCTCCTACCTCTGACGAAATTGCCCTCGCCATACGCTCGGTCGCATCCGGCAAGGCCATGGGCCCGAACGGCATCCCTATCGAGTTGTATAAGCTGCGACTGGATGTACTGGCACCCCACCTCCGCGCGATGTTTCTGGCGGCCCACTCGCTGGGCTCCCTCCCGCAGGACCAGCGTCTGGCTACAATCGTGGTGATCCACAAGGAAGGGAGACCCCGAGACCGGGTTACATCCTATCGGCCTATCTCGCTCTTGAATGCGGAGCCCAAAATCCTCGCCAAGGTGCTAGCCAACCGGCTGGTCGGCGTGGTGGGCGATCTGGTCCACCAAGACCAGTCCGGCTTTATTCCCCATCGCAACACGGCCCTTAATCTGCGGCGCTTGCACGGGGTGCTCGCGCGTGTCCCGTTTGTGCAGGAGCCGGCCATATTGGCGTCCTTAGACGCCACCATGGCGTTTGACACGCTCGAGTGGCCATACATCTGGGCGATGCTGGCGAAGTTTGGATTTGGCCCGGGGTTCATCAGCTGGGTCAAATTGTTGTATTCGGGCCCATTGGCGCAGGTGGTGGTGAATGGAAGAGTATCGGTCCCATTCGAGCTGGGACGGGGCACGCGACAGGGCTGCCCCTTGTCGCCGCTCCTGTTCGCGCTGGCCTTGGAACCCCTGGCGGAGTGGCTGCGGTGGCACCCTTCCATCCGTGGTCTCCGTTGGACCCCCGAGTATGAGGACCGCGTGTCCCTATACGCTGACGATATCCTTTTGTACCTAGCCTCCCCGCGTAAATCACTGATTGTCCTGGTTGATGTTTTGCGCTCATTCGGCCGCAACTCAGGCCTTGTCATCAACTGGGCTAAATCATGTGTGTATGTGCTTTCCGGGGAGGCTCCCGTCCTCCCGCGGGACTGCCCGATCCAGATTGCCTCTCAGGGGTTTCGGTACCTGGGTGTTTATATTACTCTGGACCCGGAGGCCCGCTACGAGCGGAATTTGCTTCCCCCCCTCCAGCGCTTGAAGGAGGACGTCGCGCGCTGGCGGCGCCTGCCGCTTTCGCCGCTCGGCCGGGCGGCATTGTTTAAGATGATGTCGTTGCCACGCTTCCTGTACGCTCTCCAGAACACTATGGATTTAGTCCCGGCGCGCTACTTCCGTGAGGTGGAGAGTCTACAGCGCCGCCTGTTCTGGGACGGGAGGCCGCGTATTGCCCTGGCGAAGTTGACGCTCCCATGGTACGACGGGGGGATTGCCCTCCCGGATATTAAACGGTATTACTGGGCCTCCCAGCTAGCTGCAATTAATCATGGCCTTTACGGGCCCGCCTTAAACCCGGCATTTGAAATGGACAAGATGCTCCTGCCTGGTGGCGACTATAATCGAGCGCTCTACTCTGGCGCGCCCGACCCCCGCCTGACGGGACCTACGCGTGTCATGGTGCGAGTATGGCACGCGGCTAATGCAGCTATGGGGTGGAAGGACCGTTTGACCCGGGCATCACCGTTGTACGCGTCTGAGAGATTGGGCTCCCTGTGGACCTCGAAGGGCTTCGAGAAGTGGGACACGATAGGCATCAGTAAAGTGGGGGATCTCTGGACGAGGGGGGGCTTTAAAACATTCGAGACGCTGCAGACGGAGTTTCAGCTGCAGGGCAGTGAATACTTTCGGTACTTGCAGGTCCGTCACGCACTGGGCTCCGTCTTCCCAGACGTCGCCTCCATCCCGGAGTCTTCCCCCCTGGAGGATAGAGTGCTGGATGGCCACGTTCCGGACAGCACGATCTCCCTTATTTACAAAAAATTGATTAATGACCGCTCGGGCTTGCTGACTGGCCTCCGCGAGGCTTGGGTTGCCGATGGGCTGGAGTTGGACGACGAGGACTGGATTTCCGCGGTGGCCTCTCCGAAGGAGGTGGCCATACCGGCTCGCCTTCGCTTCGTCCAGCTTAAGATACTCCACCGGGTTTACCTGACGGGGCCAAGGCTTCTGCGTATGGGCTATGCTGAGGATGGGTTGTGTAAGCGTGGATGTGGTGCTTTGGCGACTTTTTTGCATATTTTGTGGGAATGCCCGAAGGTGGAGCGATTCTGGCGTGGTGTGCATGAGGTCCTGCGAGTGGTTACGCATGTCGCGCTGCTTCCTGAAGCGAGGAGATGCCTGCTGAATGTGTGGGAACCAACTGACTACTCGGTTCCGCAGACGCGATGGGTGACTCTGGGATATATGATAGCTAAGCGTGACATTGCTCAACTGTGGGGATCCCAGAGGCCCCCGGCGGTGTCGGCCTGGAAAGAACACATGGATTGGTGCATGTTCCGAGAAAAGGTGGTGTATGTGGCGAGGGGTAAGCCTGGGGCATGGGTGAAAGTATGGGGCCCCTGGAACGCCTACCGCGGGGGTATCTGCGCGCCACCACTGCTGCCTGCTTCCTCACCAGCCCCGTCCCCTTAGTTGACTCCTTTCCTTAGCCCCGGGCACAGAGGTCCCCCAGTCCTCGATCTGTTCCCCTTCCCCTCTTTAGACTCCTGTGGATGGCTGGGGTCCCCCATTCGGGGAGCACGTGCTGTTACTTTCGATTGCGGGTTGCATTGCGGGTGTGGTTTTTCGTGTTGTTTGTATAAAATGAAACCGTATTGTGGGGTCAGAGTGATGTGGCCCACGACGTTGATACCTCCTGATTTTGCTTCTCTGCAACGCCAAGTGTTTTTGAACGTATGTCATATGCTCCTGTCATTCTAGCGGCCGGCCGGAAGGTTGTAGGCCCATACTTGTATATTCTTGAGATCGCAATAAACGGTTTCAATAAAAAAAAAAAAAAAAAAAAAAAAAAACAGAACCTATCCGTACTCTTACTTTCACCTTTCTTCCATTCTTAACGTTTGGAAGCATATTATCAATTGCTTAATTTGTAAAAGAAAAAACAGTATTTGCAGGGCTCTAAGTTTTATTTTGGAGCTCCCTACTGGTGTTGTTGGATTATTTTTCTCTTCCTCTATCTTTCTCCCGTTTGTGCTTCTTTCGCTCTTGCTTTTGGTCAAAGCCTGATGATGAAAAATAGTCCTGGTTCCCAAAAATGAGTCGTAGTGCCCACCTCCTGCAACCACTAGCAAACATAAAGGACTGTCTTTGTGTGCATCAAAGGATTATGACAAGGATGCACAGCCTCTTCGCGACTGGTCCAATTCCACACAGTCCCAGCAGTGGTCATGAGGGACCCTGCTTGTAAGCTACGTGAACCAGTGACTGCAAGTCAAAAAAACTGCATTTTATAGCAGCCTGTAAAGGACCCATGAAGTAGAAACCCCTCTGGAAGAGTGTGGAACACAGGGAGGTCACTTGGGATTGCAGAAAAAAGGTGAGACTTACATGGCAGTCATTCGTCTTTCCCAGTAAACTAGGTTCAGGGGAATAACATCTGGGCAATTCCTCAATTGTGAAGCAACACTATTAACAGAAGGCACATTCAAGCACACACAGATAATTGTAGAGATGTAAGAAGAGGGGACTGTCAACACCACAAACTCAAAGCTTTGAGATTGACATTTTATTAAAAGTGGCAACTATTTAGTCGGTTGGCAGGTAAATAGTGTATTTTCTTTGCAATTTACCTGGCCACTGGCTAAATCGGAGAGATTATTTACTGTTTGACCGGTGGCACAGCAGATGACAGAGTATCTTCATTATTTACCCAGCCATTGGCCAAATAATGGAGATTATGCTTTTTTGTCTAGCGGCCTGGCAAATAGCAAGGAAACTGAAGTATTTGCATGGCTGCTGGCTAAATAACAGATTATGTACTTTTTGGCCGGGAGCCATGCAAACAGCAAAGAAACTTTACTATTTACCTGACCTGTGGCTAATTAGCAGACATTAGGTACTTTTTGGACGGGGGTCGAGCAAGTAGCAAAGGAACTTCACTATTAACCCGGGCAAAGGCTAAATAGCAGTGGTGGCTCCTCCATTAGGGCAGAGGAGCATCGCCCCATTACTGAGAGCCAGCTGATGCAAACATAAAAAATAAAATGATGTTAAAACAATTTTATTATCATTTTATTTTTCCTCACAAAGCCGAGTCATGGGGGTGGGGCCATCCTTACGAAAGCAGCAAGCATGGATGAGTAGTGGTAGACACTGCAAGTGCACATGTCGGTTTAGCCGCTGTCTTAGGACAGCCAAACCGACATGCGCACTTAGATTTCTCCAACCATAGCTGTGTTGCACAGCTGGGTGGAGAACAGCAGACACAGGCTCCCAATCCCTGTGGGAGGGCAAAACCGGCCCACTGAGACCAATCCCGGCACTTCTCTCATGTTGAGTAATAGTATTAACAGCATGAGAGCTGCATCTGGATTGGTGTAGGAGAGTCTGGGAACCTGTGCACCTGCAGTAAAAGAGCAGAAGTACATCGAAGCGGTGAGGCGGCAGGTAAGTTACCTTTTTTTTTTTTTTTTTACTATCCCCAGCACAGCCTCACCACTTTTTGCTGACTGCAGCTGCCACTGCTAAATAGCAAACATGCACTAATAATCCTCCTTGTTTGCAAAGTAGTAAGAAACTTCACTCTGTACCTGGCTACTGGCAAAATAGACCAAATTATGTACAGTTCGTCCAGTGGCCAAGCAAATAGTAAATAAACATCAATATTTACCTGACTCCTGGTTAAATACCAGAAATGTGGTATTGTTCTGTGGGTGGCTGTGCAAATAGAAAAGAAACTTCAAAATGTAACTGGACAATCAGGGCCAGACTGGGAACCAAAACCAGCCCTGGCAAAGTGCAGGGCCTGGCCCCCGGGGCTTGGGGGTGCCGCCGAGCTCGTTGCCAGGGCCGGTTTTCAGCCGATTTTGTTACAGGGCGATTTTGCAGGTATGCGGCAAAAACGGCCCTGTAAGAAAACGGCCCCCAGGGGCCCAAAACCGGCCCCCATCCGTGTGGCGCACTGGGGGACTGCCCGGTGCCCGCCATAGCCAGTCCGGCCCTGTGGACAATGTCTAAATAGCTGTCATTATGTACTGTTTGCCCAGCATTCTTGCATATAGCAAAGAACCTTTGTTACTTACCCAGCCTCTGACTAAAAAACAGAAATGATGTATTTTTGACTAGCCGTCATGTAAATAGCAAAGAAGCTTCACTATTCACTCAGCTACTGCATAAATAAGAGACTGGGTATGCTATTTGGATGGCGGTCATGCAAATGGCAAAGAAATTTCACTCGTTAAGGACTGATGACTAAATAACAGACATTATGCACAATTACGCCGGTGGCTCTGCAAATAGCGAAGAATCTTCATTAGATACTTTGCCTCTGGCTAAATATCAGACAGTATTCATAATTTGGCCAGTGGCAGCACCAATAAGTAAAGAAACTTTACTATTTAACTGTTTGTTGTAAAAATCTGACATTACATATAATTATACCTATTACAGATATCA
This sequence comes from Triturus cristatus, assembly GCF_964204655.1. Taxonomy (NCBI): domain Eukaryota; kingdom Metazoa; phylum Chordata; class Amphibia; order Caudata; family Salamandridae; genus Triturus; species Triturus cristatus. The sequence continues at coordinate 1,114,492,650 of NC_140585.1, forward strand.
AATGACACTTAGCACCAGGTAGCACTGAAAACAAGGAGGGAACATAATTGGTGCGCATCTCTTTATGCACCTTTGTGCTAAAACTGGTTTAAATGCAATTTTTACAGTGACAACATTAACTCATATGTCTAAAGATCCCAATAGCCATCGAATATAATGTTTGAATGTATCCAAGTCAATTTGGAAGACAGGGTACAGAATACAACTCCATTGTACCAGGGGCCAAGACACAGGAATTTGGGAAGCCTATCATGTAGCTGTATCTTACTCCACAAATTCTCCAGCTTCTTAATGTTTATCTGAAGAGGTGGCTAATGAAGAAGGTGATAGCTAATAACTCTTCTAGAGTTGTGAACTCATATCAATTTGCCAGGGCCAGATATAGGATTACTATATGGTTTCATGTTATCAGAAAATCTCTTTTTCTGCTCAGAGTTTTCATATAACAAATCAGTGTATTCTGGAAATAGTAAATCTGGGTCAGTTAAGTCACCTGAAAACAATTAGTTTTGAAAGCAAAGGCCACAATTGGACTGGTTGTATCCTAGTGACATAGTACCATCTGATAAGCCTAGCCATATAGGATCCGGGATTTCTTTAAATAGAACTTGTTGCATAGACACCCTTCTGCAAGGCACCAACTCAGCGTCATTGAGAGGCTTCATTCATATCCCGTGACAGAAGGAAGAAAAACTATATAACTTTTAAAGAGATAAGATCTATGTACCTAGCCACTTGTCAGTCAAGTTATTGTTGGATTCCTTCATAGCAATGTTTGGCAAGTAAATATTATCTAGACTAAATTACTGCGTGGATGGTAATGACATTGTCATTCAAGTCTAATTCCTTTAAAAACAACATTGGGATGGCTGATCAAGGATATATCCTGCATAATCAGATTTCCAAATACCCACTGACAAGTTTCTGTCCCTCTGGCCCCCTCATTCACCCACAGACCACTGTGCTAGCATGTGACAACATCTGCTGTCACCCAGAGCTGTTATACACTTTGCAGGCTGTGATGTTTGAGCCCTTACTTATCATCACCATTTTAAGTGGGCTGAAAAAAGTGAGGGTCTCTAGGCATGGACAGCATAAGAAGCTTGACTGAGAACATTTTACAAGGGGTATATTCTAGTGTAAATGGTATCGATTTCCTGAATCTGGTGCTCCTCGTTCTAGTCCTTTCTAGCCCTGGTTTTCCTGGCCTGTTCCTTCCTTCCACTTCCTTGTATTGGTCCTTCCTAGTCCTGATGATCTGCTTGGTCTTGCTCAATGGGGCTCTTCTTGTCCTGGTCCTTTTGGATCTGCCACTCTAGTTCTCGTAGTTTGGTCATCCTGATCCTCCTGCCCCTGGTCTCTATCTTCTTGGTCCACCAGTTACTAATTTTACTGGTTCTGGCTCTTATTGTAGTATTTTCTTGGGACTAGTCATCTTGGTTTGGGTCCAGTTCCCTTGGCTCTCCTGGATCTGGTTGTCCTGGCCCCTCCTCATTCTCCTCACCTCTGCTTGCTACCTCAAGTCTTAGTTCTGCTGCTCCACTTGATGCTCGGCCCTGGCCCCCTTGGTTCTCATTACCCAGTCTTCCAATCCCGGTTCCTCGTCCCACTTATCCTGATCCTTCTAGTCCACCTGATCCTCTTCCCTCTGAGCCCTGGTCCTAATGCCCCTAGTTTACCTGATTTTGTTCTACATAGTCCTACCCATTGTCATCCACCTGGTCATGACACTCACTGCCCCAGTCCTCCAAGTCCTCCTGCCCCGTCATCCAGGTTCAGTGCTAACTCTTCCTCTTAGTCCTGGTCCTCGATGTTCTGGTCATCCTGTTCCTTCTTGTGGCTATCCTGATCCAAGCCACTTGTTTTGGCCCTCCTATCTATAGTCATCCTGATATTGGTGCCCTTATCCTGGTCCTCCATTTCCTCTTCACCCTGGTTCCAGTTGTTCTGGAATGCCAGGTCTTTAAGGTCCTAATACTCCTGGGCCTCTGTGCCTTGATCTTTCTGGTCATCCTGGTTGTGGTCCTACCAGTCCTCTTTGCACTGGTTCTCTTAGCTCCTGTCCTGTTAGTTCTGCTTCCCTGGACCTCTGATCCTCGAGGTCTTGTTCACCCAGTCTTATTTGCTTTGGTTCTGATCTTCCTAGTCTTGGTCTTCCAAATCCTGATCCTCACATGCATTGTTATACTCCTGATTTTGTGCCCACTGAACGTAATCATATTGCTCCTGGTCGTTCTCTTTCGGGTGTTATTATTACTACTTTTCTTTGTTGTGGCTCTCCTGGCCATCCTGTCCTTCCTGGCCCCATTACTGTCCTTTTGACCATGGTCTCCTTGCCCTGGTATGTCTGATCCTCCTCACCCTGTTCACCCATTTCCTGGTACCCCATCTCCTGGCCCTGCTGGTCCCCTTTGCCCACCTGGGCTCTTGTGTACTGATTCTCTTAAGCCTGTCCCTCTTAGTCATTGTCCTCCTAGTTAGGATTTTCCTGGTTCTTCTGGTCCTTTTCCTTGTCCTTGACTCCTTCTGGGACTACCCCAATGGGCCTGGCCTTCTCGGTCCTGGTTCTCTTTGGTTCCTCCCGAGCCTGGTCATATTGGTTCTGGTCCTCCAGGCCATCCAAGTCAAGTCCCCTTAGTCTTCCTTGCTCTTGCTGCCCTGGTCCTGCTGATCCTCCTCACACTGTTCCTGCTACCCCAGGACCTGCTCTTTGTAAACCAATTGACATTCAGAGACACCTATCGGTCCTCCTCCTTCTATCCCCAGCCCATCTCCACAATTACTTAATCCGGGTACAGACTCCACGACTGTCACTCATTTTTTTCTGCCTTCTAGATTTATTTTGTAGAAACAAACGTGTCACAAACAAAAATTAGGGCCCAGTAGAGACAGGATCCATCCCACATAAAACACTATTGATTATGTAAGAAACAAAACTACAATTCCTAAGATACACTGGGTGGGAAAGGGCTGCTCATTACATGGGTACACTAAGCACCTAAGCCTGAAACCCACTCTACTGGGTGAATAGTGTGAAAGCAGTGTTTACTCACCTGGCAGCTGAGTGAATAGACACGGACCCTAGTGAAAGGAGAACAAGCCTCTGCTCTGGCAGTAGGGTATAAGAACAGACCTTTTGGTGACTGATGTCAGTTGAAGGGGCCACCAGGTCTCCACGCAAACCAGGGGACAAGCTTTGGATGAGGCCTACATGGGCCACTCAAATTATGAACATTTCTGTACGGTTCCTTGTGGTGAAATTGTGCGAGTAGGGAGAAAAGAAGCTCACTGAGAAAATACTTTGTGTTGAAATATATTGGTGACCTCGAGGTCACAGGTGCAAATCACAGCAGGGTAAAATAAGTTCTTTATCTGTCCAAGTCAATACTTTTAGCATTATTATGTGCTATGCGTAGGCAAATATTAGATACCAAGAGCTATATTTAACAAGCATTTACAATGCAATAGGTCTCGCAACTACGAGTTTTGGAGCTATTGGCATTGTAAATGGCAATGCCTATATAAAAAATTAAAAGGCATTGTCATTTACAATATCAAAAGCAACACCTATTGTGTTGCAGAGCGCGGTGTCGGCATTAAATTCAAAAATACGAAAAACTGAGTGTGGTGTCCCTGAAGCGGGTGCAGTGCTCAGTATTGAAGTTCGAAATAAAAAAAAAAACAGAGCGCGGTGTCCCTGAAGCGGGCGCCACGCTCACCATGCAAATACGACAAAATAAAGCAGCTGCCATCGTCCCCATCAGTGTCAATAACAAAAATAGTGCTCACTCACTAGATAAAGCAGTCCCTGTAACGTGCCAAGTAAAAGGTCCCGTCCTTATGGGCGGTAACAAATGGCGACAAGGCTGTAACAAGGAGGGACTAACAAGCCTCATAATGAATAGGAAGCCAGCATTTACCAAGGACAATGACATCAGGCAATGAAAAATATGGGAGGAGAGTGGACGAAGCTTCCACAGCATACTGTACTACAGCATGCCTCGCAGAGCGAGAAGCGCATGCGCGCTGCCGCTATGCTCGACCTAATAAAGCAAAAGCTCATATTAAAGTGAAGGAAGATACACTAAAAATGTCCAGCATGTGAAGCACAAGTGAGTCCCGGAAGCAGAAGTTCAATCACTGGGTAAATGGTTAGATAAATGGTGTGTACCTGACGCCACATGAAATGTTTACACTAAAACTGTTTCGGTTTTTATGTTTCAGTGGGAAATTGTAGCTAAAGGGCACAAAGATGAATCATCATTTTAACGTTCATGGTGACTCAGATTGTAAGCAGACATTACACTTGACTTCCACTCTATCATAACAACATTAATATTAATAATAACATAATAAACATATTTTCTGTGGAGCACATATTGCCACAGGCGAGACACCGTAGCCTAGTACAAATATAACGTGATACTATCGTATTGCTATATTACTTAAATAAATTGTGCCAGCTTTTCTAAAGTATGTTACAATGAAACCTATACAAAGGTGGGGGTTTTATTGATGCGATTAATGGCGTGCCACATTATGTTTCTAAAAGTAGCTTTTTCAGCACTCTGCAGCTAGAATGAATACACGAGATTCACTCAGCAGAGTTAAAGCTCAGCACAAACTTTTAATTTTATGAGGTTTCAACTGCATGACTTCCTTTTTCCCAAAACACACCAGAACATGTTCGCTTCGGATGACAGTATCTGTTTTCGATCACCCATTCAGTGAGCTTGGCTCTTTGACCTTCCCAGGCTCCTAGAATTGGGGTCTGGGAGGAGAGATGTAATGGAACAGGTTTACTCATTCATATACTGCATCACCTAATGCTTCGTTAAGCAGGATGCACCAGAGAGGAGAGTGGCCTAAACGGCTAGGGCGCTCGACCTCGGACCTGGGTTCGAGCCTCGGTAATGACGCTGAACATCCTGTGATTCTGGGCAAATCACTTAATCTCCCCTAGCCTTAACAAAATGAACGTGTGTCCTCGTGTAATGTAACTGGTGCTATGTAAAGTGCTCTGATACCTAATTGGATTCGGGTCAAGTTTGCGCTATATAAAATTCTGAAGAAAAAAAAATACTTTGAGACTCGAGTGAACTTTCAAAAATAGTATTTTGTATACATACTTGTCACAGGATTTAGCTATTAAACATATTCAGTTAAGGATAATCCACCCCACTATTGCCCTGAAGCAATAGCTGGGTAAATCAAGTTGGACACATTTCTCCAGAGGTCTGTAAAGAGGCTGACAGTGTTTGCTCCAATTCAGGTTTCAAAAGATTTTTGCCAAAATAGAGTAAACGGATTGTCAAACCAATGGTGATGTATTATTTAAAAATCATTTTATTGAATCATAAAGATTTTAATAAAGAACTGCTGGTCTATAAAAAACATATAAGAAAATATTGTGCAGCATTTGTGCTGCCCCTGTGACAAAACGTGGAACAAACTGTTTCTGCATCCAACAGAGTTTCCTCTTTCAACCTTATGCAACGGAGTAAAGTTATTTTCTGTGTCTTTTATGAAACAAGCATAGCATACATTGTGTTACATCAGTCTGTGTCATGTTTTCCCTGTTGCAGACAGTGTTTCCTCTATTGGCTACTACACAGGAAGAACAAATTGTCTAAATGCATTTGCTCTGTCTTTTTAGCTCCAGAGCAATAGAATGAATACAGGTAGAGGTGAAGCATCAAGCAATGGTCAGCTGGGAATCAAATGTCACCTACATAAAATAAAGTCTAGGTACAATAGAACCAGTAAACACTATTTATTTTCTATATGAGAGGGCATTTGCGATATTTGTCAAAAGTGCAACTGCCCCAAAATGTATAACAAAAGACCATTTCTAGAGTGTGAAACCCAGACTACTCAAGATCAGGCACAGCTCTAGAAAGTATATCTCAGAGATTCCTGCACAAATTTACAGTGGTTGGGAGGATTTTGGTGGAAGAATAGCCTCATCGAGCTATGATGTGTATTTTACTGCCAGAGACGTGCCCTAAATGCTGGGTTTTTGTATGCTCGCATTGTATATATATCATGATCAGCTTCATTTTTCTAGAACTAAAACTCAACACAAAGTCTGTGGATTCTTCTAGTACAGTGCTTCCCACACTGTGGGTCGTAACCCATCCGATTTTTGATGGGATGCCAAAGTCAAGGCAATTAATAAAGATGCCTCTAAATTCTGTATTTATCGTGTCGCATTTGCTGCTCTTCAAAGACAGAGGTCAAATGTCAAGCGCTTGCGCTTCAGAAATGTATTGTTTTTAATATAAACTTAAAAGGGACTTACATCCCTCCTCTCTTCCTGGCTTCTCATTGGTTCCTGTGTGCGCCTCTTACCTTTCCTCCATTTTTATTGGCTATAGCATATTTTCCTGCATTTACCAATGCTTGTTCCAGCAGCCGAATTACTGTTAACATCCACTTTGGTGGAACTATATTTTCATAAAGTTTTGCCTTTTAGTATGGCAACATATTTATATAACAATTTATCATCCAGAGAGATACAGGGCCATATGTAGGTAATTTCTATTTACCGATTCCTAAATACCGAATTTTACCGATTCGGTATTTAAGAATCGGTAAATAGAATGTAGGTAAAAAATCGGTAAATTTTACCGATTCGGTAATATTCGTTATTACAGATTCGGTATTTACCGAATGGGTAATAAGGCATACCTTCCCAGTCATTCCTATGGGCCTGGAGGCCCATAGGAATGAATGGGAAGCCATTCACTATTACCGATTCGGTAAATACCGAATCAGTAATAGGGGGAGCATATTCAAGGGTGGCAGGGTGTCGCATTGACACCCTGTTGCACCCCTAATTCGTGCATGTGTGCACAGGTGGCGCACATACATGCCCTAAGGGCATGTATGTCTGCCACATGGCACTTTTAAAAAAGCACAACATTGCTTTTGAAAAGGTATTCGGTATTTACCATCAACTTGTAGTTGGTGGTAAATAACGAATCCTTTAACCCAAAATGCACTCACTTGAGTGCTCCCTACATAGGATTTAAGGATTCTGTAATTTACCGATTCGGTATTTTACCGATTTCTTAAAATACCGATTCGGTAAATTACCGAATCCTTAAAACCTGCCTCCTGCATTAGAAAGGGCTAAATACCAGTCGGTAACGGGAAAATTACCGATTTTTGGCCGTTACCGACCGGTATTTAGCTATCTACATATGGCCCTAAGTGATTTGCATAGAATCACAGGATGTTGAGCAGCGCTGCCGAGACTCGAACCAGGATCCCCAGCTCCCGAGTCAGCAGCTCTGGCCGTTGCACCACATCCTCTCCTCTCCCGTGTTATCTGTCAGGTCACTCTTTCCTTCTTCTGGACGATAAAAACAGCTCTTTATTCATTACATCGGCGAAACTGATGCATTACCATTGCTTGTTTTTTAACACAGAGAATGGTGTTTACAAACGCCTCTCACTTTGCAGTCGGTGAAAGAAAAAATATAGTGAATTATGTAACAATCCTGCTGGGGTACATGAAGTGTGAAAGGAAAGCTGGAGGATGTCATTTTTTCCTAACACACAACAAAATGTTAATACCTGTAAATGAACTGTACACATTCAGCAGAAATGAAGCACTTTTCTTTTTGCAATTCTGAAGTGTGATGGATACACATATTTTAGTAGGATCAGAACAATTCAAGACACTTGGGGATGTACAAATAATACAAATTTCACTGAAACCCCATTTCCATACATTATCATTTGTGTGCAATATAGTTTTATCTATAAAGCAGTATGTCTGCCTGTGCAAATATAGCAACCATTGTAATGGAAAGTGTGCTTTCTGCAAATAACAATGTGCTACCATGCGACGCTCTATTACATACAAAAAAATTCGCCTGCCTCAAGTCTATTCAAGCTATGTTGGTCGCGAAAGTTTGTCATACTAAAAAGTGGAATTTGGTTTTAAAACTTTGGAAAGCAACTGTTCTAGAAAATAGTTGTAATGGCACTGACAATCTGCCAATAAACTTTCAAGCATGCCTCTCCTTTCTTCTCCTATACTCTGTGACAATTATTCTGTTTTCAACCCTACCCCCTAATTTACTTCCTCTTTGTTCTTCTACTTTACCTAAATTTTCCCCTTTCCCATGAAAATTCTGTTTTATTCTGCAACACGTGATAATTCGCTCATTTCATTAGGCATGACATAAGCCAAGACCTTTTGATTTTCCTAAGTGATATGTATAATATACTCAATTATAGGGGCTTTCATCAGCCCTCCTCATCCATTGGTTTGTTATTGCGTCGTTCATATTTTTCTTCCACTCACTATAACACACAGCATGAGACACTGGGTGAGCTCAGTTAAGCAAATCACTGACTTCATTGTGAGTGACTGCATTCTGCCCTTTCACAAGGAATACATTCACAGACAAAATAATTCCTTTCAGTGCCACTGACAACTATGGCAATGTGTGCTTTTTCAGACCAAAAACAATTTTGCCTTTAGCCAATATTTTTTTAGGTTGAGCCTGGGCAGTGCATGTGCTGCTCTGTGAGGCATGCTGTATTCAGGTATAGACTTGAAGCTCCTCCCATGTTCCGCCCATCTTTTGAATTGGCTCCTGTTACTGTCCACGCTAAATGGTTGTTTTTTAATTCATAAATATGCTTAGTAGTCCCTCCTCAGTACCACATTGTCTGCATTTGTAACCTCCCAAGAGGACTGGACTTTTTTCTTTTTATAAAAATCTTTTTTATTAAAACATACATCGGTTCAAATAGACAATACAGAGGATACAGACAAAATTATATGTTGCAAAAGCGTACAGAGGAAGAGGATTACATCTTGACATAGGAGGGGAGTGTAACGGGGTAAGAGGGATATTTGGTTCAGCACAGTAAGGTGGAATACAGATCTCACCACAATAGCTATTCCAGGAGCTCCACATTCGGGCCCACTTTTATGGGCATCCCCTGGCAACATACACCGTCTGCTCCCTAAACATACACCAATCAAGATCCCTTTCCTAGGCAAGAGGAGTGGACTTTTTACTTGTATTGTTACACGGTCTGTTTTATCTACGGTCTGTGAGCACTATTTTCTTTAATGTCTTTATTCTAGCTGCTGTTGCAGGCACAACAGGCTCTCCCTTACCCACCCTGTTTTCCTAACAGCGCTGTGCCCAATCATGGGAGCTGCGCTTTATCTTTGAAAAATGCTTCCTCCCCGCTTCTCTCCAGTCACATCGCTTTATTATTTTGTAGGCTTTTACATTAGTTGCTTTCTCAACCATGCGCTTTTCTTTACTTTTGCACAGCGCAGCCCTTCTGCAGGCTCTATGCTGCTTAGCAAATGTTCTTTTTTTTGTAAAAGCGCCGCCATACAGTGCTTTCATTTTAATGGCGGCTGCACATCTTTCTTTAGACGATCCATGTCTAAAGAAAGGGTGGAGACCAACATTAAAGTGAAAGCGCGCCATGGGTGCTTTTACACAAAAAAACCCAATTTGTTTGTTAACAAACAAATGCTTTTTTTGTTAGTAAAAGCGCCCCATACATGTGCTTTCACTTTTACGGCAGCCGCACACCTTTCTTTAGATGCGGGTCATCTAATGAGAGGGACGTGGCCGCCATGAAAGTAAAAGCGCGGCTTTGGGCGCATTTACAAAAAAGCATTTGCAATGCAATAGGTCTCGCATGTGCGAGACTTTAAGCTATTGGCATTGTAAATAACAATGCCTTTCATTTATCTGTTTTAATAACCAAAACAATAATAAAGAGTATTGTCATTTACAATGCCAATAGCTCCAACTCTCGTAAATGCAAGACATATTGCATTGTAAATGCTTGTTTAGATTGATGTGAATTCAGCAGCTTTTCCAACAATAAAGTTTTGCAAAAACCATGACAAAACTAATCAAGTATTGACAAAGACAAAAGCTTAGAAGCCATTCGCTGAACCGATTATCATTGCGAATGCTTGGTTTTAATGCATGCCTGTTATTTGGTGTGTGCATTTGGATTTCCCTTTGTTTACATGCCTATTTACTAAACTACATACACTTTCAAATATATTTTATTGTTAAGCGCTCTTAGCTTATTGCAACAGGTTCAAGGCTTATAAAATCACAAATAGACAGAGAAAATGAGCCAATTACACCAATATCAATGAGAACTACATATACGCGCTCTGAGTTCAAAAGAGTAGAAAGGACAAGGTGATAAACCAAATAACAATACAACAAAACAACTTTATCCGAAAGACTACCATAAGAGAAACACCAGAAAATCCATGAGTAATGGAGATAGGCAAAAGGATAATGCTTCATTATAAGAACTTGGTGGAAAATGTGTTAGTCAGGTGTGAATTGGTTATAACAAAGTAGCACAGGAGTACATGGCATGGGTAGGGTTTACGAATGGAGGGATGCATGAGGAGAATTAAACAGGAGACAGGAGTGAGCTTGGGAAACAGATGTAGGAGGGAACCTATCCACATGAATTGAATACAAAAGAGGTAGACTCTAAAGGGAGAATGTTAACTTGGGCCTCGCTATAAGTGTCTTATGAAGAGCAGAAGATTCAATTCAGTTTTTAATGTAGACAGTGATGTGGTAGTAAGTGAACCTGGGGGCAGAGTATCAGATTCTGTAGGCACTGTCCAAAAACGATTGTGCTAGTGTGCATTCCTTTTATTACCAGGCGGTTCTAGTAGTAGTCTTTCAGCACTCTGTAATGATCGGAGTCCACCAGATACTTTCAACATAGATCCAGTTGACAAGGGATGGAGGTGTGCAGAGCCGTATGAGGCATGCAGGCCGTCTTGTATTTGATATATGATGTTCCAGAACATACAGCATTTTTTGACATACCAAAGCATACTGTTCTGCAGGCATTGCATATAATATGATATAATGTAAGTAACTACACCACCACCTAAATCATGTAGCTGAAATGCAACTTGTTCGCATGTGATGTGCCTTTCTCAAGACTGAAACGTTTTATCAGTGTCTTACTTTGTAATGGGAATTTGATCTCTCTTTATGTTGCCTTCAGACCCACTCTCTTTTTCTGCACTCCCTGTCCCTATTAACCCACCCTCTTTCCTTTATCGATTCATAAACAGACAAATAGCCATATTTTTGAGTTTTACAAAAATGTTTTTGTCCTTGTGAACTTTTAAAGTTATGTCTTCCAGCATCTGATTGTAGAATTAGGTGCAGCATCATCACAACATCCTCTATTTCTGGATTCCAGGATACCCCCCCCCGGTCTACAATCTACAAGGCGGCTGTGTTCAGTTATCAAAGAGCTGCATTAGTTCCAGACACCTCAATAATGTCACTACGCAAATTCTATGGTTTTGTGGTTCTCCAAAGCAGCCTTTTGTTCTTAGGATTTCGATTCGAACTGCACAACTTGGGGATCCACTTGGAGACCTGCCTATAAGTTTTTTTAGTTTCAGCTCCTATTGACAGCCTTTCAAAAAAGTACTTTGACCATCAAGGGGCCTGAATCATAAACTGCACTTTATAGTACATTTTGCACTACATAAACTACATGCAGAGTTTACACCTCTGCATTACCTATATATATATATTTTTTTTGTAAACAGATTTTATTCAGCAATTTTCAGGTACACAAATAAGACAATAGGGTTAAGGTTTACAGCGTGTGATCAGGTGGCAATAAATAAAACTGTTAGGCGCATAGTTCCCGGTGCAGGGTTCCCCATGCGTGGGCCATGGGAAATTATCAACAGAGTATGGTGTTCGAGTTCTCAGGGAAGTTATGCGTTGCAACGTCAAGGTAAGAGAACGACATCCCAATAATTTGTCCCAGTCCGAGTTTATTGAGGTCACAACAAACAACAAGAATAATGTACCCCTCCCTCCCCTTCCCTCCTATGTAACTCCCCCCCCCCACCCCTCAGGCATGTCGCTTGGTCGTTATTGGTTCTGTGGAGAATCCTACCCATCCATACAAGTCAGCAGACACAGTGATTCCGCTAGGGAGGTATCTAGACCAGGGAAGCCGCTATGGGCTCTAGATTGTCATTCTCCCATATGCCACAACCCAATAAGGCATCGGTTCAGCTCTCACTCACAGGTCCTCTCACTCAGGGGGCGGGTCGGTGTTATCTGTCGGGTGCTTGAGCAGCTCAACTAATGCCTCCTGCATTACCTATATTTCTGTGTCCGGAGTCTCCGCATTGCCTCTATTTATGTCTGAGGACTCTCCAAACAGGTAAGTATACGTTTTAGTAGTAAATGAGGGAGGGACTGGTATGAGTAGGTGAAGAAAGAAGCAGACTTACAACAAAAGGGGATGGGATTTGGGAGGTTCAAAAGTGGTTTAGGGAGTGTCAGGGAGAGGGTTAGGGAGACGTCACCCAGCCACCCAAGAAAAAAGTCAAGTGCTTTACACAGGGGGTGTAGATATGTAGATTACACTTTTGTAGTCAATTTAGGCTCAGTTGTTTGTGAATACTAAACACCAATAAACTTACTCCAATCTGTAAATCACTCAAAAGTGTAAGTTACCTATCTGGATCAGACCCTCTACCCTCTGTCGCAGCCCACAGAACATAGATATATTCTAGCAAAAATGATTCCTCTTGAGGTTGGGTCTTAATTCTCACTTGCTGCTCTGATCTGTTTTGATGGAGACCCCTGTTGCACTGTGAAAAACTATTTTTATTACTGTGTACCTTTTCGAGGCAGCCTTTCGGTAACATTTTTAGAAAAATATTTCTTAAGTTCAATGTACTGGTGAACCTTCTGTATTCCTCCACCAGTGCTAGCTACTGGGCAAGAGTCACCCTATTAAAACCCAGTTGCCACTCTAATCTGTGGTCTTTCAACATTCAGTTCTAGCTCAGGCAGCTAAACCTGATTCCCCTTAATTGCCATCCACACCACCAGCATGCTTCATTGTCACCATGCCAGCAAGTCAGTCTAGGATCTCCTCAGCTTCGGCCTGCTTTAGGGAACTGCAGCTATGATCGAGATATCCCATACCTTCCACAGTCAGATACAAAAACTTTCCACCCTTCCACGGCTACTCATTCCAGGCCCCCGAGGCAGAACCAAAAGCTATCTTGGATTCCTGCATGTACCATGGCAGAGAATTCTCTGTTGTGCAGGTTTTGGGCAAAATTTTGTTTTCCTTCTTCATTTCTTGTGCCCTGTTGCCTAATTTTGTTTTCCTTCTGCATTTCTTGTGCCCTGTTGCCTAGTTTTGTTTTCCTTCCGCATCTCTTGTGCCCTGTTGCCTAATTTTGTTTTCCTTCTGCATCTCTTGTGCCTTGTTTTCCCTTAGCTCCCCCCCGCCGTCCCTCACCCGCTTCTTTCTTGCCGCTGCATGCCTGCGGCCCCGCCCCCCTGCTCTCCCAATCGCCACCCCGCTCCCCGCTCCCACCTCCCAGCTGCTCCTCCCTCCCACATGGAGGCAGCGCAACGGGCCCGCCGCTGGCGCTCCGAAGGCGCCACGATGCCCGACACCACTACGATGCCAGCACCCTCCACGCACTCAACATCGGACGATCACACACCTGCTTCCTGGCTGCCCCGAAACGCACCCACAGACCTTTTACCTGCTGGAACTGCAGCTTCACCAGCATCCGCCCCGCCAAGCCGCCGACCAGGAAAGAACCCAACTACCTCAGATGCATCCTCCTCAACACCTGCTCCGCACGCAAACACGCCGTTGAACTCTGGGACCTACTCGACTCAACCTCCCAGACGTCACCTTCCTGACAGAGACCTGGCTGAACCCCGCCTCAGCACCCGACATCGCCATAGCCGTCCCGGAAGGCTACAAGATCACCCGTAGGGACCACACCAACGGAACAGGAGGAGAAATCGCCATCGTCCACAGGAACACTCTCAGAGTCTCGACCAACACCAACGACACCCTCAGCACCACCAAACACCTGCATTTCCAGATCCACGCCGACCCCGACACCACCCTCAGAGGAACCCTCATCTACAGAGCCCCCGGACCCTAACCACAGTTCAGCGACTCCATCGCCAACTTCGTCAGCACACACGCCCTCGCCTCCACAGACTTCATCCTCCTCGGGGACCTGAACTTCCACCTCGAGAACAACAATGACACCAACTCCACCACCCTGATCGACAACCTAGCCAACCTCGGACTCAGACAACTCGTCACAACACCCACCCAAGCCGCCGGCCGCATGCTTGACCCCATTTTCTCCGCAAGCCTCCACGTCTCCTTCAACCACACCACTGAACTCCACTGGACCAACCATCGCTGCATCCACTTCACCTTCAAGAAGCCCACCACGCACCACCGCACCCAACAGATGCCTCGCCGCTGCTGGAGCAAAGTCACCGAAGACCAGCTAACCACCACCCTCGCCCAGAGCCCACCCGCCGACCCCACCGACCCCACCGACCCCGCCACCGCCAGCCACAACCTCATACAGTGGATCGACGACTGCGCCAACACCCTCGCCCCATTCAAGAAACCCTCCAACAGTCACACCAGCAAGAAAACCAGCTGGTTCACTAAAGACCTCCAGGCCTCCAAGCAAACCTGCTGAAAACTGGAGAAGAACTGGCTCCATGAACGAACACCGGACAGCTACGCAGCCCACAAGAACGCCACCCGCAGACACCATCACCTCATAAGATCCGCCAAAAGGGCCTCCTTCAAAGACCGCCTAGACAACAACGCACACAACAGCAAAGAGCTCTTCAACATCGTGAAGGAACTCTCCAACCCCAACCACAGCTCCAACACCAACGACATCCCAACCTCGCAAGACCTGTGCGACTCGCTGGCCACCTTCTTCCACCGCAAGATTGCAGACATCCATGACAGCTTCAACACCACGACCGCCCCGACAACCACTGAGATTCCCACCCCCACGACCACCATCCGCACCAACTTCCTGCTCCCCCGGACCAACATCAACGACGACGACACCATCAGGATCATGAACACCATCCACTCCAGATCGCCGTCAGACCCATGCCCACACCACATCTTCAACAAAGCCAGCACAGACATCGCACCTCATCTTCGGAAAGTCATCAACATCTCCTTCGAGACAGCAACCTTCCCGGAGAGCTGGAAGCACGCCGAGATCAACGCCTTACTCAAGAAACCCAAGGCAGACCCCAAGGACCTCAAGAACTTCCGGCCCATCTCCCTGCTCCCGTTCCCGGCGAAGGTCATCGAGAAGACCGTCAACAAACAACTGACCCGCTACCTCGAGGAGAACAGCATCCTGTACCCTTCCCAGTCCGGGTTCCGCAGCAACCACAGCAACGAGACTGCCCTCATTGCCGCCACCGATGACATCAGGACCCTGCTAGACAACGAAGAAACAGCGGCCCTCATCCTCCTGGACCTGTCAGCTGCCTTCGACACGGTCTGCCACCGCACACTACGAACACGACGCCGGGATCCAAGAGAAGGACCTGGACTGGACCACCTCCTTCCTCTCCGGCAGAACACAGAGCATCCGCCTACCCCCCTTCCGCTCCGAAGCCACCGAGATCAACTGCGGCATACCCCAGGGCTCATCCCTCAGCCCAACGCTGTTCAACATCTACATGGCACCCCTCGCCCACGTCGCCCGACAGCACTACCTCAACATCGTCTCCTATGCCGATGACACCCAGCTGATCCTCTCCCTCACCAAATACCCCCACACCACCAAAACCAACCTCCACGAAGGAATGAAGGTTGTTGCCGAATGGATGAGGAACAGCCGACTGAAGCTGAACTCAGACAAGACGGAGGTCCTCATCCTCGGATCTACCCCTTCAGCCTGGGACGACTCCTGGTGGCCGACCGCACTGGGAAAAGCTCCAACACCCACCGACCACACATGCAACCTAGGGGTCATCCTTGACTCCACCCTCTCCATGACTAAGCAGGTCAACGCCATCTCTTCCTCCTGCTTCAACACCCTCCGCATGCTCCACAGAATCTACAAGTGGATCCCCACCAAAACGAGAAGAACGGTCACCCAGGCCCTCGTCAGCAGCAGGTTGGACTATAGAAACACCCTCTACGCAGGAGCCTTGGCCAAACTCCTGAGACGGCTGCAACGCATCCAGAACGCCTCTACACGCCTGATCCTCGACATCCCTCGCCGCAGCCACATCACACCCCACCTGAGGGACCTGCACTGGCTCCCCGTCAACAAGAGGATAGCCTTCAAGCTCCTCACCCACGCACACAAGGCACTCCACAACACCGGACCAGCGTACCTCAACAGACGACTCAGCTTCTACACCCCCACCCGCCAGCTCCGCTCCGCCGGCCTCGCCCTCGCCACTGTCCCCCGCATCCGAAGAGCGACCTCCGGCAGCAGATCTTTCTCCCACCTCGCCGTCAAGACCTGGAACACCCTCCCCATCCACCTACGGCAGACCCAAGACCTGCTGACCTTCAGAAGACTCCTCAAGACCTGGCTTTTCGAGCAGTAGCAGCATTCCCCACCCCCAGCGCCTTGAGACCCTCACGGGTAAGTAGTGCACTTTACAAATGATATGATTGATTGATTGATAGTGCTTCACTTAGGAATTCACCTTCAGGGCAAAGCAAGTTCGGGAACTGCATGGCTATGCCAGTTAAAGAGAGGGATATACTCTTCTGTTTCACAAGTCTCAGAATTTTAAGATGAAAAGTTTAGAAAACCTTGGCAGTCTTGGACTCATGAGAGGTTACGTGGTTCCTGGTGAGACAGTAGAGCTGTGTTGTCCAGCATCTCCTGGCAACCAATTAAGCGATCGCAGAATATGAGTTATATGAGAATAAGCCTTCTAGCATAGGATGCAACAGTCAAATATGTGCAGACACCTGCAGGGGAAAGAGAACAATCATGTTTTCCCCCACAACCCAGGAATACAGACAGTGCATTGCGACTTGTTTCTCAAGAATAATCTTGTGACTTTCGCTCAGGATCCGCTCACCTGTCTCTCCTATCTGCTTTGGTATGTGGGAGATGGAGCAGGCTCGAGGCAGTGGGACTAGGGTCAGTCCAATGGGAATAGGGCGATGACCTTCTAAGGAGGTGCTTCAGAATCTGGACCATCTGTGGAAGAATTTTTATTTCCACAGATTGAAATTCCATCTCACTCTTAAGATATTTTGTGCTGTGAGTTCCAATGAGAGAAGCGGGACAGGCTGTCAATACCAAACTTCCAGTTGAAGTGGCAGAGGCTGCCTTACCTGGTATCTTGAGCCATTGGTATCTTACTGATGGAAGGGCAGGAGCTGCATTGGAAGTGTTATAAGTGATGCACCTTGTTTTAGGGGCCTTGGGAATATGCTGTGTAAGTGTCTCTGCTTCTATTTGAGGACTTCAAGTACCTCATTCCAAGTGGCCCAGTAATCCTCCAGGTAATTTACCCCCCCCCACTCCAAAGTTACTGATACCTGGGATCCAGGTAACTCTGGGGGTGCAGTTACCAGGGGATTACAAATGGTGCCCTGATAGTCTCTTCAGAAATGAGGACTTTCAGGAGGAAACAGTAATTCTGGGTCATATTCCCCAATATATTCTCATTTTCCCCCAGACTTTAAGCCAGAGATTTTGGCGGCTGGTCTCCTGGTGAAAATAAACAGATCCACAGTGTTTTTAATACGCTTATTATTCTAGTGGTGAAGGTATCTGCTGTTACCAGACCAATCGGAATAAATTGGCCACGTGGAATGAGGGTCTAACTGTAGTCATAGTGGAGGATACTGACAAGCCTGTGCTTTTGGATTTAAAGAAGCGACATGCGCAGCTCCTTTTATACATTCAGTTTGAGAGTATCCTGGCTTCCTCCCTGGTGTGAAATGCTGCAGTGGTGACTGTACCACTGCAGAAGACAAGGGAGTGTGATAATGGGCCATGAAAAACAACTTCATCGTCAGAATTACCTTTCTGGGTGAGTTTTTGGGAACAACTAAACAACGTATTGCTTACTGGATGAGTTTTTGGGAACAACTAGACAGGGTATTGAAAAGGCCTCTGATGCCTATAATCATGCCCTTCTCTTCTGGGCGAAGTCATGTCCCACCTTGGATACCTTTCAATTGCTGGGGAGGTATGCTTAGCCTTCCTTTTGTTGTTTTAATATGTGGATTAGCCAAGGGCAGGACTCTCTGAACTGTGAATGTGCCAACATCCCCGTGTGGAGATTCTTCTTGCCTTGCGGCATGGGTGTTTTATTCCAGAGTAAACTTGTCTTCATTTTTTTTCTGCAACTCATCGGTAACACATTCTGTGTCGTTTTTGCAAGGATGCTAAATGAGCACCACCCTGCCCTGCACATATTAAAACTGGGAGCTAAATTACCCGATGAGCTGAATCAGTGTAGATCTTGGGGAAGATCTCTGTACCACACCCTGTCTAACCAACCTGAACACAGACTGTAAGGAGGGCATTTTGACTGCTTGGATTCTCTCATCTAGGTAGGATTTAGTCCATGTCAGTTCATTGCCCCTGATACATCCTTCCATCAAAGTCTGGGTGTCATGTGAAACTGTATAACGGGCTGCAGAAATGTCTAACAAAATCAGAGCCGCTCTGCCGCAATTGTTATGCATCCCGTAGAAAAAACAAATCACTCATGGACAAAAGCACAGTTTGTGTACTGTGCAGTTGTCTATCCCCCAACTGAGCTAAGTCAAGAAGCTCAGATTTACTGATGAACGCTCACACAATCTGGTTAAAATGCTTTCAAGGACTTTAAAAGTGGCAAGGGGCAAAAATTATTTAAAACCTTAGGGGCAGCTGAAGGTTTCTTTAATAAAGGAATAATCAGTTTGCTTCAAAGCCATGGGAATGGTAGAGGTCCCTAAAGATCTACAAAATCCCAAAATTCACAATGGAGGCCCATTCTGCTTGTCTTTCTGCTACTCCTTAATTCATTTTAAAACATTCGACCTCATGCTGAAAATACATGGCAATGACGTGTCACCTTCACGGCAATCCACTGTCGCTGCTAAACATTTATGCCTTACCCCCTCTATCAACATCCTTTTTAGAAATCATCACAAGACTCGTAGGTGAACTCCAGATGGGGCCCTTGATACTGGGAGGAGATTGGAGTAATGTGGTAGATGATGAGATAGACAGAATGCAGACCCACTGGGGAGCGGGTGGCAGCTGCTCCTTTCTGCAGCCATTCCTGGAGGTATTCGGCCTATCAGATGCTTGGCATCTGTTTCACCAACAAGAGAGAGTGGATACACCTTTTAATCCGGGGCACACAATATGTCATCTCGTCTCAAATGCTTATTTGTTCCAAATACAGAAATGCATAAAGTGGTTGACACACACATTCTTTGTCAGAGCCTCTCAGATCACTCCCCCACTACATTTAACCTACGAATAGGTCAGCGCAGGGCCCCTCTCAGATTGTAACTGTCCGCTTGATCCCTCCGTGAGACTGAGCTCACCTCACACATAGGAGACACGATAGATCAATACTTCACGCACAACGGCAGCACAGTTGAGTCCTCTGGTACCGTGTGGTAAGTCTTACTGACAACCCTCAGGGCAAGAATACTAGTACTTGACTGTAAAACAGTGCAGTAAGAAGCAGGCAATATTGGAGTTGGAAACGCAAATTCAACGACTAGAGCAACAGTACGTAGAGGACCCCCACCAAAGGCTGCACTGCGACATTGATCTAGCCCAAGCGCAACTGCGCAGCACTCTAGTTGATGAGGCCAAAATGGTCTGGCTAGAATTACAATAACTTATCTACCAATGGGGAGACAAGGCCAGCAAACTGTCACACTATTTCTGTTCTAATTAAACACATCATGGCCCCATCCCGGATCTTATTACTACGACTGGTTATCAAATCACTGGAGACGCAGCCATTGCCCACCACTTCGTACAACACTATTAGGGTATATACGCATGGAGAGGCACTTTAATAGTAATACTACCTCATAGCTTCCTAGCCAATTTCCCCTTTTGGACACTCTTTGACTAAAAAATACAATCACTGGAAGATGACCTGACAGGCGGAGAACTCGCTGCGACCTTGAGCCAACTTCAATCCAGTAAGTCACCTGGTTTTGAAGGATTCTCCAGTTAATTTTTTAAGTAATTCACACATAAATGGAATGAACCTTTGCCAGATGTCATCAATGATGCAACCAAACACAACAACCTTCCCCCGAACTTCCGTAGTGCTGAGATTGTGGTGATCCCAAACCAGGAAAGCCCCAGATATATGCTGCTCCTACTGCCCCTTCAGCCTTCTGAATGCAGAAGTTAAGATCATGGCTAAGGCAATGGCAGATCGATTAGTTAAAGTGGTCCCCTCATTGATGCATCCAGACCAAGCAGGATTTATTCCTAATAGAGCCACTCAGCATAACATTAGGTGACTAAACAATGCCATAAACCTAGCAGACAGGGTAACTTCACCTACAGCAATACTGCTAGTAGACATTGAAAAAAGCATTTGACTTGATCAGGTGTTCATATATATTCCATCTTTTCCAACGCCTCAACTTTGGGCCCAAATTCATTACCTATTTTAAACTCTTATACACAGATCTGACAGCACATGTTGAGGTGGATAATGTGACATCTGAATTGTTTCCTGTGCACATGACAGGGGTGCCCATTATCTCCCCTATTGTTTGCTATTGCAATAGAACCATTAGCAGAATGGCTTAGGATTGATGAGCAGGTTACGGGGTTTGAGTGGATACCCTGACTTTTCTATAGAATTGCTCTTTAAGAAGATGAAGCTTTGATCTTTTTAGCAGAACCTGAGAATCCGGGATCCTGGGTACTCCAGATCCTACGGATATTTGGAGAAATATCTGGCCTACATACCAACCCAAGCAAATCTACTATCTTCACGGTCTTTCCACACACACAAGACTTACGATGGGCGTCCGGCATACCAATAGTTTCCCAAGGTTTTAAATACCTACCTTGTTTCCATCCCTTGCCCCGCAGGGGCTTACCAGCATAGTGTAAAGGTCTGGCAACTCCTCTAACTTGAGGGAACTTGTAACGACTCCCCCCTTCATTCCTGGTAATATCTCAGATAGGCCCATATGTAACCCACACCTAAGTAAAACCGTAGGAGCCAATGTTGTCAGCTTAAATCAGGGGGAAAATATTGAGGGCCAGGCCCTTATTAGGTTGGAAGCGCTGCATTGACCTTCTTCAGCGGCTCCCCTTGAACTGGTTTTAGGTAATGTTTGCATTCTGAGGGAAGGTCAGTTTGAATCCACGATCCAGTTAATTAATAAATCTCTCTATGGTTGTCTATCCATACAACAGGCTGGATGAGGGGGGATCACGCTTTGCCGGCCGTATTATTATGGCAAGAAGGGTATGGTGGGTGGAATCGACCCACAAAAAACTGGAAGACGATTGTGTGGTACTCAATTTTAATAACTCATCAATACCCAGATAGCTTTTGTTTCAGTTACACAGAGCACCACCTAGGGTCTCCCAAATTGTAGCCCTCCCTTTAAGTCACTTTTATACCCTTGTCCCTCATAAATGCTCTGGAACCAATATGGAACTATAGGGAGGGTCATACAAATCTTACCTCCCTGGGAAACTCGGGCATATCTACCTCAAATAGATTTTCCCCACTCTCAGGTATGGAGATCTGCGACTGACTGCCCCCAAGGCCACCTGAGGGTCAAACTGTACCACCTGACATTACTGAGTCCCCTAGATCGTCTGAGCAGAAGTCAAGGGAGCCTAGCACATTCTTATTAGCGTCCTGGAATGTTGCGGGTATAACAAATAAGTTGGGTGATGACCAGTGGGTAAAAACTTGGCCGAATTGTGACATAATTTCCTTCCAAGAAACCTGGGCAACAGATGCGATTTTTGTAAATGGCTATCGCTCTTTCCAAACTAGGGCTGCTCCATCGTCATCAGGGAGGTCTAAGGGGGGCTTGTTAACACTGATCCCTAACACGTCGGCCCTGAAAATAAAGAAGTTCATAGACAAAGGCCAGCTTTTCCACATCCTCATTTTTGAGGTGGCTAAACAAGGCATTTGGCTGTTACTAACTTCTACAACATCAATATGGAGTCTAATATGTACCTGGCTGCAGACGAAGTGAATAGGGAATTGGATGAAATATTACCAAGGTTAAAGGAACCCATACATGTTATATGGATGGGAGATTTTAACATTCATCCTTGTAAATATAACCTAGAGAATGTATCTGGTTTGGTGGACCTTACGGGTAATCCGTTATGTCATTCTTCACACTGCACCTTGGTAATAGTCTCGATGGAATACTATCAGCCAGGAATTTGGTGATTGTGAACAACCCTTCTTCCCTCTCGGACTCCCTGTTAAAAACTTTTCGACGGTCTGTCTACGAAGCAACTATTGATTTTATTCTGGTCTCAAACCCTTTTAATGAGACCTGTACTAAAGTTGATGCCCAATTCACGTCTTTTAGCGATCATGCCATCTTAACCTGTGAGTTTTGTTCAGTCCCCACAAAGTGCCCGCCAAACAGGACGTTGATCCACCACTCTTAGCGAGAAGAAATGGATACCAGCTCAAGTGGGCCTGGATTGATAGTTCTTAATTCCTTTTCGAAATGGTGAGCAACTCTCCTGATAGCATCGAAACCTGCTTGGATTTAAATATCTCTCCCCGCATAATGTTACTAGGGTTTTCGAAAATCCTAGAAAACATAAGCAGCACGTTAACATGTTATAAACCCAAAAGGGCTAAGGGCTGGTTTGATACATCTTGTTCAAGATCAAGAACGGCCCTGGCAATTGCACTCAGAACCCAACCTAGAGACACATTATTAATTGCATCGCTGCACAGGGAGTTTAAAATGGCAAGAAAGTCCAGGGAAAGGGTACTAAGGGACAAGACTAAAGGAAACCTCAGAAACAGGAAACAGTATAGAGTTCTGGGATGTGATTAATGCCCCTTACTTTAAGACGCACGGAGATCCCACATTAGAGTCCCATGTAGGTAAGGAAGATTGGGTGGCATGTTATTCAAATATTTGTTCCCTTATTGACACCCCGCCCAGTCCCCATAACCCAGTAGGGACTAACTCCCAGGATAAATTAGTGTTCTCTCTCCTAGAGGTAAAGTGTGCCTTAGAGTCATGCAGCACGGGAAAAGCGCCGGGGCCGGATGGGTTCCCATAGGTTTCTTTCAGGAGGATCAGGATCTTTGGGTCCCCCTGCTGACAAATGTTTTAATAAGATTGCGCAAATAGGACCACTACTTTCGTGGAGGACGAGTGTTATAGTCCCCATTCACAAAAAGGGAGATACCAGAGCCAAGGGTGTAAAGCTATATCTTGCCTTTATGGATTTATCCACATCTTTTGACTGCGTGTCCCACCCAAAGCCCTGGAATATTATGGCGGAGTTGGGAATCGAACAGCCCTTAACTGACTTCATTCGGCAATTGTATTCTCATGCCTCTGCAACAGTTTGGTATGGGAAGAATGGGGAGCGAACCCGCCCCTTTAACATCCTAAGAGGGGTAAGGCAAGGCTGCGTCCTCGTACCGCTTTTTTCAATCTACACATATGGTGTGGAGGAGGTGCTGATGGGTGAAACACTGGACGTCCCTACTTTTGATTTCCAACGTATCCCCATTTTGGCATATGCCAACGATGCAGTACTGTGCTTTCTAGAACGAGCTTGGGCCTCCAACGCCTCATCACAGCGTATGCGGCCTTTATGAACACTTTGGATCTGAAAGTTAATCAGGCAAAGTCTTTTATATTAATTGCAGGGGCAGGAAAAAAGGAAAAAAGACCATATCTCCATATGAACTCCATAAAAATTGAGGTGGTGAACTCGTTCCCTTATTTGGGAGTTTATTTTGATAACAACCTTTCGTGGACACACTTGGTGGAAGGTAGGATCATGGTTATGGACAGGAGTTTGGCGGCATTAAAATCATTTTATAGGAGGCTAGGCTCCAAACCTCCAGACCCTATAAAAAAGATTTATCACGTTAAAACAGTATCACCTGTGACTTATGGGGCAGGGGTATGGGGGATGGTCCCCATTGACACCCTCCAGTCAACTGAAAATACATTTTTCAAATCATTATCTTCCACTAGGCCACAATGATTCATTATGCCATAGTCACAAACAAACAAAGATGCCCTTCTTATCAGTTACGGACAATTCTACTTGTTTTGATTCTTTAATATGTCCTCTACCTTTTTGGTATCCCGAATTCTGAACAAAATTCAGTTTAACAAATGATAATGTCCAAGTTTTAGCTACTTTGTTGTGCTTTAAAGTTTTAGCATAGAGTTTACTTTTCGCTGCAGGTACGACGCTGTCATGCAATAACTTGTTGTAAGTAGGTGTGCAAAACCTGACAGCCTGACTCAAATGAAGCACATGAAGATGTAATTTCTGTCTGACATCTGCTGCAATAATAGCAGGGTCAGAGAGCCATCTCTAAAGGTCTTTCTCCCGCTCTCGACCAATGGCAAACCAGGGATTTCAAAATGAAACTGAGATGGAAGGGAAGGGTTAAAATGAAAGCGAAGTTGCTTCTTCCTTCTAATGCGTCGTGCTATGATAACAAGGATTCTAAAGTGCTGAGGAGTCTCAGCATTGCAAATTGCCTTTTCCCGCTGATGAAGAGGAAAGGAAGGGGGTGGGGCGCGCCTTAATTAAATTGCCTGTTTTGTCATGTGTTTTTTATATCCCACTTACCCTTTTCTTCCTGCTAGTCCTTCGCCTCTTGTTTCTCACTCGATTATGCAAAAACCTGTTCACCGGGGACTAGATGAATTGCTGACTCGAGCCATACCCGGCTTTCCCGCCTTCAACTGGAACACCGGAGAATTCTTATTAGCGGTTAGGCTCAACTGAGGTACGCTGCGGGGGGAACCTGGGTTGCATAATGCCGCAATGGCTTTAACCGAGCACCGATTACTTATGCCACAGGCTAGTGGACCCTACCCCGCTCCAGCTTACTCGTTCGAGAACGGAAAAATAATAAAAAGCGTGTCATCTAGTTGTTGAAGGCAAATGCGTAATACGAAGAAAAAAAGTGCTTAGCGGCTAATTGAAAGACACTGTCTCCCTCCACAAGTAAAAGATCAAATCCCGGTGGGCGGGGCCAAAAGAGGACAGGGTGGCAACCCTCAGTGTAGTGATTGCCTCCAGTGCAATCATTACACTGTGTTTTGCCTAATCTATGATGCAAAATGACGCGCACAAATCAAAAATGGAGGCGGAGCCGCGACACGACTTCTGGAATCGTATCGATTCCAAGAAGCGCTCGTATGACAAGAGCAGCGCATGCGCTGCTTTCGACAGGCTGAGACCTAAAAAAATTGAACCCTCATGGTGGACAGTCAGCAATTGTAAGTGTCATATGCACTAGTACTGATAAGAGAGGCTGTGGTGAAATGACCTGAGGTGCCACCTTTGGAACCCGGAGAACCAAGTTTCTCTCTGCATTTTGTGATTCTAGGCAAATCACTTTATCTCCCCATGACCTTGTGTAATGTTACTGGTCCTCGTTTACAGGGGTCCAATACCTTCTGGTCGAGTTTGCACTACATAAAAACTGGAAAGAATTCCCATAAAATTGGGAAGAATAAGGATCTTAGATTTAATTGTATTCCTGGAGTTGCTTATGTGCCCAAAAAGTGTTAGAAATCGGGCCCTGTTTG
The DNA here is from genome assembly GCF_964204655.1 of Triturus cristatus. NCBI lineage: Eukaryota > Metazoa > Chordata > Amphibia > Caudata > Salamandridae > Triturus > Triturus cristatus. The sequence continues at coordinate 1,114,518,309 of NC_140585.1, forward strand.
GGGATTTTGACCAAAAGCCTTAGAAATTACAATTGTATAGGCTTAATTATAAGAAAAGTTATTCCTTATGAGTCTTGAGTACAGCTATTATTTCAATATATTCCTACCGTCCTCAACTGCCCTTGCTCATTCCTCCCATTGCTATTCTCACCTCCTCCTGCTTACAGATCTAAGACTACCTCCCAATTTACATTCCAAAGCTCATCCATCACAAGCTTGCTGCCTGACAGACAGCGGCGCCTCTTAGCTTGCTCACGGGGCCCCCAAGGCCAGTGAACCTAAGCAGGAAGTGCAGGCTGCAAATCTCCTGGCCTCGGCCTGGCCTCGCTTTCATTTCCACGGATCAGAATCCTGGGGCTGCTTGGCGCGCTGCTGATAGTAAGATTTGTTTTCTGCTGCCCAGCAGCGGCACAAAGGCACAGCCAGAGGTTAATTGCTCAAGTACCCGCTGCTAGCATTTAAAGGCATTTATAATTCAGCAGTCTGGCTCACCGTGAACCAAAATACCCTGCAAAAATTGCTATAGATTTTTCCGTGAGATCAGGTGAAGTACACAAGCAAAATGTCAATAATTATTATTCAAGGCGATTTTTATGCTAGGCGCGTTTAGCGTTCAGGGATGTACTTTGCACAGTATCCTGCAAAAAGAGCCAGCACTTGCTGATATCTTGGATGGGGCTCTGTCTGCAGTGATAGCTGAAATATGTATTCTGCTATTAAAAAGACAACACCCTAAAGTGTCAGAAATTGAAGACACATAGAGCATCCAGAAATCTTCTGCGGGCTAAGAGAGTGCAGTGAAGCATCCCCCACATATTATAAATCAGGGACAAATTTAAGACCTTCTACTTTTAATGAGGGTTATAGAACCCCCTCGGTAAAAGAGTGTGGCTAAAACCCATAGGAACAAAAAAAAAAGTATCCGCAGAAGTGCGCACAAGGAAGCGCATTAAAAAAATACAGCCTGGTCATGGCGAGGGGGGAACCTGATGATGAAGCATGCCACTTTGAGGGCGTGAGGATTACTGTCCTTTTTTCATCCAGTGTGGTAGAGGTTATAAACCAAAAATAGGTAGTTGTTTGCGCCTCTATGCCAAACCAAGTTGAACCTGGGTGGTATCTACCCCTTTTTTCTGGCCTTTGCGTGCTGTTAGAGTTGTGCATAAAGAATGAATACCATTCGTCCAATGGAATCCTCGGAGATGACATGCACATCCAGGACGTACTACATAAAGCAAGTATGTGATTGCTAAGTTTAGACAAGAGGCCTAATTTAAATCATGGCTGACGGTTTGCCAGGGCAATGGAGTACATCACTCCGTTGCCCTAGTGGTAGGACCGCCTGCCACATTTATAATCTACCACCAGGTAGGCAGTCATTTATAAAAGCATTGCCAGGAACTGCTGTGACGGCGTTTCCTGTCAAAGCATTTTACTCTAAGCTATGGGGCTGCATCAGGAGGATCCAGCCCTGTAGCACAGAGTAGTTCATTTTTCTTTTCAAAAAGAAAATCCCGAAACAGGAGTTTCTTTTTAAAAAGAAAAAATGTAATGCGCCCATGGCGGGGGTAGCATTTCAATGATTTTACAGTTCCTTACTACCAGGTTATACATGGTTAAGGAACAGTAAAAATTACTACATACAATCCAAATTGGGTGGGCGGACATATATATAGCAATTTCTCCGACGGCCCTTGCTCCCCATGCCATCGGAAGGGATTAATCATGGCAGAGACAGAGTAGTCTATGCCGTGATTAACCCTAAGGTCCACCAGTATGTAAATGCAGTGGGCAGACCACTATATTGGCAGGGAGAGAACTCCATCGCTGTTGCGATGGAGTACCCTCTCCGCCAATATATAAATCAGGCCCTTAGTCTCTGCCATACTTTTGGGCTGACTGGTGTTTTAAGTAGCTCAACAGTGGGAGTAGCACTATTTTATCAACTTATACATTGGTAGATGGTTGCTTCCCACTGGAATTTTAAAGTAATGTGGTGCTTTTGGCTGGAAATGTAGCAGCGCTTGTTGACATCTCTAAAGCAAACAACAGAACACAATAACATACACAAAACAACATAACACATTTAAAACATAACAGAGCATATCGCAACAAAACAGTCAAACAGAACACAACAAAACTACTGCAGTACAATACGACAAAATCATATTGCAATAATGCAGCACAAAAACATACAAGCACAAAACAAGAGAACACATCACCACCACAAGATACCGCACAAACCTTCATACCATTTATGATCACCTGCAGAATCCTATTTTCGTAATACGGCTCTAAAGGTGTTTGGAGCAAGTACTGCCTTAACTTACCACCAAGGATATGGACTAGCATTAGGCAAAAATATTTTGTGTTTAAGCCACCAAAGGGATAGAAACTTGAAGTGTCTTTGTGGAAACACATACTCAGGCTTAGCCACATAATACAAAATCATCTAATTAACTAGAGTGCAAGCGTTTTTTAATCTTTGTGGCACTGGATTCAGGATCCTGAGTCCCACTGAAGACACTCTAAATTGCTGCTTATTTGGCTTATCTTCTTGTAGACCTCCCCCCAAGAAGGAATTGTGCGAGAATCCCTGAAAGTAGCTCAACTTGTAAGAATCCAGAACATATACTCTACCTTATTTGAAAATTTCCAGCCCGTAGCTAACTTTCTTGAGGCTTGAGACAGTGGTTGTCTGGTTTCACCCTCTCTACTGGAGGGACTGGAACACATAAAAAGTTCACTGAACCAGGGGGGTAAGGTGCCGCTGATAGAATTGGATCTTTCTGCGGCATATGATGCTGTGCTGCTCAATCTGCTTCTTCAACACCTGCATGCCATGCCATAGGTCTAGCGGGACTGATGTGGAATTGGATTAACTCTTTTCTGGAGAGCAAAGGTCAAGCAGTCTGGCTAGCCACTTTTTGTTCTGGCTCTAAGATTTCTTCGGTGGGTGTGCTGCAGGGATCCGTGCTGAGACCCACTCTTTTCAATGTTTATCTGGTTGCTCTGGGAAAGCTGGTGGAGTCCTTCGGAGCTAAGGTAATTTCCTATGTGGACAACAAGCAGCTTCTAGTCTCCTTCAATAAGAGGGAAGATATAGATTCTGGTCTTCTCAAGACTTGTCTCTTGGCGGTTTTTGAATGGATGCGTCATAATCACTTGGTGTGAAATATGAACAAAACAGAGAACCCTCTATTCGGGCCATTTTCTCCTGACAAGTAATCTGACTGTTGGCCCGATAGAGCCCCTTCTCCACCTTCCCAGTCGGAAGTGGTAAAAATTCTGGTGGTCAAATTTGACAACCAGCTTTCTTTTTGGTCAAAAGTGGTGGGAACTTGCTTCGGTCTGCTTTGGACAGTAAAGAAGTTCCTGCACTTTCTTCTTTATCTGCCTGGAAGACAGTTGTCCATGCCTTAATTACCTTTAGGCTGGTCTATGCCATTGTTCTTTATTTGGGCATTCTGGACTATTTGATTAGAGACTCCAGATTATGCAGAATACGGCAGCTTGGCTTATTCTTAACCTCTCTTTTAGAACATCAGTATCTCCCTACTTGAGCTCTCTTCAATGGCTCCCACCAAAGAAGCAGATTCTTCATAAATATCTAGTCCTGATTCAGAGAGCTTATTTCCGCTCTGGCCTCAATATCTAGATACAAGAATTTATCTCTAAACTCCCGTTATAGATCTGCATTCATCTCATGAGGCTTTGGCTGAGGTTTCAAGGGTCAGGTTTTCAGAAGGGGTGGCCGCTCCTTTTCTTTGTAGGCAGCTTTAGCCTGGTTAAGCTTCCTTAAGAGCTTCTCGCTGTAGCCTAGAAACCATTGTTTAGGAAGAAGCTCAAAACGTGCCTCTTTGTCAGGCATAATTCTTTCCACCTACTTATTAGTCTTTAGTGCCGAGATAATCTTTGGAGCAGCTGTTGTACTTTTTAAGACCTTGTTCATTCATTCGAAAACAGAAACATTTAGCCTGCCAGTGTGAGTTCATACCAGGTCACAGAATACAGCTAGACCCAATAAAGTAATGGGATGAAACTCTGTAATTTGTAATGAGTACATTTCAGCATTATGTTCTTACTTAAACTCATGGTGGCCTATGGAACGATTGGTAATTTGATTCTCCTAGAACTAATTTAAACTCTAGCAGCGACTACTTGGATGGAGCTTGGTTAATTGTCTGTAGTCCTACCTGCTTTATTCTGCTGAAGCACTTCACTTGTAGAGTGATCAAAAGGTTTCTTCCCACTGAACTGCAAGTCAAAAACATAACCCTAAGCCTCCTCCTTTATATACAAAGACTTTGTCCAAAATCTTTTGTCTTACAGAGATGGCTTTATTCAATTACACTTCCGCCCAGCAGTGTTGATAAGGTCTCAGGACATCATCACTGTCCTTTGCCTCTCTTCTTTTGTAGCCAAGCATGAATTTATATGCCTCATTGACCTGTCTAAGCAATAGGAGGCTTCTGGGGAAATTAAGAATCACATTTGAGCAGTTTGTGTAGCAAAAAGGCTTTATGGAGCCAAAATTCAAAATGGCACTTTACCACAGCCAATCAGGAAACTACAACTGGATGGCCTAAAACAAATTCACTGATAAGCACTTACATAAAAAAAAACACTGTAGCACGTCCCTGGAAGTTCAGGGCACCCGATCTGGAACACCCTGACCTGTGACCTGAGAGCAGAACCTAAAACCTGCACTCCTGAAGACATACAAAACTGAAACTCTTCAGGCATGCCTGTGACTAAGAGCTGTCAAGAATAAGATAGGGGTCATGCCTCATATCTAACTGGATTATTATTTCCATTGTGCAAAGTTTCCAAAAGTTCATATTTTAAAACTCAGAACTCCGTAGTGACTATAAGGTGATGTGGTGTTCCACAAAACGTTTAAAGAAACAATTAAATAGAGAGCACTTCGAGGGACCCTCGCGAGTGTCCCTTTAACCCAACCCCCCACATATCTATATTTTGTTTATCTTAATATCTCAACAAGTACTGAACAGATTTACACCAAGTCACAACAAGCACAATCTGCTTACCAAGATGTAGCTTCCTGCCAAGTTTGGTGTAATTCCGTTCAGCAGTTTTTGCTGTAGTCCCTCCTAAAGAAGTCTATAGAAAATGCTGAGGAATTTTGCTTTGGAACCCCCATTTTTCTCGGCCCCTACTTGACAGATCACCCTGAAACTTTCCATGCACAAACTTGGCAAAAATTAACACCTTTCTGTAACGTTTTGTGGAGATTCGGCAAATGATGCCAAGGTTATTAACAACACAAAAAAGATTTTTCTATAAAATAGTTCACCTAACTATAAATAACGCAGTTGCGACAGCCACTGGGTATTATAAATGCATATGATGTATACATATATGTGAGTGTGAATGTACACACACATGTGGCAGAGGCAGTGAGCAGCGCAGGGCAGGGGTTGGTTGCCTGCAGATGGGTAGGGCGCAGGGCCTGCGGCAGAGTTGGCTTCTAATGGGGGGGTTAAGTGCTGGGCCTAGCCAGAGGCCCAGTCCTGCAGCCAAAGCACCACTGCACACAGCCAAAGGGGGGGCTGGCCACCTGCAGCAAAACTAGCCACAGGGCCTGGCTGGACATCTTCAAGGTACGGATTTAAGAACAGTAAATCTATTATTTACTTACCGTCTTGATATTTTGGCTGTTGATATTTTTTCTATAATAGCATGGTAACACAATATGAAAAACTCAATATTCTGACATGCAATCTTCTTACTTATATATATATATAAGGCATTCTGAAGTGGGCAAGCCAGGGTATGAAGAAAAGATTTTTTTAATTCAAAGCTGAATTGGAGCTGGTATGGTACTTAACCACACCATCAAGACTGAGGTTTTGTCTTTTTCTTTGTTGCCTAGTTTCCCTCTGATGATGCCTTGGTTATCTTCTTTCTCTTGTACTGCAGTATCGCCCTATGTTTCTTCTTCTGTGAAATCTCAGGATTAACATAAGACTCTTCTATTACATTTCAATTGCCCTACTGAAGAAATTTCAGACTTTCATTCTGCTGCCAATTTCTGGATCGCAGTTGAGTCCTTAGTCTCCAAGATTGATTTTACTGGCAAGGAACCCACCCTGAATTGGAAGTAAAGCTTCCAATCATGCGGCGTGGTAATAATGTCCAAGTGATGCTCAAAACTCGGTGCAGGCTAGACAACAAGAAAACTCCCTGTAAGGGAGGAAGTATCACAATTCCTGTAAGCGCCTTGGGCCACCCATTCCCAGTATTTAGCTTTTAGAACCACTTTAGAGGGAAACAAAGTGCCTGCCGGATTTTCCCATAAAGGTGTCATGCCAACACTTAGCAGGGGGGCTCTGATCCCCTGCAACCATTTAATCTTATGAAAACGGTCGGCACTAATTAGGTCCCTGAGTTCTGCGGCATAATTGGCCAGCTCTGGGGTGCACCAGATCCTCCGCCAATAAAGCAAGGGACGCAGTCTTGCTAGATCGGCCAGTGCCTTCTTACCTAAGTCATATAGCAGTGGACGCACTGGAGTGCTTTGTGGGAGGCCAGTGATCTTACGTAGAAACCTATTTTCTGCTACTGTAAGTTGTAAGAGGTTCTCGAAACCCCAAAGCTCGGCCCCATATAGGGCAGAGCTGACCACTTTCAGGTCATATATTTGGAGCCCTGGACTTACTGGTTTTGTAAAAGAAGAGCTAAACTCGGATTGCAAAACACTGGCCAATTGCCGGTGCTTCAATGAAGCCAAATCGAGTTACCGCTTCCAACTTCTCTCTCTGTAGGGTTACTCCCAAATACACAAAGTCCATGACTTGTTCTAAGGGCCGGTTGTTCAGCACGCTGCCTCCTTTAAAGGCTTTATGCAGGTTAAAAGACATAAATTTAGTTTTCGACACGTTGATTTCCAAGCCCATTAGCCGACAAAACTCTTCAAAGAGGTTGAGGGCTCGCTGTAAGCCGCTTGGTGTTTTTGGAAATAATCAACGTGTTGTCCACGAATTTTAAAATTGGAATTTTAACACCTGCTAAAGCTGGGGCATCTGTAGGGGTGGATGCTAAAAAGTCCGCGATCCCATTTATAAATAGAAATAAGAGTGTGGGCGCCATTACACACCCCTGTCGCACACCTCTCTCTATAGGAAAGGGAGTGGTGACCTCGCCCTGAGCTCCCCACCGAATTTGGGCCAAGTTATCCTCATGAAGTCTAATGATGAGGGTTAACAACTCCGGTGACATCCCCATCTCTTCAGGTACAGACCATAGTTTACTACGGGAGACGAGGTCAAAGGCTGATTTAAGATCCACAAAGGCAGCATAAAGGCTGCCCTTGTTCAAGACCACCGTCTTCCGGTACAGCATGATGTATCGGAATACCTGGTCTATGGTACTGGTACATGCCCTGAAGCCTTCCTGCAGTGGAGATAAGATGGCTTTCTCTCCCAACCGATCCTGCACCTTATTTAAAACTAAACGCCCCATTATCTTTTGGAGTGAATCTAATGAGCCTATAATTACCATGCTGAGATTTATCCCCCTTTTTTAAAATGGGGATGATCTCAGCCCCTTTCTATGAGTCTCGAACTGGAGCGCCCTGGGCTATTGCATTAGCCAACATCACAATGTATCGGCACCAGTTAGATTTTTCATGCAGAAATATATCAGCCGGTATACCGTCTGGGCCCGGTGCTTTGCCCCCCATTACTGCCCACAGGGCCGTACTAACATCGGCCTCATTAAAAACTGTGCCTAGATAGTACCGGTACAGGAACGCCTCCACCTTCCCCTCGTCTGCACTACAGGCATATTGAGGTTTGAAGTAGGTGACCCATTGGTCCTGTGATACATGGTTCTGCGGCTGAGTAGGCTGGCCACCCCTATCCCACCTAACTATGTTCCAGAACTGTCTAGGGTTTTTGTTGACACATGCTTGTTTAAGGTCCTGCCACCTAGCCTCATCCCATAATTTTTTGCATTCACTAGTGCTCTTCGATAGTTCTGCCTTAATTTCCATACATTGCCGGGATTCCCCTCTTTAATCACGGCACCCAATTGCCTACGCACATCTTTACATTCCATATTAAACCACTGGGGACCTCTCTTAAAGTGGGGACCCTTGGTCTTGTGTTGTCTAATGAAATGGGTACGTAGCTTAGCAAAAAACATGTGTGCCAATTACGAACTCCAGGCTGTCGGATTTGCCACGCATACTTCCAACTCAGCAATCGTCCCTTCAACATCCGAGGATATTGAAGCTAGGGCTTCAGAATGCTCCAGTATGTTAACCCATTTTAAATGTCTCATATTGTTTGTTGAGACCACCTCACGGGATAGCAGATTACTCCCTGTTTGCGTGTATTCCCATAGAGGTTACAAATCAATGGTCGCACATAGGGGGTTGTGGTCACTCTCTGGCCGCTCTCTCACTACTGTGTCCATTGGTGCATGCCACAGCTGCAAGTTGATTAATAAATAGTCTATACAACTAGCACAGTGGCCATTATTAAATGTATTAGCTCCATGCCTGAAAGATAGGAATCTGCCATTAGCTGCCCGGAGTCCCTTCTCCAGGCATGTGGCGTTGATTTGAATTGCCACATCAGACCACTTTTTTATAGGTGGCAGATCTAACTTTGGGATCACCCAATGCTCATCTTCGTCTGCAGTAAGGTCACAATGCTCAGAGGTAAGGGGCTCAAAGGTCGCTTTAAAATCTCCCGCAATCTGGATATGAGAGCCCTGGGAATGAAGGTCTAATAAGATGTCGAGAGCCGCTATAACTTCCGACTTCTTACCCTTTGAACCCCTAGCGTAGACATTGTAAACGTCCACAGCCCCTGGCTGGCCCCACTTCAACCTGACCGCGAGGATATCACTGCTCTGTGTTTCGAGTACCTGTATGACAAAAGCCAATCGCTTGGCACACCCAGATTACCAGACCCCCTGAAGGTCGACCCTTACCCCCACAAATTGCAGGAATATAATCATTTAGATAACTTGGACAGTAAAGGGGGTCGGTTAGCCAGGTTTCCTGAAAAAGACAGACATCAAATTGTTCGATAAAGGTGAACCAATCGGGGGAGGTAACCTTCGTCTTCAATCCTGCTATGTTCCTGGATAGCATGGTTGTCCCATGAGAGTTAGGAGAGCATAGTCCATTGTCTGTTTAGTCCAGTTCGGTTTGTGTTTTATAACTTGAATGCCATTGATGAGGCTATTTCAACTATGGCGTATTTGCAATAAGCATCGGTGAGTACTAGCAGTTGTCCATCTGGCAAAAGGCAAAAATCTGCATTGACCCTCGACCAGGGAGCAGTGCATATTTCCTCTGTAATGACTAGAGCAAGTCGCGTCTCCATCTCTGGTTGCCAATGCTGACATCCTCTTACCATTTAATCCACCTGCGTGTCGACTCGAGAGAACCATTATTTCTCTCTGACGCATACTTTAGTTTTCACCACGCCTTAGTGGCCTTGATATGCTAGCTGCAATAGGTGGTCTTGAAGTTACCTTAGAGTTACAATGTTGTTACTTCTCTTGATATACTAAATTCATTTCACACTATCCGCAGTTCCATGAGGGCTTGCATCACAGTGCCATCTTTGTTTCGATGCCTCGGAAAGAATGCCCTTCTTGAGCTGGTTTCCCTGCCACTATTTCTAATTGTAGGTAGGTGTCTTCTGCTGAAGCTTCAGCATTTTCTGTTGGAGTCATTTCTTTTGGGCTTGTGCTTCAGGTGACCAAGCGTACATGCTCTTCAGTGTCCACAGAATGTCCGTGGTCACATTTGCTTCATTCAACGGTCTGTATGTGACTGAGAAGTTATATTTCTGAGTCTGAAGAGCCCACTTTTCAATCCTTGGAGGCAGATGTTGAGCATTCCCTGAAAAGGTGGAAGGAGAGAACTGTGATCAATTAAATTCACAACTATACAATTATATGTGAAAAGAAGAGCAGGCTCTCTTTACGGCCGGTGCTTCCCTCTCTCTGTGGATAATGGTTTTCTTCATTAGTCAGTGCTCTGCTCACAAAAGCAACAGGATTCTCTTCTTGTAGCAGAACTACATCCACACCCAATCTGGGGTTGTCTGTTTCCATCTACACAGTAATGGGGGCCAGCACTGTTTCCATTGACGCTTCCCTGGCATTGGAAAGTTTCTGGGATATTCCTAGTGTGAGCATATATTTCAAAGCCTTTCGAGTTCACAGAGGATAAGGTACCTAAGAAGCAACAGTATAGATCCTTGAATCAGTTGTGCATGTACTTCTTCGATGGCATCATCATCAGTGCTTGGGCTCGGAAGTTTCCTTAACCTGACATAGAGTTATCTGTGGATTTACCATTTCACTGATGCACCTGGCAGTGGACAAATCTCTTGAAGTGTCAACTGTGTGTGAAAATTAAAATCTTCCTTTTATGGGTCAACCACTGTTTCATAGCTGGTTTCATTCCCTTTGTTTGGTAAGTTCTGGAACAATTTGAAAATGTCTTCACCTGCCAAGTGGAGGACAATAAACCACTTAACTCTTGGATGCATTGCTTGGCTGGCTATAAAGTGTTTATGGAGGCAGCCAATCGGAGTGGGGGCGGAAGACAATGCAGACAGTTCAATCAAAGTTGGCATGGAAAATACCATTGGTGGGGGATTTGCAACCACCTGCATGGGGGCAGAGCACCACCATCCTTTTCAACACCATCCATCCTCTCTATTGGTAGTTTCTGTGAGTGCTCTTAGCTACTCTTCTCTTGTGTTGTGTCTTTTAGTAGTTCTTCTAATGACAGGCAGAAAAATGCCACTTTCTTTCTTACACTTAGATAGCATTTGATGCAGTCAATCTTTATTTTCCTTGGGATTATCCCTTTGCTTTTGTAGGAGTGTGTGGCGTTCCTTTGGGGTAGTTGCTCCAGGAGTGCACAACTCTCTTGTAAGGGTGACGGTGTGGTGGCACACAGGGCAGGTTTAAGCGCTGGTGGCGCAATGCGCGGCAATGCTTTATGGCACCCCCCCGCCCATTTGACCTCCTCCTTGGATTCCCTACCACCCGAGAAATATATCCCTCATCATCTCCCCATAGCCCCTCTCTCAAATACATTTTGTTTGTTTTAAAGCGCTGGTAAAGGCTGGCTTTACTAATCCACTCAGTTCTCCACATAAAATATAGATCTGTTCTTAGATGCAGGCCTATTAACCCTCTGCGCTACTTTATGGCAAGACAAAACAGCCACTAGATAAATCTCTGATCTTTCTCCTAGAAGGAACATTAATCACGAGAGTTATCATATTTTTATTGCTGCTTAAAAGCTGGATGCACAAGAAACTGCGCAGCAGGCGCTTTTAAAATGTACGTTATTGCTAAACACAGCGCCCCCTCAGGTCAGTGTTACCCTCCAGGTCAGCGCCCAGTGCGATCGCACTGGCTGCACCCTCCTAAAGCCGGCCCTGGTGGTACGCATGACTCTGGCAGGCGCCGAGAGATCCCCTCGGGGATGATTCGTCGCGCTATATAAATAATAATAATACAATAATAAACTCTGGCACGTCATGGGGCATGATCTATTCTGCAGCAGACAACAAAGTAGACGTGGTGGCATGTATATGCCATGCATGGCTGCTGTTGAGATCAAGCTTTGCGTTTTCTGTATCAGCAAGATATTGACAGCAGAGGGCGAAGCATGCTTCTTATTCTGTCTCGTCGCCAACTGTAGTGCGCTGGTTGGGCGCCAGAACGTCACACTTCTCACGTGGGTAACTTTCGGACATTAGGCTCTTACGTTCCATCTTCTATTGGTTGAGACTCATTGACGTCTGTCGTCGTGCTGCATGCGTGTCTACGCTACACCAGCTGAGATGCTACAGAGACTAAAGTCACTATCAGCGAAGGCGTGGAGCAAGATGAAATAAAGAGCTGGGGAGGAAATTGCAACCAAAATTAAAGAGTCACAGCTGTAAAAACAAAACAGCCCAAGCCCGTACAACGAGCGAGAGTAAGTAAGCAACACGCATGCGCATCCATTCCATACTAACTATGGGATGTGCAGATTTCTCTGCTGGGTGAGTAATTCAGCAACACATTTGCATGGCTACAGGGCAATTACATACTGTGCCACAAACTTCAGGTCCGTACCTACATGGCCCTATAAAGATATCATGTTACGAAACAAAGAGTATATATGAGAATCAAAATAATACACTGCGAATTAATATGAAAATGCAGTTAAAGATTAAGAACATTAAAATTAAGGACACACGAGAAAGTAATTTCCTCAAGAAATATTTGATAAATCTCCACTGCGTTCTGAGATAACAAAAATCCTACGGACGAGCTGTGATGCAGTTAAAGAAGCTCTTTATTGGAGCCATGTACAAAGCCCTCGGTTTGAATGTTCCCTTACCCATCTGATGTCATTAAATGTAACCGCATGTAAAAAAAATTATAATCTGATAATTAGTAGCAGAAAAGTATATTGCTGAGCTGAGCCAGGATTATACAAAATAATAGGCTTGCGTGCGATCCCGGATTTGTGGTTTCAACGACACTGACGCACCAGAACGCCAATAGTACGTCGTGCGGGATTACGTGATCATCCTTATGGCTGCGTCTGTTCACAGACTTCAGCACTACGTGGTAAACATCCAAGCCACGTTTAACAGAAAATTCACGGAAATATGCATAATTTCTGCATCTTTGTGATTTGCACCCTGCCTTCATAGACGCGGTTCAACTGATAAATACGATCATAATTTTAAAATGAAGGTAAAGACATTTTATTGAGGTTGCCTCACATTCTAATGCCAGTTTCCTCTTTGAAGGCAAATTGGAACTATCTGGAGCCATTGAAGGCGCCAGGATTGCAGCTCGTTATCCCTAGATTAATCCGAGGAGGGAGTCTATCTGAAAAGACAGCACAGTGCGCTGGGCGGCACTTGGAACCTTCAAAGCAGAAATGACAACAGAAGCGCTCACACAGAGGGTTACTTACGAATTTATGTTTGACATCTCAGATTTGTATTTCTCTATGATTCAAGAGTCAAAGGGGGCTCCAAGGGGAGTATTCTGCTGTTAAAAGTATAGATTGTTTTCCCTACATTGACAAATGTGCCACAGGTAAGTATTTAAGGGTGATGTAGAAAACTGGCTCCTGAAATCTGCCTTTAAATTAGGCGTGCTCGATCCACCAAGTAGTAAACCAGCATGACAGGGTGTTTGGAATGGCCAACAAACATGCACATAATCTTTTGTGAAATTCATTGTACTCAAGCTTGCCTCGTGTGTATCAGGCAAACCTGACTAGACTGTAGCATGTGATTGGCTGATGAATCCAGCTGCACTCTGAATGCAAAGTATAACATCTATATTTATGAGCTATTTTGTAAGCAATCAGAAGGGGGGTTTCCCGAAATGAGCACAGTACATGACTGGCAATCAAGAAAAACTAACGTTGCCTTTGGTCATGCTAAGGATCAATCCTCACAACTTGTAAATGGTTGCACTGCTCTAGCTACTCACTAAAGGAAGCGAAGGTGGGGGGGGGGATTAAGGAACCATACCACCCCCTTACATATTGTCTCAACAAACTGAAGTATGGATGAAAAATGAGGCTCCAAAAATGTTGTGGTGCCTAAATAAAATAAAAAAAGTTCCTTCAAATTATGTTAAGAACTCTTTAAGGCTTCCATATGAATTGATAATAGATTTAAATGTCCTGCAATAAGGCCCTGAGAGGTGAAGAAACTGATGCGAATATCTGCAGTGAGCCTTCATATACATGGTTACATCATCTTAAAAGCAATGAGGAAAGACCTGGTAAATTTTGGTTTACAACTAAAACGTTTCTGAAGAACCAGGTGTTCAAATATCGAAATAAGGGATCACTGAGTTCAGCTGCAATTAAGTATAACCCCAAACTGCACATTTATATCAATTATATGATTTTTACTTTGCTTAATAAGTTGTAATCCTTCTGTAATATTGTACCTGTGCAATATTTTAAAACATTGTTTTTTGCTGTATTAAGTATTTTGCCCGTGACTCCAAACAGCCAACCAAGTAATTACTTGTACAGTCGCATGTTTAATGTGGCGTGTGGGCCGGAGTTGCTGCCTTTGGACCTGGGGAACCAGGTTTGAGTCTTGGCTCAGGATTGTGTATTGGAAGTGGTGCTCACAGGGCTTTAAGTGGGCTGGGTCTGTCCGGGTCTGAGCACCGGCAGTTATTTTCAGGGGGCCTCGAAACGGGTCTCTATCGGGCTCTATTTTTGGGCCTCGCAGAGGTTGTCCGTTTTCTTTTTTTTTTTCTTGCACCAAACTTATTTTAATCATCATGACCCCCACCCCCTTTCTATCTATCACCTTCTGCTTCTCTTTCTCTCCCGTACTCTTTCCCTTCTCTTATTTTCCCCTTCTCCGTCACCTTGTTTATCTCTCCCTGTTTGTCTCCTGTGTACCCTTCATTCACTGGTTCCACACCCCCCGCCCCATCTTTCTGTAAGTTAGTGCCTGTAGGAGAGTAGGATCTGCTTCACATGGGTACCCCCCCTTTTTGCTGGTGTTTCACTGTTTTTCGACCTTAGTCTGGCTGTGGCCCTGCTAATCAGGACCACAGCCTAGCTGCTTCCTCTCTAAAATGGTTTCCATGTACATTAGGTACATATCTAATTGGATTCTGGAGTGCCTTGTAAGCCCCCAGTATATGGTATACTATGTACCTAGGGCATAGGTACCTCAGAGGCCTACCAGGGGCTGCAGCATATATTATGCCACCCCTGGGAAGCACTCCAAAATGGCACCACAGGCCTGCTACTGCAGTCTGCGTAAGGGTGTGCTTGCACCCCTTACTGTGGTATAGGCTACATATACCACTACCCTATACAGACACATATAAACCTATAAGCCACTCCTATGGCAGGCATTGATAATCCTGAAGGCAGAGTGCTTGGTTTTGTGTGAGAGGGTGCCCAAGCATGAGCTGAGCCCCTCTGCAGCTTTCGGAAATACTTCCTTATGGCTGTTCTGTGATACAGCCATACCATATACTCTTGGCTGCATCAAAACATGTCGTGTTTGGTGTCAAACGCTTTGGAATACTACCCCCCCTCCCCCGCCAGTTCTGGCGGCGGGGGTAGCATTCCACCCTTCTACAGGGAGAGACATGTTCACACTGGCTAAACCCGGTAGGACTTTCCTGAGCCCTGACATCACAAAAGGGATGCCTCTGCCACAGACACGGGTCTGGCCTCCTGCTGCTGACCGAAACTCCGGCAGGGGAGGCCTGGACAATAGGTTTCCTGTCGATGGGAGGTGTCCCCACCTCCCCAGACAGGCTGATGTGTATTGGGGCTGGGCGGGAGCACTCTCTGGTGCTTTGAAGTCCTGCACTGGGGGCACGTTTGGTGTCCCTGTGCATAGCCCAGTTAAAACCGGTTGCAGGGGCTGCCTGCCCCTGCTCTAACGCGAAACTGGACAAAGGAAATGGGTGTGACCACCCCTCTTTCCTGGCCCACCCATAGGTGGGGTCTTAGAGTTAGTCCATCCCCTAAACTTAATATATAGGAATCCAGTCCCTAGGACTTTAGATTACCTTGGACGAAACTCTGCAACGTACATCCTGGACCTTCGACGTTCTATCCTGACTAGAAGACTGAAGAGATCTCCCTGGAGGTCAAAGAGTGACTCCCCTGCTTGGCAGGCACCAAAAAAGCAACTGACCTGTCTGCAGTTCTGAAGCTCCCGCCAGACGCCGAAGTCTCTGCATCTCCAGAGGTGGATTTCCAGACTTCCCCGAGGCTACCCTGAGTCCACAGCAAAGCTGAGGCCCGTGGCTACCGTGGGTGACGTGGAACCGTGACCCCTGGACACCGTGATCTTTTGCAGCAACACTATCTTCCTGGTCCTCCTCGAAGTTGTGCTTTGGGCTCCGAGTAACCCCAGCCTTGAGCACCTCCTGCACCGAAGATTGTTGTGCTCCACTCCACGAGTGACCCGTGGGCCAGCTTCAAGTGAAACCGCTCCAGGCTCCTCCGCGATCACTAGCCCGTTGGCTAGCAGGTCCCCACGAAGACCTTTTCTGATTCAGCTTACCTGGTTGCTCCAGACGTGCCCCAACTTACCCTTGCTGGGTGAGTCCCTCAGACCTTGCTGGTCTGCACCACAGTCCTTTCTCTAAATTCCAGTGACTTGCCGTTGCCAAGGCTTGTTAGGTCCATTCTGGTTGCCGACACCGCAGCACTCGACAGACTTCGTGGGACAGCTCGAATCTGGTTCGTGGACTTTGTCGACGCCTCCTGGACCTCGTGGCTGAAGCGTCAAGACACCCATCAACTCACCTGAAGCACCCAACATCTGTGGGCATTGGTCCATCCTGCCCTCAGTCACTGGCTAGTGACCCAGACTCTGTCCCCTCTGCTTTCAGGTTCCTTACATCCTAGATCCAGGCTTGGATCTCTACGGACACTTCTCCTCTTCACGGCAGCAGCAGTTCTTTGCAGGCTTCCATTGAAATCGACGACGCGACCCGACACCAAAAGACACCTATGCGCCGGCTTCCCTGGGTGAGATAACTTGAGTACTCCGGTGCTCTCATGGGTGCTAGCCCTAGAATTTCTGAAGTCCAGAAGGGTTTGGTCCAGACTCGATTAGAAGTGTCCCTAATCTTTAAATTTCCAACCGCGACATTGCCCATAGAAGATAATAGGAACCCGCGGTTGTGTTTACACACTGCATACAGTCCCCGTGGGTCCGCTGTGTCACTACCTTGGGTGGTTCCTTGGGGTCCCAGCGATTCTAGAGGCAATAGACCTAGTGTCTGTTCCAGTCATGGTTCTCATACCACTTTTTTGGTATATGGTTTGGTACGCCCCTAGGGCCCAAACATGTAGTTGTGCTTTTACTGATGATTGCTATTGTAACTTAAGTACTTCGAACTCTAGCCTCATAAAGAGACTAGAGGGGGGTGTGTTAACCTAAATACATATATTTTAAATATATACCTGGTGTGTTTGTCCTTTCATTTGATCATTCAAGAGATTATAGACTGGTAAAACAAGCTGCTTTACATTCCTTCTAGACTTAGCCTGAAGGCTGCTCTCCATAGCTACCACTAGGATAGCTTTCAATAAAGGTTGTCTTTAACCTATCACCAAAAGGGGTTGTTTGGACTGATACAAGGTGCCCACTAGAATTAGTGGACAGCATATATCAGGCCACCGTCTCACAGTGCCTAGCTCTCTCGCTCGCTCATTCACCTCCACACGTCACCACATCCCTCCCTCTTTGCTCTTTACACTTGGGCGCTCGCGCTGGAATGCCAGTCTGCTGCTGCACGTGTCTCCTGATGCCAGGTCCTTGCAGTCACGGGCCTGGCCATGGCCTGCATGGCAGGAGGGTGGGGTGGCGGCTATTCCTTGCCGCTGCTGGGTGGTGCTGTTTCTCATTCTCCACTGCACGTTTCCCGGTAGCCTCTGGTTCCCCCTGCCCAGGACGCCTCTAGTGCACAGCTCCTCTGAGCACATGGCTCCGAGCCGGGAGCGTGCAGGAGGCAGGAAATACCAGCGTGAGGACCCTTTCCCATGCTCCCTGCAGCGCTACCGCTCAGCAAGGCTGGCGGTGCTCCCTTCTCTCTTCCCCTGCGAGGAGGAGACGGGGTAGTTACTAGCCTCTGTCCCACCCAAGTGGCGGCTTTCAGCACTGCTGCTGCTGTCAGTGACAGAAACTTCACATGCAGTGGAGTCACTGTGAGGCTGTCGTGCCTACCATGTAGCCACCCATCTCGTTCACTCCCTATAAGGACAATCATGTCTAACCTGCTTCGAATCCGGAAAGGGGGTCACCATCACACCCAGAGTCTCTCGTGACAGGGGAAAGGACCAGCATCACAAGCAGTTATTTCTGATGGTGAATGGGACCTCCATCCATCACCAGAGGCGCAAATAGAACCACATTTCTGGGGGCTAATTCTTCCAGCAAGAGACCGAGTGGAAATACAGGGACTCTAAGAAGGGGTGAAAAAACAACAAAGCCTCATTAACAAGCAAATGGTCATTTAAAGACCTGTGAAGTACTCAGGTGGGGCTGTGAGCGTGCCCAGAAGCTGTCTCAGCCGGGCTGACACACACAACGCGACGGGGGGGCCGTTGCATGCCTGTCCATCACATCAAGAGGTAATGACTTTTCAGGTACCTATCCGAGTCATTCTGAGTAAAGCTTTGTTTGTTGGGTAAGTTACGTAGAACTAAGGATAACAAAAAAACTTGTCATTTCATAGATTTAGCGCCTTATTTTTGGTAAGCCTAAGAGTGCGATCCTGCAACCAGCCTCCAAACACACACAGCCGCACCCAATTACTTCACAGGTCTTTAAAAGACCATTTGCGTGTTAATGAGGCTTTGTTGTCTTTCACCCCTTTGTAGAGCCCCTGCAGCTCCACTCTGCCTATTGCTTGAAGAATTAGCCCCCCCCCCAAAATGTTTACTTAGCCCCATACCCCCCCCCCTCGAAATTTGGCTCTACTTGCGCCTCTGGGGAAGGTGTATGGCGTTATCCATACATATCTTTATTTAGACAACGCCCCTACTTGGATAGGCCACACCCATTTAAGAGGTTTGCCCTGCCCCTTTTAGAGCAGCCCCAGTTATTTTTTCCCACTTAAAGCCCTGGGTGCTCATATAAAGTGCTCCAATCCCCCCGGGGCGAGATCGTGTCATGTAATTGTACACATCTGTCTTTGACAAAATATAAAACTGCTTTGAAATAATAAAACACATTGAGCAGGTAAAGAAGGTAAACACTAAACTATTATGACTGCTACTCCCCTATAATCCTTAGGGTGACCACCTCATAATGTTAGCCTCCCTGGCTTGACATGAAATCAACACATTTTGAGACAGAAAAAAACTATGTTGCAAGATACTAACGTTACTTTGAGTCAGGCTGTCGTGTCCAACCGAGTCGACTTTCTGTCAGCGATGTTGTGAGTAAGCAGAGCACATTGCACTTTATGCTATTCTGTTGTTTATATTCAAACTATAGGCACTACTATCTTAAATCTGTCTTTGTTGCCCAGAATATTAGAAATGATAAAGTGGCTATGAATTTTTTGCTTGCTTGAAATGACGATTTTGTGTGTTTTAATATTGCTCTTTTTATCCTGAAAGCAATTAGTTTAAGGAAAAGTATCATGTATTATTTTAATTGGCCCCGGATTTTGGTAAACCATGTGTCAAAGTTGGACTGTCGAAACATATGTGTTATATAGAATTATGCACTTTAGCTCTTTCTTGCTATATATTATTGTAACCAGTATATGTGCAAACAACCAACTGCTTTGCGACCTTCCCCTTGGACAACAGGATCCATGTTTGGAATTCAACATTTTCTTTTCACAGGTTACTGCCTTTGGGAAGTTGGAGACCCGGTTTGCTTGAAATGACCCACTACAACTAGCAAGCAGCAGCTGCCTCAATTGATATTGAAAAGGCATTTGACACACGGCTTTGGCCATATATATCAGAAGTTTGAAAAAAATGGATCTTGAAACAGAGATCAGGAACTGGATTCCGCTATTACAGTCTCAGCCACTGGCAAGGGTGCGAACCGGAGGGACTATCTCAACACAGGGGGACAAGAAGGGGTGTCCCCTTTTACCACTGCTCTTTGCCATGGAGGCTCTGACGTGTGCTCTGAGGATGAGTGGTAGGAACTGTGGTATACAGTTACTGGACAGATTCCATGCTGTACCAATATATGAATATGACGTGCTTTTGTTTCCAAGGAACCCTGTAATTAGCTTTCCTATGAGTAGGGCAGAACTGTACGAGTCTAAAGATATTTATGGACTCCAAGTAAAATGTCACAAATCAGGACATGCGTAAACAATTAAAATTGAAACCGGAAACCTTCAACTATTTGGGGGTACAAATATATCATACAGAGGAGAAATTGACGGAGGGAAACCTGGAAGGATGGCTACAGCAATATGGCAGTCAGTCCAGTTTATTGTCAGTTTACCCCCTTGGATTTGGTAGCAGTCACAAAAATATTGGTGCTGCCGCAACTACTTTACTGTTTTCTGGCATTGCCTCTTGTACTCAGGAGATATTCTTCAAGGAAGTCAACATGCTACTGTCAGAGTTGATATGGCGTGGGGCGCATAGATGTGTTTCGATAGTGAAGGGTCTGAGTCCCTTGAATGTGTGCTCCATACTGTGAAATATACTATGTTGTTGCTCATCTCCAGTGAATGATGAAGTGGCTGGGTGACCAGGGTGACTAGGACGGCTGCTAAGTGGCGCTCAATATATGTCGAGCTAGGTATTTGGACAGAGTATCGAAAACACAAATACGCAGGACAAAATATTGTGTCAAAGATATTGAGGATAAAAATATAGTGAAGGTAAGTTTCTATAGATAAGTAAAGTTTTACTACATATAACTCCACATATATTTACCTTGATGATCTCAATATCGTCAAGGTAAGTAGATGTGGAGTTAAGAATAGTAAACCTATACTTACCTATCTGCACTTGCACTTACCTTCTTAATATTTTGGTCCTTGATACTTTTGACACGATATTCTGTACACACAATATTTGTGTTTCCGATATTCTGTCGGTGATCCCTTGCACCAGACTTATCTCCTCTCCTGCCAAGGCAGTGAAGATGCTCTCAGATGTAAGAGATCCATGTGCCAAGGGTCAGCCAGCACAGGCTGATTTGTTTCATATAGTGTGGGAATCATGTCATAGTAAAGTGACAGCAAAGTTGGATACTTTGAAAATGAACATTGAGACGCGAGTACAAAAGAGAAGCTAAAAGTAAAAAGTGATGCTCAAGCTCCCGGTTCATGTCACCTCGCTACCTGCCCGCTCTGAACGTGAGGCTCTTGCACTGTGCTCACCGCAGGCGAGGCAGGAGACTGCATGGGGCACTTGCACTATGCTTACCGCAGATGAGGCAGGAGACTGTTTGGGGCACTTGCACTATGCTTACCGCTGATGAGGCAGGAGACTGCTTGGGGCACTTGCACTATGCTCACCGCAGGCGAGGCAGGAGACTGCTTGGGGCACTTGCACTATGCTCAGAGCAGGCGAGGTAGGAGACTGCATGGGGCACTTGCACTATGCTTACCGCAGATGAGGCCGGAGACTGCTTGGGGCACTTGCACTATGCTCACCGCAGATGAGGCAGGAGACTGCTTGGGGCACTTGCACTATGCTCACCGCAGGCGAGGTAGGAGACTGCATGGGGCACTTGCACTATGCTTACCGCAGATGAGGCAGGAGACTGCTTGGGGCACTTGCACTATGCTCACCGCAGACGAGGCAGGAGACTGCTTGGGGCACTTGCACTATGCTCACCACAGACGAGGCAGGAAACTTCTTGGGGCACTTGCACTATGCTCACCACAGATGAGGCAGGAGACTGCTTGGGGCACTTGCACTATGCTCACCGCAGGCGAGGCAGGAGACTGCTTGGGGCACTGGCACTATGCTTAACGCAGATGAGGCAGGAGACTGCTTGGGGCACTTGCACTTTGCTCACCGCAGGCGAGGCAGGAGACTGCATGGGGCACTTGCACTATTCTCATCACAGGTGAGGCAGGAGACTGCTTGGGGCTCTTGCACTATGCACACCACAGGCGAGGCAGGAGACTGCGTGGGGCACTTGCACTATACTCACCACAGGCGAGGCAGGAGACTGCATGGGGCCCTTGCACTTTTCTCACCACAGGTGAGGCATGAGACTGGTTGCAGGGTGTGCAGAACTCAGAGTTGGTCATGTCTCTATGGCACAAGGGCTCAGCAAGCTGCTCCTTTGCTAGAGCGAGTGCTCCAGAGGGTGGTGCTTTGGTGAGGCAGGTCAGAGACAGCAAGTTGCAGTGCCCGTGCCTTGCCACCTATCTTATTGTTCCTTTAGTGGGAATCTGGTAGCAACAATTGTGAAAAAGCAGCAGCACTTGAGCTTCTAGCCGCAGGAAGCTTTCCAGGCTCACCAAGGCACCATATGTCTTCCCTATTGGCAGATTCACAAGTGTGAAATGGTTATCTGCTAGTTCGATAGCTGGATCCGAAACCTGACTGGTTGTACTTGAATGAATATAGAGATAATGGTAATATGAATACAGACCACAATGCCTGAAACAATATAGTTGTAGATCGATCTGGAGGGTCTGATAATATTGTCTAGTAGTTTATAACATATTTAATAAAGTATGTGTTTTAAAATGTTTTTTCTGCAATGTGTGGTCGTTTTTCAACTTATGTATACATTTCTTGCTAAGAACAATGGATAAGTGAGCCTGAAATTAATGTAATAATTCTGAGTGTAATGG
Source organism: Triturus cristatus (assembly GCF_964204655.1). Classification (NCBI taxonomy): domain Eukaryota; kingdom Metazoa; phylum Chordata; class Amphibia; order Caudata; family Salamandridae; genus Triturus; species Triturus cristatus. The sequence goes on from NC_140585.1 coordinate 1,114,540,638, forward strand.
GTGAGCAGATGGGCTTTAAGAAGCTTAGACAAAGTGGAGTGGGGCTCAGACTTCTTGAGAGAAACAGAGTGTTCTACAGCACAACACCAAGGTATGTAAGGAAAACCACCATCTTGAGTCGGTATGATCACAGGAACCAGGGACAGGTGAAATCCCTCCTAACAGAGGGCACAGCCTGGGTTATACTTGATGAACCCGTGTTGCAGAAATACAGGTTCCTGGGTCAAGATGGTTCATAGAACCACATTAGCGATTAAAAAAAAAGACACTAGCTGGAGTTCCCACTAAAGCAGAACAGCAGCATGAGTCAGATGGTTAACAAAATAGGAGTGGCAGCCAATTTCACCCTTTGGTTTATTCAGAGTATTTAGCTAATCTTAAAACTATACCATAGGCAAAGCCAGTGGACATGAACAGTGCATGAACTGCAGACACATATTGGTTCCAATGCTTTAAAATCTGACTCACTGATCAGATGGCATTCTTGGATTTATTAATAATAGTGAGAACAACACACACACATATATAAGATTGTCATGGGTGATGTAATATGTGATGTCATAAGCAAATCGGGAGTAGAAGTTATAGTTAGCTCAGGTAACTTTAAGTGCTGAATTTCTATGGTTTTGTGGGAGTGAAATCTGAGCCTAACTATAACGACCCTGTAACCTCTGGTTTTTCAGTGAATGTCTAAAGGTTTTTTAATTCTATTTCCTAACTGTAACATCTCTGTAATCTTTTTGTTTTTTCTCCAGTGTATTTCAATGTTTTTTTAATGTTATATCCCTACTATAATGTCCCTGTATGCTTTGGTTTTTTAAGTGAATTTAGATTTTTTTATTTTATTTTGTTATATAGTGTGACAAAGATTGCTGAGACAGGTGAAAAGCGTTACCAGTAAAAATAAATTCAAGTGCTTTTTAAACCAGGACCTGAGTCCGTGTGTCGGTATCCAGAAACGGAAGGTTAACGGAAGGTATATATATATATATATATATATATATCTCACACAATGTGGTCCCAAATTGGCGCGCTCAGCAGCGGGTGCTCGCGTACGGCCGAACCAGTGACCTGGTCTTATCTTTTTTTAAAACAAATTATGCCGCACTCAGGAATCTCAGTTATTTGTTTTATTTCATATGCAGAGCCAGTCTGCTTCCACCAACGTGTTTCAGCCTCTCGGCCTTGCTCACGGTTAATTGACAACATGGCTAAGTAGAGTTTGTATACCTCTCCCATTACAAGCCCATTATGTGCCCTTCTGGGAGTTGTAGTGTTACAAATAAAATTACGTTCTTGTCACATTCAAAAGGTGGCAGTTAACCTTGTTTTTTCATATTCATAAAGCATATGCAGGAATATATGCTATTAGTAACAACAATTTCTGGTAATTGCTTACCACTTAATTAACATTTTGGGATTTGTCATTAATGGTCGCCATTTATAAATCGCCACTTTGGGGTTTGGGTGCATTGATACATATATTGTTTATATTGCACATACTGCATATATTAAACATATTACATATATTATATGTGTTGCAGATAGTATATATATTCCAGATTCCTTTCGGCAAATTAACAACTGGTCCCAACACGAATCCACACAACAATCTGGTGACTAGTAAACTATTTATCTTTTTGTTAATATCACAGAATATATATCTCACAGTGTTTCGGTAGGTGGTACACTAAGTTCACTCTTATGTACATCATACACCGTACATTATTAATTGTCATTAATTATAGTTGACGCCCTTATGGCAATGGTACCTTGAGTGACTCATATATATGTATCATGCACCCTCGTCCCATGTAACATTGGCTGTTACCTTACAGTATATCATATATCCGTTTCGGGTTGGTACCCTTGAGATAGTTTCTGACATATTCCCAAGCTGTTGCCATGGTCCCATTTTCCAGCTGCTTAATGTAGTTTCATAGATGAATGTAAAGTTCCTCATCATTATTCAGGCCTTTAGGAGTCTTGGTACAGAGCCTAATGATGTAACGTGACTCAAGCTGTCTTAATTTGAGATTCCTTTCGCCTCCTCTTTCATTCAGTGGGATGGTATCCAGTCCAAAGACCTCCATTTTCATTCAGTCGTTGTTTTGACACTGTGCCATGTGTCTTGCTGTCGCATAGCTTAGATCTTTGTTTTTGACTGCTCCTATATGTTCTAGGATACGCTTTCTTAGCATACATACAGTACTCCCTACGTATTGTAGGCCACATACACAGCGGATCACATATACCACGAATTGGGTAGTACAAGTAATTATGTTGTTGATCTTGATTTTCTTTCCTTCTGTATCAAAGATTTCTTTGGTAGTAATTGCTATTTTGCAAGCTTTGCATTTGTTACATTTTTAAAACCCAATTGTTGGTCTTCAAGCCAGTTTCTTGGGTTTGTCTGTGAAGTGGCTTTGTACTAGTTGGTCTTGGAGTGATTTTGTTTTCCTGTATGTTATCAAGGGTCGTTTTCCTAGAACATCTCCAGTGTCGGGATTTTGCGCTATTAGATGCCAAAACTGTTGTACTGTCTTTGTCATTTTGTAACTTTTTTGCTGTATGTTAGAATAAGTCTTGGTGTTTGTTTGTTGATTTCTCTGCCCTTCTCCACTTTCTCTTTTTGTGTTATCAAGGTCTCTTTTCTTGTTGTTTTCTCAATCTTGTGCAGTCCTTCTCTCAGATCTCTGGTTTTGTATCCTCTGCTTTTTAGTCTTGCAACACTCTGTTATTTTCCCTTTAGCATCAGTGTCCTTGGAGTAGTTGCGCCTGTGGTACATGTAAACTTTAGACCTATAGAGTTTGCATTTAGACCATTGAAGTATTCCATAAATTCACCTTTCTCTCCATTCCAGATCAAGAAGAGGTCATCTATATATCTGACCCATAGTATGATCTTTTTCAAAGCTTGATGGTTATCCGATCCCCAGGCCATTTCTCTTTCCCACCACCCCATGGTGAGATTAGCATAATTCGGTGAGAAAGAAATCCCCATGGCGGTGCCACACAGTTGGTGGTACAGGCTCAGGTTGAAGAGTAACACATTGTTTTTGATACACATTTCTATCATTGTCAGTAGCATTGCTGAATGATGTAGCTCAGATATATTACGCTGTTTCAAGAAGTATGCACAGGCATGCAGGCCTATGTCATATTCTATCGATGTATATAAAGATACAACATTTATTGTCGCCCATCATGTATGTGGAGCTCCATGCGGTATCTTCCATTATGCAGAGAAAGTCTCCTGTGTCTCTTATGTAAGAGCTTAGATCATATATTATGGGTGCTATATAATGGTCAACATAGGTGGAGATGTTTTTGTGCAAGGAGTCGCATGAGGAGACAATGGGTCTACCTGGTGGATCACATAATGTTTTGTGGATCTTTGGTAAGAAATAAATGATTGGACTAGTTGGTTGTTCTTTGAGTAGGAATTGTAGTTCCTCATCATTAATTAGATTCGTCTTCCTCCACTCATTAAGTTTTTCTTTGAGATCCCATATCGTCCGATTTAGGGGGTTTTGATTTAATCTTTTGTACTTTGTTTCATCATCGAGTTGTCTGTGGGCTTATTTAACATAGTCTAACTTACTTTGAATAACTATGCTGCCCCCCCCCCTTTGTCTGCCGGTTTTATAATTACAGCTTTGTTCTCCATCAGCTGCTTCAGGACTTCACATTCTCTTTTTGATAGATTTTCTTGTTTGTTTGAACTTTTTCCATTTGATCTATTTCCTTCATGACTGGCTCTGCATATGAAATAAAATAAATAACTGATAAATATATATATACACACACTACTCGTTTTCTTTGTTTTACTTGGTTTTACCTGGGTTTCCCGGTTTTACTGGGTTTTACGGAGTATTTTACCAGTTTTAGCTCCATGGCTTTCATGTTGAGTAATATGCACATTGACACTGATCATATGCGGTATATTACCTATACTCCCAAGGATTGCTGATACTCATAAGGATTGTTTACATCGCATTTGCATTTAATTCGATCTTGGTGTATATATTTGAATGAACTCTAATGTAGAATTCATTTTTGAATGATCTGACTACTTACGCTTTTTTGAAATGTTTAAATTGCACTTGCACATTATTCTGAATATCTATTGAGGGCGTCTGCATAATGCTGCTTAATATTTTTTATTTTTTGACACTTCACACTTTTTTCATGCACTTTTTGCACATGTACTCTATTGAATGTGACCCATTTATATACCAGGATATAGTGTCGGATGATGTTTTTTGAGCACTATGCTATCATTAACTACATCTTGTGATACATGCACATAATGTGGCGACTAAAAACATGAAATTTTAAGGGTGGTCCTTCTAAATGTATATATTTAGACATTAAGGTGCCGATTACGATCCGGTAAAAACCGTGTACGAACCGTCGGTCGGAGCGAATTCCCCGTCCGACTCGTACCCGGTCGTAAAACTTTACAAACATGGAATTACGATTCGCACGGAAACACCATTTCCGTACGAATCGTAAAAAACACCGACCGACGAAAATATACATACGAATGTGATCCGGGAATGCTGCGACGTGACGTCGGGACGCTTTCAGGCAGCGTTTCACGACCCAGGAATTACGATTCGAACCGACAGCAGTCCGGACGGCAATATTTTCACGGCACCCAAAAAGTGCCGCAAAAGCGAAGTACGGCACGAAATGACCAGAGTAGGTGGCCCGGTACGCGCCGACCCCCCCCCCCAGCCCCCGTAGGTACGCGCCGACCCCCCCCCCAGCCCCCGTAGGTACGCGCCGACCCCCCCCAGCCCCCGTAGGTACGCGCCGACCCCCCCTGTGTGTACACCCGTGTACGTGTCGAACCCCCCGTGTACGTTCGAGTCGAACCCCCCCGTGTACGTTCGAGTCGTACCCCCCCGTGTACGTTCGAGTCGAACCCCCACCCGTGTATGTACGGTGCGTACCCCCCCGTGTACGTTCGAGTCGTACCCCCACCCGTGTACGTTCGAGTCGTACCCCCCCGTGTACGTTCGAGTCGAACCTCCCCCGTGTACGTTCGAGTCGTACCCCAACCGTGTATGTACGGTGCGTACCCCCCCGTGTACGTTCGAGTCGTACCCCCACCCGTGTATATACGGTGCGTACCCCCCGTGTACGTTCGAGTCGTACCCCCACCCGTGTATGTACGGTGCGTACCCCCCCGTGTATGTTCGAGTCGTACCCCCACCCGTGTACGTTCAAGTCATACCCCCCCGTGTACGTTCGAGTCGAACCCCCCCGTGTACGTTCGAGTCGTACCCCCACCCGTGTATGTACGGTGCGTACCCCCAGCGCTACGCGCTGGGGGTACGCACCGTACATACACTGGTGGGGGTACGACTCGAACGTACACGGGGGGTTCGACTCGAATGTACACGGAGGGGTACGACTCGAACGTACACGGGGGGTTCGACTCGAACGTACACGGGGGGTTCGACTCGAACGTACACGGGGGGGTTCGACACGTACACGGGTGTACACACAGGGGGGGTCGGCGCGTACCTACGGGGGCTGGGGGGGGTCGGCGCGTACCTACGGGGGCTGGGGGGGGTCGGCGCGTACCTACGGGGGCTGGGGGGGGGTCGGCGCGTACCTACGGGGGCTGGGGGGGGTACGGCACGTACCGGGCACCTGTTTGGACGTCTCCATGGTTGTAATGGGAGTTCGGTGCGGACGGTCTTTTAACCATACGGTTGTACATTCGGACGCCCGGGATGGATCATGATTCCTCGGTCGGACTTCACCTTTCACGTTTGTACGGTGATTCGTACGGGGACGTGTCGGACACATTTTACGACCCGAGGACGTGTGGGGAATGATTCCCAATGCGGTTCGTATGGACTTTTTACCATGCGAATCGTGATTGCCAGTTCGTACGGCACTTGTACGATTCGTACGGTAAAAAGACCGGATACGAGTCGCACGGGGATATTTTTTACCGGATCGTGATCGGCACCTAAGTCTATATTTTCATACTTGTTTGTATAGTATTTAGCAAACGTGATGTAGTGACTGTTACTTTTTCGAAGATTAGGATTTCTTCTATTTTCATTCCTGGTGTTAACATAATTGCATTCTATCACGTGTTTTCACAGTGTCACTATATATGAATTCTGATAGATCCAGCGCGTCATGTGATCAAGACCGCAGAAGTGTGATCGAAACGCGTCTGGCTGGGCACTTGCTTAAATCAATTGATGCACTTGTAACTGCAATAAAAGGATCTGGTAATTTCCATATTGTGGTCCGGACCTGCTTGATTGCTATAAAAGGAATCTAGAACAGGATTGTGGTTATCATATATATATATATATATATATATATATATATATATATATATATATATATATATATTGAGATATATATATTGAGATATATATATATATATATATATATATCAGTTATAGTTATCTCAAGTAACTATAACTCATGCTCCCCATGCACAGTTTTCTCATCAGTAATTTCACTGCAAATGTTACAGTGATATTATCAATGATGCCATGGAAAATGTCATGAGTGATGTAATATGTGGGGTAATTAGCAGTGCATGGTGAGGGTGTGAGTTATAGTTACCTTAGGGCACAAGTTATCGTTACTTGAGATGGATATTACGGCTGAATTTGTATGGTTTTGAGTGTGTAAAATCTGAACTTAACTATAACTTCCCTAAAACCTTTGGGTTTTTTTTCAGAGAATTTCTAAAGTTTTTTAAACTTTATTTCCTAACTATAACGTCCCTGTAACCTGGGTGTGTGTGAGTGGTTGTGTGGGTGTGAGTGTGTGGTGGGTGTGTGAGTGGCTGTGTGGGTGTATGAGTTGTTCTGTGGGTCTGTGAGTGAGCGTGTGAATGGCTGTGTGAGGGTTTGTGTGGGATGTAAGTGGGTGTGTGAGTAGGTGTGTGAAAGCTATATTGGTCTGTGTGTGTGTGTGTGTGTGTGAGTGGTTTTGAGATTCTGTTAGTGAGTGGCAGTATGGGTGTGTGAGTGGCTGTGTGAGTAGTGTGTGTGTGAGTGAGTAGGTGTGTGGGTATGTGAGAGTGTGTATGTTTTTATTTAATTGGGGTCTGGATCAGCAGAACCGCCCAAATCTACCTGAATTCGTGAGAACATGTTCTATAACATAATTTATGACCTCCCCTAATGATATCTCAACTATAATATCAATAGAGCCTCTATAGTTATGGCTAGGCCTTACTGCTGTGCATAAAACCTTATACATAAAAAGTTAATCTGAGCAAGGAGAAAAAAATCATAATTGGAGGGGCGTTATAAAGAAAGTGAACTTTGTAATTTTCATTTCAATAGGATTCTTCGCTCTCTGATAAAAAAACAGCAGAAAAGACTTACACAAAACTTGGCATGAAAGTACAACTTTACTCCAGGGAGTGCCTTTACTTAAAATCAGTTCAGTAGAAATGAGCAGTAGAAAAGTGTTTTTGTAGGCTTCAAATTCACAGATGGTTAGTCATCTATCTGCAAACCAAACCTTTAAAAATACTCAAGCCCTGGTGGACGAGGGAGCTTTTTCTGTAGTCGTCCATTTCGGACCCACATTCCCAAAACGTGTCCGTGGACCTGAAGATCTCTGACGGACCTTGCTGCAACTTGAAAAAGATAGTGTGGCCCTCATTAAAGGATCTTCATTCCCTGAAGAAAATAAATGAAAGCGCTCTAAAGGGCAGCAGGTGTAGAATCCTGAACCCTGGCTTAGTTGTGGGGGTGGGCAAAGCCCGTCCCAGTTTTCAAGTAAAGAAAAGAAATAAAAAATGTTGCCTTGGATTATTTGGTCCCTGAGGACCCTCAGGCTAGTTCTGGGGTCCCCAGTGTGCCCCCTGAGCTCTGTAAATCCAGGCAAAGGGTCTGCAAAGCACAGCAAGGACACCTGGACCCTTATTGGACATTCCACTGGATAGGTCGTGCCCAGACCCTGCCGCCAACCCCGTTACACATGGTTGAGAAGCATTGCAGGAAAGGTTGGACACCCACAGCAGGTTACATGTTGTGTATAGCTGCAGGAAAAATTTTGAGTTAATGTAAACGCTGTAGATGGGGCAAAACATACAGACCCCTTTTGTGTTGTTGTAGCGCAGAGAACGAGCTCAAGATATAACCCTAGTTGCATTTAAACTTCTCGGTCTTGCTCTCTCCATACAAAAGCTTTCCATATTCTAATTACCGATTTCTTTCTATAAAAATGCTTCTTAATGAAATAATAAAGGGAAACCCACCAACTCCATTAAAAAAACCAAAATTTTAAAAATTACTAATTACTCCGAAGATTACAAGATACCACACTGCTTACAGTTCAATCCACGGTTTAAAAAATAATAAGTGAGCATCATTTTAAAAGCCAAAAACAATTTATCTTATCAAGTACATACAAATTGTAACTGAAAGAAATATTCAGCTTCAGTATTATCCAGGCAGGATTTGAACATAAGGTACAGGTACTGTAGCGGGTGATTGGAAAAGGAACGTACATTGATTATAAAGAAGAGAAGGTAATGGCATGAGAAGATACTCATTTTTAGATTTTGACTGTACACTGTACTTAATTCTTTTCCACCAGACGGTGTTGTATGAGAAGGTACAGGCTCCAGAAGCCAGCTTCCTTCCTCTTCTCAAGGGCTGGATGTTGATCATTTGTATACGCAATTACGGGGAGCGTGTACTAGCGATTGTGAATGACAGGATTCGACTGAACAGCAACACACAGGATGCCATCATGAGAGCACAGCATTCAGTTCACTCATTTCAGAGAAAATCGGGACGGGGAGAGGTGCAGTGGTGGGGAATCAGTTTTGTTTAGGGAGATGAAAAGAAAAACAAGTGTTACGTAAGGTGTAACTACTTTTTCAGGTTGCACCTTTGCACACATAAAAATTATGCACCAGATTTTTAAAACAGATTAATCGCTGGTACAGTGTGCAATGCCTTGTTTGAAAATATGAAGCACAAACACACAAGCAGAACCTATGGTGATAATGCAAACAATATCCTATCCCCTGGGATCCAAGATAGACAGGTGCTACCATTCATGGAGCTATCCACATGGGAATGGTAAATATCATATCCACCCAGACCCAAGACAAACTTCTAGTGGGCCTGCAGCACTGATTGTGCCACCCACTTAAGTAGTTCTTTACACATGTCTCAGGCCTGCCATTGCACCCTGTGTGTGCAGTTTTAAACTGTCATTTCCATCTGGAAAAATAAACCTTTTGCCAGGTCGAAACCTTCCTTTTTAATACACATAAGTCACCCCTAGGGAAGGCCCTAAACAGGCCATAGGGCATGTTGCAGTGAATTTAAAAAGTTGGGCATGTACTTTTAAGTTTTACATGTCCTGGTACTACTGCATGGCCTACCTCTCAAATAGGATAACATTGGGTTAACTTATTACATTTATTTTAGTGATAACTTTCAATTGAGAGCAAGTAAGAATGTTGAATTTGAGGTCTAAAGATTTGTAATTTAAATCCTCTTTAATGGTAAAGTTGGATTTTAAGTCACAAATCTGAAAGTGGCACTTTTAGAAAGTTGGCATTTTCTTGTCCTAACCATTTGGTGGCTGCAGCCTGTATCCTGGGTCACATGACTAGGTGTAGTTGGCATTTGGCTTTTTTGTATTGCTCCCAGCGAGTGAGACAAAGGGGAATAGGTGTTTGCAGGATGGGCCATCTCTGACTTGATGAGGTGGAGGAGCTTTCACCGACCACATTTGCTCATCACAATGGCTCTGCCTGAGCACATTCACAAAGGGTTTGACATTCTTCTTTTGCGACCCCTAAACAAACTGGAGCCAGGCCATGCAGGCCGGAAATTCAAAGCACCTTTGGGAGTGGGAGCCTCCAGAACCTTCTCCTACTTCAAAGTGGGTACCAGGTATAAATATTGGGCCCTCAAAACCAACTCTTCAGTACTCATCTGGACCTGTGGAAGACTCAGAAGGACTGCTGTGCTGCTCTGCAAGAAGAACTGGTACTCTGTTGCCCTTATGTCCTGCTGCCTGAGTGAAAGGATTATACCTGTATCTTGATCCCAGTACCACCAGTGGGACTCCAAGGGCTAGTTGGCTAGCCTCCTGATCACAGCCTCATGGTCAGAAAAGGATTCAACCACCTTGAACACAGCACATGGACTCTGTCCGCTGTGAGTCCTACCCCCAAGTGGTGCCACCCCAGTCCTGTACCCTTGGAAGAGGGCTTGAAGGCGCTTTGCCAGCCCAGCTGAGGTACTGTGGCCAGAATCGATGCAGCGCAATGCTTCTCTGCTTCAGAACCCCAGTGCCAGATCTTACATCACAGCCCACAGTCTCCTTGGGACCGCAACTGCGCAACACACCCTCAACATAGGTCTTTGCATTGCAAACCCCTCGTCGCAAGCATCCTTAATGACGACGCAGGACTTTGCATCACAGTCCCACAGCTTCTTTGGAACTCCTGGTGCATGACGCAGGACTTCGCATTGCAAGCACCCTGTCAACAGCATCCTCAGTACCACTACTGAGTGATGAATGCATGATGCTGCATCTCGCAATGCCCTGCAAACCAGGATTTAAGGTACTTTGTTCATTAGTGCTAACTTGGTCCATGTATCCTGCCTGCCTTGATGAAATTGCATATCTCCGGTTCTGATTGGGTTTTTGTTGTTTTGGTCTCAAACTATTAAATACATTTTACTCTATTTATTCTAATTTTGTGTGTGATTTTTCTTGTGTTGTGTTTTCACTTTATTACTGTTTGAAATGCTGCATATATACTTTACACATTGCTTCAAAGTTAAGCCTGACTTCTTTTGTGCCATGCTACTGGAGGTTTTAGCAGAGGTTAATTCGGGGTTGCTTGTGTTTCACTCTGACAGAGATTCTGGGTGTTGCTTGAGTAGGGTTTCACCTTCTCAACCAGTAACCCAATTTCCAACAGACATTGCCCCAAACCAACATAAAGAAAGGTATAAAAGAGAGAGAGAAGTAGAAAGACGTTTTATTTGATAACCTTAGCATTGCTTAATGGACACCTAAGCAAAACTCTTTGCCACTGTAATTATCTAATTTTTATTTATTGTTCACAAACTAAGCACTGGCTGCTGTGCATATGCTGATACCCAATTCCTGCTTGGCCTGCCATGGAAGGGGACTGCACCCTGCCTACAATTTTGGGTCCACAGGTTTTCAATTCCAAATACCTGAACCTCAGTCTTGATTCCAGATTCAGAAAAGTCTGTTGGTTTCAATTGTGAGCAGCGGTAAGACGCAATTTAATAGTGAGTGAAGCTGCAGGGTTTGACACCTCGATATGCTAGGAAATACGGGTATTGAGTGCTTAAAAAAAGTAATTGAAGTCTATAGGTCCTAATAAGCTTAACCAAGCGGGGACAGAAGCTTTAACGGTGTTGAGCTCAATGAGGAGCCTACAGAAACTCTGCGTTAAAGTAGGTTTTCCAAAATGAAGAGCAGGAAAATAACTCGCAGCCATGATTTAGAGAATCCAAGAGAGTGTTGGATTTCTGGATCTCTTTTAGGCAGCTAAGTAGAGGAAACAGATCTACGTTGTTCATTTTGCGAACATAAAAAATGGTAAAGGTGCAGACACCGCTCTCATCAACCTCTAGAAACACTTCTCAGAAAGACTGAGTTTGCCCAAGGATCACATACCAGGGATCTAGGAGAAAATTTATATTTAAAAGTTCTGTAACGGAATACTCTCTTTGAAACAACTTCTGCTGAATAAGCTGGTTGATGAGAATGAGTGCATTACTCCGGGTTCAATTAAGGTCTCGTTTACAATGGGGTCACCGTAACCTTCTATTACTCAGATTCCAATGCAACAGCAGTTAACAAATTATTAATAAGTTAATGAAGTACTGAGTGCACTATGTCAGATATCTCTTTTAGTTTCTGACCAGGGCAAATATCCTTGAGGCATCCTGAGTGCCCTTTGTTGTAGATTAAAAAATTAAAACCAACGTGGTGTCTCTGAGATTAAAAGAAGCTAGGTCGGGCTGACCCATATTTTCTGGATTTCCCTTTCTTTTGAACCTCCTTATATTTAAGTTAACCAAGGGATACTGTGATCAGTTCGCAGTTCTGCATTGGGTGCCTCAATGTTGGAATTGATTGGGGGATTCCTAATTCGGTGAGTAATTGTAGCATCAAATACAGTTTTAGTTTTCCAAAGTCTGTTTTGTTAAAATACCACATAGATAAAATGCCCTATAAGTAAACATCAAATCACACGTGTCATTTGTTCTAACAGATACAATTTACAGAATTTGTGAATTTCTTAGAAGTCAACTAATCAAAAACCTACTTAGACACTATAATTGCCCAACCTCTATGGCCTCAAATTGTTGGCAATGAAATCAGGGATGGACAAGAAAAGAAAGCAATGTTAAACATAGTTAAAGATAGTCCGAATAATGTCTTCCTTTATCAAAACAACTCTACCACACCATACTTCTGTATACGTATAATGAGGAATCACATTTGGATATTGAAACCGAGAATCTCAGTAAGCACACACAGATCTGTCTGCTCTCACTGCTCAGATTCCTCCTATGTTATGTCCATCCTCTTCATTGTTTAAACACCTATCGCACGGGGTCTTGCCCCTCCTCCAACGCTCAGCATTTTGCCGCCAAAGGCTCTATCCCCCAACACCCATCATTGTTCTCTTAGCACTCATCTGTCAGGCCTCAGACACGACCTGTTCTGCCTCCCTCAGCAGACCCTGTCTGTTCATTCAAGTGTTGTAGCTGGGACTATAAAGAGCCCTGGTCCGAAATTTACAACTTAGCCACTCAGTGCCAGCTCAACGCAACATCACCCACAGCATGTTCAATACACTAAATAGTGTATCCCGAAATGGCATACATGTCTAAATCTGCTACTTTTATAACAGTCTGTCTTTAAAAGCTTGAAATAGGCATACAGATGAAAGATACAAAATATATTATCTTCTCTGGTACCAAAATATATATGACAAGTGCGACAAGAAGAATCAACTGCAGCAATTTTATTTATTTCATTCCATTCCAAATGTTTGCTGGTATGCTGGTACAGGTGGACCAGAAGGTTATAACATCTATATTTAGTTCATGACTCAGCTTTTAGAGTATGGATTTCAACAGAGAAAACCAATAATGATGACTATTAATACCTACCGTTTTCCACAGCATAAGCAGAAATCTCACTCAAGGACTAACCTAAAAGAGCTCTTCATGGAAGGTCACTATTTCATGTCATCGTACTCAGAAAATGAAAACAGGGCCTGTCTTATATATTACCAAAGCCCATATTTTCAAGAGAAAATAAATAAATGAAAATCAATAAAAGAAAGTTGTATTTTAATACATCACCATATACTCTTTTGCTACTGTTTTCAATGTGTGCTAAAATGTGACCGATTGTCTATTGCAGTTCAATGTGTATGCCTATAATATAATATATATTGATGCCATTAACTGAACCTACACCGATTTATCCTGCAATATAGCAAGAAGATGTCAGCTTGGTTTAACAAAACAAATGGAGAGTCAAACGGCATTATTCCCAGTGAATAATGCAAAGCAGCCTTGGGCTGAGGATCTGGCAGCCTCCACCATCGTCTCCACTAAGGCAGTGGTTGCGGGAGCGAACAAGTAATCCTCATTTCCCATTTTTTGTTAGATTTTGAGCTACAGTGCCTTGGATGGGCTCAGTGGCCTTGCCCCTCCATCACCACAAATGTGTGTTAGACGTTGGTAACTAGGGTGGTCCAGGGATGTCCTCTCTAATGTGGAGGTAAGGTGTTCCATGTACAGCTGGAGGAAGTAGAAGCTAGTAAAAGAGGAAGCAGGTCAGGTCCTTTGAAGAAGAGGAATCTGGATCCACCTCAGCATTCCGTAACGAAGCAAGGTACATGGAGAGTGGTGCAAATTGTGGCTGTGGGTGTGGAAGAGGGGAGTTGAGTCATGGGTACATGTGTCAATAGCACTGACGGTTGGGTGGCCGGAAAGTGCCCAAAATAATTATTGGTCTTTTGTTGTGTCTGTCCCTCGCGACTATACCTAGACTTGTGTTTCTCCTGCCTTCGGACTTTGGCTTAAGGGTGACTTCTGACTGAGTAAGGGTATCGATTGGGGTAAAACAACTAACCCATAATAGCCTGCACTCTGAGACCCCTGACTGCGCCAGGAGCAAGGAATTATCAAATGGTGAGCTATATAAACACCTCATAACAGTATAACCAAGCAAGCAAATGGGCAAATATTAAGCTCTGAGGAAGAGCACACAAGGCAGAAACCTTTATTTTGTAGTGCGACTAGCTGGGAGAAAGCTCCAGCTACCAGCTGAGTCAAGTAATATTTTTGCTGTTTCTTAGCAGCTGGAAGCCCTACATCCAGAGCTGCACAGTCTCTGTGCAGCTTCACTAGACACAATATCTGAAAAGAACTGTCTGTATACAAATGTTGTATAGTTGTAGCTTCGTGGTGTCGTCGCATAACTGGGCAGGCTGCTGACAGTAAATGAAGAAAAATGTGTCTTTAAATACTGCTCATGTATACAAATGCTATGCACTCAACCTGGTTGCTTTCTCAGCCTCTGGCCCCAGCTGACCCTTTGCACCACCAGTGTCCTGCCTGACACTATCAGCCTCCTATCCTGGAGTCACAGCCCACAGAACCCCCTGAAAGTGCTGTGGCTGGTTAAGGAGTGCATGAGATCACTTTTACTGAATCTATTCTTAGTAAATCTGTCCCTTCTTTAGTTAGTTATTTTAACCAAACATATTCCGAAAACAAATTGTTCTGCACACAAAAGTTGGTACACAGAATGATAAACTGATGGGTTTATTAACGTAGATCAACGAGAATTAATTGTGGTATGTATCTCTAGTCCCTAATGTTCAAACTAAGCCTCCTACATTGACCCCACAGCAACTACTAGGAACAAAAGAATGTATTATAGTCATTGGAAAAACAATCTAGGCTCTTTTCAGTCCAAACCTCGTGCTGCTCTAGACATAGATCCTCTGACATCTGCCCCACAATTCCAGCCGGCTCTCTGATGCCTTTAACATAATGGTCCATGTCAAAGCCTCGCATAACCAGCAATCCTGTCATAAAGCCAGATGTTCAACTCTGATGTAAAGCTATACAAATGTGAAACTAAAATCCAGGAAAGACAGTGGAGAAAAGGAACCGTGAAAACCCTATTCCAACGACAATACGGATTATAGAAATCAGCCATCAAGAAACCCAAGAAATCTCACTGCACACAAACTGCGTCACTTAGGCAACATTCTGAACCAATGAACTTTTTCAAAATCATCTATTCATTTCATAATCTAAGACTATATTTATAAAAACCTTGGCATCTTCCCTAAATAAAACGGAAAATATTTCACTTTAAACAGCATTTAGACCTGAAACCACTCTTCGTCAGGCAGGGGTTATACGGCATTTCCATTTCCCTTCCACTCCTCAATGTATAGCTGCTCCTACTTTGTGAGCTCATTAACCCTTTCATTCTCACACGTGACAACTATGCTGACTATACAAAGATCATTTCAAAGGCGCTTGGACAATGTACTCAAGCAGTATACCATTAGATCATATAGAATAGCCTGAGACCCAACTAGTCAGAAGTGGAGAGCCTCACCTGTGATACATGACTCTACCACCACATTTCCTCAGGACATTGTGAAGTCTCCAACCACCCAATGAAGTGAAGACTTTGAATGTGATTATGTGTTTTAAACTTTCTCTTAAAACAAAGATAACCATATAACCATACAATAAAAAGTCATGTGCTGCACCATGATACTATTGCAACATTTATTTCTGCATTTGGGATTCCTCCACAGACTTTAGGCTTTGATACCATTAATGCTACACATCTTGACTAAGCCAATGGGTTCTGGTAATCTAATCCTCCGACCACATCAAATCCAGAAAACAGTGGTCAGACTAGTTCTAAACCTATGCTGAAACCACAACATGACCTTCCGTGTCATTCACTGGTTACCATTTGCAAGGCGTATGTCTTACAGGGCACTCTATATTGCACGTCAATCAATGCCCCACCCCCTCAACAGAATCTTGAGTTGCCAACCTCGGCCCCTGGTCTAACACCTTTCTCCCCAAATATTACGCCAATGGCTTCAAGTCCAGAGTTGGAGCCGGTCCCCTCTGCACCCACTACCAACATGCGCCTGGCTAATACAGTTGACACTGGGGGGCAACCTGTCTTCCCACATTTTAACTCTGACCGCAGCACTCGGATGAAGGATTCCTCTTACGGGGCGGACCTAAGCATTTACATCTTCCCTGAGAAAGCACACTGTATGTCATCATTCTGGAGGGTGTTACCCTAATGGACGCAGGTGATGCAGGTGTCTCGGAGGATTGGGATAGTTTAAGGTTTAAGACAGCCCACTGGTGCAGGAAGAACTCAAATTGGTCAACCGACCTAGTGGACAACATCATAATAGCCCGCAGGGTGAACTGTCTCGGTCCTTCTCCCAAAACCACACAAGGAGACTGCATTGTGGTCAACTTCAGAGACCCAGGTCTGGTGAGATCTCTTTTGTAGCGGATGTACCCTGTATTACATTACAGGAATAGGATCCCGCACCCCCACTTGAGTTTTTCTAATGACCACACTATCCCCTGGTGGCAAACTCATCTACCCATGGGGTTGACCCGCCTCTCCACTGCTTTTTCCAACCCCACTGCCCACTTGCAACCACTCACCCCCACCCCCTCTGGCTTGGCAGATAATGGCTGACTGTTCTCATTTGGTAATAATGAGCCTAGAAGCCTGGAGGTACAAATGATTGAAGAGGCTCCTAATTTTATTGTACTGAAGAGATACCTACTGACTAACTGGCTGAAGACCATGAACCACAGCAGATTCTCGATCAGCAGGAGGGTCTCGCCGTGATCTCTTAGAACTGAGCTGGGATCGCTCCCAAACCTATCGATTCTGAATGGACCTCCTTTATAGGGGAGCGTGATGTATGTTTATTCCAAGAGACATGGGCGGTGGAGAAAGTGTTTATAAATGGCTATGTTTCATACAACATGGAGGCAAAGCCTCCAATGAAATCTGTGCAGGTGGTTGGGGCGCTGCTGGTTTTGGTAAAAAATAATACTGCATGCTCACACACAGCATTGGCAATAGATTCTCCAGACCTGTTGGGGCTTCTGCTTAAATTTCCCTCCGTACTGGTTATGGCACTTTTTAATGTTTAATGTAGAGGTCTCAGTATGGCTAAGTGCTCCAATCTCTTGATACCAATGTCGTAAGACAGAGGGATCAATTGAGTATTTTGGGGAAGGGATGTAAACATCCGCATGGCTTTATTTTCCCCTAATATTAGTGGATTGAGGTTTTCCCCACCCCATAGTTCAGATCCGTAAAGGGCTGCTGTTTGGGCTCTGTACCTATAGACCTCCAACGCCGGAGACATTGCCTAAGACTCAGTGGCTTGTTGTTTCTTGACAATTGTTATAGTATTTTGTAGTAGGATTGTCTTGGCTTTGTTTATATGTGGTTTCCAAGAGAATTTAGAGTCAAGTGTCACACCAAGTTAAAGGAAATTGGCAACACGCTCTAGAGGTGTATTATCTAAGACTACTTTGTTTTTTAAATATTTATGCATTCTTGCCATGTGTTTAGTCTTGGTTGTATGTATTTCTAGGCCCTTTAATCTACAATAATAACTAAAGCTGTCATACAGGATTTGTATTTGATCAACCCGTGAGATATTACAATATAAGAACTCCTTAGGGGATTTGATGAACATGGGCAGTGTCTTGAAGGTTCCCTGGCTGCGCTTTGTTTTAAGCTGGTTCAAGAAACTAGACCATTGAAATGTAGGACGATCCGGGGAAAATCTGAAAGTCTGAGACTGCCCTCTTAAAATCAACATACTGGGCTTACGTGTATGACCAGCAAGCCACGAGGTAGACACATGGGCAGTTAACCAAACAGTTTCTTGATTTCAAAATAAGTCCGCACGTTGAAATATCATGGACACCATTACACCACCCCTTGCCAAAAGTTTATATGATGTGACGTTCCGCCTAGGCAGATTACCCATAAAGGCATTCAGTAGAAAGTGGAAAAGAGACTAGGCCTCCGACATGTGTCCAGCCTGTAATTTGGCCTCTGCTGGAAATGCAGTTGCTCAGCGAATTTTTAAAAACTGACACTTCCGATCCAATTGTATTTCGGTCAGCCTCTTCCTATTAAATGTCTGGTTCAAATAGGAGGAGCTCCTGATCTTACCGTTTTTGTATCTGTGGTATTTAAATAACGCGCCACCCTACCGAACCCTGAATCTCTTAATCATAGTTGTTGACAGTAGCCTGCTCCAAACTGGTGTGGTAGTGGTGTTAGACCTCTTGACCTGGCCGGCCCACTTGAAGAATCATTATGTACTGGCTGCATTGATCCCTTTAAATGTATAAAAATCAAGTTAACATTTTTTGCTAGTGCATATTTTTATCAATTTCTGTATCATGCTTTGTTATATTGTTACATTTTCCATCTTTTTTTAACTCTTGGGTCATTCTGATTCTTTGATACTTCTGCTCTTTATGAATTGTGCACTTTATCACTGTGTACATACGCAGTGGATGTCGTAGTTACTTTCTTGTTTTGTGCTTCTCTGTGACTATGCGCTGCGAAGTTCCATAAGATGATTAATGTAATGAGAATTGGATTTTATGATTGTATGCTTTTATAGTAATTGATGTTAATATTCTATTTTGATATTTTACTGTACTCTTTGATGGTTATAGCAACCGAATAAAGATTGTTGATGATAAAACACTGGTGTCTATACACAAATCTGTGCATCTTTCCTTCATTCTCTTTCACTTTCACATTTTCATGCATAATGGATGACGTAAACACAGGTAAATGCAGACTAAAGGGGTATGTGAGGCACCAAGCAAAGCAAGAAAAAGGGGACTTCTTGGTTACTTTGCACACAACACTGAAAGAATTGGGCAGCAGATGCACATCCGGCAATCTTCACAAAGTATGAAGGCCCAGGTCATCCAGTGGTGCCAGTCTGCCATGTTGTACCATCAAGTCCTAGGAACGTCAGTAATATCCATGATGTAATGCTGATGGTTAGGGCCAGCTCATGAACCTTTACACATAATTTTCCAAAATGCTGGTGTATATGTCCGATTCAGTAAATTGATTTCTCTTGCACCGTGTAGTGGCCAATGGCATCAGCTATGGAAATGTATCCGTAGCTGATAAATACTTCAATTTTGCAGTTATGTCATTTCCTGCCATCTTGAGCAGTAGTGACATACGGGTTTGACATGCTTCAGGAATTCTAGGTCTCCCAATAGTGCCTTTCAGCTTCAGAAATATACTCTAGTCCAGGATTCCTGACAGCACTCTTTTAACCTCCTGCCAGAAAGCATGGATCACAGAGGACCTGAAGTAAGGCTGAGGATGCCTTCACTCTCTGCCCCATCTCAAACATTTGCCTCTCTCCACGGAGGCCTCACCTGTGCATATAATATATAGAAAAAGAGGTAGGCAGCTACATGAACTATAAATCAACCTGTTTGACAGAGGAATGGGATACCTGGCATGCAATGAGACACATGCTTAATCTAAACTGTTTTGTGGACACAGCGCATGAGCAATTGGTTACCATTTTGGAATCGTAAACGTGCATTCCGTGATCACATTTTTAAAACATAACTTAAATACGTTTGCCCATCATTTTAAGTCAAATGTAGGTCAACCTACGGTTCTCTCCCCACCCGTCCACCATGCGGAGATCAGACCAGTCCAACTAACAAGGTTGGATAGGTTTCCTTACATCACAACAGTTTTCTGTAGATAATTTCTTACCGAGTGTCCCACTGTAGTTCCATTTCCCTCTTGTTTTTCCATTAAACACATCAATACACCTCCACCACTGCGTTCATCCTAAAATCATACATTCTTTCCAAATACTTGGTGTTATCTTTTTGCAGCTTAATCTCTAGGCACAACAGTGACCACTATAGAATCTTCTACTTCTCTCTCCCTTACATTCCAACAGCAGTTGTGAATAGTCATTAACATCTGGTGATTGTATTCCAAAAGGAACCCAGTCTTTAACACTCCCTTTAAAAGTGCTAACAACAACTGGATGCAGTTGGATGATGACCAAGCAACCAAAAAAAACTGGGTACATCTTCAACAATATTTCAGGGTGCAAGTATTGATAGAGACTGTCTTGATTATCTCACAGAAGCAAATCCAATGTCGAGCTGTAAATTGCTATAACCTATTCCAAATGTCTCTTCGGTCTGCCACTATTCTCTTTAACGACACACACATCTCCTGGCGTTTTATCCCATCTGTCTTGAAAATTAAAGAATGCACCCATTCTTAAATGCAAATGTTGTTATGGTAATTCTGGCAAGGCATCTCAAGGTGACTCAAAGTGCTTTAAATGGTAATGTGTGGAATGTGTAACATCCATCCCCTTTGCAATTCTAATTCTTCATCCTAGGTATCATAGAAGTTCTTACACCAAAGAGCTAAGCAAAGTGGTCTGACAGCCTATTCACTGAACTGCATACTGGGCTCTGCAAGGACACCTCCATGATCTTTTACGTTCATTCCCTCCTAACACATTCTAATGGCAGTACATACTCAGCACATTGTGAACTTTCTCCTGATTTCAGTATGCATCAGCAGTAATTAAATGAGGTATGTTAACATAATCTTTTTTTACAGCATATGAAACAATGACATATTCAACAATGTGACAAATAACAGTTAATTTAATAAATTAGTCATCTTCTCACATCTTATTTGTTCTTTGATTTTTCCTGCATTTTGTTTGGGAATTCCTTCTCTGGTTAAAAACAATATAGCTGACTTGTTTTATCCCTGTAAAAACAGGACTTTTCATAGCTAAGGTCTTATACACAAACTAATCCTTCTGGCAACAACTCAGTAGATAGCCGGAACAGAAAACATGCAGTGATCCTCGATCAAGACTTAAAGTTTAGGGGCGCAACCCACCCTATTAAGGATCCCACACATTTCATTTGACTGAGGAATCATTCTTGAAAGTTCCTTCTTGGTATTTTGCTCTTGAAAGGTGGCTCCTTCCAAAGTAACGTTCATCATCAGGGAGGTGACTTCATCTTGCACTCAGCCAAGCCTCACAGACAAGGCAACTATTTCAGACTTGGTACATGCAACATTAAAGTCAACTATCCATTTATTTGGATGAATTGTGGTAGAGGTATCTAGCAACCCAACACCAATAGATAGTGCTATGAGTCAGATTTAGCTCTATCGTACCATTCCAAATTCTGTGTGTTGCTAACTGCTCCAGCGCCTCACATAAGGATAGTAAGTAGATATTTAATGCACAATGCTTACCCAGCATTGATAGTGACTCAATACTAATTGTAACTTGGCGCCTATACTAAGTACTCTGCAGCAGGCTGAAAATAAAAGAGACTGTAACACCAGTGAGTTTAGCTTTAACTAGATTGACATATAAAAATTCAAAAATACTTGTCAGGCCCTGTCCAAAATGTTTCAGTGTCCAAATTCTACCAAGCCAATTACAGCTCAAAGTATCAGTCTTTTCCAACGTTAATGTGTTAAATATTGTATCACCTTAACCCATCCTTCCATGAATCTGAAACTTAACAACATTTAAATGTCTCAGGTTTCACAGTGTAGTTCCACGTGAAACAAATGTAGCCTTTTTCCGATATATGAATGTCAGAACAATCCTTTTCAATATGTTGTCAATTTCCTCTGCTAAGATTTGGCTGTCACAGTTTATAGATGAAAGATGACGATATGCTAAGCAGTTGGTAAAATATTAACCTGGACTGGGTAGGTCAGTTATCAGAACCCAATGCATAGTATCTGTGAGATAACCGTCGTCAAAATCCTGATTCTCCACTGTGGCCAAATGTGGGGTTAGCATACATGAAAAAATTTGATATATATTCGAGTATGTATGTATGTATATGGTATTTCTATAGTGCAAACCTAGCCTAAAGGGAGTGGAGCACTGTACAGGGTCAAAAACAAGTATAAAGTCCACAGGTAACAGAAGTAGCTTGGTTGTGGATGGTTAATTCATTTTTAGGTACTGTTCTTTCACAAGATGAGTTTTCAACTCTTTCCTACAGTTGAGCAACCTTGGAGGAGTCCTGATGGAGACAAGAATGTTTTTCCAGAACCTGGGCGCATAGATGGAAATGGCCAGCTGCCTTGTTTTTTATTTTATACACTTCTTAATCTGCAGCCTGATGGTGTCTGGATGGCAGGTATGCAGAGAACCAACAGATATGGTGGGCTTGTCAGCAAGGTAATGGGTGCTGGTTGTGACAACTCTGTAAATGATGCAGCTTTTTTTGAAGATGCTGCAGGCCTGCAAGTGGAACCTTTAGAGTTCCATCGGGATGGGGATGATGTGATCATAATTCTTCAGGAGGTGAATGAGACATGCTGTGGCGTGTAGGATGCTTTTAAGGGGTGCCAGTGTGGAGTCTTGGGGCCATGGAGAAGGGCATTACCACCATCCAGATGTGAGAGAATGATGGTTTGACAGCAGTTCTGAAGTCACTTTCTGAAAGAAACAGTTTCACTTTCTTTTGAAGAAAGAGCAAGTACTAGGCCATCATTGCTTTTGGCAATATGTTCCTTGAGGGTGAGGTTGATGACTGGGGTGCATCTAAGTGACTTGGCATTTGGTGAAAGTTGGGGTTCAACGCCATCAAGTTCATGTCATTGAGCTGGATTGTACCGTTTCTTGTTTGTTGTTCTTGGAAAATAAGAAGAATTCTGACTACTTTGGGTTGTTTCATCTTTATCTGTGGGTAGGAGGGCATCGCCTATGATTTATATGGTAGTGGTCTCTGTGCTGCAATGTGATCTGAAAACTGAAGTCAGACTGGTACTCGTGCAGGAGATGGTTAGCATTGATGTGATTTTGGAGTTGAACATAGACTGCTGTTTCAATGATCTTGCCAATGAATGGTATGTGAGAGAAGGACCGCTGGTTGACAAGGTCACCAGGGCCTAGTGTAGCAGGGGGATCTAGCCTGTCTTGAGAGGATCTGCGAAGACGCCTTGCATGATGGAGGTACTATTAATGGTAAAAAGTCTTTGTACTGGGTTTACAGTGCGAGGAGTGATATTTCTCTGGTGTATCTATGGAATCCAAGTGTTGTTCTTGAGATCTGCTAATTATCCATCCTCAACTGTGTTCAATTCTAAAAGCTGATTATTCTCCGGTACAGCATTCTACTCATTGAACAAGTTATCCCAAAGTCACTGGCCCTGCCAAATCCATGACATACATGTTCAAGGGCTCCAAGAATAAGATTTTCATTTAACTAATTCCCTCAAATTCCACTATGGCACCTGAACCCCGGTCATCCACTGTTAACAACTGTTGCCACTGCACAGCGCATGTTCATTTCTATGACTAATTAAAAAAACTGTTTTAAAAAAATGTTTTCCATAACACAACACAAAAGCAGGCACCAACCACAGAAGTACAATTTATCTTGTTAATTATTATACTGGAAAGAAAGTAGAGTCTGATAATAGAATTGTCTGGGTTTTCATGAAAATTATATTACAGTCCATTTACTACTTCTAGAAGATTGTAAACAAATACAGTAAAAACTGGAAATTTGATTTGCTTACCTGATGCACGACGAGTAAACCTGTTTATTACTGGAGCTGTAACAAAAATAGAAAATAGTGTAAGATAATAGATTACAGCTCATTTGTTTTATTCAATTGTTTACATTTTCACAAAGACTCGCAGAGCAAATTTGCATGCTGATATGACGGTTATATACCAAATTATAGACCATGGGTATATATTGATCATTTGTAAAAACAAGCACCATTAGATGGTAAATTTGTGTCAGAGAAAGAGGTGGGCTTTGAAATTAAAGTGAAGAGAAAATCAGTGGAAGCAAAATCAAAAGGCTTCCAGCCTTATTGCTGGGTTATCAGTGGGTCTGCAACTGAGTTGCTTCAAAACGTGTTCAGGTACCAGGTACCTTAAGTGCCATTATCACAGTACTATCAATATTAGCATTAAACTGCCTGACCAGCAACCCTTAGGTTTTTAGTAGTGTCTCCATGTTGGAAATTAGTACCAAGCCCATAGTGGCTGTGGTATCCAGAGCCAAGAGCGCTGTGATATGCAGCTGCCAATAGTGCCAAGATTACAAATGCCTACATGTGGCAGTGGGACTTGCGTAGTAATTAAGGCATCTGTACTCAGCTTCCAGTAATTGCCTAAGGAGACATAGTGTAGAACAGACCCTGAGCAGAATTGCTCCAGGGTTTTGATAATCAGTAATCCCAAGGTCTTCAGTGCTCAACTAGCTAGTGTCAACATTCCTAATATACATGTGTTGGGTCCCTAGTTAACAATATTGTCAGAAACACTAGCCCCCAAGTGTTCGGCTGGACCCCAGTTCTCCGCACATATCTTTTGCCCACCGGTTCTAGTGCGATATGAGGGGCTGATTGGCCATGCCAACCCCAATATGGAAAGGAATTTAAACAGGGCTAAATTGCATCCGCACGACAGGCGTGCCATAGGCAAGCCGTCTTGGACAGCACTCTGCGCCAGCCCTCCAGCTCATTTGTCAACTGAATGGACTTTCACTCAATACTCTTGTTCTGAGATGCGGACTCTGAATACAGAGGGTAAGAAGATTAATTGCCTGTGTTTGGACTTATGCTCGCATGTCAGTGCACTTTATGCCAGGTGCCAAGAACGCAGGCTCCTATGGAGAAAAGGGGTGTGTTTGTAGAACCCTGCACTCTGTAGCAGGCACCCCATGGTGCCTGTCACACAGTATAGGTTTTAACAGGCGGGTCCCTTAAGTACCTCCTCAGCCCCCAACCAGAGGCCACAGGATGAAGGGGGGCCGGCCAGGGGCCCCCAAAGTGAGTTTCCAACAGCCTTTTCGTGCCGGACAGACCAACTCAGAAAGGCTGCTGGAAACCAAAACGTAATAGCTCGGTCGGAAACGCTGTCCATAGAGCTGTATGATGCTGTTCCGACCGACATGGATGCTCTGAGAGCCAGTCGAAACCAATTCGGAAAGACTGCACGGTTTACAATCAGACAGAGAACATCGTAATCGGTCGGGCGGATTGTAAACCGACTGAGTCGGTTGGCAGCGTTCCGACACGGTCGCGGAGATTCCGATTGTCGGAGGATGCTTTCTGCCTGACATTGTAATCGGCCCCCAGGTCTCTAGTTGAACATAGTATTGAGTTTGCTGGGCAGGACCAGTATCTTGATCTAGGATTTATTGCAGAAACCTGGACCGACTCTGTGTCAGGCCCTGATATATCTGATGCCATCCCACCTGGATTTGCTTGCCATATTTTGGATAGACCCTTAAGGATGGGGGGGGGGGAGGCATAGCAATAATATATCTTGACTCTATCTCTTTCACCTTTTCCACTGTTCCCTCAGAGGTCTGTGAAGCGCTCTAGTTTAAATGACAACTTTCTGACCAGAGCCCGTTTACAGGGATACCACTCCATTGTCCCCCAAATTTGAGATATGCATTTTTAGAAAAAGTAGGCACTCTTCTGGAAGGAGGAATCTTAGCTAATAATTTCACCTTGTTAGGCAATTTTAATTTTCACCTTCTAAATGATACCAGAGACCAAACGCCTTCTAAATACCATGGCCAGTGCAGGTCTCGAACAAGTTGGGCAAGGGTCAACACATGACGCCGAGCATACGCTGGGCGGCATTTTTACCAATTACACTGCACTTATATACCAAGTCACATTGCCTTTAACATGGTCTGACCATCATGCAGTTACATTCAAAATTACCCCTCCACTTAGACAGTTAGATTCCCATACCTTTTCTAGGCCAATTAAAATACGTGCCTGGAATAAAATTAAATCTGATCAAATCAGGCACCTGCAGGCCACTTCTCAACCCAAATACCCAGAAGACCTAGAACTAGCTACACTCTTGTATACAACATGGCTTAAATCTGTAACTATGAATTTAGCTCCAGAAGAATTGGTGTATTATACCAAGCGCCAGCTACCCACAGCGTACACCGACATTCTTAAAGAGAAGAAACAAAGATGTAAAGGGCAAGAGTGCCTATGGAGGTAAAATTACAGTGAAAGAGTAAGAACTGTATATAGACAGTGCCTAGCTGAGTATAAAACACTTCTTCTTAGTGGAAAATCAACATACTTCCGAACTTTTACAATTCTTTCTGCATTTTTGGACATCCTTGGTGTGGTTTTCCCACAACTTTTTGCCTACAATCCTCCTGTTTTTGCTGACTTCGTTTTTATTAGCCTTACAAATTTTATCACTTTATCACTGCTAACCAGTGCTAAAGTGCTTGTGATATCTTCCTAAAACATGGTAACATTGCTTATACCCAATTGGCACATTTAATTTACTTGAGTGTCCCTAGTAAAGTGGTACTACATGTAAGCGGGCCTGTAAGTCAAATGCTACAAGTGGGCCTGCAGCATTCATTGTGCCACACTCTTAAGTAGCCTTTTAAACAATTCTTAGGCTTGCCACTGCAGCCTGTGTGCGCAGTTTAAACTGCCAGTTCAAATTGGCAAAATAAACCTTTCGTAAGGCCTAAACCTCCCTTTTTAGGTCTCGCCTGACCCAGCGCATGCGCTGGTCTGGCGAGACTTATTGAGAGGGCTCCAAAAAGTGCTACCAGGCCAGCATAGAGCTACAGTGCATGTGCGCGGGCGCGCGCGCCGCGCTTTACCGCAATTACTTTTACTTTCGCGGCCGCTTGCATAGCCAATAGGTCTCGCTTTTGGGACCTTATAAGTATTTAGTTATGCAACTGTTGCATAGCTAAACACTTATAAGGTCCCAAAGGCGAGACCTATTGGCTATGCCAATGCTTGTAAATACATCTGTCACCCCTAGGTTAGGCCCCAAACAGCCCTTAAGGCAAGGTGCAGTGTATTTAAAAGTTGGACATGTATTTTTAAGTTTTACATGTCCCGGTAGTGAAAAACTCCTAAATTCGATTTTAACTACTAGGAGGCTTACTTCTCCCATACGATAACAAATGGTTTAAATATTACATTTAATAAGTGATAACTTTCAATTGGGAACAGGTAGGAATGTAGAGTTTAGTGTCTAAAGAATTGTAATTTAAAATCTTCTTTAATGGTAAAGTAGGATTTTACGTCACAATTCTGAAAATGACTCTTTTAGAAAGTTGACGTTTTCTTGCCCTCGCCATTTGGTGCCTGCAACCTGTATCCTGGGTCACATGACTAGGTGTAGCTGGTCTTTGTGTATTGCTCCAAGACATTGAGACACAGGTGGAATAGACGTTGGCAGGATGGGCCATCTCTGACTTGAGGAGGGGAAGGAACTGTCACCTACCACACTTGCACATCACAAATTCTCTGCCTGAGCACACTCACAAAGGTTTTGACAATAGTCGTTTGTACCTCCAGACAAGCTAGGGTCAGGACAGGGAAGCAGGAAACTCCAAACACCTCTATATATATATCCACACGAACCCTCCAACTTCAGCAAAGAAGAGGCACGTACTCAGATAAGTTGGTATCTGGCTTATTTAATGTGTCTCAGGTCCCACACGACCCCGCAGCAAGAGAGAGATGCGTTTCGCCTGCACAGCAGGCTTTATCAATCTCATATACACACACATACATACATACATACATATTCAAAGGTGGGTTTCTAGTCCTCTGGTTTTCGGACTAGAAAAGGATTGCACTCACTCGTAGTAGTTAGATGGGAAGGTTTTTATTCTTGCCAATAAACCCAACGCGTTTCACCTCTTCACGGAGGCTTGATCACGGGATATGGTTACATTGTATGTCTGTCTTTTATGTTTAACATACTGGCATTTCCTGTTAAGTAAACAGTTGCATTGTGGTAAGTGTGGTTTTATATACAGTGTGAAATTATTTTTAATTTTTAAACAGTGCTCAAAAAATGAATTGTAAATTAGTACAATTTATACTTAAGCGGACTCATGATAAAACGATGTTTGTTCATGATGCTTAAAGTTTTTTAAGGTTTTTTAAGTTTTTGATCAGTTTCCTGCTCCCTGGTGAGCATGGATTTTCTCATCCCTTCGGCTTTCATTATTGATTTGTAATAATGAGAGTGATGATTTATTGCAATTCTGTACTCTCCAGTGAGTATTATTTGCAGTTCAACGAGATTTTCAGAGTGCGGGGTGAAGGTCATGCCGTCGCACTTAATTATGGTTCTCAACACAACTGACTGTTGATGTTCTTGTTGTCAGACGAGGATTTGTTTGAGATGAGTTGTCTTATTTATAAATGAGTGTATAATTCCTCATTTTGATTAAGGCCTCTCGGGTCTAAAGTTCTGAACATGAGGATGTGTTTTGATTCTTTTTGGCGTAGTTTTTTAAGACGGTCGCCTCCTCTTTCAGAAATAGGTATTTGTTCCAGGACCCAAAATCTTATTGTTTCCCAGTCGCTGTTGTGATTTCTTTCCATGTGTTTGGCGACTGTGTTGGTGCGGTCTTTGTGAATTATTGCACGCATGTGTTCCAAAATGCGTTTTTTGGCTTCAAATATAGTACTGCCAATATATCGTTTTTGGCATGGGCATTCGATCATGTAAATCACGTAGGAGCTTTTACACGTTAAATGTTGCCTTATCTTCCATGTTCTGCCATTTTGAATTTGCACTTCTTTCAGCGGTGTTGCTATTTTGCAAACTTTACATTGTTTGCACGGCCAGAATCCCTCTCTCTGTAGCCATGTTAGTTTCTTGGTGTTTTGGAAGTGGCTGTGGACTAGTTGGTCCCCAATGTTTTTTGATCTCCTGTAGGTGATTTCTGGGTGGTTTCCTATGATCTCTGCCAGTGTGGTGTCCATGCGTAAAATGCCCCAGTGTTTCCTGATGATCTTATTCAGTGTTTTGTTTTCTGCACTGTATGTTGTTATTAGTCTGATTTTTTCGTCTGTTTCTTTTGCTTTTGTTTGATGAAGTATCATTTTCCTGTCTAGATTCAAAACTCTATCTAGACATTTTGTTACCACTTTTTTGGGGTATTGGCGTGCCACAAAGCAACTGCTGGTGATGTTACTATTTTTAGTGAAGTCTTGTGTTTTGGAACAGTTCCGTCTCAGTCTCAAAAATTCCCCATATGGGATGCTCCATTTGAGATTTGTGTCATGAAAGCTTTGCCCGTGTAGTATGGCGTTTGTCGCTGTACTTTTTCTGTGCAGGGTGGTTTCAATCTTGTTGTTTTCTATATAGATCTCAATGTCCAGAAATGTTATTTTTTTCTCACTTATTTCATAGGTGAATTTGAGATTCATGGGAGAGTTGTTCAGTATCTCAAAGTATTTTGCAAAATCTTCCTTTGTGCCATTCCAGATTATTATGAGATCGTCAATAAATCTCAGCCAGGAAACAATTTTGGTTCTCCATTCGTAGTTTTGTGTGTTCCATGCTATGTGTTTTTCAAACCAGCCCATCGTTAAATTTGCATAGTTTGGTGAGAACGAAAATCCCATGGCGCATCCCTGGATTTGTTTATATAACTGTTTGTTGAACAGAAAGAAGTTGTTATTGATGCATAGTGAGATCATTTCATTGAGCATTTCGTTATGTTCTCTATATATGATGTTCCTTTTGCCTAGATAGTACTTGCAGGCAGACGTGCCTATGGAGTGTTCGATGTTAGTATATAGCGACGTTACATCCATTGTAATTAGTTTGTAATCTGATTGCCATTTTATGTTCTCCAGACACGAAATGCTACACACGTCTGAAGGAAGACCCAACAACGGAGTTACAGGACAGCTTGAACAAATCACTTCAAACCTGGCATGAGATGGGTCTTATCGACAAAGATGAACAAAAATATCTGGACAAAAAACATCCCACGTTACCGACATTTTATTGCCTACCAAAGATCCATAAGAATAAGGAAAAACCGCCGGGGAGACCAATCGTTTCTGCAAATAATTCCTTATTGGAACCCGTTTCCAATTATATTGATTACTTCCTGTCACCGCTAGTAAAAGAATTACCATCCTACCTAAAAGATACAACGGATCTACTCCAAAAACTGGAGAACATAAAATGGCAATCAGATTACAAACTAATTACAATGGATGTAACGTCGCTATATACTAACATCGAACACTCCATAGGCACGTCTGCCTGCAAGTACTATCTAGGCAAAAGGAACATCAAATATAGAGAACATAACGAAATGCTCAATGAAATGATCTCACTATGCATCAATAACAACTTCTTTCTGTTCAACAAACAGTTATATAAACAAATCCAGGGATGCGCCATGGGATTTTCGTTCTCACCAAACTATGCGAATTTAACGATGGGCTGGTTTGAAAAACACATAGCATGGAACACACAAAACTACGAATGGAGAACCAAAATTGTTTCCTGGCTGAGATTTATTGACGATCTCATAATAATCTGGAATGGCACAAAGGAAGATTTTGCAAAATACTTTGAGATACTGAACAACTCTCCCATGAATCTCAAATTCACCTATGAAATAAGTGAGAAAAAAATAACATTTCTGGACATTGAGATCTATATAGAAAACAACAAGATTGAAACCACCCTGCACAGAAAAAGTACAGCGACAAACGCCATACTACACGGGCAAAGCTTTCATGACACAAATCTCAAATGGAGCATCCCATATGGGGAATTTTTGAGACTGAGACGGAACTGTTCCAAAACACAAGACTTCACTAAAAATAGTAACATCACCAGCAGTTGCTTTGTGGCACGCCAATACCTCCAAAAAAGTGGTAACAAAATGTCTAGATAGAGTTTTGAATCTAGACAGGAAAATGATACTTCATCAAACAAAAGCAAAAGAAACAGACGAAAAAATCAGACTAATAACAACATACAGTGCAGAAAACAAAACACTGAATAAGATCATCAGGAAACACTGGGGCATTTTACGCATGGACACCACACTGGCAGAGATCATAGGAAACCACCCAGAAATCACCTACAGGAGATCAAAAAACATTGGGGACCAACTAGTCCACAGCCACTTCCAAAACACCAAGAAACTAACATGGCTACAGAGAGAGGGATTCTGGCCGTGCAAACAATGTAAAGTTTGCAAAATAGCAACACCGCTGAAAGAAGTGCAAATTCAAAATGGCAGAACATGGAAGATAAGGCAACATTTAACGTGTAAAAGCTCCTACGTGATTTACATGATCGAATGCCCATGCCAAAAACGATATATTGGCAGTACTATATTTGAAGCCAAAAAACGCATTTTGGAACACATGCGTGCAATAATTCACAAAGACCGCACCAACACAGTCGCCAAACACATGGAAAGAAATCACAACAGCGACTGGGAAACAATAAGATTTTGGGTCCTGGAACAAATACCTATTTCTGAAAGAGGAGGCGACCGTCTTAAAAAACTACGCCAAAAAGAATCAAAACACATCCTCATGTTCAGAACTTTAGACCCGAGAGGCCTTAATCAAAATGAGGAATTATACACTCATTTATAAATAAGACAACTCATCTCAAACAAATCCTCGTCTGACAACAAGAACATCAACAGTCAGTTGTGTTGAGAACCATAATTAAGTGCGACGGCATGACCTTCACCCCGCACTCTGAAAATCTCGTTGAACTGCAAATAATACTCACTGGAGAGTACAGAATTGCAATAAATCATCACTCTCATTATTACAAATCAATAATGAAAGCCGAAGGGATGAGAAAATCCATGCTCACCAGGGAGCAGGAAACTGATCAAAAACTTAAAAAACCTTAAAAAACTTTAAGCATCATGAACAAACATCGTTTTATCATGAGTCCGCTTAAGTATAAATTGTACTAATTTACAATTCATTTTTTGAGCACTGTTTAAAAATTAAAAATAATTTCACACTGTATATAAAACCACACTTACCACAATGCAACTGTTTACTTAACAGGAAATGCCAGTATGTTAAACATAAAAGACAGACATACAATGTAACCATATCCCGTGATCAAGCCTCCGTGAAGAGGTGAAACGCGTTGGGTTTATTGGCAAGAATAAAAACCTTCCCATCTAACTACTACGAGTGAGTGCAATCCTTTTCTAGTCCGAAAACCAGAGGACTAGAAACCCACCTTTGAATATTTAACGACTGGATCCTGTCGTATGGATTTTGCACCACGCTAAAAAAAAAAAAAAAAAAAAAAAAAAAAAAAAAAAATAGAGCGCCGGCGCCGCAAAGGGATCCATCCTGTGCATACATACATACATATATATATATATATCACTACTGACATCTCAAATGACATTACTGATGACATCATCCAATGAGTGAGTTTGTTTTATAGTTTACATAGTGACAGGTAACTACCATAGTACTTCTCAACCTAATTTTGTACAGCTTGGGTGTAAAAACGTGAGCACTCCTAATGCACCATAGCTGTGTAGAGGTATTGAACAACGTTATAAATGTATGCATTCAAGAGAAATTCTGTTGCGTACATATATACTTGTGTTAACCCCTATTTACGCTATTTCTAAATGCCCCATCCTTTTCTGTGCAATAAATTTGTCCATCTCCTCCGGTTCCGTAAAAATTCCCATTTTATTCTCCCACATCACTCTCAGTATTGCTGGAAACCTAAGCTGGATGCTTGCGCCCATTTACCCAACTCCCACTGCCTGTCTGTTGTGGTACAAGAGATGTCCAATTTGATTTTGAATGTGAGGCCCAGGGCCTGAAGGTTTTTTTCATTTAGAGCCAGGCCCAGAATTTTTTCTTTCACTAAGTATGACTGGAAATTAACTAACATTTTCGGGGGTTTCTTCTGCCCTGAGTTCAGTTTGAAAAGGTCTCTATGGACCCTTTGAATTTCAGTTCCATGATCAATAGAATAGACTGCCTGAGGAAATGCTTTTGTCAGAAGGTTTATTACAAAGAGCTTTACATCACTCCTTTCTGCGCCTTCAGTCACATCCAGGATTCTGTTGTTATTTTGCCTTGAGTTATTCTCTATTCTCTCGAGCTTACCTGCCAGCTTTTTCTCTGTTTGCTTTAATAGAGATACCTCTTCCGTGTTTGCATTAACTGAGGTGCTGAGGTCCTGAACTCTGTTCTCTAGTATTTCCATGTGCTGAGCTAAACCCACTATCTTCTCCTCCAGGTTTGAACCAGTTACTTGGATCTCCCTCTGATTAGCCTAGGATATCAAGAAGCGGTTCTTAATCTCGCATGATAACTGGCTGAAGATTTCCTGCACAGTTTCCAAGCCATTAAGGCTACTGTTGCCAGTGGCGTCGCCCTGCGGTAGAGCCGTTTCTCCCTCTGCCAGGTCCTTTAAGTTTTCTGTAACCCCTTCACATGAGATTGGGTCTTCAATTACCACAGGGGTAAATTAATTTGTCACTGGTATGGCTGGATATATCAGGTCTGTTACTAAGCTAATTTTCTCCCTGGTTGTCTCTTCCCTGTCCCCTGCTTCCATGCCCTTGTTCTGACTGATGTTCTTGACACGCTTACCTAGCCCTAGGATCCTCTCTTGGTTCCCGGTGTCCAGCTTCACTTTACAAAAGGACCTTAAGGATGGGTGACTCTGGAACCTCTAATGTTTGTGTCACTTGTTTTCTCCTTCTGGGTAGGCGCACCCTTTAATGAGGCCCTAGTTGGGACTCTCCTAGGATTCCACACTTATCATTGGTTTGACCTCCTTGATCTGCTGTTGACCAATACCAGCCTCAGGCTCCAGTGAGTGTGGGTTTGTAGACCTTAACATATAGCAGATACCCACTGCCTAAACCCCCTGTCTCTCCCTCCTTTCTGCTATCTTTGTTGCGCCCGAGACCCATATACTTATTTGGCAGAAGAATTAGGTCCCACAGAGCGCTCTTACCCTCTATGCTGATTCAATCAATTCATCATGATTGCCTCTATTATATGCTGAAACAGACTTGTGCCCCATCCGCCAGCCGTAAGACAAGCCTCTGATTGCTCCCCCAGGACCACTGTGTGTTGGTGCCTCACTGCGGAAGGAGGTCGCGTCCTCACATGTTCTCGTCCCACGTCCGCTTGTGCTGGCCCTGCTGATGCCAACGACACTGACACTGGGCCGCAGCAGGGCGCATTGCACAGCTCGCAGTCCTTGGAGCACCCGAGCCACAGTAAACCAATGCAACTTTCCCTGCTGCTTCTGCATCAGCAACTGCACGAGACACAGCACCTAGGTCAGGCACGAAGGGGCATCCAACTAAGGTTACATGGAGAAAAACATGACAACATAGCCATTCCTGGAAATTAGAGCTCCTGGATGGATGCTCTAGCTCGCCGTCACGTTCCCCACTGTCGCCATTCCCGGAGGGATGCACTCAAATATGCATAGGGTATGCCAAGCGAAGGGTATGGGAGGGTTTCCATGGGGTGTGCACATGAGGTGGGAAGCATGTGGGAAAAATGGGAAAAAAGATATGTCCACAAACAATAGTGTTAGGATTACAGGTGGAATTCTGCTTAAACCAACTTAAAAAAGTTATAGGAGAAATGGTTGATCAGCACGCTGGGCCGGCTATCTCAATACTATGTTGTAATGTGAATGGACTACTAGTAAAGAAAAAACAGCGCTTGATTCTGCAATACTTTTAAGAGAATGCGCCCCAAATCGTAATGTTGCAAGATACCCACTTGCTAAGACAAGAGTGTAAAGATGTTTTACTAAAACAGAGATGGGTAGAGAACATGGTGGCCACCCATCAACAGCATTGTACTAAAGGGGTAGCTATTTTAGGCAAGTCCACTCAGAGCTGGAAATAGTGTGGTACAAGTCAGATGAGGGTGGTCACTGGATGATTGCCACAATTAAGTTGAAACTAAATCTTTTTACATTAGTTAGTTACTATGTCCCACACATGGTTGATGATTTCCCTCTTAGTCTGCTCTTCTCCACATTGGTGGAATTTAAGGCCCCCTTCATTTTAGGTGGAGATTTTAACATCTTACTGGATAATCATCTAGACAGATCTTTGATATGTATTCTCATTAGCTCACTAAGAATGAGGGCCGGTCTTCTCTCTATGGTAGAAAATCTGAACCTGAGTGATGTGTGGAGGAGGTAAAAGGAAACTTTAGAGATTATACCTTTCACAGCAAATAAAATGGTCACTCGTCAATGTTAGATGACTCCCAAGCCACCTGTCAGACCATGCAGCCTTATTCTTAAAGATTAAGCTGCCAGCTTGTAAGAAGAGTAGAAGGTGGAGGTTAATAGGAGGTTATTTCTTCAGTTGGAGATTATGCAGGAGGCAGGGAAGGAAACAGAAGAGTTTCTTAGCTGGCATATGACAATGGCCCCATTTCACATAGTATGAGATGTGTACAAAGCCTGGCTAAGAGGAGCCTCAAAAAGCCTTTCAGTTGCATAGAATAGGAAGGAAAGAATGATGCAGGTACATCACCGCTAGAGAAGGAGTTTGACGGTTTAGAGGGGGCACTGAAAACAACCGAGGTAAAAGGGGACACCAGGAAAGGAATTGAGGGAACATTGGAGGCCCTGCAACTGATGTTTAAATAAAAAATGGAAGAGAAAGTGATACAGCAATAGGAAGTCAGTATGGGTAGGAATATGTGTATGTTGAGAGTTGTGAAAAGCTGTTAGACTGGAAAGCCAGACTGATAGGAACAGGAATTACGTCAAGGAGGTATTGGATGAAATGAAAAAAACATTTGTTAAGCGCGTAGCTACCCAGGGGCATCCCAGCACTGACCACGGCAAAATGATAGACAGCACAACCATACTAAGGGAAGAGCCAAGTTTTTAACAATTTGCCGAAGGTCAGATGAGGAGACAAAACCTGAGAGCTGAGGAGTGAAATGATATAGAATCAGCATTCTGAAAGTTTTTCAATATCTTTATTTAGAAGACTTGGTCATAGATGGGGAAGATCTAGATAGATGGCCGATGGATAAACACCTTTCTAGTTTCACTTACGAACAGCAGCAATACCTGAGTGATGAAATAACAGGCAGCGAAATCTTGACTACAGTTAGAAAACTTAAAAGAGGGAACGCTGCAGGCTCCGATTAGATCCCTAATGAGTTCTACATTTCAATATCAGAGAGGGTGATTCCTGTCTGGGTCAAGCTGTTTAATCCTATATTATTGGAAGGCCTACCTATACCAGGGTCTTGGAACGAGGCTGTGATTTCATTGATTCTGAAACCTGACTAGAATCCGATTTAGTGTCAGTCATACATTACAATATCATTGCCTAACTGAGATTATAAGGTCTTTTCTAGCATTTTAACCACCAGTTTAAGCAAAGTGATGGGTAGTCTGATATGTGAAGATCAGAAGGGCTTATTACCTGGAAACACTTGCAGGAGCTGACACACGCAGGGACAGGTTCAATCGATCTAGCAACAATTTTAAATTGATACTTGTATAGCGCACTACTCACCCGCAAGGGTCTCAAGGCGCTTGTACAAATACCGCTGTGGAACCCATCCTGGCTTTCCCTGTGAGGCGTCCACTCCTGGGCACCCCCAAGGTGGAGGCCAGGCATCCTTAGCGTTGTGGGGGCCGTTGTGGAGATTAAGCAAGCTATTGCCCAGAGTTGCAGAGTGGGACTCCATGATTGGAATGGCACCGAGGCGAGAATTATCAGGTCCGTGGAATTTTTGAGCCCAAGACCCGCCGAGGCGGGGGATTGAACCCTGGCTCCGGGCTAGACCTCTGCATCAGGGTCTGCCGCTCTAATCATTGAGCCATACATTTTAGAGTTCCCATTGACAATTATAACACTGGTTGTAGCTAGACATTTGACTGTGTTAACTGGAACTTCCTAATGACCATATTAAAGTATTTTAGGATATGAGATGTGCTTACAGGTGTTTTGGGTCAGATTTTTAGCACACCGAGCCCCCAGGTTCTGGTTAAATATATTCTTACTGCACCAGTGAAAATAGGAAGGGGAATCAGGCAAGGTTGCTCTCTCTCACCCATTCTCTTTGACCAGTACATTGAACCCCTGGCCCAAAGTCTAAGATTGAACAGGTAAATAAAACCATTTACGGAAGGTGTATTCTTTAGGACCATAGTGCTGTACACCAACAGTTTAATAGTCTACACTCCAGACGTTGCGAGCACCATGCCACAATTACCGTCAGCAGTGAGACGCTTAGGCGGCCTATCAGGTTGTGCGGTTAACGAGTAAACAACAAAGATTATGACTGACATGGAATCAGAGCTGTGGGGCTTTACAAAACACAGGGGAGGTAAGATACCTGGGACTAACAATAATGCAAGATCCAGAGAGAATACCAACAGTAAAATTAGAGAGGGTTTGGAACGAGCTGGATAGGGTAATGAAGAGATGGCAGAACCTGCCTCTCATTATACATGTCCGGATTAATCTAGACAAGATGTCTATCCTACCCAGATTAACCTACCTGTTTGATAATATTACACAAAAGTTTGACAAGAAGACCCTCACAAGATTACAG
The DNA here is from genome assembly GCF_964204655.1 of Triturus cristatus. Taxonomy (NCBI): domain Eukaryota; kingdom Metazoa; phylum Chordata; class Amphibia; order Caudata; family Salamandridae; genus Triturus; species Triturus cristatus. The sequence goes on from NC_140585.1 coordinate 1,114,578,231, forward strand.
GGCAAAATCACCTCCTTTGTTGGGAGAGTAAGGGGACAAGACTGTCTTGGGAAAACTGAGGAGAAAGGTAGAGAAAGGGAGTTTAGGGCTCCCTGATAATCAATTGTACTGTTGGGTGTTCCGGCTGAAACATAACAGCATGCTTCTTCTTCGCCCAGATGAGTCACTGTTGGGTAGCATGTATAGCGCTCTGTTAGCTGACTTATTCAAGGTATTTTACACGGAAACAAGGGGAAACCCATGGATACAGTGACCAAGGATACATAATGTTTTAAAGGAACAACAATCCCTAAAGAGAACAATCAGTATTAGATGAATTCAATAAGTTTTATTATGACTCAATGTCTTAATATGAAATTATAAAAAGATTTATTAACAATCGGAAGTAGTGGGTAACCTCAAATGAAGAAAATAATACTATACTCAGGCAATTACAGGTCACATATGTAAAAATAATTCAATTTTACGTCACAGTACACATATAGCCACAGGTCAGCCCTTTTAAATTATATATACAGTACATGGTCAGTGGGTAAAGTCAACAATTTTTCAATCCTATTTAAATGTAAGGATCCTCATCAGGACATTTAAAGTCAATGCCTAAGAATCAACTGAAGAAAATCAGTTAACAAGGTACTTAAAAATAAAAGACGAAGGAAGAAATAAAGAAGAAGTATGTTAGTTGCCAACAAATGAGAGCAGAAACCAATACTGCATTTGGGTGTAATACATTCCAATGAGTTGAGGTAATAATTCTGAAAAACATTAAGAGCTATACATCCAGACACAAAAGTCATGGACATGAAGCTACAATATTAAAAGCATTTATTGAATGCAACAATATTATATGTGTGTTAGTAGGGTCTTACAATTTGGATTTGGGCCTGGGGGACCCTTTTCCGGGGGCCTGGCAGGATTTTGAAGGGGAAGGGTGGTGCATGGCTCCCCTCCCCTGGCCAATTTCATCCCCAGGGATCGAATCCCCCGAGGCCTGGCTGCATTTTAAAGGGGGGGGGTCACATGGCCCCCCTCCCCGGGCCGAATTAGGCCCTGGGGACCCCATCCCCTGGGGCCCAGATGCATTTTAAAGGGGAAGCGGGGCACATAGCCCCCTCCTTGGGCCGATTTCAGCACGGGCTTGGCACTATATTCAATGGGGAGGTGGGCACGCGGACCCCCTCCCTGGACCAGCTTTGGCTCCGGGACCCCATCCTCTGGTACCCGGCACTATAGTAGAGGGGGAAGGGGCTGGGCCGATTTCGGCCCCAGGGACCCCATTCCCTAGGGCCTGGCACTTTTTTCGTTAGGGTGTCACTCGGCCGCCCTCCCTGAGTCAATTTCAGCCTTTGGCACCCCACCCCCCCACCCCTCCTCTGGCACGGCACTATAGTAAAGGGGCAGGGGAGCATGCGGACTCCCTCCCAGGGAAGGCCCAGCTCAACAGAGTGTCCACCCAGGGCACCAACCATATCCTGGGAGCCCCAAGCCCCCGTGGCACCTGCGGGCTCCCAGCATCCAGCAAGATCTGGCATTACTCCCACCCACAGGGAACAGCTAATAATGCTAATAATAGTTAGATCTGTTTCCCTGCCCGCAACACTGCGGCCAGGGAATATTGTAATAAAGTATTATTTTACACCTAAAATACATAAAAATTCACTAGAAAACCAAAAGTTCAAGTAACGTCATAGTTAGCTGTCATAACAAAATCTGTTTTATAAAAAACATAGAGATGACGTTATATTTAGGTGAAATGTTCATTACCAACGTAACATTTTAAAGTAGAAAATAACATAGAAGTTCACCAGTTATAGTTATATGTGTGAGTATATATATATATATATATATAGAACACCACAATCCCGTCACTCCAACTCCTCGGATAACCAGGTACAGACCACACCGTACTTGCAAATTCATAAAGTGCTTTTTATTGCGTGAAGAACAGCATGATGCGTTTCGACCGCTTTTCCACGGCCTTGATCACATCATGTATATGTACTAAGTACTGAATAGAAATTATATCACCGTACTTCTGAGCGTTTGAAATTGCACAATATCAGTAAGGCTGGTGTACACTGATTGCGTCTCACAGATCACGACTTACTATTTTTCCCAATGACCATCAATAAGACCTTCCATAGCAGTAGCAAAAATCTTACAACTTCACATAAACAAACGATATATTGCGTGATTTTGAACACATTTTGAAACATGTCAACACACTTTTTAAACTGTTTCCTTCTAGAATGCACTGTGCCACTGGTTTGCTATGCTCACCAATCCCACCTTCAAACTGCATTATTTTACAGTCTATGCATAATTGCACCGCTACTGGCCAATGTGGTAGGCTGCTTCTGAAGCACAGTTTATGCAGGATTTCCAATACTGCATCCAATAGGCTGGGGCAACAGGCGTGGTGGAACTATGGTCCTTCACTTTGTCCGTTAAAGGTATCTTAAAAATACTACAAAAACCTCACCAGAAAAGTGTCAAAGCAGCCAATTCATGGCTCTACCATTATTCCCCATTAATGAGGTTAAATATTTTGCTAGCCTGTAAAAACAGACTTTAGCGAGGGGCCAGAAAAGTGTTTGGGTGCGTCCCTCTACTTGGCCACATACTCTTGCGACAGGTGATTCCGGCAAGGGTGGTAAACTGAGGATGTTGCAGGGTTAACAATAGTGAACTCGGTTTGTCAGTCTGGACTTGTTCTACGACACAGGACAGTTCTTCCTATAGACACCGCGAAGATCCTGGTCTCACCGTCGGATGAATGGCCGAGCTGCCTTAATCTTCTGAAAAGTTCATCTAAATTGCCAGCTTGTGCTGTGCCCAATACATTAGATAAGAGGCTTGCTTCACATATGGATATCTAGCCAGTAATTAGTGAAATTAATAGCATTCTTTTTTTGCAATACGAGGTGTAAAGGTTTCAAAATGGCAACAATTAGGGGTGAATTTTGAATCATCATTTTCTGCAGTAGTAGAAAGACTAGCGAAACTGAAATTGGCCAACGCTCATGCGTTACTCACTGTGTAATAGAATCGGAGGACTTTCTCTGCCAGTCAGAAAGCTACCCGCATATTTTTTCTTTGTTTATTTTCCTCTCCAGTTCCCGCTATGGCCATCTGGTTAGTAGCCTTTTCATGTCTCAACTAATCCTGCCCATTTATGTTTCTGAATCTGCAGATGCCGCCGTTTAAGGAAAACTGAATTGATCCAAAAATGGCTGCCAGAGTGCGAGCCATCTGGGATTCTGCACGCTCCGCTCCAGGAAAGTGAATAAAGACTATTCTCTGCCAGTGGCGGCCACCGTCCCTCGTGCCACTAGCATGCCACTACAATACGCATCCGACATTTTGAAATATTATTGATAAGTAGAAAGCAATCTATGAATTCATCTCCAACAGCTATTAAGACACTTGTTGCCACAATAGTAAGAGATAATAAAAAAAGGGAAGCCATGATTTAGAAAAATACTAAATGTGTCAAAATTAGATGGGCACAAATCTGCGCGTAAGTGTGCTTATTGTACAGTAAGATTAAAATAAGTACAAAGAGCAAAAATGCACTGATACTCATTATTGTGTGAACAAAAAGCAAATGTTCTCCTCTGTTAAATACATTATGAGTGGAGTGAGTACCTGTGACTCCTTCATATCAATGTACGTCACCATAACACACAGGTGAAATGCATGAAGCAGCAAACTGACATTACAACACTTTTATTATTGTTATCATTATCGAACTGTGCCAATATAACTGTTGCGAACGAGACAATTGATGGACGGAATGCTGGACAATGCAAACATTCACCCCCAGTCACAAGGATCTGGGTTAAATCCATCATTCTTTTGCTCACCACACCACCCCATTCTGTTCATCAATTGTTCTTTTTGCATTTGTCACCCCGAGTGGGACGGGTATGCTCAGACGTGAGTCCCGTGCTCTCCATGCCACTGGAATCAAGCTATCCTGGCTGAAGAGGGGTGAAACCCTGATACCGTTCCTAGGATGCTTGTCTCCAGTCCAGGGAGGACCTGGCCTGGCAGTTCGGGCTGGACTGTTCCCATTGGGCGCAGGGTCAAGACTGGTTTGCATATGGCTGGGTCCAAACTAGAATGGCATGGTGAGCAAAAAAACGATGGATTTAGGCCCAGATCTCTGTACTGGGGTGAATGTATGACACTGTTCTGCATTCTGTCCATCAATTCTTCTTTTTGCCAATATAACTGTTGATAATTAATTTATTTGACTATAATTATTTTTTTCTATTCTTTTTCTTAATTTGATTGGTAATAACCACTGTACATTTTCGGTGCAGCAGAAGACAAACGCGTAAGCATTAGCAGAAAACGAAAGAAAATGAATACAGAACCATTAGAAGTGTAATAAAGGGAAATTGTAATCCAGTCTGTTCTTGAGCCATCCTTCAATGCTGCTTGACCTTCGTTCATATTTTCTTCGTTTAACCTTCCCTCTTTCTTTCAATATACCATACTGCTTGTACCGATGTACTCCATGACAGTGCTGACAGCTATTTTTTGTAAAGTGGGATTTTCTTGGGCCTATATAGTATGGTATAATATAGTATAGTATAGTATGGTATAGTATAGTATAGTATGGTATAGTAGTGTATGGTATAGTATAGAATAGTATGGTATAGTAGTGTATGGTATAGTATAGTATAGTATGGTATAGTATAGTATAGTATGGTATAGTATAGTATGGTATAGTAGTGTATGGTATAGTATAGAATAGTATGGTATAGTAGTGTATGGTATAGTATAGTATAGTATGGTATAGTAGTGTATGGTATAGTATAGTATGGTATAGTATAGTATAGTAGTGTATGGTATAGTATAGTATAGTATGGTATAGTATAGTATAGTATGGTATAGTATAGTATAGTATAGTATGGTATAGTAGTGTATGGTATAGTATAGTATAGTAGTGTATGGTATAGTAGTGTATGGTATAGTATAGTATAGTATGGTATAGTATAGTATGGTACAGTATAGTATGGTATAGGATGGTATAGTAGTGTATGGTATAGTATAGTATAGTATGGTATAGTATAGTATAGTATGGTATAGTATAGTATAGTATGGTATAGTAGTGTATGGTATAGTATAGTATAGTATGGTATAGTATAGTATAGTATGGTATAGTATGGTATAGTATAGTATAGTATAGTATCAGCAACGGTACAAAAAATGAGGCAGATAAGCAGGTACTTTTCATACTGAAACGTAATCATCTCAATTGTAGCCTCTATTTTTGCTTCAATTATTTCTGGTACATTAGGTCGAAAAGATGACTTCAGCAGTAGTGTGGCAATCTACTGAGAGCGGCTAGCACATACCTCAGGGTTCCTTGCAATCTAAAGTACAAACCGGGAATTGCACAGTTTGCAATCCTTACTGTTGTTCGTACAATTGAAAGAAATAGGACAACACATTTTGTTTTAAATAGCGGCCGGGAAGGAAGTTGTAAAATTTATTTTAAATGAGCTCCAAATAAAGTTACATGTTTCAAATATTATGTTCAGTTGTTAATAAGTTGTTGACGGTCCGCCATTTTGCATTCATTCTATGCGATATTATATAGATGGAATAGCTGTTAGTGTATGGTTCACTTTATGGAGCATTCCTTGCACTTTTGGAAGCCTCTATTCCTGGAGGCAATCGAACATTGCTTAATCAACTTCTAAACTTCTAAAACGAAAAGTCTCCCAAAGCGGAGATACAAGATCTACACATTTCTCATGCGGGAAAACGTCTTTATTTTAGACGAAACCGTTTATAAAATACCAAAAGGGTTATTGTCCTTGCAACAGTGCCTGAAAAATGAACACATTCTCTCTTAATTGTCTCTACAAGTGGATTCATTTATTAACGGCATTAGGCCTACAAGGTCTTCACTCTTTCCTATTGTCCTAAAATAGAAATAAAATAAGTAATTTAGCTACAGATTATTTAATCTGTCAAAGGACTGCATCAAGCTGAGTGGAGAAGGCGCGAGGGCTCAGTACACTAACATCCACTGCACAGATCTGTGTTTAACCTCATGGTCATCACAAAAGGTCAACCCAGCCTACCATCTTTCTGAAGTTGAAAAAATGAGTACGATTAGGCCGAGTATCAATACTGTTAAGAGTCTCTTTGAGGAAATGCCCCCTCTGCAAATGCGCCAGATACACATGTTTATGTTTGCTTGATTTTCAACATAATAGGCAGTAGCACTAGGTGTATTCCCTCAGATGTATGAGGGTTCATGGGGCATGACTGACTCTCACTAACTCTAGTACCCTTTTTGATGCAAGACTGATATATCCCTGATTCTGTCCCATCCGATCCGGCCTTTAAGCGGTGATCCTGGCACGTGTCTTCCTGTGCCCTGCTCTATTATTCTTCCAGTGAAGTGTGACTGGATGTCAGCTATCCCTACCAGCCTGTTAGAAGCATGTCTATCACGTGCCTAGTCCTTATCCATGCCACCTGGCTCTTTTACAGATTATCTGGCATGCACCAACTGTTCCTCAGTCCTCCCAGCCTGCCAATGATAAGGCTGACATATTCCAAATCTGATGAACTTTCAATGATTTCCCTAAAACAGGGCTCTCCAACCTTTTCTGTACAGAGCTACTTATGTTCAGTGTAAACCATCTCAAGCTACTATTAGATTTTTAATAAGAATGACCACATCAGAGAGGATTGCATTAGTCACACCCTATGCAAGACTGCCGGCAGTGGTCACCTCAGCGCAGGGCTGCCCGCAGTGATCACTTCAATGCATCAAGCAGGGTTGCATGAAGCAGTTTAAAAAAGGCTTTGTCAATTTGTAATGCTTTTACATGGGTAGTACATAGCAGCCATAGCTTCAATACCTCTGGAACCAAGGTCATATTAGTAATAAATATCCCCTAATGCCACATGTTTTTTCACTTAAATATCAGTTTTTAATATTTTATTATCTAAATAAATCTGAAAAAGTACACATTTTCGTCTCAGATGCACACATTGCAATTTTGAACACATATTAATTCAGCCAAGCAAAAGCTTCAAATTTAGTAGACTGATATAAACACAGGAGAGCTACTTACAGTTGGATGGAGAGCTACCAGTCGCTCACAAGCTACTCATTGGAAATCCCAGCCCTAAAAGGTAACTGCATTCCCATGTCATGTGTGAAGAACCCTAGCCAATATTCTCTGTTGTAGCTAAACACAGGATATTTAGCATCGGGTTTGTCTTAATAAAGTGACCTTAACACACAAAGATGTTCCACCACATCATGGGGGCTACAAGTAGATACAAGTAATCGCTAAACTATAACAATGTACCTCATCCGTGGAAAACCCAGGATCGGTCTCGATAGTCTCTTCTTACATGGTTCTAAAATGGCAGCCACCTAAGGCAACATGTGCACAGTGCGCCAGTATTAGGGGTTATGCTGGTGTTTCACTTAGCCCTACACGGCTGAATGTGTGAAAATGGTTCTTATTTTTGCTGCTGCGCGTTATAGAAATTGAAGGTATTATAAAAACGTTATTTAGCCATAGTGTTTTCGGTCTGTTAATCTGTTCTAATCTGTGCAGCCCACCAGACTTAGGACTGTCTTTCATACCAGCTGAAGGAGGGGTGGGCTTGCTGGGCTTTATGATGACCGCTTTTGTGTGGAGCTCTGGGACTACTTAGTCCCCCGGGCCATAAAGTGCCGTACGACCAGGAGCTGGGCTCAGGTGAGTCCAGCTGTGAGAAGGTATGGTGCACCTACTGGCCGCATGTGTGGGGACTGCTGTTGCCGCTCTGTGCCAGAAGAAGTCCAACAAGTGAGCCCCTCCTCATGACATGCAAGACAGATCTTTCAAAACGGCACCGACCATGCTCTAGTAACTCTCGGGAAATGGAGGTTGGCGAGCAGGCCTCTGTTGTTTCCCAGGCTAATCGTGCGGTGTCATCAATGTACCAGAGTTGGCGCCCTGCAGGGTCACTGATCTGCTGGTATGGTGAGTCATAGAAAAGAACTGTATGAGATGCAGGTAGGATGAGGGCTGCCATCCAGTGCTTAATTTGAGCAGGTGGGTTTGGTGCTTGGTACCGGCACTTCATTGTCAACACCCGCATTTATGACAGTCTGCACGAGGTGGCGCTCTTTGTCTAATTTAGAAATGAACACAACAATACTAGTGTATTGGTTCGGCATACTTTAACAATGACTATTCCCTGCTGCCCAAGTCATTCTTATAGCTTTGGAGGCCAGCAATAGTCTCAACTGTCACACTTGTAGGAGTGTGATGGTTAGTAGTTGTGTTGGTACTGTCTTTGGCCGCGCTGGCAGGGGCACTGCAGGCTGCAGTGGCCTCCTGACGTGGGTTCTGGCACTTTTTTTAAAAACAAATTTAGCACTGCTGCAATCTGATGGCTGCTGGCAACCCTCATTTACTGTTACGGTTCAGTGATCACAGGCACGCCGAGACACATACACCTTGGGATAGCATACCCAAGTGAGCAGCCAGTGGCCCCAGGAAGGGTGGGTCAACTATTTTTTTTTGTTGCAGATTTATATGACGCAAACTCGACTTCAAGGCATTGGAGCGCTTTACATGAGCACCGGTTACGTTACACAAGGACACATTAATTTTTTTGGTAGGCACGGGGAGATTAAGTGATTTGCCCAGAACAGGGCCGGCTTTAGGGCGGTGCGACCGGTGCCACCGCACCGGGTGTTGGCTTCCTGGGGGCGCTGTGTTTGAAAGTTTATTAAGCTTTTGAAGCACCTGCTGCAGCGTTTCTTTCAGCCTGCAATTACCAGGCCTCACATAAATGTCAAGATAACTCGTGTGATTCATTATCTTCCTGGAGAGAGATGAGTATTTTGTATATTTGAGGTTGACTTCGGTGAAGTTAGTGCAGAGGGTTAATATGCCTGCTGCAAAGAACATGTACCAAGTAGATTACAGAGTGCATATGATGTAAACAGATCAGCAGATTACTGCTTTCAAAAGAGACATCCTTTTGTTACTTGCAATTTATAACTTAAAGTCCTAATATAGAATAGTGAGCTATTAACTTTCAACCTAGAACTGCATACACACTGCAAAGTATACATTATTAGAACATTGATTAATGTTGCAAGAAGGGTTAATTTGGCTAGAAATCAATTCGCATTATTAAAGAAAACTCCCAACTATGCTGTTTCTTTTTCGACTCTGAGTTTGTGCTTCTCCACACCAAGCACTCTTAAACTATACTGCCTACCAGTATGGATGACATGTGACTCCTACACTTTTAGTCCTTTGACTTATGTAACATTTTCTATACACTGATTTACACACGTATGATTGATTGTCTCTGTGTAATGTGCGTGTGATGCAAAGTGCTCGGACACCCTACACGGGTATGAGTGGCGCTATATAACTAATTCAATGCATCTGAGAGAGTGTGGTTATGGAGACTTGGTCACTGTTAAAGGGTGCTAGTGAGAGAATCCGTGGTGGAGGTGGTCATTGGGGGGGCGCCAACAAACATTGTCGCAAAGGGCGTCACCAGCACTAAAGCCGGCCCTGGCCCAGAATCACAGGATGTGGACGGGACCCCCAGGCTCGAACCTTGAGTTGCCAGCTCCAAAGTCGGCCGTCTAGCCGTCAGACCACATCCTCTCCCCTATGTATATCTGAGTAAGTTTGAGAGCTGTGCTCTGAGTAGTAAGAGCTACCAATGGCTCAAAAGAACACAAGTCCAATTCAAGAAATGAAAGAAGGGACTTTTGCCACGCCCGATCCTCTGATTCACATGAAGAGGCAGGGGCTGAGAGAGGCCTTCTTCACTCACGTTTGGCTAGCCTTTGGCAAGGAAAGTCTGTTTTCTTTGATATATTACAGGACCTTTAACACACAACTCAAGACATTGTGGGGAATGTCTGCACTGCAGGGGAAACAAGGGTACAGATTTATGCCCGAGCTTGAATACCGAGAATGAGGTGTAAAGAGCACAAAGCTCTAGATGCAAGATACTGAGCTCCAAAACAAAACAGCATTCGGCGACTGCGCTATTCTGAGGAAGGATGGAGAGAAGGGCGGACAAACTAGAGAATGCCATGAGAGCAGCTATAGTGCAGGGTTCTAGGGCTTCCACCCATTCCTGGGGAAAATAGCATCAAGGCACTTCTACAGTTCTTAAGCACGGGGACCTTCGGGAGAGCTTCCCCTTTATCAAGGAAGCAGATTCCCACCGAAGGTATAAGAGGGTCGTTTGGAGGAATGGTTACCATGCTGCTACATCAACTGCAGGCGATTTTAGAAAAGGCCATGGTACTGAGACCGTGGTCCTGTTAGTGCAGGAAGACTTACACCTCAAAATTCTCAAGGGCGAGCCGGTGGCATTAGTTCTGCTGACCTGCTGTCCACCTTTAGTACTATGGACCTTACGCAACTAGAGGCCATTGGGTGTCGGTTCCTGTCATGGTTTGCTTTTTTATGACTGATCAGGTACAGGCAGTAGCCATTGTACCTTTCATCTCTAATCCCAAGGCCTCGGTTTCTGGGGTCCTGTTGGGGGTCTCGTTTATCTCAGCTTCCACATCAACTACATGGCCCCTCTGGCTGACTTATGGAGGATCAAGGGAAGTCATTCTATATGCATGTGGAGATACTCAGCTCATCTTCAAGCTGAGCCACCGGGGACAGCAGAAACATTTCATCCATGCCTCAATCAGACTGTCTCCATTATTCACCACTGAATGGCTAAAAACCTTCTAAAAAGGAACCCTCTTAAGTTGGAACTTATGATACTGGGTAAAGCGCTGGCTGGCTCGCGTCTTCAATCTTGGCTGCCCATTATGCAGTCAGCCCCGACCCAGATGACAAGGCTAAAAACATAGTATCATACACAAAAGGGGGGGTGCAAATAACCCAGTGTGAATTTGGGCATCAATCTCATTATCTCGAGAGGGGTTTTCTACAGGACATTAGAAATTGATTCACTATTTCTATGCATCATGCAAAATCAACTCGATTTAATTAGTTGTAGGGTTGCCACACCATTAACATATGTTAGTCAACATTAAACAATAAAATACAAACAACACATACAAAAATCCAATCATAGCATGAGTTATGAAAGTCCTCATATACCAGTTTACGTCTTGCCCTCCTCTCATGCTTATTCAATGTGAGTGTCTCTCTATAATTTCCGAAGTAAGTGCACCTGAATAATAGTTTCCAAAAATGTTTTGTTTAATGGGAGCTGTCAGGAAGACTATAGCATGCCTGCAAAGTAACAGTGGAGGCTGCCAGAAATTAAAACCGGTAGGGCGGCGGGGGCGGAGGGGGAGAAGAGAGAGGTTGAAGAATAATAAAAAAAAACACAAAAAAATACCTACTGCACCGCTCTGCTCCAGCTGCTGGCCACCTTTTTCCTCCTGCTCCTCGCGTCCAGAAGCTGGAAGGGGATGGTCCCTCAGGGTACAGGCCCTCCACCCAATCCAGACGCTGCTCTCTAGCACAAGAGCAGGACCAGGATTGGTCTGAGAAGCCTCGTTTGCCGCTCAGACGGTGCCTGGGAGCCTGTGGGGTTTCTCCAACTCGACTGAACAATACAGCCGGGTCAGAGAAACATAGCAGCCAAACACACATGCGCACTTACAAGTGCCCAGTACTCCTCCCTGCACTGGCCCGGCCCCTCCTGTCAGACGTGATTAACTCAGACAGAGATAAATAAAACGCTAAGAACATGTTATTATCATTTTATCATCTGCTGGCAGTGCTGGTAGTGGGGCGACGCTCCTCCGCCATTACAGAGGAGCCACCCCTGTGCAAAGAGTTCTCTTACCATCACATACCACACGGTGCACAGCAGTGCACCTCAGTTCTGCTATAAAAACATTTGACTGTACATCACTCCACAGCAGTTGCGATCTAGAGGGCACTTGATGTTGGCTCTGCTCAGGACATGTAAACCGTACGCGGGGAACAGGGCCTTCTCTATTGATGCATCTAACCTGTGTAATGCCCTCCTGAATTCCAGAGGTTACCGCCAAGTAGCTAACCTTAGGAAGGTGAAAACTGCCCTCTTTCCTACTTAATGATTACTTTCCCATGGACCTTCCTTGATCTTATGTGTGTGTTCCTGGTGTTATTTTAGTATTTTATTTCTATTTTGTTAATGCTAAGAAGCTACGCCAGATGGACACTCTAACAATAAATTATATGAAACAATACATCATAACGGACTGGATACTAAAAGACAGAGAGGAGCTAGCCAGACCTGCTCAAAGCGAGTAAGGGCTATCCGCCAGTAACAGAAGGTTGTCTTCCAAGACATGTGCAGATAGTAGCACACGTCATGGAAGATAACCTTCTGTATATATAAAACACTGTACAGAAAAACCAACAGCAATAAACAATAATCATTCTTGAATAGTTTCTTTATAATTTTTTTCAACTGGTGTGTCTGCGATATATGCACAATTATCAACAAGAAAATGTTCCTCACTCTTCTTGTACGTGTTTCTCAGTTGCACCATATACGCGAGCTGAGCTTGGAAATTGACGAGTATCCTGATAAGTATTGCTACCCGTCACTTCTCACGATGTCAAAAATTGTCATATTATTTTCATACGGGTCACGCCAGTTCTTTCTCCTGTTGACGACTTTCCCGTATATGTATGTGTATTCGAGCCAAGTATATCTTTATTTCACCACTATGTATGACCATAAAAGCACACATTAAATCCATTTTACATTACACAATGAAAACAATAAAAACGGTTAAAATAAATAGATCATATCAAAGATTTCTTCGGAAGAAAAAACATCATAGTATAGCAGAAACCCATCCAATATGATAAAAAAGCATAGGTTCTTAATGAAATAGCAGCAACAATTAAACTAAGGACAGGAGTACAAAATTCACTAGCAATCATCCGACGAGCGGTTAAAGTGCGTACATTCTTCTTAATTTGATTTTCGCAACAATAAAACTAAGGACAGCAGTGCAAACTTCAGCAGAAGATAAACTTTACAAGTAGATTTAGCCCTCTTTATAAGATGTTAAGTGATTGTTTAAAAGGATTGGGAGCAAAAAGAGCAATCTAAGGGATTCATACAGTGTGCAAAAAAGCATAAAGTGCGGGGTAGATTGGGCAGTGGTCGCGTCACAAGGACAACATGGAAGAGATGTATATCAAGTGCCTTCAACTGGAAAAGCCACAAGACAATAGACTATATTCAGTCTCAACCTACGGTGATAGAATATATACTCTGGCTTGGTTATTCAAATTAAGTAGGGGCTCAAGCCTGTAGATGTAAAGATTTGCATGTATCTACAGACGACATATCTAGAGATCTCTCAAGTCTGGTTTCCTCTGTAACTATCTCTTTAGATTTAGGGCCACTATTTACAGGGCTATCAAAGAGGTGACTGTAACCCAGGCAGCAGAAAGTATTTTTATAATAGGCCAGCCATGGGATAGCAGTCATGTTGTCAAGGTTTAAGCAATCCGCTAACACCTGTCTAGAAAATTTTGCCTTGGGGGTATTCCATATCTTTAATCATAAAGGAAGCAGTGCCGTAATGACTTGGTCTTCAATTAATCCTACTTCCAGTTCCGTATGTGAAATGAAGCTCCCAGTAGTTTTAGGGACAGCTAGAAATCTACACAAAAAAACTATTTTCGGCTGCCTGAAGTTTCCCTGTGGAGGCATTGCCGCATATTCCAGCTCCATATGTTCCCAGTGGTAGGCTTTTACTTTTATAGAGGTGAGCCATATCCCACACCAGATTTTGGCCTAAACCTTTGACGAATCTAAATATAACATTGCCGGCTGCCCTCATTTGTTATGCTTTTTGAATCATTAGCCTATCCCATTGCCCATTAGCCTATCCCATTGCCCATTTGCATCTATATATATATATATATATATATATATATATATATATATATATATATATATATATATGAAGGGTGCTGCACTCGTGGGGGTGTACCCACGAAATATATGAGGCTCTTTTTTCTTCTCCTCTCCTTAAAGAAACGAGCACTCACAGGGGCAGTTGCAATCAGTTTATTCGAGCAACAAACAGACGCTTTTCGGCTTGTGCCTTTCTCGATATATAGCACCTAGCTCTTTTCTTAAGGAGAGGAGAAGAAAAAGGAGTGTTTACATATATATATCGAGACCCCACCATGCACTGTGTTGTCATCAATGATGTAATTTCAGATGTTGCATGAGTGATGTATAATGGGAAGTAACTAGCAGTGCATAGCAGTGGATGTATGACGTAACGTAAAAGTATTAAATTTACATTGGATAAACATTATCTGAATCAGCAAAATGGATTTATTAAGAACATGATAATGATAATGGTTTGCATTAGCAGTTGCAGTGCACTATGGGAGATTGAGTGCCATAAGATGGTCGGACAATCACTATTGGTTCCGGGTTACATTACCATGTGACAGAAGGGGAGGGGCAGAGTTCAATTTAAATAGTGGTGAACAACGGCAAGGAAATCTAACGGCAAGGAAATCTTTCGATGTAGGATGAGAAGAGGATGTGTGTTTATCAGCAGGTATGCAAGGGGTTTCAATAAGATTGGAGTTTTTTTTTGTTGCAGTAGATACAGGATTAACTGCGAGAGTATATAGAGGGAAAACGAGCATACTTAATGAACAGCATTATTATGAAGGATTAACAATAAAGGGAAAGATGAGGGACTAAGAAAGATGGTAATGTGATGGTGGGATGTAATTACATGTAAGGAAGGTAACGTAACGACAAGAATGAGGGTTGCTATACTAGGGGTGGTAATAAGGATTTAAATCACAGAACGAGAAGTTGAGAGGGTATAACACATGACAATGAATGTATGTGGGGAGGTAGAGACTGGGGTTGTTTAGAAGGAATGGATTTCCTGAACGAAGGCACGGTTGTAATGTACATAAACGGAGCGCTAGCTGCTATAATCTAACGAACATTGGCTGAGCTGTAAATTGAAGATAACATTATTGTTTAGAATGCCCGTTATTTGTAAGATGAAGTACAAAATAGTATCGTTCACAGTATTTAATGAAATTGCGTGTTTTTTTCATTGGTTGTGATTGTAATATATATTCCATTGTTAATTTCAGTTACCCCTGACGAAGGGCCCCCGAGGCCCGAAATGCATTGGGTGTCAATAAACTGCTTTTAATGGACATTGCCTTTGTACGTGTTTTTGATGAAGAGGTTCGGATGGCCCACTTAAACATGAGAAACTCAGAAAATTGCAGATCCTTGCATGAGGATTGAAAACGTTTCAGTAAAGAGAGAATGAAACATGGAGTCAATAGTAATTAAAAGAAAGAAAAAAAACGGTTAAATTAATATGAACATTTGCATATGCAATAAATGTTGTGCCACTGGTTTTGGGGTTTAAAGATAACCTCATTATATTGTTGTTGTTTCGTAATCAGGTGCATCTTGGGCTGGGCACGTTACCAGTGTTAAGCACACACAAAGGATGAACTTTGATGATGATAATATTAAGAATACGAGGTACTTTGGTGTGCAACCCGTTCCTTAATAATGCCAGGGAAGTGGGACCACGCGGCCCCCCACCCTAATTAAAAAAAGTAATACAAAAAAAGAGGCCAGGCCCCGGGGGATGGGGTCCCCGGGGCCAGAATTGGGATAAGCGGCCCCCTTCCTGTTTTTTGTTAAACAAACGTTTAAAAATGGCATAGGCCCTGGAGGATAGGGTCCCCAGGGCCCAAAAATAGTAAGAGAAGGGGGGGGGCCACACAGCCCCCCTTCTAAAAATATCAAAAGTAAAGAAAAACCGGCATCTCGCCCGAGGCCCCGCTCCCACCCTGCACTACTCTGCAAACGCACCTCCTGGCAAGTTCTAGGTTGAGGATTAAGTCCCCTCAATTCTTAAGGGTTGTTAGGGGCCAACTAGCCCACCAGGTACCTCCAGTAAGCCCCACACAGGGGGATTGCTGAGAGGTGGTCCGAGGCCACGCCTCCTTTTTACAGCACTCTGCAAACGCGCCTCTTGGCGCACTGTTGGTACCTCCTGGTACCTCCTGTAAGTCCTATGCAGCAGAATTCCTGAGGGGGGGTCGGAGGCCCAGCCCCCTCTCTGCAAACGCGACTACTAGTTAAAGAAGCATTTGCAATGTAATAGGTTTTGCATTTGCGAGAGTTTGAGCTATTGGCGTTGTAAATGTAAAAGTGTTTTATTAATGTTTCTTGGAGTGGAGTGGATGTAGGTTGTGTGCAGTGAAAATATGTGGATAGAAAGTATGTGGTATTTAGTGTATAAGAATTATGTAGAGTGGGATTATTTGTTATGGAGAGTAATTGTGTGGTATGATGTGTTGTGTTGTGTAGTGGTAACCTCAGGTCTAGACTTCCTCCATAGAAGCTAAACTATAAACTCAATGAGACAAAAAAAGAGGAACCACTGAGGAGCACTTCTGGACCTAGTCAGAGGTTGGAGCAGGGCCACTGGAATTATGCGACTGTTTGGCTGCACTGACTTTTGCACAGTTTTACATTTTCCACATTTGCCACATAATCTATCATCTGCTGCATAATCTGCAGATTTTAACAAAAAAAAACTTGTTTCTAGCTCAAACGACTCAAACGTTTCCAAAAATGCAGCGAAAACTGTTACAGCATGGTGGAAGGCCCTTTGCAGACCTAGAACGGTCACCTGTTACTTATTGCTGAATGTGGGTTTTAAATTGGTACTTATGGTGTGCAAACCAATCTTGCTTCTTTCTGTGCCTCTTTTGCCTCTTTCTGTATTTCTGTTGCTTCTTTCTGCACCTTTCTTTCTTTTTCTGCACTTCTTTTGCCTCATTCTGCACATCTCTTCCACTTTCTGCACCTCTCTTGCCTCTTTCTGCACCTCTGTTGCCTCTTTCTGTACCTCACTTGCTTCTTTCTGTACCCCTCTTGCCTCTTTCTGCACCCTTCTTCCCTCTTTCCGCACCTCTTTTGCCTCTTTCTGTACCCTGTTCCCTCTTTCTGCACCTCTCCTGCCTGTTTCTGCATCTCTCTTGCCTCTTTTTCCACCTCTGTTGCTTGTTTCTGCACCCCTCCTACTTCTTTCTGCACCCCTCTTGCCCCTTTCTGCACCCATCTTCCCTATTTCTGCACCCCTCTTCCCTCTTTCTGCATCCCTCTTGCATCTTTCTGCACCCCTGTTCCCTGTTTCTGCACCTTTCTTGTCTGTTTCTGCACCTCTCTTGCCTCTTTCTGTACCTCTGTTGCTTCTTTCTGCACTCCTGTTGCCTCTTTCTGCATTTCTGTTGCTTCTTTATGCACCTTTCTTCCTCTTTCTGCACCTCTCTTGCCTCTTTCTGCACTTCTCTTGCTTCTTTCTGCCCCCTTCTTCCTCTTTCTGCACATGTCCTACCTATGTAGGCTTAGTTAGGAATTAGTATTTCAAAAAACTTAGAAATTCACTGAAAAAAACAGAGGTTTCAAGGAAGTTATAGTTAGGGAATAGCATTTAAAAAACTTTAGAAATTCAATGAATAAAACATAGGTTTTGGGGATGTTGTAGTTAAAAATTAGCAATTAAAAAACCTTAGAAATTCACTGAAAAAAAACAGAGGTTTCAAGGACTTTATAGTTAGAAATTAGCATTTAAAAAACCTCAGAAATGCACTGAAAAAAACACAGGTTTCAGGGACGTTATAGTTAATTGGACATTTCACTCGTACAAAACCAGGGAAATTCAGCTGCTGTAGTTAGTTGAGTTAATTATAACTCGCGCCACCGCAAAGCACTGCTGATGACATGGTCAGTGACATCACTGATGACATCTCAAGTGCCTTTTGTTTTGTGCACATGGCTAAAAAGAAGTCTTTTTGAATTTCCTTTTTTTATGTGCCATATTTTACCTTTTCTTTTTGCAAACATATGCATGTCACCTTAAAACTGAGGAAGATTAGTTTTTTATTAGCTTTAAACTTGTAATGCCTATCACTTTATTTTCTAAATATGTGCATAGGCATTGCCAAGGCAAGACATATTGGCTTTGGCCGTGCTTGTTTTTAATATGACTCTTCCAAATAAACTAGATTTAAAATTAAAACAGATGTATGTAGCCTTTTTCAGATTTGTGTCAGTACGATTTTTTATGACAAACACATACTAGCGTTTAAAATAGTAGATGTGCATTGTTTCAGTGTCATACAACAATATAAAGAGAAATAATGATGTGTTTGGTCTGTAATACAACCATGCAGCAAAAAGTACCTAATTTGATCAAGTATTACTTATTTTCAAATAAGATCATATTTAGTAACTTTGAATGTCGTAATTATTAAAACATACATACAGACATTTCTGGATAGACAATGCATATATGTTTAATCTCGCAATATCCTTTTACGTATGTATTTCCCACAATGAATAATAATTTTAAAGCAAGTGTACTTTCATGACCGAAGTTGCATAAAAGTAAAGAAATGGAAAGGGAACAGTAAAATGCAAAAAGAAATTGAAATACCTCTAGGAGCAAAGTAAACTGCACAATCAGTCCAAGTCCATCAATTTGGGAACAGATCTTGTAATTTCATGCTTTGGAGCTACTTTTGCAGTACTACTAACATACTACAAAATGCAGGTTGTGACTCCGATACAACCCCATTTGAGGGATTGATATCTGATCAGTAGTTTGCAGCAGCCACTGCAGTCACAAACACTGATACATTCCTTTGTGACTAGTAAATAGGAGGGGCACGCCTTTATCGCCCCCCCTCTTATTTGCTATTCGGACAGCATTGCAAAAGCTGTTTTACAACTCATAACGGGTTTTTGTACATAAAGAAAAGCTGTTTTACGGTTGCAAAACCTTGTGATTTTGCAAATCGGATTGTGTATGATCACAAAAGGGCTTTTGTACATGAGGCCTACTGATACATAAGATTCAATATTTGGAAGGGGCGCATACAACACGCTCATTCCAGATGCCGAGTCGGAAACACATTTCTGACTCCTAAAGTGGGATTAGTATATAACTCAATTCACTCAACATGCTGAACAAGAGCATTTGCGCCTGTTAAAATGTTTGATACATCTGGCCCATAGTGTGGGCCTAAAAGTATACCCACTGAAATAAACAAAACAGTGATATGTGGAATGCTTGAATAAATCTCAGTCAGTTGTAATTACTCGGGCCACATCCCAGTCCATTATTATTTTGCTCATCGTGTTACCACTGGCGTAACGGAAAGTGAGGGGGCCTCCCTGCACGGTACGTAGAGGGGCCCCCTCCGGGCTCAATCAGGAGCTCTCTGGCCAGAGTGCAGTGCCGAGGGGCCCCTTGGAGCCCCCCCACACTGTGGGGGCCTGTGTTACGCCCCTGCGTGTCACCTCAGATTAGACCCAGCTATAAGTAAATAAGCCTTGGTCGTGCCTAGGAGCAGTCCAGCCCGGCCCTTTCTGAACGGGAACACAAGCAACCCAAGACCAGTTTCTCCGTGATTGAGGCTACTCATTCAGGAGCAGTCTCATTCTAGAGCCACACTGAGCTACACCCAAACATGTTTTTGTAGGGCTGAAGTGGGCCTGACCGTCGGACTATGATGTATGACGAAGCGGGCAGAAGACTTAAAAATAGGCGCTTGGCTCTGTTCGGAGCCAGCTCAGCTTGCCACAATATGTCCCCTAAACAGCAACACTGCATGAGGCTCGAAAGCAATGTCACTGACTAATGCAGTCATTGAATTATTGTGTAAGTTTAAAAGAAAACAGCATAACGGTAGCTTCCACCATCCGCAATTCTAAACATATCCTGACTCTCTTAGGCTGGATTCAAACAAATCTTTGCTAAAATGTCCTGCAGTTTACACCACATCCTGTAATATTTTACAAGTCCCCTTTTACCATCTTCCACAAGCAGCGCTGAATACAACCTAACACTTTAAAAGCTTTAGTAGCGCAAAAATGAAACAAACATTCAAGGTTCCGTGGCTTACTTTATTCTGGAGCAGCGCCTGTGTGAGAATCAAACACTGTCAGCGTCTGGCTCCCCTCCAGTAAACAGTGAGCCCGGTATCCGGAAGGAGTGTGTATGCTAGACATTATTTTCACATCTTGAAACTCAGAGTCAAGTGTTTATCTTTGACCTTTTATACAAAAGACAGAATAACATCCCCGCTCACAGGTTACGGCAGGACCTCTAAATGTTGAGCATGATGGGAATTGGATGTCTCGTGCACATTTTGATTTAAGCATCTATCCGGATTTTGTAAAGCCCTACATACCAGTCTACGGTAGCATCATATCCCAGTTACACAACGGAAGAGGCCGTGCTGTTGAAAGGCAGTGTATAATGTGAGAGGGAAGAACGGGCGTGTACATTCATGAGCAACAGGACACCGGTATCTGAGTCCACCGGGCATCTCTGAAAGACCATCAATGGATGGGCATCTGGACCGATGTCCAATGGAAAAACACGAAGTCGAAATGTCCACTGGATTATTCTGGCAGGTTAAAAGCCAGAAAACGAGCATTAGATGTATATGGACAGTTCCGCTGCGGCCCACTGGCATAGACGTGTCACAAATAAAAACACGTAGGATTTTACACAGCACGCCAAATATAAACTGGCGTTTCCACGAGTGTTTGTAAGCGTGCTGTATCCAGCAAGAGCAAAACGCGAGTGCTTGTTCGCACACTCGTAAACCCAAGAGGGGAAATCCTGGCAATGGATGGCAAAAGCCTGCACATTTTTATGGGTTTTTTTTTCTCATATCTTTTATTGGCATTTGATCAAAAATTGGACTTGGAATCAGTCCGTACATACTTTTCGAACTACAGCATTTTTCACACATTTTGCTTATTGAGTATCATACATTCAATTTTTATGTTTCTTATGGGCCTTCCTCGTGTCCCTTCCTCCCTCCTCAACTGCCCCAAAGTGCCAAAAGTGCAGGAGGTACGAGGAGCAGTCATAGGGGTACCTTACAAAAAACAAAATGCATCCACTGTCTTCCACCATATGTTTCACCCACTTTGTGCCCTTGTAAAATACTACAACACCCTGTCTGGTATTGCTTTACCCTCCCCTACACCCCCTAATATACCAGGTGGTACCTTGTGACCCACTCCTTCCCTCACCTTCACCCACTTCAATCATATAAATCATATATAGGAACTGCTACCCGCCCTATTACTTCCATCCGAGCTTCTGTCCCACCCCAAATCTACATGTCATATTTGCAAGCATGCCCTCCTTTCTCACCTCATTCAAGTCACCTGACCTCAAACATTCTTCCTATCAGCTTCCTAAGGATTCACTCAAATATATCATACTTGGTAAGCCAAGCTCCTCAGTAACTTCCTTCAGGGCTTCCTCCCAAAACATGCATACTTACCATCCCACCGCTCCTCGATCAGGACTGCCGACATATACATGGTGTCCTGCCAACTCACACCACCTTGAGGGCCTCTCTCCATGTCCCCTACTCCCACGTCACACAGCGCGCTGCATCTTGCTGACTTTCGAGAGAACAGGGAGTAGCCACATCACTGCCATGGCTGCCACACTGAACTGCTCAGCTACAGCTGTGCAAGATCATTTTGGGATACAGTATGCCCCCCTCATGTCGTCGAGATTGGAAGTGGTAGATGTAAAGGTGTAAGCAGCAGCCCCTTGGGTCTCTCCAAGCATGAAGGATTGACAGTAGAAAGCTAGTATTACTTACTAGTAATCTTCTACTCGCATCCAGGGTCTTCCTTGTCCCTTTCCTGATCCCCTGACTTGATTCCTCACCCACAAGACAAGCATCTCTTGCTTTCTTCACTAACACAATTGATGTTTTTGAAATATGGTTCTAGATATTCAAGACATAGAGAAGTACTCTAATTATCCTCCATGACAAGTATGCAGCTCTGCCTACCCTCGCAGACTTTAACTTTGTACCAAGCATGTAAGTCCCAGGGTAGGAGAGGTCGGATTTGACTCCTGTGATGAGAAAGGAAGATAGGTAGGTCTAGTGTTACCTCATCATTGCATCATTGCTCTGCAAGTATACACCAAGCCGAAATTAAACACCGTAATACATACAAATCTTGAATGCAGCACCACAACACATATTATTTTCATGTATATGCAATCATCAAAAAACAAACTTATTTAACAGAACTTAAAACAACCTCTAAAAATTGATCATCTTTTCTAGGGGCTACATCCAAATGATAATGATGTAGAAATCTGTGAGGGGCAGCTCATGTTACTGCTGTACGCATTTCAAACATTGAGATACATCTGGCATCAGCCCACGAAGCTGCCACTCCTCTTCTTGACCTGCCCATTAGGTCTTCAGAAACCAGTAGATTGGCACATTTGTAGGGTGTGATTCTGTCAGCGATTAGTTGTGGAAGTCACAGGTTTGTGCTCTTTGTCATATGTTCAAAAAGTTACAAAAAATGAATGACAAGAGAGAAATGGCTCTATTGGACTTAAACCAGTAATGCTCCCCTAAAAACCAACAAATGTAATTTGGATTCTTCAGGATTGGACAGATTTGGGAGGAAAACTGGCAAAATATAATTTTTCGCCCTAGTTGAAATGTAGAACAAATTTGTGGTTGAAACAATGGGCCTGGTCAAAGAATCACCCTGTCCAGTGGGACCGTGAGGTAAGGCTCATCAGTGAAAAATTCTCCTAGTTCCTTTAAGCATCAAGTTGACGAAGCTGCTAATAAAAAACGTTGGCTGAGAGAAAAAGGAAAAGCCACAGGCTACAACTGTTTTAAAGAAGAAATCTGTAGACTAAAGGAAGATTGCAAGACAGAATTGGGGAATGGATAATGGGCCTACACTGTTGAAAACTGAATAGTCTACGCACTAAGATATCAACCGTTTAGACTGAATTACCATCATCTCTAATCGCTTTGACTGCAGCTCACTATATTTTGAGTGAGGAAAACAACAGCTCCGGAACCAATCTCTCTAAAAAGTTCAAAACTTTAATAGGGTTAGGTGTGTTTGGATTCAAAGCTTTCTCTCAACAAAATTAGAAAATGATTTCCAATGTCTTTCACAAGTGACATCACAAGCGAGTAGTGGTATTTGGGCACAGGTACAGGCGCTGCTGGGAAAATTCACTAATATATCCTGATATGAAATGGTATCGATACGGTGCTACAAGAAGATGAGAACCACCCACCTCTCCTGAACATGCAGCCTAAGCTGCAACATACACATTTACAAAATCCTTAGCACACATAGATTATTTAAATCAAAGTGTATCAGCAGTAACACATTATCTTTTTTCCAAAACAGTATGTATCCACAACATAAGTAAGTTGTCACAAGTCTTTAATTCTGTAGAGTAATCTTCTTATTCTGTCACTCATGTGACTGGTCGTAAGCACAAAAAGCCAACACGTGTTTCGTCGCAAACAAGGGCAGTGCACCCGCGACTTTTTCAAGGCTATTGTTTCTTATGTATAGTCATATAGTAAGTGGTAATAATTCCATCCCACAATGGGTGTCTGTATTAAGCGGCGTCCTGCTTAATGTTTCCAGTGAAACTAGGGATCCTTATACGTCCTGTAAAGCTAAGTATGGTCCGAAGTAGTCCTAGACGCCGCAACTTCTGTGTAGCCAAGTACGGAAAACAGGTTTTACAGGACAGCTTACTTGTGTTGTGGTTACATACTGTTTTAGAAAAAAGTTAATGTGTTGCTGCTGATACACTTTGATTTAAATAATCTACGTGTGCTAAGGATTTTGTAAATGTCTCTCACAAGTGGGTAAAGTAGCTTGTTTGCTACCTTGCTGCATACACTTAGCTACTTCCAGAAAGCAACCCATTTCTGCAAATTTAACCTCTCAGACTCCAGGCCACTAAGCAAATTATCCTGAGAGCAAATCTGGAAAGACCAGGCCACGAAGAGGAATTGGAAACATCAGCAGAACTTCGGTAGAGGAAGAAATCACTGATTTATGGACCACGATGTGGGTATTAACAATACTTCCACCTTCCCCAGCTGTGTCTTCTTGAGAACTCTCAGTAGAAGGAAAGTCGGACAGTAATTAATATAGCAGACATTTCAGGAACCTGTAAGACAGTCCATCCACCCCCAAGCTTCCTGACACAGAGTTCTGGTACAAAACTTCAGGAGTGGCACCTCCTGCGATGCAAAAATATCCCCATACGAAGAAC
Source organism: Triturus cristatus (assembly GCF_964204655.1). Classification (NCBI taxonomy): domain Eukaryota; kingdom Metazoa; phylum Chordata; class Amphibia; order Caudata; family Salamandridae; genus Triturus; species Triturus cristatus. Next base: position 1,114,602,418 of record NC_140585.1, read on the forward strand.
TAGAGTCAGAAATATTTCCCATTGCAGGAGGAAGCTCACTTAGGATGGAAAAACATGCTCATATAGTCTGCTTTTACACTGATGACCCCTCCTATGTAGCACGCTATTAGAGATATGAGATCTTCACTTTCTGGAGCTGTAGAGTTTGAGCTAACTTGCCCAATGTCTGACAATGTGTCCTCCAGAAAATATATACGACGGGCCACTTGGTTGTCTGTTTCTCTAATCGTCACTGCCTGAACTTGAATCAAAGAAGCAAACGCCTGTAGTGCTTGAAATATTGAAATTGAATCTCTTCAATTGGAACTGCGAGTCGATTCCGTCAGGGACCACTGACTGTACGCTACTGAATTCTCCAATGTCACCCCCAACCTGGCATCATCACTCCGTCCCAGTATTCCAAATGATTACACATTAATGGCTTCAGATGCAGGAGAGCCAATGGAACTACAGTGTGGTGGCTGGCATGAACCCTTGCACCTGAAGTCAAGTTTCAGCTGGAGCCCTGTCCTTTGACAACAATGCACTAAGATGGTGCTGCAGAGTGGACATTCAATTTAGATGCAAGAATACTCATTCCAAATGTTCATAATCTTGCCCAGAAAAGCACTCAGTCTTCAGATGGTATGAGATATGATTTGTCTTGATTTAGGAGAAAGTTGAACTCTTGCAGCAGGTGGCATACGGAATGTATGGCTTTTTGTGTCTTAATGAAAGAGGGAGAACAAATTAGAATATCATCTAGATAAGGAAACACATTATTTCAATTGAATTGCAGCAAAGCCACTAAAGGTACAAATACCTTTGTGAAGGTCCAGAGAGATAAAGATATACCGAAAGGCAGTACTGTGAACTGAAAGTGGTCATTGTCAACTGCAAACGTTTTGAAACTCCTGATCAATTGGTATGTGTAGATATGCCTCATGCAAATCTATAAGTGTCAAACATGCACCTGGGTTGATTAGAGGGATTATTGTTTGTAGAGATACCATCTAGAATCTTGTTGTTTTTGGACAAATCAATTTACTCTACCTGCTGGCTTCTGCACTACAAAAAAAAAAAAATGGAATACACTGCTAATCTTTGTTGATCTGGAGGGACTGGAATTGTTGCTCCTTTCTCCATCAATAATTACACTCATTTGTATGAGACTTCTTGTCTTATTGCATCTGCAGATAGATGGGCTGTACGAAATGAGACTCCGGAGTGTGTAAAATCCATTGATTCTGAATTTGATTCATCCAGAGATTTGAAAACTTTAGAAGCAAAACTTGGTTCTGTTGTCTCCTGGCATAGTCAATGTTTCGGGAACAACGGGTCATTCTTAAGTCAGCTGTGCGGACTTTTTCACATAAGCAGCTGCTGGACCAAAGGCCCACCCACAGAAACCCTATATAAGCTGAGGCTAAGACCCTACCTCTGAGAAAAGACTGAACCTGCCTTTCCTCTACAGCGCTGTATGGTCTTCCTTTCTTCAGCTGACTTTTTTTTAAAGAGATCCTCCAAGCTCATATCCAAATAATAATGGACCTTTAAACAGAAAATGCAAAATGATTGTTTTGTAAACATTATCTAACTGCCATTGTCACAGCCATGTATGTCTGCGCTCAGACATATATGTCAGCAAACCTGATAATGTATCTGCCAAACATTAATAGCCAAAGATAGTATCTGATAGAAACATGACCATCATTTCCATAGTGCCTACTACCTGTGCAGTTCTCTCCATGCTGTACAGCATCATAGAATCCCTGGAAGTATTTAAATAGGGCCTGAGAGGTATATGCAATGTAAGACACATATTTAGAGGTTTCTGCCTGTCTGGTGGAGATCTCTATGCCTTCAGACAAATGATGGTTAAAGAATATGTTAAAACCTTTGTAGTGAGCTGATTAACACTTTATAAGGGAGGTGAAACGGACGGCACGAAAATGCATTAAACGTATACTGTTAGTGGGCAGGGATGGATAAGATTTGCATAATATCTAAGTAAATGGGAGCAATACGGAGGAGAATGGTATTACTGACATATTGGCACGCTATGCGCACAGTGGGGTAACAGAGGCTTTGCAAAAAAGAGGGACTGATTACTTGTAAAATGCTTGAGATATAAATAAAGCAACAAGGTAATCTGTTTTGTTAATCAAACATGCATTTCAGTAGGCAAAACACAGCTAATATATTAATTGGGGATTGTTTTCATTGTTTATAGCGACCCATGACGAAGGGCGTTTGGCCCCAAATGCATTGGGTTTTTATTGAATAAAATGCTGTCAGAGATGAACTTTTGCTTCAGCCGTGTTCTTTCAAGAGGTCCGGATGGACACAGTGGGAACATCAGAAAATATGAAAATGGCATTTCACATCCTGCGTGTGGATTCAGAAAGTGGTCGAAGGAAAGTTGATAAAATTTGTAATGAATTAACAGGATGAAATATGAGGAATACAAGGATTACCATGAAGGAATATTATCGCCAAGGTGGCGTATTTCAGCAGTGCAATTGGTTAGGGTGTAATGACGCCCCACTTCTAAGTTGTTGTTATTTATAGTGTCTATTGGGCATGGCACAATACCAGTTTGCACGCACTCAATGAATAATTGTGATCAAATTCAATTATGAATCTTGGTGTGCATCCCGCTTCCCTATCTGATGATGTATCAATGTATGCCCAGCACTGGGATAGCACCCGTTTGTTAAAAATTGGATAAATGAGTTAGAATAATGAGTAATGTTCGAATCCACACGACTGAGATACCAACGTGATTCATCAAGGACGGTGGAAAACAATATGAAAATGAACTTCATAACGATCGGGACACAAATTGAGCACACTCAAAGATTGATATATGCACATAAACTTGTTTAATATACATGTTGAGAAACCCGATAGTATTTTGCACTAAAGAAGTGAATCATGGGAACGCGAGTCCATCATTGCAAAGTAGTGAGTGTAATGAATAGCTGCACTGGGATGGTGGGAGAATTCAATTAACAAGCCAATCAGGAGGTCAGAGCGATAGGTTAAAGGTGGGAGGAATAGCGAAGTGAACAATGGCTCGCTGAAACACACAGATGAACACAGATGGTTTTAACGATTCACGGCAGGTACGGAAAGAGCTGGTAGGGAGATTAAAGTTGAGGAAAGTTAAGTGTATGAAACAGTCACGATTAAGCGCGATGGTTAATGCAAAAGTGGTTTTAAGAAGCGGTAGAAATAAATGCGCGCAAATAAATGAGAAATGAAGGGTAGAGTAACGTGTTGCATTGTAGAAAACTAATAAAGGTTAAATAACATGCAAATCTATCGTAATGAGTTTAAGAGCACTTGAAAAGTGACAGGAACAAATGCGCTTATATAAAGGAGAAACGGAAAGTGGAGTGATGTGGTGAAAACAGATGATGGTTAAAGAATATGTAAAACCTTTGTAGTGAGCTGATTAACACTTTATAAGGGAGGTGAAACGGACGGCATGAAAATGCATTAAACGTATACTGTTAGTGGGCAGGGATGGATAAGATTTGCATAATATCTAAGTAAATGGGAGAAATACGGAGGAGAATGGTATTACTGACATATTGGCACGCTATGCGCACAGTAGGGTAACAGAGGCTTTGCAAAAAAGAGGGACTGATTACATGTAAAATGCTTGAGATATAAATAAAGCAACAAGGTAATCTGTTTTGTTAATCAAACATGCACTTCAGTAGGCAAAACACAGCTAATATATTAATTGGTGATTGTTTTCATTGTTTATAGTGACCCCTGACGAAGGGTGTTTGGCCCCAAATGCATTGGGTTTTTATTGAATAAAATGCTGTCAGAGATGAACTTTTGCTTCAGCCGTGTTCTTTCAAGAGGTCCGGATGGACACAGTGGGAACATCAGAAAATATGAAAATGGCATTTCACATCCTGCGTATGGATTCAGAAAGTGGTCGAAGGAAAGTTGATAACATTTGTGATGAATTAACAGGATGAAATATGAGGAATACAAGGATTACCATGAAGGAATATTATCGCCAAAGCGGCGTATTTCAGCAGTGCAATTGGTTAGGGTGTAATGACGCCCCACTTCTAAGTTCAGACGAGCTGTTGCCACGACCTATGCATAAATATTCATACACACAAGCACACTGCAAAACACATCATTTGATGAGCTCTGAGTGCACTAAAACGTACAAACTGGCGAGAAAGACAGAATGAGAAAAACAAGGTACTTGTGGCCCACAGAGGCATACTTCAGAGAGGCTGTCTGGAAAATAAGCATTCTAACACTATGTAGGGATGGCTGGCTCTTTAAGGGCAATTACTTCAACTACCCAGAGGATTCAGCATCATTCCAGGATGCAAAGTAATCACTGAAGCCCTATTAGCAAGAGCAAATGGCTTATGAAACGAAACGTTTACCTACAGAAAGAGGAAACTCGTTTTAAGGAGTTGGAATTGACCCGCTGCCAATTTATGAGCACCGATCCAAAACATAGTATGTTTTTAAGTGCTGGTGCAATAGTGCGGATATGCTCTAGTGGGTACCAGAGGAGGGAGCAAACAAAAAGAGGAGAGATGCATCCAAATCAAAGGCTACTTTAAGGCTATGTTAGGGATGAGTCGATCAGTGGCCAAGATGGAAGCAATTATCTGAGGCTCTGAGATCAGACCCCAATTTCTCATGGTGAGAAACGCTTTCAGCAGCGGCCATTAGCCGCTAAAGGGGCGGAAGAGAAGCTAGAAACAGAGAAGACTCAGGAGAACAGAGGACTAGCTTCTCCAGAGGCAATAACGGTGAGGCAGTGTGGCAACCTGGTCCTGAAAATGGTGGGGCACTGTTGAAAGTAAGACGCCGGATGTGAAGAGTTGGTATTTATCTATTTAATAGTAGATAAACGATCAGAGCAATTCATCGCCAGCTGACCAACTGCTAACTGGCGTTCCTAGAATTACAGGCTGGGACTCAAACACAAGTAAGTATTCTCAGGTAAGAACAGAGTTAAGAATACAGTAGAACACATTTACAACATATCTTCTTCCTTTGGGAGAAAAATATAAAGGGTCAAACTAAGAAAACACAATCAAACTAGGACCGATGAAAATTGATTACGTTCTTGACAATAGCATTTGAAATAAATTATTCACAATTACAAAATTGTTAAGGTTCTTTGATGATAGCATTTGAATAAGTTATTCACAACAGTAATTATTAAGATAAGCTGGTGGTCTACGATTCCTAGCAACTCGGTTAATGTAGGGTAAAGGAATACTCTCTGTAGTAGAAGAACCAACATTGTTGTAATCAGAGGCATCACCTCCCCCGGAACATCTTCTGCTGGTTGAAGAGGAGGATGAAATGCTGTCTGTCGTAGTGGACAACATGTAACCACTATTGGTATTGTTACATTGAGAGTGTGAAGATTCTTGTGAAAGATCTTGATTAATGTTGGAGGATCTCTTTTGATAAAGAGCCACTCTCCTCAGATTCAATTTTTCACCATTGGTTAAAACAACGTAATGGAGAAAAACTTCACTAACACAGAAAGGTCCTTTGAATTTGGACAAACATTTAGAGATCCTACCGGGTTTAACTTTCACAAAGTCTCCCTTTGAGATATGCGGAGCAGAGGTAAGTTTGGTACAAGCGGAAGAAGTGGAGACTACAACACCATTATTGTATATTAAGTTTTTGATCCACGAAGGAGTAAGTTTAGTACCAGGGAGTCTACCCCGCATAAGTTCAAAAGGTGACTTCAAATCGGCCCCGTGAACGGTGGTGCGATAGGCACTAACCATATCTTGCACAATATCTTGGTCAAAGGTACCATTCGAACAAGCAAGTTGGACAGTGCCCTTGACCAGTCTATTAACTCTCTCACAAAGACCGTTACTTTGTGGATTGTATAGTGATGTGCGATGCTGTGTAATGCCAGATTTGGAGAGAAAAGAACACATCTCATGAGAGACTAACTGTGTCCCATTGTCAGTAATTAAAATGCTGGGATAACCTTCATCCTGAAATAGTTTTTTAAAGAATTTTATGGTACTCTCGGTGGTGATGTCTTTTACAAAAGCAACTTTGAGCCATTTCGAGAAAACATCAATGGAAACAATCGCAAAACGTTGACTTAAGGGCAATTCTTCCATGGGCCCAATGAAGTCAAGACAGATGCTGTGCCAAGGGGTATTGGGATTGATCAAATGACCCATGCAAGAACCAACAGCAACTTTAAGTCTCTTCTCCCCTTCTTTACATAATGAACAATTTTCTACCCATAAAGACACCTGTGAGTCTATCCCAGGCCACCAAAAATTGGCTTTCAGCCTGCGCTGGGTCAGAGTCTGGCCCAGGTGGCCCTCATGAGCGATGTTGAATAGTTTAGACCTTAAGTCCGAAGGGGGAATTATTTTGTCACCACGCATGAGAATACTGGTATCATATGTAGATAAATCATCAAGAACTTGAAGATATGGGCGAGCAGAGATGTGTACGCAACTTTCACGTCTTGAACCATTTTTGACAAGGCGGAAAACTTCTTGTACCACATGGTCATTGGCCATAGCCTTGGACCAGTCATCCTGTGTAAAGCTTCCTTCACAAATGGATAAAACGTTGTGTACCCAAGCAACAGCCTCATTGTCAAACTCTAAGTTAAGGGAACAATCATCTGTGTCTTTATGATCAACAGATAACCTAGATAAGCAGTCTGCTTGAAAATTCCGCCACCCTTGAACATGGGAGATTTCGTATTGGTACTCTTGAAGTCTGGAAGCTAGTCTTGCCAATCTAGGAGAACCTTTACCGGCGCCTCCCAGAGACAATATGCGGATTAAGGGTTTGTGGTCAGTTTTGAGAAAGAATTTAGTACCCCATTGGTAAGTTCTAAAATATTGGACGCCCCAAACAGCGGCTAGTGCTTCTTTCTCGATAACAGAATAATTCTGTTCTGATTGTGTGAGGGTGCGGGAAGCAAAAGCAATTGCCCGCTCACCCACAGCGTGTTTTTGAAGGAGAACAGCACCTAATCCAGTTGCACTAGCATCAACCATAACAGTGGAGGTGCATTTGGTGTCAAATGGAGCTAGTATGTTAGCTTCACAGATTTCCTTTTTAATTTGTGTAAAGCATGAATCTTTCTCATTGTCCCACACAAATTGTGTTCTTTTTTGAGTAAGAGTCTTAGTTGTGCAGTTTTATCTGAGAAAGTTTTTACAAATTTAGAATAATATTCAATCAAACCCATGAAGGATCTAAGCTGGTCTTTATCGGTAGGGCTTGGGGCAGAACGAATGGCTTCCAAGAGATTTTTCTTGGGCTTGACACCCAAAGCAGATATCTCATAGCCAAGGTACTCTATTTGCTGTACAAGAAAGGAACACTTTTCCTTACGTAAAGTAAGGCCAGAGTAGAACATCCTTGAGTACGAGATTGTGTTCAGCTATGGAGTCACCAAACACGAGGATATCATCCTGAAAAAATATGACTTTACATATACACTTAAAAATTTATGTGGGGGGCGTGGCCAAGATGGCGGGGTGAGCGGACGCTTCCTCCCGTAGCTCCTCCGGCCCGGCCAAGCTTGAGCCCTTTTCTTCTGCTTTTCTCCCCCCGCTGAGGCTCGGCGTGGGAGTGGAGCGTGGCGGAGCACCAGGGGCGTACGTTGTCGCCGTTTTGGTTCGGATCGCCTCGGGGGAAGCCCCCCAAAAGTCCGATCGAGTTCACGGAGCGACGGAGGGCCTGAGGGGCGGAGCGCATTGGAGTGCTGTCCGGGCGCCTCGGCTGGGCCTGGTGCTGAAAGTCGCGATCTGGAGGGAAGCTGACTCGACGGAGGTTGAAGGAGCCTTGCAGGAGGGGACCCGACGGTGCGGAAGGACTAGGACGGGCGCCTGGGCACTCGGACTGGTGTCAGCGACACTTCGCACTGCGGGGGCCCCCTAACCCTTAGCCGAGGTACGACGGACTCTCTGGCGGAGTCGGACCACCTGGGCCCCGTGTGTGACAGACTGAAGCCGGCGGTGGAACCTATTTGACTATTGTGCGTTTTGGGAGCCCCGGTGGTGCCGCCGGGCCTGGTCGTTCTGCCCTGCTCCGCCCTGCCGCCATCTTGTCCCCGAGGGAGCAGTGGTGGTGGCCTTCGCCGGAGCCCTTATTGCTGGATGTATGTGACCCCCGCTGCTGTTGAGCTGACTTTCTGGGGGATGTGCTGATGAGACCCCCCCCACTGTGGCTCCCGTTGCTGCCTCGAATGGGCTCCCGCGGCTGACGGTGACCAGGCTGGGCCGCCATTTTGTCACCTGTGACGCAGCGACTCTGCCTGTGAGGGGACACCTACGTCGAACGCTTGCCAGCGGCTGGGCATCCCTGGGGCGGCTGGACCTGTGCCCGACCGCGGTGCTGGCGATGTCTGGAAAAGGCGGCCCGAAGAAGGGGGACCGCACCCTGCCGGACATGCTTGGCAGGGCCCAGCAACTGCGGGACAGAACACAGCCCTCGCCGGGGTCCTCCCGGGCCCCAGCGGATGTGACTGGGGGGGAGCCACCCGTCACGAGGACCTTTATGGAGGAACTGTTTAGCTCCCTCAGGGAGGACTTCCAGACACTGAAGCGGGAGGTGGCCACTGAGGTCCGGGAAGTGCGCAGGGAAGTGGAGGGCCTTGGCGAGCGAGTTGACACGGTGGAGACGGAGGCCCACCACCGAGCGGAGGAGATAGTCCATCTTCAACAGGATGTTCTCCGCCTCCGGGAGCAGTGTGTGGAGCTCCAGGCCCATTCTGAGGACCTGGAGAACAGATCTCGGAGGAACAACATTCGGGTGCGTGGTGTGCCGACTGCGGACGAGGGGTCCGATCTGGGGGGCTACCTGCGGGCCCTGTTCCGAGAGATCCTGGGGGAAGCTGCGGACTTCCCCATCAGCATTGATAGGGCGCATATGGTCGGCCGGCAGCGCCAGTCATCGGCACCTCCACCGGACATTCTGGCCTTCCTGCCCGACTTCCCACTGAAGGAGCGCATCATGGCTGAGGCCCGCAGGAAACAGCCCCTGACTTTCCGGGATCGGCCGGTGGCGCTTTACCAGGACCTCTCCGCCATCACGCTGCAGAAACGCAGGTCCTTTAGGATTGCCACTGACTTTTTGCGTGAACACGAGACGCCGTACTCTTGGGGTCATCCCTTCCGTCTGATTTTTCGGTGGAACGGGGTGCTGCACCAGCTACGCTCCCTGCAAGACATTTGTGGTGTCCTGGGGCTCACGGCGGCGGAGGAGGAAGGAGCTACACCGTCGTGGAGGTCTTCTGAGAGACGGAACCGGCGGAGGTCGACGAGGCGGCGCTCAGCGGCCAGCGCAGGGCGTCCTGACTCCCCTACCATTAGGGCGGACATGGCCGACGCTCTGAGGGCGGCGGCCGGGGATTCGACCGGCTCCTCCGGCGTGGCCTTGACGGCCTAACACTCACTCCGGGGGGAGATGCCTTTAGCTTCTTTACATGCTTGGTGCGGGGCGGGGGGGTCGGGGGGGAGCGGATGGAGGTGAGTGGCTGGACGTCCACTTCGTTTCTTTCTACGGACTTGCCCATCTTGGGGCTTGACTGGGACAATGGGGTGTTTAAGTTTGTGGGTGGCTAGTTGCCAGGGTTGTGTTTTGGGTGGGGGGGGGTTGTTTTGGGGTTGGGGAGGTCCCGTCCGATGTTGTCCATGCCCACCTTGTTCTGGCTTGTCCTGCGCGGCTGCCCTGCGCGCCCCACCCGCTGATCCCCTGCCCATTGCACGGCGCTCCCGATCCCCGAGAGGAATGTCGGGCCTAAAGGTAGTGACCCTTAACGTTCAGGGTCTAAATAACCCCGTGAAGCGCAGAGCGATCTTATCTTTGCTGGAGGGGACGCAGGCGGACATTTGCCTTTTGCAGGAGACCCACTTATTGCCCCGGGATTGCCATAGGCTGCGCTCTGCTAAGTTCCCTACCCAGTTCTTTTCCTCGGCAGCGAACAAGACGGCGGGGGTAGCCATTCTTTTAGCGAGCTCCTTTCGGGGGGAGGTTTTGTATAAGTGTGCTGAACAGAAGGGGAGGCTTCTTGCGTATCGCATGCGCTTAGGAGGCATTGCGTTTACGGTTGGCTCCGTTTATAGCCCTAACGACCACCAAGAGCGCTTCCTGGATTCCGTGTTGGTGGATGTCACTGCTTCTCCCGACCGCCACGTTATTTTGGGGGGAGACCTTAATATTGTCTTCGATTCTGTGATGGACAGATCGGCGCAGCGCTTCCCGCAGACGGGGGAACTGTCCCAGGCTGTAAAGGCCCGGATTGCGGACATGGACTTGCACGACCTCTGGCGCTCCATGCACCCCACGGATAGGGACTACTCTTACTTTTCGCACGCACACCGAACCTACTCACGGCTGGACTACCTTCTTGTGAGTGGACCGCTGCGTGCCGCTGCCACGGCGGCGGACATCGGGGTCCTGACCCTGTCTGACCATTCCCCAGTCACCGGCGTTTTCCAGTGGCCGGCGGCCTCCCCCTCTCGGGGGGTGTGGCGCCTCCTGGATACCCTTTTACACAAAAAGTCGGTGGTGCAGCGCATTGGGGAGGTCATACAAGACTACCTCACTCACAATAGCAACACCGACACTTCACAGGCGACACAGTGGGCGGCATTGAAGGCAGTCCTCCGGGGGGAATTTATCTCTATCTCCGCAGCCGAAAACAGGGAGCGGCAACGGAAGAGGGACGAGCTGACAGCTCAGGTTCGGGAGCTTGAGCAGGTCCACCGCCGTACGGGGGCGCCAAGGGTGTGGAGGCAGTTGAAGGCAGCGAGGAAGCTCCTGTCGGCACTGGATCTCGACAGGGCGGAGTATGCAGCCTTGCGCTTGAAACATGCCTACTACACTGGTGGGGACAAATGTGGCAGGCTCCTAGCACACCGGCTCCGGGTCACGCAACAGCGTAGCGTTGTGAGAGAACTGGTGGACACGGACGGGGGGGTCGTCTCTGGGGACGCGGAGGTAGCGGAATCTTTCCGCGGCTTCTACGAGGCGCTGTATGCTGAAGAGCCCTCCTTGCCACGGGATGCCGAAGGCTATTTGGAGTCGGTGACCCTTCCGGTGCTGGATCCGGTTCAGGCGGACCACCTGGAGCGGGATATCCACGTTGAAGAATTGATTTCCGCTATTGCGCGGCTGAAGCATGGTAAGGCCCCGGGCCCGGACGGGTACACGTCTCTGTTTTACAAGACTTTTTGCACGGCTGTGGCCCCTGTCCTTACTCGGCTATTTAACTCCTTTTCCGAACCGGGAGCCATCCCCCCGGATCTCCTGAGGGCGACGGTCGCGGTGATCCCGAAACCTGGGAAGGACCGGGCCCTCTGCGGTTCGTATCGACCCATCTCGCTTTTAAATGTCGACCTCAAGTTGTACACAGGGATTCTAGCGTCCAGGCTGGGTCCACGCCTCCCCGGATTGGTGGAGGCGGACCAGGCTGGCTTCGTACCAGGCAGACAGACGGTTGACAACACCAAGAGGGTGACGCATGTTCTGGAGAAGGCCTCGCGGATCCCGGGGGAGCGGATGTTGCTGTCTGTGGATGCGGAGAAGGCCTTCGACAGAGTTCACTGGCCGTATCTCGAGCTGGTCCTCAAGAAATTGGGAATCGGTGATAAGTTCCGCACCATGGTATTCAACTGCTATAAGCATCCTTCAGCGTCGGTGCGGGTCAACGGGTGTAGCTCCGGTGGATTTGCTATCGAACGCGGCACGCGGCAGGGCTGCCCCCTCTCGCCGCTTTTGTTTGCCCTCTACATGGAGCCGTTTGCTCAGAGGATTCGCAATAATCCGGATGCTACTGGGGTCCGGATGGGCCAGTATGTCCACACTGTCAGTCTCTACGCGGACGATGTCCTGTTGACCTTGGACGACCCTAGGAGGTCGCTGCCTGCTTGCCTCCGGGAACTGGACGCCTTTGCATGTGTGGCCGGTTTCAAAATGAATATGAGCAAGTCGATGGCGTTAGACGTGTCCCTGGCTGCGGATACCAGGAGGGACCTTCAGCGGCTCTTCCCCATGCAGTGGTCCTCGTCCACGGTGCCATACCTGGGGATTCTGCTGGCGCCCACATTGCCGGAGATGGTTACGGCTAATTATGCCTCCCTTAGCAGGAAGATCAAGGAGGAGCTTGGTCGCTGGAGCAAGGGCCTACTGTCCTGGCTGGGGCGAATCGCGGCGGTTAAGATGACGGTGTTGCCTCAGATACTGTATCTTTTTCGGGCCCTACCTCTCCAGCCCCCGGTGGGCTGGATACATCAAATGCAGGCTGACATCTCCCGCTTTGTCTGGCAGGGCCGCAAGCCCCGAATGAAGAGGGTCCTCTCCACGCTTGCTCCGGAGGCGGGGGGTCTCGGTATTCCGGACCTCCGTAAGTACTTTCAGGCGGCGCAGCTGCGATATCTGGTGGAATGGAGCAGGTGGGAGTCCGACAAACACTGGCTCTTTCAAGACCAGGCAGTGGCGGGCCGCACCTTACAAGAGGTTCCATTCTTGCGCCGCGCGCATCGCCCCCCTAATCTTTACGCTTCCTTTGTCACGCGGGTCCCCCTGCGGGTGTGGGACGCAGTCTGTGAGGCTCGGGGCCTCACCACCTTTCCTTCGCCGCTCACGCCCATAGTGGGCAACCCGGACTTCTCCCCAGGGATGGAGCCGGGGGTTTTCTCCCACTGGGTGCAGGCAGGCTGCAGGGCACTTTTCCAGATCTATGGCCCGGAGGGAGTGGTTCCTTTTCAGCAACTCCGCCAGGAGTTCGGCCTGACGGAGCTGGACAGACTGCGCTACATGCAGGTTCGGCATTGGGCCCTCCAGCCCCAGGTGCGGGCCACCGCCGCCCGTCAAATTACACCGTATGAGAGGTGGCTGGCTACTCGGACCTCCGACGCCAAGCTAATTACCGATCTGTACAAGTACCTACAACCCCCGCCGCTTCACTATTACAACCCGGGGAGGGAGCGCTGGCACAGGGAATTGGGTAGGACACTCAGCCACAAGGAATGGGACAAAATTGCGTATCGGGCGCGGCACTCTGCATACCACACGGGCCTTACGGAGACCTTTACTAAGGTGTCCACATATTGGTACTACACCCCGGAGAGACTGTACGAAATGCATAAACACACTGACAAGGGGTGCTGGTGGGGCTGCGGGCAGGAAGGTACCCTCTCACACATTCTTTGGGATTGCCCAGTGCTGACCGCCTACTGGAAGGAAGTTTTGGATGAGGTGGATAAGCACTTTGGGATAGAGCTGCCGCGCCTCCCGGCGTATGTCCTGCTGGGCCTCCCCAATGACCTAATGTACCCACTGAAGTCCCGCAGGGGTAGGCAGATCGCGATTGCGCTGGGGTCTGCGGTTCAGAACATTCTTATCCACTGGCGCACCGCCACCGTCCCCTCCATCACGGGTTGGTTGCATAGGCTTTGGCATGTGCTGGGGATGGAGAAGCTGTCGCTTACGGTTGCGGGGGAGATAGACCAATTTGAAGAGCTGTGGCAACCCTTTCTAGCGCTGCTATCCACTGAATTCCGGGAGCTCACCTGCCCGAGGTATCTTAGGCTTCTTAGGTTGACGCCGCCGGTGACCCCAGCGGACTAGTTCATATGTGAGACGGGGGCCCTCCGGGGGGTGGGGGGGGGGGGGTGCGGGGCTTCTTGGTGAGGATTAATCTGGTGCGGGACCATAGGACGGGGGGGGTGGGGTGTTGTTTTTTCGTTACTGGGGGGATGGGGGATGGGGAGGGGGGGATTGTGCTTTGTTGCGTTGCTGCGTGCTTTCATTGCTTAGATTTGGGGTGTCGGATAGGCATGCGGGGATTCCACAGATTGCATTTTTAGCCTTGCATTTACTGTGTTTTTCCCCTGGCCCATTGAGCTATCCATTGCCAACCCTCTGGAGTTGCACCCTTTTTCTTTGATTGTATTCTATGTATCCTAACCTCCTATCCCCCTCCCCCATGGTTTGTTTTGTTTCAATAAAAACGTTTTAAACATAAAAATGTATGTGACCATACGTTGGAACACACTAGTGGCAGAAATTAAGCCGAAGGGAAGACGTGTGAATTGGAAGATACCCTCAGTGGTTATAAATGCAGTGAGATGTTTCGAATCATTGTGGAGTCTGATTTGGTGATAGGCACTTTTTAAGTCAAGTTTAGAGAAAAACTTTGCACCTTGAAGGGTAGATATTAGTTCCCCAATATTTGGTAAAGGGAAAGTGTCTGCAACTACACATTTGTTGAGAGACCTTAGGTCAACACAGAATCTCAGATTTCCGTCCGATTTCTTCGTGATCACAACCGGAGATACCCATGGAGAAGCTTCAACAGGCTCTATGACTCCATTCTGTAACATTTCGTTTAGTAGTTTTTTGACATCGATTCGGATTGAGAGAGGAATTCTCCTTACCTTGTGTTGGATGGGTACACAGTTTTCTTTTAGTTTTATGAAGTGTGCATACCCTTTCAACTCTCCCAAATCGTCTCTAAACACAGTATCACACTCACATAGAATATCATCTAAGGAATGGTCTTCAATGACCATAACTTGATTTGGAGCTCTCAGGGTTTATGATGATGTGTAAATCATATTGGTGAACCCACCCTAATATAGGAGGACCATCAACAGAGGCATAGATTTTCCCAAAAGTAGACCTATTTTTAAACAAATAACCTAGAATATCAATGGTTTCACCCTGAAAACCCCTAGGCGAAATATCACTTTTGGATAACGACTTAGTACTCCAATGTCCATTCATGAAGGATTGAGGAATGATGGTATATCTGGAGCCTGTGTCAACCATGAGGGATACTTCCAGACCATCAATAGTAAAAATGACTTTAGGTCTGTTCTGTCTCTTGTGGTCATCTTGAATGATGTCGATATCATCAACAACCAGTAGTTTGTCTCCCCCTAGTTCATCGTCATCGTGAATAACTCCAATTTTCTGCCGATTTTTTGTTCTGCACATTTTCGAAAAATGTCCCAGACGACCACATTTGAGGCATTCTTTGTTTGAGGCAATGCAGAATCTTGCATCTGATGTGTGACTGTTGCTGCCGCAGCGTGAACAAAATTTGTTTTGGCTTTGAACTTTTTTAACAGGTGGTTTGACTTTGTTCTTGACAACGGCAACAGATTCTTCACTAGATTGTTTGTTTGCGCCCTCAGGACATTTCTCAGAGACTTCAGAAACATCTTGATGAGTATTGTTCTTCTTTTGTGTCTCGATTACTTTCATGCAACTCTCAGATTCTTCAATTACTTTAGCTAGATCAATAGCTACAGCCAAAGAGGGGTTTTTCGCTGCCCACAATCTCTCTTGAATCTTTTTGTTCTTGCATTGGACTATTAATTGATCTCTGATGAGTTCGTCGTTCATAGCTCCAAATTTGCATTTAACTGATAGCTCTCTGAGATAAGCAACAAAATCAGCCATTGATTCATCGCTCTTCTGACGATGAGTGTAAAATGTATATCTGTTCATGACTAAATTTTCTTCTTTCGAGAAACGTACTTCTAGTCTTCAAATGGCTTCTTTGTATTCGTCAGGGACGGCTTGTCCATTAGCTTGTAGGGCTTGAGGTAAAAATCTAAATAAACGCTGACCCTCTTTACCTAAAGTACTAAGTAAAATTGCCTTCTTGCGCTTTCCTGAGAACTCTTGGCCATCCAAAGCTTCAAGATAGTTGTCGAAGATGATAAACCAGTCTTCCCATGGTATTGGAGGATTGCCAGGTTCAGGTAGGAAAGGTGGTGGAAGAGTAACATTTTCTTGTTGTGACATATTCCCGTTTGTGATGAGGAGTTGTTTGTATATTGCAAAGTCAAATATCTTGTGTGGAATGAGAAATTGGGGATGAATATGTTAATGAGGGTAAGCTACATTGCTTATATTTGCCATAAATAGAACCTGTTATATATATAATGGGTAATAGTTGAGCGTTGATTGAGACAGCGTTGTGTGGACTTAAATTTCCCTTGGTTGCTTATAAGGTGTGCGTGTCACTGTATGAAAACAGAGTCCTTATTTTAGTTTAGATGAAATAAAACACAAGCGCAAGTATAATAATGTTTAAGAGGTAATTGCCCGTTAACAGGGTTTTCCTCGCGTTAAAATTACATGCGCTCGTATTTTGACAAAGTCTGACTGTAAGCGCTGTGTGTATTTGAAAGTGAGGCTTGAAACGCAGGAACAGAGCGCGAGGCAAGTTGCTAAGCAACAGAGACACAAGATATTGAACGACGCGCTGAGTAGCGATGCGTTGCTAGGTGACGTGATTACTCGCGTGGCTACAACAGACTCACAGTTAAAGCGGTGGCCTTCTAGTTGTTTTATCTGAGGAAGGTTTCTTCCAATGTTTACTCCTCTGCTGCATACGAGAGGGAGACGGTCATCAACTTGCGTGGATCTGTTTTCCTTTTTGCGAAGAGTTGACTCTGCCGCTTCGAACGGAACAATGATAGACGGAAGTCTTCCGAGTGTACTTCGTCCAATCCATTCTCGATGCCGGTCAGCTGCTAATTAGATTGTCGCCAAATTGTTGAAATTAAGACGCCGGATGTGAAGAGTTGGTATATATCTATTTAATAGTAGAGAAACGATCAGAGCAACTCATCGCCAGCTGACCAACCGCTAACTGGCGTTCCTAGAATTACAGGCTGGAACTGGAACACGAGTAAGTATTCTCGAAGGTAAGAACAGAGTTAAGAATACAGTAGAATACATTTACAACAGGCACCCACCTGGAACAATAAATACCCACAAGAGGCCGACTCACGGGGTGGGAGATCGAGTAGCCGCAGAACACTGATACAAGCTGAGGTAATGGGAATGGAGAATGTGTGGGATTCTACCCTCTGAGCAGTGGTAAAACAGGGGGGCTAAGGTGGTGTTGAGGAGCGTTAAGGATGAGGAAAGAGAGGAATCCAAGGGCCCAATCGAGATCCTGGGACTGAAAATTTCCATTGCCCTGAGTTAATGGTAAGAGGTGCCCCCCCCCCCCCCCAGATTGTGCCCGGATGACCACAACTGAGGGGAGTTGGTGACCCCCTGGCTGCATATGAGGAGACAGCAGTAGAGTTACATACCCACAAAGGCCTGTTGCCCTCCAGGACTACATCTATCTGTGAGAATGATGGATAAAAGATGCAACAATGCTGACTTTTTCAACTTTATTGGGGATTCAGGCAATGGAAGTGGTGTCTCACCAGTGGAGACAGATGCAAAAGTAAAGCTTTTCCCCATGTGAGAGAACACTCCAAAAAACACTCATTTCAATGCGTTCTGAAATGGCGGAGAAAACTAAAATGTAGAAAGGGCAGTGAAGGTGGTAAAGGATAAAATGGAGGAACTTACCAATGGGCTGAAGGGAGTAGAGAGAGCAAGACTAAATGGCGAAGAGCATGTACTCTACGGAAAGCCTGATAGGTACATCCACAACAGTACGAGATCTGGTAGACTTGACGCCTTGTGTTATAAAAGGTATGCCACTCCTCGAGGCATGAATTGTGCATCTAAAAAAGACGGGGTCCCCAGCTGACAGTGCATGGAGTCTCTGTGCAGATTCAAGAGGTAAACTCGACCACAGAAATGTGTAAAATACTGTGTTAACTACTTATGATAAACTCCAAAACTCTGCAAGCAAAAGGTAAGGAGTTTACAGTCTGCTTAAGAAGCCTGGAGGCAGTAACAAAGAGTAAGGGGGTTTGATGATGATCACTTTGACAGATGCGGAGATGCGAGACAAAGTGGTAAGCGCTGCAATTAAATGAGACAGAGTGATGCTGGGTGCTGACAGGCTTCTTTTTTCCCATGACCGCAGCATTGAGATGCTCACACTAAAGAAAGCCCTTCTAGAATTGATGAATGAGCTGATGATGAGCACCATTACAGCCTCAGTTGGGTAACCAACGAAACTAAGAGTGGACTTTGGGGGGGCGGGGGGGGGGGGAGTTAATGTTTATGCAGGTACACTTGGCTAAGGACTTTTTAAGAAAATTGCCAGCATGGGAAACTGACAGATTAGAACTGCAGGGGGGAAAGTGGACTAGTGTCTGCCGCCTAACTTTGACGGGGATGTCGGGAAGTGAGAGGGTGTAGGAGATGGGAGGTTTCGTTTTCCTCTTTTCATCACTTGTAAATTTAAAGCAGCGTAATGCTCCATAGTTTGCTCCCTTCTCCCAAGATGCCCCCTGATCGAATGCATTTAACTTTTCACTTGGATAGGTGGTCCATTGTTTAAATGTAAATTGATACAATAGGGTTGCCATGCGGGATGTCCTTTGCAGAATGACTTGTGTTTTGAATGATGTTCATTGCTTAAGTTTTCTTCAGCCTTAATAATAAAAAGATAGAGACCTAAAATGGTATATTTTAAGAAAGCTTTTTAATTTTAATTTTTGTGCTCTCCTCATATTTATTATCTGTCTGTAGATAGTGACTGTCATAGCTTACGCCCAAGATGAATAGACCGCTGACCTCCCTTGGGGCTAGTTCAACTTTTGGTTCAGAGGTATACTGCGTCATAAAAAACAATAAAATCCTGTTGGTAAAATAGGTTAGAAACCCTCCATGGAGATTTCTGTGTGCAATCGATTGACACATTTGTAGACAAGGCCCGAAACTTCACATGCAGCCCTATTTAGGTTTTCTGGTTATTCAACATAATGGTGTACTTTTGAATTCAATGATTCTACTTCTGTGTACATCTATCTCATGGTATCTACTTTGGATTTCATAAACACATGACCTGCTTCTGACCCTCACAGACCTGGGACAGATAACCCTGACAAGTTTAGGGGCATAGTCAGGGCAAGGTGACACCATGAATCAACAAATGTACCAGGTTATTAAAATATAGATCATTTAAAATCACTAATGTAACCATTTCTCTATTCCACCAATCCTTGGATATTTCAAGTGTGTACAGAAAGGAACAAACAAGGAAGCAGCCACTGAAAAGTCAGCGTAGAGTTTCAGTACAGGAGAAAGAAAAAGAGATAAGGCAATACCAATCCTGACGAATTCATGACGGTTGACGTCAAGTAGAGAAGCAAACTTGAAGTTCGGTGCTTAATCAACACCTTTATCAAAAAGAGGATATCAGATGAACTATCAGTAAGACAGACCCTGCTTCAGAAACTGAAATAAACGATAGAGGCTCCCTATAAGAGCTATACATAACATATATATTTACACACATATACATACTATATATATACACAGACACGCCCACACAAACACACTGCAGCTCCACTTTCCTTTGCATCTAACAACACAGTTGAATTAAATTTAAACTTTTCAGAAAAAACAGATGTAAAACATCATAAAATCAATCCCAAAACACCTAGCAGTAAAGCCAGTGGCCACGAAGGCACACCCCACTTCCCTTCCTACTTACGTAATGATTTATAGTGCTGACTCCCCATTTGATTTTCAGGACACAGTCGGAAACATTTGTCTGGATGCAGTGTTCTACAGATGTCTGCACATCTGGTTGCTTCCTCCTCTTTCAAAATAAACACGAGATTAGGGTTGGAAAATTCAATTAGAAAAAAACTTGACTTGAGGATCCTAAACCCTCATTTGAGTCATCAGAAGCTAAAGCTTCAGACAAGATTCATTAACTTTTTTCTCAATCACAGAAGGGAGGTGAGCGTGCTCTCCTAGCCCAAGAAATCCTTCTAACACAGTGCCATGCAGGATGCTAATGAAACAGCACTGAAATCCCCCTGATACATAACAGCAACATTGAAAAACAAGGCCTACTTGGATGTGTTGTGTTATGTTAAGCAGATTTGTAGAGCACACTATCACAAGGGAGGGTGTCCTGGCACTGAGCAGGTGTGAGTCTAGCAACACCTAGGGCTTAGTGAGACTACTTGAAAAGCCAGATCATCATCTTCTTGCCAGACGCGGCCTGAGCAGCTGAGAGCGTTGGGCGGTAGTGGCTGGGTTGGGGTGGGGGGGATTCCACAGACGACCATGAGGGAAAATGAAATAAATAATTAATTTTCCCTTATTGTCGTCTGTCGAATCCCCCACCAACCCGGTCCCACCACTCCACTGCTCTTGCCTGCATGAACAGTGGCTGCTTTTTACAGAATTCAAGACGTGAGTTGGAGGCTTTTATGTGTAGCGGCAGGTCATTCAATGCTTTAGGATGTGCAAACTCCACCTGAAATTGAAAGGTGCAAATTTGGGGTGTAATGATTCACGACTGCCATTTGTATGTGTACAAGGGACATTGTGTACATGATGGCATGTGGCAGAGCGCAAAAGTGCACATTTGCTCAAAAAGAGACTGTCCAAAAGGTGTGGACATTCCATATAGCACACATCCCTTATTCTCTAAGGGCATTGCTACCACTTGCTGGGCTTTCCCTCCATTGAACCTGGTCAGACCTGTTCAGGGAAGCATGCAAAGCATTTAATTTGTGATCCCTGTCTGCAGTTCCCTGTCCCTAACACCAAAACCCAAGAGCTGCATCAGAGTTGGTGTTAATCACTTGAATTCTGTCAGATTAGGCGTGAAAATCTAAGAATTTCAAAAGTCATAGGATGGGCCCTTTAAGGTTGCTCCCCTGCAATAAATTTCTCTTCTGTTGGAAGGATTAGGAATTTTCTGACATCAGCAGAACCGACTGCCATTCAGTTGGATGTGGGAAAGCGATGCATAAGTAAGCAGCATGAGCACATGAAACCTGGGTATCATGGACCGCGTTGTGCATCACTTGCACAGCCCGCACGACCCTCCCACGCAGGCAGGTCGCATTTCTCAACGCCGGAAGCGTGAGTTCTGAATAAGTTCCTACACGTCTCCGAAGCAAGGTTTGGCACAGCAAGTGCACCCCAACACCGTTGAGTAACATAAAGTTATAAATCACCCTTATGAAGCTTGTGAAAGGCAGCATTGTAAATTATCACATTCTCAATAGGGTGTTTTAAATCTGCTGAAGAAGCTGTGATTACCCAAATAATTTTTTTTAAATGTACCGAAACTATCCTGCAGTCAATCAGAAACTCGAAATGCAACATCAAGACTCGTGGAGCTGGAGCCCGGTGCATCCAGGGCCGGATCACAGAACACCCACAGGGTGCAAGAGCTCCTGCCTGGACCAGGTATTGAATGTTGTGCAAAATTACGAGCCAAGCTTTCTTACGCTGCAGTTTGACTCACAGGAGGAAGGGGGTGGACAGACCCCTCCAGTTCGTCCGATATACAACCGATGTAATTTTTTCAGGAACAAATTTTTAAGATGTGTGCATAATTGCTTTTCTCCTTCAAACACACTCATTGAATCCAGCCCACTGTAATTAAAAACAAGATGATATCTTTTCAGGGCATGAAGGTTTTAGAAAAACATCTTGCCAATCACCGCTTAACAAAACAGTCCTATGAGTGAGTACTCCAGACTCTTGTACGCTCTACTTTGAGTACATATAAGGGAGTACGCGCACTATCCTTGCGAAGGGATGAGATGATCTTTCGTCTCCATCCAGTTTCTTTACGTGCTAGATTAGAGAGCCACTTAATTTCAGGTTTTAATTATTCAGATGGCTTTGTGAGCAGTCTTGTGTACTGTTCAGTTATTTAATTGCCTCACTACTTCTTTATTGTTGCCTGCTGCGTTCTGAAGACCAACCCCATCACTATTACCGGCTAACTGCTCTCAAAAGCCAGTTTCATAATGGAGACACACGCACTGAGGACCTCCTGCTAGCAGATATGTGACTCACCAGTAAGTCAACTAACATGTGCCGCGACCGCTCTGTCCTGGCACTGATGTTCCATCCCTGTTGGTACAGGACCGGTCAATTACATGACTGTAGAATCAGTGTCTTTGCAAATAGAAATATATGTGTGTTGAGTTACAGAGGACAGACTCATAAAAAGCCAGTGTGCTAACATCCTCATATAAATAACATATGTTTTGCGCGTACAGGAAACAAATAGTATGTGCCCACCCCTAAATACAGAAGAAATATTGAAATATAAAATGTGCATGTATCCTTTTCTACATTAGTGAAGAATTGCTAGCATATTTTTGCACCCAGTTTTGTTAAAAGAAGATATTTGAGACTGCAGACTTGCAATGCTTTCAACTAGTTTGCTTTGCCGTGTCTTTGTCTCTTGTGGCCACTATGAAGATGAGAAAACGTTTGTGTAGTGTTGTTAAAATGTGCTGGCTGTTTTCTTTTTAATGGTGTATTTTGATGTCTATTTACTTGTTTTAGTACTGGAGTTTCCTGCGTCTTGTCCACTGCGGTTTGCTTAGGCTAAGTGCTACCCAATATACACATAAATGCATACTCTTCCCACACTTTCATACAACTCCATGATCTGTGAATTGCCATTCATGATATATGCATTTTTGTGTGAGTTAAGCTTCCGTTTGCTACCATTCAACTAAAGAGGCTTGTAGCAGGTCCTATGGTACTTTTTTGTACTTTGTAATCTATAAAATGATATCTATGATCTAAGAATCGAGATTTGAGCGGAGTTTGGAATTGCAATTGTTCAATTAAAAGTGTTTACTGCTTTTGACTTTATGGGGTTTTAGACGTACAGTTTTATGATTTTGGTTGTCATAACATTAATGGTGATAATGATGATGAAATAAATAAAATTAAACATTATTTTTACATACCTCTTCCTGTAAACTAAATTCTCATTTTTTTCAACATTGTATAGTCTATTTAATGAAGGCACTCATGTTGTCTAGCCATGCGTGTCCTTGTGAATGTTGAACAGCACAGCTTTGCGCATGTGGAGATGACACTTTGTTCATTAGGAAGGATAGTACGTCAGGATAATTTTCTGCTTCATAAAATAGTCTTTTATATTACACAGCATTGTATGCTGATAATGATTAGAATGCAGCTTGTTATCTAATGTCTAAACTGTTTCATCTTTTAATGTACATTAACGGAGCTCGCCTTCATGTATTTCTCGCCGAGCGAATACATGAACCAACTAGTGTATGCGTACCTCCTAATTGGAAAAGAAAACATATCTTTACACGTGTAAATAAAATGATACAGAACCAACCAAACATCGTTTTTTCTAGTATTATTTTTCTCCATCCCAGGGGTAATAAATGTGTGCTTCTTAGACCTCAAAATTGAACAAACCTACTGAGCCTCCAAATGTCTTAGGGGCCACACTGGCAATTCCTTAACAATGAATCCGACATGTAATACTCATTAGCTATGTTGGAGGGCGCAAATCTGGAACATGAGGAAGTATTCCAATGGGACATGGGTGAGTGTAGCAGAATCACACATCGCATTGATTTTCAGCACAAAGTGTTTCCTTTCATTTCTTCAACACAAGCAAGTGTTGGTGGGGGGCATGGACGTCAACTGGGGTACCTGCGGCACTGCCTTTGTTACCCCTGGGTCCAGGGTCTTTGAAGATAGCAACAAGACTTGAAAGTAAGTAGAACTAGAAGAACCCTGTTTACTTTCTTTAGTTTCAACTTCTTGCCCTTCACCTAGACCACCTTCAGCTGTCATTAAGAGGCTGTTGATGCCTTAAGGAGGGAGGAGGGGGACAAAAGGACAACCCCATGATGTCAGTGGTGCTCAGAGAGTGCCCAGGCTCACTTCTCATACACCTAGCATTTTGGTGCATTGACATCTACGGCAGACACGGTCTGTGCAGGTCACAGCTATGGGGCGGTGGGGCTGGGTGGGGGGGATTTCGAGGGACGATGCAGAGGGAAAATTAAATAAATGATTACTTTTCACTCAGCATCATCCCTCGAAATCCCCCCCACGCCGCCCCACCACTGTTACCTGCACGGACCGAGGCTGGTCTACGGGTGCCTGCACACTGCCAGCAGCAGGCGACAGGACCAGAATCAGTTTGAGAAGGCTGAGAGCAGGGGACAGGAAGGTGAATGAAACACATGAAACAGAGAAAGTGTTATAAAGTAACGTATCGAGCTGGTGAATTATTGTAGGATTGGAAATGTAGGTGACATGCGATTCTTGAACTACTACATTATGTTCAACAGAAGGGGACTTTGGCAAAATAACTCACCTTGCCTGTAAGCCTAAAAGCAACAAAACTAAGCTCAATACCAACGCACACCAGCAGTTGTCTGCTTTTGAGCAACTGAGTGCAGTTCCTTGGCATTCCAGGGAGCCTAAACATGCCAGCATGGGGCTATTCTGCTATCCTGACACATGGTTCGGACACTCCAGCGGTCCTGTAACACTTTAAAAGAATATTTGATCACTTCCATTTATTGAATGCCCATTGTACCTTCAAGCCCACACACAATTCAAACTGCTCATTTCTGCCTGTCCATGGAAAGGTCAAACAACCTTTATATGAACTTGTCAGAAACAATGGAAGCTACTCCGTTCAGAGACCAACCACAAACAACTATTTAGCAGAAGGGAGCAAGACAAGTTGCTTTTTGATCGGTCATACTAGTAGGAGTGACAAACAGTAAGAAGTTCAAACACGGGGATTCACAGAGGCATGTAAGAACATGTAAGACAGAACTCCGGATTTGATACTTCCCGCACTCATAAAAGCTTTTGTGAATTGGCCCTTATATCCTTAATTCAATCTTTGTTTGACTCCAGAGAGAAGATAGTTGGGACTCTGCATACTCTTCGATTTTTAGAAATGCTTTTATGTAAATCACTTCTTAGCTTTACCACTTTAATTCTACTGCTGCCACAGTATTCCCTGCACCTCATGAGCCACCCTTCAGTTTTGTCTTGGCTTGAGATGTGAAGTGGAAGAAATGCCCTATAGGGCACCTTCCCCACCTCCACCAAGATAACTCTTTTAGTGAGCATTGTTCAACTGCTTTTGGTAGAGGTAGACTAAACAAGAATAAGGACCGGCCATGCTAGGGAATACTATGACATCTGTTGATACAGCAGACATGCTAGGAAAGCAGAGAGCTTAATCATCGGGGACAGCTTGTAGAGATGTCGCGAGTGTGGGGATGCGAGTGCCACAGGATGGGTCGCATGGTGCGGAGGGCCTGTGAGAGGGATTTTCAGGGGAAGTGTAAAAACAGGATAACACAAGCATGTCTCCGGGGCAAAATATCCTACATAATGCACAGAGAACACAACCTCTCCTCTGTACATTATATTTTAAATGATGACAATAGGATTAATTTTCTTAATCGTACATGCGCTTTAGAATGCAAACAAGCAACAATTGATGTCCCTTCATTCATGTCAGATGTTTTATGACATTGGGCCGAACCATACAGTTTCATTGATATTTAAAGATCACAAAATCAAGCAGAGATTTGAAAGGGATAGATTTTGGACAAACTGTCAATCATTTTGATCTTCAACCCCGCTATTACCATCTTCAGAACTTCAGTGATTTTCCTGTGGCTCTGGGCTTTCTTGCATTCACAGTTTAGGGTCAATATATTCAGTCTTCTCAATTCATTGCCCTGACAATGACAAGTAAACTGTGTGGACAAAACTTATTTTGGGGCAGGAAAAGTACCAAAGATAATCTGTGACAATTCTTAATGCTGCCTCTCATCACATACTCGATCACTGATCTCTGGTCTATATAGAAAAGCCAGGGACCTAGGAGGTCCATGTTATTTTTATATAAGCTGGAGCCTGGATACATCTATACCTGTCATGTACGTCTTTACACCTGAAAGTCATCTTTAATGTCCGGGGATGGTGAGACTTCCATCTCAGGAACATGTATAAGAGCTACTTTCAATATGTCTTCTGTACATTGAAAATGTTCCAGAGAATACTGTCAGCCTGAATGAAACAGGCGTAGACTATGACCTGAATGGAGGACACATCAATACATACAAATTAACAATATCACTTCAGATTCTCTGTACATCTTATTTTTGACAATGATCTTCAATACTTTCTAGAGGTTGTGAGGTTTTCTAAAACGTGCATTATCTAGCTGAGTGAAGAGCTAATTTGCAGAGTAAACCACAGCATCACAAATCACCTTAATGTTATTCCTTACTTGAGAGGAGTTTATGTATAGAACCTTCTCAAGCCCTCAAAGCTATTCTGTACTAACTAGTATGACCTGCCCAAGACCAATTCTTTTACATTTACAGGTTCGATCAATGCCTTGCTTTCATTCTCTGCAGGCCCACACTTTGCGTCTACATAACAGCAATTGAGCTATTTAAAGGAGTTGTCTCAATTAGTAAATTGGAGCTTACAGCAGGTAAATGGAACACAAACTTAAGCAGTAGCTTGACGTCTGACTTTGTTTCTAGCTCACTAATTAGCACACAGCAGATGACATCCACAAACATTTAGATGCAGCCTTTGTTCACAGTATGTTAGCTCATGCATACCCGCTTAATACTGCATTGGCAGCGAAGGAGCTTTTTAGTGTAATTTTGAAGCAGTTAAGAAGATGCAGACTCAAATTACATCTTGGCCACCTACTTTGATAATCTCAGACATATATCAATTGACCTTAGCACCATCTTCCCTCTTCCATGTATGCCAACTAGAATTTCAAACTTTCTGACTGCCTCACAATTGACAAATCTCTACCAGCGCAACACTGGATGCAGCCTCAACTATCGTGAGAGGAACAATGATGGAAAATACATTTCCAGCGTTCCTTTATAACAGTCATAAAATGTAGCAGTCAAATCAAAAGCAACAATGGTATACTATCTTAGCTATCACAGAGATAGCTTTAGTATCCAGAAAAACAAGAACTTAAAACTATTTTTCATGTATTACGAAATAAAGTGGGGAAAAGTACAGGTTCGCTATGATGTCCAAATCTCCAGCTTCTTCTTACCTCCACCTACCATTGAGAAGAATTACTTATGGTACATAAAGCAGTAGCTTTAATCATAAATATGTCCATAAAAAGGCAGCCAAGTATTTTCTCCAGATCTGTTCAAACAAGTCTCCCTGGCCAATCATCATATTGTGGCATGCTTCATTGTGGAAAGATTTTGGAAAACAATTCTGGTACCAACATTTTTAATCATCTCAGCTCTTTTTTGATACAGTGAAACTGGTCTCTTTAATTGCCTTACAAATCGTGAACAGCAAGGTTCTGGGACAGATCTTCAAGTCATCATCAGGATCATCAGGAACAAAATATTTTTCTACACCCAGACCATCAGAGGTGAACAACGTGTGTGTGCTGGGTTATTTAATACACCTCCAGCAAATACCAATCACAAATTTCAACTGTAATCTATCAATACGTAGTCTGTAATAAATTAATTTTCTCTATAGCATTAATCAGCTTAAATGGAATGCCTCCCTGCTTCTGAAATCGTGGCCTTATTATAAAACTGATAAAAAAAACTAAGATACACTAGTGTAATATTGCTCAATAGGTGGTTGGATCTTTTCTTCCAACCACCCCTCGCTCCCTTGTGGTTATGTTATCATTTCTCCAGCAATTACTTCCTCTCTTTTTTCACAATTGTATTCCTTTTTCCCCGGATGGTGTTCTTGATTTCAAGTTCTTGTCTCTCTTTAAATAAATCAAATTGATTAAAAGGGAATACTTGCAGAAAAGGAAACAAATGAGATCTTAGATGCAATGATATGTTCAGAGGGTTTTTCTTAAGCCCACTGTCAGTCACAAAATTACCCAGAATCATGCACGTTTTGCTCAAGTGCCGTGGATTGGGTTAGAACTCGGGCTTTGGATGCCAAGTCAGAACTAAGCCACTAGACTACATCTTCCTTCAGATAGTTTACATTATGCTGGAATGACAGATTCCTTCATCTAATTTTGGATCAGTCATATAAAATCATGATATCAAACATTGTTTTAGAAATTTGATCTTGGGGTGATGTGTTCCTTTGCTGGCAGTCACACTCATCTAAAGGGGAAGGTAGTTGGATCATCTTATGCTTGGTTAAGAAGCGGAGTACATGCACTTTAAGCTAGCAAGCCTCACTCATGAAGACTATTACTAGAGGATAGAAAATGTTGCGGTGTCACACCCCATTTGCGGGGCCACAGGGCACAAAGAGGTTACTGGGCCCCAACCGTGGTGGTTGAGTGTGTTAGCCACTGGTGTCCTGGCGTCCATCCTACTATGCCTCTGCAAACAGGACCAAGTACAACTCCCTCCGCACTTCACATGTGGAGGAGCAAGGGCAAGCAATCACAGGCTCTCAGGGAGGTAGTGTGGGGGGCAAAAGCGCAGAGCTCAACAATCAACCAACACCAACAGACACAATAACTTAATATGCAGCCCATTGCTTGTCTTTTAGTAAATGAAAGTACTTTAGTCACACAACTGAACTACATTTCACACAATTCAATTCTTTAGAAAGTACTACACCCTCCCTCTCCAGTATCTTCTTCCCAACCAGGTCTTGGAGCTATTGTCCTAATTACCTGAGGGCAAATACATGAATTAGGCGCATATGCAGATTAAATAACTGTTAGCTCAGTTGGGCTTAAAAGCAGAACTCCCTCACTTATTCGTACCCATGGTTTGCTTTAGGCTGAAAGTCTCAAGTCTTTGCACTTGACTTCCTTGGAAAATGAGGTGAGTCCCTTTGCTTCAGCCACAGGTGAAGCCTCACAATGCTTGTGCACCAGTTCTCGCTTGTCAAGTCATGGTGAGGTGGGAGCAGCTCATGTTATCCATCATTGAAGTAGCCTGTCTTTGGTGCTGTTGTTGGGTGAATGCAGCAAGGCGTGTGCAGTGTCTTCCTAGCACTGACTGCCTCCATGGCTAATCACATTCACAGTGCTGATGTGCAGGTCTGACCATTTAAGTCGGTTCAGCTCATAGCGGTGACATGCAGTAATAGCCATCCAGGTCAATCTGGTTCACAGTTGCGACCTCCCAGGACGATGAGGTTGACAAGGGTGATGTGTCTTTTTAGTTTTTTGGCTGTAGAGAGCCCTAGATCGCAGCTGCAGTAGACATGGCCACACTAGAGTATGTTTAATCAATATATTTTACTGTGTGCGTTGAGTCATAATAATCTACTACTAAATCTGTACCCATCAATAAAATCAACCCTACATTTTTACATTTGTTCCATGACTGTGTTCACAAAAAAGACTACAGTTGATTTTCGACGGGCTTGACAATTATGTACTTAGAAGAAATTTAAACAGTCAATGTCCTGTGAGGAAATAAGTCTGAGTTAATAAATGTTATATTATAACGTTAAAGGATTTTGTCTTTTCAAGACATAATCCCACTCAAAGGTAGGAAACAGGTCCGAAAAAATAATAAAGGGTTTAGGCAAATGGGCAACAGTACGATTCGGACACATAACTCTTTAATTAAATGAATCCAAGTTCCTTTGCTTCAAGGGAGATGTTGGCAAAAAAGTAATTGCTGATGGATTCAGAACACGATTTTCATTTCGAAAAGCACGACTAGAAGAGGAGATCTGATCATACAATGTTGGCAAAATCGCCCGGTCGCAATGGTGACAAGTGGAAATGCCACTTAGAGAGGATACTCCTGACTCACCAGATTCTACGGAGTGATTGTTGGAGGATCAACCTGAGTATTTATACTGATTTCAACTTCTTATAATTTTTTTTGAAATTTGAACTTCTTTGCTGGTTTATTTTTTATCCTCCGCAGTTTTGTGTGTCTTTTTTATTGTAACTATTAGGCTTTATTTTATCCTTAGAGGGACATGAGCTCCTCAGTTTACTACCATTAGTATCAGACAAGACGGAAATTTGATCTGAGATTTCAATCACATTAAAACTATCACTAATTCTTAAAGCAGACACAAAATCTTTTGATCAATTCTTCTTCTGTGGCGGGTTAGAAACTATGAGTGAAACCAACAGATTCTTTACCCTTCCAGCTATTTTAGAGCAAACCTGGTCAGATTGAACGTGTTGACAATTTTTGACCCCAAATGTTACTCCTGATATGGTACTGACCTTTATCGAGTTCACTTTATCGCTTCCCACATCTGAAATAAGAGCCTTCAACACAAGAGCGACCATTGACAAAGATGGTTCCTGGACTATAAGTTGTTTATTAGTTAACCTTTAAATGGAATATAAAACAGAGTGTATTAAGCTCATCGTGGCAGAAACTGGACCTTTAGGCATATGGAGTTGAGAAATACTTTCACCTACCCCTGACGTATGTGTAAAAGAAGCCCTACGTTCGGAGATAATCGCTTCGTTTGGCTGCAGCAGTAAAGCCAATCGGCCTGGGAAATATCCACACCGAGGTCCTCGCCCCATGCCAAACGAGCGCTGTCAGTGGAGATAGAAGTGGCCGCCAGCATGAGGGCATAGAGTTTGGTAACCAACTTCCGAGGAGTGGGAGACGAATATAAGAGGTCGAGAGTGGTCATCGAAGGAGGGGGCTGGGGGAACGTGGGATGCAGCTCCCTACAGATGGCCCGCAATTGATAAAGATTTAAGTGTCCATGGGACCAGAATTGGCAGCGGGAGAATAGAACGTGTCCCCCGGGTAGAGGTCCGCTAAAGTTGTCAGACCAAGGCGGGTGGCGTGTTTAGCCATACCGGACGGCTGGAGAGGAGTGAAGGCATCGTGCTTGCCGATAACAACGGAGCACCGGACAGACGGCGTAGACCATCCCAGGCCCAGCGCAGGGTCTCAACCGTGTCTACTTCAGTGCGTGAGAGTTTGGCTGGGTAGCGAGCGGCCACGGGGCTGCAAGATCAGCGGTTGTGGGTGATATTTCTGGACCAGTGACTATAAAAGTAGGGTGCAGGCAATGGATGTGTGCCTGGCACCATTTCCCATTTGTTTCAACTTACTACACTTCCATCAGTTTGTCACCCTGCATTTGGGATCCTTCTTTGTCTATTTTTACTCTTCTCAGTTTCCCACCCTTGCTTGTCCTCTGATCCCCTTTGTCTTTAGCCTCTATTTACCCTTTTCAGCCTGCTAAATTATTTTGCTCTTTCACCTCTGTATGCTCCATCTTCAGAAGTGTGATGCTGCTCTACAGTTCGGCTGAACCTCTGAGGCATTTGTATCAGCCCCTGCAGTAACCTCTGCAATCATCCTGCTGAACTGGTGTGCTGTCTTGCAGCATTCTGGCAGTCCACAATCCTCTCCTTAGTCATTCGTCCCTAGGTCTGATTCCCATTAGAACCAGGGCTATTCACAACATGTCCTTACCAAGTGAGAGGTAAATCATAAATATCACTGGTGTGATATATTCAGTGTTTGTTGATTTATAAAGTCTGGCCCTCTCTCTCTCTCTCTCTCTCTCTCACTCTCTCTCAAAGATAACAGAGCAGCGGTTTCTGAGACAATCCTAGGCTGCTGTTGGTGGTGTTCGAAACAAGTGTTTCTAGAGTTTTTTTCCTCCCTAATTTTTCCCTAAGCAATGTGTGATTCAGAGCCTTGGTTGGAACAAGTGGACGACTTGGGAAGATGGTCATATTCCTTTTGGGGAATTACACGATTCTCCTTAAATCATAATGCTATGCACATTATGTGCAGCTTTCTATTGTAAAAATACATATTTTGTCTGTGAAGAGTGTGTGTGTATATTGTATGTAGTGATGTGTTAAACTATAAAATGAAACAAGCATTAGCAAAGCCAATAAATCTGGTGTTGACCGCCAGTCTCTTGGCTTTGTCAATTCTTCTTTTGTTATGTCGAAATTTTTGAAAACTGATTCATCAATCTGAAAAAAAACTTTGGCCAAAGGCAAAAATATTTGTTTAACCCAATTGTTGAAGCGGACTGACCCATTGTCTCATGATGCTAGCTGGAGTGGGTGGAGGAAAAATGTGAATGACACAACATACTAATAGATTAAGTCTGGCTGAAAACTCCTATAAGTAACTATGTTATACACATAATTGCAATAATATCTAAAGGTCTTGGGTAACACCAGACCTAAAAAAGCCAATCAGCGCGGAGCTGGCTGCAGCCTCTTGCATTTGCTAATATTCCTTTTGAGGAATGACACCATTCTCTTTAAATCCTTATGATATGTACATTATTTGCAACTTTTCTGCTATAAAATACATTAATTTTTATTCTTTTTTCTATAATTGAAGAGTGTGTGTGTGTGTGTGTGTGTGTACATTGTATGTAGTAATATGTTATTTAAACTATAAAATGAAACAAGCATTAGCAAAGTCAATAAGTCTGGTGTTGACCGCCAGTCTTTTGGCAATTCTTCTTTTGTTCTTTCAAGGTTTCTGCAAACGGACTCATCAATCCGGAAAAAAACACAGGCTAAAAGTAAAAATATTTTTTTAACCAATGGCTGAAGTGGACTGACCCATTGCCTCATGATGCATGCTGCAGTGGGTGGAGGAAAAATGTGAATGACACAAAAACAGACTAATTTATTGATCAAAAGACCTAAAAATGCCAATCAGCCTGGTGTTGGCTGCTGCCTCTTGCTGTATGTTTTTAAAAACGAGAGATAAATAGAGAGGCTTGCAAAGACAGGTGTAGATTGAGAGATAGACGCTTTCAGAGACAGAGATGACTGTATAGATAGATAGCCATATGAAGATGATTGCATACAAAGAGAAGGCTGCATAGTGAGGGTTGCAATGGGAGATAGCTAGACAGACAGACAGACAGAGTTAGAAATGAGGGTCTCTAGTTGGCAGTGGCATGCACCCTGTCCACATACGGACCCTTCTTTCTAGCCAGGACAAGGGAGTTACACACCCAAGATAACCCCTGCTCACCCCCTTAGTAGCTTGGCACGAGTAGTCAGGCTTATCTCAGAGGCAATGTGTAAAGCATCTGTACAAGTAACACAGTAAGTACAATAACACAGTGAAACACTACAAACGGACACCAAACCACTTTAGAAAAATAAACACTCTTTATCTAAACCAAACAAGACCAAAACAACAAAAAACAAACATACAGAACTCAAGACATCACTTTTTAACATTTTAAGCAATTCTGTCCATACCTTTCTATGGATGCGATGATTTTAGCACTAAGTACCTTTGATGCGTCAAAATCTAAGATGAAAAACAGCCACAAAGGAGAGATGCATCAGAAAACACAGTGATGCGTCGGTTCTTGAGTCCCAGGGGAATAGAGGAGTCAGTTCTGCTGCACACAGCAAAAGTGTTGCATTGATTCCTTACTGAGAAAAGAAGCGATGTGTCGAAATCTGAACGCGGATCCTTTCTGCAGGGCGATGTGCTGGAAACTTGGCACACATGGGTGATGCACTGGAAATCCGGACGTGCTGGGGTCACTACTCCCAGCCGCAAATAGGCACTGCGTCGATTCTTCGGCCGCAGCGTGGCGATGCAATGGTTTCTCAGCAGCAGGGACGGGACAGGCCTGCGTCGGACGGGGGTCTCAGACATCAGAGACACAGTGCTCGGGGCTCGGGCTGTGGCGAACTTGGAGCCATGCAAACCTGGGTCACAGCTACGTATTGGTTTTTCAACCACATGGCCAGCTTGCAGTGGGAAAAACAAGCGCGGAGGGCCACCACATGGATTTTCTTATTTCTACAGCAAAGTTGCAAAGTCACCCCCAAGGGCCCAGAACTGGAATTGGCACCACTTGGCAGGTCAGAACTCCCAGCAGAGGAGTACAGAGACTGTAGGTGAAGTCTTTGTTGGCTCTGAGACTTCTTAACAGGAGGCAAGCACACACAAGCCCTTGGAGAATCTTCTCAATCAGGATTCAGAGCAAAGTCCAGTACTTTTCCTCTCCAAGATAGAAGCAGCAACTGTAGGCCAACCCAACAAAGCAACACAGCAAAAGGGCAGTACTCCTCATGACAGCTCTCCAGCTCTTCCTCATAGCAAAGTCTCTTCTTTATCCAGAAGTGTTCTAATATTGTAGGATTAAAGGTACAGTACTTATTCGCCTTTGAAGTAGGCATACTTCGAAGGATAGTCTTTGTAGTGAACAGATCCTGACTAGCCCTGTCCTGGCTCTAGACACACTACAGGGGATGGAGACATAATTGTGAGAGGACAGGCACAGCCCTATTCAGATGTCAGTGACAACTCCTCCCACCACTCTAGCTCAGGAAGACCCATCAGCCTGGTATTGGGCAATCAGTATATGTGAGGCACACCTTAGCTCCCTTTGCGTGACTGTCTAGAGTGAATGCACAAACAGCCCAACTGTCAGTCTAAACCAGTCGTGTATGCCACAGGCAGGCTGAGGCACTTTCTAAAATTAGCATTTTCAAACACACAATTTAAAAACCACCTTCACACAAAGATGTGTTTTTAAATCCTGAGTTCAGGATACCCAAACTCCAAATCTCTATCTCTTCCCAATTGAAAGTTACACTTGTAAGATGTTACAAGGAAGCTTCAATAATAACCCATGGGAGAGACAGTCCTTGCAATAGTGAAAAACGATATTAGCAGTATTTCACTATCAGGACATGTAAAACACACCAGTACATGTCTTACCGTTCACATACACTGCACCCCGCCCATGAGGCTGCCTTGGGCCTACTTTAGGGGTGACTTACATGTAGTAAAAGGGAAGGGTTGGGCCTGACAAGTGGGTTCACTTGCAAGGTCGACATGGCAGTTTAAAACTGCGCTTGCAGACACTGCAGTGGCAGGCCTGAGACATGTATGCAGGGCTACTCATGTGGGTGGCACAATCAGTGCTGCAGGTCCACCAGTAGCATTTGATTCACAGGCCCTGGGCATACACAGTGTACTTTACTAGGGACTTGCCAGTAAATAAAATATGCCAATCATGGATAATCAAAAATAATCCCAATTTACACAGGGAGCACTTGTACTTTAGCACTGATCAGCAGTGGTAAAGTGTCCAGAGTTTAAAAAACAACAACATCGAAGTCCAGCATTCAGTCAAAAATACAGGAGGTAGAAGCAAAAAGACAGGGGAAACCATGTCAAGGATGTCAGGTCTAACAGATAGGTAGATAGATAGATAGATAGATAGATAGATAGATAGATAGATAGATAGATAGATAGATAGATAGATAGATAGATAGATAGATAGATAGATAGATAGATAGATAGATAGATAGAGTAGTAGTATAATATGTCTAAGTAAGCACAATATATAAAAGCACTAAAAGCAAACTAGACACCCACACAAGCAGAACATACAGACTAAACTGGTTTATAACTATAACTGTATTCCCCAATTAAAACATAAACCAGCATGACATACAGAAGTGCAGTTACAAAGGCACTTCATTGTGCTACTAAAAAGACGATAACTGTATAAAGAGTAGTTTCAAGATAACACAATTGGTTATGCTGTAAAATAGCAGCAGCCACTCCAAAGGGAATTTGAAACAGTGGTAGCAGGTGAGAAGAACTGGTAAAGCTGGAATGAGCCCTGAGCTCAGATCAAAAACAGGAAGAGCTGGTACAAAGCATTCTGCTATCATATCAAGCTCTAAACACAAAGTCAATACTAATAGGCAACAAACAAAAACACTAGCACTGAAAGGAACTACTTTGTGTGCAGATGTGCTCCTTGCGAAAGAGCAAAATGAGGTCACTCAAAGTGAAGTTAGCCAGTGACTTAAGTAGGCAGAGCGATTGCTCTATGCTGTATGTTGCAGTGGGCGGAAGCAAAATGTGAATAACAGATCAACGGATGAAGAAAGCTGACTGAAAGCCCCTTTAAGTAAGTATATTATACATATAATTTTAGTAAAATCTAACGCCAGACCTAAAAGAGACTAGATATGATTGTGCTGACTTGTGATGCTTAGCAAATATAGGTACATTCTTAACGCTGGGCTGATGTAACATATATAGGTAGCTCACACGATACTCATAGTGCTAATATTTATGAAGCGAATAAGACAGATACTACTAGGTTATTTACAGTGTTATGTTTTGCTGCATAGAATTTGTTTGTGGCATAGCACATCTGAGGTACGGCATGGCCCTGAAAATTCCTGTTGTGGAAGACCTCTAAAGTAAAATGGTTCCAAGCAGTACTGGACAGCATGTTGTCTTAACAGAAATTGCGTAGAATCGGTTGACATCTTTCAGAGTTGAAGAAGGTTATGTCTAATCGGAGAGTCAACTGTCTTTCTAATTAGAGTACATGAACTGATGGTCCCATTCTCTAGCCTCCTAAAAGATAAAGGCACCACTGTTGGGTGAAGTGATATGACTTTTGGAACTTTAAATAAAATATCATATATGAGGAGTGCTGGACTGTATTATTTTGCTTTGGCCTGAAATCTTATGTCTTGATCACCATATTCCTTTACAGGCAAGTGAGTTTTTTGCCACAATTAACACTCCAAGTTTTTATTAGGCCTTTGTGAAATGTAAGTTATAAATGAGTAATTCACGTAATGTTGGGAATTATACATTTATGCTTGCTACGCAAAATTCCAAAAAGGGCACCATTATCCCACATCATGTAATTCCATGTAATTCACAGAAAAAAAAATTACCACTATTGGGCGACTCGCTGTAAAAATTAACGCAAATGCATAGAAATAACAGAGCGTGAGCAGCTGCTGTTGGTGGTGCTTTTTTGGGACTTTATTTTAGCACAAAATGCGTCCTTGTACCACAACTAAAATATAGCACAAAATGACAGATCTGCATTTTGCGTAATTGCACGCAATTTTTGTAATTTTGTAGAAGGTTTGTGTAACTAAGCGAATTTCGAACATCGCTAGGTTTGATATCTTGTATTAGACTTAGGGCCTGATTTAGATCTTTAGCGGACAGGTTACTGCATCACAGTGGTGACGGATACTGCGTATGCTGAAATATAAATCCCATTATGGGATTTATATTTCGGTGGATGGGATATCCGTCACCGTTGTGACGGAGTAACGCGTCCATCAAGATCTATATCGGGCCATTAGTCAAGATAAAATGCCAAATTGGTACATTTCGTTTTAGTGATTGCACATCTCTCTGCTTTAAAAATAGGTTATGAGGATTAAAAAACGTGAAGTACAGACTGCATTTTTCACACGTAGAAAAACACACACTTGCGTTCACACTATAAGTGTAGATGCACGAATTAACTTGCGTACCAGGCATTCATTCTTCAGAAAGGCATGCATGTCTAAAAAAACCTCCTGAATCCTACTCACAGCCGTATCAGTAACACAGTGCTCAGAGACAGTTCACTAACAGTGAAAAGGAGGGCACTGGGATTCCTTGGTAAATTAATCCCAAAAGGATTTTGCATTCATAAGTGGAGGCTTAATGTGCCTCATTAACAGATGCCGGGAGACAGTATCTACATGAGAAGACTGTTTCACCAGCACAAATATGTGGTTTATTCAAACCCGAATAGTGCAATAGTGAGGAAGATTTAGAAACAGATAACTACTACATGTTGCATGCCTGCAGAGTCAATGCTGCATAGAACAAGCATTGGCAAAACCAATAGGTCTGGTGCTGGCTGCCAACCTTTTGACTTCGGCAATTCTTCTTTTGTCCTGTCATGGCTTTTGCTAAACGTTATTGTTGGGGAAGCTGCATGGCCCTAATCAATCTTTTTAAAAAAGCACACTTTACCATAGTAGTCCCTGGCGCTGAAGGGGACTACTTTGTGCCTGGGTGTGCTCCTTGTGGAAGGGCAGTATGCCGTAACTTACAGTGAAGTCAGCAAAAGGTGGACGTGGACTGACGCATTGTCCCACAATGTGAGCTGCAGTTTGTGGAAGAAAAAAAGTGAATTACACAACAATAAACTAATGGAAGAAGTCTGGCTGAAAACCTCGGAAAGCAATTGCTATACACGTAGGTATATTAAAATCAAAAGGTCTTAGCTAACACCAGACCTAAATAAGCATTTGCAAAGCAAATAGGTCTGGAGTTGGCCATTAGCCTTCTGGCAAGTTCGAGTTTGGTCTCTAAAGAATTGTAATTTAAAACCCTCTTTAAGGGTAAAGTTGGATTTTAAGTCACAATTCAGAAAATGGCACTTTTAGAAAGTTACATTCCCAACAATATTAGCCAGTACTGAAAAAATTCTTAAAACCACACTTTTTTTTCTGAGCACCCTATTTAATATCAGTGTCCAGTCATTCATAATTTTTGTCTTTTTTAAGATATTATTTGAAAAACAGTCACATACAGAGACATAATGAGGAGAAACATCAATTTACATATTTATACAACACTCACTACATCTGGTACCTCTTCAACATCCATATACACACACTCAATACAAACCAACATATAAATGATTTTTTTACAATCAATTTTTTAATACAATTTGCACAGTTCTGCCTTTTCATGCTCAGCAAGGAACATAGGGCCAGATGTATCAAAGGGTTTTGCCCATTCTGTGTCTATGGGAAAATGTGTTCAAACATAAGGCCCATAATGTATTATCTTCTTTCACCCAGTTGTACAATTTCCTTATGAATGGGCTACCCAACCATGTAAAGCTGATAATCCTAGTAGACAGGTGACTTATTTCCTCAATCTTTTTATATTTTAACCCCGCCCAACACGGTCTATTTTGATGCTTGCATTGTTGCGTTGTGATCGTCGACACGTTTCGAAACCGTGTTATATTTCTTGGGTTCTCCTCGGGACTCAGAACTGATATGTACTCTCCAATCCATCCATTATAAACCTGAAAGTTGGCATTTTCTTGTCATCATAACCAACAGGTGCCTGCAGCCTGTATCCTGGGTCACATGATTAGGTCTAGCTGGCAGTTGGTCTTTGTCTATTACTCCCAGACAGTGAGACAGAAGGGGAATAGTTGTTGGCAGGATGGGCTATCTCTCACTTGATAGGGGTGGAGCTGCCACCTCCCACACTTGCACATCACAAAGACTCTGCCTCAGCACACTCACAAAGGGTTAACACTAGTCTTTTGTGTCCCCTGTCAGGTTGGGGCCAGGGCAGGGAGGAAGGAAATTCCAGACACCTCTGTAAGGGGAGGACTACATAAGCTTCTCCTTCTTTGAAGTGGGCACCAGGTATAAATATTGGCCCCTCAGTCCCACCTTTTCAGTACACATCTGGACCTGTGAACACAACCAGATAACCACAGTTGACGCTTTATGCTTTTAAGCACTATTTTTACCTAAATCTTAAATACAGCATATTTCCAGTTCTACTACTTGGATTTTTTGTTGTTTTGGTGTTATTAAATATTACTCTATTTTTCTTAATTGGTGTGGGATTTTTCTTGTGTTGTGTTTCACATTATTACTATGTTTGTACTGCATAAATAGCGTACATATTGCCTCTTATTGGATTGTTCTCATTGTAGTCTTTATTTATTTACTACATTTTGTTCTATTGTTCTAAATTGGTGTGGGATTTTTCATGTATTGTATTTCCCTTTATTACTATTTGAAGTGCAGCTTAAATACTTTACGCATTGCCTGAGTGCTCTGTGCCAAGGTACCAGAGGGTTAAACACAGGTTAATTTGGGGTTTGCTTGAGTTTTATACTGACAAGAATTGTGGTTGATGCTTGAGTATAGTTTCACTCCCCTCAACCAGTAACCCAATTTCCTACAATGATCATGAAGATAAGCAGAATATTGATGATAAATTGATGCAAAGTACATGTTAAAGACTCATTCCAATTGGTAGCTTCCTGGAGATTGAATATCAATAAGTAATTAGTCAATGTACTGGCCCTGATGAAGCGACCGCATTGTCTCGCAGTACGTGTTGACCACCTTCGCTTCTGTTATTGATATAATCAACTCCTATTAAGATATGTCCTGGAATGAACGAGATTGAGAATCATTAATCAACAAGCAGTCCTGTGTCAAGTTAATTACTGAAAACTACTTTCAACAGATATCACCATCTCATTTACAGACCTCCGGCATAGTCTGTCTTCGGTTTTGCATTCTCATCTGATATGCTGTGAAATAGCAGCAGTCAGAAAATCAAAACACTCCAAAAGGAATTTACAACAGCATTGGCAGGAGGTGGGATCTGAAAAAGATGGAATGTGCATCGGAAGTGTCCTAATATAACATCAGGCTCGAAACACAAAGGCAACACTAAAGTAATTATAAAGTAAAAACACTGACACTGAAGCGAACTTGCTTGTGTTTGGATGTGCTCTGTGTAGGAGAACAATTTTTTATTACATTTTTTATTTTACAGAGTTTTATATAGCGCAAACTTGACCCGAATTGGGTATCAGAGCGCTTTACATAGCACCAGTTGCATTACAAGAGGACACATTCATTTTTGTTAGGCATGGGGAGATTAAGTGATTTGCCCAGAACCACAGGATGTTCAGCGTCACTGCTGAGACTCAAACCCAGTTCCCCAGATTTGAGGTCGACCGCCCTAGCCGTTAGGCCAACTCCTCTCTCCTAAACAAAATGCAGTCACTCAAAGTGAATTTAACCGGTAGCTTAAGTAGGCTGGCCCACCTCGCATGATATATGCTGTAGCGGGCGGAAGCAAAATGTGAAGATCTAACAGTCCAACACAAGAAGAGAGATGGCTGAAAGCTCCTATATGTAAGTATATTATACATAGGTTAGCAAAATCAAAAGGGCTTGGCTAACACCAGACCTAAAATAACAGAGAAATGCTTCTGATATAAAATATGTTTGCAGTGTTCCCCAATGATTTTTTCTGCATGCTATAGTGGTTGCATAAAAGGAAAAAACAACATGGGAAACAATGGGCTAAACACCTTTCCACATTTAGTTTTTACAGTAGGGTTCTGTATTTATTTGTTTTTTAAAGTATTTCAGCAGCATTCACCTACTAAGGAAGCAGGGTGCTTCGCAGAAAACAAATTAGTCTATTACCATACAAATAATAGGGTAGTAGGGAAACGATTCTAAAGAAAGGGATCATTAACCAGGAAGGTAAACTCAGATGAAGTGTGTTTTCAGATCCTTCTGGAATGCAAGAAGATTTGGATTTAGCCTAATGTAGTCTGCTATACAGTCTGCTATACAGTTCCACAATCTAGGTGTTAGGCAAGAGGAGGCCTCCTAAGATTGTTTGACTTTTCTGGTTGTAAGTATTTTGGTTGCTGCCGCTGGTATTTCATTGTTCGCCTGTGAATTGGAGTTTGTTCTGTAAACAGGGAGGTCAGGCAACATGCATTGCTTTTTGTAGAATGCATATTATCTTGCATTCAACTTTTTCCTCAAGTGGGAGCCAATGAAAAAGTCTTCATTCTGGAGAGAGGTCATCAGAGTTCTTTGCTCCTATTTCATGTTGAATGGCTCAGAGGTGCCGTACATTTCGACAGACCTGGCAGTATAAAATGACGTCCACCAAGATGAGCGAGAGCAAGTACATGTACTGCAGTTCTAAAGTCTGTGTGAGGGATGGAGGGTTACAACTACTTGAGCACATGGAGTTGGCAGGATACAGATTTTATCAGCTTGTCATTATAGTCATTTGAGGTGACGTTTTGGTCAATGATGGAGCTGAGCGACCTCACACGTGGGACTAGAGAGATGCTTAGAGGTTGTACAACAGCTAGCCAACTCTGTCTTCAGAGGGTTCAGAGTCAGAGAGGGTGTGATATTCAGTTGGCTCGACTATCTAGGAAGGACTTGAGATTTTGTACACTGAACAGATCAGACACTCTGAGCTAAAGCTGAACGTCAAATGCGTGTTAATGCGTGGAGACGGAATTATCACGGAGAACTGTGACCAGGGGTTTCCGTATATAAATTGATTTTGAGGAGAGGAATGATTTTTAACCAGCTCAGGTGTAATCCTTCTTTTCAGATGCTCGAGTTTAAGATCTGAAGAAGTATTAACAGAAAGAATTGTAAGTGTGAATAGTAAGTGGCAATTCGCCAGTATTTTTCATTATGTCCAGACTTCGTAACTTGTCGTAGGAGCAATGAACTGAATCCAGTTTAACTTAAGTACTATGAAACTCCCCCTGGCCACTAGGGTGTTTTTCAAGAACTGTAGCTGTGCAGAAAACTAGGAATCATGAACCAAAACCACTAGATATACAGATTCACTATAGCACACACAGGGGGATATTACCAGCGGAGTCGCTGGTGCATGGTCACCAACCACAGAGACTTAACAAAACAGGAGGGCCCCTCTTCTAGAGTAAATAGAGGGTCCCCCTCACTCTGAGATGGACTATTAGGACAAAAGTGACAGGTGGGTTATGCCCCCCCCCGCACCTCCAGAACGAGGACCAAGTCTCTCCTGCATCGCAGGAGCTGTGAGGGGCTGCGTTACACCCCAGGGTCACCACAATGTATTTCAGGTCTATGCCATGTTGCATTACTTGGTACATAGCTGGTAGACTACATGAGCTAATAACCCCTCCTCAGACTTCACAGATGGTGATGGTGTGCATTGCCATCTCTTCCTGCCACTCATAGCCTTTAACTATGCAGTATATGATGCCACAATGAACAGGATGGACTGTGCCTCTATCTGTTTAAACCTGCTAAAGCCACGATTCTCAGTGCACTCACAATGCAAAACGGTCCACTGTGCCCTTAAAGGGTAGCCAGTTCTATGTTGGAAGCCCTGGTGGCAAAATGATCTATATACAACACTATAACGCTCTAAAGTCCTGTCCTTGCCACCTTTTAAGTGACACTTCAGTTCTGAACGGATTGCTTTCACTCTTACAGGGCAGTGAATGTGAACTGTAAATGTGAAGTTGACAAATATACAATTAAGAGAATAAAGGAATAGTCCTGCCTGGTCTGTCTCTAAAAATTGACCAACGATGTATACAAAGTTGTAAAGGGATCCACAGTTTGTTTAGGTGGCTTAAAAAAGTTCTTGTATGAAGATTTCTCGTCAGTTGCTTAAAACAGTGAGGTGCCGGCATGTGCTGATAGAAAGTTAAAAAAAAACATTCCAAATGAGCTATTTAAGACCAATCTTAGGGGATGACAAGTTGCACGGCAACGTGCGACTGAAATTGAGTTGAGAATTAATTTGGAAGATAAGCACTTGGAGAATGTAATTCAATAAATTAGAATCATCTGAGTAAAACGGAACCTTTCACTGAGCAGTTACATTTTAACATTATGTTCACATTTAGGCTACCAGCTAGCAGTACCACATTAAACGGCAATTTAGAACTATGATCACAGGAAAAGGAGGCAATGGTGGCTGCAGAACAACAGGAAGACTGGGAGAAAAATGATTTATGTTTCTTGTTCACGACATAAGGAATGTAGAAAAATCTTTCCCAAAGTAGATCATGTCCCGAAGATGCTGTTGCATCAATCTATACTGAGCACACCAAATTTAGGAAATAATTCATTATTTCTAGTGGTAGGAAGTGGGAATAGAACAATGAAACCATAAATAATATTAGTTTTGCGACCAAGTAGAAATTAAGAAATAACTGCATTTTATTTTGCTATATATGAAATATTACAATTTTAGAAAAGGAGACTTGGAACCAATAGACAACCAATAGCCAACCGAGTGAACTTGTAGCTTTGAAATGGTGCAATGGAGTATGCTCGCGGAGCGCCTAATATGGCTGCTAGGAGGAACCCCCGTATTGACTTAAGCATTAAAGATGATAAGGACAAAGGCAGGTCTCAGGTAGCTGTTAAGGCCACTGAATGATAGAAACTAGGAAACTGCTCTTTGAGTGAATGTGTAACCTGGAGTGAAAATAAATGCGGTTTTAATGTGAACATTTATATTTGTACTAGACTAGAGATACCCAAAATAAAAGAATGGTGACGAGGATGAAAAGGAAACAACAGCGCACAACATTTCCAACCGCCTGTGTATTGAAAGAAAACATGTAGGCTTGGGTGTCAGGCTCAGGACACAACCAGAGAGCTAAGAGCCAGACGGATTTCATGGGTGCTCCATCTCCAAGTCAAGAGAGATCTCATCTCGCTCTTCTCAGTGGACATTGAAGGACATCTGTTTTATTAACATGCACAGCTCCTGCCTCCCTCCTTCTAATTTCTGTCTGTTAGTAGGAGTTCTTCATGATCACAGAAAAAGGAACATTGGCCGGGCAGTGCAGGGACTGATTTCTCTCCAGCCCATCCTTGGGCATTTCTTCCCTTTATAAACCCAGGTTTGTGGAGGTCCATACATCACCTACTTTCATCCTCCTATCTCATCATGCAGAAACCCTTGGACTCACCACAGACCTTTTTTTG
The DNA here is from genome assembly GCF_964204655.1 of Triturus cristatus. NCBI lineage: Eukaryota > Metazoa > Chordata > Amphibia > Caudata > Salamandridae > Triturus > Triturus cristatus. The sequence goes on from NC_140585.1 coordinate 1,114,646,465, forward strand.
CACAAAGTGTAGCTATTGCAAAGCTCTGGTTACAAGGAAACTTTAAACGCATATGACGTTTCTTAGAGAACATATACACACAAATGATTAACAACGCCAAATAACTAGATTCCAGTACCAATCATGGTTTACATAATAATTACATGAAGCTTAAGATAATAACAGTGGCGTAGCAAGGTCCGGTGCTACCCGGTGTGGATAATTTCTTGTCACCCCCGGCTTGACAAAATGGCAAAAATATGTGTTTAAAACACATATTTTTGCATTTTGTCACCCACCTCAGTGATGACACCCGGGGCGGCCCGCACTCACTGCACCCACTGCACCCCCTTCCTACACCACTAGATAATAACAATGCTCTCTTACCACAACTATATATGTCAACTTTATCAAAAACATAGGACAGACAGTACTGTTGGCTTTTTATGGATTAATCTTTTTTTTTTATGTCTCTGTAGATTGCCTTAAACAGAACAACACAGTTTACAAAGACAGCAGAAATTAAAAACACAATGTGGATGCGTTTTGCAGAATTTAAAAAGAATTCAAATACGGAATATTGGCTTGATGACAATATTAATAACCAGTAATAATTTTATATGTTTTCCATCTGGGTTAATCACACATTATCTTCACACACAGTGGACAATCCAATGAGTCAAAATAGTAATACCTGTTGCAATGTCAGAGACAGTAATAGAGACATCATTAAAGGAGGGTGTAATTATAGAAACAAATATTACAAACTATTTAATTGTAGGAAATCTCTGCCTTTCATTGTCTCACTGTATCATGCGAAAAAGCAACCTTTGTTCTTTTTCTTTCAAACATTTGATAGAAATATGTTGAACAATGTGTACATTATTCTTAATGTTATTAATTGTGCTGTGAAACATATTCCCACCCATTAAGTATCACCCAGAGACAGGAAAAGGAAAACAAGAGAAATGGAAAGGCACAAGGATGGAAAAGCTAGAGCAGAAAATATATCAGAACAGTATTAAAAAGAAAAAGTCAGAATAAGAAATCATCAATTAATATTCACAACAATACCCTTATGCTATTTATTCAGCAAAACTTCCCCACCTTGGCCAGGCTAGTCACCTTCAAAGATCCAACACTCATGGTGTTATGGAGGTAAAATTGTAGACAAACTTTTTTTAGCATTAGAAAAACATAACCTTGGATTCTGTTCCAATTTAGTGTACTGTTACAAAAATGTAAACCATTCACAATTAACCATTTTAAGTTTTCTGGCCACCTAAAAATGTCAATCCTTCGTAGTACCAAAACAGCTATCTTGCACGTTATCAATGTTGCCCTCGACATGTTAGATAAAGGAGAATCCTGCCTCCTCACCCTCCTTGACCTCTCTGCTGCTTTTGAGTCAATCATCTCGCTCTGTTGCAAGTCCTGGAAATCCGAACGGATATCAACGGGACTGTGCTCAAATGGTTTACCTTCTAACTAGACAACAACTCTCAATGCATAAAAGAGCTCTACTCTGCCTCTACAAACACACCTTTTCCACGAGGAGTACCCCAAGGCTCTATCCTCTCTATCACCATTTCAACCTCCGCCTAGAACCTCTGGGTGCTCTCCTTAACAACTTCAACATCTCATACCACTTCTATGTAGATGACACACAGCTGTAGATGAAAGAAAGTTGCCTCACCCTTGGACATAGTTACTCACCCTGACACTAGTGAAAATAGAATCATAGCTGCCCCAACATCACCTAAAACTGAATCCAGAAAAGACAGAAATCTTACTGATCTCAACACTTCACAGGCAAATCAGCAACTTTCTCAAATGCCAGCCATCTGTTGTAGGCTGCACACAATCATTTGGTTTCTACCTGGGCAAAAACCTTTACCTCCATGCCCACCTAATCAACACAGCCAAAGCAGCACAACTTCAAATCTGATTACTTCAAGGAGTAAAGCATTTCTTTCATCCTGAGAACTTCAGAAGAGTGGTTAAATCTCTTCTTCTATCAAGATTAAACTATGAAAATGCTCTTCTAACTGAGCTAGCTAAACTCCATATTGCCCCCCTAAAAGCTGCCCTTGACTCCACCGTTAGACTTGCATCAAATCTGAGAAAATGTGATCACATCACACCCAACCTAATTTCACCAAGATGGTCACTGACTGAAACCAGACGTATCCTGAAACTGACCTGCATTATTCACAAAGCCAGTCACAGAAAAACCCTGATCTACCTGACTGAAATAGTGACCATTTCAGGAGGCCAACACCTCCTGTGGAGCAACAACATTCTCCTACAGGAAGTACCTCCCTACAAAAGAAAAAGAACCCTCAAACAAACCTTCTTTGGATGCGTGATCAGGAACTGAGGCAACATTCCTCCTCAATAAGAACCAATCCCACTCCTAAAGTCTTCAAAGCGGAGAAGAAAAAAACTATTCATCCAACAATTTCTCCTAAATGGCCCACTACGTTCACCCATTACGTTACTCTCTGGATAAAGCCAAAAGAAATAGGAGGGAACAGACCTGTATTAACCTTAAATCAACAACTGAGTGAATATAGATACATTTACTAGATCCCAAGTGCATGAGGAAACCCCACTGATCAGACGACCCACAGCATGAAATTAGCACAAACTGAAGACCACTGAAATCAAGGTCCCACTCAAACAATGATGCCTCCTAACACTGAAATGGTACAAACATGGACTTAGACCCATGAACCTCAGGGCCCCACAATAAACCACCAACATGAATCACATCCAAATGCACCCAACCACAACTGGGACGGAACACACTTCAATATGCACACCTATATATACTGTAACTTATGGACTTTTACGGTACTTAAAAACTATGTGGCCTGTTGCCTTCCTGGAATAAGAAATCCCAGAATAAAAAAAACTATGTTGCACTTAAAAATAATATGCTTGCTCTTGGAATAAAACGTGATTCTCTGACTGAGTTCCCCAGGCACACAAATGTATATATTTTGACACTCCCACATTTTCCTCACTATGACTAACAAAAGAAAAGTTGTATAATCTCTATTGTACTTGTAAAGAGCTATGACATCCTTTGTGGGGTAATACTCTGCGCTATATAAAAACCCAAAAATAAAATAATTTATAAATGAATAAATAAACAGTTTCTGACTTCTCTTCTCCCCACCACCTCTTTCCCTATCTTTATCTCTGTCTTTACCTTTTTATGGGCATATCTGTTGGGTTATTGGCTTAACATTGACTTCAACACTTAAAACTGCACCTACATTCAGACAAGCTTGCGTGCAAATAAATCCATTGACATGCAGAGGAGACTCACTTTACCACAACAGGGTTGGAATACACAGTGTCCTTATGATGAACGATCAATCAATCAATCAGGATTTATTAAGCGCAGCTAATCGCCCAATAGGGTCACACATACACACAGCCACCTTCAACTCCCTATTGACCACAATAAATTTTGCATTTACTATCATAACTGCACATGCACCTTAATATTGGAGAACATTATAGAGATGAACAAAGTAAAGCTTTCTGTGCTTTTAGTTTTTGGTACGCTTTTTCAAAAGTGCCCAAGCACACTACAGAGGCAAGTCTTCCTAGTGCAGGGGTCCTCACTGCAATGCTATTTGACTTTCTTAGTGTTACCAAAACTATGAAGACTGGTCTGGTCTCCAACGTGAGTTACAAGTGCTCACACACACACACAAACCCCCTGCATACACATGCTACAATCCAACCGTAGATGGCACTGGCATATTTTCCACCACTCATCACATTTCCAAAGGTTGTTGGGAAGTCCCAAGACTGGATCACCTAGGGAGACATTTTGGAGCTATCCCCAACCTGCAGATCTTACTCGGGGATCGAAGAGCCTGAGAGGAACGTGAATACACGCTATCTAAAAAAACAGATGTAACCAGCAAGGGCACAGAAGTAAGCAGCCCACCCACCTATTCAAGTGTCATGTAGCGAGAAGGGCACAGAAGTAAAAGAGGATAAAATAACCCAGGTATTCAGAGTTCATTACCACTAGAAGAGTCCTAGTAGAAGGACAGGCGGGCAGGGGGTGTGGTCGAAACTTGATAGACTGAGTCCTACCATGCTAGTTCCTTCTAGAGACACCCAACAGTGGCAACGGGCTGTGGAAACTGTGTAATGCACTATATAAGAATAATGCAACATAGAATAACATAGGATTGTAAACATGAGACAGCATGGACTTCTCTTGGCGGTGTGGTCTGTATTTGGATTCTCTCTTTGACTTTTAATCTCTGTTTTTAATTAATTGAATCATTCCCTTATACAAAGGTTATAGAGTGTAACCCATTTGGGGAGGCATAGATATATGGTTGTAATGTTTTTTTATGATGTGCAATAAATGACTATGTTTTAAGTAATATGCCTTGTTAAGAGCTTTTCTAAGTGCAAACATAATAGACAGTGTTCTTGACAGATCCTGATACTGTGGAGAATAACAGTCTTTTTTGTATACCCTTGTGCTATTCTGAGAAGTTGTTTAATAGGGACACTTTGTGTATTTTTCCATTACGTAAACCCCGTCCCTTTGTGTGGTGCACATTGGGGTAACTCCCCTTCTGTTTTTTTAACTTTGGATTCTCTCTGCCAGGCATGATAACTCTTACCCTTTGGCACTTTCAAAAGGACCATCTCCATAAGGCCATAATCGGCAGAGATGCCGCTGGGTCACAGACAGGAAATGGAAGAATAATCAATGACGGTGCACTGAAGCCCCCTGCTTGGAAGCAATCGCCTGTCTTGTGCCCACTCAGAAGAGGATTCTAACAAGAGAGTCGGTAGAGGTGCTGCAAACGTAAGTGCATGTTGAGAGGGACGCTAAGACTTAAACACAGATTAGAAACAACTAAAAAAAGAGTGAATGCATGTAGGTTAATAGTCCTCACCTATAGTGCATCAGAGTTGCATAATAATCTTATATAAGAGCGAGGCTCCAGATTTCATGACCATGGTCTCTGTCCAGTTGCCATCTTTTGTCCCTTAAATTCAGTCATTTTTACACTAGTTTACGGCTTTACAGGGGGTTTGGGTTGCATGCTCAGCATGAGCAACGAGCCACACCCTATACAAGTTACAATTCATGATCAAACACAACACAGTGACGATTCTGCAGGGAGAGTGAAAATCCACTCAAAACAAACCATTTAAGAAGCTAACAGGCTATCCACAGCAAACCACAGCTGGAAAGAGCCCTGCCTGATCCTCGCGTGTTAGAACCACCAAGGAAGGCTGCAGAATGATTTGAGAATGAATGCTGATTTGAGATCATAGCACAGTTTCCATCCTTTCAAGCGTGAAAGAAGGGCAGGGCCCTCTGCCCGGGATGTCCAAGATGTGGGGACACAAGAGCCCATCCCACCTTGAAGAGCTTGAGCTATTCTCATTTCACTGTCTTGGTTTCTTTACAAAGCCCATATAGGGTTTGGACTAGGGGTGGGCGGAATTTGCGAAAGTGACTTTCGCAAATTATCGCGAAAATGTTAAAAATCTCCGCAAACATGCGGAAATATCGCGAAGATCCGGAAGTTTTTTTCCCGCCCGTTCGTGGTATTTTCTGCGTGGTCGCGGCTCGCCAACTTACCCATGCGGTTGTTCGCGGGCGTGGCCATCTTGTTTTCACTCTTCTCGCGGTGCATGATCGCGAGAAGAAAGACGTGATCGCGCGACCAATGACATTACTGCGGGCGCGAACTGTCGCGAGACAGCGAAAATGGCTACCAACAATCCAACATCTCGTGGAGAACGCGACCGGATCGGGAAAACTTGTCGGCGAACGCGGGGATTCAGGTAAGGCGATTGCGCGCGCGCCAGAATGTATTATTTTACAGCGCGAGCAAGAAACAAATTATCGCTAAGCTGCGGAATGCGGAAATTTTGACATTTTCGCGCTCTCCGCGGAATGCGAAAATGTCAAATTATCGCAATTTCCACGAGCGGAACGGAAATTTAGCCCAGGCCTAGTTTGGACACCTTCACAAGCACTTGCAGGCTGCCTGAAAAGTGGCATGAACCGTATTACATTTAAAACAGGAGATCAGGATTCAGCCATGGTTGGTGCTACACCTCGGCAGACACAATTACCAATCTCATAAAGACTTGTTTGGTGAAAATGTTTTTCTTCTTTTTAACAGCGAAGCAGAGCGTGAATCCCTTTCCACTATACTCACGGCGGTGGAGAATGAATGCAGCAGGGTTCAAAGGTAGTAACTCTTCTGCTACATGCAGTGCAGTTGTCCACACTATCTTGTAAATGTAATTACAAATGTGAAATTAACCAGGAAGGCTGCACACTTCTATTACAACACAGGCTGTAAGCTGCAAAAAGCTCATTTGCTGGGTTTATTCCAAGGGTCTCTGGGATTAGGCGCCTGCATTAGCACTGGACACCTGTCACGTAACAAGAGATCTATGAATGATGAGGTTGCAAAGCCTCGAGTATTTAGGTTTTTTGTGTGAATTGTTTGCTAATTAACCGGGTTAGACTAACGATGGGGTCCAAGAGAGTTCCAAGTTAAAAACACATGTGCACAACATGGGTTGTTGGAGCCGACGTGCCGAAAAGGCCTCTCTAATGCATGTCACCTTTTCTCTAGAGAAGATATCTTGAGAAAGCGAGGGGGCAAATCTGTTACCTGCCCGACAAACCCTTAACTCATCCTCTGAGGCTTCCAACAAAGCTATTTAGTGGTGTGAAATCTCCTGGTTTTAGGACTGTGCACACCAACTCTCTCACTGCACACATGTTCGCGTGTTTCACATATGCAGCTTTCGTATAGAGATTCATGTGTGAAGCCTACAGACCTGGTCAGCATCTCAAGTCAGAAGGCACAACTTTTAATTCTCTTCCCCTGCGTCACCAGTTTTAGACCTCTTTTTCTGAAACACTAAATAGGATGTGTTTTCGTAGGTGTGTGCGTGGTGGCAAGCCCCGCCTGCGGCTGCCCACCCTGTCTGCCGCCATCTGGATTCTCCACCAGGAGGTCGGAACCACACTGACAGGAGCGGTGGGGGGGGGGGGGGGGGGAGCAAAGGATGGAGACAGCAGCTAATGACGTCTGTATTTACAGAGATCTCCTGACACCTGTGGAGACATTTAACAAACAATGTAGCACCTCTGAGAGTCTGCGTCTGTCTGAATGAATGCGATATAACTTACATATGTCTGTGTTAAGCAAGCCATATTGAGCAATTACGGTAATCAACACATTAAAGACACATTATAAGCAGGGCCACTGGTTATTAGAGTCTGCAACCGTGGCGTTTTCTTCATAATTATGCATTTATTGCATTTGCCGCATAATCCAAGATCAGTTGCACAATTTGCATACTTTAACAAAAAAATGCTCAACGGATCAAAAGTTACTTCAAGACAGGCTGCTCGCTTAGTGTTGTGCAGTAACCGCTTGCGGGATTGTCTGATCGCCATTCAATTCCTGATTGGAGGTTAGTACCGTACTAATGAGGTGAAACGCGCTCACACAATCAACGTCCGTTAAATTAGAAAGTAGCGAAACTCCACTGCTACAGACCAGGCCCCGTTAGCCTGTATAATTTGCCTTCAGGTTGTACTGAATGTGGATGCTAGACGGCCGACTTTGGAGCTGGGAAACCAAGGGTCGAGCCTCGGGGTCGACTCCACATCCTGTGATTCTGGGCAAATCACCAAAACTAAAAAATAATGTGTTCTTGTGTAAGGTAGCTGGTGCTCATGTAAAGCGCTCCAATACTTTCGGGTCTAGTTCGCGCTATATAAATCTGCAACAACAAAAAAAGATATTGCCCCATAATGAACACGTGCGCATATTCGTGCACATAATATGCACACACGAGCGACTCTTTCTTTGGGGCAATCTCGTCTCCCACAAAAAGAGCGCTCACCAATTGGTCTCAGGGGATTCTATTATATGGGGATGGGCGAAACCCCTAAAGTTGTGCTTTCTCTGTACACTCCAACAAGACATTGTAAACATCAGCAGCACATCTGGAGTATACTCGAGACCTTTGTATGGGCACAACATAAAACAGACAGACATACGACACTCAAAGCGCTGAGACAAAAAGCGCTCATAGCGGCCAGACTGGGCCTACTGCTTACGCAAACATAAAAGGCGGAACGTCCCCGACTTTTCAATGGAGTGACAGTCAAACGTACTGGAAGCGATTACTTGTTTGACGCGGGAGGAGAGCGCGCTGCACTGCAACAACACACGCCTGAACGAGCAGCAGGCAGCGGCTGCAGCGGATTCAAGGGCAGGACGAAGCCCCTTCCAGAGACACTGGCGCGGTCCCACCGCCCCGAGGTGCGCCAGGTATCCGCATGTGCCCCGCCCCGGGGGCTCCGCACATCCTGCGCTCCCGCCAAGGACGCTCGTCGTAAACAAATCACTGCTCCCGACGCAAGACATTCTGCAAGAGCGCCGGATTAATAACAGTCTGACAAATCCACCCTCCACCTAACGCAAAAGAAAGCAGAGCCAATGAATAAAGTCTGCCTCGCCTGGAACCTGCATCACACGCGCGTCATGTGTGCCCGGCCGTCCCCACGTGGAGGAGGCTGCTGGCCGCTGGTGGCTTCACTCACCGCCTTTGACGTGGACGGGTCTGCTGGCCCCATAGGATCCGAAGCGGACAGACATGGCCGGGAGCACGGGGCCAGCACACAGGGCGAGGGCTCGCATCGCTGGAATGCCACTTTGCTGCTGCTCGCCGCCGTCGCCAGCGGTCACCTGCAGCCGGCAGCAGCCAATGGGAACCCACACATCTCATTAACGGCGCGACCCGGGGAGCAGGCGGCTCGCACAGCTGCTCACATCGCAATGTGGGTCACCCTGCTGCATCGCAGAGCCCCCGAACCGTCACCCAGACACCGGGAGGGGCTCACGGTGCCACCATCACATGGGGCACTGGTGGGCATGTCAGCAAGCTGCAGCACATCTGCATCCGCACATCAGCCCCGGAATACTGACTAGAGGTGGGCGAGCCACCACATTAACAGGGAGAGCCAAGCCAAGGGTCTGGCTCGGATCTTAGAGCCCGTGCACGAGCCGAGCCCTGAAAATATGTTATGCAAATTACACAACAAACCGTGTATAATATGCTAAAGTCTCTTGAAAGTTGAAAAAAAACATTCTTTAATATGTGGAAGCTTCATTGTTATCAGGACACATTGTAGCATTGCACTGTGAAGTACTTATTTAAAGTGAAAGTTTTGCACAACTGGTAGTCTTGGATTCATATTCGAAAGTGCTGTCATATGTGATAATGAATGAAAAAGTTTTGGTGAAATAAAATATTTGCCTAAGATCACACCATTTAAGTAGAGAAACCGCAATATGTCCAGGTTTTCTGGTTTCACTCTGTAGAGATCAGCCAGTAAATGGATAGCTATTTGTCTTTACTTTAAAGCTTTGCTTTTATCTCTTAATGCATTCCTCTGCAGGTTTTTAAATACAGCGCAAACACGATCGGAAGGTATTGCAGCACTTTACACGAGCACCAGTTACATTACCCAAAGTCACATTCACTGTAGGCATGTGGAGATTAAAGGCCCAATTACAAGTTTGCCGGTCCATGGGATCACCTAACAGACTGGGGGTCCACTCGCCGTATTACAAGTAGGGCAGATGGACCACTACTGGACTGCTGTTACCGCCAGGGTCCTTGATCTCGTGGCGGTGGTGGGGCAGCCTGAGGAAGTAATATGCCGGCAGTAAAGCAGCAGCACCGCAGAGCATTTACACGTTATCTCACTGCCCTCCTTTTCATGGTGGTGAGACCGCCATAAAAAGGGTGGCGGGAAGGAAACTAAAGGGGCTCTACATGGCCCCCTGTTGTTTCTGTGCACGGGTCTGCATGCAGGGGGGCACAGGTTGTGCCCCGCTGTATTTTTGCACCCTTGTTCCAAAACAGACAGAAATGCACAACGTTGTGCATTTCTATCCGTGCAGGAACGGGCTGCGGTACTCCTACGGCAGTGCTTTTCTAAGCCTCTCCTATGAGTCATAGAAAGGCACAGCTGTGGGACCGTCGCTGCAGGACCGGCCACCGGGATTACAACTCGTAATCCTGTGGTTGGACTGATGATGGGTTTGGTGGTCTTGGAGTGGAACGCTGCAATGGCCGCCCGCTTTAAGGCCGCCAAACTCGTAATCAGGCCCTAAGTGATTTACCCTGAATCACTGGATGCTGAGGAGATTCTAGGACTCGAACCTGGCTCCCTGGTTGCAGAGTTCCACAGTCGGCAGCTCTGGCCCTAACACCACATCTAGCTAGAGCAGGGGTGTAGGAAAGTAGGATCTGCTTTTATGGTTACCTCCAATTTTAGCTGATGTCAGTATGTTTTTTTTGACTAGTCTGCCTGGGAACCTCGTAATCAGGACTCCAGCCACTGTGCTTTCTCCCAAAATGTGACATGGTAAGTACTTTGGTACCATTATATTAGCTGGATTGGAGGTGCACTCCTTGGTACTGATTTAGGGAAAGGTAACCTATTTTAACAGATGGTGCTTCACCACCGCATGTGTTGACAGCACATGCAAATAAAAACGAAAATCAAACAGGAACCACGTCCTGGTGGTGGTGAGCACAATTCTCTTCAAACCTAAAGTTCTAAATATTTTTAACATTTCTGTACCATATAAGATAATAATCCAAAATGAATAAACTCATAAGATCATAATATCCATTATGTTTGATTTTGTATTAATCACAACATCAATACAGTTAACGTAGATACACAAATTGCACTTGGTATCAGCTTAATATCAATGACAGTACTTATTGTACATAAAGCACAATTGCAGGTCAAACACATTTTTTTTTTTACAAAACAGAACATTTCAGATTCCAAATTCTATGGGAATTGCAGCTGTCTTCCCATTGATGACAAGACCTGATGTCAAGCCCAATGCATTTTGGGACTTTGTGGTCCCTTTCTCAGGGGCGGGTGAGAGACCACCCAAGCTGTGACTACAGGCCTGCCATTGCAGCCTGTGCACGCTGGTACTAGCACCACTTGCGACAGGTATGTTTCCTTATATCTGAGAGATCACTATACTTAAAATCTATAAGTCACCCCTAAGGCAGGCCTTCAATCCTGAAGGCAGGGTGCTAGGTTATAAGTGTGAGGGTGCCCCTGCATGAGCAAGACATCCCTACAAACCAGCAGTCGATTCTCTTGGCTTTGTAAGTGCAGTCAGCCATTTTGATACATATAGTGGCCATGCGTCACTACGCGATGGCTAACTATATAGTGGCTGTGCCGAAGCTGGGCATGTTAGGTAACAACCATGTTGGAATTATACCCCAACACCCTTACTGGTGTTGGAATTATGATTACATGCACTGGGGGGCTACTCCGGGAAGTCGCCAGCCCAGTACTACCGGTAACAGCCTTCCAGGGGCTGCCAGCAAGCTAGTGCTGCAGCGAACCCCAAACACGATTCTGCTCTCCTGCTGCTGAGCCGAGCTCGAGCAGGGGAAGGTAGAGCAATAGGTTCCCTGTCACAGGGAGGTGTGACCACCTTCCAGACAGGACTTACTGTATTGGGCTGGGGGCGCTTGCCAGCGCCGCCAGACTGCTTTGAAGGGCATGTTTGGTGTCCTCCTTGCATACTCTAGTTAGAACCAGTTCTAGGAGCCGTTGGCTCCCACTCTGGCACGAAACTGGACAAAGGACATGAGAGTATCCTCCCCTCTGTCCATCCCCTCCTCTGGGAGGGGCCCTTGAGTTGTCCTAACCCCTTTCTTATGGTATAAAAGGGCCTTCATCTTTGGTGAGCTGCTCGAGGTCCTCTTGAGACTCCTGTGGCTTCGGCCTGTGGGCCCTCTCAAGGGTCTTTGCCTGCTCCAGTGAGCTCCACTGCTTGCTCAGGGCCTGCTCTGACTTCCCAGCACTTGGTAAGTCCCTTGAACCTTGCTGGTCCCAACGCTGCTCCTTCATCGTTTTCCACGTCTGTTGCTGCTGCCAAGGCTTGTTGGTGCTCCCGCACGACGCTGACCTCCTGGTTCTAGACTTCCGACATGGGAAAGCTCGTGAATGGCTCCTGGTCTTCTTCAGCATCGCCTGGTCCTCACAGCCACAGCGACAAGGTCACCGTCATCACTTCTGCATCTTCCGTCATCGGTGAGCATTGCTCTTCCATGCCTCCTGGTTACCTCAGAGAGGCATAGACTGTGTCCCCTCTGCTTGCAGGTTCCACTCTTCAAGAATCCACCCTTGGATTCCACCAGACTCTTGCATAGTCTTCGCCAGCAGCATCTTTACTGAAGTCGTCCATTGTGGTCTACAGCAGTTTCCGACGTCACTTCACACCTATGCATCCGGCTTCCCTGGTGTAGGTATCCTGTTTCCTGGGGTGTCACTGGATGGGGTGACTTTCCAACTTTCCGTCTTCCACAGATTTTCTTTAGGGTCCACAGGGAAGGGTCCTTTTTCTTCAAAACTGCAACTGCAACTTTCCAGTTGACATCTATTGAGTACATGGCTGTGTTTCCACTCTGCACACGGCCTCTGTAGGGTTCCTACTTACTGTGGGTGGTTCTTTGTGTCCCCAGCTCTCCTGAGTCTCCTGGTCCAAGTCCTGACTTCGATCGTAGTTCAAAATCCACTTTCTTAGTATATGGTTTGGCTCCCTCCTCGAGACCACTGTGTATTGTGCTTACTTACCTCTTGGAATTCAAGTATTCTTGTGTATTTGCGTTGATTTCTCCGGTTAGGAGATATAACAATATGTTAGTGAGTGTTATGTAATAAATAGACATATTTTTATAACAACACTGTATGGTTCTTTTTCGTTTATCCTAGACTACATGATTAGATCTGGTAAATGAAGCTGCTTAACACTCCTTCTGGACTAAGCCTGAAAGCCTGACGCCTGACAGCTACCACTTAGAGAGCTTTCTAAGGCTGTCTAAGACCACTAAAACCATCATAAGGGTGGTCTGGATTAGTTCAAGGTGCTTCACTTAAATAAGAGTGCACCCTATACTAAGCCAGCCTACAACCAGGGGTCTTCAAACTAGGGGGGCAGGCCCCTTCTGGGGGGCCTCAAGTGATCCCAGGGCGGGCACCAGGCTCTGGCCAACAAAAGAATTATGCTGATAGCAGTCAAGCGGAAAAAAAAGAGCGGCAGTCAGCTACTCTGTAATGGGCCCTCACTAACATCTCTTGTCATGTATAATCTAGCTGAGAGTTTGTGTCAAAAGAGAAGACTCCAAATATTCTTCAAAACCCCCACACCCATTTTTAATCGTCACACTGTGAATACTTTTACACGTAAGTAAGGCCTGGCTGACCAGAATGGTATGAAATATGAAAGGGGTAACAGAACTTAACTTCCATGTTTAAATAAGTTTAGACATATTTAAATGTTGCCAATTTAATAGAATAATTTTGAAAAATTCTGAGGTGTGCCTGATGATTTTTATTTTTTAATTGGGGGTGGGGTGCGAGGCATTAAAACATTTGAAGACCACTCAGCTAGAGGGAGGGAGGCAGAAGCAACGTGAAAGGCTGGCTCTTTATGAGCGTGGGTTCTAACAGGAGCCAAGCCATAGGCAGGCTTCAGGCTTGAGCCTGACTTTATTTTTTGTTGTTGCTGATTTATATAGCATGAACTCGACCCGAAGGTATTGGAGTGCTTTACATGAGCACCAGTTACTTTACACAAGGACACATTCATTATTTGGTAGGCGTGTGGAGAATAAGTGATTTGCCCAGAATCACAGGATGCTGAGCCGACGCTCGAACCCAGTTCCCCAGTTCCAAAGTCGGCAGCCCTAGCGGTAAGGCCTCATCCTCTCCACATCTTTTGGTGGCTAGCCTTCGCCTAATAATGACTGCTCACCTTGGTGACTGATCAAGTTATGTTAACGGTGCACCCATTTAAAATCCATAAGCCTTCAGTGGGCTCTTCTGGTAACTAACTGCAGGGAACGTTCAAACCACTACCTTCTTGTGACCCAAACCCAGGCACCTACCTACCTGCTGGAACATCGGTGATTGACTATGCTAGCTGGCACAAGCAACATTGTAACCAACAAAACATTCCACAGATAACATCCACGCCACAGTGAATTTCAAACACAAATTAAAATGTGCATGTTGCTGCAGTATGTTGAGGGAGTGGGTACAGAGCTGTTCATGTTCAGGGTGGGGGAGCTTAGCAGTGGTATAATCAGTGGTCAAAGTGGGCGGGATCAGAAGGGCATGGCGTGCCCCTACTTTTTTAATTCAACAAAGTACGTTCCCCTACTTCTTCATTTTAAAAATGCGTCCCAGGACGACAGGAATGGCCAACACTTAAAAAATATTACCGGATCATCTAGCCATGTGTGGTGCATATTGAGGAAGGCCTCTGCAGTTGCCAGGACCTCCTCCCCCTTCCCCTCTGTATCTGTGGGCAGGGGCCAGCCCCTCAAATCTGTAGTAGCCATGTTTTACTGCAGGAGCAATCAATCAGCACGCGAAAACAGCTACCTATGATGGCCTGGCTACTACAGTGTGATTTACACCTCATTTAGTGAGGAGGCCGCCTGCCTGTCCCCAGTGTCACCAATACAAGGGACACATTAGGACGCACTGGCAGCCCCGCTCTTGACCTCCTCTACCCTTTATTTTTCGGGCTCAACCAAACTGAGGACGCCCCAAGTATAGGTTGAGGACTCCAGCGTTGAATTTGTTTCAGGCTGTGCCCAAACCTTGGCGTTTTTTTACCAAAAATAACTGTAGAAAACGATTAATGTCTTATTAGCTGTTTTCGTTCTTTAATTTTATAAAATGTGCACTGCTGCTTTGTCTATTTTTAGAGATGTGGTCTTTTTAAAAATACTGTTTACTTTTTTTAAGGATATAACATAAAAGCAGCCCAAGGTGTCCAGTTCTGTGACACCCGAGCACCTGAGCCCCTTGTGGACCCCATCCAGGGCCAGACTGTGAAAACATCGGGTGGAGGCTGGTTTTGTTATTGGGGGCTACAACCACAGCCCCCAGTACCAAAACCAGCAGGGTTGTCCAGCACAATGACTCACTTCTCACTCTCAAAAACGCATAAATCACTGCAGAGTTCCTAGTAAACCCAGCAGTTTTCAGGCAACTATGAAAGATCTTCCTGTTGGAGAGCGATCGGAGTATTGTCCATTGCCAGTTTTGACTCATCTATTGTAGCGCCGAGGGTTAAGATGCCTGCTGCAAAGAACCTGTACCATACAAATCACAGAATTGTATTTAATGTGCATAGCTCATTGGGTTACCGCTTTTGTCACAGATATCCTTTAGTTACTTGCAGTGCAT
This sequence comes from Triturus cristatus, assembly GCF_964204655.1. Lineage (NCBI taxonomy): Eukaryota > Metazoa > Chordata > Amphibia > Caudata > Salamandridae > Triturus > Triturus cristatus. Next base: position 1,114,661,796 of record NC_140585.1, read on the forward strand.
AACTTACAGTCGTAATAAATCTAGCACCTTGAGCTATGGCCTGCCATCAAAGAGCTACATGCAAACTGCATGGAGCAGGTTCGGACGTTATGTTTTTTCCCCAGTCTCTCATTATCCTAATACTGCTAAAATGGGTTTGTTTGGGTAGAAAAACATTCTTATTAGTAAATCCAACCACTGTGTTACGTTTTGAATCCTCGGGTTGTGCTTCTCCAGATCTTAAAAAATGACAACCAGAATTGATGGCATGTGAATCCTACACCTTGTAGTCCCTTTTGTCTTGTGTAACATTTTCTAAACGCTGATTTACACACGTATGATTCATTGTATGTGTGCATGATGTAAAGTGCTCCAAGTCCCTACACTGGTATGAAAGGCACTATAAAACGAATGAAATACATGTGAGAGGGGCTATGGAGAGATGAGAGGCAGTGTTGGAGGGTGATAGTGAGGGAAGAGCCCCGACAAGAATGTCCTATCCTGGTGCACCGTGAGGTCATCATTTACTGTATTCTAAACCAATACAATTGAATATATAATAAAATGCACCATTTATGTAATATTTCCCAAAATTTTCTTAGAGAGAGAACACCCTCTCCCCATGTCCCCTTGGTAGTGGTCAGGCTCGCTTGCTGCATTTGCTCGCTAATACACCGAACAGGGGATGGGCAAAATTTACCAGGGGTGCTTTGGGTTCCCAGTTCATCCCTGTCTGGCACCAAATTAAAAGTGCCCCATTTGGCAAATGATATATCCAAACAAGCATTGGCAAAGCCAATAGGTATTGCCTTTGGGACCTCTTCGGTTTGTGCTTTTTTTTTTACAGCATCACTAAAATACTATTGTGTAACAAAAAAAATCCTTCACTTCCCGAATTAAAATATATTTTTGCCTTTTACTCTCAAGAGCTCTCTCAAGTTTTTTGTGGGTAGGAGAGTTAGCCGAGCCTGACAGTTCAAAAGGTATCATTATCAGGACACTTGAATACATAATGTCGATGTTTGAGCAGCTAGCTGGCTGGCACAAATGTGGAGAAGCCCATGTGGGTTTCTGTGAGTCAGATCAGATTTTCCTGAAGAGTCCCTTCATCTTTTGAGCCCTGCTGAACCCCTTCCTTACTGGCCACGAGTGCAACAAAGGCACACCTTTGTACAGGAGGAGCCCTATATTCATGTCCTCAACGTTTGAGGCAAAAAACACTCATTGGTTTCTGAACAATGAGTGTAAAAGCGTTAAGGTAAACATGTCATTACTGCTTATTTTTTGCATGCTTTACATAATCTTGCATTGCCTATGAGTGTTTGTTTTTTCCAGGATGATGTTACTTTTTTTCAGACAGTGCATAATTTGAATAGAGTCACATCCTTGTGTTCATAACGGGGCACAACTGGGTTGTAGCAGGAGGCAGTGCAAGTTTCTCTCAGTGGGGCAGAAAGGTGTTCTGGGGGGAGGATGTGACACTATGGCCAGAGCTACTGAATGTGGAACTGGGGAATCATGCATCATGACCAGTCCACCAGACCACTCTCCTGAGGGAGCACATTCCCCTACTAGACCTTAGGAGGCCCTGCTACACCATAGAAGCTCTGGTCTCTTAGCACCAGCAGGTGGACCATACTGTAGGCCAGTGTGGGTTAACCGTGAAGGCCTGTCAACCACAATCCATACTGAAGTTCACCTCCAGTCTTGCGGGCAGGCCTACAAAGCAGCACACCCCTAGATCAGCAGAGACTTTGTCACTGAGGTCACAGGACCCTTGAGGCCAGTCCGCCTCACACATTGGTGCCTCCATTGGCCTTGTTCCAGCAGTAGTAGTGCAACTCACCAGGGATCAGCAACGCAGGATTTGCACACACACACCAAAGTAAGGGGCACATTTATGAGGGCCTTGCATCATGCTTGCACCACGGAAAGTGGTAAATGTATGACACAAATCTCCAAGTCTTATTTATGAAGCCACGCAAAGCCACTTTGCATGGCTTTGAATGGTTTCATAAATATGGCGGAAAGCAACACAGCGCAAATTGCTGTTTTGCCTTACTCTGCAAAAGAGAGGCGTTGCAGTGGGTGTTCCCACTCAACTCCCATGGGTTTATGAAGCATTCCCAGATTTACAAGGACTTGTAAACCTGGGACTGCATCAAAATCTTCCCAACGGAGGCACAAAAAAGAGAAATATCTTAATTTCTCTCCGTTTTCCTCTTTCTATATGTGCAGCACACATAGAAAGAGAAAGAAGCCTTTCAGGATTATTTTTGTGCAGGAAGGTGTCCCTTCCGGCACAAAAACAATCCTGCATGCAACGGAGGCACCCTTGCACCATGGTGCAAGGTTGCCTGAGTTGGCGCTTGGCTGACGAAACAGCACCAGCGCCCTGGGAAAGGATAGGAATGCACTGTATTGGATAAATACAGTGCCTTCTTGCCCTTTCCCTGCGATGCAGGGAAGCACAGCAAAATAACTTGCTGTGCTGCACTACCATTCCCGTAAATATGCCCCTAAGTTAGCAAACTGCATGGTCTCTCTGCTTCTTGCACAAGCACTTTTAACACGTGCTGCCTGCTTTGGGGCCACTGCAATAATGCAGCAATGCAGGACAAAATGATGTTGCAGTGTTGACTAAACTATGCAGCAAAGAATGGCTGCAGCGTAATGTGGTACATTTTCTGATACTTTGTTATTTTGAAATTTTTACACATATCACAGTCGCTGCAAAGCTTTCGCCACATTAATAGCAGTTTAACATACAAGTGCAGCAATGAGAATGGTGAACAGTCGACCTTTGTAAATGGCCCTCCACTTCACAGCAAAACAAGTCACATTGTTTTGATCCGTTTGAGCTCCAAACAATTTTTTAGTTAAAACCATCAGATTATACAGCAGATAATGTATTATATGGCAAATACAGCAGAGCTATAATTATGTGGAAAACATTTGCTAACTAGGATAGTTTGTCATTCATGTCTGAACTTCCCTCATGCAGTCTCTGTTGGGTGGTATTTCTAGACACCTACAGTGCTCGTGGAGAGACAAACGACAAAGGTGTCTAATAGTGATTGCAGAGGATAGTAGGCTGAAGGGGAGAAAATAACTGATTTGAGATAATCCGAGGACCACTACCTATTTCTGACTCTACCAATGTTTGAGTCTCATAATTTCAGAATTGATGCATCTGCAATTCTCATTGCTAACTAACTTAAGTAGTAATTACACAAACTACTAATATAATAGTTGTATCTCATTGATCTGACACTGCTAAAAGCATCTACATAACCAACAGGTCTGGGTTGTTTCAGGTGTATATATTAATTTGTGAGTGCTATGTCTAGATACAATAACAGGAAACTAAGAGGCATCTAATACAGGCTTCATGACATGTTGCGTGAAGCACATAAAAAAAGTAGGACTACAATGTTGCATTGACTGAGGGGCATAGGATGATGTAGTCAACAGTGCTCCCCAACACGTGGGGCCTCCTGTCATAGAATTTAAACCCACATTTTATGTTCAGAAATCATTAGAAAAAGGAAGGAGAAGTGCTGATGAAAGTAACTGCATGGCTCGGAGACAAATGGCTTATGATTCCACTTATAAGCTTATTTGGGACATTCTGTGATTGAAAATGTATCCCACATTTTAAATGTATTTTAATGTCAATAACTCATATATTAAACCTCAAATAAACGTGTATCTATTGGTTGCATTAAATAACGTTATAAGCTGTAACTGGTCAGTGAAATGCCAAACATACAAAAAATTGGCACGTTTTGTTCTTTCTAGCCACACCTCTGACTCCTCCCACTTACCTAATCCTCTGATTATTCCCGCCCCTGATGCTCCGCCCACAGTTCCCCTACTTTTTTTTCCCCACTTCGACCACTGGGTATACTTAATGCTTAAACTGGCAAGTGGCAGATACAAAATGTAAAATATTGTGAGGAAAGCTGGTGCACACATTGTCTGCCCACGGGAAATACAAAATGGAGTCATTTAATTGAAAGGGCTACCTCAGACATGGGCGAACTGAGACTTGAACTAACTCAAACTGGGGGGGGGGCTGAGAGCTAGCCTCCTGAGTCCACAGTGGATACCTCATACCAAGACATCTCTTTCACCCAAAGGAGGAGGGCCATGTCTCATGGAAACGACCACTCATGCTTCACACCGGGATGCTCTTCTTCTTGAATGACTATCGACATAGAACCTTTTTGCCCCATAGAAAGTGAATTCCCCTTGCCTGTGTGCCTTAACTCATTCACATGTAGTATGAAAATGCAAATGTGTGTGTGCACCTTGACGTATGCTGTAACAATGTATTAATCAATTGATATTTTGTTTTTGTACCTGTTTAAAGACCACTAAAGGCTGAGTAGTATTACAGACTTACATACATTTAAACAGGTCCATGTCTCTAGAATCCCCACGTGGTGCGGTCATAGCAGCGTGTCTTCGACTCATACAATTCAAATACCTCCATAGGGCATACTTTACCCGATATCGGCTCTGGTGCGCTGGGATGATTGTTTCTCCCTTTTGCCTCCGCTGCGGGTCGGCCGAGGGCACTTTCCTCCATACAGTTTGGGAATGCACAGTCCTGTCACGCTTTTGGCGTGGGGTGCTGACCTGCCTCGCTGAGGTCCTGGGCTGCGACATCCCATGATAACCGCGCTTGACCATGCTCCACATCAGGAAGGAATAGATATAAACGACACCTTCTATTTATAGGGCTTACCCTTGCTAAGTGTGATATTGCCAGGGCGTGGAAGGCGTCCTCCTCACCTTCGGTTGGGGTCTGGAAGCGTGGCCTTGATTTCTCCATGGGGTTCGAAATTCTAATCTTTAAAGCATGCGGATGCCCCCAGAAACACTACAAAATATGGAAACGGTGGGCCGACTACCGGGGTCTCTACCTTGAACCAGTTCCCCCGGCGCAACGTATTGAAGATTTGCCCTGTTGATCTCTTATTGGGTGTAGGCCCGGGGACCGATTGTATTTTTACTGTTCTATCACAAATGGAATTATTCGTAACTGAAAGATGTGTGAATCAGGCGATACTTTTGTTTTTGATTTTCAATATGCATTTGCTACAGATTTTGTCCTTTGTATCCCCATGTTTCAGATGGGCTCATTGTAAAACGTTGATATTTCTACTATTGTCTTACTATATGTACGATGTACTGCCCTGGTTCCTCCAGGGCTTTCTATCGTCTGTCAACAATAAAATCTGTTGTAAAAAAAACAAGTACATGTCATTTTGATCTGTGTAGTATGCTGCACATTTTTACTGAACCATTCTAAGCATAACTTAAATTATCACAGCAAAGAAAGAATTTTAGAAAATAGTAGAGCCAGCTCTTGCTGGTGCTTTTTGTATCAATTTGCCAGGTTTTTCTCACATTCTTCCCACCAGTAGCTTCTGGCACCTTCTCGTTCATCTTCCATGAGCTATCTAGAATTTTCTTTTACAGAACCTGGTGCATTGTGTGCCAGGAATCCTCTTCGCTAGGCGAACTGAAGAGCAATGAATTGGGCTCCACAGGTCAATCCCAGGTGATTCGGCTAGAAATTATAAGCATGTAGAACAGTGCTTAATTTGTAAAATATTAAGTGCCAGGGCTCTGACCAGGAGGCCACTGCAGCTTGCACCACCCATCGCCCTTATTATCGCTGCCAAAACAACTACTAATCATCTCTCTCACATGAAAATGCGACAGTTCAGATAATTCCAGGTCCCCAAAGCTAAAGGAATGGCTGGGGAGGAAGGTGTTAGTAATTTTATAATGTATATTGTTTTCCTAAATAACTGTGATACTGCTCATCTCTAAATTACATGAGCAGCGCCACCTTGTGGCAGACAGCCCTAAGTGTGGCGTTGACAATTAGGTGCCGGTGCCGAGCACCGGAAACCAATTAAGTGCCGGTGCTCAGCACCGGAAAGCTCCGGCTCAAATTAAGCACTGAAATTTAGATGAAGTCTAGCTGCACTTACTGTATTTCAATTGGTTGATTGAATTACCTTGCATTTGTCTGGAATATGTTAAAAGTGCACAAAAGGTCTTGTCTGGGTAGGGAAGAAGACAATGGTATATTATATTGGTTAGGTAGGGGGAAGTGGGAGCAGCCCAAAGACAGGGATTGTGTAATTGTAAATCTGTGGTTAAGAGCGAGCGGCTTCAGAAATAGAGCAGAAACAAGGAAAATATGCAGGAGTGCCAGAGCGTGAAACACAGACCCTTGAAAGATGAATGTGTGAGACAAAGAGGTCCTCTGAACCAGCCACCCTGGCTCCTTCACTAACCCTTCAGGCACACATCCAAAGGTCAGCCGAACGAAACAGGATTGTGAGTGTATGATACCTTTCCTCCCCTTCCACGAGATCAGTTAGAAAAAGAACCGTACCATTTTCTCTTTGCCCACATCCCCCCACCCACTGGATGAGCTGCAGGCATAAAGCTAGCAGATCCCTTTTTCCGTTGTCTGTGAGCATACAAAAATTGATAGAGTCTACGCATAGCAAGCTCCTACCGAAAGGGACTCCTAGACACATTACGTCCCGGCCAGTGCTTATTTTGTAGAAAACAAAATAACTGCTGGGGCTCTCGTCTTGAGGCCACTGCAGCTTGCATCACCCATTGCCCCTGCCAGCGCTGTCAAAGATAGTATCAACATAACTACTAACCACACACTCCTTCAGGTGGGACACTGTTCCTGGTGTAGGGTGCGGTATGTCACCCAATCTGAAAGAGGAGGTAAAGACTAGAATAGGGGAGAGGTAGAAAAAAGGGGGTGAAAAAGGGAGAGAGGCAGAGGTTCATCCCCAGTATCAAGGATCCAATCCCGAAGGGGAGGGCCAAGTCTTGCCTCTTAGTTGCCCTCACACACCCCAAAAGATGTCATGCTTCATCATCAGGTTTTTTGTTGTTCCTCGTCGAGATGACGCTGCAATGCCCGACGGGCCCCCGAAGGGTCTCTTTTACGGAGATCTTATAAAGAGAAAAGCCGTTTGGTGAGTGTGGGTGTGTGGGGGGGGGGAGGGATCCAGTGAGAAGTGGGGGTGAGGTGCGTGCGGAGGTGGATAAAATTACCTAGGGGTTTCCACTAGTGGGTTATTTATTTGTGTAGTACCCCTGGTAGGTGCACCTACCCTCGCCAGCGGCTGCCTGAGGCCCAGGACCAGGCACCCGTCATAACCTCCAAATGATACGGGCATAACCAGCGTCGCTTAGTCGTGGGACACATCTCCCATGTAGTGAGAGGGTACCGCTTGGACACATCTACTTACAGAGATTGTGGACCGCTCTAGGTATAACTTCCTAGGGTCCACCTCGAGCTACCTCACACAGCTATGGGTTACCACTACGGAACCCCTTTTCTTTCTGACATGCACTTTCACTTTCCTTTTTAGGTCCTGAAGAAATGCTACTGATCACTAGGATCAGAACATCCTACATACTAGGACATACATAGCGTGAAACATGTCGACCCCTAATGTTACACTGGCACATTATGCCTTGTTGTGACTCACTAACCCTTTGGTTTTTAACCTACCAGGGGTACCACACAAATAAATAACCCACTAGTGGAAACCCCTAGGTAATTTTATCCACCTCCGCACGCACCTCACCCCCACTTCTCACTGGATCCCTTGCCCCCCCACACAGCCACACTCACCAAACTGCTTTTCTCTTTATAAGATCTCCATAAAAGAGACCCTTCGGGGGCCCGTCGGGCATTTCAGCGCCGGCCCGACGAGGAGCAACAAAAAGCCCGATGATGAAGCATGACATCCTTCGGGGTGTGTGAGGGCAACTAAAAGGCAAGACTTGGCCCTCCCCTTCGGGATTGGATCCTTGATACTGGGGATGAACCTCTGCCTCTCTCCCTTTTTCACCCCCTTTTTTCTACCTCTCCCCTATTCTAGTCTTTACCTCCTCTTTCAGATTGGGTGACATACCGCACCCTACACCAGGAACAGTGTCCCTTATGATCTAGCTAACAATTCAGACTACTTCAGGCCCCATAGCTATATGAATGACATGGGCAGCAGGTATTAGTCATCTGTTAAGTATGGCTATCACAGAGCCTATATAACACAAAAATGGTGTGGTAACCTTACATCAGAAGCCTCTGGAGGAAATGTACCAGAAGCCTGGATGTATGGGTCCAATATTTTTCTTATGCACAGAACAGAATTATGTTTGTGTGTCCTCTACTGAGAATGGAAATGCCAAGAATTGGACGAGGTGGGCTCACTCATGTAATGTGACATGCTTCATCATAGGCCACCTCGTTCCACCCTGGTAGGATAATACAACCAGGGCGGACGCAACTTCGGGTTGGGCTGTTCAGAGGGAGTTCTTAGATATTCTTCTCTTTTCTGGATAACAAGGGTTAAGTTGCTAACTAAAAATACCTCATACATCAGCTTTGTCTGAAAGCAGAAATCCCAGCTATAGGATTAAGTAGGAAGGCAGGGAAGGTGGTGGGAGGTTGGTCAAGGATGGTAGGTAAACTTTTAGTTTTTTGTTAACCTTTGTGAAAAGGATACATAACAGAGGATGTTATGTAGAGCTCCCCCATTACCCCTTTGTTACTGTGTAGCAGTTGTAAGCAGGGTCAAATGATTTTGGGAGCCACACATAACATAAAATAATAGATGGGCAAAAAGTGAATTACAGGGAGAATTTTCATCTCGGGGTTCTGAGTGACATCATAGACAACTTGAGCTTCGCTCTCGTTGTCTATTTGATGTCACTAGGAAACACTTGTTGACAAAAATCCCCATAATTCACGGTTACCCATCAAGCAAAAAAAGTTTAACAATCCTAAAAACAGGCTAGATACTGAACAGTGGACACTCATTTTACAATAGCATGAGGAGGCCCATAAAAGCAAGCAGAAATTCCAAGACTGTGGTATGAAAAATACCGAGGAGAAGCTGGTATAACACATAAATCACTTCAAGGACGGACAGAGTTGGGGCGTGTATGCCTATTCCTCCACCCCCCTCCCTATTGCCACAGATCACTGATCCAAAAGAAAAAGAGGAGGAGAGCGAAGATCAAAGGTAGAAGGACTTGCTAGATGTTTTCCCCAAGCCATCTGAAGAGGTCGGGGGTGCAGCCGCTGATGTACCTGAAAATGGAGCAACACTTGCGGGACAGCCGGCGGATGCAGTACAAGGAGGTAACACACAAGCAAGTGCAGCAATGTGACTGACTGCGGCAAAGTATACTAGCAGAGGTGAGTGAGTGACCAGACAAGACACAGATTCCACTACTGTGCAAGTACATTCTGTCGCAGTGCGTTCCATCGCAGACCCACATTCACTACAGAAAGTTTAAGAAGAACAGAAAGTGGACTGGCTAGGAGAGGCTTTTCCTCCCCTCATCCAAGTGACACAAATAACTGAGCAATACATATTATTTCATCTAAAGTAGAGGAAATTTGACGGCCCTAGGAATTGATCAGCACTTCCACTGTGCTTTCTACCCTGAATCAGTGGGAAAGGAGGAGCAAAAATAATGGTACCCTCAAGAATAAAATAGCTAAGATATGTTGTGAGACATAACTTAAATGGCCCATGCTCTTAGCATTATGGTCCTCTATGAAACAGAAAACCAAGCTGAGCCCATACGAAATAGCTATGAGGTGTCCTATGATGTTGCCCTCAAACCTTCCCATCTCTTCTGCAAAGTCATACTTACAACTGAATGATGATGCAGTCTTACAATATTGCAGAATGCTTATAGTGTCTTTACAGTTTCTGTTCTCAGGTTCAAGCTGCGTTACCTGAGTGCCAAACTAAATCCTGACATTCCCTTAAGCTTTGCAATTGTATTTTCATGTGTGTGCATTTAATCATTAGAGAGAAGTTCTCTAGGCAACCCAGGTGGCATAGCCCCTATCAAGTCCTGCTCATCATTATAAACACAGTCAAGTGTTGTGGTCTAGATGCAAGCAGCCACCACTCTCAGTGCAAGCGTGCTGCAACTCCCCAAAATGACTGCCCATTGTTGCCTGCTTCTGGACGTGCATCAAGCCCCAGACCAGGGCTCTCTGCCAGGGTGTTCCTGTTGCTGATTTGCCACTTCCTGGTGGTTCAGATCTCCAGTGTCCACCTTCCTCATCTGCAACTCTACAGTGTCAGGTCTCAAGACATGTCTGGACAGAGGAGACTCGAAACTTGGAAGAGATGACACCAAAGACAGCTTTCTCCTTTATCTAAGTTCCTGCCTTGTTACTGTCTTGTTTGTTTCTCTCCTTGCCTAGGCCTCCTCTCTCACAGTGCAGCATGGGCATGTCATCTTCAGCTCCGGAGCAGGGTGTGCATTATGCTGGGGGCTAGTTACAGCTGCCCCTCTGCTTGCACCGAGTAAGTACCACAATCTGTTGTTACCTTTGAGTCAAATTCCTAACTCCTTTTGTCAACCCTTTAGTGATTGTGTTCTCTCACCCATAGGTGGAGATATTGATATTGACCTTTTTGAGACGATGTGCCTCCAAAATGTATTCCGAGTTTTCCAAACACCAGTTTATGGGACTGTGTCTCTCTGTCTCTCTCTCTCAATCACTACCCCGTTTTCCCCATAGCCTGGGTCAATGTTAACAACCTTGTCCAGTATAAAGATTTAAGTTGACGTGTAGAGGGAGACAGAAGGATTGGTGTTGACATCCACACTCTTGAATTGCGTTGTTCGTGACACATACCTACTCAAGGCTGTGCTTATCAACCTGAATTTTTATCACCTCCAACTGAGGTAAGAGGCTGTCTCCTGAATACTGGATCATTCTGTGGGTCTGGCCTAATAATGGTGCCTTCAGACTCTGGCTTTTGGTGCGATACTTCATTGTTGTAGAATGGTGAGTTATCAGGAAACCTAACTGTACTAAACCCATCTTTGAGTGAGCCCCCGCTCTGTTTATGAAAGTAAATCCTGCTGGAAAAATACTGCCAAAGGATTACTCTATCTTCCTAACGGATCTGCACAAATTACTGCACTCATTTGCCAGATGGCATGGGGGAAGTGTACCTTTGATGGAAGTGACCATTAGCAAAAAATAAACTTTCCTTGATCTATTGTCCTATTACAGGCACAGACTGCTTGAATGTACCTGCATCCCTCCAGTCTTTCCAAGGCCTTGAAACATATAGCAATGTCCTTGGTGGTTGCAGACCTGATGTCATTCACCTTGCCCTTTCAGAACGGGTGTTAGTTTGTGAGCACTGCAAAGCAGGAAAACAGAGTGGTTATCTAGGAGGAATACACAAAGCCCAACTGTCTTCTACACCCAGTCATGCAACCCAGTGACAGACTGAAGGCACTTAATGGCTAAGGCAGGAAAAAGCCAACTTTCTAAAAGTGGCATTTTTAAAAATTATAATTTAAAGTTACCTAAAGAAAGAATTTTTAGTTACAATTCTTTAGACTCCAAAGTTGACTTGTCTACCTGTTCCCAATTGGGAATTACAGCTTATTAAATATAATAAGGTAATTTCAATGTTATCCTATGGGAGAGGTGGCCCTTGCAGTAGTGAAAAATGAATGTATGAGTTTTTCACCACCAGAACATGTAAAACTTAAATGCACTTGTCCAGCTTTAAGAATACTGTTAGAAATGGGGTCTCTAGTAGGCAATGGTTTGCATCCTGTCCAAGTAGGGACCCTCACTCTAGTCAGGGTAAGTTACACCCTCAGAATAACCCATTCCCACCCCCTTGTTGGCTTACAAAAGCAGTCAGGCTTTTCCCCAGAGGCAATGTGTAAAGTATTTGTAGGCACACAAAGTAATATAGTGAAAATACCACAAAAGGACTCCACACTAGTTTAGAAAAATAGCCAATACTTATCGGATTATAACAAGACAAAAACCACAAAAATCCAACATACACAACTCAAGATATGAATTTTCAAAGTTATAGTTCTTAGAACTTAATGGTTGCTCTTGACCAGGACAAAGTACCTTAGCTGCGTCAAAAATCAAAGACGATGCATGGCGCAGGAGAGGTGAGGCATCGAAAAATAAGGTGATGTGGCGGTTCCTTACTGCTATGCAGGTCGTTGGCATGTTGGTGCTCAGGACAGGGCATTATGAAGAGGAGGTGATGTGCCACTGTAGGTCGTGATGCGTCGATTCCACAGTGTTGAAGCAGGTGCATCACGGACTTTGGTGATGCAGTGCTCGAGACTCACGGAGTGGCGGTTCTTCGGAGGTGCTGCGGAAAAATGTCAGGGCCGGCGTTGAAAACTTCGGTCGATGCGTCGAGCGGGGACCACGCTTTGGTGCAGGCTGCAGCGATGTGTCCAGTATTGTGATGATGCGCCGGTTCCGGAATGACGCTTGGAGTCGATGCATGGCTTTTCTTCTCTTCAGCACCAGAACTCACTTCCAAGGGTCCAGGAACTGAATTTGACACCACTTTGCAGAGTAGAGCCCTCAGCAGAGGAGCCCAGGTGCTTGGTAGAAGCCTTTTATTGCCCTGAGACTTCCAACAGGAGGCAAGCTTACCTCAAACCCTTGGAGAACCTCAAAAAGCAGGATGTAGAAAGCAAAGTCCAGTCCATTCACTCCCAGGACAGAAGCAGCAAGCAGTAGGCCAATACAACAAAGCAAACAGCAAAGTGGCAGTCCCTCCTGACAGCAAGACAACGTCTCTTCCAGGCAGAATCTCCTCAATCCAGAACTGATCTGAGTATATGGTGCAAGAGGTCCAGTACTTATACCCATTGAAGCCTTTGAAGTAGGCAAACTTCAAAGAATAGTTCAAGTAAGAAAATGCCACCTTTCACACACACAAGGAGATGATGGACGGAGCGCTGAAACTTTTCATACACTCACCCCCAGTCACAGATCTGGGTTGAATCCATCACCATTCTTTAGTTCACTTCACCACCTCAGTTCAGACCCAGCTATATGCAAATCAGCCTTGACCCTGTGCCGATGGGAACAGTCCAGCCCGAACTGCCAAGCCAGGTCTTCCCTGAACCGGAAACAAGCATCCTGGGACTGGTTTCGGGGTAACACCCCTCACCAGCCAGGCTAGCTTGAATCCAGTGGCAAAGTGAGCAAGAGACCCACATCTGGGCATACCCTGCCAACTTAGGGCGAACAAAGCAAACACAAAGAGATGATGGATGGAACGCTGAAACTTTTCAGACACTCACCCCCAGTCAGAGATCTGGGTTGAATCCATCATCATTCTTTAGCTCACTTCGCAACCTCAGTTCAGACCCAGCTAAATGCAAATCAGTCTTGACCCTGTGCCTCATGGGAACAGTCCAGTCCAAACTGCCAAGCCAGGTCTTCCCTGAACCGGAAACAAGCATCCTGGGACCGGATTCGGGGTAATACCCCTCATCAGCCAGGCTAGCTTGAATCCAGTGGCAAAGGGAGCAAGGGACCCACGTCTGGGCATACCCTGCCAACTTAGGGGGAACAAAGCAAGCACAAGGAGATGATGGACGGAGCGCTGAAACTTTTCAGACACTTACTCCCAGTCACTGAACTGGGGTGGCGAAGTGAGCTAAAGAATGATGAAGGATTCAACCCAGATCTGTGACTGGGGATGAGTGTCTGAAAAGTTTCAGCGCTCTGTTCATCTTCTCTTTTTGTTAACTTTCTAAAAGTGGCATTTTCAGACCTGCAATTTAAAAACCAACTTCACTAAAAGATGTCTTTTTAGATTGGGAGTCCAGAGACACCAAAATCCAATTTTCTATCACCTCCCAATTGGAAGATACACTTGCTAGATGTTACATGGCAGCTCCAATGCTAACCTAAGGGAGGGTTAGGCCAGGCTGTAGTGAAAACGAAATTAGCTGTATTTCACTACCAGGACATGAAAAACACAACAGCACATGTCCTACCTTATAAATACACTGCACCCTCCACCTGAGGCTACTTTGGGCCTACCTTAGAGGTGCCTTACATGTAATAAAAGGAAAGGTTTGGGTCTGACAAGTGGGCACACTTGCCAGGTCAACTGAAAGTTTAAAATTGCACACACAAACACTGCAGTGTCAGGCCTGAGACATGTTTGCAGGGCTACTCGTGTGGGTGGCACAATCAGGGCTGCAGGCCAATAAGTAGCATTTGACTTACAGGCCCTGGGCACACCGGGTGCACTGTACTAGGGACTCACTAGTAAATCAAATAGGCCAATCATGGAGAAAACAATTACCATTACATGTTAGACAGGGAGCACTAGCACTTTAGCACTGGTCAACAGTAGTTAAAGAACCCAGAGTCCTAAAGCCATCCAAAATGAAATCCAGCACACAGTCAAAAACAGAAGGTCAGAGGCAAACAGACAGGGGAAACCACACCAAAAGATGTCAGGTCTAACAAATACACTGAGCCCTTCCCACTGGACTGCCAAGGGCCTACCCTAGGGGTGATGTTTATGTATTAAAAATGAAGGTTTGGGCTTGGGAAAAGGTTTATTTTGCCAGGTCAACATTGCAGGCTGCAATGGAAGACTTTAGACATGTTTAAAGGGCTACTTGGGTGGGTGGTACAATCAGTGCTGCAGGCCTGCTAGGAACATTGAATTTACAGGCCCTGTGCACAGGTGATGTTACTTTACTAGAGACTTACAAGCAAACTAAATTTGCCAATGGGTAGAAGCCAATCCTACCATGTGTTTAAAGGAGACAGCACAAGCACTTTAGAACTAGTTAACAGTGGTAAAGTGTGCAGAGTCCCGAAAGCCAACAAAGACGGGTTCAGAAAACAGGAGTGTGAAGGCAAATAGTTTGGGGATAAACCTGCAGAAAAGACCAAGTCCAACACATGTGTTACCGCTTTCATTCAATTTCACGGAGTAAAAAGTGTGGGAACGAAGCACCGAAATATATGGACGTTAGTATGATATGCTTTCCCTGATCAAGGGTGAGGCTCTGGCCCCTTGAAATTACATTTTATATTTTTTTTTTTATTTGCCTGCTTATTTTGTGTGCTTTCTCAAATGTTGTGCATTAAACTCATGTTAGACTTCTATGTGCTATCACCAGTGTTGTTTTTTCTTTTACGTCCCTTCCCTTTTTTGTTTCCCTTTCCTTTTGTACTTACCTTCCTGAGTCTCCTCCCACTCACTAAAGGTCACTTATGTGGAACAAATTCCACATATTAAGAGGGGTCTTGTGAAAACTTAGATATCAGCATGACTATTACTAGTCTACTTTTGATTTGCCAGGTGTTTATTCAAGAATACATCAATTTTGTAATTCTGATAATGCTTGCCTATTAATTTTACATTTATGTTTGATTCGTTTATTTTTAAAAAACTATGTATAAAATGTTTAGGAAAAAATCTTTAAATAGTACAGCCATTTTATCAAAAACAGAGGCAGAAAATGCACTGCTTTTGTAAGTTATCGGAACTCATTTTCTGAGCAGCTCGGGCAAACATGCAATGCTGCACAGGGGAAAGGGATCGAAGCAGCTCTAACAGAACAGGTCTCTTCAACCAGACAAGGCCTTCAGTCCCTGGGATTACATGTGCCTCTGGGATAGGGCAGTGATTCCTCAACCACTTCACTTCTAAACAAATTGCATTGTAACTGCATTTATATAGGATTTACTAAACCTAATGAGACGCTATAGTTCTTTATGCAGGGCAGAACACTGCTCGGAATCCAAGGTAAATTGTTAGTCCACTGTTATTAGTTATTGTTGGTTGTTGGATTAGTCTTGCACCCTCAAGCAAACTATTACATTTAATGACGTCAGTTTCTTTGTGGTAGATTAAATTAACAGGATTTAGAGGCGATCATGAGCTGGAGGAGGGGTGTGCGAGCTCATGCAGAAGGAAGGCGGGGCTAAGAGATGAGCTAGAGGAGATCAGGCCCTGCTATGTTGCAGGGGCAGGACTTTCAAAGACGCAGAGGTTCGACCTTTGAAATGGGTATTAGGCAATTTGCAAAAATGCATTATTAGAGGTTACAGTAAACATGCATGTGACTTAGAGTAGGCTGGGATCAGTGAGAAAATGCAGAAAATGGATGGAAAGGAGAGGGCCATTCGAGAGGTAACAATCAGAAGCTCAAGATAAAGATGAGTGTTTCATGCAGGGTTTTAGGAATAAAGAAAACTCTTTTTGAGATAGCGGGCAACACGGGGATGTAAAGCTATAGAGAGAACCTGTATTATTTGCTTAGTAGTGATATAGTTTGTACTTTTGATAGGCACTAGAATCGGGCGAACAGTCTGTCCAATGCTAGGCTACTGGTAGACTACTGCTCCAGCAAGGTCATCTGATCAACTCAGGGGTTGGAAGCGTAAAGTAATTGTTTGACGCATAGGTAGAGAAATATGGAAAGCTTTAAGCTGTGCCCACACATAAGTAGAAACCTCAGATCAAAGCAATGTATGAAAATAGATGGATAAATAAAGCAAATATTGAAGAGAAGATTCTGCACGTGCTGGAGTGGCTGTTGGGATCTTCATCCTCACGTTTGCCTCAGAGTATTAATTATAAAAGCAAAGTGGCATCCATTTGGATGCATCTAGTTTTACGTGGCACAAGATGGAGGGTGAGGACAGCTTACCCACACAGCAGGTATCGCTTGCGTTTACGGTGGCTAAGATCCAGACATCGAGGTGAGGATGACGGTGAAAGGGCTCCCTTTACAAATTAAATAAAGGATTAGTTAGAAAGGGACTGATGATTACACTTCCTGACTAGCTTAGTATGAACATAAACAGATGAATTATAATTTTGACGGTGATGTCTTTTTATTTTATTAACCCACTGAAAAACATAGCTGCTAAGCACCCTGCTCAACTACAAGCACTGTTCAACAGATGTTTCTACATTTGTGGAGGCCCTGACAGTCCCGTAGTATGTGTATCATGGACCCTAATGCAAAAAAGGAAAATAACCGCAGTCCTGGCTCGTTTCAGTCGGGGAAATAAAATCACATTTCATGGGTCGGGCCCCCTTGCACCATTGGCACCTGCTATTGATAGCCCTGTCTCTGCTCTGAGTGGGCTCTTGCCCTTGTGACGCAGCCATTGGGGATGGGATTCAAACCTCATCTGCGTTACAGACTTAGATATGAGCATAGCTATCCCTGATCCAAAGAGGCCAACAGAATCTCTGTCATGCAGAAGGGGAGTTATTGGCTCAGTCTTCCCATAATCTCCCTATTCCTCAACTGACAAGTAACCTCTGACCTACCACACCACCAGAGAGGTATATATAGTGCATAGAGTCCCGCTGGCTGTCGATCACATCGAACCGGAACACAAGCAACCTCTAACCAGTTTCAGCCTACAAGGACTGCTTCAGTATGGTGCAGACAGAGCTTTAAGTGAGATGGAAAAACGAGGGGTGGGGGCTCTCAAAGAGGCGTGGTCGCTGTAGTCAGGATGTGGCTTAAAACACAAAAGCTTTGAATCTGTGCTTCGCGTAGTGTGCCACCTGACTGGTAGTTTGCTACTTCTGTCATTGCATCCATATATATGATACAACAAATAACATTACACCTACAACGAGCCAGGAGTATTGGCTTTGCCAATAGTTGTTAGTTGCATAAGATAAATAAGCAACAACTATGGCTTAGTTGTATAGAATATTGAAAATTATTCAATTCTGAAATGAAGAGACTGTGAAAGAACTATAACAAGCCTCTTTGAAGTTATATCAAAGGCAGTGAATGGTGGTACTGATGCAGAGTTAAGATTTTTTTTTTCACCCTGAGGGTGAGGGCAGAAATGGAGATCCCAGTAGGGACCCGTCTCAGCACCTGCTTTTAGACCTGCCAGTGCTGAGCACCGTCAGGACCAGGCCTGCTTAAAGCTCTGGGTGAAGATATATTACAGTGCCATAGAGAGCATGGGACCAGCGTCGGGGCATACCAGCCGCACTATGTCTTAAGTTTTGGTTAAGTTAAACTTAAGTTAGGATTTTGTCTTAAGACCAAAACTTAACACTAAATCCTAACTTTACTACTCCTGAATGCCTTTTGTGAATACCGAAAGTCGTAAAGTTAGGCTTTTGTCTCAGATTACTTTTGTGAATCGGGCCCTTAGAGCGTCACACTGAGGAATACAGCACAAAACTGTAGAATGAGAAACATGGCACACAGAGTGACATCTGAAGCATCTATGGAGCTGAAGGGTCGATTCACGTGCATCTGACACCAGCACTCGGCTCCCATGAAAGAGACCATTAATAGAGTGCGCCATTTACAAAACTTCGACAGCACTGTGAGCCACACAAGGGACTTTGGCACCTCTGAGTATGCCATGCACAGCACTTCGATAGGCCTTTGTTCCTGCACACAAGACTTGAGTAGCTCGGAGTGTGCCCTGCATAGCACCTGTACTCTGTACGTACATGCATAAACTATAAAGCTGTGTAA
Organism: Triturus cristatus; assembly: GCF_964204655.1. Lineage (NCBI taxonomy): Eukaryota > Metazoa > Chordata > Amphibia > Caudata > Salamandridae > Triturus > Triturus cristatus. The sequence continues at coordinate 1,114,680,165 of NC_140585.1, forward strand.
GAACCATAGAGAGAATTTCTGCAGCACTATGTGAGCCTTGCACAGCACTTCGGCAGCACTTTGTGTATCATACATGGCATTTTGGCAGCTTTGTCTGTACCACACAAAGCATTTTGATGCAATGTGTATGCCATACACAACACATCGACAGCTGTGATTGTGACATACAGGGCACATCAGCAGTTCAATGTATGCAATGCATGGCACTTGAACGGCTGGGTGTGCCATGCTCAGAACACCTGCTGCTCTTTGTGCCATGCACATTACACCATCAAAGCTGTGCTTTCATAGTGCCCGGACACTCCCAACCGTGGCCACGCCCTACAACTGAACTGAAACAGCATTACTCAGACATGACGAACATTAAAAATCACAGCGCAGATGTAAACAGTTACAGAAATTAACAAGATGAGCACATTACAGTATGTGTTGAACAACCTACAATTAACGCATCTAAACAACTGGGCACTCAATAGTGATGATAGTAGCATGCGTATATATAAAAAAGAGGCATTCCCTGAGATGTCCTATCACTAAGGAATGAACTTTCATTCCTACTGCTCGCCTGCCCAGACCACACAGGTGAGACCACCTGTTTCCCTGACGGGAGGTCCCAAATCTTTGGGCTATGACTACCTACCATGGTCCCACCGCCCCGCACAATGCTGCCAAAGGAGCTAGAGGCTGTGAGAGCAGGGGCTAGAACCCCCGGCCCAACACTGGTTAATTGTAAGACTGTGTCCCCCAGCTGGTGTGAATGTCCCCTGCAGAATAAGGATTCCTAACCATCCCCTCAGTGCTGCCCTAGGAAGCATTTGGCAGGAAAGCCTCTAGCCCTGGGAGGCCTCCATGTTGCTTGCAGCTAATCCGCCACCCCTTAAGTGGCCTGGGGGTGTGGGTAACCGTGTAATCCCTCCAGCAGTGCCTGGAAAGTACGGGTATGATGCCGGATCCCGGTTGCAGCCATTATTTCAGGGCTGGATCTGGCCGACCGTGGGAAACATGATGAATTTGTCCTATTGCCATTTTCAGACACTTGCACATCATTCAGTAGCGCCCACACATTATCTAAGGTCCATTCAAAGCAGCAACTTTGAGGCAGCAAGGGGGTGCTTTCTTACTACACCATTCAGCTAGGACCAAAACAAAGACCTGATTTAAAGGACCATTATGCCTCCGATGAGTGATTATACAAATATTGATTTGAATGGCACCTACTATTGTTTTAATCTAATTCTGTTATAGCGCTACTCAACCCTGTGCAGGGTGTCTGAGGGCTTTTCATCACACACAGGGGCACAATAAAATATTCAAGTGTGTGACTCTATGTACAGGAAATGTTATTCAAGACAGTGAGAGTTCTAAGGTGTAGGAATCGCATATCATCTATACTTGTAGACATTATATGTTAAGAGTGAATGGTCCGAGGAGGAGCCAAGATGGCGACCGGGACGGCAGCGTAGATTCCCGGCTCCGTGAACCTCCGCATCCCGCACGGATATCCTGCATGAGATCCTTATTCTGCGCTACGAGATCGTGTTCGTGAACGAAAGTGGCAACCGATTGTGTGACTCCGAGGTCTCTGACTGCCGTACGACCGGAGAAATCAGCGGTTGAACTTTGCGGCCCGTGCGGTCCCGAAGCCGGGACCTCGAGTGGACGCCTTGGCCGGGTGGCAGTTGAACAACAGCGGCCTGTGGTGACTGGGTGGAGTCGGTCCACCGGAGTGGAGCTCCCTTCGGCCTGCATTTTGCTGCGGCCGCTCCCCCCTGCTGAACGTTGCGGACTGAGGACATGCCCGGGTGTGCAATTCTCGGACTCCGTGGCGTTTGCCCCTGCCTTTGATGGTGAGCTGCCCAGACGCCGTCCCTGGCTCGCCCTGATCCTTGCGGGCTGCTCCCGGCTTTTCGCGGGAGCTGGTCCGTGGCGGAGACGACTGTTGCCCGTGACCGCGCAACGGCTGAATCTGTGCCTGCCCCAGGATCCCTGTCTTCAGCGACGTGGACCTTGAGGAGTTGTTCCCGGGGTCCTGGCCCAACTACGAGTCGGGCCTTCCCAGCGGCCATTTTGTCGCGATGCAGCCTACCATCCTGTCCGCTGGGACGCAACGAGACTGGGGGTGTGTGACTTTCGGGAGTGTGGCGGAGCGATCGGAGGGAGCTGCTCTGGGATACGGCGACCTCCTGGAGGCCCTTGGTGCCCTTCATTACTCCTTGGCTCATGGCGCCGGGGTCCTGGAGGGGAAGCTAGATGTTGTGGTAACAGCGTTGGGACAGTGGCGGCATGCTGGTCCACAGGTACACAGTGGCTTTCCACACTGCACACAAGAGGAAGATGTTGCGGCCCCCCCCGCGATTAGTGTACAGCCGTACACTCCGGACAATATGCTACCGTGTGGTCGGCTAACTGTGGACTTGATTTGTTCAGGAGGTATCGGACCTGAGCGGAAGATGGTGGCCTTGTCCCGTGTGCGGTCTCCGGCGGCCCAGGGACAATTCCAGCAACGTGTGTCTCATTTGGCTGATTCAGCCTGTCTGGACCTTGTGTGCAGTGCAGATCCTGGGGCGACACTGGAAAAGACGCCCCTCCATGAAGCGGTCTGTGCGGATGCTCAGAGACTTCCACCCCATCTGTGTGCGGCGCTTCCCGACTGTTTTTGGACACTCCTGTACCTTGGGACATCGGACATGGTGCTGGGTCGAGGGACAGACATGGGCAGAATCGCAAAAAGCGGTCAAGGCTGAGGCTGATCCTTCGGGGGTGGTCACTTAGTAGACAGGCGGACTCATGGTTGCGCGCTCTCGTGGTTATTCGCATGGTTGGTGTATAATGCTCCCCATTCCCCCCCCCCTTTTTTTTTTTTTTTTGATATGGTCGATTTGGTGCTGCTAATCGTTTGCTGGGGGGAGACTTCACCGTGCGGGAGGGAGAAGCCGGGGGTATGTTTTTAAGGCCCTCCTCCAGTTTATTATATCCTTTCCGCCCCCCCGTCTGGGGGGGCTCTTTCTCACTCTCTTTTTCCCTGTCTCTTCTATATTTCGGGTCTAGTTCCAGGGCGACAGGCACACTGCTGGGGGGTGGGGCCATACTCATTCGCAGAGGTGCAGGGTGGGGGGATGGGGGAGGGGACGCTTTAGTCTTTATCTCTTTTTCCATGGCCTCCGTTTTCTTTTCTGTTTCTTTTTGCTTTCTTTTTCTGGGATCAGTGCGATACACCACCCTGATTGTGAATCGTTTGCTCTTCATGTGTGCCACAGTTTACGGGGGGTTCGCTGGGCTTGAGGTATGGGGACCTGTAGGCGCAACTATCTTTGATATTTCTCCTCATCCGTACTTTCCCGCGCCTGCGCCATTGATTTAATGTAGTGCTGCTTATTGGTTACGTCTCTTATCCTTGCCCCTTCTCGCTGTTGGGAAATTGTTTGGCACCTGATCCTACTGTTTTGTCTTATCATAAAATGGAAAACCCTTTCTCTCCTGGTGTCCTACCTGCGCGGCTCATTGGCCGGACTATATTGGATTGAAGACTTTGCTCTCCGAGGTGCCGCCTGTGTTGACATTTGCTATTATTATCCTGGTTACTTAGCGGCCGGCCCCGGGGGGTTGTAGGCCCATACGTGTAAATGATTGAAACATTAATAAAGGTTTTTCAAAAAAAAAAAAAAAAAAAAAAAAAAAAGAGTGAATGGTCCAGAGAAACCAAAGTCAGGATATAAAACCTAACGCAGTGATTGTGGTTATATGTACTAACAAGACTTTATTACTCTTGGAAAGAACACTTCTTTGCAATCTCAGAATCACAACAGAGTGAGAAAGGCCAATAAGGATCTAAACCCATGACCTACAGTTCCCATGCAGTTTCTTGATGCCGGTAAACAGAGCACTGTGCTATATTAGAAGGCTTGCAACTTATGAACTGGAAGTAACATAATGATATCAGTGCCAGAAGCAGTATCCAACATATCTATATAAATAAAGTACACATCTCTGATCTGCATCCTACACAATATGCTTTTCAGCAGCTACATTAACCCTCTATGCTACTTTATGAGTCAAAACTGTGATTAGACAAAACACAGAACTCTCCCAGAAATGTATTAACCACTAGAGTTATCTTCAGTGTTCTCTGCAGCAGGTGTCTTAACCCTATCAAATATTTTAAAATATAGCCTTTTATGGATTACCAGAGTATTTTTTTCCCAATTGCAGCACTGATCCCAGCTGTGTATTCAAAGTAACCAATCGGGCTTGCATTCAAAGTAGTCTTTCCCAAAGTAGTTTTTCCTGCATCGCCGCAGTACATTTAAAGTACAAAATCCCAGATGCGCATTCAAAGCAAATCAACATCTGTGTATTCAAAATACAACACCCCAGTGGTGCATTCAAAGTATGCGCATGTTAGCCGCGTATTCAAAGTGCACCACCCCAGCGGTGCATTCAAACTCCCACTGTGTACTTACAGTATATCATCCCAGTTTTGCATTCAAAGTATACCATTCCTGCTATACAATTCAAAGTAACCCATTTAAAGTCCAACTGCGAAACTCACAGTACGCTATTGCAACTGTGCATTTACAGCAATATTACCAATTTAGAGTAAGCTATCCAAGCTGTGCCTATAAAGCATACTGTTTCCGCTTTGTATTCAGGGTAAAAGGTCCCGGGTGTGCATTCAAAGTATGCAAGCTATGCTCTCCATTCAAATTACACCATCACAGCTGTGCAAAAGCATCCCCCGAGCTGTGCATTCAAAGTACACCATCTCTGCTGTGCAATTCAGAGCACAGCATCCCAGGGTGCATGAAAGTATACATCCCAAATGTGAAATCCATATCACGCTAATGCAGATGCGCATTTAAAGTAACCATCCTAGCTGTGCATTTCAACGTATGGCAGGCATCCCAGCTGTACATTTAAAGTATGACATCACTGCTACGTAAATTAAAGTATCCTACTGCGGCAGTGCATGTAAAGTAACCATCCCAGTTGTGCATGTAATGTGTACAGTCCCAGCTGCGCCTTAAAGTGCACCACCACAGCTGTACACTGAAGAACACCCCCACAGCTGTCAATTCCAAATATGTCACTGCTACTGTACATTCAAAGTGCACTATCCTAGTCTTGCATTTGAATACCAGCTGTGCTTTCAAAGTGCATCGTTCCTCTGTGCATTTAAAGAATACCTATCGCCCTCACAGTGCATTTAAAGGCCCCCTATTCTATATGTGCATCCAAAGTACACTCTCCCAGTCATACATTCAAAGTAAACCATCCCAGCTATGCATTCATAGCAGCCCGCCCCACAGTATATTTAAAAATAAAGCATCTTGATGTGCAATTTAACGTGCACCAGTGTCAAAGGATGCCACTGCAGCTGTGACCTTAAAGTACATCACCCCGGAAATGTATTAAAGGTACAAAGTACCACGAGGGCCTTCAGATCATACTGTTCCTGCTCTGCATTCACGTACATCGCTCCAACTGTGCATTATAGGTACAAAGTAACAGGTGTGTTTTCAAAGTACATATTCTCTGTTCTGCATTCAAAGTAACCACTCCAACAGTGCAATAAAGTTACAAAGTATCAGGTGAGTTTTCAACGTATAGGATCCCTGCTCTGCATTTTAAGAGCACCAGCCCAACTGTGCATTTAATGTACACTACTCGATGTGCGTTTCAAGTGTACTGCCCCTGACGTGTATTCATAGTGTTCCATCTTCGCTGTGCATCTTTAGTACCACATCCCAGCTGTCATTCTAAAGTATCTCGCCCCTCTGTGCATTCAAAGAATGTCATCTCTACAGGTCATTAAAGTACACTAACCCAGCTGTGCATTCACAGCGCCCCCACACCTCTGCATTGAATCACCCGATCGCTGCCATGCATTCAAAACACGCCACCCCCAGCTGCGCAGGGTGTTCCCTCGGACGGACAGTGCCTTCGGGTGCATGACGTGCAGGCCTGAGAGGGGCTGCTGCTGGGGCGGGTTCTCCTCTGTACATTCGACTGGAAGGGTGCTGCCTCCTCAGGACACCTCTCCCTACCTCGGCCTCCGTGGAGGCGCCCAGGCCCCAGTCATACACACCGTCTAGGCGGCCCAGTCCTGTAAGGCCTTCAACACATCGCCCTCACCCACAAGGGCTGGCCGCAGCAGGCCCCACGGAGTACTGTTGCTGTGGTATTATAGCACATAAAGCCCGTTTTTATTATTTTGTATTTATATAAAAATCAAACGTGACCAAGGCCTGGATCTCGGCCTCTAAAGTGGAAGCTGTACACGTCAGTCACCCGGAGCACACCATCTCCGCCTTAAGGTGCCAGGCCCAGAGACACAGGTACGAAGGGGGCTCTCGAGTGAGCACGGGGTCCAAGGATCCGCACTATGAATGTCAGGCCTCGCGCGTCTCTGTGCCCGCCCTGAGCCCCGCTGGCCCCCAGAGGAGTGCTTGTCGCTTCCCGGCCAGGCATCCTCCGGCCTCATCTGACCTCAGGGGCAGCGGAATAGCATAACATGATGGGCCATCCCTGCAGAATTTTAAGGTGGGGCCTATAAGTCCATTGCTCACAGACATGCATTGGCCTTGAGTGGCGTGGGTCCCTACGAAGGGTCTGGGGATGCTGGGTCCTGCGTTACGCCCCCGCGCAGGGAGCTGCCCGACAGCAGGGCATTAACAGGAGAAGCTTTGAGGTCGGTGTCGAGGTGAAGGAAAAGCGGGAGAAGTGGGGTGCTCCGAGGGACAGGTAGCATCAGATGGGTCCCGCGTCCAGAATGGGCACTGCGAGGGAGGCACTGATAGACAGAGGGATAAAGCGGCTGAGAAAAGGCCTAGGTATGCAGTGGGATTCAGTCAGAGACTACCAGAACGGGTGGTGATGGGGTCAGCGGGGTAACGCAAAATGATGTCCCCTCTCCCAGATTGTGGAAAGAGGCCCATGAGTCGCCAATGGCTCACAGATACTCATTGACCTTGGGCTGAATGGGGGCTCCTTCAAGAGTTTGGGGGCCTTGATGGATTGGGGCCCACCAGCCTGTGCGGCAGATGCTGCAGGGGTCTGCGTTACGGCCCCGAATGTGATGGAGAGATATCTCTGTGAGGGAGTGGGGGCTCCAGTGTAACTACTGGGGACACTGTGGGACATTTAAGGACACTTTCTGGGTGAGCGGCATTGGGAAGGCACGTGTTGCTATACAGATAAAGAGACTGTGGGGCAAGGAAAGGATGCACCGTGAGTGACAAGTAGGGAGGGCAACTACAAGGGAGGCTCAGTGTACGATCCGTACAAAAGCCTGCACACTGCGGGCATAAAACCTTAAAATAAGCCAACAAGCCATATCAAAAACAGTAAGCATGCCATTTTATCGACAGCAGAAAGATGAACGCTGAGAGCCGCCAGTCCTTACCGATGAACTCCTCGTCGTCGTCCTCGTCGTCGTCGTTCTCGGAGTCTGTCTGCATGGGCTCCTCGGGGGCGAAGTTGACCCCCCGGGGCTGGCCGCGGCGCTCATTGCCGAGGCCTCCCAGGGCGGGCTTGCCCCTCTCCCTCTCCCGCAGCTCGGTGAAGTACTGCAGGGCGAAGTCCAGCAGGTCAGCGGGCTGCGAGCGCAGCACCTCCACGGTGAAACTCTGCAGTAGCTCGGTCAGCCCCGCCGGGATCTCTATACTCATCCCGGAGGCGGCGGAGGCCTGCGGGACCGGCTCGAGGCACCGAGGGCCCGGGGATAGCTCCCGAGGGGCCCAGCCACCTCTAGGGAGCAGCTTGGGGCACTGAGCACTAGTTGACGCCAGTCAGTGGATGAGGTGGGCAGCCAGGGGCACCAGGTACCCCGGGGGAATGGTACCCAGGGGCAATGCAGTCACAGAGGATGAAAAACAGCACAGCCAGGTTCGCCAATCAACCGATGAGACTAAACACCTGAGGGCCAAGTACACCAATCGCACAACACACTTACAACAGGGCCACATCCAATGGTACAGCACAGTCGGACCCAAGGGCACTATACATTCATACCAAGGGGCATTATACATTCATACCAAGGAGCACTTTACACTCAGACCCAGGGGCACTGCAAGCTCAGAGCAGGGGGCACCTCATACTCAAATTTAGGGCAAAGTACAATCAGACCAATGGGCACTGTACACTTGGGTCCAGATGCAATGACAGCCCCAACACAGAGGCACTGCACACTCAGACCCAGTAGCATTGCACTCCCCAAATACGGGTGCACAGAATTCTCATTCAGGAACACTGCCCAGATCCAAATACAGCGTAGACAAAATCCAAGTCCGCCGCTCACCCACATATATGGGCACACCGCTCAGTTAATGGGACCCTGCACCCGAGGGATACTGTATACTCAAGAACGCTGCACACTCAGTGGCACAGACTGTTCAGGTCCTGGAGCACTTCATACTAGCACTGCACGTTCAGCTGCAGCGGTACTGCACAGTCACACTCGTGTACTTAAATTCCAGGGTCACGGTAGATGAAAGGCACTGCACCACCGGGTTCAAGGGCAGTACACAATGATGAACACTGCACACCTAGATGCATGGGCCCGTCCACCCGAGCGTATACCGCATCCAGTGGCACTGCTCACCAAGGGAGCCCCTCATACATTCAAAGCGCCCGCGCAGGCTGGGCAGCAGTGTGGGCGCAGGTCCGCCACTGCACCCTGCGCAGTGGGCGCCGCTCGGTTCCGGGTGTGCGCGTGATGCCAGCTCCCACAGCCCCCGCGCCAGGCACAGCGTCCGCTCCGGGTGCAGCTGTCACGCCGCGCTCCGCCGCCTCTCCTCCGTCACTCGGCGCTGCGCCCCAGCCACAGGAGCCTGCAGCACGCATGTGACCCCGCAACCATGGCAACCGCCCATCCAGGGGATTGCGTCGGAACCGGAGGAAGAGCCGCGCTGGTGTCTGCAGCGGCAGCTGGAGCCAGAAGAGCTCCGCCGCGCGTAGTCTTTCTTCTCTGTCCATGCCCGGGGATGCCCTGCGCATCTGTGAGTCTCTCCGCAGACGACTAAAGCCTGGGGCAGGGTATCCCACCTTCCGCCAGCAATGCAGAGTCACCAGGGCAGCGTCACCCCACGAGAGAATCTTTACTGGCCACCTGGAATGCAGAGTCACCCACACCAGGGTCCATGGGTGTGTCACGTTGTACCTTTGTAACCCACCAGCAATGCATCGCCCCAGAGTGCACCTGGAGCCTACTAATATTGCAGTCACCCACACCTGGTCCCTCCACGCTAGACCATCCTTGCAGCTCCCCAGCAATGCAAAGCTACAGTGACCAACACCAGCCGACCAAAGCATCTCTGTAGCCCATCGGTACTGCACAGTCAACAGCACCAGGGACCCCAACCGGCTCACCAGCCCACCGGCCCTGTAGAGTCCACTGCTAGAGACAGTGAAGTTGTGAACTCCCCACTCTAGCAGCTAAATTTGGGGGGTTTGCGTAGCTACTGGACCTGATTACCTTAAATATTTCTTACGTTTTTTTGCCCTGTACTTTCTGGCTTCAAAAAGTTAATAAAATGCTCTAAGGGGATCGAGGTTGAGGTGTTGCTTAGTAAACGTTCAGTGAAGAAGGAGACAAATGATAAAACAATAAGGAGAAATCAGAGTGAGCATAAAAAGGAAGTGGGAGAGAGAAATGTAAGAAAGAAAAATGAAGGTGACAAAAGAAAGAATGATGACGTGAGATAGGAACTGGCAAGGAGGACAGGGAGGAAGAGGGTGGGAAGCATCGGTGAAAGGAAGGACTAGTGAACGGAATGAAGGAAACATTATCGAGAGGAAGTATAGTTGAAATAAAGGGCAAAAAGAACAAAGGAAGTAAGGGTGCCAGGATGGATGGATATAAAGGTTAAATTATGGAAGGGGGAAAGAGTCACTTTTTGAAAGGATGGATAGAAAAGTGAATGGATGAATGAATGGATGGATGGATAAGTGGCTACAAGGACGGATGGAAGAGTGAAAAGATGGATGGTGGATGGATCAGTGGGTGAACAGAATAGTCACTGGATAGAATGTTGAAAATATGGATAAATGGAAGAAGGTGGAATTGGATAGATGGAGTGGTGAAAGAATGGATGGAATGAAAGGATGGATTAATGATAGAAGGATGGTAAGGTGATGCTGGAAGGTGGATGGGAATGGATAGAGAGGTAGATGTACGGGTCAAAGAATCTATTCTAAAAAGTCGGGTGTGCTCAACTTACTCACTCACTGTCATTAAAAGTTCGGTTCAAAGTGGGGTCAAACCCACTGACTTTAAAATTGTAGAATTATTTGAACATATAATGAATGTATAACATAATATTGAATGCTAATAAGAATATTATAAAATGTATATTAAAATATTTTGTATTTTTCAAATATCACACATTTTCAATTGAATGAACATAAATACATGAACAAGTAAATGTAAATAAAACATTTAGATAACTGTTTATATTATTTATTAATTAATTGTATTATTTTGGTTTAAAAAAATAAATTAACATTTTAATTATTAAGATTATTATAAAAACATACAAAACATGCTGTTAAAAATCCCCAAAATACTATAGGTATATATTAATTACAAATATGAATACAAAAATAATTGAAACAATGAATTCAAATATACAAATTGCCATAAATATGTAGCTATTAAAATGCCCTTCCAATACCCCATTGAAACCAAACAAGCAAATAAATACGCATTTTAAAGTCAAATAATTTATGAATATTACAGATTATTACTCACAATATAACTTCAAAAACAAAATAAGGAAATCTTATTAAAAATAATATTAAATACCATGAGATTGAAGAAACTTTGATATTAATGTAGAAAAAAAGAATATACTTATTGATATTTCCATCTTAGAAATTTGTGTACTCACAATATTTTGAATTCCCTATTTTGTACAGTTGACATTTTGGAGTCCTTATTCTGTATCTGTACCCAAATCACAGTTGCAATTTCCCCTTTGCTCATTTGATGCATTGACTTTATTCACATTTTAAAATGTGGACATTTCCTATATCCTGCCTGTAGTAGAGGGTTAGTTAGAAAGTAGGAAATTCGTTTTGAAGGATCCAAGTAATGAGTCCTAAAATCCTGTCCTGTTAAGCACACAATTTAGATAATTTAAACCAGGGATCAACCCTGGTAGTTAAGGCAAGCAGCAGACATACATAACTTAGGAAAAGTGTGTAAAGTATTTAGGAGTGCCACAGCAATTAAAATGTCAAAACAGAACATAAAATATAAATCAGACACATACTAAAAATCTGAAAAAACAAAACACAATTTAATAAATTCCAAATCATTCGAAAAGGAGATATGAATTTTTGATCTTTTAGGTCAAAAAGTGCCATTAAGAGCTAAAGTGTCAGTAAAAAGTCACTGTTCCCACTTGACGGTGACCCAAACACAATTTCAGACTGACCACAATGGAGTGGTGGTTAAGTATCTCTAGTTGATTATCTTAGCTGAAGTTTTTACTTTATGACTGAGTCTTTATTATGAAAGTTGAAATCCTCAAGTGAGGCAAGGTTGAAGACTGTATTGGGCGAAGACCTCTTGAAGTCGGATAGTCTTTGGATGAGGTCCTGCTGAAGTTGTTGGTTTTGGTGGGAAAAGCTCTGAGTGAGAAAATTCAAATTTCATGGCCACCAAAGTCCTCTCGTCAACCAGAACATTTTCGCTCTTTCGCCCAGGCAAGATTTCTACTTTGAAATTTAATCTCTTTTTGGGAGTTTAGAAACAACCCCCGGTGGTGCAAGCCTGGAAGCTGATTTTGTGTACCTCCCACCAAAGATGGATACCTTAGCTGTGAGGGTCCGCTAAAGTTTTCTTTCGGGCATTAAAAAGCTCAGAGCAAGGCTACATTTATTTTCATGTCTACCAAGGCCACCCCAACCTTATAGAGTAGCTTCTCTTGAACACCTAAGGCTCCTAGGACCTCAGTGATAACATTTTGGGGTCAGGACTCCCTCCAGCAGAGGCGACTAGCAGAGTCCAGTCCAGGCCCAGACCAGGGGCGGCTCCTCCACTAGGGCGGAGGAGAGTCGCCCCACTGCTTTCTCGCAGTCTGAGAAGCAGAAACATAAAATGGTAACAACTGCCATTTTATGTTTCTGCTTCTCGCATGGCGAGAAAGCAGAAGGGTTTGGTTGCGGGCAGGCGGGTTGTTGGGGCTGCTCTGCGAGCAGACCTGGGCAGGGTAGGAGTGGTTTGCCCACTCCTGAGTGAGCATGACTGGTTTGGTCGGCCCTCTGGGGCCGCCCAAACCAATCATGTGCACACTGCCCTTTCTCCATGCAGGCTGCAATGCAGCCTACATAGAGAAAATGACCTCCCCGTAAGTCCCTGGCTGGGCGGCGTCCCCACCAATCACAACACTGCCATTGCAGTGTTGTGATTGGCTTAGGGGAGGGGAGGGAGGCTGCCCGCTTCCTGTTCCTGCCGGGGGCAGGAGAGCAGGAACCGAGAAAACGCGGATCCAGCCGGCTGATAGGTACGTTTTTAAAATTAATTTTTTATGACATTTACCCCCACCCTCCTCCCAGGCGCGACCGTCCCTGCGCAATCCCTCACTCCCTCACCCCTGATTAATGCCTGCCACGACTGGCCCAGACTATGAACAGTATTTAGAGAGATGGCTGGGTGAAGAACAAGCCCATAGACCGTCAAATGAAGTAATTGTGAATCCTGTCTAGGGGACCCAGGAATTAAATATATAAAAATTAAATTGATACACTTAAGGCAGTTTCATCCCATCGATACTCTCACAATAAGAACTGAAAATCAATCAATCCACTTGCTCAACACCTGTTGATGTCACACAGGGGGTGTAGTAGTAGTCTGATGATGAAGCATGCAATGATTGGTGGGTGTGTGCTTTTTTTTATCGAAGAAAGGGGTTTTCTTAGATGGTGAATTGGTTTGTTTTTCATCACCCTTATGTGTGTGGGACCAATTAAAAACAGTCAGCTGGTCACTCCAGGAAAATACCTCTTGCAGCTTGTGTCCTGTACCCACTCAGAACTGTCAACTGACTCTTGGAGTACACTTCTCAGCCCTGGGAACAACTGAAAGCGGTTCCAGCTCCCCAGGTCCCCACACAGGTCACAGACAGCAGGTCCAGAGCATTCTGTTCATCCACAGGTCCAGATGTGTTCTGAAGAGCTGGGTAGGAGGGGTACAATTCTACTATTCACTAGAAACTTTTCCAAGGGCAAACTTTTCCACCTTTTCAGCACCTCATGTTTGCTTCACTGTAAATTAGCCATAGTGCTTTATTCTTAGTGAAATCCAACATGGCAGAACCCTTGTCCCCATGGAAAAGGAATGGTAGCTCTGCCAGGGATTTATCAAGCGAAATGAGTAACCCCCTCCTCTTCAACCAAGAGGGATGCTGTGGTCAAGTTGATGCTAATTAGTCTACTTGAGCTTCAGGGAGGAAAAATCTAATTTCTTAAAGTAACCTTTTCTGTATATTTATAAAAAATCCAACTTTATCACCGAATTGGATTTTTAATGAATATTAACAACAGTTATTGAATGGTTGTGCAGCTTATTCTAAACCATAGCTACCAAAATTACATTTGAATTCTTTCTTTTATAGAAACAAATATGGACCTATACAGTTACAATAGCTTTTGGGGGCTGGTCACTGTAGGAACATGCCAACTTCAAATTCTTACATGTCCCCTTTTAAATATCAGACACCTTACCTTGTGGGCCACAAGGCCTACTTAGGGGTAACATACTTAATATTTTAAAGCAGGGTTTCATTCTATCAATAAAGATGTGGCAGCAGCATCTCAGGACTCAAGGACTCAGTCCCCTGTCCTGGGAAAAAGGCTAAACAAACATATTGGGACAGGGTAGGATTACCCTGCCCCCCTAGGCCTGGTGGGGGCAGTTGGTCCAAGAGAGGCCGCTCCACAGGCCAAATGATATATTGCTTTACCACACAATCTCCAGCACATTTGAAATAAATGTGTGGGCCACCGCCCAGTGGGCCCCGAAGATTATGTAATAAGGGAGGGGGCATGCGGCTCCCCCTCCCAAGCCTCTTCAGGCCCCCGTGACCCCATTCCCTGGGGTGAATCAATTATTGAGGGTAATGGGGCGTGTGGCTCCCCTCCTCGTGCTTTGTAGAGGCCCCGGGAGCCCTATCCTTGAGAGCTGAATGTGAAATAAAGAGGAGGGAGTCATGGACCATTTGGGAGTAGTCAGGGGTAACAGCTGTGACCTCTAGCTTGCTTCCTGCTACTCCTGGCAACTCCTTTGAGACTCCTGGTCTCAGAGGGAGCAACATCTTTGCCTCCTCTGAGGCCAGGGGTCACAAAGGAAGTGCCAGGAGTAGCAGGGAGCAAGCTAGAGGTCACAGCTGCGACCCCTGATTACTCCCAAATGAGGTCCATCTAGGGTGCTTGCGGCTCCCTTCCGGAGCCATTCTTGGGGATTCCATCTCCCGGGGCAGAATGTGGAATAAAGGTGAGGAGTGCATGCGGCCACCCTCCCCAAGGTACTTTAGGGCCACAGGAACCTATTCCTCTAGGTTGTATCTATAATCAAGGGGAGGGAGCATGCAAACCTCTTCCTGTGCCTCAGAGAGTTCCCTGGGACACCAACCCCTGTGGCTGAATCTGAAATAATGGGAAGGGGACAAGCGGCCCCCTCCTGAGCCACGGTTGGGCCCGGAGACCCCATCCCTGGTGTTTGATTGTTGGGGAGGGAGGCGTCAGGCCCCTCTTCCCCATTCTGCAGATTGACCCCCAGGGACTACCTCTTTCAGGGTACTTTCCTGGGCAGAAAATACATCTTTGCTCCTGCTCGGGCCACCCACTTTGAAAAATGAAAACAAAACAAATGCTGGTTTTGGCCGGCACTGGTATGGGTGCTGGTGGGGAGCCAACGAGGGACAGGGGGCTATTGGGCTTCCCCTGTGACCCCCAACATTAGAAAAAAATAAGAAGGAATAATGAATGATCGTCAGGAGCCTCTCATTTATTATTCCATGCTCTAAAGAAGAAATGTCCCTATAATGCCTTGCAAGGGCTTTTTACTTGTATATTTTCAGAGCCTGGCGGTGCTCCAAGAAAGAGCAGGGGCATCATCAATCATTTTTGAAGCAGGCAGGGTGTGTATATGTTTTTAAAGCACTCCAAGCTGGAGCTTTATGTTCTTTAGCTGGAGTGCTGAGCCCTATTGTGGTTGCTTTTATGGTTGCATTTTATAACCTGGAAGATGTTAGAAGAAAGACTGAAAGACAAGTTGATTTAAAAATAAAATAAACTTCAGTAACATTTTTTCTGACAAACACATTGCATTGTATGAATTGATTAAATATGCATTTGATTATAACTATTGGTGATTTTGTGACTAAGGCAACAGGCCTCCTTTATATATGTTGATATGCTGAGCCCTTGATAAATCTAATAGGTTCACTTTTTATATTCTGGTGTTCTGACCCTTTGGCAAAGTCAATAAGTTTGTCTTACTTAAAATGACACTCTTAATATTGTAACATCACATACTCAGCCGCGTGCGCGTGCTGGGGTTTGGCCCATTGCACCAAACCCTACGCCACACACAGCCAAAGACCGTGTGCAGCGCGGGTTAGGGCACCAGTGGGCCTGCACTCTACCGCATGCCATGCATAACGAAGGATTGGGTTCCTGCGGGGGTTTGGGGGCAGGGCCTGGCTACAGGCCAGTTTCTGCATCCATCCCCACGCTGTGTATGGCAAAGGACAGTGATGACGAGTTATATTTACTTTAGGGCACGAATTATAGTTACTTGAGATAACTATAACTTGTGAAATTCATTGGTTTTGTTAGTTTAAAATGGTGTAACTGAATTATAACGTCCCTTTAACTTTTTTTTTCACACACACACGCACGCGCACTCTCTCTCTCTCTCTCTCTCTCTCTCTCTCTCTCTAACACAATTGAAACAGCACAAAAAGACTTGACACAGGTTTAGAAGAATAGATCATATTTATCTGATCAAAATAAGAGCAAAACAACAAAAATCCAATCAGTGGAAGCAGAGAAATGCTTTTTAAAATATTAAATTAAAAAACAGTGCATAGAAGTTTCTCGCGAGCAAAAGGTTACTTGAGGTCATGAGGGACGATGCAAATCCAAAGCTCAGGCCAACTGAAATCGATGAGGCCGGCTACAGGACCCAGACAGGTCCCGCTGAAGAAATACCATGGGTGAAGCTTTTGTTGACGTCGAGAGTCTACAGCGTCATCATTGAGCTGCGCGAAAGGGGTCCCTTGCCAGCATCTAGCTCCGTTATAGTAAATGCAATGTCATCGTTAAGCCGCACAGAGCATCGGCATTGAACTGTGCAGGCTGTGGAACTGCTGGCGTTGGGCAGCCTCTGTCGGCGTCAAAGCCTGATGCAGCAGAATTTCTTACGCACCTGATGCAATGGGCTGCGTTTGAATGAAAACAGCCACAGAGCCCACTTCTGGGGCCCAGAGCTTGGATGGGACACCATAGGTAAGGGTAGGACTCACAGAAGGCAGAGTCCAGTGGCAGCAGCAGAATTGTAGGATAATCCGTGCTGCAGCGCACTAGTAGCAATTGAAGTACAGGCCCAGGGTATGCATATACCACTTTACAAGGGACCTACCAGTAAAACAAATATGCCAATCAGGTATACACCAATGTCATCATGTTCAGGGGAGCACATGCACTTTAGCACTGGTTAGCAGTGATAAAGTGCTGAGACTCCTAAGGCCGACAAAAACAACCAGCAAAAATGGGAGATAAAAGGTAACAAGTTGGGGGAAAGCCCATCCTAAGGATGACAGGTCTAATACACATCTTCCCCAGAAGAGTTGTATATCGTGCAGGAAAGAGGGAAAGTACCCAAAGGAAGATAGACAACCAAGTAGGTCTTTAATGTGAAGTTATTTCAAAACTACAAAAAACAGAGTCAAGAGGGGCAGAGAATAGCATCAGTCACACATCTGTACTGGGTCCACTGGGAGGGGCGTCTGTGGTGGCAGGGTCTGCACAGGGGCCTAGGGTGCAAGTTCTTAGGAGGCAATTAAATAACAATGGTACAACTTTATGGCACCAAACGTTTACAATCCCAGCTTCGAAAGGATAAAAACGAGTAATTTTAACAATTTAGCTACCCCTCCCATTGCAACCCCGGATGTCTTGGTCTAGACAAACGTGCCACATTATTCTGAAGGGAAGACTGAAAGTTGGAATGACTTAAAATATAAATCTGTAAACTATTTAGGCCAGAAAGTGGGACTTACAAATGAAATGGCACCTGACATCATATATGCAGGAAGGGTGAATTGGGTGGGATGAGGGGTTAAGTCTCCTCAAGTGGAGTGTTGGATATCAATTTGAGAACCCCAAATCTGGTTGAGAGGATTTTATTGTGACTTAGACCTCTTCACAAAGAAAA
Organism: Triturus cristatus; assembly: GCF_964204655.1. Lineage (NCBI taxonomy): Eukaryota > Metazoa > Chordata > Amphibia > Caudata > Salamandridae > Triturus > Triturus cristatus. Next base: position 1,114,697,605 of record NC_140585.1, read on the forward strand.
TATTCATATTTTACCTTTCGTATTGGTTATTTCTTTAGACCCCCACATTTTTGTGTCCATAACCATCTCAAAAAGTTCTAATGAAATATTGCCTCTTCAGCCAATCTCCAACAGCATCAACCCTACAAACTATGCCCTTTCCTTTATTTATTTATTTTTTTGATTTTTTTTATTGCCAATAAGGAAAGAAAAACAATAATTTCAGCAGACGAGAAAAAAAAGATCATGAGGGAAAATAAACATTAGTCACAAATATATTGCAAGTACTATAACAGCAATGAAAAAAAAATGAAAAAAAAAGGGCGATGGCTATGGCAGCTTGCAAATTAACATGTTAGCAGTACACCAATATTTAATTAGTCCCAGTGAAGGCTAGTCCAAATGCGATCGAATTTAACACAAGAGGAGATACCCTTAGCTTTGGCAAGTGCCAATTCCATCTCATAGACCCCTCTCAATATCAGCCGCATCTCTGTGAGTGTCGGGCATTTCGTGTCGATCCAAGCCCTTGCAATACCGAGACGGCAGCAGGCCATAATGATAGAGAAAAGAGCGTTAGGTATTAGGCCAGAGTTGCCTGTTAGACCCATGAGTATCTCTTTTTCCGAGATAACGATGTTCCTGCCTGCCAATTTGCACAGTTCCTCAGATACCTGAGCCCAGTATGTGTTCAGTTTCGGACATGTAATAAACATGTGTCTGATATCGGCTGCATAAAGTAAACATTTAGGGCAGTGTGTCTTAGGTGAAGAGTTAATCGTTACCCAATTTGAAATGACTTCAGGAGTGTAATAGAGGAGAAACAACATTCGATGTTGAAGTTTTACATTTATAGAAGTGACTGCCGTATTAATAGTAGTCAGGGAGTTAAATAGGTCTTCTTCGCTCACAGCAATCCCAAAGGCTCGATTTAGTTTTACTACGGCCTGTCCGCCATCATCCCCTGACTCCATCAAAAGGTTCTTGTAAATTTTCCCTATGCAGCCCTTGCCAGTTACCTGTAGTAGTGAGCGGTCAGCCTTGCTAATTTCGCTAAGTGCGACTAAGCCTTTCCCATTGATGAAAAAGTCCCGTACTTGCAAAATTTTTAAAAATGAGTTGTTCGGAACTCCAAATTCGCTTCTAAGAGAAGAGAAAGATCTAAGGCCGTCCAAATCATATAGTTGCCCTAATTGCGTGATTCCACTGCACTGCCAGCTTCTCCAGACTGAGTCATCAAAAAGGGCTCCTAGTTGCGGGTTGCCCCCTAAATCCGTGAGTTAGTGGAGTTCCGGAATATTGTATGCACGTACAATATCGTGCCAAATCCGGACTGCTTGTCCCACTATCTTAAAGCGAACCCGCTTAAAGTAGTTCGGGTCAGACATCTTGTACACTATGAACCTGTACTCTCGCCCACACGCCAGTTGATATGCTAACCAGATTTGAGACATACCAGACCCCTGGAGCAGACTCTGCAATCGGCTGGCAAAAGCTGTCCAAAAGTATAACTTAAAGTCTGGAAGTCCAAATCCTCCTCTTTCATAAGGCAGTTTCAGAGACTTAATAGCACGTCTAGCCCTTTTATGGCCCCAGATAAAGCTGCCAAAAATACTATCAAGTCTTTTAAAGAAAGAAAAGGAAACCCTCAGTGGAATAGCCCTGAAAAGATACAAACATTTTGGCAGAATGTTCATCTTAACGATATTGCATCTCCCCCAGATTGCGAGGGGCAATTGGTGCCATTTACGCAGGTCAGCAGCAACCTTCTTAAATAGAGGTTCGTAGATTAATTTTACTATTTTATTCGTCTGACTACTGAGGTTGACCCCCAGGTATGTGGCTGTTTGAGTAACTCCTAAAGATAAAGTGTCATGAGCGATTTCAAAGTTAGTTATAGTTTGAGTTTTACTAGAATTAAGCTTGTACCCCGAGAAAGCCCGAAAGCACTGAGCCGCCGCGATTGTCTCCGCCATTGTCTCAATAGGATTAATAGTGGAGACCGCAATATCATCCGCATAAGCGGAGACTTTAAGAGGTACGTTATTGAAAGACACAGGAATAATACTTGTATTGTGCAGTAAGTGACGAATAAAGGGCTCAATGTAGATCGCGAACAGAAGTCACGATAAAGGACACCCCTGTCTCGTGCCCCTCTGAATGCTAAAAGGAGATGAAGTTAGACCATTGAGCCTGATTGTTGCCGAGGAATTTGTATATCATTTCTGGACTGCGGTAACAAACCTCTGACCAAGCCCTACTTCTGCCATTATTGACCAAAGAGACCCCCAGGTAACCTGGTCAAAGGCCTTCTCGGCGTCAAGCAGCATCATTGATATTTTACCTCCCATCTGACAGGCAACGACAAATGCGTCAATTGCAGTATTAATATGTGTCGTAGTGTCCCGGCCAGGAATAAAGCCATGTTGTTGATCCGATACGATTAAATGTATAAACGGTGCTAGTCTTGAGGAGAGAACTTTGGAGAAGATCTTAGCATCATGATTAATAAGAGAAATCGGGCGATAAGAGCCTCTTTCCTCTGATGGTTTTCCTTTTTTAAGAAAAACGAATATATTAGTCGATTTCCAAGAGGGCGGTGCTGCCCCACCTTCCAATATACCATTGACCAGCTTAAAAAAAACTGGATCGAGAATCTCTCCAAACGTCCTATCAAACACGAGGGGAATAGTGTCCTCGCCCACTGCTTTTCCTGAGGGTAGGGCCCTAGTGGCAGCCCCTATCTCCTCTATACCCACATCCCTATCCATCAGTGCCGTTATGCATGACTCTAGTGGGTTCATTTCACTATCCCGAATGTAACCTGCAGCTGTATGCTGGTTGAAAACTAGGTTATCGCTATACAGGTCAGTGTAAAATTGTCTGCTGGTATGCTAGGACACGCCCGATCCTCTCCCCATACTCGTACTGTTGGGTTCTAAATTTAAAGTACTGGTTCGCCACTTTCTCCTTTAGCTTACGACTAAGTTTGGCCCTGGCCAGTAAGAGCTGTTGGTAGATCTCAATTTCACCTGCATCCTTTTTAAGAATCGCATTAGCATGTGATTGCTCTAAGTCAGAGTATTCCCTCCGTTCAGACTCAGACTTCCTGAGCTCTTCCCTGTTCTGTTCAAACAAGTATTGTTGAGTGACACCTCTGACGTAGGCTTTGAGGCAATCCCAGACTATAGCCCAAGATGCAGTTAGAGAATTGTTGTTAATAAACTCTACAAGTAGTCCCTGCATACGCTGGACATAGTCTGGGTTCTTAAGTAGGTGTTTGGGAAATGAGAAAGCCCTAGTAGGCCCTCTCACGTCAGTCCCATACTGAATAGTAAATGATAGAGGATTATGGTCTGAAGTGATTTTCTGACATACCTCTATACAAGATTCTTCGATTCTAGACTGATTAGCGAATACCATGTCAATCCTAGAATAGTGCCTGTGTGGGTTGGAGAAAAAAGTATAACCAGGGATTACTGGGTAAACCGCCCGCCATATATCCACCAATTGGTGGAAGTGGAGTAAGTCCCTTATGGCTGCTCTTGTCTGTAGCATTCTAGGCCGGCCAGAGATGTTAGTAGTGTCCAAGCTTTGGTTTAATATACAGTTAAAATCGCCCATGACAACAAGTTCGCCCTCCCACTCCAAAAGCTCTGAGCATAGAAAAGAAATAACCTCGGGGCAATCGTTGTTAGGCCCGTAGATCATGCAATTCATTAATTTTTTGCCGTGTACCAACAGTTGTGCAATTGCCCACCTACCCCTATTATCAGCCAATGTGCGAAGAGTCGTAGCTTCAAATGTTCTAGCTTTAAGTATGACGACTCCTCGTATTGAGACAGACTGTGTAGTACAGATAATCATATCGAACCCCATTTTCTTAAAAAGACCGCGGTCTTTGAAGGCCAGGTGGGTCTCTGCTAACCCTACGATCTGTGGCGTGTAAGCTTTTAATTCTTCCGATACCAGTCGCCTCTTCAGGGGAGAATTCAAGCCAGCCACGTTCCAGCTCATTAATTTTACTTTAGACATAGTTAAGCATAATAATCAACCAGTTGTCCCCGCCTTGAAACTGCAGTGCCCTCCTAGCGTGCCCTTCTGTCTCTGTTTTAAATAACTTTTGGCAATTTTCTTTTTTTCCCCCCTAACATTCAGAGCTAACTTGACCTTAACAAGTTTCCCTTCCGAGTACCCCCCTAGCCCTGACCCACCCCCTCCCCCCCTCCCTCACCCCCACCCACGTGTCTTGGAAATGGAATCACCCCAGTCTCTGCTGTCAAAAGTGACAGCATTTAACAAAAGGACACCCCCACCCCAGCCCCTCCCCGGGAGGGCCCCCACCACCACCACCACACCCAGACCGTATCTAACAACAACATCAGAACTGAAAAAAAGGGGATAGTCAGATGATAAGGTTACCAAGCCATATACACATCGTTTGCTATGCCTTAATTGAAATTGCATGTGTCCTCATATTTTGGGTGCTTTTTGCCATTTGAGTAAAGCATTTTTGGCCTCTTGCTCATTAAAAAAAAAGTAAGCCTGCCCATCTTTGATAACTTTAAGGCGGGCTGGGTCCTGCAAGAACGCCTGTGTGCCGGCTGCTTTAAAAATATCCATCAGTTTTCTAAGTTGCCATGGTCTATCCATAGTGGGTTTACAAAGGTCAGGGCGAACAAAGATGGACATTGTATCGTATTGAACTGGAGCGGTTGGTCGAGCTTTATAAAAAATAGCCTGCCTAAGAAGAAAATTCCCTATGTAAATCAACATTGGCCGTGGAAAGCTTGGGTTTCTTTGATTGGCCAAAAATGTGGGAAGTCGGTGTGCCCGCTGAATTTGAGTGACCATGTCCCAATCCGACAGATCAGGGAAGGCTTTTTGAAACAAGCTAACAATGAAAGCCCGTGGGTCCGATCCTTCCCTGGCTTCAGGGACCCCAAACACCCTCAAGTTCTGGCGTCTTTGCCTATTCTCTAAGTCTTCAATCTTAGTTTGCATAGCTGTTATCTGAAGGTCTTGAGCTTTGGCTGAGTTGCAGGTTAAAACGTTGGCTTCCTCCACTTCAGCCACCCGTTGCTGAAGGTCCGAGACCTCGAGTGAAAGATTTGAAACTTTAGTGGTCACCTCGGCGAGGGCCCGTTTGATCTCTTGGCTATCTGCTTTAGCCTGCTGAAAGAAGCTCTGTGCCTCTTCATGATGTGTAGCTAGAACCTGTAACACAGTAAATAATGTGGGTTCGTCCTGGGAAGTGTGTTTACTTTGAAGATAATCATTACTGCTGTCCACAGGACCCCCGTTGGCAGAGATAAGGAAAGCGGAGAGAAGCAGAGGAGGCACAGGTACATGCTGGATAATTGCAGAGCCTAGAACCGATGTAACTACTTGAGTTGGTGCAGAAGTAGAGGGACCAGCAGAGAGAAAGATATCAGGAGAGGTCAGCTCAGTTGCCTGAGCATTGAGCTTCGCCGGAGATACCTGGATAGAGTCACTCAGATCATGTGTGGCTTTGACGGCAGTTGCCACGTTTGTAGTTTTAACAGAGACGTTAGAAGTGTATATAGCTAGACTTACATTTGGGTTTATTAGGTCAGGTTCAGTTGCCTCAGCCGTCGCCGGGGTTGGGGCCAGCTCTTGTCGCTCTAAGTATGTTAGAGGTTTCAAAAGGCTAGATGCTCCTCCGATGTTAGATAGACGAGCGACTAGTGTTTTTACCTCACCCTTTGATGACACCCACTTACGCAGTGGGCTTGCTCCTAAATCCAATTTGGAGTTAGTTGTGGCAACTTTAGTGGATCCTTTAACCCCTGCTGCGCCTGATGCTAGAGCCTTAGCGCCCGGACCGCGGCCTTTACTTCCTTTTCCAACAGGATTTTTTGTCCCTTTGTTTTTAATTGCTTTTTCTGCCTCTGGCACAGCCACGTTAGATTTAGTAAGGCCTCTTTTAATTCTGTTCTGCTTGTCATGTAGCTCGGGGGACTCAGTAGTGAGTACATGTTCCAGATTATGTTCCAAATTATGCCTCATTAAAGATCCATCACTTTGATTGCCCCCGCAGCCAGTATCTACGCCACCCGCAAACCCAAAGTTGCAGTCTGCGGAAGTAGCCCCTATATCGCCAAATGCGCTCTCACCGCCTAACGGGCCGGCCGGCGTTACCTCATTGTCTCGCTCGGCCTCCATTGAGTGTTCACCTGTAGGGGGGGTAGCCATCAGGTCCGTTGTCGTGGGAGTGTCGGTTGCAGAGCAGTCAGGCCGCCCCACTCCGTACTCGATTGCGGCGTTCAGCGCATCGGCTAGTTGAAGACCCGGAGTGGATGGCTCTGAGCCGATGGCATGTAGGAGGGTCGAGGCTCCACCAGATCTAAGGAAGTTCAAGATAGGTCTACCCATTTGAGAGGTGTTATAATTGTGGCTATCAGTGGCAGTTCTATTGAGCTACAGCCCGTGATCGCTGTCACCACTTGCCGGAGCCTGCTGTTGAGCGCCTCCCGCGCCGTCCATTATCTGTGCTGAGCCGCTATTAACAGCTATGGTTTCGGATCCTTCGATTTGAGTAGCCCGTCCGCGCCGAATGTTTCGCGGCGGGGCCATTGCCAAGTCAGGCTTCCACCGTACCTTGTCCTCTTCGGCCTCTTTTCTTCGCAGCCCCTTAGAACTGCCGACGTTCCGTTGGCACTCAAATGTCCAAGGTTTGCGCACAAGACCAACGTTAAAACCCCGGCTCAATCTAGAAAAGCGGTTACCGTAGACCACTCCTCTGACTTGCGTAATACGGCACATCTGAAGTTTAACCGTGAAGCCTTCTTTATCCACAGAAAGCCCCCGGAGCTAGGTACGTTTCAATCCTTCGTGAGTATGAGTATATAACGCAACCATGTGATACTTATGATAGATCTCCTGAGGCGGAAGCCGGGAGCGCGACCTGAATAATTTTTAACAATTTCAGAGCCACTTGTGTGTTTTTAAATCACTTACCCCTCTCCCCCTCCTGGCACCACATCAGGGCACCAGCTTGCTCCTGGCCAGGCCACGCAGCCGATCTCAGCGCTGCCGCGGTAAAACCACTACAAAATCTTGCCGCCATTCCTGACGTTCGCGGAGGCCACGCCCCTTTCCCAGAGGCCACACCCTCCGCCGAACCAGTACTTAAGATGCTGAATACAAGCGCCTGTGTTACTTATGATAGATCTCCTGAGGCGGAAGCCGGGAGCGCGACCTGAATAATTTTTTAACAATTTGAGAGTCACTTGTGTGTTTTTAAATCACTTACCCCTCTCCCCCTCCTGGCACCACATCAGGGCACCAGCTTGCTCCTGGCCAGGCTGCGCAGCCGATCTCAGCGCTGTCGCGGTAAAACCACTACAAAATCTTGCCGCCATTCCTGACGTTCGCGGAGGCCATGCCCCTTTCCCAGAGGCCACGCCCTCCGCCGAACCAGTCCTTAAGACCCTGAATACAAGCGCCTGTGTTACTTATGATAGATCTCCTGAGGCGGTAGCCGGGAGCGCGACCCGAATAATTTTTAACAATTTGAGAGTCACTTGTGTGTTTTTAAATCACTTACCCCTCTCCCCTTCCTGGCACCACACCAGGGCACCAGCTTGCTCCTGGCCAGGCCGCGCAGCCGATCTCAGCGCTGCCGCGGTAAAACCACTACAAAATCTTGCCGCCTTTTCACGCCCTTTCAGTGGCCACACCCCCTTACTGCCGGCTATTTCCCTATGAAAAAATGTGCATCTTCCGGATGCGCAGCGGACGAGCGCAGCGGGCGCGACGATTGCGCGCCGAAGGCGCGCCTGAGGCAAGCCCGCCTGCGCCCGTCCGCACCAAGGTAGCGCCATGGGCCAGTTATGCTGCCTGTCTTGGCCCTTCACATCTTGATCAGCCTCCTTCTGGGCCCCCCTACTCTAGAGAGGCGCTCATCCAAATAGGTAAGCACCATGCGGATAAAAGAATATTCTCCCTGTTACATACGGCACACCCACGAGCCGACTTCCTGAGCGACGATCTTTTAAAATGTGGGTTTCTGAATGTTAGGTCCCTGCCTAAACACAGTACAGAGATCCAACTCTTGATTGATACTCACGAACTAGACATTCTTTTCATGACGGAAACTTGGACTCGTCCTGACTGTTTGGTTGACCCTGGATTTGCGTGTCCTCCTGGGTTCAAATTTCTTCATTCCCCTAGGCCTACTGGAAGAGGCGGGGGGGTGGGAGCTATTTTTAGAGCGTCCTGCAGAATTAAGGTCCTCACTTTAGACCCTACTCTGGGCACTGAGCTTTTAGGGCTATCAATTCAGACCCACTCCGGGACTACTGTCACTGGGATAGTATGCTACCACCCGCCAGGGTCGTTCAGCCTTCAGCAGCAACAAGCATTATTAACTACCCTGACTAATATCGCCTTCTCTCACCATAAGCTACTTATCCTTGGCGACTTTAATCTCTGGCGCAACGGTACCCTTGACCTGGGTCTCGGGAACCTACTTCAAGCCTGTGAAAGTTTTGGTCTTTCTCAACTGGCCACTAAAGCCACCCACAAAGCTAGTCATCTCCTAGATTTGGTCTTCGCGGCACCTGACCTGGTGGCGATGGGGGAAACCTTACCTATGGATTGGACAGACCACTCACTCGTAAAATTCTTTATTCACACGAATGGTGGTCCTCACAAGGCTCCTGTGTTGACTAGGGAAGTTAAGTGCAGAGATTGGAGGGCCCTCACACGTCTGCACACTATCGGTGAAGTGTTCCATTTGGAACAGCTCTTCAATGAGAATAAGAATATAGACGAAAATTACTCCTCTCTCTGTACTAGAATCACAACGGTCCTCGATGCCCATGCCCCTCTAAAAACACGCAGCTGTAAGGGTAAAGACTCCGCCCCCTGGTTTAATGACGACCTAAAAAACCTAAAACAGGGATGCAAACAAGCTGAGAGAAGGTGGAGACGCGACTATAATGACACCTTTGAAGAGGTGTGGAAAACTAAGGTCCTTGCCTACAAGAATCTGATAAAAAAATCTAAAGCAGAATACTATTCCTCTCTGATCTGCAACACCACCAACAATTCCAGGAGTATTTTTAATATACTAAATAGCCTCACCAATCCGGAGTGTTCCAAGAATGCGATCGTCCCGTCCCAAGACCTTTGTGACAACCTTGCTGTATTTTTCAAGGAAAAAATTGAACTCATCCTTAAAGACCTGGACACTCCTCTGGATCTCGTCCCTCCCTCCGACCTGAGACCTGGTTCTCCGGTGGACCGATTGGCTGGCCCTGCCACAGCTAGGAAGGAAACGTTACTCAAGTTCCCACCACTTACTTATGAGGCCTTCACTAAGTTAGCTAGAGGAATCGCCTCCGGGTCTCCCATGGATCCGGTGCCTCCCAAAATCTGGAAGGAATTTGAGGATGAACTATTCCCCACACTCCACCAAATTTGTAACCAATCCCTGGTGACTGGCACCGTCCCAGCTCATTGGAAACGGGCGTTAGTCTCTCCTTTGTTAAAAAAACCCTCCCTAGACCCTGATTGTTCAAAAAAATATAGGCCCATCTCCCTGCTGCCTTTCCCTGCCAAAGTAGTTGAGCGTTTAGTTAGCAAGACTCTCTCCGACCATCTGGAACGTCATCTATTACTAGATGGGGACCAATTTGGTTTTCGGCCTGCCCATGGTACCGAAACAGCCCTCATCACCGCTATGGATGAGCTTCAAAGGCGTGCAGACAGAAGACAGGCAGCGTTCCTGATCCTGCTCGATATGTCTGCCGCCTTTGACACGGTGAATCACAAGATCCTACTGAGGCGACTGTTCGAGGCGGGAGTGAGAGACACTGCGCTACAATGGCTTCATTCATTTTTGCAGGATAGGCAGCAGGCAGTATCCATGCCACCTTTCCAGTCAGCCTTTTCCCTGGTAACGCATGGGGTCCCTCAGGGCTCAGCAATCAGCCCAATACTCTTTAATGTATACCTCAGACCTTTGATTTTACTCATCAAAAGCTTCAACATCAGGATTATCAACTACGCCGAAGACACGCAGATGATCCTCTCCTTGGAAGGAGAGGACTCAACCTCTGTGGAGGTCCTACACAATTGTCTGCGTGACACGTCCCGGTGGCTAAAGGACAACTCCTTTCAGTTCAACGCAGGGAAGACGGAGGTGCTCTTCAGTGCCGGAACTAGGATTCCCCGACCGTTTCCAAACAACTTTTGGTCCCCGGAATCAGGGTCCAATGTACGGCCGGTGGAATCAGTTCGTAACCTAGGGGTCATGTTGGATCATAGGCTCAGCATGGAGACGCATGTTCAAAAAACGTCTGCCTGTTGTTTTGCCATCCTCCGTTCCCTAAGGAAAGTTTTGTCCCTCTTACCTACTCATGCCCGCGCCCAAGTGGTTAGATGTACCATCCTTAGCAGGTTGGACTATTGTAATGCCCTCCTGCTTGGGTCCCCTGAGTTCCTGCTGGACAGGCTCCAGAGGGTCCAATCAGCAGCTGCTAAGCTGGCTCTGGGGCTTCCGAGAAGATCTCATGGACCGTCCGCCCTGGCAAAACTGCACTGGCTTCCTATAAGACAGAGGATTCAATTTAAGGCCCTTTGTATAGTCTTTAGGGCTCTCCATGGCACTGGCCCAGCCCCCTTACAATCCAAATTTGCCTGGTACACTCCAACCAGACAGCTTCGATCCTCTGACGCCAAACTGGTAGTCGTACCCAGATTCAGGAAATTCAGAGCCGGAGGTAGATCCTTCGAGGTGGCAGCTGCCAGACTATGGAACACTCTTCCTATCGAGATTAGGCACCTCAACGAACTCCTCCCGTTCAGAAGAAGGATTAAAACTTGGTTATTCCCCTGTTAGTCTGCCTGTAAGCTCTCACTCCCTGTGTTTTTTTTCACTTCCGTCTCCTCTGATCTTTCAGCGCCAGGATGCTTGCAATGGTGACAGCCGCGCTTTACAAATTCTCAAAATAAATAATAAATAAATAACCAAGTTCCTGATAGTTTTTCTGTCATAGTTCAAGTACAAATGCGAGTGTGGTGTGGAATAATAGGGCCCCCCGGGGGAGAGGCACTAAGGAGCGTCCTTCAGCGGCGTAGTCAAGTCCGCCATCTTCCTTTCCCTCTCTTTAACCTCCTTTCCCTCTCTTTAACTATGCCCTTTCCATTGCCATTGGTTTTAGTTGCCTCAACAACTTTGTGAATCCTGATTTACTCAGGCACTCCCAGGTGATCAGTGATTCTGCTAATGGAGAGGAGTAGTTGATGACAGAGTAAAGTCTGCAGAGTCAAAAGCAGTGGGGTAGCTATTCACCTCTGAACACTGCAGTACACTCACCCTGTTACCTAGAAGGGAATGCCACATCTGGGGAGACTCAGTCGGGCTTGCCATTAGACTACATTAGTTCTTGGTCACTTTTCATTTCTTTAAACGTGGCGGGACTGCGGAATATATTGGGTAACATCAACAGGTAAGTTGAAAAAATATATATATTGTGACAATACACTTACCTGCAGAGCACTACAATTTGGGGATGCCTTGGTTGTGGACTGAAGATTTATATTTCTACCCTAATAGAAGGATGTGTTTATAAATATCAGATTTTCGAGTCCCGCTAGCAGAACTATTGGAATATAAGCTTCAAGGGGAGTGCGGATAGTATGTGTAAATGTTATCTTGTAGATGCGCAGAGAAGTGGCGTGGTTGAAATTCTGGACAGAGTTTCAAGTGCACTTAATGGGTGAGGACACACAGGAGTCAATCAAAATGGGACGGGAACTCTAATACTCATTAACGTAATTTCTCTCATAGGGAGTTTTAAGGTTTTAGTGATGCTAAGGTCAATTATCAAATGTACTTCACGCAAGTGGGTTATGGTAGTATGATCAACTATGTTTTTGTTAAACACATCTTGCAGTTTGCGACTGAATTGAGCAGACCAGCTGCCCTTTTCGCAGACACATTTACAGCTGGAGGGAAGTGTGATTGATTTTATTTTAGTATCAAACAATCAGAGTCGTCATATCCAGAATTTTCACATTTATGTCAATTATTTTAGTGATCACTGCCCTCAAAGCTTTTAAATTGACAGTCACTTATGGGTTGTTCACTCTAATCCATGCAAAAAGGTAAGAGGCACTGAGGTTTCAGAGAACAAGGCCCCTCAAATAAAATGGGACAGAATGAACCATGTTGAGTTTTTTGGCCAACTTAATGAAGCCGACAAATCTATGGTAAACATCTGTTTTGGATAAGAATGCCGATGATATAAAAATTAAAGAGGCTTTCATCAAAATGTCGATTGACATTAGAAGAAAGCTCTCCAGACCCCCCTAGTGGCAAGGCAAAACACCCAAACGCCTGGGTCAATTTTGAATGTAATACAGCACATAAAGAATTAAAGGGCACTTTAGGTAAAGCAGATCGATCCATAATGGAGCTCACAAAGTGCAGGAGATTATAGAAACATGCACTCATAAATAGTAAGAGAATCTTAATAGAAGATGCCTGGGCTACTCTGGGGGTTGCTATCAAAGTAAGATATAATCCAGTGTTCTACAATGTGAATAATAGGCCATTTTGAGAGAGAGATATAGTGGTGCTGCACCCTTAGATGTAGTGCTACCGACAAATGTATGGAAAGGGTACTTTCGTATCATAAATGCGGGTGAGGAAAGGAGGCCTCCCTCTGGGGACAGGGCATGCGCCGCTTTCATATTTACTCCCCTAGTGGCGGGACATTTGAGCCCACTTTAGAAAAAAGTTCAGCAAATAAATAAATGTGCTAACTCCAAAGCTTTAGTCCCAGATGGGGTACTGTCAGATGTGTTTAAGACTGATGGGGTCCCCTATCGACCAACCTTCTAAAAGCAACTTGCAGAACAGGGTGCTGTACACATAGTCCTAGTCATTAATTATCCCCATCTTTAAGAAAGGGGATTAACCCATGATGAAACAGTCCAATCTCCCTATTGGATGCACTGGTCAAGGTGTTGGGGACAGTCATGTTAGCCAGGTTAGAGATGTGGGCGGAAGAGCAAAATACCACGATGCACAAATTTCGGAGGGGCATAGGCACCGTGAAACAATGCCTAATCTGTCCCTATGAATTTCAAAATACACAGTTGCAAAAAGGGAAACTATCTGTCTAGGTTTTATGGATCTATCCAGTTCTTTTGAATGTGTCTCACACAGCAAAATGTGCTTGCTGTTTAATAGAGGAGATGGGGGTGGATGTGCAGATCATTAATATAATTCAATACATCTATACAGGGAGCACTGCCAGAGTAAGATTTGGTATACATGGGGAGGGCACTGATGAACTTTCTATAGCTAGGGGATAAGACAGGTGTGTGTCCTTGCACCCTTCCTCTTTAACTTGAAGAAGATGATGGCAGAGGTAGGAAGAGACATGCCCCAGGTTGGCCATTCCTCAATTCCGGCGCTCCTTTATGCAGATGACGTGGTCCTCTTGGACCGCATCCAATAGCACTTCAGAGTTTGATGGGTAAATCTACAGCCTAAATGGGAACCCAGATTTAAAGGGTAGCTTTCAAAAATGACTTGTGGGGACCTTATGTCCCTAAAATTTTTTTTTTAATATAGCATAGCAAGGTTTTAGCATATAACAAATGCATGGTTTCTTATCTGGGTGTTATTTTTAACTCTGTGGGGACATAGAAGCAACAGGTTGAAACAAGATGTGTACAATTTGCAAAGGCAACTACTGCACGTTTCTCCTTCTACTGAGCTTAAAACCCTTGAAAGGAATCATGCACAATTTATCGTGCAAAATGTATTTCTGCAGCTGCGCATATAGGGAAATGCAAATGTGAAGAAACTAGTTATATATGAGAATTCTTGACAGAAACGACTTCTGTCTATTCCAACAATCTGTCTACCTTAGGAAACACACAGAAGATGATGGGAGGAATGCTTGCAATTTGTCTGATCCTTATTTTGCTCACCATGCTACCTCAGTTTGGACCCAGCCATCTGCAAATCAGTTTTTACCCTGCTCCTCATGGCAACAGTCTTGCCAAACTGTAAGGCCAGGTCCTCCCTGAACCATAGAACAAGCTTCCCAAAACCAGTTTCACCCTAGCTATGGGCTTATCAGCCAGATACAGTTTGGTTTCGGTGATACAGTCAGCACAGCTTTTGTGTGTTTGATGTGGCACTAAGTGGCCAAGGGTATGCTGACATGGGTCTCTTGCTCACTGTGCCACTTGAACTAAGCTACACCTGGCTGAAAAGCCCCAATCAGAGCGAAACTGGGCCGGGGTTGCTTGTTTTCTTGTTTGGAGAGGACCTGGCTTGGCAGTTCAGGCTGGACTGTTACTCTGGAGCGGGGTCAAGACTGATATGCATATAGCTAGGTCCAATCTGAGGTGGCATAGTGGTCTAAAATCAGATTGGTTGGAATGCTACCCCGTGCTATTGCCAGTGGTTAGACGTATTGCTAGCATCCTCCCATCACCTTTTGTATGTTTGTATGTCTACCACATGCCATAGGAAATTAGGGCTGCTGCATAGGGATGACTTTATTAGAGTAATGCCCCTACTCCTATGGCATGGTATATGGACTATGCAAAAGGTTTTTTAAACAGGAGAGAAATGGTGGGCTGTCTTTCACATGACTGGGCACTGGAAATACCCTGGATCAAAAACATACACACTGTGCTGTGGGATGAAGAGAACAACGTTCTTTGATGATCTAGAATCTCTGTTGTATGCCAGCAAGGCAGAGCTCAAAAATGTGTCTCATCAGCTTTTTGCTCACAAAAGAAAATTAATCATTGGTAGTAAAGTGAGTTTCAAAGCATATCATGATTTAACAACTGAGGGTGCTTCAAACCTTCTTATCAGAAATAATTTAACAATCAGTGCAAATAGCTTTTAGTTTTAGACCTAACATGGTTTATCTCATTGTTAATTTTAAGTGCAGAAATGTCTAAACAAAAACGCTAGCCAAATGTACATGCAAGAATCCCTCATCCCAAGGGATGTTACATTTTTACATTGTTTTGTGAATTTGAAGTCCCCAGGATACTAGTTTGTGCCTGTGTTTCACCGTATGTATGGCATGCCGTACACACTCCTTATAACTCAGAAATTCTATGGGTGATCCATGATCTTAATATGTGCAAAAGAAAATGCTGTCTCATTGCTTGTATAGCCTTGTGGTTCGTTTTAGAAAAATGTGTCAGTGTTTACGAATGTATTGCATTTATGTGTATTGTGCTTTTATGGCTTTGTAAATTAAGCCCAAAACATTTTATTGACGGACTCCCCCATAATCCCATTAGAGTTTTGGGATTTTGAGTTTAGAGATAGTCTGTTAGATCCTCTTCAAAGAGTGAAATCTGTTGTTTATTATAAACATTATTCGCCAAGTTCAAAAACATTTTCCACATCTGCCACATTTATATTGGTCTTATTCTTATATAATTTAACATGCGCAAGTGAAATGCAATTACACCTTATGGCCAAAGTGCTAAAATCTCTTGCTACCCTTGAGAGATTAGAGATAGTACTCCCCATGCAGCATGACTTGAAGGGTTTAGAAGTTGCCCTCCTTTGTGATCAAACAATTACCGTTTATACAAGAGCCTCCTTGTGCAACCAAGTCTCCTGTGAACAAATTAATTAATGATCCTACAAGAACTTTCTTTAAAGACATTAGTCTCTAAAATTATTTTTTAACTCATGGATATTCCACCAGAACATTAAAGGGTGTGCGAGGATCCTTTGCATTAATCTACTTTGTTCTTCAGTGATGTATCCTTCAGTGATTCTTCAATCAAATAATCAATCAATCAATCAATCAATAAATCAATCAATCAATCAATCAGTGTTCGACAACTCCCCTGTAAGGGTGGAGGGGGAATCTGCTGTTCAGTAGAAGAGACACGTCTTGAGGCCCTTCCCGAATTGAGGCAGAGATGGAGATTGCCTAAGATGCCATGGTAGAGAGTTCCAGGTAGAAGGATCTTCCTCCTGTAGTGGTCCTGTTAGTCCGTGGGAGGCCAGGACCTGATGAGCGGAGCTGAGATGTCTGGTGGGGATGTGGAAGGAGAGGTGGTGGTTGAAGTATGTGGGTCCGGCATTGTGGAGGGCCTTGTAAGCGTATGTGAGAGACTTGTAGGTGATCCTTTTGTTCACTGGGAGCCAGTGGAGGTCTCAGGTGGCCGGTGATGTGGCTGCGGCGGGGATGTTTAGGATGAGTCTGGTGGAGGCGTTTTGCAGCATCTTTTGGAGTTTTTACGTGGTGTCTGCATAGAGTGCATTGCCGTAGTAGAGTGCTGATGATGAGTGCGTGAGTGACCGTTTTCCTGGACTCTGTGGGGATCCACTTGAAGGTTTTAAGGAGCAGGCAGAGCGTGTGGAAGCAGGACGACGAGATGGTGTTGGTCTGGCAGTTCATTGATAGTGAGGAGTCCGGGATGATGCTGAGATTTCATGAGTGGCCTGTGGGTGTGGGGGAGTTCCGAGCACTGCGGGCCACCAGGAGTCATCCCAGGTGGAGGGTGTGGGGCACACGATGAGGACTTCAATTTTGTCTGAGTTGAGCTTGAGGCAGCTGTCTTTCATCCAGGTGGCTACTGTCTTGGTTCCGCTGTAGAAGTTGTCCTTGGCAGCTGTGGGTTTGGTGAGAGAGAGAATCAGCTGGATGCTGTCAGCATAGGAGACAATGTTGAGTCCGTGGCTTCTGTCATGGTTGCAAGCGGGCCATGTAGATGTAGAAGAGGGTGGAGCCCTGTGGCACTCTGCTGCTGATTTCTGTAGGTTCTGAGAGAAAAAGTGGAAGTCTAACTTTCTGTGTACAGCTGGTTAGGAATGAGTGGGTCCAATCAAGGGCTTTGTCATGGATGCCAGCGTCGTGAAGTGTAGCGCAGAGGGTGTCGTGGGAGACAGTGTCAAAGGCGTTCTCGCCTTTGTTGTGGTGGAAGCGAATGTCATCTGTGGCGGGGAGGAGAGCGGTCTCGGTGCTGTGGTTGCTTCTGAATCCAGATTGGGAGTGGTCCAGGATGTTGTTTGTTTCGATGAACTCAGAGAGTAGGGCATTAATGGCCTTCTCGATGACTGGCTGTGAAGGGGAGCAGGGAGATGGGTCTGTAGTTCTTGAGGTCCGTCGGTTCGGTGGAGGGTTTCTTCAGCAGGGGGTTGATCTCTGTGTGGTTCCAGTCTTTAGGGAAGGGGGCGGATTTGATGGAGCAGTTGATTGTGCGGCGGAGTTCAGGTAAGATGGTTCTGTTGAAGATGTGGTGGGACAGGGATCCAAGGGTGCTCCAGAGTGGATGCTCTTCTTGATGTTGAGGGTCTCATCAGTGGTGAGGGAAGACTAGTTGAGCATGGTCTACTGAGGTCTGGGGCAATTGAGTGCGGTCGTTGTGTATGTAATCGGTGGGCCTTGGTTTGTGACACAGTCGTAGATGGCCTTGAAAATGGCCTTGAAAATGCGGTGGAAGAAGGTAGCAAGGTTGTCGCGGAGGTCTTGGGAAGGTGGGATGTCTGCTGTCTCCGTGCCGGGTTTGGTGAATTCTTTGACCACAGTGAAGAGTTGTTTGCTGTTGTGTGCATTGGCATTGATGCGTTCCTGTATGACAGTTTTCTTAGTTGTTTTGATGAGGTGGTGGCAGTCGGTGACTACGGTTTTGAAGGCAGTGTGGTCTGCTGAGGCCTTGATGCTTCTCCATCTTTTATCGATTTTCTTTTTGTTTTACAAAACACTTAAGTGCACATAAGGTTGAGGGGAAGAACATATTCTCTGGCAAGTTATCCTTAATGAACCCTTCACTGCTCACAATTTGTATCACTTGTGATTGGAGCTCCTTTTCTGCAACAAAGGCAACCACTCTATTAGATCTAAATGGAACAGAACCGTAGTCTCTCATAATTGTTATCTTTTACAAACCAAACAGATTTTATGTAGTTTGATCCAATTTATTTTAATAAGTGGCAACTTGAAATAACTTGCAAAATCCGGTATCAGTTTAGAGGTCGAATTTCTTACCTCTTTTTCCACTTCTTATTGTATCAAGGTAGATCCACTTAGTTTTGATATAAATCAAACCTTTACACACTTCTAATCTTCCCTATTTATTAATCCTCTTTACTTATGTCATTCTTTCAAATATTCTGTTCCATGCAGATTTTAGCATAATTGTATTTTGATTATATTGAATCTTTATGCTTGGAAACAGGATTTATGATGGCCGATGTACTTACATTTTGATTTCTTGCATTAATTACACCGTTCTAGGACACACAATCATTATTCTAAGGCGGTTTATGACTCACTTTAGGTACCTCTTGCTCTTGATCTTCCTTAGCCTTTTTATGCCCCTTAACATATCTTCTCCTGGAGGAACGCCAGATTCACCCTCCTCTTAATGAATACAGGCCATTTAGACACAAAGTCGGAAATTGCTGTATTCACGGAGGAAGACAGTAAACATGCATCCTCTTTAGCTTCCCCTATTAACCCTAATGGTACAGCTTGTCCAACGACTTGTCAAATAACTTGTCCAACGAAAGGTACCGGTGAGGAAGCCCTCTCATGAGCATCCTCCCACCGGAGGAAAGAGGAAGGAGAGACTGGTAACATCTACAGCATTTTTGACTCAGGGCTCTTCCCAAAAATGTGGAAAATGGCTTCAGTGTTACCATTACTAAAAAAGGCGAATCTTGACTGTAAGGACCCTAATAACTTTCGCCCGATTTCTCGCCTTCCTTTTCAAGCTAAAATGCTGGAGAAGGAAATGAATAGGCAACTAAGTGCCTTTCTACGGGATAACAAAGTGCTGGAACCCACGCAATACGGTTTTAGAGAGGGTCACAGCACGGAGTCAGCACTTATAAAATCAACAGAAGAGATTAGGGAGGCCTTAGATGGGGGAGGGAGGGCAGCCTTGGTTTTGCTGGACTTGTCGGCAGCTTTCGATACGGTCCACCATGACTTATTGATGGACCGTCTGTCAGATTGTGGTATTCAAGGGAAAGCCTGGCTGCTTTTAAAGTTTGTTTTATAAGATCGTTCACAGACAGTAGCATTGGCCAATTTTCACTCTAAGCCTTTCTCCTTGCCTTGTGGAGTGCCTCAGGGGTCGTCTCTTAGTCCCCTACTTTTTAATGTTTACATTTCCTCTCTTGGCTCACTGATTAGTACATTTGGTTTTAAACTGACCTCCTATGCCGATGATACACAGATTGTTGTGTCACTACAGCCATGTCAGGATTTGGAAGTTGGGAAATAATTCCATGATTGCATGGAAGCGGTGGGAACCTGGATGTCTCGCAACTGCCTTAAATTGAATTCAGGTAAAACGGAGGTCATCCTGTTTGGGAATGATGTAAACTTCTGGACTCCTAATTTATGGCCTACCACCCTCGGTTCTCTTCCCACACCGTCTAAAAAGAACAT
Organism: Triturus cristatus; assembly: GCF_964204655.1. Taxonomy (NCBI): domain Eukaryota; kingdom Metazoa; phylum Chordata; class Amphibia; order Caudata; family Salamandridae; genus Triturus; species Triturus cristatus. Next base: position 1,114,717,020 of record NC_140585.1, read on the forward strand.
AAAAAACTTAGGAATCTCGATAGATGCCAAGCTTAATTTTGGTGACCAGATTAATTCTATCTCATCTGCAACCTTTTTTATCCTTCGGATGATCAAAAAGATCCTCCCCTTCTTACCGCCTGAGAGTCAACCTACAGTTGTTACTTCTCTCGTGATGGCCAAGATTGATTATTGTATATTTGAGCCTACAGGAATGCCATATGAATAGACTGCAAACGCTTCAAAATGCGGCAGCTAGGCTACTGTCAGGTACAGCTAAGTTTGCGCCTATTTCCAAAGAAATTAGCAAACTGCACTGGCTTCCTGTGAGGAAGCGGCTCTGTTTTAAAGCCCTTTGTATTGTGTTTAAGGCACTTCAGGGCATGGGCCCGGAGTTCCTGAAACAAAACATCCAATGGTAGCATCCTAAAAGGACGTTACGGTCAATGGAAGCCAGGTTGGCAATAGTATCACGGATAAGGAAGGCTTCCTGGGGCGGAAGAAGCTTCATTTTGCGAGCCACCAAGGCATGGAACGCCCTTCCGCCCTATCTTAGAATGTGCCCTGATCTTCTGGCCTTCAGGAAGAGCCTGAAGACCTGGTTGTTTAATAGGTAGTGTGAAAGCTTTTGTCCCCTCCTTTAGGAATAATGGGTAGCACCAGGACACCCTTGGGTAATCGCGCGCTATATAAATCTCCGTAACATAACATAACATAACAAGATCTCCAAACCCACCAGAAGCATAAAACTTCTCACTGAATTCATCATCACTTCCTCTAATCTTTGGTGAGCCGAGAAACAAGCTGAAACGCTCCCCAGCGTCCATGAACGAAGATGGCGCTTGGAGGATACAGAGTCTGAGCCCGGAGACCATAGGATTGGAGCCGCGATACCACTGGACCCAACTGTGATCTGCGCTATGGGATGCTCTGATCCGCTGCAGCACTTGTTGGAAGCACCGAGGTGAGCCCCCATGCACCATTAGACCACAGAAACATCGAGGTCCACATTGCAACCCCAGGAGCCCCCAGCGCACCGGTCTGTGCAGCAGCCCCAGATTCTCCCTGGTCCTGGCCTTTTCAGGAGCCTGAGCCGCCAATAAATATTTTTACAAGCCCTGCTTGGGGATTGCCACTGCACGACAGCGCATAATTAGATGGCGGAGACGGTAAGTCTCAATATTGCTAACTATAACTTTGAGGTGTCTGGGAACTATCGGCGCAAAATGGCGGATCACGAATGTCCTTGATCGGAGGTCCGTAATGGCCCATCTAAGACACAGATTGCCTTGTCTCACATCGGTTCGAATACCTACACCCTCCGATGAGGTATTTATAGCGTTACAGGCGTGATCTGAGATTCGTGGCGATCCTTTAATTAATATGGCCTGACTCTAAAATGGCGGCGATGTATGCGCTGTGAGAACTATCCTGCTGGCTTCGAGTCTGCTATCTTATACAAGAAAAGAGCGCATTCGTTTGTGTTGTGGCTGCGTTCTGAGCAACTGTATGGAGCATTCTGAAATGGGGGACACTCGCAACCTTCCGTTGTCCTATTGTTGTTTAGTGCCTGACCTTAGTATGGCGACCATGCAAGGACATCGAAGATCAGCTATTTCGGTTGGAGGGGCCGAGTACTGAATCTCAAGCGTGACCAGACCTTGTGCTTATGCGATTGTTCCACATGCGAAGATCTTCGATGCTCGTCCGATTTTCCTATCATGGCTGTTCTTCAATACCCATGACACGGAGCCACCATTTTGTTGTTTCTTGTCCTCTCCCTTGGTCCGTTGGACTTCATCCTGCCGACCCTCAGACATTGCTACTCGGCTGGACTGCCTTTTCTCTTTCTCTCCCCAGGCCCTCGTCTCTCCTATCACCTATCTCATCCCCCCCTCTACCCCCTTGGGTGTCTTATTTCTCCGTTCACTTTGTAGATAAGTAATATACAATCGTTTTTAGCCTAATCATGGTGTAAATGGAATCCTAAGTGAATTTACTATTTGCATAGTTACAACTCTAACCACTAGTATATGTCGTAGTTCTTTGTACTTAATATCACTATTTTGTGATTCTGAGCTTTCCCGTTTGCATCTCTCCCCTGAGTGACTCTACAACGTATACATTTCCTTTTCTGCTATCTGTATCTCTTCCTTGTGGGGCGCTTCAACTCGCTGACTACCTCCCTTTGTTCTCCCTGACCCCTGGCTTTCATTGATCCTGTCTTTTTCTGGATCGCTAATTTACCCTGGCATTGAATGTGTTTTCTTTCTGTAATTAATGTGATTTTTTTTTCTGTAGCCGTTCGTTCCCCCTCTATTGACCTGCCAGTTCTGACCCGCCTCCTAGCCCCCTGTCCCTTGTTGCCCTTTGACTAAGCACTCCTTCTCCCCGTGTTGGGGAAAGATCCAATATTCATACTCTGGAGTCTCGGTGACCCCTCTGAGAGAGTCCACAGCGTCAAGGGAGCCATGCACAGTTGAGGTATGGTATGGCACCCCTTGCCAAAGCACTCCCTCTCCCCTTGTTGGGGAAGGATCCAGTAGGTTGGCCTTGGAGTCTCAGAGACCCCTCTGAGAAAGTCAACTGCGTAAAGGGAGCCTCACGCAGCGGAGATGTGGGAATGATACCACTCTCCCTGGGATCACAGCTTACCGGACCTTGGAAGCGGCTTTTACTCGTCTGCCGGTTTGTGCCCCCTTCACCCTCCCCCTCCTCTTTCATGCTCTCTCTCTCACCCCCCCACCGCTTCCTCTCTTTCATTCTTTGTCTACTTCATCTGCTCCTATCCCCTCTTCCCTGATTCTCTCCCCTTGCCTGCTACGCTGCCTAGCCCCCTGTCCATTGTGCCCTTTGACTAAGCACTCCTTCTCCCCTTGTTGGGGAAAGATCCAATATGTATACTCTGGAGTCTCAGTGATCTCTGTGAGAGAGTCCACAGCTCCAAGGGAGCCACTCACAGTTGAGGCATGGTATGGCGCCCCTTGCCAAAGCACTCCCTCTCCCCTTTTTGGGGAAGGATCCAGTAGATAGGCCTTGGAGTATCAGAGACCCCTCTGAGAGATTCCACTGCATAAAGGGAGCCTCTCGCAACGGAGATGGGGGAATGATGCCACTTCCCCTGGGATCACAGCTTACTGGACTTTGGACGCAGCTTTTACTCGTCTACCGGTTTGTGTCCCCGTTACCCTCCCCCTCCTCTTTCATGCTATGTCTCTCACCCTCCCCCTCCTCTTTCCCTCCTTCATTCTCTGTCTACTTCCCCTGCTCCAACCCCCTCTCCCCTGAATCTCTCCCCTTGCCTGCTTTTTCCCTTACATATATGTCCTTATTGTTTGTCTCGACTTAACATGTAACTATGTAGCTATGCTCTAAAACTGTGTAACCTTTGTAACAATGTAACCTGCAACAATGGTCTGATACTCATGTAAAGCGCTCTGATACCCCCAGACCTAGCCAGCGCTATACAAAACTTTTCAAATAAATACAAAAATAAAAACACAGGTCCTAGAAGAGAAGGTATACAGGAATTAGCCTCTTTTTGTTTCATAGGCACTTTTACCTAAATGACACAAGTGAGTTTATAATGTGTCCTTATTAAACACCAAGGCTTCCAGTATGTCATGCAGAGTTTGCTACCCTAATATCAAAACATCCAGTATTGAGGAGGTGAATGTCTCAAAACTGATAGCGATCTTTGATTCTCCAGTCTGGGGTTCTGCATATTCTCCAGGCATATCACGTTCATCAATTCCCTCCTTACTGAGTTTCCTAACACATATCCGTGAGGAAACATTGATACCCTTTGTTTCCTCTCCATCTAAGGGATTATTAATATCCCTCATACTGGAAAACAATGATATGCATGGCTCCAGATAAATGAGCTCGGAATATGAAACAGCAATTGAATATACAGAGGGCAGTTTGAATACCAGGAGCTCCATTGTGCCTTTCTCAGTTATCTTTAAATTATGAAGTAAGTTCTCCTTTGTTGTTGGTTTAAAATGCTTATCCACAAAGTCTCTAATTTATTGTACAAATGCAAGGAAAACAGTCAATCTTAATTAAGGCTCCCGGTTTTATGGTATTTATTATTTTACCATTTCCGATGGTATTTATCCATATATATTTTGTGTTTTAAAAATAGATGGAGTCCTAAAATGGTGTATATCCATTTATATAATTGATAAACATGCACTCATACTTTACTACCTGTCACCATTTTAGCAAATTAAACCCTTCATTGCGTGGGGCGGCAGGAAGCCATCACACGCAACAGTGGGCGTGTGCATCGGACGGGTCCCGGCTGTCCTAGCACTCACCCACGGGGGAGCGCTGGCGCTCCCCCCCTTGGGCCTCCCTTTAAGTTGCCCCCACCAGTCAAGGTAGCGGAAGCCCTTCTGCTGCCCCTGCCCCCTCCACGTCATCTAATGACATCAGCGCGCACCTCGCGCCGATGTCAGTAGATGAAGTCGGACGCACTGGAGGCTATTTGCTTCCAGCGCACCCAGAAGATGGAGGGGAGATTCTTCTCGGGGAGGGTTTTTTAAAAAAAAAAAGAGGCATCGGTGGAAAGGGTTTTCCTCTCCTCCGATGTCTCTTTGGAGCATTCTTGCTACAGAATCGCACTTGTGGCGCGATCGTGATGCAGGAATGCCCACTAGACACCAGGGATTTTTTTCTTACATACATTTTGTGATTGTAGGGAGCAGCCCCTTGGGAAAGGGTCGCTCCCCTTCGGGGAGCTAATATTTTAGTCGTTTCTGCTCCCCTAGGAGGCAGATCGGCAGATTTGTTTTAATTTTGTGTGCCCCAGTAGGGATTTCTTTTTTTGTTGGGGAGCGGCCCCTTGGGCAAGGGTCGCTCCCCTTTATGGGGGTCATTATTTTGGCCATTTCTGTCCTGGCTGTGGGCAGATTGGCCTTATGTCTTTAGGCCCATCTGCCCCAAGGGGGGCAGAAGCCATTAGATATCAGAGATTTCTTTGGCAATGTCAGGGAGCAGCTCCTTGGGCAAGGGTCACTCCCCTTTATTGGGGTAATTTTTTGGTCCATTTCTGCCTCCCTTGGGGCAGATAAGCCTTAAGTTGTTAGGCCCATATGCCCCCAAAGGGGTCAGTAGTCACTAGACACCAGGGATTTCTTTATGGATCAATTTTGGCAATGTTGGGGGGCAGCCCCTTGGGCAGGGTTGATTATTTTGGCAGTTTTTGCCCCCATTGGGGCAGATCAGCCTTCTGTTTTTAGGCCCATTGCCCCCAGTGGGGGGGGGGGGCAGATGCCACTAGGGATGGCTGAATGTTGTTGTTGAGGACTGGCCCCTTGGGCAAGAGTCATTCCCCTTTCAGGGGGAGATTGTTTTGGATGTTTCTGCTCCCCTTGGGTGCAGATCGGCCATATGCTTTTAGGTTCACTTGCCCCCAAGGGGGTTAGAATCCACTTGACACCGGGGACATTAGTTTCACTAAGTTGTTTTTGGGGAGAGGCCACTTTTGGGAGTGCATGTTTTGGATTATTTTTTTAGGCCCATCTGCCCCCCTGTTTGGCTGGTAGATTGTGTGTGGACTAGTACATTATTTCCGTATGTGATTGTAATGTTTTCGTTCCCCTTTTTATTATAGTACAAAGCTTTTGATTCCTTTTTGCGGTTTTGGCAGTGGTTGATATGCAGTTTGAGTAGTTGAAGGTGTGTGGTAAGAAAAACATTTTTGTCATGCATGAATCAATTTTTTGTAAGTGGTGTCATAATAGCAGCATATTTAGATTATGTTTTGAGGGTGAAATTGTTTTTGGATTTGCGCACGATGTGTATTGCGTTATCTCGTGTAATTTTCTTTTTCTTTTTTAGTGGGATATTGTTTATCCTTGCTGCGTCTGTGCAGAGTAGGTGGTGGTGAGTCTAGGTGTTTCTGGCAAGTGAGTGGTATCGTTTTGGAGTACATAGGTCTTTGTGATATTACTTATTTTACAAAGTGTTTGCTGTTGTTGACTTGTTTGTCAGGTTACCTTTATCAGTAAGAACTATGGCTAGCCTCAGGATTACTGCTCAGCAGGTGGATGGTATGCTTTTTGAATTTTCCTCCGACCATGATTATGAGACTGACAGTGCATCTGAGGCAAAGGAGGAAGTGCAAGATTCTGGCAGTGAGTTTTCTCTCCATGAGGAATCATCTGACAATGAAGCTACTATCAGTGTGAATGAAGGTATTCTCAGTGCGGATAAAGTGCCTGTTTTAGTGGAGGACACTGATGTTACGATGGTGCGGCAAGAGGCATCTGGATTGCAGGCTGGGGCTGCAAGGTTTCCCATTGGAAGTGCTGGACTCTAGGTTGATCCAAACATGTTGCAGCCGGTGTTGCCTGTCTTTAGTGGTGATGCGGGATGTAGAGTGAATTGTGATTCTTTTTTGCCTATACGCTTTTTTCAGTTCTTTATGGATGATGTATTTTTGGCTGAGATTGTTGAGCAGACTAATTTGTATTCTGAGCAGTTTTTGAGGGACAAGAGTGCAAGACTTAGGCCCCACGCTAGAGCTATCCGTAGAACTCCTACAAATCTGGATAAGATTAAGAAGTTTTGGGGTTTAACTTGTTTGATGGGCTTGATAAGGAAGCAGTCCATGTCTTCATATTGGTCTACCATTACCTTGATGGCAACTGCCATATTTCCTGCAATTATGAGTGATGATGGGTTTTTACCTTTGCTTCACATGCTGCATTTTCTTGACAATGCTTCGGCGTTGTCACAAGATCACCCTTACTGTGACCGTCTTTTTAAGATTCGGCCTGTCCTTGATCACTTTGTATATTGATTTTCTAAGATCTATACTCCAGGGAAAGAAATAACTGTTGATGAGTCTTTGGTCCTGTTCAAGGACCTTTTGGGTTTTAGGCAGTGGACTCCTAGCAAGAGTGCACGTTATGGAATTAAGATGTAAATGTTGTCTGAGAGTAGGATAGGATATGTCTACAATTTTCGGGTGTACACTGGTAGGGATTCCACTATTGACCCCCTCTGGCTGTCCGTCCACTCTAGGAGGTTCAGAGAAAATTGTGTGGGATCTTAGTAGAGGTCTTTTTAACAAAGGTCACCATTAATACCTAGATAACTTCTACACTGCTGTGAAATTGTTAAAGGAATTGTTCAAAGTGAACATTCTTGCTTGTGGGACCACTTGCTCTGCCCAAAAGAGCTTGTTTGCAAAAAGCTGGAGAGGGGACAGTACAGTGCCTTGCATAGTGATGAACTTCTAGCTGTGAAACTTGTGGACAGGAGGGATGTCTACATGCTGACCACCATCCGTGATGAAAGTACTTCACCTGTGACTGTTTGGTGTCAGGTTGCTCAAGTGAGCAAACCTGTGTGCATTGTAGACTATAATAAGCACATGGGTGGTATAGATAGAGTAGATCAGAGGTTGGAACCTTACACTGCTGTTCGTAAGGCTTACATTTGGTATGAGAAGTTGACCATCCATCTCTTCAATTTAGCAACTTCTAATGCTTTTGCTGTGTTCAAGGAGTGTTCTCCAGCATCAAGGATGACTTTCGTTCAGTTTTAGGAGGCTGTGATGGGCAGCCTTGTTGTAGTGGAACAGGCAAGTGTTCCTAGAGTTGGAGTGGTGGAGGATGTGCCTAGATTAAAAGATTGCTTCTTTCCCGATGTGATTCCTCCCACGCCAAAAAAAACCAATCCCTGTAAGAGATGTAGAGTCTGTTTGCAAAGAGGTAGGCGGAAGGAGAGTCATATGCACTGTGCTGATTGTCTTTCTAATCCTGGGCTGTGTGTGCCCACATGTTTCAGATTGTATCACACTCAAGAGAGTTTTTGGGAGCAACCATGAGTCTAATAGTGAACTGCCTAGTCTGTATTGTTTTATATTTCTAGTTCTGTTTCATGGTTGGCATCATAATGATGTATTTAGTTACTGCTGTTGTGTTTGTAGTTATAGTCTTGTATCTTGTTCTAATTGGTTTGTGCTTTCTCTCTTGTTAAAGAAAATGTGATGCAGGTGTCCATGGATTGGCATTTGGCATGGCGGTGTGCATGGACTAGTGCTTGGCTGGTGGTGTAAGTGAACTGGCGCCAACTGGTGCTAGGTTGGCGGTGTTCATGGACTGGCGCTTTTTAACTTTATTGCAGGTACCTCGTTATACACAACCATGTGCCTACATCCCTGAGGCCGACATCCAAGAATGACTTAAAGTAGAAGTGTGATGACACAGCTGTTACACCGACAACCCAGGGGTCCGGCAGTGATTTTAACATTGCGCGTTGAAGTGGCATAGGTTACATAAAAGACTGCATAAAATATACAAAGTATACAAACCCGTGTCCAACAATTAAAACAATTATACCTCCCCCCTCCCACCCCTCCTGGCATGTCCACACTTTGACGACTAAATATCTGCCCACCTGACGACGTCCCTGGTGCTCATGAAGTGTACCACTGTTGCATGGGTCCCCAAACCCATTTGCATTGGACAATTTCCTATAGCGTTAGGCATATCACCAACTGCCCAGGAGTATGGTGAGGACTAATAGACCTGTTTAGTGCAGTAGCCCTCAAGCAGCATTATTTCTCAGAAGATCTGCCCCGGCGGCCGCCAACCAGTTCACAAGTGGAGCCCATATGTCTTTAGGCCTAGATCTGCTTGGCACTAGTTCCCAGTAGCATGTTAGTTGATCTTTGCAGTATATAGCGGCTGTCAGCCATTCTGCAACTGTAGGAGGATGTTGTTTTTTCCAGTGCATGGCCACCTGACGCTTTGCCAGTAACAGCAGCATAGCCGTGAGTTTACGAGAGCCCTTCGGGACCTCCAGTACGAAGCCCAGCAATGCTATCAGTGGTGTGGCCCGAAGGTGAAGTCCGGTGATTTGTCCGATGTGTAAGAAAATTGACTCCCAGTATTGTGCTATTACACCACAATACCTTGCCAGATGCGTAAATGTGGCTGCAGGTGTACCGCATCTCCAGCAGTTCGTATCAGGGTGTAGACCCATACGGTATAGTTGTGGTGGCGTGCGATAGACTCTGTGTATGAAATTGAAATGCACGAGCCTCAATCTGTAATTCGGCGACAGATGCTCCAGCTGGGAGCAGCAGAACTGCCATTGTCGATCTGTAATAGATATGCCTGCCTCTGTTTCCCAATCTGCTTTGGTAGTAGGGAGAATAATGGGGGAGTGCTTTTGTGTTAAACTATATATTCGCGTTATCAGTTTGCGGGGAGATGGATTTGACAATACATTTTCTAGCGCTGGCAATGTAGGGGGTTCCCTAGGGAAGTCCGTATATCTAGCCCTGCATGCAGCTCTGAGTTGATAGTACAACAGCATGTCCAATGCTGTTGGCGCCTGAGACCCACACATCTGCTGAAGTGATATGAATGTTGCCTCCGGGTAGAGGTCGCCCCCTGTCACCAACTCATGTGCTGCTGCCCTCTTTGTGGTGGCCTTATCCATCAGTGGCGTTACTAGTGGATTACCCCCCAAGGGCATAGATGGTGCGTACAATTCCCCCAGGCCCGCCCTCTTTGCAATACCTCTCCAAGCCCAGCGGGTTGCCTCCACTGTGTCTATTTCTAGATGAGGTTGTTGGTATGGCTTATAAACAGCCTCGTTCAGAGGTATAGGAGCAACTCGATCTATTTCTATCACTACATGGGGTTGAAACGGGGTTGGGTGATGCCAGAAATGCAGATACTGCGCCTGCACACTATAGGCATATAGCTCAAAATCTGGAGCGCCCAAGCCTCCCTGCGCCAATGGTAGTGTCAATAAATTCCGTGATACCCTAGGTTGTTTGCCCGCCCAAACCAATTCAAGGATGAGAGAGCGAAGCCGTTTAAAAAAGTGAGAGTTCAGTGGCATAGGGATGTTTACAAACAAATATATTAATTTGGGTAAGATTACCATTTTAGTAATCGCAATGCACCCTGTCAAGAAAGTGGTAGTAATTTCCATCTGTGAATTTTGCTTTGTAACCAGTCAATCACACAGCCATAGTTGGCCGACCAAATTTCTTGGAAGGACCTACTCACTCTGACCCCCAAATACCTCGTTGGATCTTTGGCCCAGTGTATCGGGAATTCCGTGTCAAATGGAACGGTGTCATCAGTCAGTGGGAACAACACGGATTTAGTCCAATTAATCTGAATCAGTCCCCCATATCTAACCAGTTCCCTCATGACCGCATCAAAATTATCACTTGGATTGACCAAATAGATAGCCATATCATCGGCATACATGGAGATCAGGAGCCCCTAGAGGTAAATCCTATACTCCTATGCGTGTGGTATTGATGAAGTTGGGCCGCCAATGGCTCCGTGGCTATATCAAATAGCAGGGGCGAGAGAGGGCAGCCCTGTCTTGTCCCTCTTGTAATTTCGAAAGATTCGGATATCTGCCCGTTCACCCCAACTCGCGCCATCGGCCTTGTGTATATTATTTGCATCTGCTTGATAAACAAGGGGCTGAGACCCATTTTGGGCAATAAAGTAAAGAGGAATTTCCACTCTAGGGAGTCAAAAGCTTTAGTCGCATCAAGCAACGCGGCAACTGCCTGAACATGGGGGGCCAGATAGTGCAGGAGTCCAAAGAGAGATTGTGAGCGGTCGAGCACCCGGGTATGAACCCGGATTGATCTGGTAATGCAATTTGCGGGAGCATCGGTTGCAGCCTATTCGCTATCAATTTGGCATATATCATGGCATCTAAGTTAATTAGCGAAAGGGGGCGGTATGACTCCGGACGAGTAGGGTCTTTATCAGGTTTCAGTATGATAATTATAATTGCCTCACGTAAGGTAGGAGTAAGCGTGCCTGTTTCCATGGCCTCTAGATATACCTGCAAGAGCCGGGGGGCAATGATATCAACATATTCTTTATAAAAGGCGGCAGTCAGACCATCCGCACCTGGTGCCTTGTCTGCCGGCATGCTGTTGATTACTTGCCATACATCCTCTGCCGATATTGGCAGTTCCATATATTCTTGGGCCCTATCATTGAACCATGCTAGTGCGACAGTGTTTAGGTATTCTGAAATATCCGTCTGAGATGGGTTAGATTGGGACGTGTATAGGTGTTGGTAAAAACTGGCCATCGTTTGCAATATATCTGACGGTGATCTGACCACCACCCCGTCGTCTGTGTGAAGTTCAGTAAGGTAGTCGGTGCCTCTAGGGGATCTAAGTAAACCCGCCATTGTTTTCCCTGCGCGTTCTCCCTCTCCATAGCGCCTTGCCTGAGTGTATTTGTGTAGAAATTTTGTTTCCCTTTCCGTCTCTTGCTGGAATTCCGTTAATTTGGATCAGAATTGGGCCGCGATATCTGGGGCAGTTCCTTAAGTTCACGCTCCACCCTGTGAAGGGTATTATGGATATCTCTGAGGACCCCTGTTCTGAGCGCTGTGCAGTTCCCCCTCGTAACCACTTTGAATGCTTCCCAAAATATCCCCGGAGAGACCACCGTGCCCTCATTCAGCGTGAAATAATCCACCAATTTTTCACGCAGCTCCTCTCGAAAAACCTGATCTAAGAGTGCACCTGAAGGGAATCTCCAGGTAAACGGTTGTTTATATGGCTCAGGTATTTGCAGCTTTATATAAGTGGGTGCGTGATCAGAAAACGTACGCGGGTGGTGCCCGGCGTCCAGAACCCCGGCATGTATGTCCTTGGACACTAGCCAGTAATCCAGTCTGGACCATGCGTTTCGATGGTGCGTCACACATGTACCTACCCTAGCCGTTGGATGGAGCATTCTCCAGGTGGCCACCAGCTGAAGGTCCGTTATAATGTCAGACAACATTCCCGCAGCTTTTGGGTGATGGTCACGAGACGTCCCCTATCTATCTGCCTTAGCCGAGAGTACAACATTGAAATCGCCCCCCCCCATAGCACCGCCACGCTGCCCATTGTCTGTATTTTCTGCCAGAGAAGATGAAAAAATTCAGGACAGTCTGTATTAGGGCCATATGTGTTAAACAGCACTACTGGGGTGTTATACAGGGTGCCCTGCAAGATAATGAACCGCCCCTCCTTGTCCACTATAGTGTGATGTGTTTTCCAATGCAGTCTCTACGTATAAGGATCGCAACACCCCTGGAGTAGTTTGAGTACCCAGCTTCCACCACCTCGCCCCATCTGTCCCCAGGCAGGTCGCTCCCCCCAACCGCCACGCAGCCCCCTGTATGACCCGTATCAGCCGCCTGCATCCCAGCTGTGTGCGGTGTTGCCTGTCACCTCCGCTTTGCCCCTTTTGCCTACTTGACTGTATTTTTATTCCCGTATCAGCCGCCTGCATCCCGGCTGTGTGCGGTGTTGCCTGTCACCTCCGTTTTGCCGCTTTTGCCTACTTGACTGTATTTTTATTCCCTTTTCATTTCTGTACCCCTGTGCTCTCACCCTTCTTTGTGCCCCCTTTTTTTCTGTTATCCCCCCCTCCCTCCGTGACCCTCGCCGCTTCTCCCGCCGTCTTTTCCCGCCGTTTTTCTCCCGCCGCTGAGCCCCTGCGGCCCGCCCCCTTCACTCCCATTGGCCGCCCCACTCCCACCTCCCAGCTGTCCTCCCTCCCTCTGCCCCTCATATGGAGGCCGCGAAGCGGTGGTAGAGAGCGACCTTTGACCCTGTCACCAGGCAGGTCGCTCCCCCAACCGCCACGCAGCCCTCTGTGTGACCTGTATCAGCCGCCTGCATCTCGGCAGTGTGCGGTGTTGCCTGTCACCTCTGCTTTGCCACTTTTGCCTACTTGACTGTATTTTTATCCCCGTATCAGCCGCCTGCATCCCGGCTGTGTGCGGTGTTGCCTGTCACCTCCGTTTTGCAGTTTTTGCCTACTTGACTGTATTTTTATTCCCTTTTTATTTCTGTACCCCTGTGCTCTCACCCTTCTTTGTGCCCCCTTTTTTTCTGTTATCCCCCCTCCCTCCGTGACCCTCGCCGCTTCTCCTGCCATCTTTTCCCGCTGTTTTTCTCCCGCCGCTGAGCCCCTGCGGCCCGCCCCCTTCACTCCCATTGGCCGCCCCGCTCCCACCTCCCAGCTGCTCCTCCCTCCCTCTGCCCCTCATATGGAGGCCGCGAAGCGGCCGCGCGCAGCGGGCGCGCCTAAGGCAAGCCCGTCTGCGCCCGTCCGCGACTGGACCGCGCCCAGCGCCACGCCAGACTGCACTACGACGCAAGCACCCTCCACGCACTCAACACCGAACGAGACCACCCCTGCTACCGGGCCACCCCGAAGCGCACCCAAGGGCCGTTCACCTGCCGGAACTGCAGATTCACCAGCATCCAACCCTCCAAACCACCAGCCAGAGAACACAACCACCTCCGCTGTATCCTCCTCAACACCCGCTCCGCTCGCAAGCACGCCATCAAACTCTGGGACCTCCTAGACTCCACCGCCCCCGACGTCGCCTTCCTGACGGAGACCTGGCTGAACGCCACCTCAGCACCAGACATCGCCATAGCCATCCCACAGGGCTACAAGATCTCCCGCAGAGACCGCACCAACGGAGTGGGAGGAGGAATCGCCATCATCCACAAAGACTCCATCAAAATCTCAACGAACACCGACGACACCCTCACCACCGCCGAGCACATGCAGTTCCAGATCCACACCGACCCCAACACCACCCTCAGAGGAACACTCATCTACAGACCTCCCGGACCCCACCCACAGTTCAGCGACACCATCGCCGACCTCATCAGCACCCACGCCCTCACTTCCACGGACTACATCCTCCTCGGGGACCTGAACTTCCACCTCGAGAACAACAACGACGCCAACTCCACCGCCCTGATCGACAACCTCGCCAACCTCGGACTCAAACAGCTCGTAACGACACCTACTCACGCCGCTGGACACACGCTCGATCCCATCTTCTCCGCAAGCCCCCACGTCTCCTTCAGCCACACCACCGAACCCCACTGGACCGACCACAGATGCGTCCACTTCACCTTCAGGAAACCCACCACACACCACCGCACCCAACAGCTACCGCGCCGCTGCTGGGGCAAGGTCACCGAGGACCAACTGACTACTGCCTTCACCCTGAGACCACCCACCGACCCCACCGACCCAGACACCGCCGCGACCAACCTCACACAGTGGATCAACGACTGCGCCAACACCCTCGCCCCTCTCAAGACCTCCACAACCAACCACACCAACAAGAAAGCTGCCTGGTTCACCGAAGACCTCCGGATCTCCAAGCACACCTGTTGGAAGCTGGAGAAGAAATGGCTCCACGACCGAACACCAGACAACCACACAGCCCTCAAGAGCGCCACCCGCAGACACCACCAACTCATCAGGGCCGCCAAGAAGACAGCCTTCAAGGACCGCCTAGACAACAATGCACACAACACCAAAGAGCTCTTCAGCATCGTGAAAGAACTCTCCAACTCCAGCTCCAACACCAACGACATCCCGCCATCTCAAGACCTGTGCGACTCCCTGGCCACCTTCTTCTACCGCAAGATCACCGACATCCACGAGAGCTTCAACTCCGACCCCCCCGCACCCACCACCGAGTCCACCACCCCTGCGACTACCACCCGCACCAGTCGCCTGACCGTCTGGTCCAGCGTCAGCAACGAAGACACCATCAAAACCATGAACTCCATCCACTCCGGATCCCCATCGGACCCCTGCCCTCACCACGTCTTCAACAAAGCCAGCACGACCATCGCGCCCCACCTCAGGAAAACAATCAACTGTTCCTTCGAGACAGCAACCTTCCCAGAAAGCTGGAAGCACGCCGAGATCAACGCCCTTCTGAAGAAGCCCAAGGCGGACCCCAAGGACCTCAAGAACTTCCGGCCCATCTCCCTGCTCCCATTCCCGGCAAAAGATACTGAGAAGATTGTCAACAAACAGCTGACCCGCTACCTCGAAGACAACATCCTGGACCCTTCCCAATCCGGTTTTCGCAGCAACCACAGCACTGAGACCGCCCTCATCGCCGCCACTGACGACATCAGGACCCTGATGGACAAAGGAGAAACAGCCGCCCTCATCCTCCTGGACCTATCTGCAGCCTTTGACACGATCTGCCACCGCACCCTATCAGCACGCCTCCATGACGCCGGTATCCAAGAGAAGGCTCTGGCCTGGACCACGTCCTTCCTCTCCGGCAGAACCCAGAGCGTCCGCCTCCCACCCTTCTGCTCCACCACCGAGATCATCTGCGGCGTCCCACAGGGATCCTCCCTCAGCTCGACGCTGTTCAATATCTACATGGCACCTCTCGCCCACGTCGCACGACAACACAACCTCAACATCATCTCCTACGCCGACGACACCCAGCTGATCATATCCCTCACCGAAGACCCCCACACCGCCTAAGCCAACCTCCACAGAGGAATGAAGGCCGTAACTGACTGGATGAAAGACAGCAGACTGAAGCTGAGCTCAGACAAGACGGAGGTCCTCAGTCTCGGACCCACCCCATCAGCCTGGGACGACTCTTGGTGGCCCACATCGCTAGGCACAGCCCTGGAACCCACGGACCACGCACGCAACCTGGGGGTCATTCTCGACTCCACTCTCTCCATGACCAGGCAAGTCAACGCCGTCTCCGCGTCCTGCTTCAACACCCTCCGTATGCTCCACAGGATCTTCAAATGGATCCCCCTCGACACGAGAAAAACCGTCACCCAGGCCCTCATCACCAACAGACTCGACTACGGGAACGCCCTCTACTCAGGAACAACAAACAAGCTCCTGAGACGACTCCAACGAATCCAGAACGCCTCGGCCCGACTCATCTTCGACGCCCCCCGCCGCAGCCACATCACACCCCACCTGAGAGGCCTGCACTGGCTCCCCGTCAACAAAAGGATCACCTTCAAACTCCTCATCCACGCACACAAAGCACTACACAACACCGGACCCACTTACCTCAACAACCGACTCAGCTTCCACACCCCCACCCGTAGCCTCCGCTCAGCCAACCTCGCCCTCGCCACAGTCCCCCGCATCCGGAGAACCACCGCCGGCGGCAGATCCTTCTCCTACCTCGCCGCCAAGACCTGGAACACTCTCCCCACCATCCTACGACAGACCCAGGACCTGCTGGCCTTCAGAAGACTCCTCAAGACCTGGCTCTTCGATCAGTAGCGGCCCCCCCCTCCCCAATGCCTTGAGACCCCCCGGGTATGTAGCGCGCTTTACAAATGCAGTGATTGATTGATTGATCTGTTGTTTCTAAGTAGACCCGCAGCTGCAGAAGTTAAATGTGTTTCTTGGAGCAAACAGATGTCAACCCTATGTCTTGACAAGTAAGATCGTTTAGGCCTCTACATGTGAGGGCCGTCATGACAGCGGGGTGGCGAAGAGATAATCCCAGGTCTTGGGACCACAGCTGATGTCCGATGTAAATATGGAATGCATCAATAGTACATAGCAGATCGCAAAAGTGTCAGTCGTGGAACACTGCGCTGGCATAATCAGATAAATCAGTTCATACTATACCAGTAGGTCATGACGGTCAGTGAGCTTGTGTAAAGAAGTGCAGACCCTGACAGGTTTAAACAACAAAACTTAAACTCCCCCTCTACCCCTCCCACACCAACCCCCCAATTAGGTTGTGTCATTACCCCCCCTTCCCAACTAAATGTAAACAAACCGTCCACAGTAGTGAACATGAGGGAATCATCCCATGGGAGCACGTGGGTCCGCCAGCAATACACCCCTGCACTCATGGCAGGGTGGCCGAGATATCAGCGCGCTAACCTGAAACAGTGAACCCCCATCACTACGGCACAATAATTGCAGTGCAGGAAGCTATATTAACAGGTCCCCAAGCATTTAACATAGATTTTCTCGTACAATAGTCTAACAATAGAGATTTGAAAGCCCAAAGACGGCACTTAGCTGAGTAACCAGAGCGCTGGTCATGGGCCGTCAGTCATTATCGCTCAGATTGTCCTCGGTTTGAGCATCGCCAGTCAATGAACGCTGTTTATGCTCCTTAGCCAACTGCTTTGCGCATGATAGTGCTGCTTTAGCGTCTGTAAAAAACGTGGGTTTCCCATTTCCCTGAATTTGCAGCTTGGCGGGGTAGATCAAGGCATATTTGGTGCCTATTTGTTAGAAGATTTTCTTTGCAGGCATGAATTCTCTTCTGGCCGCCTGAACCTGTAGTGTAAAGTCTGGATCTAATGCGATGTTATTTCCTTTATATTGAATTTCTCCCTTTTCTCTCGCCAATCTGAGTATCGTGTCCCGGTCTCTATAGTTTAAGACTCTCGCCAGTATTGGTCTTGCCGGCGCCCCCGGACGCGGCCTGGGCCCTAGCGTCCGGTGCGCTCATTCGATCCAGAACATCGTGGACAGGTCGAAGCCAAAGAGATCGGTCATCATTGTCTCCATGTTCTGGATGTCTGTTGATTCCGCAAAACCCGTGATTCTGATATTGTTCCTCCTCGACCGGGCCTCTAAATCCTCATTCTTTTGTCTTATCACATGCAGCACCCCATCCATTTCCCACATTTTCTTGTCCATCTCCGTTTGGCCCTCCTCCGTCTCAGTCACTCCCGTATCCAGAACACTCATACGGCCCTCCTGTTTGTCCATGCGCTGTGTTATCCTGTCCATTCTCTCCGCTAGTGAGTCTTTTCCTTGAAGGCTCGTTTTCAGATCTCAAAACATCTCACGGATGTCCTCTGCAGGTGGGTGGGCAGCCGGCCCTTCTCCGGTAGATTCCTGCTGACCAGTATCCGTGTCAGCTGTTTTAGTGGACCTTTTTCGTCAAATGTTATCCTGGGTTGGCATGTATCCGGCTTCCCCATCTCCGCAATCCGCGGCGTCTCCAACGACGAGCAGGTGGCAGACTTCGAATTGCGTTACACTGTGCACGTATGACTGACACCTTGCTGCAGGGGCCGCCCAATACCCCGCCGTCATCCAGGGGCTCATCACCAGCACCGACACCACCACCCGTGCATAGCAGTTCCGTAGTGACCTTCTCAGTTCGCCTTAGTACCCTTTAGTCACGTGGTATTCAAGCTAGCACATCTGCTCAGAACAGTTCAGGAAAGGCCACGACCGTGAGGCCCAGTGTAGCGGGAGACCGCCCGGGGTACAATAATTGCTCACCGCTGCAGATCCGGGGATGACAGAGTCGTCCTAGTGGCGGCCGGCAAGCAGGGGTGCAAATGAGCGAGGCACGAATTTATAGGCACCGCTCCGGTGGTATCCGGCACCCGAAGCAGTCCCCGGTCCCCCGCATGTACTGCCCACGTCGTCCTCAGGCATCCAGCGATATTCAGGCCATAGCCTGCCCGCGCGAGCACTGACTGCTATATAGCTCAGCAGAGCACCGTGACAGGCGGGACAGGACCGCTCCCTTCAGCACCTCAGCCCTGGCTCCCAATCAGTGCTGACGGGCCGGGCATGCACTCGAGACCCTGGCTTCAGCTTGGCTCCTCCGTCAGTAGGCCCACACGCTCCGCTTCAGCACCGCTCGCCGACAGCCTCACCAGCGCCCATGTACACTCCTCTGCACTGCTGACTATCTCCGGTTATGTTAACGCTCGGTTTGCACCCAGTTCCAGGCAGCTACGTCGGATACATGACGGATGTAGTAAGCTCGACCGGCGGAGCAGCGCTAGTGTGCAGCCATTTCGCTGCACGGCGAAGCCACGCCCCATGGACTGGCGCTTGGCTGGCGGTGTGCGTGGAATGGCATTTGGCTAGCGGTGTGCATTGATTGGTGCTTGACGGGCGGTGTGCACGGACTGGTGCTTGACTGGCTGTGTGCGTGGGCTGGCGCTTAGCTGGTGGTGTGCATGGGCTGGCGTCTGGCTAGTGGTGTGTGTGGACTAGTGCTTGGCTAGCGGTATGGGTGGGCTGGCGCTTGACTGTCAGTGGGCTGGCGCATGGCTGACGGTGTGCGTGGACTGGCCCTTGGCTGGCGGTGTGTGAGTAGGGACTTGCTGCTGGTCATTACACACACTGCTAGCTAAACACCACTGCACACACTACGTCAACCGCCAGCCAGTGTGATTGCTGTCCCAGTCATGTGGGCGTATGAAAGCGATGGGCCCTTGAATGGCGCTGTCTGTTGATGTGAATGTTGTACTGTGCTGGGCCCGTGGCTGGCAGTAAGAATGGTCTTGTGTGTGTCATGTATGAAAGGTGTGTGAATGGCTTGTAAAGAGATTTGTGTTTTTTCGTGACTTTATAGCTGACGAGCTGTGAGTCATTGGTTCAGGTTTTTAACCTTTTAATTATTAACAGTGCATTTCCTTTTTGTGAAATCTCTAGTTAATAAAAATGTACGCTCTGATCCTTCACTCACCCTCATGCCCAATCCAACCAGTATGTGTGTTTACTTAAGGAATAGTTTGTTTTGAAGTACTATTTGTCTTTTCTGTCCTTTTCTGCCAGGGGGCACATTGTCTCTAAATTGTCTGTTGATGAGTGTTGTAATGTGCTGGGCCCGCAGCTGGTGGTGTGGACGTGTGTAAAAAGTATGAAAGGTGTGTGAATGACCTGTAAAGAGGTTGGTGCCTTGATGTGGCTTTACAGCTTGCGAGCTGTGAGTCATTGGTTCAGGTTTTTAACCTTTTAATTATTAACAGTGCATTTCATTTTTGTGAAATCTCTTGTTAATAAAATGTACATTTTGAACCTTTTTACTCACCCTCGTGCCAAATCCAACCAGTATGTGTGTGTACGTGAGGAACAGATAGATAGGCAATCATATTTGTCTTGCCTGTCTTTCTCTGCTAAGTTGTAGCTTGTCTCCAGGGATAATCTACCAACTTTAGATATTTTTGTAAACTAAAAACAAATTGGGAACTAAAAAAAAATCTCAACAACTTTTTTTAATCACAATGTCATGCAAACCTAAAAATGTGACCATAGTCCCACATTTTCCTTGCATTACTGTGTCATAATCTTCTGGTATCAGACAAAACCAAACATTTTCTACCACCCAGCATTCCCCCAGGTATGCCGATAAAAATGGTACTTCACTCATGTGGATGGGCCAAGTACCTGCGACAGGCAAGGGCCCAAAATGTATTTTGGAGACATCAAAATTACCTATCACAAAATGACCTGGTATTGCAAGGGGGTCACCTGAGTTTTTGGCCCTGGGCTTGGCAGCCATCTAGGGAAACCTACCAGCCCACACATTTCTGAAAACTAGACACCCAGGTGAGTCTGGGGAGGTAAGGCTTGTGTGGACCCCGCCAAAGCTTTCCTACCCAGAAACCCCCGCAAACCTCAAATTTAGTTGAAAGAAATGTAATTTTTCACAAATTTCTCCGTGGGAAAGTTGTGGGATCATCGGGATGACACAAATTTCCTATAACCCAGCGTTCCCCCAGGTCTCACGATAAAAATGGTACCTCCCTTGTGTGGGTGGGCCATATATCCGCGACAGGCAAGGGCCCAAAACGCATTGTGGAGACAACAAAATTACCAATCACAAAACGACCTGGTTTTGCTAGGGGGGCACCTGCGTTTTTGGTCCGGGCTCGGCGGCCATCTAGGGAAACCTATCAAGCCGACACATTTCTGGAAACTAGACACCCGGGGAGTCCAGGGATGCGTGGCTTGCTTGGATCCCCCCTACCCGAAATTCCCTGCAAACCTCAAATTTAGCTGAAAAAATCAAATTTTCCTCACATTTCTGTGTGGGATCACTGTGCTGGCACAAACTTCCTACCAATGTGTAGGTTTTCTAGGTTTCCCTATGTGCCGGCTGAGCTAGGGTTCAAAATCCACAGCTTGGCACATTGCAAAAAAGGGTCAGTTTTCACTGTAAAATTGTGGTGTGTCCATGTTGCGTTTTGGGCTGTTTGCTGTCATGGGCACTTGGCCTACCCACACAAGTGAGGTACCATTGTTATCGGAAGACTTTGTGGAATGCAGGGTAGGTGGAATTCAGTGGATCCGCGCAGATTCCACAACTTTCCATCACAGATATGTGAGGAAAATGTATTTTTTTGACAAAGTTTGAGGTTTGCAAGGGATTCTGGGTAACAGAACCTGGTGAGAGCCACACACGTCACCCCATCCTGAATTCCCCTAGTTTTCAAAAATGTATATGTTTGGTAGATTTCCCTGGTACTGGCTGAGCTAGGGTTCAAAATCCACAGCTAGGCACTTTGCAAAAAAGGGTTAATTTTCACAGGAAAAATATGATGTCTCTACGTTGAGTTTTGGGTCGTTTCCTGTCGCGGGCACTAGGCCTACCCACACAAGTAAGGTAGTATTTTTATAGGGAGACTTAGGAGAACAAAGAATAGTAGAACAAGTGTGATTGCCAATTGACTTTCTTTTCATTTCTGCCTTCCAAATTGTAAGACAATTTGTAAAGAAAAGTCATTTTGGAAAATGACCTCTAATTCACATGCTTGTATGGGTACACACAATTTTGGAGATTTGTAAATAACTGCTGCTTGTAAACTCAACATTTTGTTCCCATTTTAGAAATATGTAGGTTTCCTTGGTATCTATTTTTCACTCTTTATTTTTACCAAATGAATTGTTATATACCCGGTACACAATGAAAAATTGCAAGGCACAGTTCAGTTATTGGCTCTGGGTTCCTCGGGTTCTTGGTGAACTTACAGGTCCTATATATCCCACAACCAGAAGGTACCAGTGCAGATATTGGTATATTGCTTTAAAAAAATTGTCAAGAAGCTACAGGTGAAAATGGTCCCACAAATGGCTGTTTTTTTCAACTCAATTTCAATATTTTCTATTTTCAACTGTTTCTTTCTATAGAAAAAACCTTCAAGGATCTACACGAATGACCCCTTGCTGAATTCAGAATGTTGTCTACTTTTGAGAAATGTATAGCTTTCTGGAATCCATTATTGCTTTCACACCCATTTCTACCACTATCTGGAAAGAGGTTGAAAGGACAAAAAATAGGAAAAATAGGCTATGTCCCAGTAAAATGCCAAAACTGTGTAGAAAAGTTTGGGTTTTTGACAAAAGTCTGCCTGTCCCTGAAAGCTGAGAAGATGGTGATTTCAGCACCACAAACCCTTTGTTGATACTATTTGCAGGGGAAAAACAGATGCTTTTCTCTGCAGCACTTTTTCCCATTTAAAAAAAAAAGAAAATAAAAGAAGGGTATTTTGGATAATTTCTGGGCCCCCACCAGGGGAATCCACAAATCCTGGGTACCTCTAGAATCCTCAAGCTGTTGCAAAAAAAAGGGCACAAATTAGACGTGGATACCTTATGTGGATGAAAAGTTACAGGTGCCTAAGCGTGGACTACCCCAAATAGCCCAAAAAAGGCTTATCACGGGGGGGGGGGGAGAGGTTGGTGGAGGCCTAACAAATATATGTTTAAACATCCTGTATTTGGGGAAATCTGAACCCGCTTTTTAAATTCCCATGCCGTCTATCTGCTCAGCTGTTGTCCTGGACATCACGAAAGACAGCATGGAGTGTCACCCACAAGAAGCACACTTTTCTGCATTTTTCCACTTTAAAAAAAAAATGTAGACAGGAAACATATTGTTTTCTCTCTTAATTTATCTGTAAAAATGGAGAGCTGTAAGCTTTAAGCTTAATAAACATTAAGGGGCTACAGAAATAAGCTCAAACACAATGCTGCACACTGGATTTAACTACTGCTTTTTCAAAACTGTTCTACCAATTTTCTACCTGGGCTCCTCTGCCAACTTTATATCCTTTTTTCTTTTAGGCCAAATTTGGATTTGACCTTGGCATTAGTCTGAGCCTACTGCTCAGCATTTTTAACTTGTCTTGACCTAACCCGTCTTCCCTTTCTCTTAGGGGTGCCTCATAATCTGCATTATTGATGGGCTTATTGAACTCCTTGGTAGGCCCGGTCACAAACTCAAGGCAGGTCAAACTACTCCAATGGGCACTTAAACTGTGGAGGCTCTTACAGAGTTTATAAAACCTGTGGCCAAAGTAATCAAATATTTCTGCAATGCTAGGCACCAAAAAATGTTACTAAATCAATACTATCTTACCTTCTCCCTTAATGCTCTGCTCACGCTGCCACGAGCACCAATGGATTTCACTCAGTTGTATTGCTATCTTCACTTAGTGGAGGTCCCTTATAGCTTTGTCCTCTCTGTCATTGCAGACCCAACTAATACCAGTGCAGACGACACTCCACTCACGCACCCAGCTCTCGCACGACCGCTCTGGGAGGGAGGGCACAGTGCAAAGAAAGGGTGCCCTTCGAGCTAGTAGGTTACAGATAACCCACAGATAGAGAATTTCAATGCAATACTGCAAAAGTAGCACTCTGGATTTCTCCTATCACAGGGCAAGCGACGTTAGCTACTGCTGTTGCTGCTGCCTTCGGGAATCCATGGTACTTGGCACACGGTTGCTGTGGTTGGGCACAAGTGCGGCACATTGTAGAGTAGGAGCATATGGAATAGAAGAATCTATGTACCTGCACTCAGTCTCTCACACTATCAGTATTAGTACTATATTGAACATTTTAGCCTTTTAAAAAACAGGGTTTTGAATTCTCCAACTGGGTGCTGTACATATTATTGTGTAGACCGATTAACATACCACATTAAAATGGAGAAAAATAGAACTGAATTTTACCTGCTTGACAATTGTACATTGTATTTTCATGACATCATTGTTTTCTTTTCTTACTAAGGACAAGAATAGTCAATAAGGTAAGATTGAAGTAATAGAACGGTACCTGATAACATATATATATCTTTTAATTCTGTTTATCCAAACATTTGCTTGGATACAATACACTCATGTCTTCAATCATTTAAACACAGGCTTTACATCTCCCATTTATTCCCCCCCCCCTCCCTATAAACAATGGAACAAAAGATCGCTGGTATCTCGAACCGCCCTTCGTTTTCTGCCTAGTCTACCCCTCTGTTTCTCGCTTCAAACTGAGGGAATGGAGGAGTCCCCATTGTGTCCCCTGTATACTTCCCACCCACCCCAAATTTTCGTCCATTTCCCTGGGCAGCCCCTACTCTGAAAGATAACCTTCTCCGCCTGTCTGCATCAATCTAGATCTTGTTCCCATGCCTCCAACCTTGGCGGGAGAGTCGTGCCCCATTACCTAGCCACCTTCCGTTTGGATACTGCTGCCACCGTCAGAAGCCACAGTCTCTGATATTTGGGTCACGGTTTCTCTCCTGATACACATAATATCAACCATCTCAGTTCTAGCAAGACTACCCTATCTACTACTTCCGACATAACTTTGGTGACTTCCGTCAAATGATTTGGACTATTTGGACATTCCCATAGAATGTGGAAGAACTATCCAACCTCCCCACATCCCCTTCTACACTTGTCTGTTTCCCCTCGTCCCAGCCTAAATAAGAGTGAACTGGAGAGATAAGACCTGTGCAAGAATCTTAGCTGCACTAACCTGAAGCGTGCTCTTATGGCCACCTCCATCGGTCCCTGCAATGCCTCTTCCCAGTCATCATCTTCTAGGATTCCTACCGCCTGTTCCCATGCTTTTCGCAGTTGGACTAGCGGGTCTGGTGAATTATTGGTTATTTCTTATATGTCAGCGAGACTGCTTTGGACACCATGGGTCCAGTAGAAGTCTATCCTCCATCGGCGTGTATTCTGGTATGCTATACCCCTTGCGTATGTGCGTCTGTAGGGCATGTTCCAATTACAGATAATGGAATCTTTCTAAGTTCGCCATGCTATATTCATCTTCCATCTCTTGGAATGTAATCAGTGCTCGGCCTCTCCAGACATCTCCAAGTGCTATTCCTAATATCCTCCATTTATGAAAACCTTCCAGTCTACCCACTTCCCTTAACAAGTAGCTGTCCCATAGGAACATTTTTTTGGTCAGAGTATTTGCGTACTTCAAATACCTGTTTACCTTGTAACACACCTGGGTAACTGTTCAAATGTGTAGTGGGAGTTGTTTTGCACCCTTTTTTTGGTATAGTACCACCAGATATCCTTTAGCTCCCATCGCCTGTCAGTCTCCCTGTCGGCATACACCCACGCATTCACTTTGCTTAACTGTGCTGCCCAGTAATACTTCTTAATATCAGGGACTGCTAGCCCACCTTCATAAACTCCCCTCTGCAGCTTTGAAAGGGCTATTCTGGAGCTGCCTCTGTTCCAGAGAAGGCCCACAAATCCCCATCTATCTTCCGAAAGAGGTCCGGAGGGACCTGGCATGGGGCGTTTTGTAGAATATAGAGAAAGCGGGGCAGGGCCATCATTTTGAAGAGGGCCGCCCCACCCATTAAGGATAAGGGGAGGCCCCTCCAGTGTGCCACATCCCCATCCCGAACCTCTCAATCAATAGAGAAAGATTATCTATTAGGAAGTCACTTAGATCTTTGGTAATCTGTATCCCCAGATACTTAAAACTTGTTCGTACTAACAGGGGCATATCTCTGGCCAGTCTCGGTGGGGTATCTCCGGTCAAAGGGAGTAACAGTGACTTATCCTAGTTGATCTGATAGCGAGGGTAGCTAACAAAAAACGAAAAAGCCACTGTATTGTATGGTCTTGTGGCGAAGAGAAGGATATCATCCGCACAAGCGAGATACGCTCTTCCCACTTCACGTAGCCTCCAATACCTCTCACCATGTGATCTGCCCTTACCCATGCTGCCAGCAGTTCCAACACCAGCACAAAGAGCATCGGGGATAGCGGGCACCCCTGTAGTGTCCCCCTTCCCAGTGTGAATGGTCTGGTTACCATCCCGTTTACCCGTACTCTCGCTTTCGGTTCTCTATACAATAGCCTGACTCACCCAATAAAGCCATGCCCAAATCCCAATTTCTCAAGCACAGCAAAGAGATATGGCCATTCAAGACTACTGAATGCCATTCAGGCATCTATCATGATCAGGATGGTGTCTTCCCCTGGTTTGTTTTGTGTCATATGTAGAACCCCGTACATACACCTAAGGTTTAATCTAGTGATTCTTTGTGGTATAAAGCCTGGCTGGTCTGGATGCACCACTGAGGATATCATTGTGGACAACCGGGAAGCCAGAACCTTCGCCAATACCTTAACCTCTAGGTTGAGTGGGATATGGGCCTATAAGAGCCACATTGTCCTGGGGGTTTCCCTTGTTTAGGAATAGTTGTTATTAGAGCAGTACGCTGATCACCTGGCAAGCATCCTTTATCTTTCGCTGCCTAAAACATGCAGAGCATATGTTTTGCCACTCTAATGGCCACTCCTTTATAGAGCTCAGTTGGCAGGCCATTTGGGCCCAGGGCTTCACCCGATTGCAGATCCTGGATAGCCTTAACTATCTCCTCCCCTGATAAGTCCTGCTCCAACATCTGTTTGTCCTGCTCAGATAGTTCTGGGAGCGATATATCCTGCAGGAGCTTTACACAGTCCTCTGCGGTACGTTTCAAGACCGGGGCGTATAGCTGTTCGTAGTAATTTGCAAAGGCTTCTGTAATTTCCCTCCCCGTCCTATAGAGTGTCCCATCAAGCGCTTTTATTTCCTGTAACCAGTTCCTGCCCTGATTCCTGTGTTCAAGCCATGTGAACGTCTTACTGGCCTTGTCCCCTACATCATAGAGTTTCCTCTGTATTGTCAGTGCTTTGGCCCTCGCACTATTCTCTGCTAGATCTCTCAGCTCTTTCAGCTTAACTGGAACCCGGTGGGTGGTTGCAGCCCCTTTCTCACCCTCAGCCAGTACCTTAGTTGCTAGTTCTGCAATTTCTATCTTGAGTTCTACATACTGGATCTGCCTTTCTTTTCGTTTCCCTCCTATCAATCCCTGCACCTATCCTCATATGACTGTCTTCTATCCCTCCCACAGTATGTCTGCCAATGGAACTGATCCTTCGTTTTCCTTAAAGTATACCTCCGACTGCTCCCGTACCTTCTGCCTAAAGTCTTTGTCTTTGAAGTCCTATGCGTCTAGTCTCGGAGGAAGCGTGTTGTCCTGGTTGGGCCCCTTTAACTGTACCTCCACCGGCGAGTGATCTGAGATCCCTCTTGTGCAATGGGTCTTAGAACAAAAGAAATCCATGTGAGTTTGCAGCATAAATATGTAATCCAACCTACTATAAGTGTATACTCTTGCTGTGTGGGGTTATTTTCACGCCATATATCCGTCAGTCCCATTGCTTCTACAAAACCGTGCAGAGGTTCCCTTCCCGGCCACACCCTGTTGCATGTCATTCTATCCTTTGCTGGGTCCAAGGCCGCATTAAAATCTCCTCCCAGTACTAGTACACCCCTCGGCAGTTCCAGCATTGGAGTGCCCAGTGCTGGTAGCGTCTCCCCATGTAGTCGTGGGGGGACATACACAGAGCAGAAGTTCACCGTTACTCCCTCCCACATTCCTGAAATTGCAGCGTATTTGCCTATTTGGTCATGCCATGTCTGCCCTAATTCCAACGTGGTGAAGACCTTCACTAAAACATCCACCCCCCCTCGAGTCTGATGTATAACCTGCATGTACTCGCCTAGCATATCCATAACCATCCAATGCTTTACAGTAATTGCCTCTCAGGTGAGCTTCCTGTAGGAGGACCACGTCTGGGGCGTATCTTTGATGCTTTGTAAGACTACTATATGCTTTATCTTACTTCCAAACCCATTCACGTTCCAGGACATGACTCTCAATCCCCCTCCCCCTTGGATACTTGGCCAATGTCAGACTCTCCTATCCCCAGTTTCCTGCATCCCCCTCAAAATACTTATTCTGACAGATCACCTGTTCACCGTATCTGGCTGATCGCTGGGTATGTATTCCCATCCTCCCTCTTCTTGCTTGTTCCACCCATTTATGCCTGTGCTGTATCTGTGTTGTGTTTAAAGCAGACCCTTCAGAAACAGATAAAACAACCTGTAAAACCCTAACCCCCTCCCTTCACTCCCCCCTCCCTGCTACACTGCCTAGTGGGTGTAAAACTACCCATCCCCAACTTGCAGAGAGCCTGTCACCCACAAACTAACATCAACTTATTTCAGGGTGGGCTAGGTCCGACCTGTGTATCCTTGTGCAACTCCTAAAGTGCAGTAAAGTCATTTTAGTCCTGGCCTGGGAATTTCTGCTTGAGCTTTACCCCTTTATTCCTTCCAATCCCTCCCCTCCCAAAACAAACACCAGACAAAAGGATATCCCTTGTGTCTCAACTCAGTGTTCTGCAAACTGTTGACCTTCAGTGCTCCTTTTCTCCTTTTCTGGTGGGTGCTGCCTCTCGTACACATCCACTGTATCGTTGCTACTCTCCTCTGATCGAATTGGCGTATCATGGCCCCTCAGGTGTCTTCCCATTTTTCGTCTCTCTGGGCGAACATCGCCTCGCTAACCCTCCAGCCATTGCCACATTTCTTCTGGTGTGTTGAAGTGCCATGTTTTCCCCTCTGCCACAGCCTGGAGCTTGGCAGGGAACTACATCATGTATTTAAGGTCTTTGGCTTGGATCTTACTCTTTACTGCCGCAAACAACCCACATTGGCGTTGAACTTGTTGTGTGAAGTCTGAGAAGAACCGGATTAATGTGTTTTCATATTTCAAGTCTCCATGTGAGCGCGCAACTTGCAAGATAGCGTCCCTATCCCTGTAGTTTAGTATCCAGGCTATGATTGTGCATGGGGGTGCTCCTGGTCTTGGCCTAGGGATTGGCGCCCTATGGGCCCTCTCAACTGCGAAGACATTAGACAGGCGTTTGGGTCTCATATGTTTCAGGACTAGATCCTCCAGGAAGAGGTCAACACTCGGCCCCTTTGCCCCGTTCGGCACCCCACCACTCGGATATTGTTCCTGCGGGCCCTCCCCTCCTGATCCTCCAGCTTCACTGCCATAGCTGCCTGTTGTTTAGTTAGGTGGTCTACTTGTTCTTCCAAGCTCTTTGTCGATGACTGTAGTTGTGTTATATTGGCCTCAGCTGTTGAGACCTTATCCGAGATCTTCTGAAAGTCCACCCTGAGGAGACTGACATCTGTTGTTACAGCATCTAATTTAGGCTCCAACGTACCATTCAAATCAGCTATTTCTGCCATTATGGCTCCAAGCGCGGGTTCCCCCTGTCCTTCGTGGTCCGACTGGTCTCCTGCTTCCCCAGCTGGTGTTCTGACCACTGCATAATTATCCATTTTATTAGTTTGAGCCGGAACGTGTTTGGGTTTGCCCATGTCTGCCTCCGGGTTCCAGCTGGATTTGCTCACCACTAAGCTCTCTTATCGTAATCCCCTGCTGTTCTTAGAAACTTTCTTGTCTCTCTCCTAGGGGACATCCACCTATGCTTCACTTGGCAGTTTGTACACTGCTCTAGCCACGTCTGGCCCCCTGGCTCTTTCTTGCTTGTTCTTCCAGGGTCTTCCGACTACCACCCTCTCCCGTGTGGCTCCTTTGTCTGGGATTTACTGGATTTAGCAGGCCAGACTGACCAGGGTCTCTAGGGTTTCTCCTCCTGCCTGTGCAGCTATCCTCTTTCTGGAGTATGCTTACTGCCCGGTCTGACCCGGTCCCACTTGTTTCTCTTCACATACTAGAGTGCAACTCTGTCCCTGGTGTTCATCTGCCTTCCTTCGCGTCTTGCTTGCGATTATGTATGCCTCCCTGTCCGGCACCCGGGCCCTGCCCTCCAGTAAGGCCGTGTCCCCCAAGCTGCAGCTTTCTCTATTCTGGCCTCACTGTTGCCGCCCATGAGGCGCTCCGTCCCCAGGTCTCCGCGGGGGGAAAATGCTCCAGCATTTACACGGTTGCTGTCGTTCCTTCTGGGCTTTGTACCTGCAGTTTTCAGCTCTTCAGGGGAGGACCCTTTGCTGCCTCTGTCTCTCGCCCGCTGTTCTCCAGCTTACGGGGAAGGAAGCTGTTCACGAGGGGCCCGTTGCGCGGCCCCTCTCCTTCAGCCTTAATGTCCTCGGTTTCCCTTCTGCCCACTTTTTACTTTACCATTTAGTTGGGCATCTGATCAGATGTGCTCCGCCGCGCAGCTCCTCACCTTTGGCCTCAACGCCCTCCTTGATGACTCCAGTCCGCCAGGTTCCCTAGGAACTGCAGCTGGGTGCGATCCTCCCGACGCCTCGCCCTGCTCCCCGTAGTACATTGACTCGCCGGTTGCGTAAGAGGCCTCACATCAGATATTTCGTCTCAGGCCTCTGCTGTATGCAGTCGAGCCTCTGCGGTCTCAGCTATCCAGTGCAGATCGGGAGCAGGGGTAGCCTTCTCACTCTTTCTCCGCTACTACTGTGGCTCACCCCCTCCATTCCTCGACTATCACCATGCCAGTATGGATCTTTGGATCGGATTTCTAGGGCCAAAACTTCAGTCTTGGCAGGGAGCTCCGCTAGTGTGCGGCCATTACGGTCGGCGCCGTAGCCACGCCCCCGGTACTTGATAATTTCATGTTCTGAAGTCAAACAAAGCCACATACACCTAAATACACCGTTAATATTTCTTACAATCAAGAGAGTACTAAGATGTGAAGGACACATTTTTGCAAGGTTCATAAAAAAATTAAGAAAGGAGTTGAATAAACAAACTTTATTTATTAACCATATTACAGAAAGGAAAATATCTTTGAAACATTTTGGGAAAAAACAGTATTTAAATAAGTGAAAGATCATCTTTTCTGTGCCACACCTGCTAGATAACAGTGCTGAGTTTTTATGTTTATGCATTACTTTATTAACTGTACTGTAGGAAAGATTCTGTTATAAAAATGGTAGGTATGATCCACACGTAAATCTTATAAAAAAGCTGAGAATTTTAAAAAGTGGTCATAAATAATAACAAGTAGGGTGGAATGTAAGAGTATTGGTCACAGATACTATGCTGAGGTCCTGTGTTGTTATCTTAAACTTCAAATAATTCTGGTCATCTTAAAATTTCTGGTAAATTGAAATTGTCAAAACTCTTCGGACTTGTGATCTGTTGTTTCTGCAAAACAAAAGTGATGAAACAATTGAGCTAATAGAAAATAGTTTTCTTAAATGCCCAGGCAAGTTTATATAACTGGCAGTATAACCTGAAGATGCATAGCCTTTGCATGTCGAAAACATGCCAAGGTGACAATGATGAAGAAAGTCGGATTGCCTACCTGCAACAACACCATGGATGGGATCATATGAGGTTTTCTCATATTCCTTAACTGTACCGGCCCCCTTTTTAAAAAATCATCTTTATTTAGTATTTTTGGAAGACAAAACATAACCACTGTCAATGTCTACAACATTTTTTTATCAATGTTATTTTTACAATATTTTAATATTCTAGCTTGTATGAGATTTGCTTTCACACACATTTCAGTTCTATATTTTTTAACAGTAATATGGACAGGAATCCCCTCATGGTAACCCATTTAAACACTAACTTCCTCTGTCCCCGTTGGTATTTACAGGTTTTCTTGTTCACTAGAAGCTTCACTCAGAGAGGGGAACAACCAATTTCCCCTTCTACCCCACCAGACTATCCACCATCCCGGCCAGTTATACTATCTAATCTGGAGCTTTTTCGGCCATTCCTGTGATTTTCTTGTGGAGCTCCTCTACCAAGGTCCACATCAACAAGTCTGCCTCCAATATTAATGAGTGTTGCTTATCAGACCTCTTGAACTAGGCCTGGGTAACTTCCATCTTCAGAAAGCAGACATTTGAACATTTTTATTTTTTATTTTTGTTTTTAAAAACCTTTATTCTTTTAAGTCAGGGACACAGCTATTCAGCCGACAACCCGGAGGTACGGCAGCTTTAGAAACACAACACAAGCGAGCGTCCGCTTTTCACTGATAGGAGAATCAAAAGGTTCTGTTTTAAATAAACACAAACCCAAACCTAAACACAAGCAAGGCGATAAGTACTTAAAGCACAAAAAGGGTTCCCATCGGGGGGAGCGAGCCCCATTTTGTCCATCAGACACAGGTCTATAGTAAGGGAAGGAGGGGAAGGCTGAGACTCAAGAAGGCAAACACATACCAGCAAAGAATACAAAGCCGGAAAGAATGCTAAGGGGAGAGCTGCTCCTCAGGCGGGTCCGGGTCTGGGGGCAGGCATATGCCCCCTCTGTACTGGTTCCATCGCCCCCATACGGTGTGCCATTTCCGGGGGCGCCCTCGAGCACAATACACTGTCTTCTCCCTAAACATGCTCCAATCCATGTTTTCCATCCACTCTGTCAATGTAGGAGGCCTAGTAGAGCCCCACAGGCGAGCGATGTCGCGCTTAGCTACCATGTTCCCTAGGGTCACCCACTGAGTCTGTGCCGCGTCGTGGTCAGTAGGACCCCAAACATTCAGGAGACAACACCGCGCCTCCGGCTGCATGGCGATGCCCGTCACCTCCCCCATCACATCATGGATTCGCTTCCAGAACTCCATGATCGCACCGCATTCCCAAATAATATGTAGGAAGGTGCCCACCATACCACAGCCTCTCTTACATAAGCCCTCCTCAGAGAAACCCATATGGACCAGCCTAGGCCCTGTCACGTAAACTCTATGGAGTATTTTAAGCTGCACCAGCCGCAGGCGCGCTGGGATCGCGACCTCTTTGGGAGAAGAAACTGCATACTGCCAATCCTCATCATCTAATTCGAGGCCATCCCTAGTCCATTGATCGCGCAACCCTAGAAGAAGATCTGCCCGAACATTAATTAGTTTCTTATAAATGAGAGAGATCGTACTCTCTGGCATATGGCCATCCAGGATCCGGTCCTCTAAAGGAGAGGACTCAGGCACCGTCTCCCCCTCTACAAGGACTGACCGCAAGGCGTGACACACTTGAGCGTATCGGAAGAACTCCGTGCTCCCTAGCTCATATTCCTTCTGCAGCTCCTCGAATGACTTCACCCTACCCTTAACCAAAAGGTCTCCAACCCTGGATATACCGATCAGGTCCCATTTCTCAAACCCTTTTGTATGCCAAAGCTTTCCCAGAATATCGGAGTCAAACAACGGGGTGGCAAGGGTAAGCTTACCCTTCCAGCCCAGTGAATCTGTCGCCACCTTCCACACGTGCACGGCCAACCTGGTTGGCCCCGTAAGGGTTAAGTCCAACGACTTCGAGTACAACGCTCTGTGGTAATTACCCCCGCGCAGTAACCACCGGTCCATGGCGTAGCCGGGGCTCAGCGCCGGACCATAGACACCATGGTTAATCGCGCTCAACTGAGTGGCCCAATAATAACGTAGAATGTCTGGAAGCGCGATACCCCCGTCATACCACGGAAGCGTCAACTTAGCATTCGCTATGCGCGGTCGCCCTTCCCACAATAGCGCGCGCTGGAGGCTTTCGACCTCTCGGAAATAACTGGCCGGGACCAATTCAAGAGTATTCTGCAAGGCATAGAGGAAACGGGGAAGAGACATCATTTTAAACAGGGCGGCGTGGCCAAGGAGGGAAAGCGGCAACCGCCGCCAGCCTGCCACGTCCCGCCGCAAACGTGCCAAGGGAGGGAGCAAGTTGTTCTCGTATCGTAAAGTGGGGTCAGTGGAAATATAGATCCCTAAATACAAAAAGCCCTGCCGGGTGATCTGGATCGAGCAGTTTCGCGGGACAGGCGGGACATCACCACACAGGACATACAAGTATGACTTTCCCCAATTAATAACAAGACCAGAGTTCCTACCGAAAGAAGTCAAGACGTCACAAACCACTATGAGAGATTTCTTAGGCGAGGTGAGGTATAACAGAATATCGTCGGCGTAAAGCGAAATACGGTCCTCGTGGTCAGGCGACCAACGAATCCCACGTATATCCGGGTGCCATCGTATCCACGCCGCCAGCGGTTCAAGAGCAAGGGCAAACAACGACGGCGACAGGGGACAGCCCTGCCGGGTGTCCCTCCCGAGCTCGAACGGTGTCGACGCCCGCCCGTTCACCACGATGCTAGCAAGGGGCCCCTCATAAAGCAACCTCACCCAGCCTACAAAGCCAGGCCCGAAGCCGAACTTGGCTAGCACAGCCCACAGGTATGCCCACTCCACCGTATCGAAAGCCATCGTGGCATCGAGGGCCGCCACAATGGCCGGCTCTCGCATCGTGCCCGTCCTAGCAATCACTCCATGAAGGCGTCTAAGATTCAGTGCAGTGTTACGGTGCGGGATAAAGCCCGACTGGTCCGGGTGGATCAAATCTCCAAGCACCCGGACCAGGCGGCTAGCAAGGATCTTGGCAAGGATTTTCGGCTCGGCGTTGAGAAGTGATATCGGCCGATAGGAACCACACTTATCCCGGGGCTTACCGTCTTTGTGTATTACCACAATCGTCGCCAGTCGTTGATCGAGCGGAAGAAACCCATTCGCCCGCGCCTCCACGAACATGGCGCGCAGGTGAGGAGCCAACTTATCCGGACGGAGCTTATACAACCATTTGAACATTTTTGTATTGATTCAATTATCAACACCTCCCACTTTGCTTTGCTGCCAAGCCTGGTGTGGGTTGCCACTTTGTTGTGGAGATTATCTCAGGAACAAAGGAGCTTTAACCTTAAACTCCTGAGCAAGGATTCTGCAAAGGTCATCATAACAAGGATGTTTACCAGTCTGCTGTCGAAGATAGTCCTTTGAACACTCCTGCAGATTAGTGCTCCATATTAGATATCATGGATGGCTTGTCATGGATAGCCAGAATCATTAAAAAACCTACTGCCTCACAGAAAACATAACTAAACCAGGTAGCAGGCTATTCCTGCTTGTGACATTTGTGTAAAAGCCCTCAATATAATAAAAAAGGTTTATAAAGGAAAATAGAAGCATCTTGGAAAAATATTTGATTGTTCATTTCTGCATGCATGCCAGAAATTAAAGTAGCTGCAGGCTTGAAGTTTGAGATCACGAACAATAGATTATGGAAACAGGAAAGTACTTATCTTGTCTATTGATAGACGACAACAGCAAAAGGATGGCAAAGTGGGGTGGTGTTCTACACAGATCCAAAAAGGCATTTCCCATTACTTATGACCAACATCAAAACTATTTTAAAAAGTATGTTTGTATAGTGCAAACTTCAGTCTAAAGAACAGATGAGGGGTGCTCAGAGAACATTTTTAATCTAGCAAGAGATTGTTAAATACCAGGTACTGTGAACAGATTTTATGGAATGTGTAGTCCCTTTAATCAAACCAGGATACGAAGGGCGGGGAGGAGGGAATAATGAAATTAGGAGAATTCAAGAAAACCCAAACTATCGTGTTTTTTGTGATGGTACATATTTACATTAAGCATGGGTATAACATGAAAAATAGGAGATTATATTTTATTTAGTGCAGAAACTGTGATTAGAACCAAGTTACCCAGGATCACAAATTAACATTTTAGGGATTAGACGTGTCTCCTATGTTACTTTTGTACAAATATACCTCTCACTTAACTTACAGAATCGTCTAAAGGTCTAAAAAGTTTACACACACCCACCTGGTAGTATTCTGGTGGCTACCTGTACAGGTGTTTACACTTGGAGTTGATTGCGCTTACCTATATTTAGGAAGGACTGCTTCCAACATTGTTTCGCTTTTATCTTGAGAAGGACTGAGTAAGGGGGAGGAAAGTGACCTCACAGTGATAAGAACTGTTTTTCTTGACAGAATAGTTACCTTTATAATTGCTTTTATCTCCTCATTCAACTGTGTCCCTTGTAGGACAATGTCAGAAGCCAAAACAATAATGAATTAATTTAACAGGAGATTATGCCTGGCTGGCCTTGGATTGCATGCAAGAAATTTTGGTATCCTCCAAAATTATGTTCCAAGACTTAAAATTGATATATCACATAACCTAAGGAAGGTAACAATGTGGAAAAAAAATGTGAGCATTTGATGTAGGGGGTTTCAACTATGCAGAATTTCCTGGTATTCCCACGCTGATTGTGCTCTGTCTGCACATTGTCAGTATACACTTAAACCTGGTTATTTTCAACTTCTTTTATTGAGGTTAAATGTGTTATTGTTTCTTTTATTGATACTTTTATTTATTTGGAATTTGTGGAGCGCCTGGTTACTCCCCGCGCTAAGCAATAGCCTCATATCATGGTCAGAAATAAAGTCAGAAACAGTAAGGCCCTGTGCTCCTACTAACTCTGCCTGAAGAGACAAGTCTTAAGTAGTAAGGATACATAGGAAGTATGTTCAGACTTCTTACTACTATTTATGGTATTCTGTTCATTCATTTTCCCCTCAATCTGCAATGTATATACAAGTTTCTCTCGTATTTAGAAAGCTTATGTGACAAGTATAAACAGTGCAGTTTCCTTGAGAATACACATTTTATAGAATCAAATAGCTTTAAATGTGTGTGAAGGTTCTCATATATTTATGCAGAGAATTACACTTGAAATAAAGCACTGTCAACCAGACACAAAGTAATCCATGACTAGCCATACAAGGCATCAACTGATATTCAGTTAATGTTTATTTAACATCCCTATGCACAATAACGACACAAATATCGTGTCACCAATATATTGGGACATAAATATCGTTGTCAAAAATATTGACATCCTATCTTCATAATAATGGTAATTTCTAAAATATCGAGAGAAACAAATATCGTTGTTAAAAATATCGTTGTTAAAAATATCTTTATTTTAAATGTATACAAAATAATGTAAAATACATTGAATAAATCATATAATTAAAAAAAACATATTTATAATTATTAGAAAATGTTAAGAAATTATAGGTAGTAAATATAATGTAAAATAAATAAAACATACATATATAAAATATAATATACATATTTATTTATTAATATTAATAAATAAATGTTTTGATAAATTATAAAATGTTAGAAATATATTAAAAATTATAAATACATATATATATAGCAAGCTAAGTGGTGGGAGCATCGCTCACTTTCCAGATATTTAGAAGTAGGACGAATACCCAGAGGTCTGCGCATAATGTTAGTACCAAGCTACGAACAGCCTGACCCCAATATGCTTAGTGAATGGGAGGAAAGCAGCCTGGATTCATCGGGTCGACTGGTGAGAATTCTAATCAAATATGCTGAAAGTGATTGGGCAGCGCTACAAGTTAAAATTGAGGAAATGAATGCCGAGATTGACAAACTGGAACCATCAGAGAATGCTAAAAAATATCGTGAAGAAATGCTTAGTCGACTAAAAAAAGAGGAGGAAATAATTAAAAAACGAAAAGCGTTTAAATTTCAAAGGGACAAACTGGACTACCAAAATGGGCAAATTTTTACTTTTGCCAAAAAGTTTGATTCCCTAAGGACCCCGAATCAACATCCGATCAAACTACGCAAGCCTGTGAAAGAGATGTTTCAGAACCAACATCATCGATATCCGATCTCAGCTCAGCAGTAGATAGTGAGTCGGACAATGAACAACAACGTTCAAGATTGGGGTTTCCACGACCATCCCTGGCACAAGAGGTGGATTATTTACGCCAGGATCGACGATCAACTCTGTGGCCACGCATGGGAAATGCAAACAAGCCCAGCGACCAAACGCGAAACGCCGCGAACGACGACTTAGCAACAAAAGGCGCCAAACAAAGCAGCAACAAAAAAATGGCATACAAGCAGAACAAACGATGGAATCGCAAATAAAGAACTATGGCAAAGGACCGAACAATCCTCAAACAATTATCAATCTCACATCAACACCATTAAGTGAAACTGAAATTGACATTTTATCACTAGGTTTAACTTACAGTGCAGCCAGCGATTTCAACTATGCCCAGACGCGGATTGATATTTACAAATTCACTAGAAAAATGAAGTTATGTAAATATTTCACACTCAACAAATATCAACGAGAAAAACAATCTAAAACGACCATACAAGTAACATCTGATTTGAGTGCCAATGATCTGGGGGCGTTACAAAGCCTTTATGATCTGGCTGAAGAAAGTAATAGTGATATCAATCAAGATCTAATTACATTGAATATGACTGGCAGCACACATTTCAAGGCCAAATCTACCTGTACTCCTATCATGCTTCATGACAATATTGATACATTTTCAGAACTGATTACAATTGAACAAAAACGACTGTATAAATCTATTGGCTATTCCAAACATAGGAATACACACCAGAACCAGTGTTATTCCCAACTTATTAAGAAGCTCCAATCCAACGGCAATATCATTGTGCGCCAGGCGGGGAACAACCTTTACAACGCAACTTTTACAACGCACTACACTTACAACGCATTTTTTACAACGCACAATCCATTACAATGCATGACATTACAACGCATGACACTACAACGCATTTTTTAAAACTACCTTTACAACGCATTCCATTACAACGCATACTACCATTACAACGCATACCATTACAACGCATAATATAGTAATTTTTACCCCTATACTATCCAACACTTACCCTACTATTGCACCCCCTGGAGTTAGAATAGTAATTTTTACCCCAATACTATCCAACACTTACCCTACTGTTGCACCCCCTGGAGTTAGAATAGTAATTTTTACCCCTATACTATCCAACACTTACCCTACTGTTGCACCCCCTGGAGTTAGAATAGTAATTTTTACCCCTATACTATCCAACACTTTCTCTACTGTTGCACCCCCTGGAGTTAGAATAGTAATTTTTACCCCAATACTATCCAACACTTACCCTACTGTTGCACCCCCTGGAGTTAGAATAGTAATTTTTACCCCTATACTATCCAACACTTACCCTACTGTTGCACCCCCTGGAGTTAGAATAGTAATTTTTACCCCTATACTATCCAACACTTACCCTACTGTTGCACCCCCTGGAGTTTGAATAGTAATTTTTACCCCTATACTATCCAACACTTACCCTACTGTTGCACCCCCTGGAGTTAGAATAGTAATTTTTACCCCTATACTATCCAACACTTACCCTACTGTTGCACCCCCTGGAGTTAGAATAGTAATTTTTACCCCTATACTATCCAACACTTACCCTACTGTTGCACCCCCTGGAGTTAGAATAGTAATTTTTACCCCTATACTATCTAATACTTACCTTAAATGCAATTTAATATTATGCGTTGTAATGGTATGCGTTGTAAAGGTAGTATGCGTTGTAATGGAAATGCGTTGTAAAGGTAGTTTTTAAAAATGCGTTGTAGTGTCCTGCGTTGTAATGTCATGCGTTGTAATGGATTGTGCGTTGTAAAAAATGCGTTGTAAGTGCATGCGTTGTAAAAGTGTGCGTTGTAACGACATACATCCGCGCCAGGCAGATAAGGGGGGAAACATTGTTTTATGGTCTAGAGAATTGTATCTGGAAGAGGCATTGAGTCAGTTGAACGATCATAGCTGCTATAGGAGAAGTGAAATTGGTAAAGTAAAACAAATGTGGTGCGATTTCTATTTGAAGTTGACTGCTTGGAGAAGTGCGGGCCTCATAAGTATTGACGAACTTAAATTTCTTTAAAATGATCATCCAGTCATACCGGCCATGTATTTCATCCCTAAGGTGCACAAACGCTTAGAAAGACCACCAGGCAGACCCATCATCTCAGCTAGAAACAGTATCACTGAAAACACCTCCAGATATGTAGATTATTTTCTACAGGAACATGTTAAACAGCTCCCATCATACATCCGTGACACCAGCGATTTCCTAAATAGGATCAAAGACATTAAATGGGACCCGGAATGTCTATTGATAACACTTGATGTTACTAGCCTTTACACCAGCATTCATCATCTGGCATGGTATAAAGACGGTGGAACATTATCTTGGCACTAAATCCATCTACATGAGTAACCACAATAAAATGTTGGTAACTATGATTCATACCTGCTTACACAACAACTTCTTTATGTTTCAAAATCAAATATATCAGCAGGTCAGGGGTGTCGCAATGGGGGCTTGCTTCTCTCCCAGTTATGCTTGTTTGCATATGGGACTGTGGGAGGAGCAGGTCCTCAGATCAACTTTCTCTGAAATACTAACTACTCATGTGATTTGCTGGTACAGGTTCATTGATGATCTGTTTATAATCTGGAAAGGTACTGAAGCACAGGCCATGAATTTTGTTGATCAGATTAATGTCAATACTCTTAATCTGGAATTCACAGTCAACATGAGTAGGGAGATCATCACATTTCTTGATGTAGAGGCTTATATTTGTGAGGATCAAATACAAACTAGGCTCCACAGAAAACGCACTGCTGGGAATTCTATACTCCATGCTTCTAGCCATCACCCAGGCCATCTGATTCGCAGCATTCCTTATGGGGAAATGTTGTGCATCAGACGGATCCGTAGCCAACAGGAGGAATGTTTATTGGCACAAAATGAAAGCAGGAAAAGATTTCTAGCTAGGGGCTACTTAGCAAAAGATGTTGACCAGGCAACTAGAAGAGCCAATCTGACATCCAGGACGGATGTCCTAAAGAACAGTCAGATTGCCCCTAGCCTCATTGTTAATCAACCCACAGAGCCAACTAGATTGATACTAACATACAATCGACAACATCGCACTATCCAAAAAATTATCAGACATAGTTGGAATCTCATTCGTAATGACCCTGTAATCGGAAAGCAAACCACATTGGTCCCCAATATCACATTTAGAAAAGCATGTTCCATGTCGAGTGACTTGGTTAAAAGCAGCCCAGAGATAATTCTTACTAAAAACTGGCTGAATTCCAGGAAGGGTTTTATTCGTTGCACAAACTGCAAGGCATGCAGACATGGCGTTAGCACAACAACATACAGGACTCCATTTCATATGGAAGAGAGGAAGATAAGCAAATTTCTAACCTGCAAAACAGAGTTCGCTGTCTATGTGCTGGGGTGTCCCTGTGGCCTGCAATATGTTGGTAGCACCAAGTTGCAGGTCCACAAGAGGATACTCCAGCACATCAGAGCAATTTCTAACAGCGACCCCGCTTATCCGGTCGCTAGACATTTCAAAGAAAGCCATGACAATGCTATTGAGCATCTGAAATATTTTGCGATAGATTGTGTATTGCCACTCAGAAGAGGTGGCAATCGTGAAGCCATGCTGC
The DNA here is from genome assembly GCF_964204655.1 of Triturus cristatus. NCBI lineage: Eukaryota > Metazoa > Chordata > Amphibia > Caudata > Salamandridae > Triturus > Triturus cristatus. Next base: position 1,114,757,886 of record NC_140585.1, read on the forward strand.
GCAAACTTGAAACCCGATATATTCTAGAACTAGATACTAGGTCACCAAATGGTTTGAACGCCAATGAGGATTTTTATACGTGTCTATGAAATTAACACCAGGTACTGTTACTGTTAAATGGAAAATTCCAAAAGAAAAATGATAGACGAGATTAAGTAGTATCATTGACAGCCCCTTCCCTTTTTGTTTTACAAAAAAATCTTATATTTTTTATATATACTTTTAACACTGGGTAGCACTTTAAATTTGCGCAGGCACCTTTGTTCTTAGAAACAGCTCAACCCTAAGCTAGTAAGACCTTTAGGCTAAAGCATTAGCACTTTATTTATGAATATATATGAAGGTAGTTTGGATATTCTTTTATTGTTGAACTATTTATTATTCATCTTTGATTTTAATTGAATAATAATTGTGATATGAAATTTTAGAATATACCCACTGGGGTTTTATTCTTTTATCATATTTATGACATCAATAAGAACATCTATTTATATATTTATATTTATGTATTTATATTTAGTTCTTTGCATCTGTACAACGTCATTGTCCTTCATTAGCAAAATAACTGAAGTTTGCTTGCAACAATGCCATTTTTCACAATAGAATATAACAAATCAAGGATGTTTCTTCATTATGATTATATAATAATGATGTTACGTTTGAAATTTAATGTTTTCAAAATAACGAAGAAGAGGACATACCGATAATTTAATAAGGTTGGAGAAATTGTTTCTATGTCTATAGTACTTCATCAAGTATACACCACGTGATTATGCACTGGCACTTTAAGAATGTGACTGTTTTCCTCACATGTCATGTGATCAAGGCCTTTGGCAGGCCGAAACGCGTAATGGCGGCAGTGCTGGGTGAAAATAAATAGAATATTCTTGCACTGACACCTGGGTCTGTGTTCGTCTTTTCCTGAGCAACGTGGAAGCTGGTGACGTGGTGACGAATTTTACAACATATATATATATATATATATATATATATATATATATATATATATATTACCTACTGGCGGTCGCCAGTAGGTAGTTATAGTTAGGACCCTGTTTCCATAGGAAATCCGCAACATTCTATTTGGAATAACTTTGGCGCCGGTCGACGAATCCTCGCGAATTTCTCAAAATAGGTGGGGCGCTATGCTCCGCTCCTACCCTGAAAGTCTCGGGGGGATTCGTCAAGCGGGGGCTGAGATAAAAGGGGGGTCCCAAAACGCGTTTTTCCCATGCATTTTTCCATAGGACCTTTAGACAGGGCTACAGCCCGAACGGCTGAACAGAATTACTAGAAATTTGGCAGAGAGGTAGTCCTCAGGTCAAGGAAGTGCCTTTTGTAGGTTTGGTGTAAATCTGTTCAGTAGATTCTGAGAAAATAGCCTTTAATGGATTTCTATGCTTAGGGCGAACTTGAAATAAAAGCATTGTATCAGAACTACGGAGTGCGATCCTGATTTTCCCTTTCTGGGAGTTGTGGACATATATATATATATATATATATATATATATATATATATATATTCACTGAAAAAACCATAGGTTTCACACATGTTATAGTTAGCTGGACATTTTACTGATAAAAAACCAATGAAATTCCCCCGTTATAGTTACTGCAGGCAACTATAACTCACGCGACCGCAATCCTCTGCTGATGCTAATACTGTATTTAGACACTTATTTGCCCATGTCTTCTTCCATTAAATTTTAGCTTTACATATATTACAAATATTTTTTTTTCATAAAGACACATATGTCATCAGCAGAAGATTGCGGTCGCGTGAGTTATAGTTGCCTGCAGTAACTATAACGGGGGAATTTCATTGGTTTTTTATCAGTAAAATGTCCAGCTAACTATAACATGTGTGAAACCTATGGTTTTTTCAGTGAATTTGCAAGGTTTTTTAAATGCTAAGTTACTTTACGCCATTCGTGGCGTGTGCGCCCAGTTAACGCAGTTCGTTCCGTGCGCGCACGGTGCGCCTCGCGCACCGTGCGCGCACAGTGAGCACGCGGTGCGCTTCGCGCACCGCGCGCCCACTTTACGCAGTTAGTGCCCTGCACGCACAGTGGTCACGCGGTGCGCGCAGCGCACCGCGTGCCCACGTTAAGCGGGATGGGCCATGTACGCACGATGCGCTTCGCGCACCGTGCGCACATGGGGGACATATTTTGCGCATCTTTGTGAAATGTATTCTTTGTTAACTTCCTAAAAATGATAAGCCATGCACAAATGGTGCCCTTCGGGCACCATTTGCACACGGGGTGGGGAGAATGTGGATAATTTTTTTTTTTTTACTATTTTTTACCGTGCGTAATCGGCGATTTTCCGAAAAAATTTTTTTTTTTTTTTTTGGGCTTGGGGGTGGTTTGGGGACCCCTGTATCAATGCTGGGTGGTTAGGATCTCATTAAACTGCCTCTTTACACAGTTTTGGGGTTGGTTTTTGCTGCCCTACTCAGGAAGCGAGAGAGAAAATGGCGGCCGCCGCTTCCTGGTTTCGACCGATTCGAATGTTTACTAAGAACTAAGAGCCATGGTACGCGTACGGTAAGCTTACGGTAAGCGCAAGGTAAGCGCACCGTAAGCTGCCACAGATATATATATTGATTTAAAGGCTATTTTCTCAGAATCTACTGAACAGATTTACACCAAACCTACAAAAGGCACTTCCTTGACCTGGGGACTACCTCTCTGCCAAATTTCATTAAATTCTGTTCAGCCGTTCGGGCTGTAGCCCTGTCTAAAGGTCCTATGGAAAAATGCATGGGAAAAACGCGTTTTGGGACCCCCCTTTTATCTCAGCCCCCGCTTGACGAATCCCCCCGAGACTTTCAGGGTAGGAGCGGAGCGTAGCGCCCCACCTATTTTGAAAAATTCGCGAGGATTCGTCGACCGGCGCCAAAGTTATTCAAAATAGAATGTTGCGGATTTCCTATGGAAACGTGGTCCTAACTATAACTACCTACTGGCGACCGCCAGTAGGTAATATATATATATATATATATATATATATATATATATATATATATATGTTTTAAACTACATTTTACACTACATTAAGTGCAACAATGTTGGATAGCGGAGGGGATAAATTACTATTCCCACTCCATGGAATGCAACAGTAGGGAAAGTGTTGGATAGCGGAGGGGAATAATTTACTATTCCCACTCCAATGAGTGCAACAGTATGGAAAGTGTTGAATAGCGGAGGGGAATAATTTACTATTCCCACTTCAGCAAGTACAACAGTAGGGAAAGTGTTAGATAGTGGAGGGGAATGATTTACTATTCCCACTCCAGAGAGTGCAACAGTAGGGAAAGTGTTGGATAGCGGAGGGGTAAAAATTACTATTCCCACTCCAGGGATAGCAACAGTAGGGAAAGTGTTGGATAGCGTAGGAGTAAAAATTACTATTCCCACTCCAGCAAGAGTAACAGTAGGGAAAGTGTTGGATAGCGAAGGGAAATAATTTACTATTCCCACTCCAATTAATGCAACAGTCCAGAAAGTGTTGGATAGCGGAGGAGAATATTTTACTATTCCCACTCCAATGAGCGCAACAGTAGGGAAAGTGTTGGATAGCGTAGGGGATAAAATTACTATTCCCACTCCAGCGACTGCAACAGGAGGGAAAGTGTTGGTTAGAGGAGGAGATAAAATTACGATTCCCACTCCAGGGAGTGCAACAGTAGGAAAAGTGTTGGATAGCGGAGGGGTAAAAATTACTATTCCCACTCCAGGGATAGCAACAGTAGGGAAAGTGTTGGATAGCGTAGGAGTAAAAATTACTATTCCCACTCCAGCAAGAGTAACAGTAGGGAAAGTGTTGGATAGCGAAGGGAAATAATTTACTATTCCCACTCCAATTAATGCAACAGTCCGGAAAGTGTTGGATAGCGGAGGAGAATATTTTACTATTCCCACTCCAATGAGCGCAACACTAGGGAAAGTGTTGGATAGCGTAGGGGATAAAATTACTATTCCCACTCCAGCGACTGCAACAGGAGGGAAAGTGTTGGTTAGAGGAGGAGATAAAATTACGATTCCCACTCCAGGGAGTGCAACAGTAGGAAAAGTGTTGGATAGCGGAGGGGAATAATTTACTATTCCCACTCCAGCAAGTGCAACAGTAGTGAAAATGTTGGATAGCGGAGGGGATGAAAATTACTATTCCCATTCCAGAGAGTGCAACAGTAGGGAAAGTGTTGGATAGCCGAGGGGATAATATTACTATTCCCACTCCAGCAAGTGCAACAGTAGGGAAAGTAGTGGATAGCGTAGGGAATAAAATTACTACTCCCACTCCAACGAGTGCAACAGTAGGGAAAGTGTTGGATAGTGGGGGGGATAAAATTACTATTCCCACTACAGAGAGTGGAACAGTAGGAACATTGTTGGATAGCGGAGGGGAATAATTTACTATTCCCACTCTCGCTAGTGCAACAGTAGGGAAAGTGTTGGATAGCGGAGGGAATAATTTACTATTCCCACTCCAGCAAGTGCAACAGTAGGGAAAGTGTTGGCTAGCAAAGGGGATAAAACCAAATATAACAGCTATTGAGCCTAAATCCCCAAACAAAATAAAAACAAAATAATTTTCAAAAATATTTATCAATTAGTAAATGAATATTAATGATCAACTAATGATTAATTTATTTAAACTAAATACCTTTCCACTCTCTACCCCAATAAACACCAAAACCCACACCTAAAAATATTTCCATAACTAATTTTACATTAATTAATAAATAACAATTAACAACAAATCATTTTTTTTTATTTCTACCCAACAGTTACAACTATAAGCCCCACCACTCACACATCAAAATTATTCCACAATTAGCATATTTAATTTTTAATTAATTAATAAGCATTAATTAACAAATGATTAATTTATTACAAATAATTAACCTCCCACCATATTCCCCTATAAATGACACCACCAGTGTCATAAAATATGACACAATTAACATAATTAATTAACAGTTAATTAATTAATAACAATTAACAAGCCAATTAAAAACAATTAATAATAAATTAATCCACACAATTAACACTATAAAATAACATTAAATAAATATTATATAAAAAATATTACAAGATATATTAAAATTAAATTACTTCCCACCCTACTCCCCTATCAACCCACAACCCGCTCCAAAAAAAATGACACAATTAACTTAATTCACAATTAATTAATAATGATTACTAACCAATCAATAAATAATTAATAATACATTAATTTCAACAATTAACAATATAACATATTCAATACATAAATATTAATTAATAAAACATATTAATTCATTAATTATAATTAAATTACTTCCCACCCTACTCCCCTATAAACCCACAACCCTCTCCTTAAAAAATGACACAATTAAGATAATTACCAATTAATTATTAATAATTAACAGCCAATTAATACATAATTAATAATAATGAATTACCACAATTAACAGTATAAAATATTACATACATAAATATAAATCAATAAAAAATATGAATTAATTAATTATAATTGAATTACTTCCCACCCTATTCCTCTATAAACCCACAACCCGCTACGGAACTAAAACGTAAAATTTAATTGAAAACAAATAAATAACTTCTAAAAAGTATTAATAAATGTATTATAATTAAATTACTTCCCACCCTATTCCCCTATAAACCCACAACCTGCTATGGAACTAAAACACAAAATTCACGTATTTTTTTTTTATAACTTCTAAAAATGTAACACATATATTAAAAAACAAATGCAATACTTAGACAAAAAAATAGAACACATACATTTAAAATACATACTAAAATACATAACACTAACTAAAACAACGCTATTTTTAACTATATTTTTGCAAATGATATTAATGACTACGATATTGTTGAAATCGATATTACTTACCTTAGACTCGATATTCTTGACCTCGATATTCTGACAGTCGATATTTTTGTATCACGATATTTTGCACTCAATATTAGTGCACGTTGACATAAGCAACTCAATATTCTGTCTGTTTATCTCTCGCTAGCCCACTTTTGTCCGGTTTGCAACATAGAACGAATGCACAAAACAAGGCATGCAAACCGTCCACAGGAACGCTGTATTTCCAAACATTATTAACTTAACAATACTTTTCGGAGTACTTCGTCTCATGAAAGTCACAGTTTGAAAAAGGTACCATATGACCGCTTTCAACTTCAATATGATTCTTCCATGGCAGGAGTGCATCACTGCTGGAACTCATTATCAAACTCAGAACTAAAAGATCACCATAAATCTAAATTTTGTAGAGGAAGATCAGAAAATCATTCAAGCAAGATGAGCTCATTCGACTCCAGAAAGGAAAGATGGGAAGGTCAGACTGTGTTTGAATCTCTAGGACAGTCATCACTACAGCTCCTAGAGCTAAGAGCAGCTTCCTCACCTCCTTCTGTTCTCTAAAATAGTAACTTTCTGCTACGTTTGACATTTCAGAGGACCAGACTAACTTATTACCTTCGAGCCAGAAGCTCATAGCTAAGAAGGAAACACATGCGATACATATCTACATTTTTAAAAACCACCAGTTTCAGATGAGGAAAAATTAAAAACGACATGCATAACAGCAACATGGCTTATATATCACAAAACTGCAGAAATAAATATTCTCATATGTTATGTTATACTTAAGTTATAATTGCAGTCTCCACAACTGACTAACTCACAGACCACCCCCTTGCTCTTTGTAGCTCAATTTATCCCTTCCTCCATATGATCGCCAATCAACTGTCGCTTCCAACTACATATTCGCCCCCTTCCTAATGCTTTTCATTTATGCTAGCCCCCTCTTCAAGCACGCTGGCCCTCCATTTATCCACGCTGATCTCACTTTTCCAGGGTGTCCCTGCTGTTCAGCCCCCTCCTCCCAAGCCTGCCCCAATCTTTGTTGTTTATGGGAGACCACGTGCAGTCTCTCTCTTTTCGCACTACAAAACCTACCCCGGTTACTGAATTGATTGGCGAAAAGTGTGACACTGGGACAATAAGTTAATTGCCTTTATCACCATTTGCGTCAGGAATTAAATGTGCTTTAATACACCGCATGTTCCCTCAGTTACTTCTGTTCAGGGCCGGACTGGGATCCAAAACTGGCCCTGGCAGAGTGCTCGGCCGCCCCCCCGGGGGTTGGGGGTGCGGACGGGCTGTTTGCCATTGCCGGTTTTGGCTGATTTTGTTACAGGGGCCGATATTGCAGCTCTGCTGCAAAACCGGCCCTATAACAAAAACGGCCATCCAGGGGCCCAAAACAGGCCTCCACCCTGGCGGCCCACCAGGGAATTGCCCGGTGCCCGCTACGGCCAGTCCGGCCCTGCTTCTGTTACATACTGCTTTAAATTGGAGCAATAAGTATTATCTAGTGTACCTGTCCTCGCTGTAACAAACCCGAGAGGAATAAAGGCTTTCTTGGTGATTCTGGGTGTCATACTTGTACCCTGGAGGTCCCCACAGATATCAAGAGAGATCATGCAACCAACTTCTTCGCCACTTTGCATGATTTTTAAAATCCCTCTGCACTTTTTTTTAGAAGTGATGTTGCGGAAATAAGCATGCGTTTAAAGTTTCCAATACCCTTCTGCTGACTCTTTCTACGCCCTCTGCCTTTAAACTCTCTCTAATGTTCTCAAATTAGAGTGTTTGACGAAAACCAACGGCTGGCACATTCACTCTTAGGGTATAAGTCACCTCCGTTTCATTCTGTGCCACTTGAACTACTTTTAAACTGCAATTTAGTCTTCCGCTTCTTTATTAGTTAAAAAGACCGGTAGAACACACGGGAACGCTCCCAAATGAATGAGACTCATGTAGATTCTTGTTTGTTTTCTTCCCACACACCTTTTTGTGAAAACAACACCCTGTAGTCGAATTTAAATTAATATCCGAACTTTGCCTTAGCAGACAGTCTCGTCAACATAAACATAAAAGAAGAACGTTTAATTGCTTAGCTCATGCATTTCTTGCAACAATTAAAACAAGCTCCAAAGCAGTGGAAAAACTAAGCTGTCACAGTGCGGGCCCCGGGGGAAGTGAAGGTCGCAGACCAGTCTTCCCCCGGGGTATTCGCGCAACGACCGGAAGGACATGGTGGGGGTGGGATCATAGGAAGGAGGGGGGCGGGAGTTGGGAGGGTATATAGGTGTCAGGAGAGGAGTATCCGGCCTCTTCCTGACACCTGAGCACCACCGGGGGAAGATAAAAGTGTGTCCTCCCACTCACCCTACAGACATTAAGCGAAGGGTTGGGATAGATTTTGGGCTGAGCGTGCCAGTTTAGGGCAGGTTGCAGAGTAGAGGCGTCACAGTACTTTGGAGGGGTGGGTAGTCACATACGGGCGGATCCACCCCTCGGGGGGGGGGGGGAGAACGGTACACAGGTGACTGATAGCGGGCGCGGGAAGCAATGACAAATGAAGGAAATTACACAGAGGATGCTTGGAGGGCAAGTGATGGGGAGATGAAGGCGGTCACCGAGTGAATGGGGGAAGAGTCTAACAGGTGAGATGGTTTTGAGAATGGATGAAAGGAGAATGAGTCGGTATGGGATGGGGGAAGTATATTTATTGCATTTATGTACTGTCGAATAAAGTCTAAATGATTGCAACCATGTCCTAATAAAATGGCCTTTTACGCTTCAAGTAACAGCGTGGAGTGTGGTTCTTGCGCGATGAGGACAGTGGCGGCTCCGTGAGGGAGTGCTGCGGGGCGGTGAGACGGCGGAGGGGCAGGGTGGGGGGGGGGGGTGTAGTAAACTCCAGCATACGGTCCAACAGAGTTAAGTAAATAAATAAATAAATAAAATGAATTACATTGCGCGCGCTACATTGCAGCGCTGCATTGCAGCTCGCTCAATGTAATTTGTTTTATTTATTTACTTAACTCCGTTCGGCCTTATGTCGGAGTTTACTACCCCACCCTACCCCTCCACCACCCCGCCCCACAGCACTCCCTCGAGGAGCCGTCACTGGGTGAGGAGGCTGTAAAACAAAACACAAGCTGGCTTTGCAGGGGAAATGTTTCGTCAGGCAGAAATCTACAGTAAACAGTAGTGCCTGAGCGCCCGATATATGACTGTATTACAATCCAGTCAATGCAAGCCTTTCCCTTGTGGACATGCGGTTGGTTTCCACGCACATCCCTCCTGGCGAAAGAACTCTGTAGCTCTGTGTAAACAAATAGAAAACAAATGGTGGCTGCACGCTTTTCTTTCTATTTATTTACTTTTGTTACAATCCCGGCACCTGCCCTTTAGCTTTTAACATCTTAAGCTAAAGCGCGGGTGCAGCAAGTGCTTAAAAAGTGCACAAACATTAAAAAAATGAAATTATTTTTCTGTTTGTTTACTTTTGAAGCAATCGCGACACCCACGCTTTAGATTTAGATGTTCAAAGCTGGAGCACGGTGCCGCCATTGTAAAAATAAAACAGAAATAAACACACAATGAAAGGCATGCGGCCGGGTTCGGTCACCAAATAACAAAAATAAAACGTGGCCACCATTATTCTTGCCAGGCGTACCGCAATAAATAAATCTAAAACATTTTTAAAAAGCCCCGCGGGACAGCGTGTCCTGCCTGCAACAGCAGGCAAGACAACGCTATTTAAGAAAATAGTGCTTGGAGGCTGTGGTGCTTGGTGTAACAACATGTGTGACGGGGGTGTCCTCATGGGTGGTTACAAGAAGAGGCAAGGCGGTACCAAGGAGGGACTAAATGCCTGTTGGCAAATGAAAAGCCACCATTTACGAAGGACAGGGACAAGAGGCAATTAAAAAGATGGGGGAAAGTGGGCGGAGCTTCATGTCCTAACCTGACAACAGCATGTCTCGAAGAGACAGAGCAAACACTGCCCAGGCGAGACCTAAATAACTGTACTAAGCATGTTGTTGTAGTGAACACAATTTATTTTATTATTTTTTACTGTTCACGACCACCAGGTGGCCATGAGTGCTGTTTGTACACGGTTCATCCCCATGATCACATCAAAAATCTTGATTACTCTTTAAGCACTGCTTGCTAACCGATTTTGAAAACAAAATCTTCTGAAGCGACAATATGGTTGGTACGACCTGTAGGAAAAGAAAACCGGATCCTAATAGCAACAGAATGGAGAGTCTTAGAGTTCGACAATCAGAACTGGTGTTTTGACAGTCTGGGCAAAATGTAAACCTGAAGGGCAACAAGCAAGCTTTGTCTAAACAGTCTGAAAACAGAACTTCTTGTGGGGCTCCGTCGAACGAGAGAAACATATGTGATCATGTTGAATGCCAACACTAAAGTGTTATAATAACTTGACTCTAACAAAAGTAAACAAAAGGTCTCGCGTTTGTAAAAGTTAAAGCTACTGGCATTATAAATTATCATTTTTTTAATTTATATTCTTTGGTTTACAGTGGAGTGGGTATTTAACAAAAAAAAAAACTTCCTTGTGCATCAAGTAGTTTTCAGGCAAAAATAAAAATATCAACATAACTCTAGCTCATCGTAAAGTAGCATGGAGGGTTAATGTGCCTGCTGCAAAGAACATGTACCATGCAGATCACCATGGCGGGCGGATGGTTGGCGGTCGGAACGACCGACTGCCACGCATGTGACAGGCTCCTTGAGCCCGCCGGTGCATCCGAAGGAAATCCAATCCCTACAATGGTGGCGGTGACTACCTGGCACTGTCGTATGGATTATGATGTCCCCGTCTGCCCGCCTATTCACGGCAGTTAACCGGCCATGAAAAGGCAGGAGGAAAGTTACTTTGGGGGTCTCCTAAGCTGTGGGTTTTGGGGGCACTACATATCCCAGCACCATGTGGCTGTCACCGCATGGTGCCTGCCACATAGTGCAGGGATATGTAAAGTGCCCCCTTTTTAGCACTGCGGCATGTGCTGCATCCAGCAGCACCCGCTGCAATGCAAAAGATAGGCATTGCGACAGCCGTGGTGTCATTTGCATCCTAATGCCTCTGGTGGGACTGTTGACAGCCTGTTGGGCGGTCCCATTTAGCCCCCCCTTTCCAAAGTACAGGTCTAGTTGTGCCGCTGGACCCCATCCATTGATCCAGGGCCTGTGTAGTACAGTACTGTGTAACATCAGAAAAAAATGACAGAATCAGAAATATATGTGATGGGGAGAAGGTAAGTTGCATGAGGGAAAAGAAGAAAAGAGAGATGTGATAGGAAGAAAGTGGGGCTACAGTGGAAGAGGTGGGAGGAGGAGACAGACAGGGTGGTAGGAGGGGAAAGTGCTTGGATGATTGTTAAATGGGACTAAGGTAAAGCTGCAAGATGAGAGGGGCAAAGAGCCAGATCAGGAGATGTGACAGAATATAAAGCAGCAGGAGACGACACGAAAAGAAGGCAGAGAGGTGAGAGATTTGAAAGGGGCAGGAGACAGCAAAACCTGCAGGAGGAGAGGTGGCACAGAGAATGTTAAAGTGCAGGAGGAGAGGCAAGGAGAAGGGTGCACAGGTGATCAGGAAACAGACACTGAGGAGTCATTAAGGGACCAGTCCAGACTGAAGTCTGTGGTGACTAGGCTGGAGGGAGAGGTGGGACGGAGGCATGGAGTAGCATGGGTTGTTTATCTGTACCTTGTGTTACTGAAAGGTATTGAGAGATTTTTCTTTTGGGGTATTAGGTTAGTTACTACAAGGGAGGTCCGGGGAGATTCACTGTGTTATTAGTGTATGAACTGTTAGAGGTACAGGCACTGTCTATATGATAATTTGGAAAGGAATGACAACACCAGGTCACCCCTCCGGTGGTGCTGAAAGTTTGGACTAGAGTTGAAGCCTTGCAGTGCTTTCCATTTTACAGTCAATAAGTCATTCACACCTAAGTGGCTATTATTTAAAGAAGGTTGCGAGTGGCTAAAATATCGTTTTGCACAATATTAAACACCTCAATTGATAAATGCATAAAAACGAGATGGGGTACTTCACTACATCAAGCACACAAACTACCATCTCCTCATTCGACTTGTTACAATTCTTTTTCACTGTGTTGAAAAGGGATGCTGTTTTTGTCTTTGTCCACTAGATGGTGGGATAACACCACAGAATGTCTGAAGATATCGAGCCAGCAGCTGGTGGTTGACTATCAAAACATTAACTTGAGTGACAGACAACATTAACCTCTCCACACCCTACCACTCTCCATACACATTCCTCATTAACTACTACAAGAGCCTGTCGTCTTCAACTGATAACAGACTGTAAAAATTACACATCCCTTACTCAAGCAAAGAGATATCGACTGTAACACATTTCTTGGTTCATAAACATTATGTTTTACCAGAACGGTTGCTTTACGACAGTGGGATGAGCAGCACAGCACCAAAGCATTATTCGTGCTGTCGAATTCTGAAGTTGCTATTTCCTTACACCTGTCGCAAACTACAGCCAATCACTGAAGCGAGAAAAGTAGAATTTAGTTAGTAGGTGTGGTTTCGCGTCTGCTTTAAAGAAAATAGTAAATCACAAGTCTGTGGCGCAGCATTTTGGCTTTCTACCTCTGCTTCAGTAACTGCTGGCAGCTTGCAAAAGCAATTGGTAAGTGTTGGTAAAGATTTATTGTTGTGTGCTACTTTAGTTTGCAATAGGTTGCTGAAAACAAAATTATTTTTCAATGACCGCGACAGGCGGAGAGCAGAGCATCTGCAGCTGAAGTTGTGGCACGCTGGAAACAGAATAAAGAGTACTCCCAAAAAAGAGATTAAGAATGCAAGCGGAAGGTAACTGTAGTTGGCGAGTGCTCCCCTTTGAAAAACGGAAGTGAGGTATCTCTGTGTGAACCATTCAGGAAGCAGCAAGGAAGACCAACACTGCGCTGAACCAATGGGAAGGTAGCAGGCAGAAGCTAAGTCCTTTTCAACTACAGCAGGTCTTCCAGACAGCGCATGCACGCTGGTTAGGCTCAACCTAAAAATGCCATAGGATTCTGACTCACTGCAACGTTTCTACAGAGGCACAAATCCACTCGGTATTCATTACATGAACCTCTCTCTTCTGATCTTCAAAATCTTCTACTTGAGCTAATCCCCGTACAGACCTTCACGTTTTCAAAAACATGAGCAGGGTAAAATACTGTCCAGGGGCCTCACAAACTCCCAGGTCTTGTCAAATAAAATGATGCTTGTTAGAGTTAATAAAAAGTTTCAGTTACATCACAATATCACTGTGGTGATTGAGGATGCTGCTGCACAAATTATTTTGATACAAGCGAGTTTGCAGACTGTGCAGGAGATGCAAGCATAAGTATGGGTTTTGGTAAAAATACCACTGTTGCCAAGGACATCTGACGAATCTGCTGAAAGGGGTCCAACAGATCAATGGGGGAGAGCCTACCTAGGTTTCAAATGTTACAAAATTGTTCTGCAGCGATGCAATAAATGAAAACATTGCTTTGCTCACTGGTTTTTCAGGAACACTTGTTTAGGAAAGATGAGCAAGTACTCATCCAAGCGTTACCGATTTTTTTAGCAGCAAATCAATCAACCGCAACGAAAAGAACCAAACCAAGAAGCACTAAACAGACAGAGTAAATGCTAAACTTGTGAGCCTTAGGGGTGTCTTCCCTCAAATGTTTTGGCTACTTGCCTCCAATTCTTTTTGTTGGCCTTAGGACTCTGAGCAATTTATTACTGCCAACGGTGCTAAAGTGCATGTGCTTCGCCCCTAAAGCATGGTTTAATTGACTTATCCACATTTGGCATATCTTATTTATCTATAGGTCACTAGTAGAGTTCACTACATGTGTCCAGGGCCTGTAAATTAAATGCTAGTAGTGGGTCTGCAGCACTGATTGTGTCAGCCTGCAAGGAGCACTTTAAAAATGTCTCAGAAATTACACTGCCATGCCAACATAGCATTTAAACCCCCTTGCAGAGCCTTATACTCCCCTTTAATCACATATAAGACACCGCTAAGGTAGGCCCTAGGTAGCCCATTGGGCAGGTTGCGGTATAATGAAAAGGCAGGACAGTACTTTTAAGTTTTGTATGTCTTGATAGTGAATAACACCCAAACTTGTTCTTCACTATTGTGAGGCCTACCCCTCTCGATGTTAATATTGGGAATTCCTTATTGCACTTATAAGCTGTAAATCCTGATTGAAAAGGAGTAGATCTGTCATGTTTCATATCACTGGAATGGTTATGATAAATCCTCTTTACTGGTAAAGTTCAATGTATCATTAACCTTTTAAAAATGCCACATTTACAAACATTTATTACATAACAATGGGGTAACCAACAAAACCAAAAGGACCTGGGTGACTTATGATACAGAAACACAACGGTACGATCAGGTAGACCGAAAAAGAAACGTTAGACCAAACAAATTAACGTATCCTAATTCAATTTATCTCCCACCTCTTCTAGCTAGCGGATGGAGGACAATATTACTTCTAAGGATAGGAAAGAGTAAACACAACAATATAATTTTTCATCACGCACAAAGAAATACAAGTAGATGTATGAATTTCAAATTGTATTTCTCATCAAGCTTATAAATACATTATTAACATATGTTGGTTGCTCCCAGAAATATGAGGAAGTGCTCAGAAAGAGTGCTCATGAGTGAAATTTGAAAACAGAGAAAAGGGAAAACACCCAGGCTGTATTGTTTTATTGTTTAACCCTTCTCACAATTGATTTGCTTATTTTGATTTACCAGTAGCCTTACCCCGATAGGGGAGCCTATTAATGCATTGCGGAGTTGCTGAACTCTGGTTCCAATTTTCGTTAGCCAAACCGCCACAAAGTGCGTCTGCGCAGCTCTGCTAAGGCAGGTCTGAATCTGCCTTTGCCTGTTTTTCATTCCTTGCAAGCAAAATCAATCCTACCTTTTTGGAGGTGCCTGGCTCCTGAACGACAGGCGCCATCTTGGAACGGGTAATTCCCGATTTGTATTTTGTTTTTTACTGTTTAACCTTTCTCGCAATTGATGTGCTTATTTTGATGTACCAGTAGATTTGCCCTCATAGGGGAGCCTATAAGTGCATTGCAGGGTTGCTGGACCCTGGTTCTGATTTTTGTTGCCCAATCGTTTCACCAAGCCCTTTTAGCTGCCCAGCTGCCCAACTGTTTCCTCTAACACTCGCTGGTAAGTAATGGCCCAGAGGCACGCCCCCCTAGTATGGAGGAATACTAAACCATTGCAGGCGCACCACAGGCAAGCCTGTCTGCACTCATCGGTGCAGAGGGTTGACCCCCCCTACTGGTATGCCACCCCATCCAGTGCTGAGGACACACTGTTCAAGAAATCAGCTGCTCAACCCAAAGAACAAAGCTAAGGCCTGTGTCTGCACGGATACCTGTGCCTTACCTGTCCCCACCCGTACCTTGTGCTGGAAATGCAGAGCTCAAATAATGGTCCTAAACATGCTGGTCAGTTTACAGAGGATAAGCAAGCCCCCACTATTCTATGTAATCAAAGCAATAACTTCCCTGTGCGCTGCTTAACGCATGCTGTCTGATAAAACACAAACTAGAATTTGCAGATTTTGTTGACAACCACCAGATAGACATAGCGTTCATCACCGAAACCTGGGCCTAGATCTGGTGCTGGCATTAACTCCCAATTACTCTATCCACAGACCGGACAGACCTCTCAACCGTGGGGTTGGGGATGGGCGGGTCGAGGGGTCCCGGAATAGCCATTATTCATCATAATAGCCTTAAGGCCATCTCAGAGCCTGCCTCCTCCCTAGATTGTGAGGCCCTCCTTTTTAATACAGAACTCTCAAGGTCTCAATCCTTTAATGGACTGTTATTATATCACCCCCGCAGTTCCTAGAAAAAAGTTTGTGGCATCTAATAGCTCCCTACTGGAAGCAAGCCTCTACGCTAAAGATCTCACTGTTCAAGGAGACTTCAACTTCCAACTAGAAGAAGCCTCCAATCCAGATATGGACGCTCTGACATAGACAATGGACAGTTTTAGCCTACATCAGGACACCCTTACCTTTTCAAAGTGGCTTAAAGTAGCGACCTTGCTCTTGGTTCCAGAGAAAACCTCCCATCCCCACAGAAACAAGCCCACTGCCCCATGGTTCTCGGACAACCTCAGAATTCAAAGACAATGCTGCAAAAGACAAGAAAAAAAAGTGGAGAAAGGAATACAGCCAAGTGGAAAAAGAAAAATACAGACAATGCCTAAATGATTACAAATCTCTCCTAATCAAAGAAAAGTCGCCATACTATACTCAAAAAATCAACATCGCCAAGAACTCTACTAAAGAAATTTTTCAAGTACTATCTAAACTAACCTTTGCCCACTGCAAAAGTCTAATGAACAGCAGTCAAGATTTCTGCAACTCTCTCACCAGCTTCTGCTTAGAGAAAGCAGAAGTCATATATAGCAAACATAATCAAAAGCAACAGCCACTGTAGCTAACAATATCGATATCCCATGCGTTACCCAGGCCGCACTTAAAGAATTCTCTCCTACAAGCCAAGAAGAGATCACGAAGCAAATTCTGAGTTCTTGTTAAACCCCTGTCCCCCTGAAGTAATGAGAATAGCGGTGAACACAATTGCCAGTCATCTCTCAATCATATTCAATATTATGTTTAAATAAGGATACTTCCCCAAGCAGTGGAAGACAGCTTCGACACTCTCTCTTTAAAAAAAACACATCTGAATAAGACCGACCTAAATAGCAATCGCTCTATCTCACGCCTTCCTCTCCCAGACAAAATAATGGATAAAGCCATGAACCAACAGCTGGCTCTCTTCATACAGAACTGGCTCTGTTCATACAGAACAACAAGCTACTGGATCTGACTCAGTTCGGCTTCAGAAGCGGACACAGCATGGAAACTGTGCTAATGAAAATCACGGAAGAGGTGAGGGCCACTCTAGACCAGGGAGGAGCTACAGGGCTCTTTCTACTAAACTTATCTGCGGCCTTCGATACAGTTGACCACACATGGAATGGGATAGAAGGACCTGCCCTTGCCCTGCTTAGATCCTTCTGCTCTGATCGACAGCAGTTGGTAGCTTTAGATCAGTTTGTTTCACAACCTTTCAGGCTACATTGTGGGGTCCCGCAAGGCTCATCATTGAGCCAAACGTTGTTCAGCGTTAATGTTACACCACTGGCTGACCTCATCAGATCCTAACGCTTTGCACTAACTTCCCTTGCTGACGACACTCAAATAGTCGTCTCTTTCATGACTAATGACAATACCATAGCAGAAAGATTCCACAACTGTGTGGGAGCCATTAGAAACTGGATGAGAACTAACTGCCTAAAGCTAAACTCTGAAAAAACAGAGGTGATCCTCTTTGGTACTCAGCTCTCGTTATGGTCACTGGCCTGCTGGCCTAACGAACTTGCAACCCTTTCCTCCCCGGTAGAGAAAGCAAAATATCTAGGAGTGATCATGGACAACAAATTACTTTTGCCCAACAGGGCTATGCTGTAACTGCAGCATCCTTCTACACCCTTAGGATGATAAAGAAAATACTCCCCTCCATACCAAAGGAGACGCAAAAGACAGTGGTAACTGCCCTAATCCTCTCCAAGATAGACTATGCAACGGTCTTTATCTTAAAATGCAGGTATAACATCTTCAGAAACTCCAAATCTTACAAAGCTCTGCAGCAAGACTGCTATCCCTAAGTTCAAATCAGCCACTCAATCCATCCACTTAACTCTTGGAGTTCTGTGGCCACAGAAGTTTAGAATTAAATGCTGCAAAAACCAAATTCATGGTCTTTGGCAAGAATGTTAGCAAGAGCTGTCTGGTTATGGTAGGGAATGACCATTTGGAAAGTGTGTTCAGTTTTGATTATTTGGGGGTGACCCTGTCAGACAAATTTCGGTGGGTCCACCAAATAAATATTCACCAAATAAATAAAGGAGCATTCACAATATCACAGAGATCTAAGGCCACCCTATGCTTTCAGAAAAGTATATATTCACGTTCTATATCCCTGGCCTTGGACGTCTAACAAGCGAAGGTGCCGCACTGTATGGCGCTGAAGTTTGTGGTTACACTGACACCTCTAGACTCGCAGTTATGGAGAATTAATTTGTCAGAGTATTGCTCTCAGTCCCCACAAGTTCCCCCTTGGTCCTGCTCTATTTTGACACAGGGATGTAAAGAGTATCTGGCCAGGTGCACTTAAAAGCACTACTTTTCTGGATTCGTCTTTGGATTACTCCTGAATTGGGCAAATACAGAGATTCCTTGAGCGATGTAATGAATTTGGATCGTTCCATGGAGATCCCTTGGTTAAGGGTTAAGGTTAGTACATGACTGGTGCATACAATTGTCCCTAGTGTGGCAAGAGCCAACTAGGGGCTCTCTGGGCTACCCTACAGAGCAGTTCTTGGCACTTAAACCTATTCTAGCTTTTGAAAACTATATGAAAACTATATGTACATTATTACACAAACACTGGCCAAGAGCTTGTTTATCAGAATTGGAATAGGTTGTTTGCCCCTCCGATCATTCAGCAACAATTGGAATAATAACTCTTCGCCTGATTCATGCCCAGTTTGTGGCATGAATCCTGAGTCCCTTGATCATGAGATGTTTGTGTGTCTTGAATATGGCGGTGCACGTATTTCAGAGAGGTGAAAAGAATATTAATGACTGGTACATCTCTTCTGGTTGTTTTTTACTGTGAGCCAGTTCTTGTTTAACGTCTGGATTAAGCGGGAGAAGTTTTTGAAAGTATTGTAAATTCAAGTATTCTCTGTGCATGGGTTGTTATGAGGAAACAACTAAGTATTTCTGCATCATGTAAACATGCTTTATAGTTATTACTTATTGTCTATTTCTCTCCAAAAACACTTTTCTGCACATTGCACTTTTTACTACATAACGCATTTTATTCATTAGGGACTGGGGAGAATTTTAAAATTTTTGCTGAAATAAGAATATAGCTTGAGGGATTATTTTGAAAGTTTGAAAGCAACTTCGGTAATGAAATCATTATGTGTGTGGTTGCTGGTGCCAAGCTTTATGATTGCATTTCATTGTTGTATTCACTATATTTATATACCAAGTTACTGAATGAAGCGAAATCTATTATATGTATTATATGGACGTTTTGTTCCTTTGGTGGTTTGAAATGGAATAAAGTATCCTGCTGATATTAGTAGGCTTTAAACAGCCCACAGGGCATGGTGCATTGTATTGAAAAAGTAGGGGATGTGTTTTTAAGTTTTGCATGTCCTGGTAGTGGAAAACTCCTTAATTAGTTTTTAGTAAGGCCTACCTCTCCCATGGGATTAACATTGGGTTACCTTATTATGTTTAGGTGCTAGCTTTTGATTGGGAACAGTTAGAAATGTCAGGTTTGGACTTAATTAAATTATTTAAAAACCTCTTTAATGGTAAAGTCAGAATTTAAGTCACAATTCCGAATATGTTGCTTTTAGGAAGCTTGCATTTTCTTGTCCTTACCATTTGGTGCCTGCTTCCAGTGTCCTGGCTCACATGACTGTGAAGAGTTCAGCTGTTGGTCTTTATTTATTTATTTTAACAATTTATTAAGCGCAACGTATGCCCGTAGGCGTCTTGGCGCTATGACTTTCAGTAATAATCAAATGGAACAAAATATGGCAGATACAGGAAACATAATTATTGGTTAAATAACCAAGTTTTTAGTAATTTTCTGAACTGCAAAAGAGATTGACTTAATTTAATGTGTTGAGGTAGCGTATTCCACATTCTAGCTGCTGATACCACAAAGCGTCTGTCTCCCCAGGACACCGTTTTAGTGCGAGAGACAGTGATTTGTAGACTGGTCACAGATCTTAAGTATCTGGTAGGTTGATATAGAATTAGCTGATCTTGAAGAACTTGTGGGCCTTGCTTGTTGAGTGCTCTGAAAGTGAGACATAAAGTCTTAAATTTAATCCTGTTCTTGATTGTAAGCCAATGATAATCCCTGATGGTTTGACTAATAGAGGCAAACTTGGGGGTTTTGGAAAGCAGTCTTGCCGCCGCATTCTGAATTGACTGCATTTTCGCTATCACCCAGGTTTGAGCATTTACAAAAAGACCATTGCAATAGTCTAAAGAAGAGAGAACTAAAGTACTCACCACTGTTTTAGCCGCATTATCAGGTAGAAACGGAATGATCTTTTTGATAATCCTCAATTTTTGAAATGCAGTTGCTGCCGTCTGATTGGCATGAGAAGCGAAATTAAGTTTATCATCGAAGACAATACCCAAATTCCTGACTTTAGATACTGGAATAGGCAATGTTCCCATAGCTGGAGGCCACCAGACGGATGACCACCCTGGGGAAAGTTTCCCAAAGATGATCACCTCAGTCTTCTCCGAGTTTAATTTCAGGCAATTCTGTGCCATCCAGTCTCTAATTGCCAGCATACCCTCTTGGAACCTTGCCGCTACCTTCTCCCCATCGTTCTTAATGGCCAGCACAAGCTGGGTGTCATCCGCATAAGATGTCAGGCTCATCTGGTGTTGTTTAATAACCCTAGCTAAGTCCGACACATAGATATTAAAAAGTGTCGGACTTAGGGATGAGCCCTGCGGAACCCCACAAGGTAATGCCAGACTTGCAGATTTAAAAGGGTCTAGTGTAACAACCTGTGTTCTGCCAGATAGGAAGGAGGCGAGCAGATTTTTGGCTTTTGCTTGAATGCCTAGATTTCCGACACGGTCAATCAGAATAGAATGATTGACCGTGTCGAAGGCCGCCGAGAGATCCAGCAAAATTAGTATTGCTGTCCCACCTTGATCTTTGATGACTCTAATGTCATCTGCGGCTTTAATCAAGGCCGTCTCCATGCCATGAAGCTTACGGAAGCCGAATTGTGTATCATCCAGCAGTTTATATTGTTCTATATATTCTGCCAGCTGGGAATTTATAGCCTTCTCGAGCACTTTTGCCAGGAATGGTAGCCCAGCAATAGGTCTATAATTTTTAGGCTCCTCTTTGTCCAAAGAGGGTTTCTTGAGAAGAGGTTTAATTGTTGTATTTTTTAGGCTATCTGGGTAAATGCCTGTTCTAAATACGGTGTTACAGACTAGGGTGACCGTCTCTACAATCGTTTCCAAAACTGGGAGAAGAATTTTTGGAGGGCAGGGATCCAATGCTGATCCTGATTTTATCTGCTGTATGATGGTCCTCATGTATGTGGTATCTATATCCTTGAATTGGTCCAAGGAACAGTTCAACTGGCCATGATTAGACACTCTATTGTCTACATTATCCTTGGAACCAAATTCTATATAGATATCATTTACTTTAGTAAAAAAGAATGTAGCTAGCGAATCACAAAAGCTCTGCGAGGAGGGGGGGGGGCTAGATCTACCGCTATACCTGCCAGCTGCTGGAGTACTCCAAACAATTGTTTGCTCGAGTTTTTAGCATTCTCTATTTGCTGTGCATAAAACTTTTTCTTTGCCTCATAGATCATTTTTTTTATAACAGTGTAAGATATCTTTGTATTTCCTTCTGCTCTCGTTGTCATAGGATCTACGCCAGCAACGTTCCTGGGCTCTGCAATGCTGCTTTTTTATTCTTAATTCCTCGTTAAACCATGGGGCAGAAGGTGTCCTTCTGTTTTTTGATGTAGATTTTATAGGTACAAGTGTGTCTATCGCATTTCCAATCCAGAAGGTGTACTGATTGGCAGCAATGTTGGCTTCTTGGGAAATCTTAGGGCATGAATTTTCTAGGTGCTTTTTAAAAGCAACATAGTCTAAATCTTTCCAAATTTTAAAATATTCTTGGTTTCTGGACACGTGTTTCCT
Organism: Triturus cristatus; assembly: GCF_964204655.1. Taxonomy (NCBI): domain Eukaryota; kingdom Metazoa; phylum Chordata; class Amphibia; order Caudata; family Salamandridae; genus Triturus; species Triturus cristatus. The sequence continues at coordinate 1,114,779,662 of NC_140585.1, forward strand.
ACTGAGTAAAGAATTGACAGTAATCCCAGCCAATATTGCATGATGGTCAGACCACGTAAGTGGCAAAATATCATAGACTCTTAGCCCAATGATATTGGAAAAAATAGCATCCAGAGTGTGGCCAGCCTCGTGAGTAGATGTAGTGATCTCCGGGGAAAGGCCAAAGGCATCTAGATCTGCCAATAGTGTTTGTGTGTCTGTTTCATCAGTTTTGTCTAAATGGAAATTCCAGTCCCCTAATATCATACAGGAGTCTTCAATAGCTAGAGTTTCCAGCAATGAGCTGAAGTTAGACAGAAACGAGTTGCGGAGACCCGGTGGCCGGTATATAAGTATACCTTTGAGGTTAAATGTAGGTGTAAGCAGGATATTGTAATATAGAGCTTCACAAGACAAAGAGTGAATGGGATTGGTTCTTATAGGAAACTCAGACCGGGATATTATTGCTACGCCACCCCCTTTCTTTCCCCGCCTATCCATTCTCTGGATGGAGAAATCCGGTGGGACTGCAATCACTAAATCCGGGCCAGAGGTATGATCCAACCATGTTTCTGTCAAAAATAAAATATCTATACTATTGTCCTGGATAAAATCCGCTATTTCTTGTCCATGCCTACTAGCTGAACGCGCATTAATTAATGCCACAACAATATTTTTTATTTCATTTCCAGCCCTTCCATGTCTCGGATTAATTATAAATGGTAGATTAAACTTACATTCTGGACATCTGATGATAGCATCTCTAATAGCTATCTCAACATTATAGTGGGGACATCCATTATGTTCAGCACTGATTTGGAGCAAAGAATCCGATGAATAGGTGATCTGCGCCCCTGTCAAGCATGAACTAGGGGTTTTGGCCGACGGCCCGAACCCGGCGCGGACGGGCATAGACGGGCTTGCCTTTGGCACGCCTTCGGTGCGCTGACGGCGCGCCCGCTGCGCGGACGGGAAAGCATGGATATTTATACTATGCGGAGGGGGCCGGGAAGCGTCCTAGAGCTGGACCGCAACCAGTTTTTATCCCTGTAAGATGGCGGCTGGCGCCCTTTAACCCCACGACGTCAGCACCTCAATTGACTACGCCGGGAGAGAAGGATCAGGTGCAGGAGCCTCGCCGCAGCTAATATTGCACACACGAGTTTCAAGTCGTTTAAAAAGGCAAGTTAAAATATTCACAATTTTTAAAAACGCTGCACTAGTAAATTCAATTCACTCTTTGTGTATTCCTCCTAGACAAAGGAGTACTAGGGGTCTGCAGGATGGGCCTTCCTGCCTGAATTGCAGTGGGTGGATGTGTTCTCTGCCCCGCTTACATTTCAAAGGGCATGTGTCCAGCAGACAAAAAGGAACCTGACACTAGTCTTTTGTCATTCCCAACTTCTTGAAACCTTGGCAGGAGAAGGAAAGAACTTTCCAGAAGTAGATGTGGGGGTAGCCTAGGAGATTCCCCACAAAGGCTGGCACCAGGTATAAATAGTGGACCCTCAGAACAACCATTCAGTACGCTCCTTGATCTGTAGAATACTTCAGAATGACTGCCTTGAACCTCAATAGGTCTGCTCTGCTGCTCAAGGCCTGTCTTGTACCTCAGAGGACTGTCCTTCTGCTACCAGATAACTTGCCTGCTGCTTGGGGCTTGCCTTGCCACCCAGAGGACTGCCCTGCTGCTTGAACCCAGGACTATCAGAGTGACTCCAAGGGATAGGTGGCTGACCTATTGTGTAAGCTACAGGGACAACCTACAGAGACCTTGATCTTGCACCTGGCCTCCGCTAGAGTAACTCCTAATCCTCCAAGTGGTGTCCCTCAAGTCCTGGACCCTTTGTTGTGGTATTAAACGTGCATCCATCGTGGTTGGCCTTAACTTTTGACCTTGCTTCTGTCTCACATGTCTAGATAGTTGTAATTGACGCTTGATTTTTTAGGTGTCATTTTTCACTAAAGACTTTCAAAAGTCATAACTCCGGTACTACTGATTGGATTTAATTTAGCCTGGTGTCAATTTATTTATTAACGTGTTTTCTATTTTTCTAAATTGATGTGGGAGTTTTCTTGAGTTGTGTTTTCACTTTTTTACTGTTTGAGTGTTGCAGAAATATTTTACACGCTAAGTTAAGCCTGACTGCTTTTGTGCCAAGCTACCAGCGGGTAGGATACAGGTTAATTTAGTGACTTTTGTGGTTCTCAACCTCCACAATCAATAACCTTCTCATATTGGTGCTCAGTGGTAGGATCTACTACTTCTGTTCGTGCAGTGTCACTCAGTGATTCTCTGTAACACTAAAATCCCAAAAATAAATCTGACAACAACTTCGATTTTGTTTTCATCTAAATTCTCCCTAGTGTTTGATTTGGCTATTACTTCCTGTTTCCAAATTTAAGTTCACCTCACATCCTTTTTGCTGCAATGGAGAAAGAGCTGATCAACGCCAATATGCTCAGCAATGCAGAGCTGCAGCGGCTTTGGAAGGAAAGGGGGCTGAATTTGGGAAAGAAGGGCACAAAGGTCGACATCTAGGTATCCCTTCTAGCCACTGAGGAAGTCAGAAGGATGAAAACCACCCCAGAGAAGCAGGAAGAGGATGGTCCTGAGAAGGAGGAGGAGGCGGAAGAGGAAGAGCGTCTGCCCTCAGGCCCTGAGCAGCAGCTCCCCAAAGAGGACAACTTGCGCACCGGAGTTGACCCCCCCCCCCCCCGTCAGGGAAGGGAGCTGTGTGTCTTCTCACAACCTGTCCACTGAGGTATTGGAGGACAAGAAGGATAAGAGGGAGCTGAAGCTGCAGCTGGCCAAGTTGAAATTGGAGGCAGCCAAGGAGAATACTGCTGTCGAAGTGCCTGGAGGAAAAGAAACTGGCCCTCGAAGGAAGAAAAGTCTGCTGGCTCATGAGATGAATAAGCAGGATCTGAAACTAAAGTCTAACATATCTTAGAGTCCAGCAGCAACAGTGGCAGCTTTACCCCAGTGGAGAAAGGACAGGCCACATCCCTAACTTTGTTGTGAGGGATGATATTGACAAGTGGTTTGAGGCTTACAAGTTGCCTTAGAGATACACAGGCTGCCTCGGGGGGTTTGGGTGCCAGTCTCTGAAGGCACAGTCGTAGTGAAGGGAGGGATGCATTACTGGCCCTAGAGAATGGTGGTGGGGTTAGGGGCATGATAAAGTATCCCCTCATGAAGGATTTCCTTGTCAGGAAGTATAGTTTCACCTCTGAGAAGTATAGGCAAAGGCTTATGGACAGCAAGAAGCTGCCCCATCAGTGGGGGTCTCTCCTGGCCCCGGAAAGGGAGGGGAAATGCAGAGCCGACCCAGGCACCTGCTCTCCAGAGCGGGGCTTCGAACACTGAGGTTCCTCCACCTCATTGTGTTACAGGCGGGGCGAAGTTGAAGCACTCTTTGACTTCTTGTGGCGCCTCTTACAGACCGCGATGACTTCGGAGTAGAGGGCTTCAGCCCAATCCAGTGCTCGGACTTTCCTCTCGACCGAGACAGGGAACGAGAGTGATGAGGCGACCTCCATGGCACCCGAACGATTTCAAATTCAGAGACCGCTCCTTCAAAGCCCTTGGTGCCATGGCCCGGCAGACGGAGCACAACTTCATGTCGTGGCCACGGTCCAGGCACCAGAGACATACAAGATGGGGGTCCATGACTGATGCACAGCTTGAACCCTGAGGTCTTCTTACTAGACATCCCTAACACACCAAAAGGAGTCAACAAACAGTAAAAAAAAAGTCTGTCAAAAAATGACTGGGATAGCTCTCTTTGACGGATCTGTGCTGGTTGGCGTGGAAAGAAAAGAACTGACGTGAGCTCACCAGATTTGCGGTTATATTGACAATGTGGACGTCATGATGCCACCAACATCACACTGAGTCGACCAATGCCATCTACCAGCATGCAGAGGTACTGCTATCAAAAAACGTCCGGATCCAGCCTGACGCCTGGAAGTTCAAATATAAGGAATCTGCAGCTAGATATCTCTATCAGATATCCAAGACAGCTGACCCCCCACTCTGAGAAACCTTAGATGTTAGAGAACCCCCCCCCAGGAGCAGTTAGGATACTCCTTGCCAGATCTAAGACTGGAGGTGAGTCTACCCAAGGCCACCGCTTGGAGCCTCCACCTGGCAGTGGATGGCCCTGGGCCTGGCTCTTGACACAGACATGGTAGGGGAGAATATAGGTGAAAGGTTAGGTAACTACCTGCGCCTATATTGGGGTACCTATATGAAACTTAAACATAAACATAACAGTTGGTTGTTGTCCATAAGGGCAGAGCTTTCCTTGGTTGGGGAAAGGACCCTGATCCAAGGGGCGGAATGGGGCACATCACTTTGTCGGTCATGGTAGTACTGACTTCTTACTGGGCTGCATTTGTAGTAATGCAAATTAAGGTTAGGCGCTTCACAGATGGGGTCTACAAATAAGGAAAACACTTTCATATGGGTGAGCCCAGTGGCTCAGCAGAGTAGTGAGAGAGGGATCCAACTAGGTTCAGAGGAGCATAGAACTGACAAGTGCCACTGCAGAAGATGCACACTGTCCATGTTTTATTGCCAAAGCAGGGAAGCCCATTAAGGTATTGCTTAGTTTACCCTAGATTTTGGCTGGAGGGGGGTCATGTTAAACATGGCCCTCTCTGGAGGGTTACCCCAATTTATTTTTGCTTCGCTTCTCCTGCTTCCTGAATTTCATTTTGTTGGCATTAGAATTCTGTGCACTTTACCACTGCTAATTAGTACTAATGTGTTCTCTCCCTTAAAGATGTTAAATTAACATGCATCTAAATGGCACATTTTATTTACTAGTAGGCCCCCAGTAAAGTGGCACTCCATATACCCAGAACATGTCAACTGAATGCTTCTAGTGAGCCTTCAGCACTCATTGTGCCGCCCACTAAAGTAGCACTTTTAAACATGTCTCAGGCCTGCCACTACAGCCTGCAGTGCAGTTTTAAACTGCCAATTCCACATGGAAAATAAACCTTTTGCCAACCCCAAACATTCCTTTTTAGGTTGGGCATTCGAGACCTCTTGTATATACTTTAGTATATACTTATTAGGTTGAGCATTCAAGACCTCGTGTATATACACTTTAGTATATACTTATATGTGGATGTACTTTGTGGGCTCTGGAGATCAGCCCTAGGACTTTCTGCTTCCGCTTAGGGACTTTTTTTTCTTTTCAACTGCCTCTATTTAACTGTCTTGATAGAAAACGACCAGCAGAGGTCAGTAAAATACCAGGATCACTTTAGCATTCTCTAGGTTCCAGACCATAGAAATTGTCTTCCACCAGCATCCGTAGACAATAATATTTTTTTCAAATCTCGTATTTTCAGGGATATGACCACCGAAGGCGCCTACTTTATATTACAAGCAGAGCTTTGGACTATACCATTTAATTCTCTCCATGTGTTCCCATACCTGGCATGCCACGCAGTTTGGTGCTGTCTTTCAAGAACAGTAGATGGTTCAGCACCCAGGCTAATGTGCTGCATAGCTAAAAATATATAAGGAGATCCCAAAGGCGAGACCGATTGCATTGCAAATGCTTGTTAATACATGCAAGTCTACCCAAAGGTAGGCTATAAAATGTCCATAGAGCTGGGTGCATTGTATTTGAAAAGTAGGATGTGTTTTTAGGTTTTACATGTCCTGGTAGTGAAATACTCTTAAATTCGTTTTTTACTACTGATAGGTCTACCTCTCTTGTAGGATAATATTAGGTTATATTAGCATATTTATTAAGTGATAACTTTTGATCAGGAACAGGTAGAAACGTCATGTTTGGACTCAAATGAATTGCACTTTAAAATAATTTTTATTGGTAAAGTGAGATTTTAAGTCACAATAATGAAAAGGCCACTTTTAGGAAGTTGACATTTTCTTCACCTATCCATTTGTTGCTTGCTGCCAGTGTGATGGGTTACGTGACAGTGAACAGCATAGCTGTTGAGCTTTGTGTATTCCTCCCAGACAGTGAAGAAAAGGAGGACTAGATGCTGTCAGGATGGGCCACCCTGCTTAGACTGACGAGGGAGGAGCTGTTCCCTGATCCATTTGCATTTTGAATGACATGCCTCTAGCACACACAAAGAAGCATAACACTAGTCTTTAGACACCCGAGACTTCTTGGAACCTTTGGAAGGGAAGAACTATCCAGAACTAGATGTGGGGAGTAGTCTAGAAGGTTCACCCACTTCAAAGGCTGGTACCAGGAAACAGAATAAGACCCTCAGAGCAACTCTTCAGTACACTCTGGACCTATAGAGGAATTCTAAAAAAGACTGCCTTGGAATCCAGAGGACTGCTCTGCTGCATGAGGCATGTTTTGTACCTCAGACAACTGCCCTGCTGCTACCACAGGACGGCCCGGGTGCTTGAGGCTTGCCTTGCACCCTAAAGGACTGCCCTGCTGCCTGGGACCTGCTTTTCTGTTTTGACCAAGGACTGTCACAGTGCCTCCAAGGGCTAGTTGGCTGTCCTTCTGTGTGTGCTACAGAGACATAACCTCCAGAGAGCCTGAACCCTGCACCTGGCCTCTGCTGGATTAAGAACTAACCCCTCAAGTTCTGCCCAAAGTCTTGGACCCTTGGTAGTGGTGTTAAAGGTGCAGTTCTTGCTTAACCCTTAAAGTTGGGGCTTAGAAAAATAGTCACCAAAAAGTGGCCAGAGAACAGACACAAAACTGGTACCCACCTGCTTTCCAATCTGCCCATGGTGCATCGTCAGTCGGTCTAACTTCGCTCTTGCTACGTTCTTCTTCACAGCAGCAAATCCTGTTCAGAGGGACATCTTGGCAAAGGTATCCGGCTTCATGGAGCAGCCTTTATTGGCTACAGCTTGCAACGTCACCCCTCTGCAGATTTTTGACTTCCAAAAAAGTGGCAAAATCTGAAGGTAGAAATATTCACTGCGACTCCGTGAAGTGGCTCCCTGACGATGACGTCTCCTCCTATGACTACCTTGCCCCGCTGAACTTTACCTTTTCAGGAATTTTTCTTCAAAATGTATTTTAAATCCAAAGGTAAGCCAAGACCGGTTGCAATCCCACTAGTGTATATGGACCTCGCTCCATCATTGTCTGCCTTAAGTTTTGACTTTAACTCTGCCTCACGTGACCAGATACCCGTGGTTCGTGCTTGATTTTTTTAGGCATTATGTCTCACAAAAACTTTGAAAATTCCTAACACTGGTTTACTAATTGGATTTAATTCAATTTGGTATCATTTTATTTATTAAATTTTTCTCTATTTTTCTAAATTGGTGTGGGATTTTTCTTGTGTTGTGTTTACACCTTATTAATGTTTGAGTGCTGCATACAATGTTTACACATTGCCTCTAAGTTAAGCCTGCCTGCTTTTGTGCCATGCTACCAGAGGGTTAAGAAAAGGTAAATTTAATGACTTATGTGGTTCAACCAGACAGGGATTGTGGTTGTTGCCTGAGTAGGATTTTCACCCCTGCAATCAATAACCCAATTTCTTACAGTGATGATTAGTACTATTACTACTATCAGCTTACAGATGATTTAAACTTTGCTCATAATTTCAAGGACTCAATGATTCAGAAAGAAGACATAACACTATCATTCAGTCAAAAAGAAGTCAAGCTAAGCGCTTACACCAAACATGACTAGACAGTAATAGCCAATTCAGTTCCGCTGCAGATAAAAAGAGGACCTACCTCATAGTGTTTGTCACAATTACTTGAATATACATATACAGACACTTTTAAAATGGCAATATAACGTTTCACCGTCATGTAGGTAAAGAATAATCAGATCTGAAATAATGGCGCAGTGAAGGGATTGTCAACAGGAAGACTCAAGAAAGTGTAACTCCCAAGCCCACTGACATTCTAGGAGGTAGATGTACAAGGAACTGACGCATTTGTATAGATGAGTCAGATTCCTTGCGTCAACGCTGAATGTCCCTGTGGCATTATGGATGCGCTGTATTTACAATACAGTGCTCCATGGCACAGAAATTCTGACACCTCTGTTGGCACAAAAGTGCTGCATTGCTGGAGTTGCTCAAGAAAGTGACGCAACTCCAGCAATGCGCCACAAAAGATGGGTGAGTCTCATTCAAAAAGCCCTACGTCATTCCTTACGCCTGGTCTGCGCAGGGGCAGGGATTTTGACGTAGTGAAGGCATAGGTGATGCAGTGAAATCTTGTAGATTTCACTGTGTCAGTTCTACGTGGCTTTTTGTGTGGGAACGCCCAACCTGCATACATTATACCTGATGCAGGTATAATGTGCCGCAGGGCTTTACAACGTGACGCATCTCCCTAGGTGAGTTACGTTGTAGATTGACTGCATTGTTTACACCGCCACTGCGTCACAAAGGTGACGCAACAGCAGCGCAAATGTTTCTCAAGGGGCTTGTAAATCTGCCCCTAGATTTCCAGCTAGTTGGGGTTCATTCCCTTGGTAGTTGCAGTATAGTTTTCTACTTTATTAATCAAGCGCCAAACGTGTTCTGTATTTGCCAAAAGAGGCTGCTAGATTAATACCAGTGAGAAGTGATCAAAACTGTTTTGTGACTCGTTCTGGTAGAAGACTGGAAATGATCAGCAATGCTAGCAGGAGCCTCCAAAGGGACGGACATACCTTAGTCTGGACAAGGTACACTCTTGAATCACATGAGGCTTGGATTATATAATCAGCATACAGGTAACTACTTCAGCATTAAAATGAATATTATCAGAGTACCCATTCAAACAAGTGGAAAATCTCTTGTTGATCTACAGTAGACTTCAGCTGTTATCCCACATTAATAAAATGAGCTGGCCCACTACTTTTTTTTTAACTACAAACAGCAAGTAGCAAGTGTACTCAAATAATTAACTCAATAGATGGATGTGAGAGGATGGCCTGGTATATGATGCACACTTATGCAAGTGGGCATCTTGCACCAATCCAGACAACTCTTAAGGTGATTTTAGTGGTCTTAGATAACCTTAGAAAGCTCTCTAAGTGGTAGCTGTAGATAGCAGCCTTCAGGCTTAATCAGTAAGGAGTGTAAAGCAGCTTGTTTTACCAGAACGTAATTTTATAGGTATTGATTAAGTGAAAAAGAACCACACAGTGTATTTATAAAAATATGTATTTATTATAAGACACACACTAACACATAGAGATATCTCCTGGCCAGAGATATACACAATGCACACATTACTTTATGATAGAACCAGGTAAGTAGCACAGAATAAACAGTTGTCAACAGCAGAGACAAAACCATTTGCTAAAATAGTGGTATGCAAATTACGACACGAGTTAAGGCTATACCCAGAAGATGTAGAAGGGCCGGGAACACAAGGAATCACCGGAGGTAAGTGACCAGGAGCCCCAAGGAGGCTGTGTGCAGAGTGGGAACACGACCGCGAGATCAATGAAAGTCAATAGGTAAGTCGCAATTGCAATTTTAAAGAGAGAGTACCCTTCCTAGTGGACCCTGAAGAAAACCCATGGCAGACAAGAGGTTGGAGTGCCACCCCTCCTGTGCATACCTTAGGAACCAGCATACCTACATCAGGGAAGCCGGGTGCAAAGGTGTGAAGTGGCATTGGAAACCGTAGTCAAACTCAGTGGGAGAATTCAGAAAGATGCCGCTGCTGTGGAAGGTGAATGTGTCTGGTGAAACCCAAAGGTGGAATCAAGATGTGAAGAACCTGCAAGCAGAGGGAACAGAGTCTATGCCTCTCATGAGTGACCATGAGGCACGGAAGACAAATGCTCACCAATGTCGGGTGTTGCAGGAGAGCTGACGGTGACCTTGAAAATGCAGCTGTATGGACCAGGCGATGCTGTGGAAGACCAGGAGTCGTACACAAGCTGTGCCATGTAGAATGTCGAGAGTTGAGGGGTCGGTGTCCAGCCGGAGTACCAACAAGCCTTGGCAACTGCAACGAAGGAATAGAAAAAGGTGCAAAGTCAGGATCAGCAAGGTCCAGGAGACTCACCACAAGCAGGGGAGTCAGGGCAGGCCCAAGCAATCAGGGGAGCTCAAAGAATTAAAAATGTGACCCTTGACAGAATCCACAGGCCGGAGTCACTGGAGTCACAGAGCACCTTGAGCAGCTCACCAAAGATGCAGGCCCACGATGCAAAGGACGCAGTGAGGATGAAGATCTTGGTCACTGGAGATGCTTGAGGTTGAGGTTACTTGGAGCCTGAAGATCTTGATGGAAGGAAGCCAACAAGCCTTTGCAACGGCAAGTCAACGAGGTGCACAGGGATTCGGTTCCTGCGGCTCTGACAAGGGAAACTGGCCCCAAATTTGGTGAGAGGACAGGGCAGGCCTCGAGGGATATGAAGAACCACCACCTTTGTTGCTGAGCCAATGGGAGTCATTGGGAGCCCAGGATCAGCAGACCGGTCAGCTTAGTTGCGGAGCCTGCAGATGCAGAGAAGTGACTCCTTCACTTCAAGGGAGATTCCTTCAGGTGTCTTGGATGCCCACATGCCTTGGAAGGTTTCCTGTATGGAGCACAGGCATGGCTTTACAGCAGACAAGCAGGGTAGAGAATTCAGGAGCAGCAGGAGTCCTCTCGTTGCAGCCTTGATGCGCAGAGCGAAGTCCAGAGTGCCCAGGAGTTTGAAATTGTAGTGGTGTCTGAATTGGATCGTGTCCCATGACAAATCTAGGGACCCACCCTCAGGTAAGCCCTTAAGTACCCTAAGGAAAGGGTTGGGATGATCCAGGTGTCCCTCCCTAAGGAGGGCTGAACAAGGGGGAGGATATTCCCCTGTCCTCTGTCCAGTTTCGCGCCAGAGCTGGAGCAAACGGCTCCCTGAACTGGTTTGGACTGGACTATGCATGAAGGGCACTAAATGTTTCTTGCACACAGACTATGTGGCGCTGGAAAGTGCTCCCACCCTGTCCCAATACATTAAACCCTGTCTGTGAGGTGGTCACACCTCCCTGGGACAGGATGCCTATTGTTCTGCTTTCCCCTGCTCGAGCTTGGCTCAGCAGCAGGAGGGCAGAATCGTGTCTCTGGTTGGCAGCAACGACGAGAGAAGGAGCGAGATTTCACTCCAGTCCGGTGCACAGCTTGCTTAGCAACACACAAATGTATATGCTGATACTCCATGTTAACAAAAAATATGATTCCATAGTACTCCAAATGAATTTCATGAATTGCTTTTATTCTCCATAATCACACGTAAGATGCAGTAGCATTTTACAAAGCTTCTCATGCTACAGCTATGCCTATCCGGGCCTTTTACTGAGCACATAGAAAATACAACGACATTCTGAACTCAAAGTTGTTATTACCCAATGCATTTCGGGCCATTTTAGGCCCTTCGTCAGGGGTTCACTGCAAGTGAAAGAACATTATTATTAGATTCGTGTTTTTGCTATTATGACAGTGTTTAAACGATAATATGTTAAACTTGAATATCCTCCCAGTACAGCGTTTTCCCTCTAACATGAATAAATTCCAACAACAATATTACCTGATCCAGCTTCTATATTGCTAACCCACAAAACTCCGTTCAACTTTCATAGTGACAGGTAACCACCCCAGTATGAAACACCCTAATTACTCATACCATCTTCCTCTCTAATCTCGAAACCGTCTCCCTCTCAAAACACAACATGAGCGCTAGGCACCTTACTCCATCCACGTACCTTAAAGGTTATTGACAATCAAATCAGTTTCACACAAGTTCTTCTCTGAAATAAACAGCGTGTGGACAGTTAACCCAAACTTCCACCTGTTTAAATTTAAAAGACGTGGCTCCACCCCTAGCGCTTGGCCTATAGCATTGGCCCCTCAGTAATGATGTTCATTCGACGAGAAACTACCAATCCCATCATGCACTGCTGTGACTACACAACTATATGAACATAATGTAAACCCACAACGTATACCAAAGCCAATATGTACACCATCTATGACATCAATCGAAGCTCTCCCCAAGCAATAAAATCTGTATACCCCGCCCTCCCTCTTGATGTTCAACACATTGATCTTGTAGAGTAACAATTCTTATAATAATGAAACGTCAAAAATAGTCTTTAGAACATTTCTCGGAGTTCGTAATTCGAAGGAATTCATCATTCGGATATAACACAAACACAGTTCTTTGATCTTCTTCCTTAGAATGTGACATCCTACGTGTGCGCTTTTCATTTATTATCCATTTAACACCGGGTGCAACATGTAAATAGGGCAGAAGGTTACTTTACAAGAAAAGAGCGTTACAATGCACACCGAGTTTATTGCATTCCTTTGAACTTTGATAATCCACTTCTTTGTATTTTTAATTGATATGGCGTGCAACCTGGATAGCGAGATCCACCCTGGTTTCCCGCATTTTTGTAAACATTGAGTATCAGCATATACATTTGTGTGTTGCTAAGCAAGCTGTGCACCGGACTGGAGTGAAATCTCGCTCCTTCTCTCGTCGTTACAAATGCGGGATACCAGGGTGGATCTCGCTATCCAGGTTGCACGCCATATCAATTAAAAATACAAAGAAGTGGATTATCAAAGTTCAAAGGAATGCAATAAACTCGGTGTGCACTGTAACGCTCTTTTCTGGTTGGCAGCAGCCATGTTGTGCTGTCCGGGTCTAGAAGACTGGTACCGGGAGCACTGAGGCCCTAACAGAGGTACTTTACAGTGCTTAGGATCATACCTCCCACACCTTTTACAGTGTGAGGGTATGATTCCAACATGTTTGATACCAAATATGACAGGGTTCGTTACAGCCAGTTTCGAAATGGTCATCTCGTAATGACCGGTGCCCCTCTATATGTTATATGGCTGTCTCACTTACAACACGGGAGAATGAACTCCGAAGGATGTAAGGGGCTCCCTCACACTTAGAACCAAGCTCCCTGCCTTCAGGATTGAAAAGGCCTTCTGTAGGCACGACCTATAGGTTTTAAGTGAAGTGACCCTAGATATAGAGAAACCTATATCTAGTGTACGTGGTGCTAGCACCAGCTTACACAGGCTGCAATGGCAGGCCTGTAGAGATAGTTTGAATGGTCTCCCATAGGTGGCATAATACATGCTTCAGACTATGGGGGGCCTCTGGGGTACCTATGCCCTGGGTACCTTGGTACCACATACTATAGAATTATAAGGGTACCCCAGTATCCAATCTGGGATGTACCTAACTACTTATCCTAACAATTTAGGAGAGATAGCAGAGAGACTGGGGTCCTGATTAGCAGGATCCCAGTCAGACTAATCAGAAACAGTATTACATCAAGCAAAAGTGGGGGTAACAATAGAAGCAGATCCTCCTTTCCTACAATGGATCAATCTTTAGAACAGCAAATAATTACATTTTTAAGTTAAATGGTCAATACACATTTTACATAATTATTATTCCATGTAAATCATCAGTTAAAACATTTCCCATAAGAAGAACACAGATCCAACTTTACACACAAAGGCAGTAGTCAAAAGTGAATAGGCATTTTGGTTATGTCAATACTGCTGGGCAGTTTAGAAACCTGGTCAAGTAGTAACTGGTCTGCTTAAATTCTAATGAAAACCTTAGGCTCAAGTGAACCACCAATGAATGCTGCTGGACTGTTGGGAAACAAACAGGTGTAGTTGGTGATCCACAAACCGCTGTGCTCAGTGATTCACACAGCTCTACAATGCTTAGCCGGAGGATCTCTTGCAGTATAAACACCAGTAAAACTAAGAAAATATAAATGAAACCACGACCTGCAAGAGGCCCACAGAACACTGCCTTACTCCAGCAAACATGGTTCCAGTAGAGACAAGTCCCTAAATCACCACCATGATGCAGACTGGCAAAGAACCAATACCATTTTGCCAAGACTCCTAGCTGCAAGCTAACCTTCACTGGCCAGCCTGCAACCACATCAACTGCCTCCAAAGAAATGGCTCATAATGAACAGGTACTCCATTCAACCAAAAAAAGGAAGGGAAAAAGGGGGACGGGAAGGCATAGGGAATAAGCTTACGTGCCATTACATACACAACAATGATGGCCTGGAGGAACACCAAATCCACAGAATCTCACGACAACTTCAGAGCCGCTACCAACGCCCACCACCAACTCATCAGAAAAACGAGGAAAAAAGCAATTGAAGACAGAATCTCCACCCACGCACACAACAGCAAAGAACTCTTCAACATCATCAAGGAGTTCGCCCAACCCACCAGCGAGTCGACCGACATCCCTCCCTCAAAAGACCTCTGCGACAAACTCAGCACCTTCTTTCACCACAAAATCACGAGCATCTACGACAACTTCGATGAAGACAACAAATACACGGAATCCCCACCAACCACCGCCGACACCCCGAAGCCATCGATTGACAGCTGGATAGCCCTCACCACCTAAGACACACTGAAAATGATGAAGTCAATGCACTCCGAGGCCCCCACGGACCCCTGCCCCAACCACGTCTTCAACAGAGCTGCCAACGCCATCGCACCCATGCCCCCCTCACCATCAACCGCTTCCTGGCGGATGCCTCGTTCCCCGATGACTGGAAACACACCGAGGTCAACCCCCTCCTGAAGAAACCCTCGGCGGACCCCACCGACCTCAAAAACTACAGATCCATCTCCCTGCTCCCATTCCCTGCGAAAGTCATCGAGAAAGTCATCAACAGCCAACTCGCCACTTTCATCGAAGAACACGACATCCTCGACTCCTCCCAATCCGGCTTCAGGAAAAACCACAGTACGGAAACCACCCTCCTCGCCGCAGCAGACGACATCCGCACCCTACTGGACAAAGGAGAAACAGTAGCCCTCATCCTCCTCGACCTCTCAGCGGCATTCGACACAGTCTCCCACCGCACCCTAATATGCAGACTTCACGACGCAGGGATCCGGGACAAGGCCCTCGACTGGATCAGCTCCTTCCTCTCCGGCAGAACGCAGCGGGCCAGACTCCCCCCTTTCTTCTCAGATCGTACACCCACCACCTGCGGAGTCCCTCAGGGATCCTCCCTCAGTCCCACGCTCTTCAACATCTACATGACTCCGCTCGCCCCCATCGTCAGAACCCACAGACTAAACATTGTTTCTTACACAGACGACACCCAACTCATACTCTCCCTATCCAACGAACCCAACACCGCCAGACACAACTTTCAAGAAGGCATGCAAGCCATCCCCAAATGGATGAAAAACAGCTGCCTACAACTAAACACCAACAAGATGGAAGTACTCATCATGGGCGCAAACCCTGATACCTGGAATGACACCTAGTGGCCCCAAGCCCTCGGAAATTCACCCACCCCCACGGACCACGCACGTAACCTGGGAATCATCCTGGACTCCGAACTCAAAATGGACCGCCAGATCAACTCCGTCTCATTCTTCTGCTTCCATACCCTCCCCCTCCTACGTAAGACCTTCAAATGGATTCCCTCGAATACAGAAAGACAGTCACTCACACCCTGGTCAGCAGCAGACTCGACTACGGCTGTGCACTCTACGCCGGAATAAACAAAAACCTCACTCGTAAGCTACAGAACATCCAGAACACCGCCGCTAGACTGGTCCTCAACCTACCAAAACACTGCCACATCTCCCAGCACCTGCGCACACTCCACTGGCTCCCCATCGAGGCAAGAGTCCCCTTCAAGATGCTCACCCACGCACACAGGGCCCTCCACTACACCGGACCAGCATACCTGAACAGCCGACTCAAATTCCACACCCCTCATAGGAACCTACGATCAGCCCAGCTCTCCTACGCCGTGGTCCCCTGCACCAGAAAAAACAGATTGGGAGGCCGCTCCTTCTCCTTCCTTGCGGCCAAAGCCTGGAGCGCCCTTCCGCTTCACCTCAGACAGGCAACATCGCTCCCCATCTTTGCAAGAAACCTCAAGACCTGGCTCACGGGTAAGTAGTTGCACTTAACAAACGCCTGATTGATTGATTGATTGATTGATTGAATGATGGACTGCAGTATCCACACTGTGAAAACTTGTCAACATGCTCTCAATCAGTTTTTGGAACTCGACTGTCTCACACCAACAGTTAGGGGTTGCAGGGAAGAGCTGTATGGCTCCATGCTCTGTAATCCCCACCCATCCTGGCAGGAAACCGTTGTCTGCAAGAGTGCGTTGGTTGACAGGTTAGGCCCATAAGCAACGGCAGCAAAGCGTGCTCTGCAATGGGGAGGACAAGGCAGGCCAAGGTTCGAGTGAAGTGCGCTTATGTACAAAAAGAGAGGAGTGGATTTTCACTTCCAATGGAGTGGATGAAAATCTTGTCAGACGACTGGATCCATATCAATAATAATAAGGGACTGAGCGTGGAACCTGTCATACGTCCTTCCACAGACTCTTCCAGTCTTCAAACTAGAACAAGGTCGTTAGTTAATTTTTATAACATTTAACTCATGGAGGGCCAATCTTTGACACCACTATGGCAAACGCATTTAGCCAGCAGGCTACATTATCCTCCTTCAAGGGAACGGTGACAGACTTGAAAACATCGGCTTTGCTAAGGAAAAGAAACTTCTGCCACCCACACTTCATCATCACAGACTTAATTCTTTTTTTTTTGCAGCGTTTTATTTATCCAATAAGGTATCAGAGCGCTTTACATAGCACCAGTTACGTTACATGAGGACACATTCATTTTTGTTAGGCACGGGGAGATTAAGTGATTTGCCCAGAATCACAGGATGTTCAGCGTCATTACCGAGACTCGAACCCATTTCCCCAAGTCCAAGGTCGAGTGCCCTGGCCGTTAGTCCAACTCCTCTCCCGAAAAAAAAATACTAGTTGTGTATACCTTCAGCAAGCCTGGAGATAAAATGGGTCCAGTAACTTTGTATCAAAATATAATTGAATAAAGGAACCTCATCCACAATTGTATAGTTGCCCTATCACATTAGCAGGTGCCCCATTACAGAAAAGGCATGAAAATATCAACAAAGTATTGTTTCATGCTGATATGTTGTTGAACTATCTTTTCGAAAGATGGTTTATTGTGGAATGGTGACACCTTAGTAGAGGGCTATCTCTTCATGGACTGTCATCTTTCTAGCTGGGGATAGGGCTCAGAGAGTTACATGCTCACCATTGACATCTGCTTTGAATAATAAGGCACAAATGTGGATCATGGAAAGGTCAATTCAGCATTTCATTGTTCCAAGATGAGAAAACTGAGTGCTATCAAACCAGTTAATACTAACATCTCCAGTATTTACAATGCTGAAATTGGTAGTGTGGTCTAAAGAGCTAAATAAAAATAGGTTTTCTACATTATTATCAGTTGTAGTACTCCAGAACTCACTGGTATTGATCAAGTCCTTTGACCATATTACCTGGTGATTCATAGAAAGCTATGAGCCTATAAGGCAACAGCATTGTTGGCTCCATATAAAAAAGCCCATCTCTGAGAAGGGATTAAAATGGTTCCGGTCTGTAAAATACGCAAATATGGCACTCAACATATGTCACTCATAAAATCAAGAAAAGGTACAAGAAAACGGAGTCACTGGGGAAGGTATAGAGCCAAACTAGAGATCAAGCAGAGTACACTTTTGTCTTGTCACACCAGGACAATACCACTAGATAAAATCATGTTTCTGCTTTGGATAATTTCTTCTATGATGGATGGGTGTAGTGTACTATCTTCATGTGAGGTCTTATTTATGTGGTAAGCTGGATGGTATGGAAACCGGCGACTAACAGGCAGAATAATGATGATAGAAGTATGGCACATAGCGGGCTTTTTATCATACAGTTAGTAAACTTCCCTAGAAATGCCACACTGCTTGCAAATGTATAAGGATCTCTTTCTTTAATCTCAGACTAGGATAAACCATTACATCATCTGGAGACTTACTTCATGTAAGGCTACCTTATAAATAAGGATAAGGTAAACTGCTTAACCACAATTAATACCTATGTACATGTGAGAACAGAACCTTTTCCATTCATAGCATGTGTAGCTGAAAACGTCAGCAGAGTAGGGGTCGTCGAAGCAACATGGCTCATGAATAAGGCGAGTGGCAGACCACGACTGAAAGCCAAAGAGCGTGCACCACACAGTACCACAGTCGGTACTGTGTGGCATTAGACATCAGCAATTCAACCCACCTCAAGCGAAAAACTGAGCAATACTTCAAGAACATCTTCATGGCCAAGTTATTTTGGCGCCTTTGAGTCTGTATATTTACCAAACATTTAGAAAGCAGCAAGAAGCAGACTAATGACAAAGTACAAAAAAAAATAATTCAAGAATTGTTATGAAATGGACGGACGGCGCAAACATGCGATAGCATGCAAGTGCTCCACTGCATACCCAAGAGAACAATACCTTTAGTCACTTCACATGCGGCTCATGGCAGAAAATATGGACTCAAATCTGTCTCATTCTACGGCTATCCAGCGCAAACCGAAAACATTTCAACCAGCCTTACCTCTGCTAGACCCCGGGAGGTTCCTGTGGGTGTTTCACCTTCAGCACCATCAATGCGAGGGAAATCTCCATCCACAGCGTTGCCAGAGGTAGCCACCTCGTTGAGCAGGCTCTGGTCAGTGATGGTGCCCACTGCAGCTGATGGGGAGACAACATACATTTACTTCAGCATGCTCAGTACTACAGACCAGCTGGTCTTGGATTATACTGCAAAATACATTTCCAGATATGTACCACTCAAATGTTAGCGAGCAAGGTGTAAAATTGAGATATTAACTGTGAACACATACTTCATGAACAAGGCTTTCTTTGAACACATTCTCATGCTAAAAAAATTATATATATTGAATTAGCCAATGTGTTTTGTTCTTTTTCCTGAACTTTTCCCTGGCAAAAACAATTGACGTGTATAATCTGCCTCAAAGTAACTATCTGGAGGAACCCCACCCACCGTATGCCAAGTAGCAACTGCATTTTCAAGTGAGTTCATGGTAAATCAATTATATGTCAAGCCACAAATTTCGTTCAGTCAAGGGAGTTGATTGCATAGGGGTGTTCGCAAAATCCATTTGCGCAGAGGCAGTAGCTCTGCAGCGTCCCGGAGGTAGTGAGATGAGGTTGTGAGAGACTAGTCCACAACACGAACTCCATAAAGATTCACTGAGGACGCTTACACATCAACTCTTTTGGTTTTGAAGCGGTTCCGGAATAGGAACGAAACACATTGGCTGATTTGTAGCATTTACATAGCACAGGCACTCTGTTCTGGCTAACTCCAAAACATGAGCCTGGAACAGGTTAGGTCAATAGTTCAGCAAAGTATGAACACTTGATCCCACAGAAGGGTATTCGTGTGGTTTTAGGTCAAGACTACGCAGCGTGCATGCGCTGTCTGCAAGACCTACTGTAATCACTATACGGAGTGTAATCACGCCTGCTACTTACCACTGCTTCACTCCTGCGTCGCTCTTCTTTGCTGGCTCGGCATTGGTTGGCACTCCTGATGCATCACTTCAATTTTTCGTTCAGGAGCACAGAGCACAGCTACAGTTTCCTTACACGATAGGTGTGTTCCTTTGGGGACTACTACTTTTATTTCCTGCTCGTTCTTCGATGTGGCCTAACAATCGTCATTTGTAATTTTGATCTGTTTTGATTCGCCATTGTGTATTTAATTTTATTGATTTCAATCTGCATTTCTTTGTAGACCCGGGAGAGCTGATGCAGAGACTCGGACCTGGTTCCAGAGTCCCAAAGTCAGTAACTCCGTATGTTACACCATGCCCTTTCAGGTTGCTTACTTGTTTAGCTTTTAAAGTGTGGCTGGGGAATACATGTTAAGATAAGATGTGCTGAGGGCAAATTATACTCATGTTATCCACTGTCCCCTTTTCTTCTCTAATTGCCCCAAGGGAATACTGATCCCTGTGCTGTGTGGCGTTCATATCAAAATCGTGCTCCAACGTGCTGTTTAGGAGTACTGTGATCTGTGCAGGTCAACTGTACTTGGTGGCGCCACCAGGAGGCGAGCAGTGTGCAGTTTTCAGAGTAAACCATATACCTGTAGTTTCTATCTTACCCTGGTTTGGAGCAATGTTCTGTGTGGTGACCCATGTTGTGCTCCCTATGAATTGTTTCGCCCTCATCTAGTGAGCCGTGAGTGCATTGCTCCTAGAGGTATAAAGGAAATCCTGGGTGGTGCAGGAGAGAGCAGACTATTCCGTGCGTGGTACACTTGGCGCCACTCCAGCAGCAGGAGCATGTACTATTGTGCGCCTGTTTTTGGAAGCTGTGTGTACTGCACAGGCTATCCATTCTAAATCGAGAGCTCAAATTGTGAACAGCAAATGTTTGGGCCAGTGCCTTCTGGTGTAACACCAACAAAACTATGTGGAAAAGTTCAGAAACCATGGGGAACAGTTGTTGTTGCCACCATTGTTGTAATAAGATCTTCTGACAAAATGACCCAAGTGAAGAGAAGATGCCACTTCTGCCGAATGGGGCCCCTGTCTCGCACTTGGCCTCCTGTTACTGCACATGTTTTTGAGGACTTCTTCTATTTCCTGCATACACTGGGCCACGGGTGAAGCTACGATGGAGTCCTGCACACATAAACATGCATAGAGAGGTCTGCGGGTGAAGCTAGGGTGGAGCATGTGTATGTGTAAGTAGGGCTCCGTCCCAGTTTCACCCCGTCCCCTTCTATGCAAGATTATGTGTATGCAGGTCCTAGCTTCACACACGCCCCCCCTGGAAAGTTTCTTTATTTTCTTCATAGCATGTTGTCAGGCACACAGTTCGTGTCTGAATTAGTGACTACATCCAGTAAGGGGGCAGGATTCCAGGTTGGAAGGATTCGCTTGGGGGAGGTGTGGTTATATCATAACCCCCGCATTTGCCCCACTCCCGGTTTTCCATACTTGTATTCCTTATCCTAAATATGCCAACGTAGACTTGCTCTTGTGGTGGTCATTGTTGGCCGCAGTAGATTATGCGTACCCGCATATACATATCCCCACTGTTGTACATCCTGCCATAAATCATTATTGCTGAGCCATCATCTTGTGTCTTGCTTTGTTTGCATCTCGTTATACATTGTGTTTGCAAAAATCATATGTACACTGGACACATTGCATATTAGACTGACAGTTCGTTACACAGGTCATTTGCAGGTTTGTATTGTCTCTTGGCCCTACAGGGTCGTTGCTTCGTTCGGTTGGATTTGCCCTTCCAGGGGTGTAGCTTTTGTCCCGGAGTTAGGCCACAACTCGCTACCTTGCCGATTCTTGTTGTGCCCTGCCATCTGGCGGGGGCTGGGCAGTGAGCGCCGTCTCCGATAGCTACCCCCTTGTCGTAGGCTAACTCACCCAGCCGTAAGGCATCCCAGAGTGAGGGGTCCTAGCCACCGGCCATAGGCCAACTCACCCAGCCGTAAGGAATCCCAAGGTAAGTGGTCCTATTCCGGCGCACCGCCCTCCGGTGTGCCTCCGTACCAACCATTATCCCTGTAGTTTTCTCGCCACGCCGCCAGGGAGGCTTCCGTGTTCCTGCGGCTCCCCCCTCCGTTGGTTCCTTTATTTGCAACCCGTCAATGCTATTGCGCCCCAAAGGTTGCTCCAGAATAACCCATGCCCTTATTGGACAGGTGCACCCCGTCCTTTGCATAGAACTCGGGCCGGCCTGTGTGGATGAGGCCGTGCCTAACTGACTCCAACCCGTTGTTTCTGCAGAATTTGCTCACGGTGAGGTTCAGTTTTTTCCTCGAGTCTCCAACTGTGCTCTGTGATTGTGCCACACGCCATTCATTCCTGCTGATCAGTTCTGACCATATGATGGAGGTGTCTCGGAATGCTCTGCCCGCCTCCATTAAATCTCTTTGTATATCTTGAAGCAAGTCCCGCCTACCTTGTTTAGCCAAGTCGTTCCCCCCTAGGTGTATGACCAAGACGTCTGGGTGCCCGCGGGCCTCTGCCCTCAGTTCCGCGAGCCTCGCCAGCAGCTGTTCCCATTTCATTCCCCGTTGGCCAAACCACCTTATGCAGGTGTCCGTCGTTCTTGCCTGCACCCCTCCTGCCGCCACCAGGAGTGCATTTGAGTTATGAAAGAGTGGCCTACCACTCAAACCAAGCGCGGTCTCCTTTCTGCTGGAGGAATGGCAACAAGTCATTGAAGTGTTCGGGCGGGGGGGTGTTGTTACTGTCTTACATGAGCTGGGGGTCTTATGTAAGTCCGGTAGGCTTTTGACCGCCATCTCCCTACCGCCTGTATCCCCGCTTCGGACATCCCATGCTGCGCGGCTGTCGTGGCCGCCCCTATCCTAAATGAATGGGACCCGAACACCAATGGCGGCAGTCCCGCTTTGCTGAGTGAGAGGCGCATGATCGAGGTGAACTGGAATCTGCTGAGTTAAGTACCGTCCCTATGTTTGAACAGCGGGCCATCGCCGGCCGGGCGTATTGCCATGAAAGCAATCAAACAGCACAATGCGCAACACTTCCTGTCTTCGATGCACCGCAACCTCACCACCGTCCCTTTACCAGCTTGGTCTGTCTTTGAACGCCTTAGTAGCAGCTCTATTTCCCTGGGTCTTGGTGTGACATCTCCTGCTTGTAGGCAGCTTTCTGCCGGGCCCGCCCTCGCGGGAGCTACCTGCTCGCTGACGCGGAACGCCCCGAAGAATGCGGTGGCGAAGGCTGCCCTGAATAGTTGTTACTCGAAACTGTCATTCGTGATGTCTTGCATCACCCCCAGCAAGGCCCTTAGTCTTGCGAAGTTTATCGGGCGTCTGGTATCCTTCCTTGCACCCTCAGTTCGCTTCCACCCCTTCATCGCCGCCTTGATGTAGTGTGTGACCACGGGGTCCAGCCCAGTCTCTAACCTAGAGTAGTATGCCACGGCAGACAGGTGGTCTTGTGTCCATGACCTAGACTTCTGTGAGTTAAACGCCCACCGTATGAACTGTTCTGCTGCCATGCGGGTGGCTCCTATTTCGCCCAGTGACTGTATCCCCCCTACTCGCATTACAGTACAGATGTATGTTCTGTATCTCCTAGCAGCTGCCGGGGCGAGGGCTTGGCTGACCAGCTATGACAAATCGACCCCGCCAGGTCCCACAGCTGGCCCGGGCAAGGGGTCATTTCCTGCTCTGCGCCGGGCGCCAGTTCCCTGAACTTCTCCTTCCTTGCGCGGAACAGGGCGTCTGCGATCTCGTTGTCCACCCCTGGCACGTGGCGCGCCCGCAGGTCTATGTTGCCCTCCAGCTGTAACTTAACCAATCTGCGCATTAGTCGAAGTGTATCCAGGCATCTGGCTGTGCCCCTATTAATCGCTTGCACTACCCCCTTGTTGTCGGACCATAATGTCAGCTTCATGCTTTGCAGTTCGCGCTTCCAGACCGTGAGTGCGACTATGATGGGAAATAGCTCCAGGAAGGTGACGTTTTTGGTCACGCCTGCCTTGCGCCAGCTTTCGGGCCACTCCCCTGCGCCCCATCTCCTGCCCAGGATTGCCCCAAACCCTGTGCTGCCTGACGCATCGGTGCACAGCGAGATCTGTTTGCTGGTCACCCAGCCTTCCCTCCATATAAGTAACCCGTTGAAGTCTGCCAGGAACGTGTCCCACATAGCTAGGTCCTTCTTCACCTCTGCTCCTAGCCTGACGCGGTGGTGCTTGTGGGTGAGCCCACTTGTCAGTCGAGTCAGCCGCCTGGCGAACGCCCTGCCAGCTGGGATTACCCTGGCCGCAAAGTTTAGTTTGCCAATCAGCTGCTGAAGGTCCCTCAGTGTCGCTTTGTCCCGCCCACAGAGGTTCCTGATTGCCCCCCTGAAATCCTCCACTTTCTCCGGGGGGAGCCTGGATGTGCCAGCGATGGAATCGAGCTATATTCCCAGAAAGGTGATTGTTGTTGCTGGGCCTACCGTTTTGTCAGCTGATAGTGGTACCCCTAGTTCCCCCGCCAACTTTACAAATGCTGCTGGGCTGTCGCCACACTCAGGGGATGCTGCGGGGCCTGTCAACAGAAAATCATCAAGGTAGTGGAGTTTCCCCCCTACCGGGTGTCTTGCGTGTAATGCCCATTCCAAGAAAGTGCTGAATAATTCAAAATAGGCACATGACACCGAGCACCCCATGAGCATAGCTTTGTCGAAGTATAGTTTGCCCTCCCATTGGAACCCTAGCAGATGAAAACTTGTGGGGTGGACTGGGAGTAAGCGAAAGGCGGCCTCGACGTCCGCCTTCGCCATGAGGGCCCCTGGGCCCGTTGCTATGACTAAGTCGATGGCGTCATCTATTGTGGAGTAAGACACTGAACACACCCCTGCGTCAATCCCGTCGTTCACTGAAGCTCCGTAAGGGAACGATAGGTGATGGATTAGCCGGTATTGGCCTTGTTCCTTCTTGGGGACTACCCCCAATGGGGAGATCACTAGCTCCTTGGCCATGTGGTCCGGCAGGGGGCCGTCGATCCTACCCAGTGCCCTCTCTTTCTCTATTTTCTTGGTGACCACCCCTGGATGCAGCAATGCTGATTTCAAGTTCCTGCTGCTGCTTAGCGGGCAGGGGCCTGTAAATGGGATGGGACAACCTTCTTCGAAACCGCGAACCAAGGTCTCGGCGTCGGACCTGTTATGGTAACTGTTGGCCAGCTTGCGCAATAGGTGTGTGTTCACGGGGAATCGTGCTAGCCTATAAGTTTGTACAACCATTGACCCCCCTGTGTCCCCCGCGCCTACGTCACTGCTTCTGCCTCCCCTTTTTATCCCCCTTGTGGTCTCTCTTGCGCTTGCACCCTGCCGCTGGGTGCCCCCCCACAGGAAGAGCAGATGTGCTGGAACTTGCATGCCGCCCCGTAGGTACATTCATTGGCCTCGAACTTCCAGCAGATAGCTGGTGTCCCGCTACTGTGGGGGGCCTTTCACAAGCTGAATTGTTTGGTCTTATGAAATGGCCTCCCCTTCCCCTTGTGGGAGGGCCCTCGAAAGGACTGCTCATTTCTACCCACCCATGCTTTGGCCTCTCGCGCCACCATCATCTTGTGTATGAAACCTGAAACATCCATCTCTGGGTGTGTCTGCATTTTTAGCATGAACCCTTTTATCATATTCCAGCCATGCATCGCCTGGGAACTGTCTCTGCACGTTGTGGATGTTGGACTCGTCTAGCCAAAGGTCAGCTGCGCAGCGCGGGAATTTCTCCACTATAATGCAGGCCATGATCCGGAATGTGTCAAGCCAATTATCAAAGCTTCTCTCCTTATGCTCTTTTCTCTGTTCCCTTTTGTCCTCATCCTTCTTATCACAGGTGGTCAAGTCGAGCCCATCTAACTGTATCTCCAGGAGTGAAAAAATATCAATGAACTCCTTCTTCCAAATCCTCTCCTTGACCGTCGGTGGAATGAGGCTAGCTAGCCCTGTGGCCCTTGTCGTTAATGACGATGGGCCCGGTGAAGAGCGCATATATGCGTCGGGTACCGCTAGTGTGGGGGGCGGGATAGGCGCTGAGGGAGTACTCCCCCAGGCCCCAGTGGGAGACCCTCCCTCGCTCTGCCCCTCTATGACGCTCTGCCACCCTAATCGCTGCCGGCGCACGTGGCCTGGGTCTATCAGATGCCAAGGTAGCCCCGAGCTCTCTTCTTCTGCCTGGGCCCCCAACCCCTCTGGCCATCCCATGCCACCTTGTGCCTGCGTGCCTGGTGACCCTGCTTGCCTGCCTAACCCCTGCAGAAACATTGGTGCCAGAGTCTTGAAACATTTCTGTACAATTGCACTGATATGCTCACCGTTAGTCGCTGTGTCTGGCACTGGTGACTTGGCCCCTCCTCACCGTCTTCCTGTAGGCGGGTGCACAGCCAGTCGTGTCCGTGGACCTCGGAAGCCGCCCGGAGCCGCCGCATCAAGTCGTCGAGGTCCTCCTGCTGCCTCTTGCCCCGTTTTGCTTCTGGCCGCCGCTGCCTGTATGCGGGGTGCTGCCGCAATTAAATGCACCAAAAACGCTGTTGCCTAACCCCTTGAGTGGGGTTGGACGCTGCTGGTTATGCTGCGGGGTGCTGCCGCACGCACCAAGACACTTCCACAGTAGTTACTTGCAGCACACCGCCTTTGAAAAGACCGTAATGGTTTTTTTTTTTTTTTTTTAGAGCTCCAAGCCCTTGTGCAGTGTGTGACCTGCAAGCCTTGGTATCTGCTGAGCTCACGCCCAGCCTTTGGTCTCAGCTGTGGCCAATACCCCTCGTTTTGTGTCCAAAACAAATCCAACCTTAGTCCAATAAATTACCACTGCTTACTTCATTAATTGTAGAAACACCAACACCGGGTATTGAACGCGTAACTTTGAGAGTAAGAGTCTCAGCCCTTAACCATTAGGCCACAGTGACGTCGTTACTCTTCCTGGAAAATGCCCTGCCACTGCTCCTGGTGGCTTTGCTCTATGCTGGTGGGTTATCCCACAAATGGTGCCTGCCCCTTTAGGGAGTTTCCCCCAGGCTCCTGCTTCATTCGCGCACTCCGCCTCTCCCGTCACTGCCGCTCAGAGCGGGGGACCACCAGCTGCTTCTATGCAGGGGGAGCCATGGACAGCCGGGAGCGGTGTGCAACCGCCAGCCGCTTTGCCGCTGCGGTAAGTTCGATTGGCTTACCTCGCGGCCGCATTTGGGCTCCCGGTCCTGTGCAGTAAGTAGCGTCCTTTGCGCCGGGGTGGGCTCCCGGCCGTCCTCAGCCACTGCGTTGGTCCTCAGCCGTGGCGCTGGTCATTGGGGGCGTCGAGGTGGTCGGGGTGGGCTCCCGGTCGTCCTCAGCCGCGGCGCTTGCCGTTGGGGCGTCGAGGCAGCCGGGGTGGGCTCCCGGTCATCCTCAGCCGCGGCGCTGTGATAGGAAGTGTGGAAGTGTCCGGGGTGGGCTCCCGGTCGTCCTCAGCCGTGGCGCTGGGATCGGTAACATCGAGGAGGCCGGGGTGGGCTCCCGGTCGTCCTCAGCCGCAGGCGCTGGTGTTGGTAGCGTCGCGGAGGCCTGGGTGGGCTGCTGGTCGTCGTCCACCGCGGTGCTGGTGTCGGTAGCGTCGAGGAGGCCGGGGTGGGCTCCCGGACGTCCTTTGCCTCACCAGGTCATCCTCCGGACCTCCGCTCACCCTGCTCGCCGGCAGAGCTTCGCCGCTATCCCCTCAACATGATTCTCCCGCAACGGAACGATTTTCGGTGCTGCTCCCCCGCTCCCCAACAGATAGGAGCATATCTGGGGGAGCAGTGCTTATACCCCCCCCCCCCCAGGTGCAGGACCGCCTTTGCTTGGTCCCCCCTCATTGGGTTGGGGGGATTGTATAATGCCTCCGCCCCCCATTGGCCAGGGGGGGCTGGTGACTATGTGGCGGCCGCAGCGATGGGCGCGCCGGAGCTCCCTGCTCTGTGGCGTGAAAAACTGGTTTCATCCGGGGGGGGGGGGGGGGGGGGCTCAGCGTCGGTTATGGCGGCGGCCTCTGCTCAGGACACTTGCTTGCGGTGTGACACGATTCTCTGCGGGTTCTAAGGGTGCATGCAATCTTAAACTGCTTCCTGTACGGAGGTGGGCAGAGAAGTTACACTTATTATTTATTAAGATTCTG
This sequence comes from Triturus cristatus, assembly GCF_964204655.1. NCBI lineage: Eukaryota > Metazoa > Chordata > Amphibia > Caudata > Salamandridae > Triturus > Triturus cristatus. Next base: position 1,114,807,167 of record NC_140585.1, read on the forward strand.
AGAGGCAGGAATACATAAAATGTACACATCAACCTATGGGAGGGGCTCTGTGCGCACGTGTGCGCAATGTACACTGTGGTACACACATTTACTTACAGGAAGTGAACCAGATATATGCACATACATCAAAATGCACACTGAATGAAAGCTCAGATATGCATATTTACGAGATGCAGGACGTGCACCTCGCATATTGGCAGACAATTTTACACATTTAGAAACATGGGGTACACCACATTGAAGCGCGGATATAGACATAGGTACACAACAAATTACAGTGTGTCTATTCATGAATATGCACACCTATGCAGATAAGATACACTGTGTGTATGCGCTGGGTGAATTTGGTGCACATGTACATAATTACAAACAGCAAATAACGGGTAGGTGTTCAATGGCCCTACTAGAACCTATTAGGCCTTACTGGTTTTTAAAAGCCCATATATGGCACGCCACTTTTAGACTAACCAGTGATCACTTGACACACTGTTGCGTTGTTGAAGTTTACTGTAGGCACAAAATAGCACATCCAAAACCCAAAGTGCACCACATGCTATGGGTACATTGTCGATGTTGAGGTGCATGCACACGTGCCACCTTTTGTGGAATTCATTGGAGCACACTAAGCTCCAAACTCTATTAACAAATACAACATTATCTGAATAAAAATGTCTTCAGCCCTCTCTATACACCATGCCACATAATTCCATAATACCACTAAACAAATGCACTCCACACAATCCCACAACTAACAATTCCAATCCAACCCACATAACGCTATTCCATACCACATACTACATCCACTCCAAACTAAAATACATCGGCAAAAGACATTGTCAATCACTACACCAATAACTAACTCCCACAAATACCAGACCTATTAGCATTGCCAGTGCTTGTTATTACTCACCCACATCCAGGCTCCTCGAGAAACGTTTGCTTAAGGTGCGCTCAAAATAGGGGGCTGGCCTGTGTATCATGGCGCCAGCCTGCTGCGCCTCTGCCAGAGTGCGGCCTCTGTAGCGGAACTTGGACCCCAAAGTTAGGAACTTGGCCTTCGGAGGTTTATCAGGTGACTTGAGCCTGTGGCAATGACAGACTGCAGCCAAGAGGTAAAAATGTTGCAATATAAGCAAACAGAACATTAATAAGAGTATTAGTAACAGGTTACAAAACATTGACATCCTTCAACTTGGTAAAGCACCTTCAGAAGAGTAGTTCCTTTCCCACCCTTGCTCATAATAACTTGATTAAAGCTTTCGTTACAGTCAAATAAAATGTTTTGATTCTTCGATCAGAATCAGGTGTCTCTTCCAAACTCTGTTTGCCCGGAAACCGTAGAAAACATACAGTGACAAAGTCAACAGGACTGCACACTCGAGTCAAGTGCCTTTCATTTTGTGAAATTCTGGAGTTCTACATTTCGTAAAATCGTTCCTCCTTAAAGGCACGTGTTTTCTAGATGCCTCCCATGCAACCTTTTTTCTATTTACACGGCACGGTCATAAGCAAGTGACCCTTCCAGCGACTATGACACGAAAATAACCCAGCAGATTAGCCATATAGAACAGTCCCATAGTGGAGCAAAGAAAGGTTCCATAAGTGGCCACATGTTTTTACATAAATTCCTTTAAAATTGCAAAATGTTCACAAACTTTAATAATTAATCAAAATGCATTATAAAGTTAACTTTTAAAATAATTCAAATAACATCCCATTATTTTCCTTCTGCTACTGTATCAACAAAATAAGTATAAAAAACAGTGATGGACAGAATGCTTGAATTCATCTCAGCCACTGGTAATCACTAGAGCCGCATTCCCAATCCATCCTTATTTTGCCCACCATAACACCTCAGTTTTTGCACTCAGCTGTATGCTAATCAGTCTGGACCCTACTCCAATAGGAGCAGTCCAGCCAGAACTGTCGAGGCACAGAACACAATAAACCCAGGACTTGTTTTGCCCTAGTTCAGAGCTCACCATCCAGGTACAGCTTCGTTCCAGGGACAGTTTGCACAGGACCCACATCTGGGTATGCACTTCCTACATAGGGCGAAATAATGAGTATACAAAACCGTGATGGGTAGAATGCTTGAATTAATCTCAGCCACTGGTAATCACTCGGGCCACATTCCACTCCATCTGTACTTTGCAGACCAAACCACCTCAGTTTGGACCCAGCTGGATTCAGATCAGTCTTGACCTAAGGCGAAACCACTCCTGGGTTGCTTGTGTTCCAGTTCAGGGAGGACCTGCCTTGGCAGTTCGGGCTGGACTCTTCCGACTGGAACAGAGTTGAGATTGATTTGCAATAGCTGGGTCCAAACTGTGGTGACATGGTGTGCAAAATAACGGTTGATTGTGTTTTGGCCCGAGTAATTACCAGTGGCTGAGATTGATTCAGGCATTCCATCCATCACTTTTTTTGTATTCTTTAGTGGATCACTTTTTTGTATACTTTAGTGGGTCACTTTTTTTGTATACTTTAGTGGATCAATAAAAGGCATCAATCCTACAGCATCAAAATTCGATTTTTAGACCACCAAGGTAACAGAACACATTTAAATTGTGATTAACCTGTTATTACGTATTCTCTAAAAACAAGTATTACATGACAAATATTCTATCAAATTATACCCACTCGCGCATTATATGCAATATTTGAGATAGAACTGAGAGCAGATTGATTGACTGCTGTTATTTGGAGAACACATGATGCCGGGGAGGTGTTCTACTGATACATTTCAGCAAAACTTCTGCTTTCCAATCAGTATATTTCCAATTCAGAAAAAGCCGGAACAAGGGTGTGTAAAAAGATTTTTTGAGGACTAGCAAGTTATCATTAGGAGTACATGGGCTGCTTGCTCAACATATCCATGTCCTTTTCTCCCTGGACACGGTATGTAGAGCAGGGAAACAAAACCTTATCAAGAGTCTCAATGAACCTCTATCGTTTTGGGCTTCTAAAATCTTTGATCTTATTAGTCTGTCACAATGTCGTTATTGGCTCACTGTGCACACTAACTGATCATATAAGTTCCTGATTTTTTTTATTATCCCATCGATAAACAATATTTATCAACTCAATTTTAAGGTAGACATTTAGTAGCAGTGAGTGCTGAATATTTCAAGCAAAAAGATCAGGTAACAATCAAATCAAATCAAATCAGGTGTTTGTTAAGCACGACTACTCACCCGTAAGGGTCTCAAGGTGCTGGGTGTGTGGCGGGGGGGTTCACAGGTTCTAGTCCATCAAGGAGGGGATCTGTCGAAGAGCCATGTTTTGAGGTTTCTTGCGAAGATGGGGAGCGATGTTATCTGTCTGAGGTGCAGCGGAAGGTCGTTCCAGGCTCAGGCCGCGCGGAAGAAGAAGGAGCGGCCTCCTGATCTGGTCTTTCTGGTGCAGGGGACCACGGCGTAGGAGAGCTGGGGTGATCGTAGGGTCCTTTGGGGTGCGTGGAATTTGAGTCGGCTGTTCAGGTATGCTGGTCCGGTGTCGTGGAGGGCCTTGTGAGCGTGGGTTAGCATCTTGAAAGTGACTCTAGCTTCGATGGGGAGCCAGTGGAGTGTTTGCAGGTGCTGGGAGATGTGGCAGTGTCTTGGCAGGCTGAGGCGGTGTTTTGGATGTTCTGTAGCTTGCGGGTGAGGTTTTTGTTTATTCCGGCATAGAGTGCATTGCCGTAGTCGAGCCTGCTGGTGACCAGGGCATGAGTGACGGTCTTTCTGTGTTCGAAGGGGATCCATTTGAAGGTCTTACGTAGGAGGCGGAGGGTGTGGAAGCAGGAGGACGAGACGGAGTTGACCTGGCAGTCCATTTTGAGCTCTGAGTCCAGGATGAATCCCAGGTTGCGTGCGTGGTCCGTGGGGGTAGGCGGGCTTCCAAGGATGGGGGGCCACCAGGTGTCATTCCAGGCGTCTGGGTTTGGGCCCATGATGAGTACTTCCATTTTATTGGTGTTTAGTTGTAGGCAGCTGTTGTTCATCCATTTGGCGACAGCTTCCATGCCTTCTCTAAAGTTGTGTCTGGCGGTGTTGGGTCCATTGGATAGGGAGAGGATGAGTTGGGTGTCGTCTGCGTATGACGCAATGTTGAGTCCATAGGTTCTGACGATGGGGGCGAGCGGATCCATGTAGATGTTGAAGAGTGTAGGGTTGAGGGAGGACCCCTGGGGGACTCCGCAGGTGGTAGGTGTAGGGTCTAAGAGAAAAGGGGGGAGTCTGACCCGCTGCGTTCTGCCGGACAGGAAGGAGCAGATCCAGTTGAGGGCCTTGTCTTGGATCCCTGCGTCGTGGAGTCTGCGTATTAGGGTGTGGTGAGAGACTGTGTCAAATGCCGCTGAGAGGTCGAGGAGGATGAGGGCTGCTGTTTATCCTTTGTCCAGTAAGGTACGGATGTCGTCTGTTGCAGCGAGGAGGGCGGTTTCCGTACTGTGGTTTTTTCTGAAGCCGGATTGGGAGGAGTCACGGACGTTGTGCTCTTCAATGAATGTGGTGAGTTGGCTGTTGATGGCTTTCTCAATGACTTTTGTTGGGAACGGGAGCAGGGAGATGGGTCTGTAGTTTTTGAGGTCGGTGGGGTCCGTCAAGGGTTTCTTCAGGAGGGGGTTGATCTCAGCATGTTTCCAGTCGTCAGGGAAGCGGTTGATGGTGTGGCAGAGCTTGGGTGCGATGGTGTCGGCGGCTCTGTTGAAAATGTGGTGGGGGCAGGGGTCCGTGGGGGCCCCGGAGTGGATTGACTTCATCGTCTTCAGTGTGTCTTCGGTGGTGAGGGCTGTCCAGTTGTCGATCGCTGGCCGCAGGGTGTCGGGGGTGGTTGGTGAGGGTTCAGTGTGTTGGTTGTCTTCGTCGAAGTTGTCGTAGATGCTCTTGATTTTGTGGTGGAAAAAGGTGCTGAGTTTGTCGCAGAGGTCTTGTGAGGGAGGGATGTCGGTGGACTCGCTAGTGCTTTGGGCGAACGTCTTGATGATGTTGAAGAGTTCTTTGCTGTTGTGTGCATGAGTGGAGATCCTGACTTCAATCGCTTTTTTCCTCGTTTTTCTGATGAGTTGGTGGTGGGCGTTGGTGGCGGCTCTGAAGTTGTTGTGGGCTTCTGTGGATTTGGTGTTCCTCCAGGCCTTTTCGAGGCGGCGGCGGCAAGTGCGTCTGGACTCTCGAAGTTCGGTGGTGAACCATCTAGCTTTCTTGGCGTGGGTGTTGTTGTTTTTCTTGAGGGGGGCTATGGTGTTGGTGCTGTCGGAGAGCCATCTGTGCAGGGTTCAGGCTGCGGTGTTGGCGTCGTTGTTTTCAGCGATGGTTGAGGTGGAGTTGCTGAGTGATGAGGTTAGCTGGTCGACGGTGATTCTGGTCCAGTTTCTTCGTGGGCGCAGTTGCTGGTGTCTGTGGATGGTGGGTGTTCTGAAGGTGAAGTGGATGCATCGATGGTCAGTCCATGGGAGTTTGGTGGTGTGGCTGAAAGTGATGGAGTTTCCTGTTGTGAAGAGGGGGTCGAGGGTGTGTCCTGCTGAGTGCGTGGGTTCGGTCATGATCTGGCAGAGTCCAATGTTGTGGAGGTTGTCCAGGATGGATGTGGTGTTGAGGTCTAGTTGGTTGTCGAGGTGGAAGTTGAGGTTTCCCAGTAGAGAGAACACGATGGCATGCGTGGAGATGATGTCCGTGATGGAGTTGGCGAAAAGTCGGCGGGGTCCAGGGTGTCGGTAGATGAGGGTTCCTCGGAGGGTGGAGGTAGGGCTGGCCAGTATCTTGAAGTGAAGGTGTTCCATCAGGTCTGTGGGCTCGTCGGGGTGTGTGCTCAGGCGGAAGGTGGATTTGTGGACGATGGCGATTCCTCCTCCCGGGCGGGTAGGGCGGTTCTTCCTGGAGATCTTGTATCCTTGGGGAATGGTGAGGGCGATGTCCGGTCCCGAGGTGGTGTTGGTCCAGGTTTCGATAAAGAATGCTATGTCTGGGGTAGTGCTGTCGAGGAGGTCCCAGATTTCGGTGGCCTGTTTGTGGAGGGATCGGACGTTGAGGAGGATGCATTGCAGGGTCTTCAGTTCGGTTGTGTTCTTGTGGGCAAATTGCACTGGGTCAGTGGTCTTGGCAGTGCTGCAGGTGTGCCGGCAGCGGTGACAGCTGAAGGGTCCGTGAGTGTCGGCTGGTGATGCTAGCTTGCTGTTGTTGTTGCGGCCAGGGTTGAGAGCGTGGAGTGCCGCTGGGTCATAGCGTTGGTGGTGCAGAGATCCAGGGTTCCTGGCGCTGGTCGTAGTCGGGTCACGGACGGGTGCAGACAGGCTTGCCTTTGGCGCCCCGGCGGCGCGGCCGCGCAGGGGCCTCCATTAAGTAGGGGTCGGGGAGGGCTGGACAGCTGGGAGGCGGGAGCGGGGAGGGGAGCTGGATTAGGTCGGTCGCACTGGTCGTGCTGGGGGGAGGGGCCGCGGGGGCAGCAGCGGCAGGGAAAAATGTGCTGAAAAAGGCAAAAGGAAAAAGGCAAAAAGAGAGAGAAAAGTGCAAATAAGGCAGCAAAAGAGCAAGAAAGAGTGGAGGAAAGACACAGAGGACACAGGAGAGTGAAAGAAGGAGATTGAGATGAGGGTAAAAAACGAGTGAAAACGGAGAAAAGACACAGAAGGAGAGTGAAGTGGGAGCTTGAAATGGGGGAAAACGACAGAAAAAGTGCAAGAAAGAGTGGAGGAAAGACACGGAGGACACACGAGAGTAAAAGGGGGAGATTGAGATGAGGGTAAAGAACGAGTGAAAAACGGAGGGAAGACACTGAAGGAGAGTGAAGGGGGGAGCTTGAAATGAGGGGAAAACAACAGAAAATGGAGGAAAGACCCAGAAGGAGAGTGAAGGGGGGAGACAGAAGTGAGGGAAAAAATGAGTTAAAGAGGAGAGAAAAGGCAGAGCAAGAGAATGGAGACAGAGGTCCACTGGACCACCAGGGATGAGGCGCAGGGAGACTTGCGGGTGGAGGAGGGCCTCAAACCAACACTTGATAGTGCAGGGGCAGGCCTCACTTAATGGTGGAGCTGCGAGGGAGGGAGAGCAATTTCACTGACAATGAGTCAGTGGTCTTGCTTGCCTGTCCCCGCAGCAGCCGCCATTAAGTAGGGGTCGGGGAGAGCTGGACAGCTGGGAGACAGGGAGGGGAGCTGGATTTGGCCGGTTGCACTGGTCGTGCTGGGGGGAGGGGCCGCGGGGGCAGCAGCGGCGGTGAAAACGGGCTGAAAAAGGCCAAAGGAAAAAGGCAAAAAGACAGAGAAAAGTGCAAATAAGGCAGAAAAAGTGCAAGAAAGAGTGGAGGAAAGACACCGAGGACGCAGGAGAGTAAAAGGAGGAGATTGAGATGAGGGTAAAGAACGAGTGAAAAACGGAGGGAAGACACAGAAGGAGAGTGAAGGGGGGAGCTTGAAACGAGGGGAAAACGACATAAAATGGAGGAAGGACCCAGAAGGAGAGTGACGGGGGGAGATGGAAGTGAGGGAAAAAACGAGTGAAGGAGGAGAGCAAAAGCAGAGCAAGAGAATGGAGACAGAGGTCCATTGGACCACCAGGGATGAGGCGCAGGGAAACCTGCGGGTAGAGGAGGGCCTCAAACCAACACTTGATAGTGCAGGGGCAGGCCTCACTTAATGGTGGAGCTGCGAGGGAGGGAGAGCAATTTCACTGACAATGAGTCAGCGGTCTTGCTCGCCTGTCCCCGCAGCGGCCGCCATTAAGTAGGGGTCGGGGAGGGCTGGACAGCTGGGAGGCTGGAGCGGGGAGGGGAGCTGTATTTGGCCAGTTGCACTGGTCGTGCTGGGGGGGAGGGGCCGCGCGGGCAGCAGCGGTGGGGAAAACGGGCTGAAAAAGGCAAAAGGAAAACGGCAAAAAGAGAGAGAAAAGTGCAACTAAGGCAGCAAAAGTGCAACAAAAAGTGTGGAGGAAAGACACAGAGGACACAGGAGAGTGAAAGGGGAAGATTGAGATGAGGGTAAAAAATGAGTGAAAACGGAGGAAAAACACAGAAGGAGAGTGAAGGGGGAGCTTGAAATGGGGGAAAACGACAGATAAAGTTCAAGAAAGAGTGGAGGAAAAATACAGAGGACACAGAAGAGTAAAAGGGGGAGATTGAGATGAGGGTAAAGGACGAGTGAAAAATGGAGGGTAGACACAGAAGGAGAGTGAAGGGGAGAGCTTGAAATGAGGGGAAACTATAGAAAATGGAGGAAAGACCCAGAAGGAGATTAACGCGGGGAGATAGAAGTGATGGAAAAAACTAGTGAAAGAGGAGAGAAAAAGCAGAGCAAGAGAATGGAGGAGGGCCTCAAACTAACACTTGATAGTGCAGGGGCAGGCCGAACTTAATGGTGGAGCTGCGAGAGAGGGAGAGCAATTTCACTGACAATGAGCCAGTGGTCTTGCTCGCCTGTCCCCGCAGCGGCCGCCATTAAGTAGGGGTCGGGGAGGGCTGGACAGCTGGGAGCGGGGAGGGGAGCTGGATTTGGCCGGTCGCACTGGTTGTGCTGGGGGGAGGGGCCGCGGGAAAAAGGTAGCAAGAACTACCTACAAATTCAGTCGAATAATAAAAGAACAAATGGGAAACCGAGGAATAATTTTGATGCAAGAAACCCAAATGTAAGAAAATAGCAAATCTTTCAAAAAAACACTAGGCATGTTCACAAAATCTAAGGCTATGAGTCCACAAAAAGAAGAAAAATAGAAAAAAAAACAAAGACGGTAAAATTGCTGCATGCATTTTGTCTAAGAAGCAATGATATATTTGTAACAACTAGACATATATATTGGATATAGACAGTGCATTAAAACATTGCATTTTTAAGGCTCAGAGCAAAACTTAAGAATTTACAATTCAGGAAAATTGAACCTACTGCATTTCTTTCTGTTAAAGACCCAAATTAAAAAATATGTCTGTCCTTCATGCAATACAAGTGTACTGATTCTGGACAATCCTGATGATGTGTGAACACATCGGAAAACACCGTTTTGATGTATAACAGTACCATCCCTTACATGATAGATTTTAAATTTTGTCTTTAGATCCAGATAATTTTAAAATTGCAGCTCCTAATCAATTGAATACTCAAACATCTCTAAATGGCTCCTTATAAATGGTCATTTTGGTAGTAGGGTCCAATTTAGGAATTTTCATTGCATAGTGGTGTCACATACATTGCTTCTGAGCGGCCAATAAATAGAAAACATGAGCAAAGGGGTTTAATACTGCGAGCGAAAATATAATTGAATTAACAAGCCTGTGGTCATATTAGAGTAGACCCTGCTACTAAAATTTAGAAGTGATCATAGCAACTGTAAACATTAATCTCATGCCATCAGGACCAGCACCCCAGTTCACTAATTGATAAGATTACCATCTGTGGTGACTCTGCACACCCACAGCCAGGACTCAATCAGAATGCAAAAAAAGAAAGATCAAAGCAGCAAGCACCTACAATCTGCACCCAGAATCCAGAATGCACATTTGAACAAATATTTCTACAAATGCGTACATGCACCTTGCTCAGGCTCAAAATTACTTGATTTTACAGAGGATTATAGAGCCCATGGCCGTGGACAACAGGAGCAGGTTGATGTGGGGGATTTGGTGAGTAGTGCACATTTACAGAGGAGTTTCATGGCATTAGGCAAAAGATTGAACAACAGACTTTGACAATCATCCTATCACCCTTCCCCCGACTGCATCGAAGAGAATAACTAAGTCTTTTGTGCCCTTCCGAAACTTCAACAAAGATAAACCAGGGGGCGTGGCTTGGCGCCGACAGCAATGGCCGCCTAACGCGACAGCTCCACCGGAGCCGGGGCTCTAAACCCCCGTAATATCCTTAAAAATCCGTTTGAGGGGGGACAGAGTGGCGATATAAGCGTCGGAAGTGGCACGGCACCCAAGAACCCCAAAAAAGGCCGTCGAATCCGAGCAAGGAGCCCTAAAGAGCCGGTAAAGTCCAACGCCGGCGACGCCTCTGAGAGGACGCGCCCAGGCTGACGAAGTGTGGGCGCGAGAATCGCGCGAGGGCCCGGCGGAAGAGCGCGAAGAGGCCGTAAAGAGTGCCGGGATCGAGGAGCTCTCTCAGGCGTCCCCGCCCGTTGCCTCAGGCGAGGTGGGCACTGTAAAGCGCCGTGACGGAGGATCGCTGGGAGTACACGAGCGGCTGGTTGACTGGGAGGACGACGTGCATGGACTGAGAGGAGGTCCCTGCGCGAGGTTTATGGCGGTACCCTGAGCCTGTGGGGACGGCTGTTGCTGCCCAGTGAGCTGATGTGCGGATCTTCTGGGAGCCGTGTGAAACACCCGGAGCTGCACATACGGTAACGCGGCGGTGAGCGGATCGAGAGGGGGTCCGGGAGGGCGTGCGCCCGCACTGTGCCTGCCTTGAGAATCTGGCTGCGCGGCGCGGCGGGAGCGGAGAAGGCGCCTGGGCCGATTTGGGAAGAGGCAAGAGCCCGAACTGGGCCTGTTGGGCCCACCTCATACTCGATTGGACCCAGGACAGAAGGTGCCGTTGCCGGGAGAGTTGGGGCCTACCGTGACGACCACTGTTTGATCTGGGGACGGCGCGGGAGCGGGTGACGCGCTCCCAGGGGCTGCATTGCGGTGCGCACGACGACTCCCCCAGGGGGGACCTTGCAGGCCCGATCCACGGGTCTAGATGAACGTGCACAGGGGGTGCAGACATATGACGTCTGGGAGGCCTGCATGAACCGGCATGAGTCAGGACGAACAACACCGCATCTAATGGGCCACATTGATCACATCCGTGTCCTGGTGAGAAGCTGAGACAGCTAAAAGCACGCTGACACGCGAGAGAACCGAAGGGAAACATACATTCGGATTGCTAGACACCCCTCCCGCTGGGATCCACGCCTTGGGACGACTGGTGCGGGCCGCTGGAGGAGTGGAGACAGCGGATGCGCAGCAAGTATGAGACCCAAAAATGGCGCCGCGGTGCAGTCCAACAAGCTGGACAAATACGCCATTCCCAAACCGACGACGCAATCCGACGATACGCAGGGAGAACTTCAGGGGGAGTCTGAGCCGTCCCTGCAGTCCATCATGGCGGCCATTAAGGGGCTGGGAACCACCCTTGAAACAAAAATGGACAAAATGTCAATAGAAATGAACCTAATGAGGGCTGATATGACCAAAACTACGGAGCGGGTCAAAGAAACTGAAATAAATGTCACGCACCTTCAGACAACCACGAAACGATTGGAGGAGAGAATAAACGCTCTGACTCACCAACACCGCCAGATGGCAATGAAGCTCGAGGACCAAGAAGGGAGGGCACGGCGCAGTAACATCAGAGTGGTGGGGGTCCCGGAGGGACTGGAGGGCCCGAGCGTTGACCTATTCCTGGAGGACCTCATCCTCAATCACCTCGAGCCTGCAAGGCTATCCTCTCTCTTCACGGTGGAAAGGGCACATAGAGCACCGGTCCCTAAACCGAGGCCGGGAGCGGCTCCCAGGACTATCATCGCAAAGATCCTGAATTATACAGACCGGGATGCCATACTACAGGCAGCAAGGACCCAGGGAGACGTTCAATATGAAAACGCGACCATTCGGTTCTTCCCTGACTTCACGTTGAAGGTACAACAGGAGCGGCGGTCATTCGAAGGGGTGAAAGCAGCCTTGCGACAGCGCGGGATCAAATATATGATGTTTTTCCCAGCGAAGTTAAAAATCCTTGCGGATGGGAAATCACTCTTTTTCACCGACCCACAGGAGGTCCAGAACTGGCTGGAAGGGAAGTCGGACCAGAGGAAGGGCTCCAGAGCCACCGCGGAACGTAAAGAACCAGAACAACGAGAGGCGGCGACTATGGGAGAACTTGTTGACCAGGAACTACGTACTGGGCGCACATGGAGATCGAGGTCCAGCAGCCCGGGCCGTGCACCAAGATAACGAAACTGGGAGGAGCAGGACTTCCGTGCCCCCGCCAGGGAAAAACTGCACAAAACCGTAATGTATAACTTGGGACGCACTAACACAAGGAGCAGCAGAAAGGGGGCCCACTGTTTTATGTACCGATCATAGACCTCTGTGCTGCACTTTGGGGATGCTGGGGAGATACGTGGTTACGCTTGGGACCCATTTCATATAGTGGTGGGTGGGGTGCCTCACTTACTGCCACGACCGGTTCCACCTGGGAGCGGCAGTACCGCTCTGGTACCCATGTCTGGTAGCTCTGTTACTGTGAAACGGGGGAGACGACCTTGGGCGGCTGGGGTCGGCTACTGACCACTTCCCCAGGACACAGTTGTTCACTCTTTGGGGCGATAGGCACTCTGCTGGTTGGGGATGTGGGTAGTTTGGAACCTACGTGACAGGGTAGCAGGGAGGGGGGATTGGGCATCGGAGGCACCATGTTTGTTGTTGGGGAATGGTGGGCGGGGGGCTGGGGGGGGAGTGGGAGGAGGGGGAGTTCTTGTTGGTTATGCAAATACAGAGTGTTCGTACGAAGGATTGTAGGCATGGTCCATGAATGGCTAGGGACGACCTCCTTACACACCAGACATGCATTGGGATTAAAGTCTTAAACTTATAAGCTGGAACGTTAACGGGTTGGGGGACAAAATAATGAGAAGTATTGTGCTGCAACACCTCAAGCGACACTCCTCAGAAGTTGCACTACTGCAAGAAACGCACCTAATAGGTAACACGTGTAGAGCACTCAATAGGTGGGGCTACAGATTGGTTGCACATGCGGGGTTCACTACCGGATCTAGAGGAGTAGGGGTCCTTCTACGCCACACCTTCCCCTTCGAGGTTCAGCGCACATGGACGGATCCACTTGGACGCTTTGTGGCGGTCGCGGGGCGATGGGAGGGGCGCACACTCGTACTGGTGGCGGTATACATCCCACCTGGCTTGCAAGTTCAATCCTATAGAGACCTTGGCACCTTTCAACTCGGGCTCCCAGAGGGACGCCTAGTGATTGGGGGCGACTTCAACGCCGTCCTTTTGGGAGCGTTGGACAGACACCCACCCGAGACATAGGACCGGGACAGCAGTGGCTTCCTACCTTCCTTGATGCCTTCGGCTTTGTCGATCTCTGGAGGAAGCGACATCCTGTTAATAAAGAATATACATTTCTGTCAGGGGCCCACCATACGCTCTCGAGAATTGACTATATCCTTTCTCCAGTACAGGCAGACATGCTAACAACAGACATCAGGCACTTGCCTAGAGGAATCTCTGATCATTCACCAATATGGGTCCACCTTACGATTGGGGACAACAGAGTTGAGGGCATAACACCTATAAATCCATGGTATCTGAAAGGTCCAGAAACTAGAGCAGCACTGTGTAAGGTCATTGAGCAATACTTCCTCGATAACGAGGGCACCGTGGATTCCCCGGCTACTTTGTGGGAGGCATTTAAGACAGTGCTCAGGGGTCAGGCCATCTCGGTGGTCGCGGGCAGGCGAAGAGAGAAAGAAAAACAGCTGATTGAGGTCGAGCGTGAAATTGCTCGACTAGAGGAGAGAGCAGGGTGCGGCCTAGACGACGACCTCGCTCACCAATTGCAGCTGAGAGCGGCGGAATACAAATCAATAGCCACAGACGCGGCACGAACTTTGGCGCGTGACAGGGACGGACGTATATATGATCAAGGTGATAAAGCGGGCAAGCTTATAGCCTGGCTAGACAAAAAAGAGAAGACGCAGAGGGTCGTGCCCGAGCTTAAGAGTGCTTCGGGGGTCATCCTCACTGAACCCCACGATATAGCTAGAGAATTCGCTATGCATTTCGAAAGGGTGTACCGGAGAGACTCTGAGTTCACGGAGAGCGACTCTTCCGAATTTTTGGCAGACATTAAACTGCACACTCTCTCTGAACATGATCGCGACATGATGGAGGAAGACCTCACTACGGAAGAACTGGCTAAGGCAATAGGAGAGCTTAAGGTAGGCAAAGTGCTGGGGCCCAACGGCCTTCCTATTGAACTGTACAAAATCAAGCCAGATAAAATAGTGCCTCATTTGAAAGCTATGTTCTATGATAGTAAGAAACTCGGTAAGCTGCCAAGGGATCAGCGCATAGCAACATTGGTCACCATTCCCAAACCCGGGAAACCAAGAGATGAATGTACCTCGTATAGACCAATATCCCTTCTAAATGCAGAGCCTAAAATACTGGCTAAGTTGTTAGCTAACAGACTCCGCCTTATTATAACCAAATTAGTGCACCCGGACCAATCGGGATTTATACCCCATCGGAATACAGCCCTCAATCTACGGCGCCTTCACGGAGTGCTGGGGCGCTGCCCCGGAATCCAAGAGGATGCAGTAGTGGTCTCGTTAGACGCCACCATGGCATTTGATACCCTAGAATGGGCATACCTCTTTGCGGTGCTTCAAAAGATGGGCTTCGGGCCCAACTTTATAGGGTGGATCCGCCTTTTATATGCAGATCCGTTGGCACAAGTAACGGTCAATAATAAGAGGTCGGAAGTGTTCGCCCTGGGCAGAGGTACCAGACAGGGGTGTCCTCTTTCGCCGCTATTATTTGCCCTCTCCCTGGAACCACTTGCGGCATGGATCCGAAGTGATGTCTCTATCCGTGGACTTCGCTGGACTGAGAGGTGGGAGGATAGAATTTCGCTGTACGCTGACGATTTCCTTCTCTACCTCTCTTTCCCTGCGCGTTCACTGAGAGTAGTGTTAGACATTTTTGCCAGTTTCGGACGAAACTCGGGTTTCCGAATCAACTGGAGCAAATCGACGATCTATGTACTCCACGGGGCCGCTCCTTCGCTCCCTAGGGAATGCGCGATACAGGTTGCGGTTGATGGATTTCGATATCTGGGCATATATATAACCGCCGATGCTAGGGCTAGATACGAGAGGAATTTGATTCCTCCTCTGCAGAGATTACGAAGAGACGTAGAAGTCTGGAGAAAGTTGCCCTTGTCCCTGCTCGGGAGAGCAGCATTGTTTAAAATGATGGCTTTGCCTAGATTCTTATATGCCCTCCAGAACTACCCGGATGTGGTACCAAATGCATTCTTTCTGGAGGTCGAGTCCCTGCAGAGCGATCTACTATGGGACGGTAGACCGCGGATAGCGCTCGGTAAGCTTACGCTCGGATGGTACGATGGGGGTATCGCCCTGCCAGACATCAGGAAGTACTACTGGGCGGCACATCTGGCAGCAATCAACCAATGTCAATACGGAAACCGGGATGACCCAGCATACGGTATGGATAGGTGGTTGCTGCCTGGTGAAGATTTCACAAGAGCACTTTACTCCAAACCAACCAGGTTCACACTTACAGGACCCACGAGACACGCTGTACAGCTGTGGCACATAGTCAATAAAGCGCTAGGATGGGCCAATAAGCTCACTATGGCCACCCCCCTATGGGATGCTGAACAGCTAGGAACTTTGGGGCGAACAAAGGGCTTTAACAAATGGGACCTCATAGGCATCTCGCACATAAGGGACCTATGGGGGAGGGAGGGAGTGGTACCGTTCCCTACGTTGCAGCAGACATACGAAATGGCTGAATCGGAGCGCTTTCGCTATGCACAGATTAAACACTCCCTGCAGGCAAACATACCGGTCGGTACGGAGCTGCCTGAGTCATCCCCACTCGAGGACCGGCTGCTCGGCGGGCACCTACCGGAAAAATGCATATCCCTCACATATAAAAAGCTTATTCACCACACCCCCGATCCCCTCACTGCCCTTAGAGAGAAATGGGTAAGGGACGGCCTTGAAATGGACGATGAAGAATGGCAGGAGGCACTCTCATCGCCAAAGGAAGTGGCCATATCGGCCAAACTCAAGCTAGTTCAACTCAAGATCCTACCCAGGGCTTATCTCTCAGAGAGGCAATTAAGGTTTATGGGCAAAAGCATAGATGGGCAGTGCAGGAGACGGTGTGGGATGGAAGGCGGTTTCATGCACATTCTTTAGGAATGCCCGTTGATTCAAGACTACTGGCAAAAAAATGTGCAATGTATGAGCACGATTTGGGGAATCCCTCTTATGCCCGAGGCCAAGAGATGCCTGTTGAACATCTGAGAGCCCACGGATCTAAATGTGAAGGGGAGGATATGGGCCACACTGGGGCAGATGATTGCTAAGCGTAATATAGCGCAGTCATGGGGAGCCGCCGCGCCACCGAAACTGAAGAAATGGAAAGAGGACATGGACTGGTGTATGGTGAGAGAGAAAACAGTCTATGTAGCCCGGGGATGTCCCAAAAAATGGATTGCAATATGGTCTAAATGGAATGTGTATCGGGGAGGACTGTGCGAACCCCCACATATCCCATCACCCGAGGAACATTGTATGGTTTGAATATCACTGCATGGCTGGTAATTTTGTACGCTATAGCGAAAGTACTGTACTGATGCCTCTAAAATACGGCAACTAATAAGACGTACGATACCTATATCTGTAACGCATGACTCTGTTGTTTCAGTTCAATAAACAGATTTAAAAAAAAAAAAAAATAGAGAAGACACAGCCATCAATCCATTCATGCTGTCCATGAGACTGGGCCATATTCACAGACCTAAGAGTTTTAGCAGGGACTTGCCAGTTAAAAGTTGGCTCACATAAATACCAAACAGGACGTGCAGGGTATCTGGGAGCGTTGTACTCCAAGGGCAGGAAACAGGCATTTATAGGCCCAATGGCCCATACAATCAGCATTTGGCGTCGGGCGAATTCCCACCTGGGATGGGTGAATACGCTCACAAAAGCCACTGTGGCAGACCCAAGGACTCGGTACCCTCTGTTTCCAGCCAGGGTTCGACAAATGGGACCTGATTGGCATCTCAAAGGTTGGTGATATGATAAAAAAGGATGCCATCCTCAGTTTTGAGGAACTGAGGGGAACCTACCATATGGCGCAAGGTGAACTATTTCGCTACCTTCAGGTTCGCCATGCCCTCCGGATGGCGTTTACTGACTTACATAACATTCCAGACGTGTCACCCCTAGAGGATAGACTCTTAGATGGCCCACTGCAGTCGAAGGCCATCTCCCTGTCATATAAAAAGCTCTGCAATAACCTCCCTGATGCATTCGAGGGGCTTCGAGAAAAGTGGCAGAAGGACATAGGACCCCTGGAAGAAGAGGACTGGATGGAGGCACTGATGTCACCTAGGCGGGCGGCGATCACCCTCAGATACCGACTGATCCAACTACGGATTCTGCATCGGTCCTATATGACTGGAGTGGTCCTAGCAAGAATGGGTGCCAGGGAAGATTCACTGTGTATCAGGGGCTGTCGGTAGGAGGCCACGTTCTACCATATGATCTGGGAATGCCCTGCGATCAAACCGATATGGGAGGAGGCTACGACCAAGCTTCAAACCGCGTTTGGGAAAACGCTGACCCTCACGCCTCAGGTAGGCCTACTTAATATATGGGAAGCTACAGACCTTACCGAGATCGAACAGCAGATGGTGACGATAGGCTTCACTTTGATCAAACGAGAGATAGCACGCCACTGGGGGGCGGCAGGGGCACCATCCCTACGAATATGGGTACAGGAGCTCGACAGATGCATGATAGCTGAAAAAGAAGTGTTCATTATTAGAGGGTGCCCTAAAAAGTGGGAAAGGAAATGGAAGGCATGGAATAGTTATAGAGGGTCCCTATGCACATCCCCCCTGGCGGACCTGACATTAAGACGGAGAGAACTCAGAGAAGCGTTGACATTGTGAATGCAATCATATGTATATGTTTTTAAAAAGTGTTCTATGGTGCTGCAGACATAAATGTGAATATATCTGTGTACTTGGCAAAATTAATTAAATGTTATTCCAAAAAAAAAAAAAGTTGGCTCACAGCTGCACATTCTGCAAAAAGATGATTTAACTCAATCCAGTTTTAGACGTGGGTTTTACAGCACAATTCTGGAACAGACCCATTGCTTACAAATAGTAGAGTAGGCTTTGGGTCCGCCCCTTTCAACAACTAGCTTTGTTCCACCAGACTCTTCCAGCCACTCCCTTGAGAGTTTGTCAATTACAAGGTGGCTCAGCCCTTGGAGTAGTCGTCTGTCCCAGGATGCTATTGGCTAGTTGAGTACATCATTCCATCTAAAAAAAACAACACAGTTCAAAGCAAGGGGGTCCTAGGGAATTTTTAAAGACCACAACAAGATTTAATCCCCACACAATATGTCAAAAATCTTGGGGTCTGTGTACAAAACGTTAAAATGGTGTGACAGAGCACTACTAAGGCTTGGTAAGCCTAACAACACCAAACCAATGGCTATACCTCACAGCAACGAAACTGTGGGCATATCCCTTTTCAGGACGAAATCCCTCACTCACCAGAGGTGACATGCTTCATCATTTGGGATTCTCCTCCCAAAGGAAACGCCTAGTTCCTTGGGGGCTACAACTCCCTCTCTACGAGGGAGGAGCTCAGGGATGTTTTCAAATGTAGGTGGTGTTTGCTAAATCCATAAGTGATGAGTAAAGATAATGTGAGTGAGGGCGCAGCGCAAAGAATGAAAAAATAAATGTGAAGAAAGTGCAATTAAAACTGGCTAGGGAGCGTAAATAATGTGTTTTATTCTAATACACTCACTGCCAGAGTTAAAAAACAGTGCACCAGCGGTATAGATTTAAACCGCTTGGGTAGAGTGAAAAGTAATGGTCAACATGTTTCAGCCTGTAGCCCAACCGTGGGCATGGCGTTCGTCAGGACCTCTAATGGTGCTGCTGTGTGAATATGTGAGTGATGTAAACACAAAAAGGATACATGAACAGGAACTTAAATCAGTCCATCTGTTCCTCTAGGAAACATTACCTAAGGAAAAAATAAACAAAACACAAGATAGTGTATACATTCAGCTGTGATTCCATTATTTGATGCCAGAGGTAAAGTGCTGTAGATATAAACCAAAGTACAAGGCTTACCTGCAGTCTGCTGGGTAAGCAACCCACCTCAACCTGGCGACAGCTCAGTAGGGGGGCACCGCTCTAGAAAGAAACGATCTACAAACCATTAGTTGGTCATACTATACATAGGTCCCATTGAAAACATTGATCCAATTCTTGACCTAATATAGAGATTCAGTCATGAGCATATTGTATGAACAAAGGAGCCCACAGTGTGAGAGTAAAACAAAGAGGATTAATGACTAATCGCTGCCAGTTGGAAAAAAGTAGCTCAGTGTGGCTCACAGTCTATAAATGCAAACCTTTTTCCCTCTTCTATCCCTCCACTATCCTTCTTAATCCAAATAATTGACTAACAGATCCACCACTAAAAATAACTTTAATATTTCACTATACTAATTCACCACTAATCCTTTATGGGTTCCGGAGTAGCGCGCTACTCGCCGAAAAAGCGATTTGACGCCTCGTCAGGGGTTTTAAGCGCTATATAAATGCAATTACAACACAATACAATATTTTAGTTAAAGGTAATATATCCAGCAATTCAGAATCAAGTACTGTTATGTTCCAAATAGGTACCCTAATATAGGCTCAGGTAGTCACCTAACCTTTCACCTATATTCTCCCTACCATTACACTACATATCGATTCATAGTACTGACCTTTTACCTAGTTACGGTAATGTCCAAAAATTACATGGGGTTTTCTCCGAAAAGCTTAAGCCTCATTCATTATGCATGAGGATTCTTTGAAACACAGCAGGACAGTAGGCCTACCATCGCCTGCATACAAACTATGTACAAGGGTCATTCCTTCCGTCATCCAAGTCCGACATGAAACAGCGAGGTATATCCTCAAGGGGTAAACACATGGGTATAAATACACAATCTCTTGCTAAGGTAGTCAGAGGAGAAAAGGACTTCCATGCTGACACACTGACGCGAGAAGTTGAAGTTCCTGCATGGAGACACTCCAGCTCGCAGTGGTCTTGCATCCCTTTCAGGGTGTCCATCTGAGGAAATATGAATTTTTATGATCAATTGTGTCCCCTATCTTAGACCCCAACGGCTCTATGTACATGCTACAAGTACATGTATGTTCCCTCCACTTCCAGCTATGAAGACGCAAATACATATGCGTCCAACGTTAACATGTCCTCTTTCAGATCCACCATGAATGGGTCGAATATTCCGTTCCTAAGTATGCCTTGCCACCGTCTTTATATAGAGTACCTTTCACGTTTTTTCAGCTCTGGCAAGTTAGGCCCTGAATTCTGCCATCGAGCTTTTCCTGCTTTCTGCCTCTGAATGCTCCAGCCTGGACCTGCATATGTATCCCTGACCTTTGTCTTACTTCCTGTGCGGCTAACGGTGCCTGGCCCGGCCTGTTGCCTGCCAAGACTGTATTCAGCCTTCAAGTTATCTGCTCCGCTCCTCGAGAAATACATTCCTGTCTAGTAGTTTAGGTAAACATCCTCCCAGCTACAGAGCAAAGGGCCCGGCCTTACTGTCTCCGTGCAAGTAATTCATAGCTCCTGTTACCATGATAGGCCCATGCCCCCTCGCATCTCATGTAGACACGTAGACGCTTATACACGCACTAGAAGTCAGTATAGGATAGCCTCTGCCTGAGAGACCTTTCCTTCCAGATAATACAGTTCCTAAAACACAAGATATTAGATATGATTTGGGATTAGGTTGTTCTGACATCCCAGACTTCTGTCTCCTCATGTAGGGCTAAATGTCAAGTCCCCTTCACCCTCCAGTTACACGTCAATCACACGTCATGCTGCCGTGCGCGCATCTCTGCCATGTATTTCTGCTGACCTTGCAGGATTCTCTTATGGATCCACCCACCTGTGACATCCTCATAATGACGTTTCTAAGTACACGCCTATTATAACGCCTTTTTCATTACGTATGTGTATTCTTATCTCTCTTCTCAGCTGTTACGCCTCCTGCATTTGCCTTTACTGTAATGCATTGACTATATATATGACAACCTGTCAATAAAGTATTGCTCGATCCCTTCCCGAACCTTCGTGGTGACGGAATCCGATTGCCTGGTTCGAACCAATTCCTTTGTAAGGAATAAATCCCCTTTTAAAACCTCAAATACCACGGATTCTGCCTCTTATTTTTACTGAGTTATTCTTATTGAACTTTACCGCATAAATTAAGTCTAGGTAATTTAAATGTACCACATAATTGGCGCCCGAACAGGGACACCTCCCCCACCCCACGCGCCGGAGGTGCATTGCAGACCTGGTCTCCTGCCACAGCCGGACGGACAACTACGCGTACCTGCAGGATTTCCTGTACCTCCCTCAGGCCAACGGAGGTGACTGAGGCTGCGATCAACACCCAGACGAGGCGGTGAGGAGTGCGGAGGATCCCGACCAGAGCCTAGCTGAGAGAGCAAGATCCGAGGTATACAGAGGCCCACCAGATTCCGAAGTTCCGAAGTAACTAAGTCACGAGTCGAGTCCAGTCCAGTTTGGTCTAGTCCAGTCCAGACTTTCCGAGGCCTTCTGTTCCGTTCCGTGCTTCCCGGTGAGTACCGTTGCTGGGGACGCATCTAGACGTGCGCATTGGTTTGTGCCGGTCAAGACGGGTTTGGGTACACAGATCCGGTCTGCACTGTTTTAGCGGTGTATCTGTACTGTTTAGCAGTACATCTAGTATTATGCAGTTAGCTAGTTTTATTCTAATTATTATTGTTCGTTTTAAAGTGTTTTAATATGTTTTAAATGTCGTGGTATGAGTGATTGTTCGATCTTCATTACTGTGTTTATTGTATTAATTATGTTCAAGTCCGAGAAAGAATCAAGTAGCAAGGTTTAAGATGCCGTTATTCTCAAAATTAAGACAGATTAGAACTAGAAAAGGGATACTCGAGGAAGCCGTTCCCATTCCACCTAGGGACACTCCAGGGTACTTTATGTACCATAAACATGGCCTAGATGCCGTATTATATCTCGATTTGTGGGTGGACTACACCAAGGATTTAGCAGAAAATCAGAGATGGCCCGCCGCTGGGACATGGGATGCAGATTGCATCATGAGAGTAGAAGAAGCATTATGGAAAAAGAAAGCCAGACAGTCACAGAAAGATGCCATTGAATTATGGCGTAAAGAATCGCATAGACGCACAGAGAAAGCACTCAGAAAAGAAGAGAAAAGTAGGGAGGATTCAGACAAAGCCCGAGAAAACGTATTAATTGAGGAAGGTATCCGAGCAAAAGCAGAACAAGTAGACAGACAACGAAACACTCTTATGAATGGTATGTATCCTCTTCTGGCCGAGGGTTTACCTAAGGCCACCCTGGAAGTACCGAAAGATCTGCCACCTCCATTGCTTCCGACTAAATTGCACCCCAAGACCGCAAAGGACATTTTCCTTTCTTCCTATTTAGACGATGTAGCCCCCGAATATGTTAATGCTCCGCCGCCACGCACACCACCTACTAATGACGCTCGACCCCGAGATAATCTGCCCCCACTTCCGCAGCAACATACTCCTCCTTCCGTTGCAAACCTTCCGCCCGTTCCTTCACTCCTTCCTGCATCTATTCTTCCCACCTTACACCCAACGAATCCTTTTGGACCTAGCACCTCAGGAGGTGCGACAGGAAGTTTTCATACGCCGCCATCAGCGCGTCGATTGACTTATAGGGATATAGCACACCAACGTACACCTCAAACAGCGAATTATGACATATTTAAAGAGCCTCTTACAGATTGTAGATATGATCCAGTACCTGGTAAAGACGACAGAATGATGCTATCATCAGTACGTCTACGACGAGTTGCGAATTATTTAATGATATTACCAGGAATGATTGATCATCTAGACAAAATATATCACTTTGTCCAAACAGGGCAAGGTCCTGAAAGTATTGGCGAGGCCATGGCATACCAGAAAGTGGACACGCAAAAACTGTTGTTACGCTTCTTCATAAACTGCCTGATAAGACACAGAGATAGGCCAGGTGTAGACCCGGAAGAAATGAAAGCACTTAACAAATGGGGTCAGAATATAGCGGACGGAAAACATGATAAACAGAATAGTATAGAAAGTATGTACCGAAGGATCCGAAAAACAGTAGAACAAATATGTGAAAGAGAACGACCTGAACGAGAAACAGATACAGATAAGACTGAGTCCTCGGGGGAGGAGGAACAACTAGAAATGACAACAGGACAATTACAATTACCGGCTAGAGAAATGATAGCTTATGTAGGTAAGGGAAGATCCTTTAATAATTCAATACGTCCGATACGTCCAGAAAGTAAGAGAAATTTTCAAGCAGCCATGTCAAATCCAAAGACCCCTGAACATTTATTTCAGGCTACTGATAAAATACTTCAAGAACGAATGGGGTACCATGTACTCGATTCTATGGATGAACAAGAATTAGCCAGGTCAGCAGTACAATGGGCTGACAGTTCTGATAAATATAGTGATGACACGCTAGCACACACATTTTTGAATCTTTCACCAGACGAACAGCGTTTAGCTGGTATATACATGATACAACATCTCCTTATATTGTATAAAGGTCAACGTTCTGATCCTGGTCCCCTACCTGATATACTGATAGAACTACTCATGAATAAATGGAGAGGTCTAGGTACCGATCTAATTAAAGTAATTCTAGAACATCGGCACAGATACAGTGCCTTCCTGTGTCCACAGCTTGATCCAGCTCCCTCCATGGAAAGAAAAATGTATTACATAGACAGACAGAATCCCTTACGCGAAGTGCACCCAGTTAGAAATGATGATAATACTTTTAGACGCGTGTTTGTGTACACGCCCATAACTAAAATAGAACTATTGGAAATGAAAAAATTAGTGCCTAGCCATGACAGAGATCCAGCAGGTTTTCACCGTGAAATAAAAGACATGTTACTCATGGGTGATTATACCTATCCTGACATTATGAAAATATTAAAAGTATTATTGCCTGCCGGTATTTACGAGAAACTCAAAGAAAAAGAATGGGAGGTGGGAGAGCAAAAGATTGATTGGACAGCATTAGAAAACGAAGAAAATGCCCGAACTGCAGGCCTAGGGCTTGGGGACAAAACTAAAGCATTACCAGGATTATTAGTACAAGTATTGCCACGTTTATTAACCACGAAAAAGGAAGACTGGGGTGCAATCTCAGCTTGCAAACAGAAACCCGATGAAGACACTAGTGATTTTTATTCCCGATTTGAAAAATGTTTTGGTATTAATAGCGGCCTGAAAGCAAGTAGCGATTCATATCCACATCTCTTTGTAACAAAATTAGTCGAGAATTCCTTGCCCCAGGTTAAGAACAGAGTATTGAAAGTAGAGAGCTCTTGGCAAGCTAACACCCCGTCACAAATGTTACAAATGTTACAGTACCATCAGAATAGAATTAGAGAAGAACAAGAACACGAACAAAGACGTATGAAAGACACGAAAATGAAAATGCTCGTTGCTCAGTCAGTTCCAGCTGACAGTCATAAAAAGGGTGCGACACAGTCCAGTAATTCAGCGGTTCCTGTTAAAGGGACATGTAACTATTGTAAACAGCCAGGTCATTATATAAACGATTGTGCAGTTCTGAAACATAATATCTCTACGGGTAAAACCAAGGAAAGACCGCGTCCACCTAGACAGGATCAGATCCAACGACAAGTACCTCAGAATGTACAGCCTATGCCAGCTTCACAACAGACCGTAGCGGTACCACAGCCACAGCCTAGTGTCGCAACACAAAACATGACACAACAGATGTACCAGTATGCACAAAATGACTATCCCGATTATCAGCGATACACATGAAACAGCCTAGAGAGGGAGGTTGGCTTACCCCTTATTGAGGTTCCTGTAGATCAAGAGGGTCCTTATGTACATAGTCAAGTATTAGGGAAGGACAGAAAGTTTTTAATTGATACAGGGGCAAGCAGAACAACTATAAGTCACGACGAGGTTCCAGGGGCACCCCTCTCAGGCTCACAGAATGTTTCCCTTGGATTTTCAGGAAAACCTATTGTTAATGAAGTATCGCAACCTCTTCCTCTTGCAGTTGGTCCATTGACACGGACTACAGATTTATTGCTTACAAAATCATGCCCAGAAAACTTGTTAGGTATAAAGACATTGAAAGCTCTAGGAGCTGTAATATGTTGTTCCCCAGAAGGGGTACGACTATTTTTGCGTGACTTTAAAGGTCACTATGTATTTAGAGATATGGATCACCGGTTACAGAATGTCCCTGCACATTTATGGGCACAAGGCCCCACTGATGTAGGTTGTATGCACATTACACCATATCGAGTCACACTCAAAGCAGGAGTGGTATTACCACAAATTCGACAATACAAGTTACCTCCAGATGCTGTAGTGGCTTTGCTGCAAATCATTGACGAGCTCATTGCACAAGGAGTGGTTGTGGAAACCGACTCCAATGTATGTAATTCTCCTATTATCCCAATTCTTAAACGAACTGATCCGAAAGCACCCCCCGTTTATCGATTAATTATTGATCTGCGCGAATTGAATAAATGCATTGTACCACAGTATCCCGTGGTTCCAGATATCTCTTCATTATTAACAGCTATTGATTCAGAAGCAACGTTCTTTACTGTAATTGACCTCAAGAACGCCTTCTTTAGCGTCCCAATCGATCCGGAAAGCCAATATTTGTTCGGATTCTGTTTAAATGGACGAAGCTTCAAATTTGCACGCGCACCTCAAGGATTCACAGAAAGCCCCAGCATTTACAGCCAAGCACTGAAAAGACAACTTGACAGTATCCACATGCCTGTTAACACTGCCCTGCTTCAGTATGTCGATGATCTGCTGATCACCGCCCGAAGCGAGCCCGAATGTGAAAAAGCATCACTGACGGTTTTACATTTCCTGGCCGACAAGGGGCACAAGGTGTCCCCTTCGAAGCTGCAATTCTGTGTTCAGCAAGTTGTGTACCTTGGGCACTTGCTGTCCAAGGGGGGGAGACAGCTCACACCTGACCGCATCCAGTTAATTGTAAACATGCCACCACCCAAGACACAAATGGAGGTGCGGGCCTTCATAGGTCTCACTTCATACTGTAGGCAATGGATTCCCCAATATGCATTACTAGTAAAGCCACTCATTCAGTTGACAACCCAGGAGGCAGCGACTTCGACTGTCCTCCCTTGGACTCAGGAACATATACAAGCTTTTGAAGACTTAAAGAAAGCCTTATGTCAAGCACCTGTTTTAGCGACACCATGTTACAGTAAGCCTTTTACACTTTTTGTTACAGAACGCGAAGGTACTGCCTTGTCAGTACTCACTCAGGAACAAGCAAGTTCACACAAGCCGTGTGCTTACTTTTCTAGCACATTAGATCCAGTAGCCCAGGCTCTTCCTATGTGCCTGAAATCAGTCGCAGCGACAGCTTTAGCGATCAGACAAAGCGATTCCATAGTATTAGGACATCAATTGATAGTGCAAGTTCCACACTCCGTGGAAGTTCTTTTAAACCGAACTCAGACTCAGCACTTGACTATGGCACGACTGACAGGTTATGAATTAACATTGTTCCAGCCACACATAGAAATCAGACGCTGTAGTACATTAAATCCTGCCACACTTTTGCCATTAAGTGGAACAGACCCATTGGCACATGATTGTATTGAAGTCATTACTATTACGACGAAACCCAGACAAGACTTGACAGACATTCCATTACCAGATCCAGACCTGACACTTTATGTGGATGGTTCATGCATGAGAACAAGTACAGGAGAGTTAGTGGCCGCTTACGCAGTCACGACAGACACCGAAATTATTGAAACGAATTGTATTGACACCTTGTCAGCTCAAGCAGCAGAGCTCATCGCTCTGACACAAGCCTGTATTCAAGCCAAAAATAAAAGAGTCAACATATACACAGATTCCCGTTATGCATTCGGAGTTGTACACGACTTCGGAGTCCTTTGGCGAGAGAGAGGTTATTTAACTTCTCACGGTGCCAACATTCAACACAGTCCCCTCATTCAAGCTCTGTTAGATGCAATACATCTGCCTACTTCAATATCCATCATGAAGTGCAAGGCCCATACAAAAATTACCGATATCATTTCCCAGGGTAACGACCTAGCAGACCGAACAGCTAAGCAAACAGCACAGAATCGGACTCATGCAACCGACTTGACAAAGACAATAGTTCCAACATCGACACACTGCATGACAGTAAGGGATCCCGCCCTTGATGTAATCGACATACAGACACATGCTACACCAGAGGAAATCAAGAAATGGACTGAACTAGGAGGGATCCAAACAGATCAGGGATGGATGACGAAGGGAAAATCTACATGGTTTCTCCCCGACTCCATGGTTCAAGTTATCATTAACACAATACATAGTCCAGCGCATCTAGGAGAGAAAGCTATGTTAGACAGTATTCAAAACATTTGGTTTAATAAACACTTACGAGCTGCAGCCAAACAGAAAGTGCGTACTTGTATGATTTGTTGTCAGTTCAACCCAGGTAAAGGCGTTCCTGTAGAACAAGGTGGATTTCAACCTCCCGATCACCCTTTTGAAGTCCTCCAGATGGATTATATCCAGATGGAACGTTGTCGAGGATTCAAATATGTCCTCGTAGTTGTATGCGCACTTTCCCGTTGGACAGAAGCATATCCAGTCTCAGATTACACTGCCCCGACCACTGCCAAGCAGCTGGTTCGTAAATTCTTCCCACGGTATGGTTTGCCCCGTATCGTGTACTCAGATAATGGCCAACCGTTCTCATCCGAGCTAATGAAACACATTTCACTCCTGTGTCCGGCATCCCGAGGCAGCAGGTCTCGTGGAGCGTCATAATCAGACTCTGAAAATACGACTTTCTAAAATCTGCAGAGAGAAAGGCGTCGACTGGATAGTAGCTTTACCAGTTGCGCTCTTTTACATGAGAATGATAGCACATTCTCGAACAGGGCTATCCCCGTACGAGGTGGTCTTCGGTAGGCCACCAAATATGTGGGGGACGCCTATACCTCGTAAAATCACTGATGTTGATTGTAATATGCTGACAGATTACCTTGCTTCCTTGATGTCTGCACTACAATCTTGCCGTTCACAGGTAGCTGCAGCCTTTCCCGACAATACAGAGGTGAAGCCCCATGAAGTGGTTCCCGGAGACTTTGTTTTCATAAGAAATTGCGACAGGAAAAGCCCGCTGGAGCCTCGCTGGCAAACGCCGAAATTAGTACTCCTGACCACGAGGACAGCAGTGAAGATTGAGGGTCGCAAGGGTTGGCTACATTCGAGCCATATCAAGAAATTTCATGGACTGCCTTCTGATTTGAACTCTCAGCCCTACCCTCCTCCACAGACTGACTCAAAACTCCCCCTGGTCGAGAAAACTGCTGCCCAAGAATACAAACTGAAACTAAGGTCTAGCAAGTCAGACAATTTGATTGTTTAAGTCCTCTTCTAGGTGAATCGGTTAAATTAGTCTCTGACATGTATCCTCTAGACCGAAATAGAGAGAGAGATAGACAGCAACAGCTCAAGAAACGTGCATATTGTAAATCACTTCATAGTCACTGTATAGTGACATTATTGATTATGTTTTTTCTAAATCTTCTGATTATTGCTGCAAGTATACTGTTGCACATATACTATCCTATTTTCAAGCGTGCACATTCTGCTTCCGATGTTACTGCCGAACACTCTTTTAGCGAATTACCTCCACATGAGTTGCCCTACAGACTTGCGCTGCGCAATAACACATTCATTAGTATGTTACATCACTCCCATCAGGCCAACAACGCTACAAATTGTTGGATATGTGGCCGACTCCCTCCCTACCAGAAATACAAGGGAGTTCTGCCCCTCTTTCCATATCCATTCACACACAATGGTTCCTGTGGTGCATGGTTTAGTTTGATTAATTCTTTAGATTCAAATACCGTAGTTTACCAGAGCAGCTGGGTATGGGGAAACCTGAACTTAGTTTTGCTTAAAGCCTGCTACCCTAACAAGGAGGGACTTCCCAAAAGGACAGGAACTGATCTAGAAAATGAAGTATATGGATTAGGTAATTTTACACTTAACCTCATGATTCTGAATGTTGAATCCGAAGCTGCACCAGTCTTGCCTGCTATGTCCGTATTACCAGCCAAAGGTGAATTATGTGTAAGAAAGAATGGTTCAGTACACTTGGGTCATAGTAAATGTACTACTGTGATCGAATTCAGTGATCAAGGCAAGTCTACATTTAGAGCTTCCCGTCATTCCTACTTCGTTTGTGGTCATACCGCATATATACGTTTACCTCTAGATTGGGATGGTACCTGTTACATTGCATTCCTTCTGCCACCCGTTTTCCTAGCCCCTCCTGATTATCATAGAAACCCCCATCTAGTACACAATAGACCCCAGAGAGATCTCCCGATTGTCGACTACACTGAAACGGCATGGGAACAATATACAGACTTCAATAAAGGTCTCTTTCCCTACATAGGTGTTGTCTCTAATAGTAAACTGATACGCAGACTAACCAGAACCCTTGAAGCAGTAGTGAATGAAACTACCTCTGCCCTAGGCAACTTAACAGAGGAGCAGTCTGCGATGCGGATTGTTGTTCTCCAAAATCGTCTTGTCCTTGACGTCATCCTGGCCGATAGGGGCGGAGCCTGCAGAGTCATCGGATCGAGTTGCTGTGTTTTCATTCCAGAAAACGCGCCATCAGTATATAAAGCCATAACTCGCCTTCATAAGATTGCAAGTCAGATACACCAGAATCCAGGCACCTGGACGTGGTCCGGTTGGTTCTGGAGCATATTGTCAGCCTGGTGATGGAAAGTCCTATCCTTCCTAGGTATTGCCCTTCTCATAGTATTCAGTTGCTGCCTGTGTCTACAATGTGGACCAGCGATTTGCGGCCTGTGTGTCCCATCATGTATTCCACACTCAAGTTCTCATTCAAAATCCCGGAAGAAGAAAGAAGAACAAATGATGTTACATGAACAGATTGATGGATTCCTGAGGATCGATATCTCATGAAGGGTCCGTAGGGGACAAGGAGGGAATGAGGAAATATGAATTTTTATGATCAATTGTGTCCCCTATCTTAGACCCCAACGGCTCTATGTACATGCTACAAGTACATGTATGTTCCCTCCACTTCCAGCTATGAAGACGCAAATACATATGCGTCCAACGTTAACATGTCCTCTTTCAGATCCACCATGAATGGGTCGAATATTCCGTTCCTAAGTATGCCTTGCCACCGTCTTTATATAGAGTACCTTTCACGTTTTTTCAGCTCTGGCAAGTTAGGCCCTGAATTCTGCCATCGAGCTTTTCCTGCTTTCTGCCTCTGAATGCTCCAGCCTGGACCTGCATCTGTATCCCTGACCTTTGTCTTACTTCCTGTGCGGCTAACGGTGCCTGGCCCGGCCTGTTGCCTGCCAAGACTGTATTCAGCCTTCAAGTTATCTGCTCCGCTCCTCGAGAAATACATTCCTGTCTAGTAGTTTAGGTAAACATCCTCCCAGCTACAGAGCAAAGGGCCCGGCCTTACTGTCTCAGTGCAAGTAATTCATAGCTCCTGTTACCATGATAGGCCCATGCCCCCTCGCATCTCATGTAGACACGTAGACGCTTATACACGCACTAGAAGTCAGTATAGGATAGCCTCTGCCTGAGAGACCTTTCCTTCCAGATAATACAGTTCCTAAAACACAAGATATTAGATATGATTTGGGATTAGGTTGTTCTGACATCCCAGACTTCTGTCTCCTCATGTAGGGCTAAATGTCAAGTCCCCTTCACCCTCCAGTTACACGTCAATCACACGTCATGCTGCCGTGCGCGCATCTCTGCCATGTATTTCTGCTGACCTTGCAGGATTCTCTTATGGATCCACCCACCTGTGACATCCTCATAATGACGTTTCTAAGTACACGCCTATTATAACGCCTTTTTCATTACGTATGTGTATTCTTATCTCTCTTCTCAGCTGTTACGCCTCCTGCATTTGCCTTTACTGTAATGCATTGACTATATATATGACAACCTGTCAATAAAGTATTGCTCGATCCCTTCCCGAACCTTCGTGGTGACGGAATCCGATTGCCTGGTTCGAACCAATTCCTTTGTAAGGAATAAATCCCCTTTTAAAACCTCAAATACCACGGATTCTGCCTCTTATTTTTACTGAGTTATTCTTATTGAACTTTACCGCATAAATTAAGTCTAGGTAATTTAAATTTACCACACATCTCTAGACCAAGACGGGGTCCCACCGTCTCTCACTTCAGGTAATGGGGTTGACTTTATCCTAGAGGGATTCCTGGCTTTACACCTACATACATGCTAGATACGCATAGGTACGTCTAGTTAGGTTTGCATCGTAGGAGTATGCATTTTACTGTCATGTATTTTATATACTTGCTTGTATTCATTGTTTTAGCACAATGGTAGGAATCTACCATCCTTTTACTCTGTTAGTGCTTATAATCATTTACATGTGTTACTATCTAATGGTTGTTTCAGCACACCTAGTTTACAGTAGAATGGCGTTGGTTCAATAAATGCTTACTGAAAAACGTCCCCACCATTTATTCTGTGTATCTCTCTGAGACCAAGTGAGCACGAGTGACTGAGTGAAAAGTAGTACACTGAGGGATCAGGGTTGTCATGTTCAATAGTTGCCAAGAACTATTCTCTCCTTGGTAAGAGGGGTTTCTAGTGAAACTGTGAGCTAGCTGGTATAAAGGCTAACATACCCGGTAGGGGTGTCTAGAATCAGTCTGGCACCAATCCTATAGTGTGTGTTGTCTAAACGTGCAGATCCAATACAGGTTTAGAGGAACTACACGACAGTAGGTGAAATATTTCAGTATGATGTTTAACCATAGATCTAGTGTTGAAGTAGGTGACTGTGAGTTGGTTAGTATCTGACTTGACAGAAGTAGAAATCTTAATTAGGGCAGTTACAAGGGGATCAGTTGATATAACCGATTCTCTTGCTGAGATGCGATTATTTAATAAGCCTAAATTATGTAGATTCGACAAGATAGCAGGGTCTAATTGGTAGCTTACCGAGTAGGGGTGCTCGAGGTCATCTGAGTCCAGGTGAAGAAAACATACACTTGTGAAAGATGTCAATCCATTTTCGATCCAGAGGAGTGGTGGGAAATTAATTAAATTCAGTTTACTGGTCGAGGCATGCAAATAAGGCTATCTGTAGTGGTAAGCTTGGTGAAAAAATCCAGGTCACCAGGCTCCGGCATATGACATCTAGCCAATTGTCTGTTGACAGGCTGGCAAGACCGTTTCAAGCAGGTAGCCATCAGGATATCTATGAGGACATTATTAAACTGAAGTAAGGTCTCTGATGTTGCGGGAGCGGAGGGCAGCTGTAACTCTCACATCTGGATTTCCCTCCATACCACGAGTGAAAATGAGACATTCTCTTCCATTGGTGGTCCATGAGGCAAGTAAAGTCTGTCTCAGTGGTGGTGCCAATCCCACTAATGTTCTGCAAATCATGGTATACTGCATTATCATTGTAATGAACAGGGAGCAAATGATCCCTCACACTTACTGAGGCCCGAAGGAGTACAAGAGGAGCACTAAGAGAATGCTAATGGAAGAAAGTCAGCATTGACTAAGTGATGGCCGCAATATGGCTTGGGGTGGGTGCCATGGGCTGGAAACGCCAGGAGCACATCTTCTCTCTCCAGCAGCAGATCCGTTATTGGCACCAGATGCGGCACCAGTGTAATACCTACCTAACCCGGGTCTGAAGCTGACAGCAAAGCAGGGGTTGAGGAGCAGAACTGCCTGACGGACTATCCTCTCTGGACTTCGAACAGTGTTGAGAAACCGAGGGATCCTCTTTTTTCTGTATAGTTGGTCTCCTGAAGAACTTCTAGTTGGAGAAAGCACTTTTGGTGATTTACCAGTCAGGGGTGAACTGGAGTAGGACCTTGAGTGGTATTTGGAGACACCATGAGCAGATGTTGTCAGGATAAATAATCAACATCTGCTTGCCACACAATGTTTAAATGACAATGTTTATAGCCTGAAAGTTTTGGAAAGGCCATGAACCATAAATACTCCTCACATACATTTTAAAATTGAAAGTTTCAAAGAAAGCAACTTCACACTAGTCAGTGAGCTGAGGTGGCACCTTATATATTCAATGATGTATGTCTGCGCCTGAGCCATATGGAGACCAGTGGAGCAGGAGAGCTGCAACAGTTTCCAGATCCAGTTTGGTTCCTGGCAGAATTCAAAAGTTGCCAACTCTGCAGGTTCAAGTATCCATCTGAAAACCCTAAATATTTAAGGACTTGAACACAGATTAAAAAGTCTAAAGATATACACAAGCGAAGTGCGCACATTATTTTGCAACCAGTGCTTGATGCATCAGGCCCAATGTTTTGAAATCGCTGCCACATTAAAATGAAGCATTCTAAATACTTCTATGACTATCCATCTGCACAATTTTAATTTTAGGTTTACACCATTCTCAATCATACCTGTGTTCCAGCACTACTCGCTGATTTCTTCTCCTCCTCCTCGTCTATTTTTACATCCTGTGATTGTGGTTCATGTGGTTCCTTCAATTCCTTTTCAGTGTTCATTGCTTTCTCTTGAGCATTTTCTTCTGTTATGGTCTTATCTTCCTCAACCACTTGTGTTTGCTTCATCTCTCCTTCTTCCTTAGGTTCCTCATGACTTTGGGATCTTTGTTTTCGAAGACATGATGGTATGAAGCAAGAGATGCTCTTGCCATCAGGTGATGGCTTTACCTTTTTCTGGCTGCCTGGGCTAGTTGGGCTTGCTGGTGGTGCAGGGGGACTCGAATCCTCAGCAGCCTTTGGGTCAGCCCCTTCACTCTCTTTCTCATTAATGGCCTCATCCATTATCTGCTGTGGTTCCTTCACAGCTTGAGGCTGTTCCAGTTTCTCATCATTCAGCTCAGGTAGGTCCTGAACCTCAGCAGTAGATCCACCTTCAGACACCATGACTCGTTATGCTACAAAAACAAAGTTGAGTGTTCCTCACCTCTACAATAAATATCACATCATACCTATTGAGTACTGTGAGCTGATTACAAAGAATCACAAGATGACAGTATTTTTACACACACAAAACAACCTTCACTGCATGCACTATAAAAAATGGAAATAACACCCACTGTGAAGTGCAGTAAAAAAAAGATTCAAGATACACTTCCCTGGTAATACTGGGCCAACTGACAAAAAGAAGTACTGAACAAGCAAGTCTTTTGAGGCAATATCTAATAATACACGTTTCGCGTTGCAGTAAAACACTTCTAATTAATAAGATACTAATTACCACCTTATTATTATACAAAACTTATCTATGGCTTGTTTTTTTATGAGTTGATAATGGGATAGAAATTAATACCGCACAATTCTACAAATTAAACTCCACTTATTAGCTGCCAATACATTTTTCAAGCATGCAAGAAATACAATAGGTCCATCCTGGGCTTCCCCTGGGCTCATACTGCATGGGATTCATATAAAGGTGGTTGGACAATTTCTTGCCTTCCTGCCACTCCTAAATCTTTCAACATAGTCAACAATGAGACAATACTTCATACCATATCAAAATGCAACAAGTTCAATTAGAAAGCCATGGACAGTTTGCCGCGTTCCTCTAAGGAATATTTCCAATTTTTCACACCAAGTTCTCCAGAACTACCTCTGGTCATCATCACAGAACTTGTTAACCATCCTTTTTCACCCCTACATGGGACCACTGAAAGATCAAATACACAGCAAAGCATTTTTTATTCACACCTATAGCACCACATTTCTTCTGAGATACATCAATCTTGATCGTGTACATAAATGAAGCCCTCCCTTTCTCCGATTCACCAACAGATGTAACTAGCCTCTGCAAATCAATCTTAACCACGGAATTAGGATTCCTTCCCTGATCAACTTGCCATCCTGCCTTTAACTAAGTTTCTTGTACAAGCATCTCTGCTCAGCAACGCCTTTCCCAAGGACTGCTGCTTAGCATCACTTTCAATATCTCTGCTTCAGCTAAATGTTTGGCTTTCTAGTTGGATGCCCACTTCATTGTGCATGATTGTGTGACAAAGATGAATACATCAGTAACGTTTCAATTTCAGATTTGGAGAGAAATGAAACCTGTTACACATTCTCATGGTAGTTACATTATTATGGCAGCACTACCCAAGTATATCATTACTCCCCTAACATCAGTTATACTGTAAGCTGCCGCCATCATTTTCCAAGCAAATTTCACGTTTCACCACAATTCTTTTAAGATAATCACATCATCTCTAAAAACTCTTAAATTACTAGTAAGGCCACCTCCCTCTCCTGCTACACTACCTTCTAAACAAACTCAATGTATCTACAGAATCTTGCAAAACTAAAAGCAAATCTCCACTTGCCCTCATTATTCTAAAATTCAAACTCTTTCTTGAAAAGAATCCAAACAGATTAACCTTATCACTTATAGATTCATAACCCAAACATCAACTCTGCAGACTGCTTAGGAACAACTTTTAATCAGGACTAAGGTCCAATTGAGGAGAACAAACTTTTGAAAACTAAAGTAAACAAAGGTCACTCTGCAGTCGTGTCTACTGGACTAGACAAGCTCTTCCAGGCATTCTGATTAACATGCAAAATATATGGCCCGCGCAGGGGATTTCCCTGTTTGTTCCTGACACCACTGTAGGCACAACTACATCAGGATGACTAAGCATGAATGAAAATGTCCCCATGATAGGCATATGTATTCATGAGAGTAAATAAAGAACCTACATAGGATGGATGGCCAGAGAGATGGTTTGTTTTCATTTTTTAATAACAGATTTCCCCATCAAGCGTTTCACTGTCTGGCTTAAAGTACTTAAGGATAGAATTTAGGATGTGTACCCAATAAACCTATGCCACTGAAGTGGTTAAGAACATATTATACACTAACTGATTCAGCACATGTAAGTGGTACATGCCACACTGTGTCATTTCACAAGATGGATCAAGTTAGAACCACCAAGCTTTTCCTGCTATATGCAGCTGACTGCCAATGGCACACAGAGTTACATAGTATGAAGTTTTGTCTCGTCCAAGACATCCATCACTATGAGCCTGAAAATGCCAGCCTGTTGTGCCCAAGAAGTCTTGCAATAAGGCTCCAGTATTTATCTCAGAGGCATTAATGAATATTTTATAATGGAAGGGAACTTATTTTTCAAACTTTCATCAAAATACAATAATATATTCACTAAATGATACTGAAATAAAAAGAAATGTAAAGGCCAGGCACAAACCCAGAATCAGTCAGCCACCAAAGACCAGTCCCAAAGGGATACCTCTTACATCCAGATTCAAATGCTATCTTTCAAAGGTGGTGGAAAAGTCAGACACTCTCTTGTTTTGAGGGTATCAATGCTTTTATAAATGTAGGGGTTGTGAAACATCCAATCCCCTCATTGAGACTTGTTCTTTGATTTACATTACATTGTGTTGGGTAGAAAATAAAAGTTGCCCTTGAAGGTCTTATATGCCTGACCTAAGAGAAACTCACAGTGTATAGAATCAGATGATCTAGGAGTACATTTTATAGCAACCATACATTGCTCACACTTTTGCAATGATTAGTCTGAATTAAAAATAGTTAGCCATAGTTTTGTGGTCTTGTATATCTCGGTGCAAAGAGGAAAACAAGGTGGCCTGCAAAGAGAGACCTCTTAAGCCACCAGGTCTGAAACTGAGGTTTTTGTTTATGGGCATTTTATGAAAAGACACCTCATTGTCCGCATTAAAGGTAAACCAGAAACTTATAAGACTTTATAATGCCACTTTTTTGTATTGGAGCCTGCTGTATCCTCTTCTTATTGATTCTTCTCCAAGTGACGGTATGGAACTTGGGGCCTGATTTATGAATTTTCCATTCGCAAAAAGCGGTCGAAAATTTCACACAAACTTTTGAAAATGGAAAAAGAATTTGCAAACTGACTTGTTTACTAATAGGTCGGTTCACGAAATTCTGAATCATAGTGGGTTGTAATTTGCCCTACCTCTTTAGTATGCATGCAGCAGGTCGGAAATTGCAGCCCACTACGATTAGCTAGTCACAGTCATGTTGTCCTGCTGGGGTCAGCAGACCATCATGTCCGAGATTGCTTTTAAATAACGCAATACTTGTTTCTTTTTTCTTGTATTTCAATGGAACCAGTTTTCTGAAAAGGAAAATGGGACGCATTGAAAAAAAATGAAAAGTTGAACAAACCATTTTTAGGAGTATGCAGTGGTCCCATGAACCGCTATCTACACCTTAAAACATTTTTGTTAACACTCTTGAGAAGAAAGGGTTCCCCTGAGGAACCCTTTTGGTTTGTGGATTGCCTACCATCAACTTTTAAGTGGTGGGAAAATATTGATGCTTTGCAAATGGATTTTGGTTCCAAAACATTTATACATCTCTTAATAAAGCTGTATTCGGAAGGGACGCTCCTAAAAAGCCCTTCCAAATAGGGTTTCCTTAATGTTTACTTAACCCATTTAACGATTCAGAAAATCTTTTCCAAATAGCTAATTTGGTTTAGTAATTTAATTAAAGTGTTTTAGCAGAGCAGACACTCAGATTTACATAATCTGAGGGTTTGTGACCGTTAAAACATTTTGAACATCAGACCCACAGAATTTAGGAAGGTTCTGAGAGGGGCACATTAGGAGGACAGAAGGAGAAGTGTGGGTGACTTGTTTCATTTTAAGAGAATAAACCTTCAACCTAACATCCAGTCTCGGAACATCTTGACAGAGTCCATTTGGCACAGTGTGGGAGAGGCGGTGATGCTGAGGTGATAATGAGGTGGTGCTGAGTGATGCAGAGGTGCTGGTTCACGCTAAGGTAGTGGTGCTGCACTGGTGCTGAGTCATGCTGAGGTGGACCTGAGTCCTGCTGAGGTGGTGCTGCTGTACTGGTGCTCAGGTGGTTCTGCACTGATGAGGAGGTAGTGCTGTGCTGATGCTGGGATCGGGCTGTGCTGATGCTGAGGTGGTGGTGTTCAGGTGGTGCTGTGCTAATGCGAAGGTGGTGATGCGCTGGTGCTGCACTGATGCTGAGTTGGTGCTGCACTGATGCTGAGGTGCTGCTGCACTGATGCTGAGTTGGTGCAGCACTGGTGGTGGCTCACAGATGAGGAGGTGGAGCAGTGATGAGTGATACTGAGGTGGTAATGAGTGATGCTGTGGTGGTGCTGAGTGATACTGAGGTGGTGTTGCACTGGTTCTGAGCTGGTGCTCAGGTGGTGCTGGGTGATGTTAAATTGGCGCTGTGCAGAGGTGGTTGTGCGCTGATGCTGAAGTGGTGCTGCGTTGGTGCTGAGTTGCTTCTGAGGTGGGGCTGCGTTGTTGGTGGTGCACTGATGCGGAGATAGTGTGCTAAAGCTAAGATGGTGCAGTGCGGATGTTAAGGTGGTGCTTCGCTGGTACTGAACTGATGCTGAGTTGGTGCTGCACTGGGGGTGGTGCACTGATGATGAGGTTGTGCTGTGCTGATGTTGATGTGGTGCTGAGGTAATGTTGAGGTAAGGCTGAGTGTTGCGGATTCCTTCATCACCACCACCCTTTGACAGTGTACCTTAATCCTCAATAACCACTAATGTTCAGATGCGTTTAATTAGTTATAAAGCGCCACTCATACCAGTGTAGGGTGTCAAAGCACTTTGCATCACACACAAATTACACAGAGGCACACAATCATATGTGTATAGATTAGCGTAAAGGAAATGTTACATAAGACAGAGGACTTCAGGGTGTAGGAGTCACAAGTCATGCATATTGGTAGGCAGCATTGCTAAAGAGTGCTTGGGCCCCAGAAGCACAAACTCAGAATTGAAAACAGCACACCATAGTTGTGGGTTCTCTTAAATAAAAAGACCTGATTTCTACACACATGAACCCTTTTTGCAACATTAATCTCTAACCCACTGACCCATTTACATTTTAGACATTATGTGTTCTGCATGGTACATTTTCTTTCCAGTCAGAATATTAACCCTCTGCTATCTTGCAATGAGTCAAAACTTCTTCCACTAGACAACTTCATCTCTCCAGCAAGAACATTAATCACTGGAGATATCTTGACATTTTTATTGTCTGGAATTGCTTGAGCCCTGTAATGTGTCAGCCAGTACTTTTAAAAGCTAAATAAACTCGGAAACATGGCCCCTCTACTCCGAAGTTAGTATCCAGTGTGATCACACCGGAACTGAAACAATGGCTGTTTTTAAGTAATGGTGTAACTTTTTTACGGGATTTAGAGCTGCAGTAGCTTGATGGCATGCTGTTGCAGTGCTTTTGTGCCTGTTTCTAGAGGAAATTAAACGAGGCAGGCTTAGACGTAAAACCACAATAATTAATTGCTTGCATTCCAAGCTATACTGGGAGCTGTCTTCAGGAAGAACACAAAAGAATGCCAGCCACATGGAAGGTACTGAGAGGGTTAATGCTGCAATAGAATGTAAGCAGCTACGGGTTTGTGCAGCCACATTGTAACACGAGGTTGAAAACATAATAGAATAGTCCCCCCATGAGCAGATCAACAGAACAAGCTTAATGATATTGTACTAAGTCCCTGCTCCTTGGAGGAAAAAGGGGGACCAAAGAGGCTGGACTGGCCACTAGTAAGCAAGGATTTTTAAAGAACATTGAAACAAACAAATGAGAAGCAAGGACTGGCATTTTGCCCACAGAGATAAATATATACTAAAGAATACAAGAGGTTGTACGCTTACACTCGATCCAAAAAGGAAGAAAGTGAGCAAATGAAGGTAAGACAATTCTTGCAATAGACACAAGAGTAACAAGGACAGCACCCTTCCAGGTAACGTCTTAAATCACAATTCACACCAGGTAGAGCTCCCATCCAGTGGGAATCCACCCTTGCTATCATACCTATTGCTGTGCACTTAGGAGCACAGCACTTCAACCCATAGTAAAAAAACAACTCTGAAAAAGAAAACTTCTTATTTGTGAAATTTCATCTGGGTGCATGCGGTGCCTCACACTGCCTTATGCAGATCAATCAATCAATCAATAAATTCTTTATTCGGTTCAGATCTTTGAGCCATAAAAGTACAGAATAAAATCATGATAAAAATATATTAAAAACAGCACAGTACATATCACAGCAGATTTTAAAGTGCAAATGCAAACTCTTGAGCAGACTAACTTTCCAATGCAGACATTGATTTTCATGCCCGCACTGCAACTTTCAAAAACAGCTTAACACAATTAATAATATTCTCGTCTTCATTAGATTCTCTGCAATTGCTAAAATGACGGATCTTAATCAAAGGAAGAAGAAAACACTTAGTGTATGCAAGATAAAAACGACAAAACAATAAAAAGTGCAGCATCGATTGCCCGGATTTCCGATCACATCAAATGCAGATAAGTAAAACATAATATCAAAAAATTCGGATTTTTACGAATCCGATAAAGAAATCAAACAATAATATTAAAACAAATTCTTTATAAGACAGAAAAAATAGCAAAAAGGAAAAATATATCATCACAATAGTGTACAAACTACCAATTGAGCCCAAAAGCAGCATCACAAAGCCCAGCACTTCACATATCACATAGCAATCCATTTCCCAAACTCACATGTCAACACACCAGATACCTCAAAAATGCATGCAACTTATGGAGTCATTCCACCCTATTCATACTTACACTCCAAATTGTTCAGGAACACCACTACAAATCAGACCACTCAGCAGAATCTTGACACCAGGAACTCAACTGGAAAATTCCCTATCTCACCAGAATAATCATAAGGGGTAAAAGGAAACCTAAAAAACGTCTCTTAGCAAAAGAAGATGCTCTGAAGAAGCAACCATCCTGTGCTACCAAGATTTGTGGGAGCAAAACGACAGCCCAAATTTTGACACCCCAAAACTTACCTCAGTCAGTTCTCCCACAGTTTACTGGATTAGAGATGATATTAAACCTTAATTTTATGAGGCCATGGGTCTCCGTGTTAAGGTGCCTCCCCAAACATCAATTTAGCAGAGCAAAAGCAATTCAATAAGTAATGGGTATGACACAATAATTGAGTTCTAGAGCAATGAAAAGTTAAAGAGTTTAATTACAAAAAGTCAAAACAAGCAGTACAGAATCAATGCCATCAAGGCTTTCAGATGTAAAGCTATACAGAGTATGTAAGTCTCAATAGGCTGTTAATTCATTAGAAAATGAGGCAGCATCAGAAGTCTCAAGAAAATCCCTGACTCACCCCAAAATCAAGAAGCTCTTACACACAATTCTTGCATAGGAAATTAGTAATACTACAAAATCATCAAGGGGTGATCAAAAGTATCCGGAGATGTTGGAAAAAATATTCAACATTTAACAATAAGACTTCCCGCGAGGGCACATGTCTTTCAGCACACCACAACACCTGGTCCAGAAATGACTTCTGGTTACTGTCCATGAACTCCCAGATTTGGACCATCTAGGTGACGTACCTCACTCACACTCTCTCGGGTCATGTGCCAGTCAAGCTGGTTTTGCAGATCCACCAAACAATAACCTGTGCATTCATGTGGAGTCTTCCACAGGGAACACTGCACAATGTGGCACTTCATGAAGAGGTTTGCTGAGCAATAATAGAATATTTAGATCACAAAGAAGGTTCTGTGCGATCGCTATCCACTCTGTGGGAGACAATCACGGTAGTAATACACAGGGTCTGTATTGCTAAGCGATCAGGAGTTCCTAAACGCCGCCACAGAACACTATCGGATTAGAGAACGACATCCATACCCTGGAACAGGAGTTTCATCACTTGAAAAATGCCACCATACAAGTTAGCATCCGAGACAAAATAACAGAATACCAAGAGGAGGCGTCTCAGGAATCCCACTATCTGAACAAGGAAGCTCAGGTCCGACGAATGGTGAAGTGATCGCCCAGGTAAGACACTTGCAGGGATGTTCCGCAAACCGCATGCTTCCACTTATGTGGCACAGCTCCGGAAACGGAATTCCTGACTTGTCTCCTCCCCATCGAAGTTAGGTACCTCTTTCTATTTGCAGCTATTTCATCCACCCCGATTCTCGGCCCAACTGAGGGTATCTTGACACTATGCAACTGCTCTGGCTACATCAAGCCCATCGCACGTTTTTAGACTCAACCATCACAACAGAGGAAATTTTGCAGGTGATCAAGAGCCTACTGGGAGAAAAGGGACCCAGACTCGATGGACTGACTACTAAATTCTACAAGGGGTTGGCCCCTTTGTTGGCCCATCACCTGCTGGCAATGTACCAAGATTCACTGACCAGAGGCTCATTACCCCCCTCTTGCTAAGAGAAGCAGTCATCATAACACTCCTCAAGCCGGAAACACTAGGTGAGAACTGTGATTCCTACAGGCCCCTTCCATGAATAAACGTTGAAAATAAGATATATGATAAGTTGCTCGACAACCGCTTGCTACCCCTTCTGCCACTGATCGTTAGACCAGACCAGTCAGGTTTCATCCCCAGTCGCTCTGCATCACACGACCTCCATACTGTTTTTGCAGTCATTCACCACCTGGGCCCTCAGGTTTTTGCAATTGCCACCCTCTTGGACACCACAAAGGCGATAAACTCTTTAGAATGGGTGTATCTGTTTCCACTGCTAGCATGTCTGGGTTTAAGCCAAAAATTAATTTAACAGGTCCAGTTTCTGTCTACTCTTCCAACTGCTCGCGCACATCTAAATGGACTCTTCTCCAAACCTTTTAGGATCACCCGCGGAACACGACAATGGTGTCTGGTGACGCCGCTTCTGCTCGCCATCGCCACTGTGGTGAGGCTCTGTCAATGCCATGCGGACAGGGGTATCAGCTTCAAAACTAGGGGATTCATGGTCTCCAAGTATGAGGACCATATCACCCTTTACGTGTGTGACCCGCAAACAAATCTGGCCCCCCTCACATGCGAGGTTGTGCACTTCGGTGGTTATTCAGGTATTCAAATAGACCAAATCCTTTGCATTCCAGCTCACAGATACTACACCACCTTTCTTCTCTGAGTACCTCCTGCAACAGGCAATAGACCCGATCACATATTATGAAATCTGGCTCAGCAGGGATCCGGAGGCAATCTGGCGTGTCAATTATGGCTGCACGATTGACTGGCTAGAGGATCGTATCCCAATGTGGTCCAAACTACCCCTGTCCTTAATGGGTCGTATCACAATAGCAAAAATGATCATACTCCCAAAATTCCTCTACCTCTTCATAAATGTCCCCATCCCACTTACTGCGCAATTTTTCAGGCGACTGAGATCAAACCTATTGGCGCTGATATGGGCAGGAAAGTGTGGTGAACATATGAAGGTCCAGTCCATGTAATATGTTTAGGTATATTTATTCCAAGTTAAATAACATGCACAAAAATCTGGAACGGTACCATTGCAAACACATGAGAATGGTTGAGGACAAACCAGTAGAATGAAAAGCAAGGAAAATACAGTACAATGGGCTTACAAGTTAACATCCAAAAATGCAGGAAAGCAGAGGAGAAAATAGCAATTTGCATGAATGTCAACACAAGGCAGAGCAACTGTAAAACGACAATGCCCACCCACATACCTACAAAGGGGAAAATAACAAACTGGACAGATAAATCAATCTATAGCCAGAAAGACAACCTTTACACACATCCACTCCCTTTCCACACAAAACTCCCACCTTACCACCCAAAACCAAACAAACCTGCAAACTACTACACCACGCACAACCATTAGGGGTGGGCGGAATTTGCGAAAGTCACTTTCGCAAATTATTGCGAAAATGTAAAAAATCTCCGCAAACACGCAGAAATATCGCGAAGATGCGGAAGTTTTTTTCCCGCCTGTTCGCGGTATTTTCTGCGTGGTCGCTGCTCGCCAACTTACCCATGCGGTTGATCGCGGGCGCGGCCATCTTGTTTTCACTTGTCTCGCGGTGCATGATCGCGAGAAGAAAGACGTGATCGCGCGACCAATGACATTACTGCGGATGCGAACTGTCGCGAGACAGCGCAAATGGCTACCAACAATCCAACATCTCGTGGAGAACGTGATCGGATGGGGAAAACTTGTCAGCGAACGCGGGGATTCAGGTAAGGCGATCGCGCGCGGGCGAGAATGTATTATTTTACAGCACGAGCAAGCAAAAAAATTCCGGTAAAATGCGGAAATTTTGACATTTTCGCGCTCTCCGCAGAGCGCGAAAATGTCAAATTATCGCAATTTCCGCGAGCGGAACGGAATTTTAGCCCAGGCCTAACAACCATCCAACCCCTTGAGCCACAAACAAGTCAGCTGGCTGAGCCAAAATGAGGTGAACACAAAGGGGAACAAACCACAACGGTGGAGAGAAAAACACACCACAGCAAACACACGCTCAAACTGGGACAAACCTCCGAGCTAAAGGGAGGAAGGAAAGAGAAAACAAGAAAACAGAAAAACCTCGGCAACGCCACTGCTAAAGGTGAAGCGAAATTCACCAACCAACCACACAAAGGTAGTAGACGCAAGTGACTCAAAAACATAGGCGACTCCAACCAACGCCCACAAGGGAGACAAACCTAAGCCAACCTACAACCACAAAAAATAGTGGTAGGCCAAAGAGGCTCCACAACAAAGAGCCTTCTCACACACAC
This sequence comes from Triturus cristatus, assembly GCF_964204655.1. Lineage (NCBI taxonomy): Eukaryota > Metazoa > Chordata > Amphibia > Caudata > Salamandridae > Triturus > Triturus cristatus. The sequence goes on from NC_140585.1 coordinate 1,114,851,754, forward strand.
ACACCCAACAGTGAGAGATACACACACTCCCACAACAACCACAAGGGGTCAGCTACAAAACACTGCCCACAAAGGTGACACACCAATGTCACCCACAGCCACAAAAAATAGTGGTAGGCCAAAGAGGCTCTGCAACAAAGAGCCTTCTCACACACACACCCGCAACAGTGAGAGATACACACACTCCCACAACAACCACAAGGGGTCAACTACCAAACATTGCCCACAAAGGTGACACACTCATGTCACCCACAACCACAAAATAGTGGTAGGCAAGAGAGACTCCACAACAAAGAGCATTCTCACACAGAACACCCCCAACAGTGAGAGATACACACACTCCCACAACAACCATAAGGGGTCAACTACAAAACATTGCCCACAAAGGTGACACACCAATGTCACCCAAAACCACAAAAATAGTGGTAGACAAGAGAGGCTCCGCAACACAGAGCCTTCTCACACACACGCCCCCAAAGTGAGAGATGCACATACTTTCACTACAACAAACAGGGGATAAAACAGAGTGAAAACGTGCAAAAGTCAACTCACACACATACCCTCAGTAGGAGACGTAACCAAGTCTCCCACAACCACAAAGGGTGATAACCAAGAGTGACTTAAAACTAAAAGACATCACACACACTGCGCCAAGATCCACCCCTTCCCTGAAGTTTAAAACATGTTGAGATAATTCAGAGTGACTTCACGAAGCACAGTTATACAAAGACCAACATTTGCAAGAAGAATTAAACTTTCAAACCTAACCATTAAGCTAGGAATACAAAGCAGGTCAAAGTCATGACGGTGTGAGAGTTCCCAGGGTGAGATCACACCCAGCACCTGCATTGAAGCGGTTACCAAACCAAAAAGAAGACAGTGTATGTTGTCGCAACACAGAGGATGGTGATCAAATGCCGCCGAGAAACAGACTTGAAACATACTTGAGGCTTGAATGTCCCATCTAACCGTTCGCATCAAAGTTCAACATTGATTCAACATCGTTGCTTCCACAGACCTCTTACCTGAACAAAAATGTTGCTCCCAGAACTCCTCAAATGGGCAACCAGACACACAAGTCTTAAGAAATCACTCCAAATGCTGAGGAAAGACATTCGACACTCTCTGGCTTCAGACTTACCGCAATCAGGATGGCAGCACGCTGACAGCACGTACGCCGAGAGCATACCGGGTGGCTCAAGGCACGCGCCTGCAACAGAGCGTGGAAGCTGCATAACACTGCGCGAGGAGGAGACAAGGCTCGCGCTGGCACCAGGTACGACAGTTGAAAGCAGGTAAGCCAACAGATCCTAACCGTTTTTTCCTTTTTAGGTCTTGGCCTGACGTCAGCAGCGCATGCACTACCCTCGTCATACGAGACTTTTGGGAATCGATACGATTCCAGAAGCCTCGTCCCAGCTCTGCCTTCAGCTTTCATTTGTGCGCGCCGTTTGGCATCACAAATTATGCCAAAGGCAGTGCAACGATTGCACTGAAGGCATGCTAATCATTCCTTTTTGCCACCCTGTCTCCTTTTAGGCACGCCCACCGGGATTCGATCATTTACGTGCGGATTTACACTCTTTCCTTTAAAGGACTCGAAGCACAATTTTTTTCTCATTTGCAGCGCCATCCACATGCTTGTAATGACCGCTGACAGCCTCTCCTGCTTCAGCCCCCCACCCTCGCAAAATGTGGAATTCTGCTGCATCATCAACGCACCTTATCTCTCTGGTGATTAGCTTTTTAAAACAATCTATTCATGCATTCGTTTGCGCATTATGATGAGCTGACGAGTATAATTCGTGTGAGGCAGGGTTGGACTACAGAGGTATGTTTGAATGGTCCTAGTTAAGGATACAATGTATATTTGTAATACAGCACAGCTGCTCTAGAGCCAGAGAACCAGGTCAGGAGAGCTGCTTTAGAGCCAGAGAACCAGGTTGGCAGAGCTGCTCTAGAGCCTAAGAACCAGGTCAGCAAAGCTGCTCTAGAGCCTAAGAACCAGGTCAGCAGAGCTGCTCTAGAGCAAGAGAACCAGGTCAGCAGAGCTGCTGTAGAGCCAGAGAAACCAGGTTAGCAGAGCTGGTTTAGAGGGAGAGAACCAGGTCAGCAGAGCTGCTCTAGAGCCTAAGAACCAGGTCAGCACAGCTGCTCTAGAGCCAGAGAACCAGGTCAGCAGAGCTGCTTTAGAGCCTAAGAACCAGGTCAGCAAAGCTGCTCTAGAGCCTAAGAACCAGGTCAGCAGAGCTGCTCTAGAGGCAGAGAACCAGGTCAGCAGAGCTGCTCTAGAGGCAGAGAAACCAGGTCACCAGAGCTGCTTTAGAGGGAGAGAACCAGGCCAGCAGAGCTGCTCTAGAGCCAGAGGACCAGGTCAGCAGAGCTGCTGTAGAGCCAGAGAACCGGGTCAGCAGATCTGCTCTAGAGCCTAAGAACCAGGTCAGCAGAGCTCCTCTAGAGCCAGAGAACCAGGTCAGCCGAGCTGCTGTAGAGCCAGAGAACCAGGTCAGCAGAGCTGATGTAGAGCCAGAGAACCAGGTCAGCAGAGCTGCTTTAGAGTCATAGAACAGGTCAGCAGATCTGCTTTAAAGCCAGAGAACCAGGTCAGTAAAGCCATTGTAGAGCCAGCAAACCAGGTCAGCAGAGCTGCTCTAGAACCAGAGAACCAGGTCAGCAGAGCTGCTTTAGAGCCAGAGAACCAGGTCGGCAGAGCTGCTCTAGAGCCTAAGAACCAGGTCAGCAAAGCTGCTCTAGAGCCTAAGAACCAGGTCAGCAGAGCTGCTCTAGAGCCAGAGAACCAGGTCAGCAGAGCTGCTGTAGAGCCAGAGAAACCAGGTTAGCAGAGCTGCTTTAGAGGGAGAGAACCAGGTCAGCAGAGCTGCTCTAGAGCCTAAGAGCCAGGTCAGCACAGCTGCTCTAGAGCCAGAGAACCAGGTCAGCAGAGCTGCTTTAGAGCCTAAGAACCAGGTCATCAAAGCTGCTCTAGAGCCTAAGAACCAGGTCAGCAGAGCTGCTCTAGAGGCAGAGAACCAGGTCAGCAGAGCTGCTCTAGAGGCAGAGAAACCAGGTCACCAGAGCTGCTTTAGAGGGAGAAAACCAGGTCAGCAGAGCTGCTCTACAGCCTAAGAACCAGGTCAGCACACCTGCTCTAGAGCCAGAGAACCAGGTCAGCAAAGCTGCTCTATAGCCTAAGAACCAGTTCAGCAGAGCTTCTCTAGAGGCAGAGAACCAGGTCAGCAGAGCTGCTGTAGAGTCAGAGAAACCAGGTCAGCAGAGCTGCTTTAGAGCCAGAGAACCAGGTCAGCAGAGCTGCTCTAGAGCCTGAGAACCAGGTCAGCAGAGCTGCTCCAGAGCCAGAGAACCAGGTCAGCAGAGCTGCTGTAGAGCCAGAGAAATCCGGTCAGCAGAGCTGCTTTAGAGGGAGAGAACCTGGTCAGCAGAGCTGCTTTGGAGCCAGAGAACTAGGTTAGCAGAGCTGCTTTAGAGCCAGAGAACCAGGCCAGCAGAGCTGCTCTAGAGCCTGAGAACCAGGTCAGAAGAGCTGCTCTAGAGGCAGAGAACCAGGTCAGCAGAGCTGCTTAAAAGCCAGAGAACCAGGGCAGCAGAGCTGCTCTAGAACCAGAGAACCAGGTCAGCAGAGTTGATGTAGAGCCAGAGAACCAGGTCAGCAGAGCTGCTTTAGAGTCATAGAACAGGTCAGCAGAGCTGCTTTAAAGCCAGAGAACCAGGTCAGTAAAGCCATTGTAGAGCCAGAGAACCAGGTCAGTAGAGCTGGTCTAGAGCCTAAGAACCAGGTCAGCAGAGCTGCTCTAGAGCCAGAGAACCAGGTCAGCATAGCTGCTTTAGAGCCATAGCACCAGGTCAGCAGAGCTGCTGTAGAGCCAGAGAAACCAGGTCAGCAGAGCTGCTTTAGAGCCTGATAACCAGATCAGCAGAGCTGTTGTAGAGCCAGAGAACCAGGTTAGCAGAGCTGCTCTAGAGTTTAAGAACCAGGCCAGCAGAGATGCTCTAGAGCCAGAGAACCAGGTCAGCAGAGCTGCTCTAGAGGCAGAGAACCAGGTCAGCAGAGCTGCTCTAGAGGCAGAGAAACCAGGTCACCAGAGCTGCTTTAGAGGGAGAAAACCAGGTCAGCAGAGCTGCTCTACAGCCTAAGAACCAGGTCAGCACACCTGCTCTAGAGCCAGAGAACCAGGTCAGCAAAGCTGCTCTATAGCCTAAGAACCAGTTCAGCAGAGCTTCTCTAGAGGCAGAGAACCAGGTCAGCAGAGCTGCTGTAGAGTCAGAGAAACCAGGTCAGCAGAGCTGCTTTAGAGCCAGAGAACCAGGTCAGCAGAGCTGCTCTAGAGCCTGAGAACCAGGTCAGCAGAGCTGCTCCAGAGCCAGAGAACCAGGTCAGCAGAGCTGCTGTAGAGCCAGAGAAATCCGGTCAGCAGAGCTGCTTTAGAGGGAGAGAACCTGGTCAGCAGAGCTGCTTTGGAGCCAGAGAACTAGGTCAGCAGAGCTGCTTTAGAGCCAGAGAACCAGGCCAGCAGAGCTGCTCTAGAGCCTGAGAACCAGGTCAGAAGAGCTGCTCTAGAGGCAGAGAACCAGGTCAGCAGAGCTGCTTAAAAGCCAGAGAACCAGGGCAGCAGAGCTGCTCTAGAACCAGAGAACCAGGTCAGCAGAGCTGATGTAGAGCCAGAGAACCAGGTCAGCAGAGCTGCTTTAGAGTCATAGAACAGGTCAGCAGAGCTGCTTTAAAGCCAGAGAACCAGGTCAGTAAAGCCATTGTAGAGCCAGAGAACCAGGTCAGTAGAGCTGGTCTAGAGCCTAAGAACCAGGTCAGCAGAGCTGCTCTAGAGCCAGAGAACCAGGTCAGCATAGCTGCTTTAGAGCCATAGCACCAGGTCAGCAGAGCTGCTGTAGAGCCAGAGAAACCAGGTCAGCAGAGCTGCTTTAGAGCCTGATAACCAGATCAGCAGAGCTGTTGTAGAGCCAGAGAACCAGGTTAGCAGAGCTGCTCTAGAGTTTAAGAACCAGGCCAGCAGAGATGCTCTAGAGCCAGAGAACCAGGTCAGCAGAGCTGCTTTAGAGGGAGAGAACCAGGTCAGCAGAGCTGCTTTAGAGCCAGAGGATCAGGTCAGCAGAGCTGCTTTAGAGCCAGAGAACCAGGTCAGCAGAGCTGCTCTAGAGGCAGAGAACCAGGACAGCAGAGCTGCTTTAGAGAGAGAGAACCAGGTCAGCAGAGCTGTTCTAGAGCCAGGGAACCAGGTCAGCAGAGCTGCTGTAGAGCCAGAGAACCAGGTCAGCAGAGCTGCTTTAGAGCCAGAGAACCAGGTCAGCAGAGCTGCTCTAGAGCCTGAGAACCAGGTCAGCAGAGCTGCTCTAGAGGCAGAGAACCAGGTCAGCAGAGCTGCTTTAAAGCCAGAGAACCAGGGCAGCAGAGCTGCTCTAGAACCAGAGAACCAGGTCAGCAGAGCTGATGTAGAGCCAGAGAACCAGGTCAGCAGAGCTGCTTTAGAGTCATAGAACAGGTCAGCAGAGCTGCTTTAAAGCCAGAGAACCAGGTCAGTAAAGCCATTGTAGAGCCAGCGAACCAGGTCAGCAGAGCTGCTCTAGAACCAGAGAACCAGGTCAGCAGAGCTGCTTTGGAGCCAGAGAACCAGGTCGGCAGAGCTGCTCTAGAGCCTAAGAACCAGGTCAGCAAAGCTGCTCTAGAGCCTAAGAACCAGGTCAGCAGAGCTGCTCTAGAGCCAGAGAACCAGGTCAGCAGAGCTGTTGTAGAGCCAGAGAAACCAGGTTAGCAGAGCTGCTTTAGAGGGAGAGAACCAGGTCAGCAGAGCTGCTCTAGAACCTAAGAACCAGGTCAGCACAGCTGCTCTAGAGCCAGAGAACCAGGTCAGCAGAGCTGCTTTACAGCCTAAGAACCAGGTCAGCAAAACTGCTCTAGAGCCTAAGAACCAGGTCAGCAGAGCTGCTCTAGAGGCAGAAAACCAGGTCAGCAGAGCTGTTCTAGAGGCAGATAAACCAGGTCACCAGAGCTGCTTTAGAGGGAGAGAACCAGGTCAGCAGAGCTGCTCTAGAGCCAGAGGGCCAGGTCAGCAGAGCTGCTGTAGAGCCAGAGAACCGGGTCAGCAGATCTGCTCTAGAGCCTAAGAACCAGGTCAGCAGAGCTCCTCTAGAGCCAGAGAACCAGATCAGCCGAGCTGCTGTAGAGCCAGAGAAACCAGGTCAGCAGAGCTGCTTTAGAGGGAGAAAACCAGGTCAGCAGAGCTGCTCTACAGCCTAAGAACCAGGTCAGCACACCTGCTCTAGAGCCAGAGAACCAGGTCAGCAAAGCTGCTCTATAGCCTAAGAACCAGTTCAGCAGAGCTTCTCTAGAGGCAGAGAACCAGGTCAGCAGAGCTGCTGTAGAGTCAGAGAAACCAGGTCAGCAGAGCTGCTTTAGAGCCAGAGAACCAGGTCAGCAGAGCTGCTCTAGAGCCTGAGAACCAGGTCAGCAGAGCTGCTCTAGAGCCAGAGAACCAGGTCAGCAGAGCTGCTGTAGAGCCAGAGAAATCAGGTCAGCAGAGCTGCTTTGGAGCCAGAGAACTAGGTCAGCAGAGCTGCTTTAGAGCCAGAGAACCAGGCCAGCAGAGCTGCTCTAGAGCCTGAGAACCAGGTCAGAAGAGCTGCTCTAGAGGCAGAGAACCAGGTCAGCAGAGCTGCTTAAAAGCCAGAGAACCAGGGCAGCAGAGCTGCTCTAGAACCAGAGAACCAGGTCAGCAGAGCTGATGTAGAGCCAGAGAACCAGGTCAGCAGAGCTGCTTTAGAGTCATAGAACAGGTCAGCAGAGCTGCTTTAATGCCAGAGAACCAGGTCAGTAAAGCCATTGTAGAGCCAGAGAACCAGGTCAGTAGAGCTGGTCTAGAGCCTAAGAACCAGGTCAGCAGAGCTGCTCTAGAGCCAGAGAACCAGGTCAGCATAGCTGTTTTAGAGCCATAGCACCAGGTCAGCAGAGCTGCTGTAGAGCCACAGAAACCAGGTCAGCAGAGCTGCTTTAGAGCCTGATAACCAGATCAGCAGAGCTGTTGTAGAGCCAGAGAACCAGGTTAGCAGAGCTGCTCTAGAGTTTAAGAACCAGGCCAGCAGAGATGCTCTAGAGCCAGAGAACCAGGTCAGCAGAGCTGCTTTAGAGGGAGAGAACCAGGTCAGCAGAGCTGCTTTAGAGCCAGAGGATCAGGTCAGCAGAGCTGCTTTAGAGCCAGAGAACCAGGTCAGCAGAGCTGCTCTAGAGGCAGAGAACCAGGACAGCAGAGCTGCTTTAGAGGGAGAGAACCAGGTCAGCAGAGCTGTTCTAGAGCCAGGGAACCAGGTCAGCAGAGCTGCTGTAGAGCCAGAGAACCAGGTCAGCTTAAACATCGCGTTTCCCGCCGGCTCCGTGCTTCGAATCCTTCCGGATTCCCCTGGAGACGCGAAGGAAGTCCCAGAGCCCGGACGCGTCTGAATCCAGCTGGTGCTTTGCTTCCCTCGCCGTGCAGGAGTGCAAGTCGAGGTATTTGAACCCATCCTGATCTGAGTGTCTTGCGGCGCAGGAGTGCTGTTATTTTGGTTCATTTGGTGCTCGCGTAGGAGCGCTTGTTTGTTTTACGTTGTTCTATCTGCGCAGGAGCGCCATCCTGGGCAGTTCGTGTTCTGACTACAGTAACCCTTACCTCGCAGGCGCGCTGGAAGGGGTTAAGGGTTTCAGGCACAAGGAGTGGTTTAATTTGGATTTTGTGTACAGTTGTGTTGTCCCCCTTCGCGCAGGAGCGCTGTATTGGGGTATAGCTCCACAGAGCTGGAGCATTGGTCATTGCTTAAGTTTACCTTTTAGGGATGTCACGATTTTGATGTGTGCCTAAGAATTGGGTGTGCAGCATCGCGCAGGAGCGCCTCACCTGGATTATCCTTCTTTGAAGCTGCACTGATGTCTGGGTACCGTGGTCTACAGAAGCACTGGTGAGTCCCCAGCAGGAGAACATTTTTGTGTGTGTTTTAAGGGTTGCTTAGAAGACGGGAGTGGGGTTCTTTACCAATCAGGTTCTTTTCTGTTTTCCAGTTGGCACCGAGATATCCTGCAAGTTCCACCCCACTCACCAAACCTCTACATTCTTTTCTGGCTCCTATCCCTGCGTCCATCTCATCCCTGTTGGGTCCTATATTCCACGAGGGTCAGGTGGGTACAGGTGCGGGTGCTCTTGTCGTCTCTGCGGAATCGCTTCACAAGCAGAGGTAAGTCTTGTGGGGCACCTGACAGAATTCGTAGCCCACGATAACTATTCCACCCAGACAACATGGGCGACCCGGAGGTTACTTTGCAAGACATAACAGTCATGCTGGCTGCCATGCAAGCAGAGAACCTCAGTTTACGCCATGACATAACTGCCCTACAGGGCCAAATGGCAGGCGGGGTTACCAGTCCTTGGGGAACCACCCCTAGCCCCAGAGTCATACAAGAAGGTCTGTTGAGACAGCCTACATTTACCTTTGGGGGGTCCTCCGCTGCCACCAATCAGAATACAGCCATACAAGTCGTCACACCCCATCCTGTACAGCTGACACCACCTGAACGCTTCTACGGTGACAGCACCAAGTACGGTATATTCATCCATCAATGCCACCTGCATTTCATGGCCAGAAACGCGGCTTTTCCCGATGATGCATCCAAGGTCGCATACATTCTATCATACATGGGCGGGGACGTCGCCCAGTGGTCCATTGCATTGGTAGATAATGATGACCCCATGCTTCACCACTTGCCGACATTTAAGGAAGCCATGCGGCGTATGTTCGCTCGTCACACTTTTGTGCAGGCCGCAGACAATGAGTTGCTCAACCTAAAACAAGGCAGCCAAGACCTGCTTCTTTACATCACCCTGTTCAGCAGGCTTGTTATCGAGGCCCATTGGCCCGAGGATAAGAAGGTGTCAGTATTCTATCGGGGATTGCGTGATGACCTGAAGGATCTCATCTCACAGTTACCCAACCCGCCTGACGAAATAGGTCCTTTCATCGATTTGGTGGTGAAAATGAACTTCCGACTACAGGAAAGAAGGACCGAGAAAGGAAAGGGCAGTGACAACCGTTTCTTGTCCTTTGGGGACAAAGGCATCGAAAAAGCCAAAGACGAATCCACTCCACAGGGAGAGGCTCCTGAACCCATGCAGATCGAGGGCATAAGAGGGCCCTTGACCAGTCAAGAAAGAGAAAAAAGGAGGAAGCAGAACCAATGCCTGTACTGTGGGAAAAGCAGACACTTCGTCAGGGAATGTCCGGTGAAACCCCCTAAACCTAGGGGCAGAAGGCCGTTTGCGTTGCCCATCACCAAAGGCGACAAGACGGGAAACGAGACAACCCAGTAGACAAGGGGATCCGTCCTCTGGGTTCTTCGTATCACACCTCAGCGATCCCTGCAGTATTCGACGGCAGTCATCACGTAGGCGTAGAAGTATCCTTACAGAATCAGGCGGGCAGAACCTGGTTGGTAACCGCCATGTTGGATTCTGGTGCGACAGGCAGCTTTATTGACACCGGTTTTTCACGTGCCTTGGGCATAAACACTGTGTCAAAAGCACAACCCAAAACGGTCAAAGCTGTTGATGGAACGGACTTGACTTCCGGCCCTATCAGGCATCAAACCGAGAACATGACTATGTCCTTTGCTAACCACCACGCCGAGTCTATCTGCTTTGACGTCATCGACGTCCCTCAATTCAAAGTTATATTGGGGTTGCCGTGGTTGGTGAAGCATAATCCCCGCATCGATTGGGTGGCCAGAATCATACACCTGGTTTCGGAACACTGCTGTGGGACCTGTTATGCGAAGGACGAACTCCTGGGGGCTCGCTCCATACAAGCACGATCGCTGCCAGTACATGGCATGGGGATGGTTTCCCAAGCAGCCATACCGGAGGAATATCAGGACCTAGCGGAAGTGTTGGACAAGAAGGGAGCCAATACTCTGCCACCACATCGGTCGTTCGACTGCCGAATAGATCTGATCCCCGGCTCCACGTTGCCATGCAGCAGAATTTATTCTCTCACAGAGAAGGAGAACATCCACCTTCGATCCTATTTGGACGAGTATCTGGACAACGGTTTTATTCGCCATTCCAGGTCTCCGGTTTCCTCTCCTCTTTTCTTCGTGTCGAAGAAGGAAGGCGATCTGAGGACCTGTATAGACTTTCGAGCGATGAACGCCATCACCGTGAAGAACCGGTACCCACTACCATTGATCTCCAACCTCCTGGATCAGGTAAAAAACGCCTCAGTTTACACAAAGCTCGACCTGCGGGGTGCTTACCATCTAGTCAGAGTCCGAAAGGGTGACGAATGGAAGACCGCCTTCCGGACGAAATTTGGTCTGTTCGAATACCAGGTCATGCCTTTCGGACTCTGTAACGCCCCCGCAGTGTTCCAGTTCTTCATCGACGAGGTGTTGAGGGACTATATAGACGTCTTCTGTATTGTCTATATAGACGATATCTTGATATATTCTCGGACCATCGCAGAACACGTGCAGCACGTGCGTTCCATCCTCCAACAGTTAGGAAGACATCGTTTGTACGTAAAACTGGAGAAGAGCGTTTTTCACGTAACCTCTGTTGAGTTCCTGGGGCACATCATCACTCCGGCAGGCATCCAAATGGACAACAAAAAGGTAGAAGCCATCTTGTCTTGGCCTTCTCCGGAATCCGTAAAAGGGGTCCAACGGTTCCTAGGTTTATCCAACTACTACCGTAGATTCATCACAGGCTTCTCCGAAATGGTGACTCCTATTACACGCTTGCTGCGCAAAGGGGTGCGTTTTGGTTGGGATCAGAAAGCAGACAACGCCTTCCAAGAACTAAAGAGGCGATTTACCATAGCCCCCGTTCTGGTGCATCCAGATACCGAGCAGCCCTTCATAGTGGAGGCAGACGCCTCTAAGGACGCCATACGGGGCGTGTTATCTCAACGAAGCACCAGCACAGGACAGCTGCATCCGGTGGCCTTTTACTCCAAGAAACTCCAACCAGCGGAACGCAACTACACCGTGTCCAACCGAGAGCTTCTAGCAATCAAAACAGCATTCGAGGAATGGCGCCACTTCCTAAAAGACGCCAAACACACAGTGACCATCTACACAGACCACCGGAACCTCCAGTTTCTACGTTCAGCACGTGCCCTCACAGCCCGACAGCTGCGATGGACCCTATTCTTCAATGAATATAACTTTGTGATCACGTTCCGACCCGGGAAAGACAACGCCAAAGCAGATGCCCTTTCACGGCTAGATGAATCCGACGAGGATGCCGAAAACGCCGAGCCTGTTCCCATAATATCGGAGAAACACTTCCGGGGCGTTGTAGCATCCTCGGACTTCCTGACTCAGGTGAAAATAGACACGAAGCAGTCTGATCCGGTAGTCCTGGCAGAGGAACATGAAGGGGTGACTTGTGTGGACGGGTTGCTGTTTAAAGGAGAACGGTTGTACATACCTGAGGTGCCCTGTCAACGAAAAGCAGTCCGCATGTGCCACGATCATGTCCTCTCCGGCCGCCCTGGCTATCACAAGACGCTCGAGCTCGTACAAAGACAGTTTTGGTGGCCAACACTGGTGACCGACACGAGAACTCATGTGACAACCTGTGCCGTTTGTCTATTGGGTAAGAACAGCTCTGAGCATTCTGTTGGTCTGCTGCATTCCATCCCTGTGCCGCCATGTCCATGGAACACCATCTCCATGGATTTCGGGGTTGACCTCCCTCTCACCAAGACTGGACACACCACGGTTCTCACCATAGTTGACCACCTCTCCAAGATGGCGCATTTCATACCCTTGTTGAAATTGCCCACAGCTGCGGAACTGGCCTTGGTCTTCGTGCACGAGGTGGTTCGCCTCCATGGCATTCCATCAGTGGTCATAACGGACCGGGGATCGCAATTCGTGTCCCGTTTCTGGAAGGAGGTATGCAGGATCCTCGAGATGGACGTGCGCTTATCCTCAGCGTACCACCCCCAGACCAACGGTCAGGCCGAGAGAACGAACCACACCATGGAACAGTACCTCCGTTGTTTACTGCTGATGGTTGAGAAGGAATGGTCTGAGGTGATATGGTTGGCGGAATACGCGTACAACAACAGCAAGCATTCGGCCATTGGCATGTCCCCCTTCTTTTGTCTCCACGGCCGTCACCCTCGCACCTCTGCCTGGGAGGTACCCCAGGACAGCCAGTTGCCAACGGTACGTTCATATCATGAGTCCCTGCGCAGACTCTGGCAGCAAGCACGGTTTGAGTTGGCCAAGGCGAAGGACACCTACAAGGCGCATGCTGACGCTTATAGACGGAGCCCGAATACCGCTTGGGCGACAGGGTGTGGCTTTCCATTCGGCACCTCAACGTGCATGGCCCCAAGAAACTATTGCCCCGTTTTGTAGGTCCCTTTGTCATCGAGAAGGTGGTCAACCCTGTGGCCATGAAGCTCTCACTTCCTCCGCACATGCGGATCCACCCAGTCTTCCATGTCTCCCTTCTGCAGACGGTCCGTTCTGGTAGCGCTGTTCCCTCTCCTCCTTCTACGGTGGTGGTGGAGGACCATGTTGAGTATGAGGTCAGGGCCATCTTGGGGTCTCGTCGTATCAGGGGTAAGCTTTTCTACCTGGTGGACTGGAAGGGGTACGGTCCGGACGAGCGGTCTTGGGAGCCCTTATCCCATGTACGCCATGCTCCCGTTCTGGTCCGTGCTTTTCATCTGAGTCACCCTCTGAGCCCTCGCCCTGCCTCCCCTTTCTGAGTTTTCGGGGGTGTTGGGGGAGGACCTGTTTTGGGAGGGGGTACTGTCAGGTTTTGCGGTGCTTGCCGTTCCCCGCTATCCCCGCTAAAGCACACACAAATATGCCGGGATACTCACTTCTGGGTGGAGGTTGAGCCCCGGTCTAGTCCTTGGCAGCTGACGATAGGTCACAGAAGCACTTCCGGGGGAAACGCTTAAATATCGCGTTTCCCACCGGCTCCGTGCTTCGAATCCTTCCGGATTCCCCTGGAGACGCGAAGGAAGTTCCCAGAGCCCGGACGCGTCTGAATCCAGCTGGTGCTTTGCTTCCCTCGCCGCGCAGGAGTGCTAGTCGAGGTATTTGAACCCATCCTGATCTGAGTGTCTTGCCGCGCAGGAGCGCTGTTATTTTGGTTCATTTGGTGCTCGCAAAGGAGCGCTTGTTTGTTTTACGTTGTTCTATCTGCGCAGGAGCGCCATCCTGGGCAGTTCGTGTTCTGCCTACAGTAACCCTTACCTCGCAGGCGCGCTGGAAGGGGTTAAGGGTTTCATGCACAAGGAGTGCTTTACTTTGGATTTTGTGTACAGTTGTGTTGTTCCCCTTCGCGCAGGAGCGCTGTATTGGGGTATAGCTCCACAGAGCTGGAGCATTGGTCATTGCTTAAGTTTACCTTTTAGGGATGTCACGATTTTGATGTGTGCCTAAGAATTGGGTGTGCAGCATCGCGCAGGAGCGCCTCACCTGGATTATCCTTCTTTGAAGCTGCACTGATGTCTGGGTACCGTGGTCTACAGAAGCACTGGTGAGTCCCCGGCAGGAGAACATTTTTGTGTGTGTTTTAAGGGTTGCTTAGAAGACGGGAGTGGGGTTCTTTACCAATCAGGTTATTTTCTGTTTTCCAGTTGGCACCGAGATATCCCGCAAGTTCCACCCCACTCACCAAACCTCTACATTCTTTTCTGGCTCCTATCCCTCCATCCATCTCATCCCTGTTGGGTCCTATATTCCACGAGGGTCAGGTGGGTACAGGGGCGGGTGCTCTTGTCGTCTCTGCGGAATCGCTTCACAAGCAGAGGTAAGTCTTGTGGGGCACCTGACAAGAACAGGTCAGCAGAGCTGCTTTAGAGGGAGAGAACCAGGTCAGCAGAGCTGCTTTAGAGCCAGAGAACCATGTCAGCAGAGCTGCTTTAGAGCCAGAGAACCAGGTCAGCAGAGCTGCTCTAGAGCCTGAGAAGCAGGTCAGCAGAGCTGCTCTAGAGGCAGAGAACCAGGACAGCAGAGCTGCTTTAGAGGGAGAGAACCAGGTCAGCAGAGCTGTTCTAGAGCCAGAGAACCAGGTCAGCATAGCTGCTCTAGAGCCAGAGAACCAGGTCAGCAGAGCTGCTTTAGAGCCAGAGAACCAGGTCATCAGAGCTGCTCTAGAGCCTAAGAACCAGGTCAGCAGAGCTGCTGTAGAGCCAGAGAAACCAGGTCAGCAGAGCTGCTTTAGAGGGAGAGAACCAGGTCAGCAGAGCTGCTTTAGAGGGAGAGAACCAGGTCAGCAGAGCTGCTGTAGAGCCAGAGAACCATGTCAGCAGAGCTGCTTTAGAGCCAAAGAACCAGGTCAGCAGAGCTGCTCTAGAGCCAGAGAACCAGGTCAGCAGAACTGCTTTAGAGCCATAGAACCGGGTCAGCAGAGCTGCTTTAGAGCAAGAGAACCAGGTCAGCAGAGCCGTTGTAGAGCCAGAGAACCAGGTCAGAAGAGCTGCTCTAGAGCCTAAGAACTAGGTCAGTAGAGCTGCTCTACGACCAGAAAACCAGGTCATCAGAGCTGCTGTAGAGCCAGAGAAACCAGGTCAGCAGAGCTGCTTTAGAGGGAGAGAAACCAGGTCAGCAGAGCTGCTTTAGAGGGAGAGAACCAGGTCAGCAGAGCTGCTTTAGAGCCAGAGAACCAGGTCAGTAGAGCTGCTCTAGCTGACACTGACTGACTGACACTGACTAACTGACACTGCCTGACTGACACTGACTGACACCGACTGACTGACTGACTGACACTGACTGACTGACACTGACAGACACTGACACTGACTGACTGACACTGACTGACTGACTGACACTGACTGACACTCACTGACTGACACTGACTGACACTGACTGAAACTGACCGACTGACACTGACTGACACTCACTGACTGACACTGATTGACACTGACTGACTGACACTGACTGACTGACTGAAACTGACTGACTGAAACTGACTGACTGACACTGACTGACACTGACTGACTGACACTGACTGAAACTGACTGACTGACACTGACACTGACTGAAACTGACTGACTGAAACTGACTGACACTGACTAACTGACAGTGACTGACAGTGACTGACACTGACTGACTGAAACTTGCTAACTGACACTGACTGACTCACACTGACTGACACTGACTGATGGACACTGACTGACACTGATACTGACTGATACTGACTGACTGACACTGACTAACATTGACTGACTCACACTGACTAACATTGACTGACTGACACTAACTGACACTCACTGACTCACACTGACTGACTGACACTGTCTGAAACTGACTGACTGACACTGACTGACACTGACTGACTGGCACTGACTGACAATGACTGACTGACACTGACTGACTGACATTAACTGACTGACACTGACTGACTGACACTGACTGACACTGACTGACTGACATTGACTGACTGACACTGACTGACTGGCACTGACTGACTGACACTGACTGACACTGACTAACTGACATTGACTGACTGACACTGACTGACTGACACTGACTGACTGACTGACACTGACTGACTGACACTGACTGACTGACTGACACTGACTGACTGACTGACAATGACTGACTGACACTGACTGACTGACACTGACTGACATTGACTGACTGACTGACAATGACTAACTGACACTGACTGACTGACAATGACTGACTGACACTGACTGACTGACACTGACTGACACTGACTGACTGACACTGACTGACACTAACTGACACTGACTGACTGACTGACTGACACTGATTGAGACTGACTGAAACTGACTGACTCTGACTGAATGACACTGACTGACATACACTGACTGACTTAGACTGACTGACTTACAATAACTGACTGACACTGACTGACTGACACTGACACTGACTGAAACTGAAACTGACAGACATGACTGACATGGATTGACTGACACTGACTGACTGACTGACACTGACTAACATTAGGTCTCACCTTTCATTAATTTAAAGCCATTTGCTTTGCTATACAATATCATTAGCAAAGCAAATGGCTTTAACTTAATCAAAGGCGAGACCTATTGAATTTTCAATGCTTGTTGTAGATGCAACGGATGCCAGTACGAAACAGTCCCACATAGTGCACCAACCTCAAAAACACAAAAGCGGGAGGGAACACTTCATGCCAAGGACTAGGGGAAACCGAGTACTGCTTACACCAGTTGTCGACACGGACACTGGGGAACGCGAGCCAAGGCGCACCACAATCAGGCAGGCTCCAAACCCCTCACTCAATGCACCTGCTCAAGACAAAAAAATTTTTTAAAACCCCCTCAGTCCATAAAGCAAGGTAAGCGAGGACTTCTCTTGCTAGTTGACTTTTGTCTCTCACTAGATGCTCCTCCTTACAGCACGCACGAGGGCCTCCTCGGTCCAACAGAATGAGACTGCAGGTGGTCCTCCCACACGACGGTCACAGGGGCTTGTAGCTTTCAGAAAAACTTGGCTGTGACACATGCATATGGATGCTCTGGAACTCGACACCTCACACTGGCTGCTACTCTGATGAACTTCTCTTGATGGAGACACTGTCTCCCGAAGTAATATCACACAGTTCTTAAAGCTTTTAGATGTTAGACTTGTTGGTCCTCTGGGGAACTCCTCTTGATGGAGACACTCTCCCAAGACAACAGGACTCGGACACCTCTTCCAAGTTACAGAAGGCAGGAAGAGGGAAAGTCCAACAGGAACTGGCAAGCCCACGTTGGGGCCGACCGGTCTACAGGTCACTGGTGGAGCTCAGGGCTGCCAGCTTCTACAAGATTACTTAGTTGAATTCCAGTTACAACAAACTTGAAAGTTAGAGTCCAAACAGGTGGCACACGCAGGTTCTTTCCAGTAAAGTCGCCAAAATGTGGTGAACAGATGAAGGTCCAGTCCATGTAATATCTTTAGGTATATTTATTCCTACTTAAGATCTTGAGTAGAGCCCCACCAGGAGCAGCCTTCCTGCTGCTCAGCCCATTCTCCAAACTGACAAACTCACTCATCCAACATTACGCAGCATCATCCACACCAACATTGCACACCACACTCACACTGGCTGAGCAGCAGGTACAACAGAAAGCAACCACAGGCATCCTATGAGCTACTCACATTGCCACACTTGCAAGGTTGACTGGGGGCACCTGACATGCCACTGTATGTTATGTGTGCCTAAGCCCAGTGTCTCCACCACTGGCTCTGTCCTACCCTGGCAATAGAAAGGGATCACACTTCACCCTGACCACTGTCAACGCCATTGTTTCAGCCTTACAAGGCGTCCAGGGCGGAGATCGACACAGTCCAATGTCTGCGGTGGGCATGGGAGGGTTTGAGAAAGGGGGCCAGTCTATTTCTTTTATATGCCCCTTCCATCACACTTGCTAACAATCTCACATTCACACTCTTTCCAAAACAGGGGGGCTATTATGGGAGCGCGTAAGAGGGATACCAGTGTTTTTGGACTTATACCCTGACAATCAGTTAATCTCAACTGTTGATGGTTCCTCGCTCCTGACTCCTGTCTTTTTGGACACGTTACTGTACAATCAACTGCATGCTACATGCCACGCATTGAATGACACCTTCCCCGTCCTCCTGACCCTCCTGGAACTGGAACACATGCTCACTTGCCAATCTCCACGCAAACTAGTCACCCACCTACATAATCACACGCAAAGCTTTTTGCCAATTTCCTCCAAGAAGGCATGAATGGCATGGAACGCTAACTTGGACTCTCCCCTGTCTGAGGCGTAATGGTCCTTTTGCTGCATTCTACTAGAACAGCTGTCACCAAACTATTGGCTGCACCTTATACACTTTAACCTCCTACACTGTTTATATTGCACGCCTCTACACATTTTCAAAACAGGGGTGATACCTGACTCCTGATGTCAGTGTTGTCACTCGGCACAGGCCATATTTCTCTAGTGGCTGATTTGTGGAGGTAGGTTTACACTATTGCCCACAAGGCCACTAGTTCCACGTCCCCCCTACACCCCCGTGGTTGGATTACTAGGATACGTGAAAGATGCACTCACTTGCACCACCAGCTAACTGCCATGTGGCTCCTATTGGCTAAAGGCAGAGTGGCCATTCTCTGTGGCAATAAGCCGGCACCCACTGGCATGGCATGGCTAAGCAAGGTGTCCTACTGTCAGGAGCAACTAACTAACTATTGGGAACTTATGCTGATCAGATCCAGACCCAAAGACATATGGGAACTCTTTAACACTTTTCTTCAGCAGAGAGACTCTGACTCACCGGCTGATGGGGATGGGGGGGGGGGCAGATGGTGGGATGGGTCAGACAGTACAGGCTCACCAGTCTAGAGGCCCAGAAGGTCTCGCCATATTTTGTTTGCTTTTAAGACATGCACAACGGCCACCACTGCCTCATGTAACGTAACTTTTGTTTTAGTGTTTTGAGTGTCTGCCATTTATTGCAATTTTTGTTTACCTCTACGTGTACTTCGTATGCTCTTGTAACCTGCACCCGTCACTTTTTCCTTTTGTAACGTATCGTTTGCTACCTCTTGTATTTTGTTTGCTCTTGATACTTGCACAATTGTCACTATTGCCTCATGTAACGTAACGTTTGATTTTGTAATATGCTCACTTGTAATTTTTCTCCTTATGTATCATTACTGTTCCTATTGTGAAGCACTCTGACACCTTCGGGTAAAGTCCGCGCTATATAAAAGCGTATTAAATAAATAAATAAATAAATAAAATGGCATGTGGCGCTCGACCATAACGGACACCTTCCAACTATGTGTGGGCAACTTCTGCGTTCCATGTTGGTCTATAATCCTACTGGGATCCTACTGTCATTAATTACTAGGATGCTGCAGGGTCTGCTCTTGGTCTTACCCTCAATGTGAAAATGTTGGGGATACCTTATGCATAATGTAAGTTGTTCAGCCTGGTGCAACGTTTGGCTATTCTTCATTTCAGCATGACTTCTGGTGTTTACTTTTGATAAATGCTAATAAAACATTTTTTTTAAAACCAATAAGACTTTCTCTCGCTGAAGAGATCCAGTGAAGAAACATATGAAATAGATACGTGTTGCAATCTGACATCCACACCACAGTAAGTTCATTGCGAGCAAAACAATTCAGGATTGAAAAATAAACTAATGCGACCATCCATTTTGCCTAAAATGGCATTTTAGAGAGAAATGTGGCAAAGACATTTAACTAAAACACATTAATAAATACATTTCTACACACTACGCGAATTTAATTTCAATTACAATATGTTAATTCAGATATGTGAAATCAATTGTGAAGAGGCATATTGATGGTCGTTATTTATGCACAAAATACGAACCCGAAAAACCTTTTCACAACAGTTAGCACTAAAGTATAAGCGTTCATTTAATAAAGGGGAAAGTCTGTATTTATAGGCAGATTCTCTTACCTGGCAATGCTTGGGTGCTGGACTCGTTTAGAAGCCTGGGAAGGTACACAGTATCATCGCCGGCATCGAGTAGGACTTTCACAAAGAAACGTAAGAGCAGGTGCCAACCGGTCAAGAAAATGTGCAATCACACAATGTATGTGCAATCACACAATGCATGTGCAATCACACAATGTATCCCAAATACGTGATTGGGACTTCTTGTGTTTAGAGGCCGCCCATGCAAATTACTCGTAAGGGGCGTCACAAGAAAAAACTGCCCTGCACACAAATCAAACAACCTTAGGGGCAGTCGGTTTATTTACAAATATGCAGGTATAGCTTCCAAACATCAAGGTCGTTTATTGCCAATCAATATTGTCTTAAAGCTAAATATATACTGCAGTCGGGAACAGGGGGTGGGGGGGAGCTTAAATGGGGTCTCTGACGCCTTGTCTAATGAATGTTCGAGTCAGATGGGAATGACAATGCTCATGTTACCCCTACAGGTGAACCATCAACTTGTGCTCAATGCAGTAACACCAGTACTACCATAAGCAGTGCAGCCCTAATACACACAACACGTGAGCCTAAGCACCCAAACGTGTTACACAATACCCCACAATATACAGGTGGAAGGGTTTAAAACCCCCCGTTGGGGTAACTCAGTGTATTTGACCAGGGGCACAGTAGACTCTACTATGGAGTTGCTTACACTTTCGGTGCACCTCGTGGCAAGGGAACAACGAAAACACGAAACACCCTAAGTGGGCTATAGGACTGTTGAAGTGGCGGAGGGAAAACAAAACAGAATGCTAGGAGAGTCCAAAAAACAGACGGGGTGTCACAGGTGCCACTACACTATGCGCTCGTCATTTTACAACCTACTTGTAGGAAGATGAAGTGATGGTCGGTACGCTTGCAGCAAATCACAAGTTCTTTATTTAAGAACAATACATGAAAACAGGTGAGCGCCAGGATACACCTCCACTTCCTAACCCAGACTAACTGCAACTCCCAGAACCCGAATGTCACTGAGTCAGTGACATTCCATGCATGCACACACACTCACCTTAAAGGTACATCCAAACCACGAGACACACGACACTAAAGTAGGACACAACACATCCCCCCCCTTAATACAACAAACAGACAGCCAACAAAACCAAAATACAAAACAAAAAAAAAACCAACAAAGCTTTTCCCCACATACACAGATAGAATACCAAGCACAAAACAACAGTACTACACAATATACTCCTTGAGCCAACTAGGCAAAATCTTTTTCCTTTTGCCTGGCCCCATGCAACCATCACCAGAAATAACATCCCCTTGTAAAGGTAATGTGACACTTTCCTGTGGAGGTACCATGATTGGCTGACACAACATAGACCCGTCCCCCTCTGTAACAGAAGAAGTATCCTTGGCACCCCCATGACAGAATTCATCCTCCTGAACCACCTCATGTTCCCGTACATCTTCCACAGCTAACTGTGACCGTAAATTACTATTCTCAAAATAATCCTCCACCCATTCAAAATCTTCCCTTTGATCCTCCACAAGATTACCACCATCTTGACCACCAATCACAGCTATGTCTTTCAAATTCCACACCTTCCCATCACTTAATCTAACCGAATTCCTCAAAACCTCCATAACTTGCTGAGGTGTCTCAAATCTACTCTCACCTTTAACAACTTTGAACGGTTTCTTGACTCGTACCCAATCACCAACTTCAATATCCACCTCCTTGGCACCATGGACCCTATCATAATAAACCTTAGTCTTTGAATGTACTTCTTCCAATCTTCCTCGTACCTCACTAGGAGACCAATGATGTACTCCACTTTGTACTAACCACTTTGGATTGTACTTACTCCTTGGCATTCTACCCCTCATCATGACAAAAGGAGGCAAACCAGTTTGAACTTGAGACGTAATTCTGTACGACCACATCGCTTTTTGTACTTGTATCCTCCAATCCAGATTTTTGTTCATTGACGCTTAGATGACTCCTTTAATCACCCTATTAAAACGTTCCACCGTACCATTCCCATTTGGATTGTACAGCGCCGTGGTTTTGTGTTTAATCCCACACCTTTTAAAATACTCTTTAGCCATATTTGAAAGAAATTGCACCCCATTGTCCGTAAGAATGCAACTCGGTAAGCCTTCCATCACAACGATATTATCCAAAAACTTTAAAACGGACTGAGTATCTGCCTTCTCTACAATTTCTACAACTGGCCATTTGGTAAACAGATCCATAGCCACCAACCCATACTCTTTCAATTCACCAACCGGTCCAAAAATGTCCACCGCAATAGTATCCCATGGCAAACCCGGAACCAAACCTTCACTCATTGTGGGTCTTAAAGTTTTCAAAGACTTGTCCGCCGAGCAACAAACCGAACAAGTCTTCACAAAACTTTCAATCTCCTTGTCAATTCCTGGCCACCAGAACATCCCCTTCACAATCAACTTCGTTCTGACAATTCCAAAATGCCCCTCATGGCATAATTGTAAAATTCTTCCACGTAACGTTTTTGGAGGGATTATTCTATCACCTCTCAACAACAGATCCCTGTCTAGGACCAATTCCAGCCGTACCTCCCAATAGGATTGCAAACCTCCCATGATACCTGCCTTCCTCGGCCACCCTTTAGAAACGTACTCCACAACTCTCTCCAACACCTCGTCCTTAGACTGTTCCTCCAGCCATTCACCTTTACTGATAGCAGCTGCACCAGAATCATGTACTAAGGCTATACTACAGTTCCCCCAAGGATCATCCACACACTCCTCCAACGGAGTGGGCAATCTTGATAGGCAATCCGCCACTACGTTTTCCTTGCCCGGAACATGCACCATCATATAAATGAACTCCTTCATCCTCATTGAAATTCTGGCCAATCTAGCCGAAGCAACTGCTGTACCCTCACTAGATAAAATACGAACCAAAGGTCGGTGATCTGTACGAATCACCACAGGTTTCCCCCACACAAAAGCACGAAAGTGTTCAAGTGCCCATGCACACGCCAATGCCTCTCTCTCTATGATCGGATATTTACTTTCCACTGGTGACAATGCTCTAGAAGCAAATAAGATAATCTCCTCTTTTCCGTCTTTCCCTTTTTGTGACAACACAGCACCAAGCCCTTTATCGCTAGCATCCGTGGTCAAAAAACAGTCTAAATTCGGATCAAAACTAGCAAGAGCATTCACTGCTTGAAGGTCCACCTTAACTTCCCTAAATTCTCTTTCACACTCCTTATTCCAATCAAATTTTGCATTTTTCTTTAAAAGTAAACGAATATTGTAAACTTTCGATGCAAAGTTCTTTATGAACTTCGCACAATATTCTGCCATACCCAAAAATGACCTTATCTCTTCCTTAGACACAGGAGCTGGTGACCTAATAATGTTTTCAACCAATGTTGGTTTAGGTCTTACACCTTCCTCACTTATAATGTGCCCCAGATACGAGACACTCCTCTGACCGAACTTACATTTAGTTAGCTCAACTGTTAGCCCCACTGACTTTTTTATCATGTTCCACTTTGTATTTCCCTGCTACCAAAATGTAATCTTGGAAAAAACGTACACCATCTACATCACCAAACAATCTGTGCATTAGTCTTTGAAAAACCGCTGCAGCAGATGCCAGCCCAAAAGGCATTCGTGTGAATTGAAAGCACCCAAATGGCGTAATAAAAGCTGTGAGGCTCCTTGAATCTGCTTCCAACACAACCTGATGGTAAGCCGCCGATAGGTCAATGATAGAAAACCACGTAGCCCCTCGCAAAGATGAAACCATCTCATTGATTTTGGGTAAAGGAAACTTTTCTATGACAATGTTATTGTTTAAATGGCGCAAGTCTATGCATAGCCGGATTTTTCCGTTAGGCTTGCGGGCCACGACAACCGGAGAAATCCATGCTGATGTCTCCACCTCTTCAATAACTCCCTTGCTTAACAAATTCTGTATTTCACTTTTTACCTCATCCCTAATTAATATCGGAATGGGTCTTGCTTTGTGAACTTTAGGTTGTGCATCCTTTCTCAGTATTATTTTGTGCTCAAACCCTCTGAGCTCCCCTAAGTCTTTCCCGAACACCGTAGGAAATTTCCTGCTCAACATTTCACTCATTTTACTGCACTCATCCATTATCAGCACCTTTTCCACACTATTAGGATCTAGAATTACATGCAGATCCTTTTGATCGAACCATCCCAACACTGACGGTCCCCTCTTAGCTATGTACAATTTCCCTCTTGTGGATCTCCCTTTAAATAGGAATGTCAACCATCTGAAACCTAACATGTCAATTTTTTCGCCAGTATAACTCACAGGATTTACATCTGACTTGTTTAAATGGTTCCCAATTTTTCCTACAAATTTTTCTTTCCAAATTTCTTCATTTATGATTGTGTACGGTGATCCTGAATCCGCATACACCATTACTTTAACTCCACCCAAGGATAGCTCACAAATATGTTTCCCCTCCATAGAATTATCCTCTATGTTCAACATGAAGTTTCCCCTCACGCTCTTCACACATTCTTCCTCGCCCTCACCATCTTCCTCCTCATCATCCCATATGTACTTTACATTGCTGCGCCTACGACACATTTTGCTAAAATGCCCTAACAATCCACAAATACCACACTTTTTCTTCAAAGCCGGGCTAAAATTTGCTAAAGGCTAAATGTTCTTTGCTGTCGCAACGATAGCATCTTCTCTCCTCAGTCTTAAAATCTCTCACTTGGCTTCTCGTGGGTTGATTTGTCCATCTCCCTTGCGTACGTTGAAAATTGGGTTTAGCTTTACTTTGAATTTTAAATACTCCCTCTGTCGCCTTTTCCGGATCCTTCTCTGCTGCCTTGACCACTGTCGCACATCTCCCCGACATTTCTGACTTCCTCATTATGGCCAGTACGTCCTCCAGTGGTGCGTCACCATTCACCCATAAGCGATCTTGTAGAGGCGAATTGTTATTATGCATAACTAAATGATCTCTAATTAAATCATCATGTAGATCACCAAACTTGCAATCTATCGCCAATTTCTTCAAATCATCTAACCAGTCATCAACAGTCTCATTTTTGGCTTGCTTCCTCTGAAAAAATCTGTGCCTAATTACACCTATGCAAACCTTCGGGGCAAAATACTTGTCCATATCTTTTATTGCATTCTCAAAAGTATTTAAATTTGCATCTGACACTTTGGACATTCTTGAATAAGTTTTTAACCCCATAGGTCCTAAGGAATGTAGGAGCATTCTCTTTTTCTGTTCTGGTTTCATTTTCCTCGCTTCATCCACAGCCGAGATATAGTTAATAAAGTACTCTTTCCATTCTAACCATTTAATACCTGGTACTGCTCCTGTTGCCCAAAAGGTGTGTGGGTTACTTATTGAATAATTCTGCTGTGCCATCTCCATAGTTGTGGGATTTCCTTCGTTATCCCCTTCACTCATATTCCAAATTTCTTTTTTTTTTTTATAACAACAATTTAAGTTCTGGGTCAATATTCCTTGTTTGGGGTATTCCCCCGGCAATCTCACCTGTTTTCGCTGCACTCCGCTGCTCCGAACACCTTGTGGTTCACTTTATTTGTTTCAGCACCGTACGAACGTGTTGCTAAGTTACCAACGCTGAAATTGACTAAAATAAAAAAATGGCCGCCACGTTGGGTCACGCAACGTGACCTTGCGTGGCTGCGTTGAAGTATTCCTAAGCACTGCGCATGCTCCTGACGTGTCCAGATGCTCCTCTTACGTCAGGAACGCCTCGCGCGTACAGTTCCGGAATCTCCACAGCGATTCGTATCTCGCCAACAGCGCGGACCCTCCAACCGTCCGAGACTCTCCTGGACGGACAAGTATGTAAAACAGTTCCTTTTCCTGCTCTTTTCTTGTTCTCGTCCGCCGTCGTCCGTCCAAATGGCGTAACACTCGAGAAGGATACCCACAAAAATAATAATAAAAAAATATCCACTTCCTCCGTTTTTTTTGTGTTTTTTTTGGAAAATTCTTCGCACGCCGCTGCTCCAATCCCAATCGTCGCCAATTGAAGTGATGGTCGGTACGCTTGCAGTAAATCACAAGTTCTTTATTTAAGAACAATACATGAAAACAGGTGAGCGCCAGGATACACCTCCACTTCCTAACCCAGACTAACTGCAACTCCCAGAACCCGAATGTCACTGAGTCAGTGACATTCCATGCACGCACACACACTCACCTTAAAGGTACATCCAAACCACGAGACACACGACACTAAAGTAGGACACAACAGAAGAGTTTTGGGAGAATTATCCCTTTCAAATAGGATCGCAAAGCCTTCAGATCACCACATGCAAATTACTAGGAAGGGGCGTCACAAGAGAAAACTGCCCTGCACACAAATCAAACAACCTTAGGGGCAGTCGGTTTATTTACAAATATGCAGGCATAGCTGCCAAACATCAAGGTCGTTTATTGGCAATCAATGTTTTCTTAAAGCTAAATATATACTGCAGTCGGGAACAGGGGGTGGGGGGGGCTTAAATGGTGTCTCTGACGCCTTGTCTAATGAATGTTCGAGTCAGATGGAAGTGACAATGGTCATGTTACCCCTACAGGTGAACCATCAACTTGTGCTCAATGCAGTAACACCAGCACTACCATAAGCAGCGCAGCCCTAATACACACAACACGTGAGCCTAAGCTCCAAAAAGGTGTTACTCACCAGGGGCACAGTAGTTTCTACTATGGGGTTGGCTACAATTTCGGTGCACCTCGTGGCAAGGGAACAACAAAAACACGAAACACCCTAAGTGGGCTATGTAAAGACCGTAAACACAACAGACTATCAGACGGTTGAAGTGGCGGAGGGAAAACAAAAGAGAATGCTAGGAAAGTCCAAAAAACAGACGGGATGTCACAGCTGCCACTACACTATGCGCTCGTCATTTTACAACCTACTTGTAGGAAGAGTTTTGGGAGAATTATCTCTTTCAGATAGGATCGCAAAGCCTTCAGATCACCACAGATGAATAAAGTAGTATGTGTCGACCAGACTGGCTTTATTTGTGCCGAAATCTCTATGGTAATCAGAATACCCAAGGGTGCTTTTGTAATAATGGTTCACGTAGTGCTGCCTTTGTAATAATGGTTCACGTGGTGCTGCCTTTGTAATAATGGTTCACATGGTGCTGCCTTTGTAATAATGGTTCACATGGTGCTGCCTTTGTAATAATGGTTCACGTGGTGCTGCCTTTGTAATAATGGGTCAGATGGTGCCCAACGCGCGAGCTCTGTGTTTTTTTCCCGCTGTTCTACCTTTACTAGAATGCTGCAAGTCCATGTAAGCAGAGGTGGCATGTAATCAAATATCGTTTTCAACAGCATCGGTTGGTAATAATAACGTCTCAACATTCCATGGGGCTTATTTACAAGCCTCCTGCGCCACCCATACGTCAATTTTCCCATGTTAAAAATGATGCAAAAGTGGCGCAAGAGGCTTGTAAATAAGCCCCCATGTTCCTATTACCATCAACACTGCCACTTTTCACACTAATAATACGGCTCAACTCCGCCTGCTGTTAGTCAGGTTTTGTTTAATCGGCAGTTCTTAACATGAAAGCAAAGTTAAAAGCAGTCGCATTAGTTTATAATTTTTCTGATTCCCACTGGCGTAAAGAAAGTTGAGGGGGCCCCCTTCAAGGTACTTAAAGGGGCCCCCACTCTGTATTTACAATGGAGCTCTCAGGACTGAGTACGGTGCGGAGGGGCACCGCGGGGGCTGCGGGGGCCTGTGTTACGCCCCTGCTGATTCCCAATTCTATGTCAGGACAGGAGGCTCCGATTATGCTTTCTCATTTCTTTATTAGAAATGCTCAGCAGCCAATCAGAAAACAGTATATAACGAAAAAACTACAATACCCATAAACACCAGGGTATGACATAGCTAACCATAGAGACTCATACTACAAAAGGTTCTGAGGAAAATATCCTATACTCTTTCTTTGCTGCTCCGCAGCCAGTTAAGTGCTTATATTTGCTTATTTCTTAATATATAGTACTGTGGTTGTTTCTAATGTCAGCGCTCGCGCCGCGTGCTTTGTAGGCGATTTGTGCTTGCCTTTGTTGACATTCCGCATTGCTGGTTACTTGGTTACGAGCCGCGCTGCGGTCTCGAGGCGGCGCTTTGTTTTTCCTTGGGGCTTGTTTCTTTCTGTCAGGTGTTTTCGAGCCGCGCGCTGTAGCGGCGTTCTAGCGGGGGCGTGTGTTCACCCCCCGGCGTTCGGGCGCTTCGCGCCTTCCTTTATTGTTTGTGGAGCGGGAGACAGGGGCCAGAGGACTCGCGCTGTGCGCGACCTCATTTCTATGATTAACGGAGGCGGCTGTTACCGCGCATGCGCGGCGGCCATTTTTCATGCTTTTTCTACGCATTGGATATGAGAAGGTTGTTTTCACACACCACTGCCCACAGCCTCTCGTTTTTGGTCCCGTTTTGACGCCCTCTGCATATTAAAGTGTGTTAGGCTGTACAATTACGCATAGGCTCTGCCTAGAGTGTTGTTTTTTCGCAGCAAGCCCTCCCTCCACATTTAAATTAATTATAACAGTGTAGACAGATTTCTTTCTGTACTGTTGGCTTGCTGAGGGGTTTTTGCACTCCCCCTGCATTGTGCCGTTGGCATTTAATAATTCTGTCATCTGGTGGGCTATACTGTAACACTTTGTGTCACAATGAATGATTACTTCGAAGAAGATGACTATTACTATGAGGATGACGCCTCTGGTTTTTCGGAACAAGATTTAGTGGAGGCTTTAGACCAGGGTGTACAACACTCAGTGAATAAGGCACTTGTGTGTGCTATAAATCCATTGAAGCGTCACTTGACTCAGTACGCCAAGAAACAAGGTTGGTTACCCGCCTCACGTACGTCCTCTGAGACTCCGCATAATCCTCATAAATCAGATTTTAAGAAACTGGCCAAGTCTTTTGCTGATCAGTCTCCTAAATTAACCTCACGGGGTGCTTCGGCCTCCACCAGCTTGGTCTCGGACACTGAAGGTACTCACTCCTCAGCTTCCACTGATCCAGATGTTCCTCCACCTCGTAAAAAGTCACGTACAGAACATTACGTTGATGCCCCTTCTCGTCCCCCTGTTTTGACATTTGAGCCTTCTGACATTGTTCACCCTCACTCTTCTTCTTGGCTTCCATCCCCGGCGGTGGCAGAGTATATTCAGGCTCACATCAGGCAACCTTTTGAAAAGGATGTGAGGGCCCGCCTTCGGTCTGAGTGTCCGCGTCCGGATCTGGCTGATCATTTAGCTGACACTCCAGAGCTGGACCCTACAATGGTTTCTTATTTGAAAAAATATGCTAAAGACCCCAAGAAGGGTCTGGATCGATCTTGGCGCTCCTGCCAAGATAAGTTGCTAGACTTACTAGGGCCTCTTGCAAAAATGTTGGATCTCGGATTCTTGGCTAAAGAGTCTTCAGCCCTTGTCAACCCAGATGAACTCATAGAATGGGCTCAAAGGGCTATTTGCCAATTGGGCAATGCAAATTGTGCCATTTCAAGTGAGCGCCGTCGCTCTATTCTTCTTAAGTTAGACCCTAAGCTAGCGGAACTTTCGTCTTCAGAATCCGGCCTTGTCGCTCAGGGACTTCTTTTTGGGCATCCTTTTTTGAAGGAGCTCTCTAAGTTTGTTGCAACATTTAGTGGCCTAGACAAAGCTCAATCTTCCATGCGACGAGCTTTTCGACTGGTTTTTGCCAGGGCTGGATGACATCGGGGACGATCGTTCGGCCGTGGCTCCCAGAATTCTCAAAGGGGATTCCAGTCCCACAGAGGCGGTGGACAAGATTCCGGTTTCAGCTCCCGTGCTCAATTCTATCCCTCTCGTAAGGGGAGAGGGCAATTTAAAAAGGGACGTTCCGGAGGACATCAAGGTGGATACCACGATTCCACAACTTCAGGTGAGCTTGATTCCAGCTTCTTCTGTGGTTCTGGGGGGTCGAATTCAATCTTTTCTCCACAATTGGCGTTTGATCTCCAAAGATGCATGGGTACTGCAAACCGTTCAGGGTTTTCACATAGAATTTTATCAGTCCCTGCATCAACCCCTCCTTCCTCCTCCTCTGCATTTTTCTCTTCCAGACCAGGATTTTATTTCCGCAGAAATTCAGTCCCTCCTGGCAAAAGGGGCACTCAGACAGACTGTTCGCCATCCCCAGGGGTTCGTCAGCACGGTCTTTTTGGTGCAGAAAAAAGGGGTCGGCTCTCGCCTTGTTCTCAATCTAAAAGAGTTCAACGGCGGTGTCGTGTACAGACACTTCAAGATGGAGGGAATTCACTTGTTACGCGATCTGCTTCGCGAGGGGGATTGGATGGTTCGCCTAGACCTCAAAGATGCGTATTTGTCAATCCCCATCTTCAAGCCTCATCGGCGATTCCTACAATTTCGGTGGCAGGGGATTTGGTACGAGTACAAAGTTCTCCCGTTCGGCCTCTCGTCAGCACCTTGGTGCTTCACGAAACTTCTGAGGCCCGTCGTGGAATGCTTACGCGCTCGGGGAGTCCGCTTAATAATATATCTGGACGACATTCTCATTCTGGCAGACTGTCCCCTCAAGGTGGTGACTCACCTGGAATGGACCATAGATCTTTTGCAATCTCTGGGTTTTCTGATCAACCCTCAAAAGTCAATCTTGACTCCATCACAGATAATAGACTTTCTGGGTTTTCAGATCAATTCAATTTCATGTCAACTTCTCTTGCCCAATCAAAAAATTCGGTACATCAAGAGGGAGTTGAATTCAGTTATTTCCAAACAGACTGTGTCACTGAGGTCGTTAGCACGAGTTGTCGGTCTGTTAGCATCCTCCATCCAAGCGATTTTCCCGGGCCCTCTGCACTACAGAGCTCTTCAACGTTTGAAAATACGTCATCTCCAGAGGGGTCTTCGTTATTCCGATCTCATTCCTCTTTCAGAAGACGGAGTTGCAATGGTGGTTGGACCACATGGAGGCTTGGAATGGTCGAGCCCTATTCGGGTCATCTCCGGATCTGGTGATCGAGTCCGATGCCAGCCTGTGGGGTTGGGGAGCCCGGTGCGGTCCAGTCTCGACGTGGGGTCGTTGGTCCTCCCAGGAGTTGTCTCTCCATATCAATTGCCTGGAACTTCTGGCGGGATCGTTTGCGATCCGTTGCTTTTCGCCTCTTCGTTCCAATTGTTGCATCCTTCTCCGCATGGACAACATTTCGGTGGTCAGGTATGTCAACAAGTTGGGGGGCACGAAGTCCAAATTACTAGCGGAGATCGCCAAGGATTTTTGGCACTTTTGTCTGCAACAAAAGATCACGGTTATTGCCGAATACCTTCCTGGTCGCCAAAACCAGATTGCGGATTGGAATTCACGCCATCTGCGGGATTTCAGCGACTGGCGTCTTCATCCTCGCATCTTCCGTTCTCTCCAACGGATTTGGGGTCATTGTCATTTAGACCTGTTTGCATCTCGTCTGAACACTCAACTTCCAATGTTTTTCAGCTGGAGACCGGACCCTCTGGCTCTGGCTACAGATGCGTTTCTCCAGACTTGGCCGTCGGTCCTGTGCTACGCCTTTCCCCCGTTCATGATGATTCCCAGGGTCTTGGCTTACGCGAAACGGTTTCAATCCGACTTGATCCTGATTGCTCCTCTGTGGAGAGCTCAGGCGTGGTTCCCGGTTCTCCTGGAAATGTGTTGCGCAGTCCCTCTCCTTCTTCCCCAGAAGTGGAACCTGTTGCTGGATCCTCTCGGCAATCCGCATCCCCTGATTCTGTCGGGCACTCTCCTTCTGCTAGCGTGGCGAATTTCGGGGATCGCTGGTCGCTCCCAGGCCTTTCTCTTGACGCTTCCAAATTTATCAGTGACGCCTGGTCCCCCAATACTCATAAGCGATACCGAGGGTCATGGAAGCGATGGTGTGACTAGTGTATTCAACGGGAGACTGATCCCTCTTCAGCGGATATCTCTTTAATCCTTAATTTTCTCGCCTCTCTTGCCTCCTCTGGTTTGGCTTATTGCACGGTCAACAATTTTCGTTCTGCCATTTCGGCGGCTCACATTCCAATTGATGGTAAACCTGCGGGTGAACATCCTCTGATTACCAAATTGCTTAGGGGTATTCGTCTTTCGAAACCTCCTACTCCCAAATACGCGTCTTTATGGGATGTTTCTGTGGTTTTGCGATTTCTGGAATCATGGCCTTCCCACTCTTTACTTTCTCGTAAACAACTGTCAGCTAAGTTGACCATGTTGCTTTGTCTCGTATCTTGCAAACGAATTTCGGATGTGCGTGCTTTGGATTTGGCGGGTCGCAGTTTTACACCTGAGGGTGTCTCTTTTCGCCTTTCCAGACGTACGAAGACGAATATTTCTGAAATTACCTATCCGGCTTTTCCCACTCATCCCAACCTTTGTGTTGTTCAGTGTGTCAAGGATTACGAGGTAAGTACTGCTCCTTTACGTTCGGATATGCATGGTCAATTACTAATTGCTTTGCAGAAGCCCTTTCGTCCTGTTACCCCAGCTACTCTAACTCGCTGGGTCAGATGGCTCATGTCGGAAGCCGGCATTGATGTTTCTATTTTTGGGGCTCATTCAGCACGTGGGGCTATGGCTTCTAAGGCCTTTTCCATGGGCGTTACTTTGTTTGACATCATGAAGGCCGCAGACTGGTCTTCTGACTCAGTGTTTAAAACTTACTACTTTAAACCTATTGATCATATTGCTTCTGTAGTGGTGGATCAGCTTTGAACAAGCATAATCGGAGCCTCCTGTCCTGACATAGAATTAAAAATTTGCGAACATACGTGACAAGAATTTTCAATTCTATTAAGGACAAGGAGGCGAGGATTATCCCACCCGTGATTATCTTTTGCACATGTTATGCAATTATATTGTGTTTTTTCTGCACATGTTTCTTGTTTAAAGCAATGTATCTTTTCTCTACCCCCCCTCTATTTCTGACTTCATTCCTGTTATTGGATGTGTATTACGGTTGTATGTCTCTTTTCAGGTTCCGATCCTAAGTGACGATGGCTGCTCCTTCTGGTTTATCCGATTTTGAAGCCTTCCTGTCTCCATGGATTTTTTGGCTGCAGACTCCTGTTTGGTTACAAGTGGACTTCTTCTGTATCCCTGCTGTTCTTCGTTTTCTGGGACTTACTGCTTTGACTTGAACTGTTACTCACCAAAGAAAGAGGATAGGATATTTTCCTCAGGACCTTTTGTAGTATGAGTCTCTATGGTTAGCTACGTCATACCCTGGTGTTTATGGGTATTGTAGTTTTTTTGTTATATACTGTTTTCTGATTGGCTGCTGAGCATTTCTAATAAAGAAATGAGAAAGCATAATCCTCGCCTCCTTGTCCTTAATAGAATTGAAAATTCTTGTCACGTATGTTCGCAAATTTTTAATTACTACGTCAGCGTGCCTCAAGTGCGCCCATTAGTTAGCAGTGCCACGAGGAGAAGCACGACACGCAAAGAGCGTCCCCAATCCATTGTCCTCTCTCGCTCTCTCACGCGCACACGGAAGCAATGAGGAAGCTCCAGTGACGAAGCACAGCACCAGTCTGCACCACAATATTCATGTTGCCGCTTGTCTTGGCAAATCTGTGCGTTAGCTGTTAGTCCAGTAAACACAACAAAGCAAGTTATCAAGCTGTGTTTTTTTCTTGATTTGCATGTGAACTCATCCAACCTCTCCCCCCAACAAACAAGCATTGGCGTAGGCCATAGGTCTCGCCTTTGTGGCCTCATAAGGGTTGACTTTTTGGTTATGATATTTATGTTTGTATGTTTTGAAACTTGGGGAGAGGATTGAGTAGCCTCTTATTTCATTTTATATTTTCAGACTGTAATGATGTGACCCTGAGGAAGGGCCGCCAATGACCCGAAATACATTGGGTTTGATGAGAATTTATGTTAACATGTATTTCAGCCATTACTAAGAAGTAAATGGACACAGAAGAATTTTCCTTGCCAGAAAGACAAGCATTTGCAATGCAATTAGTCTCGCTTTTGGGACCTTATATGTATTTAGCTATGCAGCATATTAGCTTGGGTGCTGAAACATTTACTTTTCTAGCAGTTACACCCTTCACTGCCCTTGATACAACTTTTGGCAGACAGAAACAAGTAGTGTTACTGAAAAGCAGTAGGCAGCCCATTGCAGTCTCATGTCAGGGTCACAATCGCACTGGGATGCAGAGCATAAAATGAAGGGCAAGGCCCATGAAGGACTAGGATTCGCAAGGATTAAGGACTGAAGCGCAGACACCTCCAGAAGAGACTGCAAAGACCGAGGGAGCAGAAAAGATTGGAAACATCTGTTGCAGGTTTCTTTGAGGGAATTGCCAGACCTTTGGAGAACATAAAAACTAAAAAACTAAAGACGAGGGTGGAGATTGAACATGGAACATAAAACTAGTGAAATGCAGTAAAAGGATCCCTACGAACACAAGTGTTGAAACTAGCCTTATGTAGCTAAAGAGTCAGGCGAGGTAACCCATACCGAGAAGTTAATTCTATGGGCCGAGGTAGTGTGTCTTTCTGGATATGTTACCCAATAAAAAAAAGAAAACAATTGCTGCATTTTTGGTAATTAGGACAACATGACATAGCCCACCTTCCCTTGGGACAAGTTGATTAAAGATTTATTTAGATGGCCTGTGATACGTCATTACCATGGTTAAACAGATGGACCACATTTTTGTGTCTGTTGTGTACTGGTATGTCACTGTTTACAAAATGGATGGGATGGCAATGCAATGCAATGCAAACAAAACAAAGCAGCTTACGTACAGGAATAATATACAACGGGCTCCACACCCACTGACCAAGTGGGAGAGGATATAGGAATGCAGGAGGTGTTGGAAAAATACTGGTCACAATAAACATAACTGTCTCATTCAGTAACATTAATAAACACACAAGTTTCAGGTTGTGAGACACAAGGGAAACAATGGTTAAATGGGAGCTTGATGCCTTCCTATGTGGAATTTAGCATTTATATATCGTCTTTCGCATGAACTAAATTGAGCTTGATCCAGAAATCAATAATGGCAGACTAACTATACAGACACTAGATTCTACAAATGTGCTTGATTTGCCCGTGTCAAAATAGAAGAATATACTGCCAGAACAGAAATTCATAAGAACTGAATGTGGGAGTCCCAAACCAACAACGTGGTCCACAAAGTATGTGATTTGGCCTTGTGTGGGACCCCCCAAAGGTTGACTGATGGCACACTTTTAATTGCAACCGGGCAGTTATTACGCGAGATTCCACTGTCTATTGCTTACTCACTCCCACGTGTACATCGCTGGAGTAACAATGCTGAACTGAATCACTGTTTGGTACCAAGAAAGCGTGGAAGGCTTTCTTCTACGTAAATACTATACAACATCCAAAAGCTGAATGTGACAGTCCATTGCTATTCATTCAAACTAATAATACATGGAGTTCCACAATGACATTGTAAATTTGGCATCTATTTGACTGGCACACTTAGGATCAAATGTGCTACGAAAGAGTTAGCTCATCCAAGAACATGGAGACAAATGTCCACTAATATAGTAAAATGAAGGTTTATGAAAATAAAACACAAAATATATTCAACTTCCCAAGGAATCAACCTGATCGTCCCGAATACGGCGGCCGTCATCCTGCCGCATTGGGGGGATCTTAGGATGACACAGGGCTCCCGGCACACGATCTCCTCAAACCCAACAAGACTGGGGAGCGGCAATAATCCCGGCGGAGAGGAGAGGCGCATTTGTATGCTGAAGATGAGACCCGGTGCCCAACACAGGAAGAGGAGGCTCGGCAGAAAATATAACAGAAAGGGTGCCGGGCTGGCTGTGGGAGGAGAGGCGTTCACTGTGCATGCGTAAGCAGCGCACAAGAAAAACAAGCATTTGCAATGTAATAGGTCTCGTATTTACTCGAGACCTATTGCATTGGAAATGGGAGTGCGGGCGTCCAAGAAGACACGAACAGGAGTGGGGGGCGACAAATTACAGACTGCGGGAGGGGACGGGGGACACAGGGAAGAAAATAGTGTTGGAATAAAGGGGCCAGTATCCAGGGAAGTATACAAATGACAACATGGCCATCAGGAGGAGGGACTAACAAGCCTAAAACCAATCAGAAGGCAGCATTTAGGATCTAAGCCAATCAAAAAGATGGGCGGAGAGTCGGCGGAGCTTCCACAAAGCTTCCACAATATAGTGTATACTGCATGCCGCGCAAAGCGAGCAGCGCATGCGAGCAACACTAGGCAAGACCTAAAAAAGGAAAAGAATGAACATTGGATGATTTGGTATTTATTTACAATAGCGTTTATAAACTTTTTGGAACTTTAGTGAAGAAAACGCAAGAGTTTTCGAGAGAAGTGCTCCCGTCAGCCAGGCCACATTTTCCCAAACCTGGCATCATTGCAACTTATAAGTGTTTAGCCATGCAACAAATTAACCTGGGTGCTGTGCCACCAGAGATTGAAGAGTTATACTGTTGCTACACACTAGGTTATGCAGTCTGATTTAGGAATAAATGCTTGCCTTAGTAAACATTTATGGACATATTCAAAGGTTTTTCAATTCACAGACAGAAGCACAAGTGCCTCGATGCAAGGCAATAGTACTATAACATTTTATGGGCAGCCATCTTGAAGCGGTTTCTTTGATAAATGTTACAAACTAGGACATATATTGGCTTTGGAAGTGACTTTTAGCCATGCTGTTGATGGAGCACAATTTTTGTCAATAAAAAATCTGCTTGATGAAAGCCACCCTAATGCATGCTTTTATAATATGTGTGGAATTACTAACATAATATTAGAGTGTACAGCATATGAAATGTGCATAAGGCACGACAAATATGATTTTCCTAGTTAATACAATGATGTTGCTAATTGAATGTTATTCTGTCTTCTTAACTGCAGAAGATAAACGACAAAAGAAAAAGCTTTATTCTTCGTGAAAGTATAATGTAGGCTTTTTAGAAAATTATTCTCTATTTTGTTAAACTAATGTAGGTCTAGAAATGTTAGGGGATGCACTTTTCCGTGTTCCTGATCTTCAAATGTTACAAATACTTCCTTAGAGTACAGATATTTTTGCCTATTTATGCATAAGGCTTTAGAGTTCTTTACTGTCCAGGCGAGGGATGTATAAGACATGAATGTAACTATTTCAAAATTTTGAATAAATTTTTAGCTAGGTTTTCTCCCTCTTCCTCTTTTGAAAGTTATACAATATGTAGACAAAGAGTGTTTAGAAAATAGTAGTAAAGTACTGCCAGTAGACTGTCACACCATCGTGGTTAACCAATAGAGAATCTTGTGGAGATAAAAGAATACAACATATTAAAGGAAGAAAGGAAGTAGCGTACTATATAGATTTTTTGGGGAAAGTGTTCCGCGGCTCGTTCACAAGATTGGTGACCTGTCCCTGTGTTTCATGGTGTGCTGAATGCTGTGCTGATTCTCTGTCTGGCATATCTTGCTAATCCTAAGAGACTTTTCTAGAGACTTTGCGTACCATCGGCTGGTGACGCTGCTCTTGCTATTCCCTAATGGCCGTGGGGTTCGCTTTTCAGACTAATTGCACGCTGTGCATTAGTATTTTCGTTACGTAAGTGAACTGTGTTTCGCTGAATGTTTTCTCTCACTCTCACTCCCCTATATCTGATGTTCTGATGTCTTCATAAATGGCATGTAAATGTCTATTGTGACTCTAACCGGTAACGTTGAGAACCAAAGTAATAACATTCTGATTTGTATTTGTGTTTGACCATTCATATTATGAAATAACAAGGAAAACCTAAATAGAAAGAATAGTGTTTGTCTTTATTCCTAAGTCTTTAAGTTGTTTGGATATGTTTATTATGACTAATGATTAGCGTATTTCTTAATTGTAGGTCCCCATGGAGAAAAAGCATTCCGTCTTCCATTATTTAGTCCCTTTTAGCTCTACCAAAGATTCATAGGAGGACCTTTGATATTGCTAACTGTGTGATAATGATTTATGAGCCCGTCATTAGAGTCACGTTTCTGATAGCTTATTAGTGGTTGGTGTAGACAAGTGATATGACAAAATTCCCCCAACGCTTCTGCCGCATCACTGTATAGCAGCATAGCTACTGTGCAGCATGGCTAAAAATAATTAAAAAGAAAAAGCGTTATCACGCGGCCAGGTATCATGCAATATTTTTTTTACAAATCAAAGGGTAGTGGGTTGCGGGAGGAGTCAACAAGTAGGGAGGCAGGGTAGTAGAGAAGGTTGCGGTTGGGGAGAGGATGCATGAAACAGTGGGAAAGCAAAGGAACAGTGCAGGGAGGGTGGAAGGGGTGGAGAGGCAAACGGAGAATGGAGGGTGGGGCAGGATTTGCTGGGGTAGCAAACGGACAATGGGAGGGGATGGGACAGTAAGCTGACAACACAGGGTGAGCAGGAGGGGATGGGACAGCAAGTTGACAACAGAGGGTGGGCTGAAGGGGATGAGGCGGCAAGCTGACAGCAGAGGGTGAGCAGGAGGGGATGGGACACCAAGTTGACAACAGAGGGTGGGCTGAAGGGTATGGGACAGCAAGCTGGCAACAGAGGGTGGGTGGTAGGGGATGGGGCAGCAAGCTGACAACAGTGAGCGGGAGGGGATGGGGTAGAGAGATGACAAACGAGGGTGGGCAGAAGGGGCTAGGAGAGCAGGATAACAACAGAGTGAGTGAGATGGAATGGTTCAGCAAGCTTACAATGGAAGGTGGGAGTGATGGTTCAGCAAGATGACAGGGGAGGGTGGGCAGGAAAGGATGGGGCCCCAAGCTGACAATGAAGGATGGACAGGTGGGGTTGGAGCAGCAAGCTGAGCACAGACAGGAGGGTTAGAGGATCAGGGGTGCATAGCCAATGAAGGGAGTAAGGGAGGGAGAGAGGGGAATGAGGGAGCACATGGGAAACGGAAGGTAGACAGGAATCTCTGGGGATCTTTACTTACTAATATATTAATGTTCTACTTGCAGAGATGTATGCGTAAAATCAACTATTTGTTCTGACTTTTTACAGTCCCTCTCCAGAATTTTCCTCAACAACAGGTGGTCACCATACATCCAGCTAGGCAAAAATATACACGAGGGGCACCTCAGTGAACTACATACAATAATAAATAAATAAATTGAGCAGGCATTCTCACACTAGAACCACAGAGAGACATAGCCACAGAACACATATGCCAACACACCGAGCGGACACTGCATGCAGAAAGACCATGTCCACCATTACACTAATAACGTGGATTTGCCATAGCGTGATATCTGTCCGTGAGCGATAAGAGGCTACAAAAGAGAGGGAGGCGTTACACTCAAACAAAAAAGTTTAACAACCCTACAAAACAGTGCTGTTTCTTATAATGCAGACAACATAGCATACATTGGTGTTTTATGCAACATCCACACATAATTGACACAAATCTACGAAAAAAACTGACATCCAATTATAATCAACTGTACGGGGGAACAATCGCTACACAGAGAAACATGCCTTTGACTGGGAGCACCTACACAAATGGAGAAGACCCTACATACACATGCACCCAATTAAAGAAGTAGAGCCGAATTCTGAAATCTACAATTAGGCAAATCATGTATCCTTTTTTCTTTGCCCTTCAGTGCAATTAAAAAATGGGGTATGTCCCAATTCACTAACAGTGCGATGCTTGTAACGATTTTAAAGTTTGATTTTTTTTGTAGTAATTAGTATAGCCCCAGCTAAGATTCCATACGAGACAGCAAAGCTCACCCCACCCCAATCACCGGTTTCATTGAGAATGCTTTCCAGAACTTGCTTAGGCTTAGCCTCGTTTGATGCCAGGCAGTGCAGTCAGTTGGTAAGGGGCAGCTCTCAGAGCATGTCTGGCCACCAGGAGTTAGTCCAGGCTGACGTGGTGAGTTCCAGGATGAGAACTTTGGTCTTATAAGAGATGCACTTGAGGCAGCTGTCTTTCATCCATTTAGTGACAGCCTTCATTGCATTGTGAAAGTTGGTTCTGGTGGTCAAGGATTCATTGGTAAGGGAGTTGATCAGCTGGACGTCGTTGGCATACGAGACGATGTGGAGTCTGTGGCTTCTGACGATGGCTGCAAGTGGGGCCATGTAGACGCTGAAGAGGGTGGTGCTCAGCGAGGAACCCTGGGGGACTCCACAGCTAATCTAGGCTCAAGGCAACAGGTCTTTTTCCAAGCATTCATTTGTTGACACGTGACACACCGGTGACATACAGCTTCCGCAACCACTCGAAGCTTCGGATTGAGCCAAGTCTGCCTGAACAATCTCACCATTGCATTCCTTCCTATGTGAGCTCCTCCATGTATTTGCCTCACCATTAGGTGCAACAAGCAGTCCAGTAATCCTGCCCTGCCATCAACTGATAACCAAATGTCAACTTTCCCCTTCTCACAGCCTGCTCTGACCCAACCCGCTTGTTCTTCCTCTCTGACTTCCATTTTCAAATGCATCACTTCATCTAATGTGTCAACCACTGCTAGCATCATATTGAGTTTGGTCTTCTCTGTACTGTTGCCAGTATATTCTCCATTAAAAACACTTGCATTAAAGGCACAATAGCATGCGACTTCCTCAGCATACCGATTTTCAGATACTACAAAATAATTTCCCTATAATGTCCCTGTAACCTTTGTTTTTCTCAGTGAATTTCTAAGGTTTTTTTAAATTCTATTTCCTAAGTATATCATTCCTGTAACCCATGTTTTTTTTCAGTGAATTTCGAAGGTTATCAAATTACATTTCTAAAGTATTAAGTCCCTCTAATGTTTAGTTTATTTTTGTTAATTTGTGGAGTTTATTTTTAGTACTAAGTGTATTACAATTTATTTTGATTTTTAATTTCGTTTTTTTGTACTGTAGACATTCTTTTTTAAGAAATATACTCTTTATATGTTTAAAAACATAAAAATCACATATTTACTTAATGTAAAGTATATGAAGATTTTTAAATGTAATTAAGCACATTTTATTATTTGTAATTATTTTTTGGGGTATCTTCGCGGGTCCGTAAACATAGATTGACTACTACTCTATGTCTTTTAATCCCGATCACATGATCAGAATGAATTAGCGGATTTGCAGAAAACTTTATATATTTGATCAATTCCTCTAAATATGTCCACACCTGCATCGTCATTAATGACATCAGTGTGAAAATATTTACAAGTATACATAAACCACCTTATATCTGTTTTTCAACAAAATTACCCATTTTACGATTTTTGCGAATCCGCGAATTATGGACCAGATTTGCAAATTTGCTTGAAAATACACCCAAACTTTGCTTTTTGATTGGATATATTAGGACCGTACCAATGCACATGGAAAACCACACCCAAAACCGGATGTATGTCGTTACAACGCACACTTTTACAACGCATGCACTTACAACGCATTTTTACAACGCAACATCCACTACAACGCATTCCATTACATCGCATGACACTACAACGCATTTTTAAAAACTACCTTTACAACGCATTCCATTACATCGCATACTACCTTTACAACGCATACCATTACAACGCATAATATTAAATTGCATTTAAGGTAAGTATTGGATAGTATAGGGGTAAAAATTACTATTCTTACTCCATGGGGGTGCAACAGTAGGGTAAGTGTTGGATAGTATAGGGGTAAAAGTTACTATTCTAACTCCAGGGGGTGCAACAGTAGGGTAAGTGTTGAATAGTATAGGGGTAAAAATTACTATTCTAACTCCAGGGGGTGCAACAGTAGGGTAAGTGTTGGATAGTATAGGGGTAAAAATTATTATTCTAACTCCATGGGGTGCAACAGTAGGGTAAGTGTTGGATAGTATAGGGGTAAAAATTACTATTCTAACTCCAGGGGGTGCAACAGTAGGGTAAGTGTTGGATAGTATAGGGGTAAAAATTACTATTCTAACTCCAGGGGGTGCAACAGTAGGGTAAGTGTTGGATAGTATAGGGGTAAAAATTATTATTCTAACTCCAGGGGGTGCAACAGTAGGGTAAGTGTTGGATAGTATAGGGGTAAAAATTACGCATTTTTAAAAACTACCTTTACAACGCATTCCATTACATCGCATACTACCTTTACAACGCATACCATTACAACGCATATTATTAAATTGCATTTAAGGTAAGTATTGGATAGTATAGGGGTAAAAATTACTATTCTTACTCCAGGGGGTGCAACAGTAGGGTAAGTGTTGGATAGTATAGGGGTAAAAGTTACTATTCTAACTCCAGGGGGTGCAACGGTAGGGTAAGTGTTGGATAGTATAGGGGTAAAAATTACTATTCTAACTCCAGGGGGTGCAACAGTAGGGTAAGTGTTGGATAGTATAGGGGTAAAAATTACTATTCTAACTCCATGGGGTGCAACAGTAGGGTAAGTGTTGGATAGTATAGGGGTAAAAATTACTATTCTAACTCCAGGGGGTGCAACAGTAGGGTAAGTGTTGGATAGTATAGGGGTAAAAATTACTATTCTAACTCCAGGGGGTGCAACAGTAGGGTAAGTGTTGGATAGTATAGGGGTAAAAATTACTATTCTAACTCCAGGGGGTGCAACAGTAGGGTAAGTGTTGGATAGTATAGGGGTAAAAATTATTATTCTAACTCCAGGGGGTGCAACAGTAGGGTAAGTGTTGGATAGTATAGGGGTAAAAATTACTATTCTAACTCCAGGGGGTGCAACAGTAGGGTAAGTGTTGGATAGTATAGGGGTAAAAATTACTATTCTAACTCCAGGGGGTGCAACAGTAGGGTAAGTGTTGGATAGTATAGGGGTAAAAATTACTATTCTAACTCCAGGGGGTGCAACAGTAGGGTAAGTGTTGGATAGTATAGGGGTAAAAATTACTATTCTAACTCCAGGGGGTGCAACAGTAGGGTAAGTGTTGGATAGTATAGGGGTAAAAATTACTATTCTAACTCCATGGGGTGCAACAGTAGGGTAAGTGTTGGATAGTATAGGGGTAAAAATTACTATTCTAACTCCAGGGGGTGCAACAGTAAAGTAAGTGTTGGATAGTATAGGGGTAAAAATTACTATTCTAACTCCAGGGGGTGCAACAGTAGGGTAAGTGTTGGATAGTATAGGGGTAAAAATTACTATTCTAACTCCAGGGGGTGCAACAGTAGGGTAAGTGTTGGATAGTATAGGGGTAAAAATTATTATTCTAACTCCAGGGGGTGCAACAGTAGGGTAAGTGTTGGATAGTATAGGGGTAAAAATTACTATTCTAACTCCAGGGGGTGCAACAGTAGGGTAAGTGTTGGATAGTATAGGGGTAAAAATTACTATTCTAACTCCAGGGGGTGCAACAGTAGGGTAAGTGTTGGATAGTATAGGGGTAAAAATTACTATTCTAACTCCAGGGGGTGCAACAGTAGGGTAAGTGTTGGATAGTATAGGGGTAAAAATTACTATTCTAACTCCAGGGGGTGCAACAGTAGGGTAAGTGTTGGATAGTGTAGGGGTTTTAATGTAATATTATGCGTTGTAATGGTATGCGTTGTAAAGGTAGTATGCGATGTAATGGAATGCGTTGTAAAGGTAGTTTTTAAAAATGCGTTGTAGTGTCATGCGATGTAATGGAATGCGTTGTAGTGGATGTTGCGTTGTAAAAAATGCGTTGTAAGTGTAGTGCGTTGTAAAAGTTGCGTTGTAAAGGTTGTTCCCCCCCAAAACCAGTTACTTCTCTAGTGAAGTCTCTAGAAGGAGGATTGAGAACTAGTGGTGCTCTGCTTTTACACAAAGGCTGAAGCTACATCGTCCGTCCAAGATGAGCATCCACATCCTGTTGAGGATGAGGAGGAAAACACGACACCTCGCAGAAAAGTAAGAGATGCCTGGTAGCACTTTACTATACCTTTGTGAAAAGAAGAAGGTAACAGCAAAATGTGTGCAGTG
The DNA here is from genome assembly GCF_964204655.1 of Triturus cristatus. Lineage (NCBI taxonomy): Eukaryota > Metazoa > Chordata > Amphibia > Caudata > Salamandridae > Triturus > Triturus cristatus. The sequence continues at coordinate 1,114,895,221 of NC_140585.1, forward strand.
CAGTATTTGCAGCAAGCTGTTATCCAGAGGCACTGCAAAGAAGTATTCACATGGGACAAGTTCCATGTGGAAGTACCAAAAAACAATGAATGAAATGGTCTACAACAGCGGTACTCAAAGTACGGCCCGTGGGCCAGTTGCGGCGCGCCAGGCCTTTCCATGCGGCCCTCGTGTAAAACAACAGACAGTTGGAATCAACTGCAATTCCGCCTGTTGTGATTCCTCGGCGGCCGCATTCACTGGGTAAAGGATGAAAGACGCATGCGCAAAATCAGTGTCTCGCAAACTCACCCGCAAAAGGTCATCCTACTGCAGCTTCTATTAAGAAACAAACTTGATATACATCTGTTGGTAGGTATATAATATACCTTATTTTGGGCAAGAGCACGAGAAGGAGAAACTTTCTAACTGCCGCATTAAAAAGCCCCCTTGATTTGTTTGCTTTGATGCGGTGGTTAAAGCATACATGCCAACATTTCAAAAGAGCAAAGTGGGCGATTAAAAAAAAAAAAATAAATAGGGAGAATGGAGCCTTGAATCGGGTTACTGTCATGTATGGGCTTTGGACATGTGCTGCTGCAGGATCGGACATTTGAAACGCAAATGCACGTTTTTTACTTACCTTTCAGAAGTATAGAGCGCAATGGCAGGCACAGAGAGGGTGATGCAAGTGTTGTGTATGGCCTGGCAGGTTGCTGGCAGTGCATCCCCCCCCCAAACCCCCGTGTGTGGCAGCCCGGGCTGAAACAGCTTCCCGAGCCGCCCCCGAGTACTTCACAGGTCTTTAAAAGACCATTCACTTGTTAATGGGGCTTTGTTGGTTTTTGCTTGCAGGAATCGGGAGACGAGAGACTAGCCTTGAAATCGGTAGTCTCCCTCCTGAATCGGGAGGGTTGGCATGTCTGGTTAAGTGATTGTAAATAGATATTCCTTCTTGTCACATACTGCTCCAAGCGAAATGTGAATAAACATGAGAAATGAAGCATAGTTTAATTGTCCACTGATGTTGCTGGACTGTGCTTGTTTTCCATTTTACAAAAATAAATGACAGTAAAATATTTTGAAAGTACGTTTGGCCCATATTCAGGGGGCTTGTATTTGTGGGCTGGCAACTGACAAAGATCACCAATGACGCCAGAAATCAGCACACAGAATCTAATCTTCAACCAGTTACCACTGAGAGGTCAGCATGGCCTGTAGAACTTGGCGTGTTTTAGAATGGTTGCACGTTTAATTTTCGTCACAAGGACAATGAGTTCTTAGACAGAGACCGAGACAGAGAGACAGAGAAGGAGATCGAGGGAGAGCGAGGGAGAGAGAGGCAGAGAGACGTAGAAGACGGAGGGAGATGGAGAGGGAGGGAGACAGGGAGCGAGACAGAGGGAGGGAGACAGAGGGAGGGAACTGAGGGAGAGAGAGGGAGGGAGACAGCGAGAGGGAGAGAGACAGAGAGAGGGAGACAGAGAGAGGGAGACAGAGAGAGAGGGAGACAGAGAGGGAGGGAGACAGAGAGGGAGGGAGACAGAGGGAGGGAGACAGAGGGACAAGGAGAGAGAGAGGGAGACAGGGAGAGAGAGAGGGAGACGGAGAGAGGGAGACGGAGAGAGGGAGAGGGAGACGGAGTAAGAGAGAGGGAGACCGAGAGAGAGGTAGACCAAGAGGGAGACCGAGAGGGAGGGAGACAGAGAGAGGGAGACAGAGAGGGAGGGAGACAGAGAGGGAGAGAGACAAAGGGACACAGAGGGAGACAGACAGAGGGAGACAGACAGAGGGAGACAGACAGAGAGTGGAAGACCGGGAGAGAGAGTCCCTGTTTGGCAGTATATCATATGCCCAAATGGGCTGCTCTATATGAGACAGCACGTTGCGTACGATATACTGCCAAACAAGGACTTGGGGAACTTTCATTCGCATACTCCTGACTGTGTGAGCCTCTGAGGAAGAGAGTCATCGAAACGCGTTGGGCTCAGTCAGGTGCGAATAATTACAGGCAAGCGCGACGAACCATACCTAATAAAAGCTTATAGGGAAAAGCAGCTTGTGTTCGAGTGCGGTTCTTCTGATGGACAATTCCCCAATGAACTGTATAGATATGTGTGTGTATGCCGGGTCTGGTGGCTCAGTGGTTAAATGCGTCCGCTGCAGGGGCCTGTGTTCAACCTCATGATCAGTTTTTTTTGTTGCTCTAGCCCCGCCCCCCTCCACCACGGGACCCCACCCCCACCGGTGCGGCCCTCGGCCACAAACCACACTGTAAATTTGGCCCCCGAGAGAAAGTTTGTGAGTACCCCTGGTCTACAACCAGATGATGCGGGAAAAAGAAGGTGCAGCAGGACAGTCAACCTGTGCAGCAGCCTTGGGAGAACCATCATTAGCTGCAGTCTTACAATACCAGCTGCCTGCAAAGAATTGAGTGACATGGTTACTTACATTGAGAAATGCCACATGCTTGTCACTGTAAAAATGTCTTCTGTGGGTCCATTCTTGGATACAGTGAAGAAGCATCACTGTTAGTTTTTCTTTTCTTTTTGGTTGCTTCCAGTGACCACATCTTGTTTTTTGAAGACTGAAGTCAGTTGCTTCTTTGCATTTCCTCATCGCTACTCTTTTTACTATCCTTTTCACTTTTGGTTTAAAAAATTTAAAAAGGGGGGAAAAAAAACCTTCTAGGAAAAAAACAATTCTTGTTAGAACCACAGTCTGGTCAAGCAAAGAACTAACTCAGTTTTCTTAACGTGTCAATGACTGTATCGGTGTGAGAGTGGGTGTGTCAGTATGTGCATCATTGTACGCCTAGACATGTTATTGGATGCATTAGTGTATGCCTGGATGTGTCAGTGTCTGCAATGGTATGTCCCTGGGTGTGTCAGCGTAAGCATCAGTGTATGCCAGGGTGTGTTATTGCATGCATTAGTAAATGGCTTTGTTTGTGGGTTTCTGCTCTGCTGTACAACTGGGTGTGTCAGTGTCTGTGTCTGTGTGTCAATGTGTGCATCAGTGTGTGCCTGGCTGTGGTATTGGATGTATTAATGTTTGACTGGGTGTATCCGTGTCTGTATTGCTGCATGCCTGTGTGTGTCGGTGTCTGTACTTGTGTGTGCCTGGGTGTTTCAGTGCATGCTTAAGTGTGTGTCTGGGTGTGTTAGTGTATGCGTTAGTGTGTGCCTGGCTCTGTCAGTGTATGTATTAGTGTGTGCCTGGGTGTATTATTTGATGCATTAATGTTTGTCTGGGTGTGTCAGAGTCTGCTTTGGTGTATGCCAGACTATGTCAGTGTCTGCATTAGTGTACGCCTGGGAATGTATGAAGCAGTGTGTGCCTGGGTGTATTAGTGGATGCATTAGTGTTTGCCTGGCTTTGTTAGTGTCTGTATTAGCGTGTGTCTGGGTATGTAACTGGCTGTATCCGTGTTGGAAAGTGGATTATTGGTAGGGGCAAATGTAGGTCTGCCACTGGCAATATGGCCACTAACACAGTACAGGTCTCAGAAAAGGTCTTAGAAAATGATTCCCATGATCAACCCATGGTAACGTGGCTGTGAGCAGGCAGGCTTAACTTCAAAGACAGGTATGTAAAGCATTTAAAAACACCAATTAAGTAAATAATTAAGACACAACACAAAATAGAAATCCAACACCAATTTATAAAAATAGGTAATATTTTTATCTTTTCAATGACACCAAAACGAAAAGAATCCACTGTAGGGAACCAGAGATATGAATGTTTAAAGATTAGTCCCTTTCTAGTGCTTAGAAACCAACAGTGCCCCTTTTAGTCATTTTGTTTTCTCTGACAGGGACACACCATTAGATATTGTTCTGGAGAATTTCACACCACTCTGGTGTAGCCTTCTCCAGCAGGCTGGGTCCAGTTAGAACTCCTTCCTGAAGTTCTTCTTGCGGGTCCCAAAGTATCCAACACACAATCCAAGGTTCTGGAATCTCCAAGAGGGTCCTTGAAGTGTGAGACTTCAATTCCGCAATCCACTTGAACAAAACCCTTACAAATCCACTGGTACTTCAGGCTGGGAATTCTTTGTGGGGATGTCCAGGTGAGCTCTGTTAACCTGTTGGTTGCAGGAAGTCCATTCTTTAGTTACCTTACAGCAAGGTGGTCCAGAGGGCTGTAGTTTCAGATGGTACAGTCTTCAGAGGGCAGGCCTTAGAAATTGCACCTCAAATTTCTCAGCATGGCAACGTCTTGCTTTTTTAAGTTTTAATCAGCAGATCTGAGAGACCAGCCCCTCTCAGATACTTATTCCAAGTTATCTGGGTCAAGCAGGAGGTCACAGTTGACCAATGGGAGCAGGGCAACTCCCCAAGAACATGACCACATACTTTAGAGTGTGGCATTATTTTGTCCCAGAATGCACCAAATCCTCCAAATTCATAATGACTGATCTTTCAGCAGGGAGGTAAGAGCTGGCTAAGCACACCTCTAGGATGGCTACTTTTCATAAACTCTCCCCCTTGTATCTGTGCGTTCCTTCCATAAGCCTAGCTCTGGCTGAGGTGAAAAGTTTAGAGTTGTAAATGACACTAGTTTCTTCTCTTCTCTTTGAAGACCATGGTTTACAACCGCTCCCCCTGCCCTGGCATTCCTGTGGAACAGCACACTGCCCTCCCAGAAGAGCTGGTTAACCCCAGGGACTCTTTTAATCGTAAATGTCAAGATTGATATCACCTGACTGGACACACATTCTTCATGTTAATGCGGTCAAATACTGATATGTAACAACTGTACTAACAAATGCCAATAAAAAAAGTTTTCAAAAAAACAAAACCCAGGGGCTCTTTATCACCTCTTCCAAGCAGCCTGGCTAATCCACTTAACTCCGACCAATCAGGGCAGACCACTGGAAGGCTGAATCTGGACTTACAAACAAGAAAGTCTTATAACTTCTTGTATGTACACTTTAGGAGAAATTCAACCATGCCATATTCTTGAGTTTATTAATACCATACTGGGAAGTCTTTGAATGGTACTTTTAGCCATCTCCTATCAAGATTTATTAGTTAATAACCTGCCATGTTAACCTATGTGGCAGGGGATTTGCAATGGGAAAAATGACTTGGGCCATTTTTCCAGCACTAGGACTTACAAAAACATATTTTATAAGTACTTCACTTATATCTACGGGACCCCACCCCATGGGACAACTAGGGGAGACTTTAGGTGTTCTGAATCTGTAGACATATTGCAGATCCTCCCTCTACAGGGCTCCTAGCATCAAGGTCGAATTTGGGCAGCACTTTATCACAATGTGGGAGTGAAATGTGAAATTTCACTTAACACACGGCATATAAAACTCATTTTATAAGGGTCTACCTTATAAATACCTGACCCCCCACCCCTGGGACACCGACGGGAGACCCTGGGGGTTCCTAATATGCCAAAACATTATAGATTATCCATTTTTAAGTGCCCCAAACCCCAAAGTCAAGTTTGAGCACAATGTACTTTTTAACAGCAGTCCTGCTACACAGGGCTACTTTTAAATTGACCTCAAGCTTCAGCAGTACACACATGCAAGTGCAGAAAAAGCTGCTGGCCTCTAAACTGCCATACCCTATTGTGGGCTAGGGACTTCTAGGTAGTTGTAATCCCCCTGCCCTAATATTTAATAGGGTCTGATAGGGAAGTCATGCCAACCACAGGGGTACTCCAACCCTTAGTGTACCCTAGTGTATGTAGGTGTCTTCACTGTATTCTAATTGTGTCTTTTTCAGCATAGCACTAGCCCTGGGCCAGGTTAGGCAGAGCCCAGGGTCGGTCAGAGTCAGTTACCACCAGTACCATTCAACAAAACGTTGGGGGGTGCCCAGGGCACAGGATGACTTTGCAACAATCAGTATGTATATGGGTGTTTGAGATGCTGTATCAGTGTTTGGCTGAATGTCTAAGTGACTGAATAAGTATGTGACTGGCAGTGCCATTGTCTCTATAAGCATGTGTCTGGGTGGTGTGTCAGTTTCAGTATCTGAGTGTTGCTGGGTGTATCAGTAGTTGTATTAGTGCATAGCTGGTTATGTCAGTGGCTGTATCAGTGTGTATCTGGGTGTGTTATTGGTTGTATCTGCTCTGGTGCATACCATACTGTGCCAGTAGCCCTCATCCTCCTCGACCTCTCAGCGGCGTTCGACACAGTCTCTCACCGCACCCTAATATGCAGACTCCACGACGCAGGAATACAGGACAAGGCCCTCAACTGGAATGCTCCTTTCCCTCTGGCAAAACGCAGCAGGTCAGACTCCCCCCTTTCCTCTCGGAACCTACACCGACCACCTGCGGAGTCCCCCAGGGCTTCTCTTTCAGCCCGACGCTCTTCAACATCTACATGGCTCTGCTCGCCCCCATCGACAGAGCCTACGGACTCAACATTGTGTCGTACGCAGATGACACCCAATTCATACTTTCCCTATCCAACAAACCCAACACCGCCAGACACAACTTTCAAGAAGGCATGGAAGCTTTCGCTAAATGGATGAAAAACAGCTGCCTACAACTAAACACCAACAAAACAGAAGTACTCATCATGGGCCCAAACCCTGATGCCTAGAGCAACACCTGGTGGCCCCCCCGCCCTCAGACACCCGTCAACCCCCATGGACCACGCACGCAACCTGGGAATCATCCTAGACTCCGAGCTCAAAATGGACCGCCAGATCAACTCATCTTCCTGCTTCCACACCCTCTGCCTCCTTCATAAGACCTTCAAATGGATCCCCCTCGAACATAGAAAGACCGTCACTCACGCCCTGGTCACCAGCAGACTCGACTAACAAACCCACTCTACACCGGAATAAATAAAAACCTCACCCACAAGCTATAGAACATCAAGAATGCCGCCGCAAGAATTGCAAGAATCACCTTCAAGATACTCACCCGCGCACATAAGACCCTTCATGGCACCGGACCAGCATACCTAAACAGCCGACTCAAATTACACGCACCCCAAAGTACTCTACGATCAGCCCAGCTCCTATGCCGAGGTCCCCCGCACCAGAAAGACCAGTTCGGGAGGCCACTCCTTCTCCTTCCTCGCGGCCAAAGCCTGGAACACCCTTCCGCTCCACCTCAGACAGACATCGCTTCCCATCTTCGCAAGAAACCTCAAATCCTGGCTCTTCGACAGACCCCCTCCTTGATGGAATGGATCCTGCAACCCCCCAGCGCCTTAAGACCCTCACGGGTGGGTAGTCGCGCTTAACAAACTCCTGATTGATTGATTGAGTGTCTGCATTAGTGTATGCCTGGGTGTGTATGAATCAGGGTGTGCCTGTGTCTGTTATTGGATGCATTAGTGTTTGCCTGGCTGTGTTAGTGTCTGTATTAGTGTGTGGCTTGGTGTGTAACTGGCTGTATCTGTACGTATATTGGTGTTTGAGATGCTGTATTAGCGTTTGGCTGAATGTCTAAGTGGCTGGATAAATATGTGACTGGGAGTGTAGTTGTCTCTATGAGCATGTGCCTAGGTGTGTCAGTTTCTGTATCGGATTGTTGCTGGATGTATCAGTAGTTGCATCACTGCATATCTAGGTATGTCAGTGGCTGCATCAGTGTTTACCTAGGCATGTCATTGGTTGTATCAGTGTGAGTCTGGGTCTGTCAGTGGCTGTATCGGTGTGTGCCTGGATATTTCAGTGGTTGCATTGGTCTGAGCATCTCTGAGTAGTTTTATCAATGTACGACTGGGTATGCGAGTAGCTGCATTGACGTATGTGTTTGAGTGTGTGAGTGGGTGTATCAGTGTATACCTGGGTGTATGAGTTGCTGTATCAGTGTGTGGTTTGGGGTGAGTTACTATATGAGTGTGTGAGTCGGTGTGTGAATGGCTTTATGAGTCTATCTAAGTAGCAGTTTCCATGTGTAAATGGATGTTCGACTGACTGTATGAGTGTATGTGTGGAGGTATCAGTATCTGTGCAAATCCCTCTATTGCTGTGCCAGTTGTGTATGAGTCCCTTTGTGAGTGTGTTTGTGACTGACACCTAAAATTGCTAATATAAATTTATATAACTTTACAAATATATTTCCATAATACATTGCAAAACAATTTAAACTAAACAATTAACAAATAATCATGACATAACTTATTTAACTAGTTACAAATACACTTTTGTGCACAAGTACTTCAGGAAACACAAAACAAAGTGATGTTTTGAAGCATCTTACAATACTGTCTAAGGAAAAAAAGTTACAGATAAATATCTGTACTGCAATACCTGTAGCAAGCAGTTATCCAAGGGCACCACAAAGAAATATTTACATGGGGCAACTTCCATGTGGAATCACTTAAAAACAATTCCAGAAAGGGGCCACAGCTAAATCGTGCAAAACAAAGTAGGTACAGCAAGACAGTCCATCTGTATAGTACCGTTGGGAGAACAACCACCAGCTGCAGTCATTATACTAGACCCTGCCTTCAGAAATATAAATGAGATGCTTACTCAATGTGCAAAATGTCACATGCTTCTCACCGTACAAATATTTTCTGTGGGTGCAATCTCCCTTTTTTACTATTCTCAGGTTCTATACTCATGCACCAAAAGTGATGTACTGTTGAAAGAATCATCAATGAACAGTGTGAGAAAAACAATCATAAAGATTGTACAAAAACAAACCTTGGTTTGCAACTCTGAGCTTTGCAGAATATATATGGGATAGCTAAAACAATGTTTTCACACAAACTGTAACATTAAAGACAACAAATTCAAAACACAGGGAGAACTTTGCTCTTTGGATCCAGCAAATGTCTGCAGGTACTGTAAGCACAAATTTGATTCTATGGTGCCCTTCTTCTGCAACAAAGAATCCACTTCTTGGAGAAATTACTGATTTCTTTTTCTCAAAAAAGAGTACCAAGCAAGAGGTGCTCCTCATATTCATATTCTGTTGTGTGCAAAACAAATGCACCAACATTTGGAATAGACACATATGAGGCTGTACTTTCTTTCATAGAACAGTATATTACATGTATCATTCCCAAAGACATTGAGGAAAAAAGCAGAAATATGTAATTGTTTTCTTAGCTCCCTGTTTAACCTTCATGTTAACCTTCATGTTGTTCGCAGTATGAAGCCAGTTCCTTCTAAAACTGTTAGAAAAAGCTTCTTAAAAAACCAAAAGTACTTTTTACAAACATTTCAAAAGTTCCCCACAAAATCCTCCCAGGACTGGTGACACACATTCTGACAGCCCCTGTATGTCAACCTGCACTCCTCTGGGAGGAATTAATTGTTACTGACAATAGCACCCTTGAAAATTGGATACCTAAACCTCTTTCCCTTCTCTAGGGCATCCTTTCCATCACCAGTAATATTACTCTAAAGGCCAGCTTCCCAATCCTCCTTAAAGATCCTCTGTACCTCTAGAGCTACTTCAGATGCCTGAAACTACCTGTCTATATCACCCTCCTCCTTACAGTCAGGCACAAAGTCTCTGGGTATATAGACTCTTTGTTCTGCACTGGACACAGTAGTTTTGCTCCCACTACTTGTTCTACTTGGCCTTCAGGTCCACCTTCCCGGCAGTCACTTCACGAGCCAACAAGACTCCTTCTACTCCAAGGCTCTCTCAGCCTCAGCTTTTCTCTCCTCTGCAGCCTCAGGTCCTTCTCAGCTCATCTGTACTTGAGCTCCTCAGGGTACTGGGTTTGGGAGGATCCACTACTTCCTGCATCAAATCCAGTAGGGAACTCTCTCTCTCTCTCAGGGGTATCCCCTCTCTCCTTTGGGACCTTTGCCCCGTCATTTCTGCACTCCTTTCCCTCCTCTTCAGAGCCAGTAACCCTAGGGGCCCTGAGTCTCAGGTCAACTACAATCAGGGTTCTCCCTTCTCAAGAGTGCTGAAGTAGTCCTATGAAAACTCTTCCTGTGGTGCAGATTGTATTCTGTGGATGAACTCCCAGACTGTAAGGGCAAACTAGTGCCAAACTTCGACAAACAGGTGGTTAAATGTGTGTATGAATGCTCTTATGAGCGTTTGAGTGAGGGTTGCAGTCACTGTCTTGCTATATGTGTGATGGATACATAAGTGCTTTTGTGGGAGTGTGACTGGGTCTATAAGTGCCTGCCTGACTGTAGGAGCATATGCAAATTACATACTATTAAATAACATACTTTAAGCAAACACCGACATCTAATTTCAAACACATTCATTTATCCTGCCATAATAAAAGAAAATTCATTCAGTATACCAATTCCTCTTTCTCCTATCCTGCTCGCTGTATTTTTAGTTAACGTTCCCATCTAAGCACCCTTCCAATTGCCCTTCTAGTATACATTTTCTTTCAGCTTACATATACTCATTTTGTTTTCTGAATATACCTTTATATCTGCAACCTAATTAACATACCTGTAAAAGCTCTTCTCTCACTTTTATTTCTATGTCTGGTAACCTCTGTTTTCATTTGAAATATACAGTCAGAACTTCTTCAAACCACCTCCTCTCAGGTAAAATGGCTACCGCTCACCATGTGCTCTTACTTATGCTGCTCTATTTAACAAATCACAGAATTCCTTTAATCTTTTTTTTGTTATACTTACTTCTAAATGGTCAGTATTTCTTTAACCTTTTCCATGTTTCCTGCGAAAAAGCCCAATTTGGTAGTTTTTTCCCCACAAATCCTTGAATCTTCTGCGACGCTCAGGGCGGACCCTGTGTAATTTCGCAGTGGATTTGCATATCTATGTGGGAGTCTCTTACACCGTTTAACATTATGCTACTATAAGTTTGCCTCTACATTTAACTTCAAAAGATAGTAGTGATTTAGACAATATCTCCTCCATAACAAGGATTGTCTCTAAACCACTCTATGTTTACGTTTGAAAGTACAGTCACTTCAGAACCCGTACCCCCACACTGCTTTGGTTCAGTTTCCATAGGAACTGTGGGCATCACAGTGGTTGTGAGAGAGTTTGTATGGGTGTCACAATGGGTGTGAGAGCATCTTTCTGGATGTGAGTGTCTGCCTGTATGTGTGAGTGAGTGGATGTGAGAGTGTCTGTATCAGTGTCTATGTGTGTGAGTGGGTATGAGAGTGTCTCTTTGGGCATCACAGTAGGTGTAAGAGTGGCTGTCTGGGTGTGTGAGTGAGTGTCTGTAAGGGCATCGGAGTGGGTGTGAGAGTGATTGTGTGAGTGAGTGTGACTGTATGGGTGTGAGAGTGTCTTTCTGTGTGTGTCACTGGGTGTGAGAGTGTTTGTATGGGCATCAGAGTGGGTCTGAGAGGGTCTGTCTGGGTGTGATAGTGTCAGTATGGGTAACAGAGTGGATGTGGGAGTGTTTGGGTATCACAGTGGGCGTAAGAGTGCCTATATGGGTGTCAGAGTGGGGGTGTGGGAAAATATATATATTTATTTAATTCACTGCAAGATTTGCTAATCCATCATGGATTTACACGGACTCAGCCACGCACCTGGCAAAAAAGTTTTTTCTGGCATTTTGCTGACCATTGCACATGGTTTCCCCACCTGTATAACACACATATGGGGTCAGGAAAGATATTACCTGACCACTTCCTTTAGTTTATGTTGGAACTGGCAGTGTCTGGTTGGCTGAAGGGATGCCCCTAGCCAGGCAGAACCTACCACTCCTGTCAAGGACAGGTGATTACACTCACTGCACAACCCGTGCTCACCCATGGGTATCTCAACACTGAGCAGTTAAGCTTATATCAGAGGCAATGTGTGAAGCAACGGCACAGCAGTCACACGCAATAAATACACCGAGCGTCAGAAAAGAGACTTCACATAGGATGCATGTAAGAAACATTTATATTCAACACATATATTAAATCATTATGACATGAACATCATATAATGTTTGGGCATAAAACACATTCAGAAATATTCCTAACAGTACTAGGCCTACTCGTATTGTTATGATATCAATAGTATGCACATTGAAGACAATTCCTAATCGCACCCCTCCAATTGAAAGAGAGCACCCTCATATAATGCACAATATCAAAATTATGCACATACCCGAAAATAGAATACTTTTTAGTAGCACCGTGGGCCGGAGCCACGTGGGAAACCCCAATGTCAAATGTATTGTGCTTTTAGCATACAATCAAAGTATGAAGTGGACCGCCAGCTGATGTCATGAATCACAGGCGGTCAGCACACGATCACACCCACTCAGACACACACACTCACACCCACCGCACCTCTATGTAGTGCAACAGATATCTGCCAGTCCATACTGAACGCTCTTACACACATACACACTCAGCACCCTAATGCGGTGCCACTGGTACACAGCAGGTCGATGGTTTACACCCTACAGACTCTGTGCCCTTAGCCTCCCTCCACCCTTTAGTTCACCCTGATTGTTCTATAACCCCGGATGGAAGGTAACCAACCCCGCCTCCCAGAGGACACTGGGTCGCATGCGGTCGAAGACACACTTAGTCTGGGTCCTCGGGAAGCAGGTGGGAATATGTAGCAGTTTTAATTAGGAGTTGGTGTAAGTAGATGGAGTTTAACAGCCACTCTGGAAGTTCACACACAGGTCTCAAAACATAAAGGGGTCATACAGTCTCTTGACCCAGTTCCGAAATGTCTCAGAAACATTCCTTCACCCCAGTCAATCTATCGCGCTCCTACCAGGCGCCAAGATGTCTTCAGGAGGGGCCAGGTGTGGAAAGGGAAGTTGGTCTGCCACAATGAAGGTCAAAAAGGGAGCAACCGATTAATGGAGAGTAACACAGGGGAGCCTCTCGATGGGATGAGGTGCCCCGTTGGGTACACAATGATCCGGGTCGTGCCCAGGCAATCCGGGCTCAGCACCTGATGTGCGTTTGTATGAGTTGCACCATGCACTTCAGTTTTCAAACATGAGTTGCAAATTCCGCACGTCCCTGGAAATGATCGAACCAAGTGGATTGCTTGCCATTTTTGCCCGCTGCAGCACTATACGAAATTACGTCGTCGTGAGAGTAATTCCTGATACCGGCGATACTGAAAGCGCGGTTGATACACCATCGGCTACATCCTTTAGCCTCTCCCTTATTATACTCACCTGCTTGTGCTTACAAATATTCGTTGGGCAATTGAGAGACAAACACCGATTGTGGAGTTGTTTCCTCTTAACCCTCACTCACTCTGTGAGTTATTTTGGTTCACTATTAGCACGGTGACACTCTTTTTGTTGTGTTAGTCAGCATTTCCACCATTCAGGTGTCCCTATATTAAATTGTCCTGAAGAGACCCTCTATTGCAAATAGGGTCGAAACGTCGTTGACGAGATTTATGAGGCGAACCACTATTCAACACTTATGACAAATAAGTGTTGTTGAACTGTATTCCATTAATTTCTTATTTGGTCGCCCATACAATGAATAATTGAAACCGTTTTATGTTACACTTTGTTGTTATAATTTTGTTGTGTAGGTTTGTTCACTGTCTTTCACTAGGACACTTTTCAGAATTGTTTAGAGAAACTGTCATTTTGTTTGGAATGTATATTGTGAAATTGTTTTTACCTAAGACTTTTTCATTGTAAATATAAAGAACAATGTTTTTTTATCTAATGTGTGTGGGCAGCTTTCCTTTCTGACGTCATGTTAACCCTTTGTTGTTATTGCCATTGGGCTTTGTGTATTACATATTTGGTTATTAAGCCATACGAGCCATTGTTTCTGTCTAATAATTTATACCCAGGCTCTGTATGAGTAGGGTCCCCTTCTTTTTTGTTGTAACCTCCCTGGAAATGAGGCACAACGACCAGTGCATGTTAAGATGGGTTGCTATAACTTGACCACTTCCAGGAGTTGCACCAGGCAATTTCGGTCACAAACAGCGAAGATATGCAATTCCGTACCTCCCTGGAAATCAGGCACAACTTTAGGCCAGTCACTATTCGAACAGTTATCATTCATGTGCACAACAGAGTCCTCTGACAATTTGCACCACAAAGTACGAGTTCTCCGGTCCCATGTCCCCATAAGCGCATCTCACCCTTTGCTGAAGGCACCCATAGTTATACTGTTATGTTTCTTTGAAGTTCGGGTGGTTTAGGGGGTTTCCCTTTGAACTACATATGTCTTCCCTAAATTGTAGGCCTGTCTGCCATGGGTCCATGGAATGCAGATCTTAATCTTTAGTGGGGTCATGATCCGGACCCTATAGACTAAGTGTCTAAACCTCTATCTTTAACCTATCCAATTCGGCCCTCAAATGTCAGATGTCTGAAGTTCCCATGGCATTCTGTTGCTTGGGGAATGTAATGTTTGTGCTCCCCCTGACCCCTGGCATCCACTGAAGCCAGGCACCATGGTCCCCAAGACTCCTGGAGTATAGAAATGTCCATATTCTATAAGTGGCATTTCTAAGCAAGTTATGCCAAAACCCTCTTTACCAATGCAAAGGGTTTGGCACTGCGAATCCATTGATATGAAGCATCATGAGGCTGCTCCACTGCAATCCACTATTGCAATCTGAAGTACTGTCAACCCCTTCCCCCTGTTACCCAATGGGAAGAGCAGGCCTCATAGGTAGGGAAAACACACATAGGTATTCCTCACCTTGGTGCACGTGCACTGGTGCGTACACAGTCCTGCAATGGCAGATGGGGACACATAGTTCCCAGCACCCGGGGTGCAAAGGCGCCCCCCGAGTTTGCACAGCAGACTGAACATGTGCGCTTACAGCAGCCTACACTTGCAAGCTACTCCTGAGTTTACTGACGATACATGCCAGTGCGCACCCACTGATCTGCAAATGACTGATCTGCCCGTGTTTAGGAACATTGAATCAGTGCCACTTTTTTACAACACGGATAGGAGGGGCGCATGCACTTTCAAATGGCAAAGACAGGCCGGGAACATGGCTTACCCAGGCCCTAACTCCTTTGGTGCAAGTGCACGCACACCACCCTGCCCGGACCAGCCTGACCTGGGTGGACCCCCTTATGGGAGTGATTGTGCACTCCTGGGCAGCACAGTGGACCGGCACCTTGCCACTAGCACCATGATTGCAAGCACGTGGGCACAGGCCTGCATCGACAGGCCTGACCCGGAGGTTATAACACTGGGGATGCAGGTATATATGCTCACCAGCCTGAAATGGCAGGCCGACCACCTATTCAAAATACCAAAGGTGCCAGGGTGCATCGTCCAGCCTGCAATGGCCGGCAGGACACATATTCGAAACAACATCAGGGCTGCGCACCCACCCCGGTCTGTGTTTGCAGACCAGCCCATGTTCCAGAGCATCGCGTCAGAGCCTCTTCCTAATCTGTGCAGGCAGGCGCACACACTTCCACACTGCGTTGACAGTGAGAACTTACTCAGGGCCCGAGGCCTTACAAGAAAATTGGCAACACCCCAGGAGCATCCCATGGGAAGAGCTGAACTCCAAGGCAGGGGAAGCCCCATTTGAGGGGTCCCTCCCTACCTTGGCAGGGAACAACCATATGTACCTGCCCAGACTTCAGCCTGCCAACTCCCCTAGTGCCCGTCATGGTATGGGACGACCCACTCAGGGTTGGCTGAGGCGTAAGTGGTGCCAACCTAGGCAGGGACGCAATGGCACCTCACAGGCTTGGAATGGCAGAATCGATACAGAGCTAACAGGCTATCCAGAGGGTGGCACAATCAGTGCTACATCCTACTACTAGCCAGTGCCATCCCCGCCCTGGGTATGTGGTGAAGCATGCAAAGGTATGGCACCTAAACTCCTCGTACGGACCGCCAGGCCAATGCAGGCGAGGCGGACGCATGCACCTTCCTGCTGCAGTACAGTGGGAGGGTGCCAGAATTCCTAAGGTGAGGCAGAAAGAGTCAGCAAAGACTAGGAGGAAAAAGCTGAATGTTTTGGTGTAATTTCCCCTAAGAAGGCTATGTCCATCAGTTAACATGCTAATTTTCAGCCCCAGGGACCATTTCCTGCCCTGGGTATGTGGTGAAGCATGCAAAGGTATGGCACCTAAACTCCTCGTACGGACCGCCAGCCCAATGCAGGCGAGGCGGACGCGTGCACCTTCCTGCTGCAGTACAGTGGGAGGGCGCCAGAATTCCTAAGGTGAGGCAGAAAGAGTCAGCAAAGACTAGGAGGAAAAAGCTGAATGTTTTGGTGTAATTTCCCCTAAGAAGGCTATGTCCATCAGTTAACATGCTAATTTTCAGCCCCAGGGACCATTTCCTGATATATAAAATGGCAGCTACAACTTTTCTGTCAAATTTCGGCCAGCCAATGAGGACCTTGCTTTGAAGCGTGGAACCGTAGATTCACCGCGGGTGGATATGTGGGGTGTCCGCATTCCTAAATAAACAAATTCGGTTCTCAGTTAATTTCTGGAAAACTACTGAACAGATTTACACAAAATCACAGAAAGCACTCTTTATAGACCAATAACTATTGGTCCAGAAAGAGCCCTTTTTGTAATTTGGTGTAGATTAATTTTGGAGTTATAAAATAAAAAAGAGACATACATATATTTAGGGACGCAAATCCTCTGCGGATCCGACAGACCTCTTGGTGAGATTTAATCGGCTGCTAACACTTCCACCATGAATTGCTAGCTGCCGTCTTGGAGATTGGACTCTGCCGAGTCCCAAGAAGAAAAACAACAAAAAAAGTATAAGGGGGTTCTGTAGGAAAACCCTAACCCCCTAGGCCTGGGGGTAGGGTCCTACAGGAACCCTGCCGGGGCCCAAAAACATTTTTTTACGTTTTCCTGTGAATTTGTGGAGGATCCGCTGGAACCTTTTTTTACAAAAAGCAAGCTTGGTTACCCGCACTTGCCTTTTTTGTCCCCCGGGTGGGCCAGGTCACGAGGCGATATTGTTTGCTTGTTCGGGGCCCTCCTCCCAAGGCTGATTACGGCCCCAGGGACCCCATCACCTGGTGCTCAGACGGATACAGGGAGGGGGCATGCGGCCTGTTTCCCGGGCCGATTATGGCCCCAGGGACCCCATCCCCAGGGACCCTATCCCCAGGGCCAGGTTAAATTTGAAAATGGGGCGGGGAGTTGCACAGACCTCCTCCTGGAAATATTCTGGCCCTGGGGACACCAACCTTGGCCAAACTTGGAAATTGGAGGGGATTGCGCGGCCCCCCTCCCCTGGCTGTTTTTGGCCCTGAAGACCCCAACCCCCGGGGCCTGGCCGTGCACAAAAAAAAGTCCATGGACCCCCTCCCGGAGCCAATAATGACCCTGGGGACCCCATCCCCCAAGGCTGGCTACAGCTACTTCCAGGGGTGCCCACTCCCAGGACTTAGGGGTTTTTCTGCCCACACTAGTGCGGGCAGGGAAACTTGTGTGTGCTCTCACTTGGCGGGAGCAATTTTGAAGCTCCCACCAAGAGAGAGCAAACACTAACTGGCACATGCATCAAAAATGCCTTTTGCGATTCTTTATTAGCGAAAAATAAGGATTCGCTAATAAGGAATCGCAAAAGCCCATGCATGTAGAAATAGTTTAAAAAATAGCGATTTCTAAACATTCCTTAATTGCGACTCGCAAATTGTGAGTCGCAATTAAGGAATACCTCCCCATTCATTCCTATGGGCCTAGAGGCCCATAGGAATGAATGGGAAGATATTCTCAATTTGCGATTCTCAATTAGAGAATCGCAAATTGAGAATGCAATTTCAAGGGTGCCAGGGTGTCAAAAGGACACCCTGTTGCACCCCTGAAATCTGCATATGAGTTCATCTTGCACACACACATGCCCCAAGGGGAAGTGTGTGTGTGTAAAATGGAACTTTGAAAAATGCACTTTAGTGCATTTTTCAAGGTTTTTGCAAATTACCATGAAGCTCAACTTCATGGTAATTTGCGCCCCGTATTAGCGAAATCGCTAATTTCTTTACCTTAATGCATTGCATTTAAGGAATCTCAATCTGCGATTCCTTAAATGCAATCACAATTTGAGAACTCGCAAATATTTGCGAATTCTCAAATTGCGAGTGCCATGACCCTTCATGCATCGCAAAAGGTCTTTTTGCGGGCGCAAACGGCTGATTTTTGCGAATCGCACCGTTTGCGCTCGCAAAAACCTTTGATGCATGTGCCCCTAAGTCTGCTCCCAGTGGGGAAGACCATTAAAAATGCACCCGCCCATTGAGAGTGGAATTTTCATCTGTTTCCCTGCCCGCTGTGAAGCCACCAGGGAAACAGATGAAAATATTGCTCCTGCCTGCAGGGGGCAGCATTTTTAGATGCTCTCTGCGGGCGGGAGCAGTGCAGGCTCCTGCTAGAGGCAGGGATCCTGCTGGGACAGCAAGGGCATTGGGGCCCGCCCCGCAGCCCTCAACAATGGTAAAGTGAGTGCCCTGGGTGAGCTCCAGCAAAAAGAACTGTTGATGGACAGAATGCAGAACAATGTCATACATTCACCCCGGTACAGAGATCTGGGCCTAAATCCATCGTTTTTTTGCTCACCATGCCATTCCAGTTTGGACTCAGCCATATGCAAATCAGTCTTGACCCTGTGCCCCATGGGAACAGTCCAGCCCGAACTGCAGGCCAGGTCCTCCCTGGACTGGAAACAAGCAACCTAGGACCGGTTTCGGGGTTTCACCCCTCTTCAGCCAGGATAGCTTGATTCCAGTGGCATGGAGAGCACGGGACTCACGTCTGAGCATACCCGTCCCACTCGGGGTGACAAATGCAAAAAGAACTGTTGATAGACAGAATGCAGAACAATGTCATACATTCACCCCAGTACAGAGATCTGGGCCTAAATCCATCGTTTTTTTGCTCACCATGCCATTACAGTTTGGACTCAGCAATATGCAAGTCAGTCTTGACCCTGTGCCCCATGGGAACAGTCCAGCCCGAACTGCCAGGCCAGGTCTTCCCTGGACTGGAAACAAGCATCCTAGGACCGGTTTCGGGGTTTCACCCCTCTTCAGCCAGCATAGCTTGGTTCCAGTGGCATGGAGAGCACGGGACTCACGTCTGAGCATACCCGTCCCACTCGGGGTGACAAATGCAAAAAGAACTGTTGATGGACAGAATGCAGAACAATGTCATACATTCACCCCAGTACAGAGATCTGGGCCTAAATCCATTGTTTTTTTGCTCACCATGCCATTCCACTTTGGACTCAGCCATATGCAAATCAGTCTTGACCCTGTGCCCCATGGGAACAGTCCAGCCCGAACTGCCAAGCCAGGTCCTCCCTGGACTGGAAACAACCATCCTAGGACCAGTTTCGGGGTTTCACCCCTCTTCAGCCAGGATAACTTGATTCCAGTGGCATTGAGAGCACGGGACTCACGTCTGAGCATACCCATCCCACTCGGGGTGACAAATGCAAAAAGAACTGTTGATGGACAGAATGCAGAACAATGTCATACATTCACCCCAGTACAGAGATCTGGGCCTAAATCCATCGTTTTTTTGCTCACCATGCCATTCCAGTTTGGACTCAGCCATATGCAAATCAGTCTTGACACTGTGCCCCATGGAAACAGTCCAGCCCGAACTGCCAGGCCACAGGTCCTCCCTGGACTGGAAACAAGCATCCTAGGACCGGTTTCAAAGGGCACCCACCCGTTATT
Organism: Triturus cristatus; assembly: GCF_964204655.1. Classification (NCBI taxonomy): domain Eukaryota; kingdom Metazoa; phylum Chordata; class Amphibia; order Caudata; family Salamandridae; genus Triturus; species Triturus cristatus. The sequence continues at coordinate 1,114,914,738 of NC_140585.1, forward strand.
GGCCGGGTCCCACGGCATGGGGTCCTCAGAGCCAAAATAGGCTCATTGGAGGAAGGCTTTGCATCCCCTCCCACTTAACAATGTGCCCAGGACCCGGGAGATGGGATACCAGGGGCTAAAATCGACCTGGGGAGGAGGGTTGCATGCCCCCCTCCGCATTAAAATAGGTGCGGACCCTGGGACATATGGGCCCCATAAAAAAACCTTTGTTTCTTTCAGTGACTACATATATATATATATCAATATATCAATATATCAATATATCAATATATATATATATATATATATATATATATATATATATATATATATATATATATATATATATATATATATATATATATATATATATATATATATATACCTACTGGCGGTCGCCAGTAGGTAGTTATAGTTAGGACCCTGTTTCCATAGGAAAACCGCAACATTCTATTTTGAATAACTTTGGCACCGGTCGATGAATCCTCGCGAAATTTTCAAAACTAATGGGGCGCTACGCTCCGCTCCTACCCCTCGGGGGGATTCGTCAAGCGGGGGCTGAGAAAAAAGGGGGGTCCCAAAACGCGTTTTCCCCATGCATTTTTCCATAGGACCTTTAGACACAGCTACAGCCCGAACGGCTGAACAGAGTTACTTGAAATTTGGCAGAGAGGTAGTCTACAGGTCAAGGAAGTGCCTTTTGTAGGTCTGGTGTAAATCTGTTCAGTAGTTCCTGAGAAAATAGCCTTTAAATCAATATATATATCTGTGGCAGCTTACGGTGCGCTTACCGTGCGCTTACGGTAAGCTTACCGTACGCGTACGGTGCCGTGCGCGAGCGCGATTCTGATTGGCTGTTAGATCTTAGTAAACATTCGAATCGTTCGGAACCAGGAAGTGTCGGCCGCCATTTTCTCTCTCGCACTCTGAGGGGGGGAGGAAAATCAAAGTCGGAAAACATTAAAAGAGGCTTGCTAGACAGCTCCCAACCACCTAGTCATGGTTATGGTGTTTCTTATTTATGAAAAATCGCCGATTACGCTTACTGTACGCGTACAGTTAAAAATAAATTTAAAAAAACCAATATCCACGTTTTCCCCACCCCGTGTGCAAAAGGCACCAGGAGGGCACCTTTTGTTCATGGCTAATATAATATTCAGAACAATCAACAGATAACCTTTAACAACGATGCGCCTAATACGGCCTCCGTGTGCGGACGGTGCGCGAAGCGCATCGTGCGTACATGGCCCATCTAGCGTAACGTGGGCACGCGGTGCGCATAGCGCACCGCGTGCCCACCATGCGTGCACGGCAGTAACTGCGTAAAGTGGGCGCGCGGAACGAACTGCGTAAAGTGGGCGCGCACGCCACAAACGGCGTAAAGTAACTTAGCATTTAAAAAAACGTACAAATTCACTGAAAAAACCATAGGTTTCACACACGTTATAGTTAGGAATTAGCATTTAAAAAACCTTGCAAATTCACTGAAAAAAACATTTGCTGACTGTCTTACAATACACTATTGTCAAAGACCAGAGTCCTTCAAATACACTATGAGCCCAACTCTCCCTTTGCCACCATAAGTGTTGCTGATATACTGCTGAAACACAGGTGGAAGCAAGATGGGAATGGGGAGGAGAGATAGAGAGAAAGAGATAGAGAGAGAGAGAGAGAGAGAGAGAGAGAGAGAGAGAGAGAGAGAGAGAGAGAGAGAGAGAGAGAGAGAGAGAGAGAGAGAGAGAGAGACATAAAAAACACATCTGCTCAGGTGTCTCTTAGGATTATGGTAAACGGAGAACTCCCTCTATATGAATGTTGGTCATATGGTAAGTTCATACAGGATATTCAGAGGCGTCCTTCACGACGGATGGAATTTAATAGGTAGGTCACTGGATAGGGAGCCGTACCTTAAAATCCAGTTGACAATCATTTTATGAATGCCCCACATTATGAAGGGATAACTGTAGCAAGCCAGTCCTTCCATTGGTTATTCTTGTACCAGTACTTCTGCCACTGTGGCTTTAATGATTGTATTTTCGTTTTTGCATGTCTCTCCCTGAACCACTCTTAAATTTCCATAAACCCCATCCATACTGTAGTAATAATTCCCCATTTTCCCATCACTCTTGTTGTCCCTCTGACACTCTACTAAAACCCTTATATAAATGCATGGAGAGCTCCACCCTGGGGCATGGATCTCCTTACAGAAACGATTAAAGAAGGTGGAGATCTCAGGCCGGAGGTTGGTCTATTGCATGTTGGAGTATGAAAAGTAGTATTACTTTCCACAGAGAAAAGAGGGTTATCAGGTAATGTCCATTTCCCTTCAAGACTAACCCCAAACCGACTGAATAGTTCTTTTTTTTTAACCTAACCCCTCCTATGCTCCTCCCAAAATTCCCTCCTCCCAACTCTCTAGTCCAGATAGGGCGGGAAACCTATCCAATATGTGATGGACCAAACCTCTTTGAGAATCTTTTATGCCTAGGTCATGTCTCCTGGGGTAAATCTCGCCTCTTCTCTTTAGATCAGTGTTTCTCTAGTCCACCAGATCTTTTGGGGTCACGTCCTGTGACAATGCCCTCTGAGAAGTTCCACAAGATCATAATATTCCCAGGTTTTGTAATTTTTAGGGTAGGGTGACCCTAGAGTCCATCAGAAATCCGCATTGAAAGTGATCATAGCTAACCAGTGCTTTGAGGAGTTTAGGATTTGTGAAACCCAAGGAAGTGTCTGTTTGTGAATTGGGCTGGTTGGCTAACCCTCTGACTATGGGCTACAAATGCCTGTCACACTCTCGGTTCCGACACCCAATGATCTTCGTCTCCACCAGCCCAGGGGTAGACTAAAGTATAACATTTAGAACATTTCACTGTAAAGTATCAAAATCCCTGGATGATCTAGGGTTTAATATGGAATACTGTGGATGAAGTATCGTCCTACAAAAATATTGTGGCCAAAATATTGACTACTAAAATATTATGAAGGTAAGAATATACCTTACTATACTTAACTCCACATATGTACCTTGGTGCCATGCATAGATATACATCTTCAAGGTATGTAAATGTGGAGTTAGGAATAGTAAATCTATACTTACCTGTATATATTTACCTTCACAATATTTTGGCTCTTGAAATGTTTGTAGGATGATATTTCTGTCCTCGATATCCTGACATAACTCTTCTTTAAGTGTTGTGAATAAACATTAACATAAAGTTATATCATGATTAATTACTGGATTGGTATTTGTAAAAGCTTCATATGAGGGTCTTTAAAACAGGTTATTCTTGCAGACTAGTTTAAAATTGATGTGCCTACTATTGATACTTGATTGATGGAAGCATACCAGATTTTTATGATAGCCCGGGGCTTCGTAAAGAATCCCAACATAGATTGATTGTAGTGGACCCAAGTTGACCACCCCTAGTTTCAAACAAAAACTAACTTGTATCCCCTGACTTTAGTACCTATGAGGACACTAACACTTACACAAATCTACATTTAGGGAAGTTCTACAAATAAGAGAACTGTGGAAATTATGCAGTGTCCCACTTGTTCGATTGGCAGATAGGATCAAGGATGGATATACCAAATTTTGAATATTAGATGTTAAACATCCCCTGTTCTGTGTACCAATGTGCTAAAAAGCCTTTGCAAAATCTTGAAAACAATTCTAGAACCATTATCCATTGACAGATGATGAGCGCATCATCATTTGTTGTTTGGGAATTTCTGATAGACAGCAATTGGTGACTATTATCTCCATGCACGACTTTTCCTTTTTAGTATCCGTCTCCTTACACGAGGCATTTAACACAGAAATAAACTGATAATTGGTACCCGTGAGGATTACTACTGTGAAGAGCAGACAGGCTAACCACCATGTACCTCCAGTTCTCATTGAGAAGTGGTTCAGCTCTATCGATCACAACACAAGTTCAACACCATAGTAAAGTGTCTGATCTCATTCCTTTCTAGACCCTTGAAATCACCAACAATGCGAGATCCACTAACCCCATAATTTCCTTCAGCCCAAACTTTGAATCAAAACATTTCTGTTCTAAAAAGCCCACCATTTTGGCAACTGTATTCAATGATGCCACTAAAGCTCTACAACTGTGTTTAATCTGAACACAAAAACATGATAAAATGATCCCCTTCCCACCAGTATGTCCATTATAGATATCAATTCCACCAAAGGCTATGCAACTACACATACCTAGCCTAACAGTAAGGTAAAATGTTATAGCTGTAAGATCTAAATAAATCTGCACTGTGCCTTTGTATAGGTTCATGCATACATGAGATTAGTGTATTACTTGCTCCATGTCTTCCAGGTCGCCCAACAAACCTCAAAATACACATATGTATACTGTCTTCCAGGCTACCCTACATACCAGAAGAGCACTCACATGCTTCTACTCTTCCAGGCTGCTCAACATTCCAGACCAGTATGCCCTGCTCCTAGGCCTCAAAGCTGCTCGATATTTCACTACAGGATATATCTGCTCCTGCTCTTCCAATCTTCCCATTATACTCAAACAGCAGACCTCTGCTACTGGCTATCTCCCAGGCTGCCCAAATACATGAAGGAACCTTACACTGTGTTAGTAAGGGTGTAGCTTGTAAACACAAATCCAAAGTTCACTATGTGCCTGAGCACCAACAACAATAGTCAGCCATGTTTTCCTGACCATAGAAAGAGGGGTAACAAATATGAGAACCTGGAAGAACGTCCTGCAGGTCAAGATGTACCTTGCTCAAGCTCCAGAATGGTTCTTGAAGTCGGCAGCTGCTGGCTGAAAAGAAATGAATTGATGAAGAACTTAACATGATCTGGGACCATAGTATAGAAGTACCCTGGGGGCACAATGGGTATTTGTACCTGTTTTGCGCCCCCCCCCCCCCAGGGGCACTTTGGTATTACAGAATGGGCCCAGATGCTTGTGTGTCCCCTTCTGTAATAGTGAAAGCGCCGGTGCACCTACAGCGCCAGCGCTTCCTCAAGAGGGCGTTTCCTCATTTGCATGGGGGCATGACCCCATGCAAATGAGGGAATCCCTTTGCCTCTGTGCTGGTGCTGTATTACAGACGCGGTGCAGAGGCAAAGAAGCTCTCAAGAGGCGCACTGTCAGTGAGCCCCCTGATTGCAGTCCTCTGGAGAGGGGAAGGGGAGTCCCATGGATCCCCCAGACATCTCCTTGCAGGCGGGTGCAGTCACCCACTGCACCCGCCTGCAAGGGGATCTCTAATCTCCTTTAAAAGTGCAGGCGGGTGTCGCCTCCACTGTGAAAATACAGAGCAGCTTTAAACCAGCCACTCTGCTTTTCACCTGAATGAGCTGCCCCCAGGGCAGCGCGAGTTCGCGGCTGCCCTGGGGGCAGCATATTCACCCTAATGCAGCGCATTTTCCTTGATTGGGCACTTTTTAAAAGGTGTGCCTGGCGCAATCAAGGAAAAGGCGCCTTATGTATAATACAGCCTCTGGTAGGTTCACTACCATGCCAGACAACATGAGCTAGAGTTTTAATGACCGGTTAGGTGTGTATGGCCAAAGCTGTAAACGCTTGCAAACACATCAATGGTAAGCTCCGTGACCTCGTGACTCAAGTCAATGTTGAAGTAGCAATGCCGCCTGTGCCGCGTCACTGCTGTCGCTGGTGCCACTCTCTCAAATGTTGCTGCGCTCCGGGTCTCCTGTGCTTCAGAGCCTACTGATAGACAGAGCCATAAAATATTTACATCAATAATAACAAATAAACACTATTTCCACAAAATTAATTATTTTATATAACATGAATGCACATTCCAATTTACAGATTTAATTCTGCTGTGTAGAATGTAGCGACTTAAGCAACCCGTATATTGTATTTTCAGAGTCGAAAACGACTGACACCAGAGAGATTTATTTTTATGCTGTGAAATATCATCATCAAAGTCTACTTCGAATCCAATGATTGACATTGCGCTCTTCATTACGTGTCCCTGCCATCGCTGAAGTATTACTAGAATAACAGTCTTTTCATGCAATGTACGTTCTTCCCAGGAGGATCCGCAATTTAAAGCCATTAAAACTAAGCTGAAAGAAAACATCAAATTGCTTGTAAGATTGTTACAAAAAAATAACTCCCCCTCTCCCCTCCCCCCCGAGATATATTTGTAGCTTTATTAAACGATAAAGGAATATGTAAAACGTGGAAGGTCAAACAACAAGGCTTTAAATGTGTTCTTGTAAGGTTGCTCAGAGAAACGGGGCATTTGTTCAAATCAGAAAACACAGCATTATGAATGTTTCTTGTTGGTATGAGGGTTGAAACAGCTGGCAGCGGCCTGCTGCAGCTCTGCTTACAGTCTGTTTAGGAATATTTATCATATCTTTTTAAAATGTTATTTACAGGTGACCTGCTCTGGAGCTTTTCGAATGAGTAAAGAGACCAGCACTAATATAATTTCACCAAAGTAAAAGGTTATTGCAAGAGATAGCATGCGCTTTGATCCCCGATGACAGCACGTGACACAGCAGCATCACGTTAAGAATTACCCAGGCGGCTAAACAAGAAGTAAAACTGCATTGCATTTGAACCTGAAGAAATCGGAGGAAATAGATCAAAATAACGCAATGAGTGTTAAAATCATGAAAAACTTTAAAAGGCTGCATAAGTAATGCAAAATCATCCAAATGTGTTACAGCGGGGAGCAGATGCAACTCCTGAGCACTTCTGAAAGATTCCTTACAAGGATTTACTCAGTTGAAAATGCTTGCTCTTTAATTCCTTGCTGTTTCCTGCAGTTTGCACAATCCAGTCCTGGTCCAGAAGAGAGTGTTGCAAGAGAAACCACAGGCCTCAGAATTGCAACCACTCAAGACAACTTAATTCTTATTAATTCCCATGCCAGGGCTCGAAATAAAGAACTGAGGCGAGTGAATCCTTTACAAGCAGGCCTAACCACATCTATAGGCGCTGGGAGCAGGGGGGCTGGGGCTGCTGCACCACCCCCAAAATAACCATGCAGGAGCTTAAAAGGTGAATGAACAAGAAAGAGGCCTTTTACATTTTGTTTTTTAGATGTCCACACATTATTGTTTGTGGCTATATAGTTTTATCAGTAACACTATGTCTTTGCAAAATTGGTGGCCTTTTCAATGAAAAATGTGCTGTCGTACCTACTACACCATGCTTTAGTAATATATTTGCAAAAACATAATCCAAAATTCACCACCAGTACTTACAGCACCCTTACCGGTCACTTGCTGAATGGGCGCAGCTCCTTTGCTGCGCTTGCTCTATGCGCAAAACCTGGACTTTCATAGTCCCTTTGAGCTCAGTGATGTAATATTGATGGCAGCATGCCCACTCTTCAAATTGTTCCAGTGGCACTGACCAGGTCAAGAACAAACCATGCTATTACTAGGGTGACAGAGGGTGCTGGACAGCACACCAAGGCAAACATGGAGTGCATATTATATGAGACCGCACTGCATATTGTCCAGTACATTTCTGCCCATCCTGACGTCCTTTAGCCACCGTTCTCAGCTGAAGGCCTGAATGCTAACCTCACCTGTGAGAAGCATTAAGTGCCCTGCCTTGCTCTACAGTAGCCAGCAGCTCCAAAGACTCAGCATCAGGCCTACTTCCTGATTTGTACAGACAGAAGTGGATACCTAGGGTGGGCTGCCCAGCAACTTAGAAGCTGCAAATGCAGCTGGATCTGGAGTTTGAAACACTGGCACCTTCCTGGTGAATCCCACTGAAAAGATACTGGGCTGGCTGTCATTTACAATTTAACAAAGAAAGCCCCGGTCACAAAATATGTTTCCATGAGTAGGTGTGATGACTAGTGACATGCTCCTAGAAATTTAGGAGTAAATCAGGAGTAAGCCAGGAGCACATTATACCTACCCAAACAACATTTGTGCACCAAGTATTATTCAGCTCACCTTGATGACTATACCACCTCAAATACTTAGTAGAAATGGAAGCACACATGTTGCTTCTACTTCAGATGTGACGAGGTTAGATAAATGACAACCAATGGTAAGAAAAATAGTCTCTGCAACCTGGGATTAAAAAGCTGCAATGTGCCTTGTTCTAATCAACCTTATGTTGAAAAACACAGGTGGTCCTAGCGGAGAACACAAATTCTTCAAGAGCAACTTTTTATCAAAACCTTTTCTCAAAATGTTTTCAATCTTTCATTTTATATATTAGCAATTTGTTATTCAATTGGTACATTTAAGCTTGAAAGTGAACATTTATCAAACAAATCGAGCAGTTGCTCCAAGGTAAGTGCAAGGGGGTAGGTGGTAGATTAAGTGCTCGTGAATTAGATGATGGTTGAAAAGGTAAGAATACAAAGAACAATTAGAAACAATAGTCTAGATTTTCATAAATCTAAAGCCTTTGCGGGAATCATTCACTAATTTTGTATATTCCACATTGAGTTATTGACTCCAAATTTCTTTATATCTAAACATAGGATCTAGTTCCAGTACAGATTAATATGGTAAAAATGTCAACATTTCAACCACAGGTGTAGGGTGAAGGCCAATTGCTCCTTAGAAATGGGTCTTCTTCAGGATGGAGATGGGAGCAATCTATAGAGCACTGTACAGAGATCAGTGCAAAGGCAACGAAGAGAAGGGCCCATAGCCTCCGATTCAGGGGAGAGGTGGAGACCAGTTCCACGGTCCAGTGAGGATCCGTAACGGTATCGGTGTACTATCCATTTCACTGGAAAACCATGGACCAGATGTACGACCCGTTTTTGCATGCGCAAACGGATTTGCGACCCGTTTGCGCTTGCAAAAACCTCATGAGCTATGTACAAAGCCTATTCAGCGAGTCGCAATTTATTTGCGACTCGGTAGATAGGTTTTGTGACTTGCTATTAGGAAGGGGCGTTCCCTTCCTAATAGCAACCGCAAAGCTATGTACCAATGTTTTGCGACCACAATTGCAGTCGCAAAACACTCGCAAATTACCACCCTCTTCCAGAGGGTGGTAATGGAGTCGCAAATGGGATGGGGTCCCCAGGGGACCCCCTTACCCTTTGTGACACGCTTTGAAAATATTTTTTAAGGGCTGGCAGTGGTACCCCCTCATGTTGCATAAAGAGCTTCACCAGAATTACACAATTCAAAACAACCTCTCAAGACACTGTATATCTCTCCAAAAATCCACCTTCCCAGTCTTGCTGCCTTCCCAACCTACGTCCTCCACAAACTACCTCCTTGATCTAGCGCTCCAATAACTTACCTCAACAATATTTCCCTCCTCCACAATCTACCTCCCAAACAATCTACCTCTCAGCCATCTTTCTCCTCTGAAATCACCTGCCCAAATCTACATAAACAACAAAGCTACTTCCTCACAATCTAATTCCATATCAATGTGAGTGATTTCTACAATGCAAATGGAGACACTGGGGGTATGGGAGTGCATTTGTTTCAAAGAGTAATCACAACTGACACCAGGACTTCGTTTTGCACCTTTTCAAAGAAGTACTAAATGAAATACGGACTTCAGTGCCAAACTCAGGAACACCCCTAGGTCGAGCTCCTAATGAAGACCACGTCAAAAGCCTGCAGAGAAGAGGTCAAAACATGTTGAAAGTCAACAGGAATGATATGTACGAATATTGAACTAATCTGATTGACAGAAAGAAGACACTGTTCCAAACAAAACATTACATTTTCTCCACTGCTGTCTGCCAGTTTACCAGTTAAATGCAGAATAAGGAAGCATTCACATTATTAAAGTCAACATAGAATGTGCCCTTCTGCATGCCTAAAAGACAAATAGTTTCATTATTACTTTTGAACCATTTCTGTGATTTACTGAAGGTGATTATTTTGTTTTTTAGTTACTGGCTTTCAAAATATAATACCAAAATCTGCTTCATGAAACATGTACAGTACTCATTGAGTTGAGGGCTCAGACGGGAGTTTTCAGAAAGGCCCCCACATAAGTGATTATCTCATCATTGCCCAGTTTGAGAAGGGTGCTAAATGCTTCCCTGTAGTCTACAATGATGCACCTCTTAAAAAAGGGAATTAGATAAAGCTTCGTATGCATCATGTAATATCCACAAAAGAATTTAAAAAAAGCAGTAAAGATTGGCCAGAACTCCTGTGACACAGACAGGGAGAAGAGTCAAGGTTGGCTTAAAAACCAAAGGGGAAGCATAGCAGATACTTGACAGTGTCACCATGAAGTAAAAGAAAAGGCTACACTCCCAGCGACCCATAGGCTCATATAAATACCCAGCTATTAAATGATAATTAATAATGTTCGAATACAAGCCCACACTATGTTTCCTAGCCTCATAGGCCAATCTTTCCTCACAATGACACTCATATAGGGCTGCCTGAATCTCCTTCTTAGGTCGAGCCTGGGCAGCACATGCGCTGCGAGGCATGCTGTATTCAGATATGGACTTGAAGCTCCGTCCACTCTCCGCCCATCTTTTCAATTGGCTCCTGCTACTGTCCTTTCTAAATGGTTGTTTCTGATTCGTTAATAGGCCTGTTAGCCCTGCCTTAGTAACGCCTGGTCTGCATTTGTAACCTCCCATGAGGACTGGACTTTTTACTTATGTTGTTACACAGTCTGTTTTATCTACAGTCTGTGAGCACTATTTTCTTTAATGTCTTTAATCTAGTTGCTTTTGCAAGCATGACAGGCCCTCCCTTTCCCACCCTGTTCTCATTGACACTGCGCTTTATTTTTCAAAAATGCTCCCTGCACAGCACAGCACAGCACAGAACTTCTGCAGCCACTATTCTGCTTAACAAATGCTTTTTATTTTTAAAAGCGACCCATACCGCGCTTTAACTTTAATAGCAGCTGAGCGCCTTTCTTTACATGAACTGCGTCTAAAGAAAGGGGCGTGGCCGCCATTAAAGTCAAAGCGATGCACAGGGTGGTTTTACAAAAAAAAACATTTGTTTGTCAACTTAACCAAATTATTTTTTTGCCGTAAAAACACCCCAAACCGCACTTTCACTTTAATGGCGCACCTTTATTTAGACATGGGTGGTTTAAAGAAAGGGGCATGGCCGCCAATAATGTGAAAGCGCAGCATAGAGCGCTTTTACAAACAAGCATTTGCAATGCAATAGGTCTCACTTTTTCGAGAATTTAAGCTATTAGCATTGTAAATGACAATACCTTTTATGTATATTTTAAAAACCAAAACATAAATAAAAGGCATTGACATTTAAAATGCCAATAGCTCAAACTAGCGTAAATACGAGACCTATTGCATTGGAAATGCTTGTTACTTACAGCATGGAGGCTCCAGTGTTTATCAAAAACATGCGCAAAGCCAACCCAGCCCAAGTTAGTCTCCAGCCCTGCTAGCCATGGAATATCCATGACTTTGTCACAACTAAGGCAATGGTCTATAATTTCTCTTGTAAAAGAAGCCGCCTTGTTTATCCATACAGCTAGCTAAAACAAGGGGGGGAAGGGCTCTGATGTAATCTTCTACATAAGATAGATTCAATTCACGATGGCAAATATATCAGGGCTAAGAAATAGGGGCCGCCAAAAGCTCACAGCAGAACCTATTTTCTTCATTCTGTATCTTGTGACAATAACAAATACCCCAGACCTCAGCCCCATAGGTTGCTATAGGGGTACACTGTGTCTTAAAAATTTGCAGAATAGGTAAAATTGCCCCCCTCCTACGTTGCGGTAGACTAAACACTGCAGTAGTAGACTTAGAAAATGTATTCCTGCAATGAGAAATGTGAGCCACCCACGAGCCATTAGCAGCAAAAACCAGTCTCAGATAGGATAAGGAAAAGGGCTGATGCATTATAAACAATGACTACCAATAAAAAGAAAATGTTTTTGTACTTCCTGGGTCCACAGAACACAATATAAGATTTTGTAAAATTGGTGCGTAAATGTAAAGAAGCCATAAATCCACAAATCCCTATACTAAAAGACGCTAAGCTCTTGGAGTACTACCCATCAGGACAGCATCGTCGGCAGACAATAAGGAAAGTAAAATAGAACCTTTGATTCTTGGGACATCCTGTGTGAGAGTTGATAAAAAAGGGTGGAGATTATTAATGTGTAAAATAAAAAGTAATGGAGCTAAAACACACCATTGCCTCACCCCTTAAAAACACCAATAGATTTGGAGACCCCCCTGAGTGTTTATTCTAATCTTGGCCTTCATGTCTCTATGTATATAAGCTTAAAAATGCACCAATGCCTCATCCATTCCACTCTCTAAAAGGATTGACCACAGTTTTGAAAGAACAGATGTGAATATAAAGAGGAGTGTATGGCATCTAAAATTCTCTTAATTAAATGAACATGCAGGGGTTTTCCTCCTTAGAAAGCATGTATGATGCCCAAACACTACTTGTCTGTAGACAGCTACAATCCATATTTGCTAATACTGTTCTCTTACAAGGCACAGTTGTGCAGCTTCTGTGGTAGAGGGAATTGCACACCTTCATTTTAGAAATATAACCAAACATACAGCTAAATATGTTACAAGATTCTAGTGCCTTTGTATGGGATAGCTACACATCACTATTTGTATGTGCAGCAGGCACCTGATTCTGTCACATTGATATCTTTTTTGAGTTTAGAATGCTTTATTGATATAATAGACAAAGTAAAACATCAGTACATGGTCATATAGCAAAAAGATAGTAACAAAATGCATATATGACAACAGTGTAAACAATAACCCTCAAAAGGGAAAAATTGTACATAGAGTAAAGGCAATTTAACATTTTGGATTTAAAGAGAGAAAGAGAAGAAGAAGAAAAAGAAGGGAGGGGAAAAGAGGAAGGAAGGGAAATGCATCGGAAGTTAAAACAATTAAGTATAATAATGGGAAACGTTAAACATTATGTATTGAAAAAAGGTAACAATGTTACATAATAGCAAGTGAAATCAGGTAGCCAACCTAGAAAGAAAAGAGGTTAGTGGTGACCACAACAAGTCTTTTTTGATCAATAGAGGTAATGAAGTGGTGGGGGCACCATCAAGCCTGTGATGGTGACAAAACAAGTTACACCAAGCTTGATATGACATTTTTGAGGTGTCCTTCCAATTGGTGGTGATAATCTGGAAGGACATTGCAAAAAACAAGTATATAAATTTACCCACATTACTTTGTACATCCCAGATAGGCAAAGAACTACCCAAAACACATGAACAATATCAAAAGAAACGTTTGTAGATAAAATATCATTCAATTTCAACCATATACGAGACCAGAAAGACTTAACCAAAGGGCAAAGGAAGAACATATGAAGGAAATCACTATTCTCATGGGAGCAAGACCAGCATTTTTTGGAGTCTAACAACTTGAATTTGTACAAATCAGTAGGGGTGAAAAAAAAGTATTTTGTAAAAATATTATAAAGTCTGCGTGGTACTAGCTGAGCGTGAAGAAGTGTGTATTTTTGACCAAATAGAGTTCCATCTTTAAAACAAAAAATCTTGGGCCAAATCTTTCTCCCATAAAAGTTCTAAGTTGGATTTAATTCTAACATTCGGAGAACGGGATAGCATCTTGTAAATTGCAGCTGCTTTATACTGGGTTGAAAAATCAAGTGGGGAGGATAAGGCCAGGTCAGGTGCATCAGAAGAACATCCCTGGGAAAGGCGATGAATCAGGGATGCTCTTAGTAGGGGGTAATGAATAACATGTGTGGTGGAAATACTAAAAGACTCTCGAATATCTGAAAAGTCCATAGGGGATCCATCCTTCAATATATGGTCGCGAGTAATGATGTCTTTATCAATCCATTCCTTCCAAAATAATGCTCTGTTATTAATCTTTAAATATTTATTATACCAGATTGGAATGCAAGAGAGTTGATCCGCAGAGGAGAGATGAGTTCTAAGCAGAGAGGATGCGAGTGCTTTAGAATGAGTGAATGTGGTTGAGGAAAAACACTTCGGGGGTTGAGATAAACGGGTAGCTGTAATAAACGAAAAAGGTGTGTGTTGAGCTTGTTCTAGTGAGCCATTACCCAAATAGAGGTAGTGGGGGCAGAGTATAACAGTTGAATATATTTAATAATAGAAGAGCTGAAGCTGTGCCATCTCAATGCGCCAAAAATAAATTCCCAGTTAATCCTGTCAAATGCTTTCTCAGTATCTAATGTAATGACAGCGACTGGTGAATCCAATTTAGAAGCAAAGTGGAGAATATTGAGGAGGGTTCTCGAATTATCTGTGATAGATTGTCCTTTGACACACCCTGATTGATAGATATTGATGAGGTCTTGGATTGCCTTATTAATGCGGAGGGCAAGTATTTTAGCAAAGATTTTACAATCTGTGTTAGTGAGGGAAATGGGTCTATAGTTTCCACAAAGGGAAGGATCTTTGTCTTTTTTAGTGATCAAGCATAACATAGACTGAGTGAAAGATCCACGCGATTCGCCAGTGGTAAGAAAATGACTTATCAATGAGAATAACTGGGGAACCAAAAGTTGTTTAAAATGAAGATAAAAATCCAACGGTAAAACCGTCCGGGCCAGGTGATTTGTCTTTGGGTAAGAGGTTAATGGCATTAATGATTTCCTGTTCCAAGATGGAAACATCCAAAGATGTGAGGTCGATGAGATCTTCAGGAGGTTTGGGGCTAGTTTAAAAAAAGGAGTCAATTTGTTCAGGAGAAGGGGTGGATTCTGGAGTGTAAAGGGAAGTATAATAATCAGTAAAGCAGTCAAGAATCTTAGAATCAGTAGTATGCCGAACTCCAGAGTTATCCATGATAACCACAAATTTAGATTTTAGTTTTTTAATTTGAAGGTAATTGGCTAAAAATCTGCCTGCCTTATTGCAACCACCGTACATTTTAGCATTGAATTTGAGGAGATTATTACAAGCGGAATCCCAAGATTGTTTATTATATTGCATCTTTGCTTTGATAAGACTTGACAAAGTATCAGGACAATTTGTGGTGAAGTATTTATGTTCAAGAGCTTTGATTTACTTTAGGATAAGTGTTGAATCCATAAGTGCTTTCTTTTTTTCCGGGATACAAAGTCAATTATGAAACCCCTGGCAGTAACTTGGAAGGCAACCCAGATAAAATGGTATTGAGATGCAGAGGAGAGATTGTTGTGAAAGAATTCCGGTATAAAAAGTGTAAATTGTTCAACAAATTGAGAATCCAGGAGAAGGGAGTTGTTAAAACACCAACGGAGGGATGTAGGGGCCGGTGAAGGATATTCTATATCTAAAATAACGGGGGCGTGATCTGAAATAAGAATAGAGCCAATCTCAGCATTAGTCATAAATTGAAGAGCATGTTGAGTGAGAAAAATGTAGTCTATGCGGGAGTGAGATCTATGAACGGGGGAGAAAAAGGAATATTCTAAAACGTCAGGGTGAGAGGTTCTCCATGAATCAACCAATCCTCTAGAGGTGATAACCTTATGAAAAGTCTTCTGCATCTTGTTAGGAATATATTTAGTTTGAGATTTCCGATCCAGGTTGGTTACAAACGCCACCCACAATCAAATTGTCAGCGGCATGAGAGGAGAGAAGAGTAGAAAAATCATTCCATTAGGGCCATAAACATTGCAAAAAGAGAGTTGAATGTTATTAACTTTAGTATTCAAAAACAGCCATCTACCATTAGTATCTTGGAATTCATTTTGTAACTGAACATTTAAAGACTTATGAAACAAAATAACAACACCATTCTTATTAATCACTGCCGAGGAGCAGAAAACCTCTCCAACCCACTGTTTGCGCAGTGAAGACAGATCTTGTAACTTAAGGTGTGTTTCTTGTAATAGCGCTACATGACATTTCAATTTAGCGAGGTGAGACAAGACTGGCTGTTTTTTAACAGGATTACGGATACCTTTGACATTCCATGAACTCACACAAAGACCATTCATTGATAAAATGTAAGTAAAAATAAGCATGAAAGTAAAAGAAACTTAAAGAAGAAGCAGAAAAAAAGGTGTAAGAAACCAATCAGAAAAAGGGTATAACAGTATCGGAAAAAGCATGGATAGATAACATAGAGATAAGTAAAAACGAATAAGGAGCAGAAAAAAAAGAAACAAAGAGGAAGGAAGCTGGAATTTCTAACTTGATGTATCCATAAGAATAGAAGAAGGAGAGAGTAATGATGTACCATAAGCATGGTGGAACATTTTTTCTCAATGTCTGATCATTCAAATTCATCAGGAGATGAGTCAGTACAATTGTCTGATGGTCCAACTAGTTCCCCAAATGGTCAGTGGAGCGAGACTAGTAGTATACATTTAGATGAGAACTGGACTAGGATGCCTGGCCCGAATACTATACGGAAAAAGAATCCACCTGCAACGAAAGTTAGAGAAGGGTCTAACACAGGGACTCCAAATAATCAAACATCACCATCTACAGGTCCAGATGACCCTCTCGAGGAGTTGCAACGGGGCATCCAAACTCAATGGAACGAACAGAAGAAATCTCTTTGGCAGTTATATACGAGACAATAATGTCACACCGAGAGGAGACCCGGGCAGAGAGCCTGAAAACACAGAGGGCCTGCCGTAAGTTACAAAATACACTTGATGTGTTGTCAAGTCCTGCTCCGAATTTACTGCGTGGATAACGGAGGCTGAGAATCGTATTTCTAATTTAGAGGATGTAATAACTGCTCAAAAGACGGTGATAGATGACTTGGCAACTCAACGTAGCAATATGGTATGGAAACTTGAAGACTTGGAAAACCGGCTTCGCCGTAACAATTTAAGAATTTTGGGAGTCCCGGAAGGCATTGAAGGGAGTGAACCGCGGAAGTTTGTGGTGGGACTATTCACCGAAGCCTTTCCTGAATTGAAGCAGTGGGTATGGGACAAAGAAGTACAAAGAGCTCATCGGTTCCCTTTTCGACGGAACTCTAATCAGGGGGCTAGTAAATCGGTGCAACCAAGAGCAATCCTTATATGCTTATCTAATTTTTATCTAGACAAGCTTTGTATGATCTGGGTAGGCCAGACAGGAAGAGAAGGGGGAATGGGGTTGAATTTTTTGTTTGTCCTGATTTTTGCCATCAAACGGTGGAAAAAAGGTGGCAACTTAGGCAGCTAATTTCCCCGTTTCAGGTTAAAGGGGCCCAAACATTCCTCATGAACCCTGCCAAGCTTAAGATTATGTATAAGGATAACACCCATTTTTTTACATCAGTGGTTAAAGCCAAAGAGTACCTATATGATATTAAAGAGTAAATTATGGTATTATGAAAAGATGTATCCATAATGAGAGGAATGCTATTCAGGGCTATACCCACGTTGGCTCTCTTTTATTTTTTCTTCCTTTGATATCGACTCAATGATGATGTGTTATAGATTGTCTTTTAGATTCAGTATAGCTGCATTAATATATCATAGCATGCTAAAAAAAAGGTTGAAGACATATAGCTAGTAGTGCACGGGGGTGGAAAATTCTGGGGGGGTTAGGGGAGGCGGTTTGTGCTGGGGCAGGGCTCTCCATCATCCAATACCCATGGGTCTTGCAGCCTCTATGGTTGGGTGGACAGGGGGAGTCTCTGCTAGCAGAAGAGACAAAGGGGTGGGAAGGGGAGGGTTGGATGGGACGCTATGGGGGGGGGGGGGTGGCTGCTATAGGGGCACAGGGTTTGGGAAAAATGGGGTAAAAAAAAGCCAATAAATGTTTGTTTGAAAAGTAAAAGAAGCAAGCTAGCATGTTGGGAGAAATGGATCTGTTGGTTTTCGCAGTATGAAGAAGGTCAAAGATGAGCATATTTTCAGTCTGTTCATTTAATGTTTGGGGTTTGAATGAGAGAGCTAAGCGGCAAAGGTTAGCACAAGAAATTAAAAATATAGCCCCCGATGTGATTTGTATCCAAGAAACGCATATCCCTTGGTCCAAGCGGAAGGTCTTAGCAGAACTAGGGTATAAGGTACTGGCTTGCACCTCACAAGGGACTACAACTAGAGGAGTAGCTATATTGGCTAAAATACGTAAGGGAAAAGTCTTGCAAATGAATATGGGAGTTGGGTCATTGTGGAGTGCAGTTTGGCTAATAAAAAGTTTACAATTTGCTCTGTGTATGGTTCCAATCATGACGAAGCCCAGATAATAGACTATTTAAATACCGAGCTAGCCTCCTGGGCATCTCTTCTGATCCTATGCGGGGACCTTAATATTCAGCTGGCAGAAATCACGTAGGGCTCTACTGGAGAAAAATATCATGGTTGGAAACCTAAAGTTTACAAGGCCCTATGGCAGCTTATATATGACCATGGGTTGAATGATGCCTGGCTTCATTTAAAGCAGTCAGACCCAGGATACACGCCCACATCAAAAACTAGCAAGGCTTGATTATTTTTTGGTTACTAAAATACTTTTAGCCGATGGGCAAATACAGACCTTCCCAAGAATAACCTCAGATCACAACCCAATACTATTAAAAATTTAAATGCTGAGGGGGGTTCAACCCCGGGGTGATTTTTCTTTTGATCGGAAGCTACTGTTAAACGATCTGTATGTCAGTCATATAAAACAGTGGCTGAAGCAATTTTTAGACATAAACTGGGATACCACTAAAAATGCCATTCTGTGGGATGCATTAAAGGCAGCATTTAGGGAAGAACCCCTGATTTTTGGATTACATGTTCAAAAGCGGAAGAAACAGTTAACTCAGGAATTGTATGGAAATCTTGAACAAGCTGAATATGCGCTAATTCGGGCTGTGAGAGAAACGAGGGATAGGTCCCAGGCACAAGCAGAGGTAGCACGTTATAAGGCCAAGATAAATGAAGAATGGGCTAACGACAGCGCCAAAAAAATATCAAGCATGAAATGGAAAAAAGGAGATGCAGTAGAAACAAGAGCAAAGAGGCAAGAGAAGGAGAGGGAGAAAAAGAGAAGGAAAAGGGGACAGAAGAGGAAATGAAAAGGGGAGCATAGTCGCCCAGAATGAGTTAACAGAGAAAAGATGACGAAAAGCCAGGAGGCTTTAGTCATAGTGAACAAAAACAAGAAAAACATTAATGACAGAGGGGGGGGGGGCAAGGAACAAGACGGCCACTCCAAAAAGGGGGGGACACCGAGAAAGGATAAGTTTACTAATAGAAAAGAAAAAAGAAGAAATAAGAGATTAAAGGTAGAGTGGTAAACATACTAAGCAAAATGGAAAGGAACTTACCAGACAATGGGAAGACAATGAACGGAATAACTCATACATGACAAAACATAAGGAGAACGGGAGTATGACCATCAGCATCAGGAACTGCACAGGGAAGACCTAAGAAACAGGGAAGAGAACAAACATGAAAACAATTAGGGCTTGCTCAGTTCCATAGCTTATGCTTTATAAGTATGTGTTGGAAACGGCCCTTTTTGCAGGGTTATCCCCAAACTTTTTGCTTCTTCCTCCTTTATTTTTTCTGACCCGTGGTTGTTGGCAATAGGACTCTGGGCACTTTACCACTGCTGATCAGTGCTAAAGTGCATATGCTCTCTGTATAAATTGTTATATTGATTGGTTACCCATGATTGGTATATTTGTTTCACCTGGTAGCCCCTAGTAAAATGCACTGAGTGTGCCAGGGCTGGTGATTCAAATGCTACTAGTGGGCTGCAGCACTGATTGTGCCACCCACAGGAGTAGCGCTAAAATGATGTCTTAGGCCTGCTTGCAGTGCCTATGTGCAGTCCAGGACTGCCATGTCGACCTGGCCAGTGCAACCACTGACCAGGCCTTATCCTTCCCTTTCTGTACATGTCAGGCATCCCTATGGTGGCCCTAGGTACCCCCCTGGGCTGGGTGCAGTGTATCTGAAAGGTAGGGCATGTACTGAGGTGTGTAACATGCCCTGGTAGTGAATTACAGCCATTTTCGTTTTTCACTGCTGAGAGTCTATCTTGCCCATAGGACAGAATGGGGGAGGCTGTTTACATGCCTATCTTCCCCTAAAGGCAAGATAGAAAATCCAAGTTTGGTATCTTTGTGTTCAGAATTTAATTATACATCTTTTTAGCAAGATGGTTTTTAAATTCACTGTGTGAGAATAGCACTTTTTAGAAAGTAGCTATTCTCCTGTTTTACCCGCCTGTGTGCCTGTGTGCAGATTGGCTGACTGCTGTCATGTGATGGGCTAGGTGGCTCCAGGAGTCTGGATGAGTCAGCAGCAGGGTGACTAGGGAGATCTGCTCTAGATGGGTGGGAGGAGTAGCCCCTGGGTTTGAGTAGGGCTGCCTCTGCCAGCACAATGCTGGCTCCACACCCTGCTGGCCAGGCTGAGGACTCTGCCTCTGCCAGCACAAAGAAGGCTCCACCTCCTGCTGAGCGTCTAACGACCCTGCCCCTCACTCTGAAAGGAACCAGGTGCTCCAGGGCAGAGCACACCCAGGACCCGGTTTGAGCAGGGGAATCCCCCCACTGAAACAAAGAGAGACAAAGACTTGGAGGGGTATAAGAAGAGGACCCCAACACCTAAATTTTAGATCACTTTGGAACTAAGAAGGAACCTCTGCCAAGGAGAAAGCTGAAAAGAACTGAAGAGGAGAAGACTGCCTGCTTGCTGTTTTGCTTTGCTGCCAAGGAGAGGGGAAGGACTTTGCTGTGTCCCCTTCTTTTGATTCTGATCTCCAAGGGCCTGAGAAGAGCTGGCTCCCTGTTAAGAAGTCCCAGGAACAAAAGGACTTCACCACCAGCTCCCCTGGAACTCTGCTGAGGGAGTTCTGACCTGCCTTGGAGTGCTTGTCCAGTCTTGGGGCCTCAGGAGGTCGTTTTGCTGTGTTTGGGAGCTGGGAAGCAGAAGCGTGAAAAAGAGTAACTGGTACCCAACGCATCATCCGATTGCGAGTCGCAAGAACGAGAGTGCGAGGAGAATTTCATCGCGGCGTCATCGCAGCACCCGGATTCCCCGCATCGCCGAGTGCGTCGAGCATCGTCCCGGTGGGTGAAGATTCCTGACGCTGCGAGGGTCGTCGCAGAACCAGTTTGCGGGCCGCACCACTGCCGGTGCATGAAAGTATCCAGTCGCTGCGTGTGTCAACGCAGAGTCCCGTCCCGTGACGCATCGAGGGTTGCGGCGCCAGAAGTCAATGCCGCGCACCGCGATGCATCGAGGGTTGCAGCACCAGAAGTCAGCGCTGCGCTGTGCATCGCGCCGCATCAAAGATCGTCGCATCGTACCTGTGCGTGAAGCTTCCCCCTAAGAAACCTACGCAACGAAAGCCAAAGTCATCGCATCCTCCCCCTACAGATCGGAGCCGGCGCATCCACCTCTGCTGCGTGAAGCAGGGCTGCTGCAAAGCCTCCCCAAGATCTCAGGAGTATCGCATCGCCTTTGCCAACTTCCTTGTTATAGTTTTTGGGAACCTTATCGCAACTACAGGTACTGTTGGGCACGAGAGTGTCGCATTTTGTGCATTGAGAGTCGCATTGTGCAGGACACTGATTTTTACATCCTGGAGTACTTTCTGCAAACTCTTGAACTATCTTTAAAGTAACCTTTTTAATTGTATGTTGGTTTTTCTGTAGTATTTGGTCTTGTGAAGTTTTTAGTAAAGATACCTTATTTTTCTAAAACTGGTGTGGAGTAAATCTGTGGTGTTTTCACTGTGTTACTGTGAGTGTTGGTACAAATACTTTACACATTGCCTTTGATAGCCTAGACTGCTCAGGCCAAGCTACCTAGAGGGTGAGCAGGGGTTATCTTAACAGTGTATCCCCCTTTCCCTGACTAGAAGCAAGGGTCCCTACTTGGACAGTGGAACCTACCCTGCCAACTAGAGACCCCCAGATCTAACAGTATGGATACATTTCCAAAGATCAGCAGGATGGTCAAGAGAAAAGGTTCTGTCTTTACAAGTCACTTTGAAAAACCACGGATGTATAAGACCATAGCGGGCATTCATGGATCTCAAAGATGGTCTGAGGTCGAGGAATTCCTTGCGACGGGTGGCGGTTTGCTTGGATACATCTTGACTGAAAAAGACTTTGTGACCAGACCAGAGCATCTGCTTGGGTTGCTTGGCGGCATTAAGAATTGCTATGAGATCAGAGTACAGGAAGAAATAGGCAATGATGCCTCTTGGTTTAGATGAGGAAGATGCATTCTGCGGACCCAACCTGTGCGCTCTTTGGATATTAAAATCCATAGATTTCGGAAGACCAACAATCTGCAGAACTTGAGTCTTCAAAAAGGAGATCATGTCCGAGCCTTCAGAACCTTCCAGAATTCCATAAATATGTAAATTGTTGCGCCTATTGCGATTTTCTAAGTCCTCTGTAGACTTTTTAAGTTGAGTAACTTCTTTCGTGAGGATATCGACTCTGGCAACAACGTCCTGTGCGTCACTTATTTTTTGTTCCACGTCCGAAAGTCTTGACTCTAGTCCAGACCATTTCTCTTCAATTCTCTGAAGAGTAGCAGTAGTATCCGACATGAAGAGTCTAATATGGCATAGTTCGTCCATGATGTCCTCTATCGTCAGAGGAAGAGGTGATTTCAATGGAGAGGACGGGTCTTTTTTGCCGCGCTTGTTGGTGCCAGCAACTGAATCTTTACGACCTCCAGAGGTAGACCCAGCAGCCCCAAGGGTCTTGTTTTGAGTGCGAAGAATCCATAGCAGAATAAAGTGTACAACACAGCAAAAAGTAGGAACTCGTAAAGAAAAAATTCCAAGGTCACAAGTGGTACAGCCACTTAGAAATGATGTCAGTAGACCATTTGCAGAGCTTTGCTGAAAAGTGCTGAATAGCTTTAGTGCCTTAATAGAAAGGAGGAGAGATTAAAGTACATCGCAGCAGGTACCTTCGAATATGAAAGAGATGATCCATCCAACAGGCGTGTGGCGTTAGCAGAACCGTTCTGATGAGCAAATGTCAAACAAAGTCAATTACTTGCGGATGTTGCCAAATAAGACCAAAAAATGACTTGCATGTATATATTCTGTATATAGAAAACTTTGGCAACAAGTCTCTGATAGCGGTAATCACAAAATGGCGGCCGCATAAAATAAATCCCTTGAGGATAAGCAACTTCAAAGAAGTAGGCATCAAGAAAGACCAACAACGGGTCTAAAAACTTGCCTCTATGAGCTCCTAGAACATTAGCGTAGGAAACCAGGTTTCAAAAATGGGGCCGCATTGAAACAGGAGACCTTCATTGCACATATCGCTTAGACGAATTACCCGCAATTAATATGCAGCTGTAACCGGAGGCCAATTAAATGAAGAAAAAGGAAAACATTTGAAAGTCCAACACATATATGACAGATGCTGATCCATTTAGGTATCAATAAGCCAGGTTATGTTTTTTGCTGACAAAAAAATAAAGTTGCGATAAGCCATTGCTGTGAAGAGGAATTAGCAACAGCAAACTCACAAAATGGAGGCCACCCAAAGCGGAGCCACTGAGGTGAGGCAAGCGCAGGAAAAAAACACTGAAAAAGACCCTCAATAGGTCCACAAACTTGCCTCAATGTGCCCTGTTACTTCCAATACAGGGATTCATGCTTAAAAAGCGGGACCGCAAACGTTTAGGAAGCCCTTCAGCGCCGACCGGAGCTCGGTGTCGGAGAGCGATTCAGGGAGCGGCTATCTTGAATCGCCGCCGCGCGCCTCCTCGTCACATTGGTATCTTGATTTGGTAGCTTGCCAGCAAAAGTATTCCCCACAATGTGCATCAGGCTTTCGTATTTAAGCTATAGATTGGTGGCCTCACTTCAGTTCCCATTGAACATTACTAAAACCAACGATACAGCTATCGCTAACTGGCATTCTAATTGAGAGTCACTCAAATAAGTCATTTAGATGTCTATGAATTAATGCATATAAACATTATGTCCCGTTTAATTGTTGTAGGATTTCCTTTTTTTCACTGCTTCCAACATTAAGTTGTTTTTGAGAATTCCATTAGTGGGTCCCAAGGATTTTCATAACTTTTCATAATGGATTTTTGACCAGCCCACACTCCAAAAATACATGAAAACTGTATTTTTCCAGTTTTTATGACCCTATCCTATAAGGTGGTATCTTGTGGATATGTTACCCTGCTCGGTTTCACTAAATGAATTTGTCTAAGACACCTGAAACCCTATTCCTACAGAGTGCTCCCTATTGGAGACTAAACTCATCACATGCCCCTTGGAAGTGACATAGGCATACTGTGGACCCACTGTAAAGGGTGATACCTTCAGCTAATCCTGACTTTCTAACTGACATTTCTTGAATTTGTGGATGTGTAGTTTTGCTTTAGGTAAGTGTATGCAGATTGCTAGCTGAAGGAGTCTCTTAGAAGCTATTCCTTTTATTTAGGCCTGTGTATAATTTTCGTCCCATCAGCCTAATTTGGTGTAATCTCTGCAATTTCATGTTGTGAAAATTACATGTAACGCCTATTATTACACCATTACCCTGCCTCACATAAATGAGATGTCTGTTCTGGGAAACAAATATATCACAGGATCACGGGAACAATGTGATTGACGTGCAGCAACAATGTGACCGACCTGAACGTAAGCAGCCTTTCTTTAATATGAGCACTGATAAAACAATTCTCATGTTAACTTTCTTACCCAAGCGGACTGTTAAGGTAAATTGTCAGCACTAAATGCATGTTTATTTTTTATTTTTTATGGTTACACAGAGGAAGTATGAGAAAAGAAGTATGCAGTTCCTGTGGGGGGGAGAAGAGGAGGAGGCTGGGTTGGTCAAAACCCCTACCATGAGGTGGAGACAGAGTGTCTCCCAATTTGGGAAGTGGTGCCCTCACACACCCATGCTTCATCATAGGGCTTGCTGCTCGTCAGGCAGGCGCTGCAATGCCCGACGGACAGCCTATGAGGGGCTCTTCGGCAGAGATCTTTTTCCCAACGTGTTAGGTGAAGTGCGGGTGTGGGGCCTCGTGGTTTAGATGTGAACAAATGTGTGGTGAGAAAGTGTGTAGAGGGATAAAATAAGGCGCAGTGGTGCTCCAAAATGAATGTAATCTGCGAGCCCACTAGTCTCAATTAAAAACATGAAAGTTGTCACTGCTGACAAAATGGTCAGAGGTGGCTAAATATGAGTGGTCAACATATTTCTTGCCTATAGTGTAGGAAATCACATAGCGATTCGTCAGGACCAGAAATACTACACTATCTACACAGTGGTTGGTTACTCCATGGTGAACCGACCGAGCACTCTACAACCCTACAATGAGGTACCTTTTATATTGTATGTAGACTGGACCAACCTATACAGGCAAAAGAACAAGAAAACATAACAGAAATCATAAATAATCAGACAATGGACACAGCAGCCTCCAAAGTAAAAACATGTCACAATCACATGCATGGGGGGTTAGTGCAACTTAAAAGTTGTTTGGCCAGATTCAAAGAAGCAAAGCGTGACATACATATGGTACTGAGGTGAGAGAGGTGGTAATCAACCACTGTCAAGTAATTACAGCCAAAGACTCACCCGATTTGGGTTATGGTCAGGCTCCATCGAGTGGCAGGCAGAGGAATGTACGTTACAGAAAGTTAACGTCCTATTGGTCCAAAATCGAAAGATAATATTACCCAAGTTAAGGTGAACAATAGCTATAAGCAAAAGTGGGTGTACGCCGTGCCGGTGTAGAGCCGAGCCTCCATGAACTGGTGCCGGGAACCTTCCCCTTACTCCGGCTGTTCAGAAGAGTGAGGGGGGTCTGTACAGGCCCAGTTTAAATATCCGGGAGAAAGATAGACCCCAAGCGCGTGCCGGAAACAGTACGGGCGCTTGTGCGAGGAAGCACGTAGGCTTCTGTTATTATGTTTTCTTGTTCTTTTATCTGTATAGGTTGGTCCAGTCTACATACATTAAAAAAAGTACCTCATTGTAAGGTTGTAGAGTGCTTGGTTCACCTTGGAGTAACCAACCACTGTGTAGCTAGTGTAGTATTTCTGGTCCTGATGAATCGCCACGTGAATTCCTACCCTATAGGCGATAAACATGTTGACCACTTATAATTAGCCACCTCTCACCATTATATGAGCGGTGACATCTTCCATGTTTTCAATTGAGACCAGTGGGCTCGCAGATGAAATTTATTTTTGAGGACCACTGCGCCTCATTTTATCCCTTTATACACTTCCTCACCACACATTTTTTCACATCTACACCACGAGGCCCCACACCCGCACCTCACCTAATGACTTGGGAAAAGGTTCTCTGCCAAAGAGCCGCTCATAGGGTGCCCGTCATGCATTGCACGCCAGCCAGACAAGGAGCAAGTTCTATGATGAAGCATGACACCCAACTGGGTGTGTGAGGGCCCTACTTCCCAAACTGGCAGACACCCTGTCTCCACTTCAGGGTATGGGTGTTGACCAACCCAGCCTCCTCCTCTTCTCCCCCCACAGGAACTGCATACTTCTTTTCTCATACATGTTCTTTGGGGCTCGTATGATGGACCTACAAGCGCCCTTTATCCCTATTTTGTGTTATAGTAGTACACAGAGGAAGTGCCATGAAAAGCAAGCCTAATATGCATACTATATCAACTTCTTCTTCCTGTGATTTGTCAAGCCCTGTCATGGCCCAGCAGAGGGGGCGCCGTAGAGCAGGTACGGTATGAGAATGAACGACGGAAGGGCTTATAAAACTACAGTTCCCAAGATGCACTGGGGAAGATCTGCATTCACTATAAAAGCCCCTCCCCCACGCAATTCGGTGCTTGTCACTCAAGTACCTGAGACCTGAAGAGAAGCCACGTATTTCCGAGCTCCGAGTGGAGATACCCGTTCCAAAACCCACCTGAAGAAGAAACCCGTGTATTCCCTCAGCGCAGAAGCACCGCGACGCCAGCCACGTTCCCCAGCCGTTACGGGCTGTCTCTGGATAGAAAGAGGTCTTCGCGAAGCAAACTATCGAGACGCTCGCTTTTCCTCCGGGAACCGACGCAGGCTCTTCGAGACGAAGGAGAGCGCTGCGCATGCCCCCTGCTTCTCCCACTACTTCGTTACCTGCTATTCCCTGATGCGGAAGTAGGGCGGGTGCATTGTCATTATCCCGAAGCGCTTACTCACAGCGTTTCAATCACGCCGAACCCGCAGAGGCTCCAAGCCCCATTGGAGGACTGTGATACCTTTTGGCCACTGTTTCTTTCCTAGTTGGAATAACGACGAGACACAGCAGCGGAGTCGGACTCCTCTCTATCTCGCTTCCCTGTGTCCCTTCAGCCTTCCATTTGCCGGAATACCATAACCTTGGTCCAGACGCGACACTGAATGCGGAACACATGGTGCGCTTATGATAGCGCTGTAATTCAGCATGAACCCGAATGCGGATCACCTGGTGCGCTTATGATAGCGCTGGAATTCAGCATGAACCCGAATGCGGATCACCTGGTGCGCTTATGATAGCGCTGGAATTCAGCATGAACCCGAATGCGGATCACCTGGTGCGCTTATGATGGCGCTGGATTTCAGCATGAAACTGAACGTCGTTGATGCATAACAGACAAGCACGCGACGGACGGATAAGTATCTTTTTACCTCTATTTTTCGAGACTGTGTTATTTGCATCAAGCCAATAGAGGTGTTATTTGTTTATTGAACTCGCCTGGTGCTACGGCCTCTTCCTTGTCATTGCCACTTGTAAGTGCCAACCTGTGGAGTTGGGAGGGGGTTAGGAAGTGCATGACCGTGTCTTCAGCTGAATGTATGTTATATTCTCGTTGCAGGGCATAGAGGCATACACTGACGAGAGAGAGCACCCTTCTGGCCAAGTGGGTCTGAAGTACAGGCGACAACTCTGTTTTTGTTTCCTTTGTCCCTTTTTTCCCTTCCCCGGTAGGGGTGTCATTTGTGCCGTAAATATACGCTACGCGCAGGTGTCACTTCTTAGGGGAGGAGATTACCTAGCATCGTTCCTGCTGTATCCGGCTTTCAGGTTAGTGGCACTCGTTACATACCAGACCACGACAAGCCCTTGGTCATTTTGCAGTTGGATATTTGAGGCAGAACATCACTCTTCCTTTGTCTGCAATCTCTGCTCCACCATCCACTCTAGGAATTTGGAATCTTTACATTTTTTAAGAAAGTTCAGTGCAGTTTTTTGCAAAATGTTTATTTTGGCAGCCACCACCACTTTTGTTCCTTGTGTTTTTTCTAATCATTTTATTAATTTGTTACTGATGGCAGGAAGATGCAGGCAGGCCCATGTTAGAGTAAGGGATAATGGACATTTTTTAATTATGGAGGCCTGGGTTTAGTGTCATTTCTTCCTTTTCTTCATGCTTATGTGAAGTTTGTCCAGTTATGTCTATAATTTGAGGTGTGTTATATTTCTTAGGGCCTAGTCAGCTTTAGGCCTTATATGTATTTTTTAATGTATTTTTCACATTCTCACTCCTTCTGTGCCAAAGATATTTTTGAATATTTTAGGGGCTTGTGGATGGTCTTTTATTTATGCCAAATTTAGGTTATTCTTTTGTGCGCATGTGCCTTTTGGAGGTTAAGGTTGGGGCAGTTCCAGAGTCCAGACCCACGTAGCCAGACATGTTCCTTTGTTTTGCCCCATGTGCTTTCCCACCATTTTGTGTGTGTGGGGGTTTTGTGAGATTGATTAATTGTTTTTCAACTTTGAGAAATATTTAGAAGTGGCAATTGTTGCCTTGTGCTGTTTGTGTTTGGGGCATTTTAAAGTTTGTTTTAACATTTTTTCACTGTTTCTATTTTAATGTGCTGTTATATTTTGTATCTTGGTTGGATTTTCTTTTACATTATTTTTGCCGCATTAGTGCTGGTGTTCTAAGGCCCGCGTATAGGCCAGGTCACATTTTGGGTATTTATTTGTGCAATCCATTCCCCAAACTCCTTTTGCTGTGGTGGCTCCAGTCAGGGTACGACAGCCATGTCCTCTTTGTTTTCCATGCCCCCTTCTTGTCTGGCCATGTCACAACCCCCTTTAGCGAAGCCAGAGTGTTTTTCTGATTAATAACTATTTAATCCCACTTTTAAAAGCCATTTTCTAGGAGAATTGATATAAAAAGCCCATAATGTTTTAGTTAATTTTTGTGTTTGTTCTCGTATTTTTTCCTAATATATTTATTTGTGCTTGTGGATGATTCTAGTAGTCTGTATAACACAGTTGGTGTTTTTAATTCAATTTTGGGTTCTTCCTCCTGGCTTTCATAGTTGCCCTATGGGCCCTGGAGGGACATCAGGTATTTTTATATTAATTTATTTGATTTTTCCTGTCTCCCATAGAGGTCCTTTGGGCCTTGGAGGGACACCAGGTGTTTTATATTAATGTATTTTATTTGTGCCTGCCCCCTACGTATCATAGGGTACCCATGGTCCCTGAAGGGACTCCAACTATTGTTTGTACCAATTTTACAATGTTTTTTTTATATTGCTGTGATGATGATGGTGATTATGACATGTAATCCATTGACAATAATTGCTAAGTCTGACTATTTCTTGTTTTTGTATTGCCAAAAGGCGCATGAGAGTAGATGAAGAGAGGTCTCTGAAATATTTCACACTGAAGTCCAGAGACCATTCTTCTAAGTAATTCAGCTTTTGCAACAGGCACATAACAAAGTAAAGTGGTGGCCCCAAAGAAGGAGCTTTCAGCCAAGAAAGTGACCAGTGAGGTGAAGAAGTTTGTTACTACCACTGGCAGTGAACCTGCTGCACCTTCCTCTGGGCAGGAAGAGGCAGGAAGATTCATCAGCTCGGGATGAACAAAATTCCCTCACCGCCGCCAAGATTGAAGCGAAGCAATAGCTGAGAACAGTGAGTCTAAAATCAATTTGTCTCAGCGGAAAACTGAATCTTCACAGGAAACTCAACAGCAACCACAGACTGCTACACCTGAGCTTACAGAAGTAGGATCAGAGCAGGAAGCTGAGCTTTCTGTTGAGCAAGATAATGCTGTGATTACTCTTCCATTGGACACATCATCTTCACGATCTCCTGCAAGCACTCTCTCAGCTTCCCCAAGCCACCCGATGAAGCTCTTAACATGGATTGGACCCTGATTGAGAGAGACCCGCCGTGAGAGGCAAGGGAAAAGGAAAGTTCCCAAATTTCTTAGAAGTGAGATATATGATGAACCAGTGATTGTTTGAGTGGAGGATGGCACAAAGGAAGCGCAATTCACCACTATTCAACTTTCTCTGAGTCATGTAGTACCACCAACACCACCTGTTCTATCTATTCAAGCACCCAAAAACCTGAAGCAAGCACCACCACCCCCCTGCAGTCACCATTTGCGCTAGACAAAGGCCTGCTCAGCCATCTAACTCTGTCTCCCTCTACCGGCATGACCAATTCAGTCTTTCTGAAGAGGAGGAGAGAGGTGGATAGAGGGTGTTCATCCCCAAACTGGCCCCCTCCCCCAGGGGAGAGAAAGTACAGTAGACCACAGGGATTAAATAGGGCACTAATTTTCAGTGGGAGAGTGGACATGGACATGAACATAGGACGTGCCAGCATATCATAAAACCTTTAATAAGGCTTACACATAGTGACATAAAGAATCCGCTGCCATTTGTAGAAGGATTTTTAGAGACCTTCCGGGTAGTGAGAGAAAAGTTGTGTCATGCACCCGCCATTGGAAGGCCAGACTATAATATGAACTTTTTCCTTAACTGCCATGAAAAAAGTGGTTGTGTCTTATCAATACTTATATAGAAGCATGGAGGGATCATGAGGCCTCTGGCCTATTTTTCAGCTGTGTTGGGTCCAGTAGCTTTAAGTATTCCTGGTTGTTTGAAACTGGTTGCAGCTGTTCGCACTGAAACTGAACCAAGTAAAAGCATTGTAATGGGACATACCTTAATTGTATTTGTTCCACATTCTGTTGAGCTATTGCCAACATGTAGAGCTGTGGAGAGGTGTGGCTCACTGGTTAGAGGCGGCAGACCCGCAAGCAGAGATTCGGCCAGGGACCAGGGTTCAATTCCTGACGCGGCAGGGTCGTGGACCAGGGTCAAAACAGACTCGATAATTCTCGCCTCGGTACCTACTCTAACCAGGAACACACTCGGCAACTCTGGGCATTAAGCTTGCCTCATCTCTACAACGGCCCCCCACAGATGCCGGGGATGCCTGGTTTCACCTTGGAGATACCCAGAAAGGGACCATTTCACAGGGAAAACCAGGACGGGTTCCCCAGCGGTCTTCAGCGCCGGGACACCTCCTTGTGAGGTAGCTGTTCGCGTTCTACAAAATGCTGTATTATTATTATTATGTACAGGAACTGAGTATATGACAAACAGTCATTTGGCCAAATATGAACAAGTCATACAGGCGGCTGAGAACATCTCAATCAAAAGATGCAAATCAATAAATCCAGCAATATTGCTTCTTATTTCGAACAAAAGTTGTGACGTCAGGGAGAGAGATGCTGATGATGAACCTGAGCATGACTGCATCAACGTTACAGAATTATGTATCAAACCAAGACCAGATATTAAACAGATTCCTCTTGAAGTGGCTAATCTAACTTTGGTAGTTGAAGGTTCTTGTCTGAGAGACCAGTAACAAGTATTTAAGGCTGCAGTTAAATTTCTGAGATCCTTAAAGCATCATATCTGCTGAATGAAACTTCAGCACACGTGGCAGAGTTGGTTGCATTGACAAGAGCTTCTTGCTTGTCAGAAAACATAAATGTGACAATTTATACAGACAGCCATTATAGTTTTGAAGAGGTCCATGATTTTGGCTAAATGTGGTCACTAAGAGGGTTTATGACATCCTCCCGAGCTCCCATCAGATATAGCCTCTACATACATGATCTATTGAAAGCAATACAGCAGCCAAAAGAGATTGCTGTAGTCAAATGTGCTGCCCATAAGACTGGAACAGATATGCAACTCTTGAAAACAGATATGCTGATCAGGTGGCCAGAGATTGTTCACTTGAGGATGAAACAGTCACTGGAGGATGAAACAGAGATTCAAGAAACTGAACAAGATTAATCAAGAGTAAATTCTGTGCTAATTTGGAAAATACCAATTATTTCTTGTTAAGTTCAATTCAAGATTTGCTAAGTGAATTGAGAGACCTTCAGAAGGAGGCTACAGTAGATAAAAAATAGAAATTGGAAAAATCATCACAATATATATGTTACTCCTGAACATAATTACATTTTACCAGACACAATTTTGTAGCCCAAGGCATGCTATTTTCCTGGACATTTTCACTTAGGGAGGGAAGCAATGCTCAGGATGTTTAGGAAATATTGGGAGAATACAAATTTTAAAACTGTTGCTAAAGATTGTTTGACCAGTCAAAAGAATAATCAGGGATAAAGGACTAATACTGTAATGAACCACATTGGCAAATCAGAGGGCCGGTTTACAAGACTCCAATACGACTTTATTGAATTGGTAGTTTACAATGGCTTCAAAACATATTCTTGTGAATGTCTGCTTGTTTTCTAAATGTGTTGAGGCTTATCCAACCCAGAGATCAGACTGCCTAACAGTTGCAAAACCTTAATTGAGTGAGTTAATACTGAGATTTGGCATTCAAGCTTCTATTGAGATGGATCGGGGCTCCTATTTTAAAAATGAAATTTTACAACTGATTTGCACTGCTTCCAAATTGATCAGAGGTTCCAGTGTAGTTATCGTCCTCAGTCTTCCAAAGTGGTTGAAATGCTGACTGGAACTCTCAAGAACATATCTCTAAGGTGTGTGCTTCTACTGGTTTGAAATGGTCAGATGCTCTTCCTCTTATCTTATTTTGATGAGCATTAGATGTACTCCGGTCAAAATGACTGGTCTTTCACCCCAGAAAGTGATCATGGGTAAAGGAATGAGATTACACTGCTTCAGTTGCACTTGTTTCAATTACTGATGACATTGCTCTAGATCGATCTCAATTACTGCTAAGGTCTAGCTGATATGGTGAAATCTGCCTCTCACCAGGTGGTCTTTGCAACACAAGCAACAAAAGAAGTACAGTGTCAAAACCTAAGCCCTGGCAACGGGGTAGTTGTCGGAAGGCATGAGAGGAAAAGCTGCTTGGAGGAGAGGTGGAAAGGCCCTTACCAAGTCATCCTAACAACAAACACCCCTTTAAAGTGTGCCAGAATCCCACAGTGGATCCACACCACTCACACTGAAAGAGTGAAGGTCATGGATGAAGAAGTGGTGAAATCAATCACTGATTAACAGAGTCAAGTTTAAGTGCACAGTGTAAATCGAGAGGGGGTGAAAAGATTGAACATTTTTAAGATGAAACTGGTGAAGACAGCAATGTTCAGGTCAATGCAAGTGAAGATCAAGACCCAGGGGAAGGTACCAGCAGTGCTGTCCTGTTTCAAGGTGAGGATCAGAGTGAAGAGTTGTTGTAATGTTAAAGTCGAAAGCATGAGTTGAAGCAAGAAGATGTAGTCTATGATGCAAATAATTAAACACTCAATTTGAAAATCCAAGTCACAAGAACCCCCAGAGGAAGAAAGCAGTTTATACAAACATGCTGTTCACATTTACCAGAGAGTAAAAGTCCATCAGTGGGTTAAGAAGATTCAGCAGTTCTTACTGATTGAAACAAATCGGCTGAAGAAAATAAGTTATTTAAAAGTAGTTGCAAAAGAAAGCACTAGCAACATAACAGACTATCAATTAATCAAGAAGCTGAAGTAATTCAATTAATTGCAGAAAAAAATGACAGTGAATCAGCAGTTGCTTAAAGATCAATGAGAAAGAAAACTCCAAATAGAAAGTATATGTCTCCCGGATCGGTATATCTACTAACAGTGTTTGAGAAGGAAGAAGACTCAGAACCAGAGATCTGCAGTCTAATAAATCATTGTCAATATACTTTTGAAAGTGAACCTGAAAATGAAACAGCAGAAGAAGAACCACCTTGTAAGTTTTACAGACTGATAAAAAAAAGCTAAAAGTGAATGTTTTATGTTTTTTTGTTTCATTATTGTTTTGACAGATATAAGAAGAAAAGCCAATTCATTTTTTGAAAGTAAATGTTTGATAACTTTTGGAGTGTCACAATAATTTTTGTTTTAGTGTTGATAGAAAATGGAATGCAGAAAATTCTGTAAAGTTATTCATTTGCTTGTCTTAACAATGATATTAATAGTCCTAGTTTGTCTGTTATTGTGCCTACCTTTTCAGGTGGGATAGGTCTCCACAAAGACTGAATTAACTACAGACCAGAAAGAAGTTAAACATAACACACTGATACATAGGGAAGGTTTAGGTAATAGATTTCAAAATAATATTAATGCTAAGATGTTGAAGGAAGTTATAGAAATTATGAATGTTAAAAACTACTACTTATGAACTTTTCTTCCTGCTTCTTCAAGTAAAAGTGAAACTTGTTTACAGCTTCCTGTTTCTTGTAGTCTTTCCTTTACTGTATTTGTTATTATGCTTACCAAGAATGAGTTTTTGTCCCCCCATTTGTTAGATTTCAACATCTCATCGGGGAATCTGTTAATTGAAGATGAAAGTGTTAACAAAGGCCTTAACTATGGTAAATATCTCAAAACAACTCCACAAATTGAGCATGGAAATAAAATTACTGTGTGGCTTAAGTAAAAAAGAGCATGAATTTGTTAAAGAATACAATGAGAGAATAGTGAGATTGAAAGAGATTGCAGAGTTGCGAGAAAGATAAGAGTATAAATGAAAGAAGAAGAATTCAGATTGACAAATCTACATCCTAGAGTGAGAATGGGACATGAAAGAAGGGGTGAGATGTGAATGCTGTGTTACGGATCTTTGAAAATTGGTACGGTTGAATATGTGGGAGAATGTGAGTGTGAAAGAAGTTGTCATATAAATGGTGATTTTCTGAATAGTGGAGAGCCAATTCTCAGAGGAATTTATTTTGTGTGCTTATTTCAATTTACCACATAATTAGGTTGGTTCATGGTATCTCACTTTATTGTTTCCCAGAGACTATCATATGAGTTGAATGGATGATGAAGTTGGTTTGAGGAGGGTGAAACGTGGATTTTGGCAGATAGCATTAGATATATTAGGTGCTGTTATTCCTCATATAGATGTGGCTATGAATTATGTGAAAATTAGACGTTTGTCTATACTTGCGAACTGGCTTGCTTAAGCATGGTTAGCACTAAATATTCTCCTTGCAAAGCAAGGCTGAGTTTGCAAGGTACTGAAGGTTTAGGAATGCTGCACCTTCATACCGTCAAAAAACAGTATCATATAACAATAGAGTTATTATCTACAATCCAATAGGTGATTGTAGGTTCCTGGTTCAGTGAGACAGGGAAGGGTTCTAACAAGGTTGATGAAAGGACTTGTAATCTGGAAGGGGAAACTTTTGGACTAATCCTAACTCCTGTAATTATTCTAACAATTGATGCAATTGTTCTGGTCCTTTTGTTTAATTTTTTGAGGTGTCTGCTATAAATTGTGGTCGGTAAGGGGGAAAGATAATCACTAAAATGGAAATGCGAAGAAGAAGTTGATATGGATGTTAAAGATAATGTTTACAAGTTGAAGATGACGGAAGAGAATACCAGAAAGAACCAGAAAGTGATGCAGATTGTGTTATAATTCCTTGGTTAATACATTCTTAATAATTAGGGGGGATTTGTAAGAGACGTTCATAGATTCATATATTTGTGCATCAATAGCAATGAGAACAATGCAATCTTACACTTAATTCCACATGCACATACTGATTTAATACATCTGCTTTTGAAACAAGTTTTCTATTATGTGTAGAAGTGTGTTTTAAAATATATGTTCACTAGGCCACATTTCTGTGCAAAACACCCCCTGACCAAGATCGAAGTCATCTGTGTCACCCACCATTTGCTTCCCTTGGCGCACATCCTCACTCCACAAGCTTCGCAGCACACAATCAAACTCCAATGTATTTGGAAATTTCCATTATAATCTTGTACTGTTCATGGGGAATTACTCCAGTTTGGATGTAACGTGCAACTTGTTGCCATGTCTTCTGTTTCTTCACGGAGATCTATTACCTCACATTATGTGACACTGCAAATGTATCCTGTTCTGTTCATACATCTCCTGATGATATTAGCATAGAAGGTGCTGAATAATTATTCATGTAGTCAGATCGTGCTTAGGTGTTAAGGTAAAGAGCTGCTGATTTTTAATGTTCTCTGATTTAATGAAGAAATGATAGATTTGCTCACACCACAGTGATTCTGCAAAAGTTCTAATTTCTTATATAATCGATTTGGGGGTGAGCCAAAAGACTTTCCTATCCTTTTGGGGATAACTACCAATTATTTCCTGATTTTGCTGCCCATTGAGACTTAAAGTAATTTCGGAATTTACATACTCCGTAGAACTCTGCATTTTGGGTGTCTTCAAGGCATTGACTCTGTATTGCTTCTTTTTGAATTTTGTAATAAAACCCTTTAACTTTTCATTGATCTTGAAATCAGTTATTGATTGTGCTCGTTCCATCCTAAATTTACCACATACTGTATTTTGCATGATTTTGGTGTTTGAGAGGTGCCTTAAAGCAGGGACACATTGCCCTAGGTGTCTAGCTTTCAGAAATGTCTTGGTAGGTTTCCATGGGTGACGTCCGAGCCCAGGCCCAAAATCCACAGCTAACCACATTGCAAAAAGAGGGCCCCTTTTGAATGGAAACATTACATCTGTCCATGTTGCATTTGTGGCCCTTTCCTGCTCCAGGAGCTACGCGCACCAGCACAAGTGATGTGTCATTTGTAGTGGGAGACTTGAAAATAGAGAATAGTAGAACACTTGTCAAATAAAATAGTTCTCTCTATATTTGTGGCTTCCAAATGTAAGCCAGTGAACAAGAAAAAATACATTTCGCAAACTGCTTCTGAATCAGATGGTAGGATGAGTACCCACAAATTCAGGGGTTTACAAATAACCACTGCTCTTACACTCATCATCTTATGTACATTCCAAAAATACCTAGGTTTCCTTCATGCCTATTCTTCATTCTTTATATTTTAGCAGATGAATTGCTGTATACTAGGTACACAA
Organism: Triturus cristatus; assembly: GCF_964204655.1. NCBI lineage: Eukaryota > Metazoa > Chordata > Amphibia > Caudata > Salamandridae > Triturus > Triturus cristatus. The sequence goes on from NC_140585.1 coordinate 1,114,951,669, forward strand.
TGAAATTTCATTGTGAAGTGCAATTCAGTTTTTGGCTCTGGAAATCATGTTGTTTTGGAGCATCTTTATACCTTACATGTCCTTGTGGCCAAGGGGTCTTTCAGTCATTAATGTTATATTGCTTTTGAAAACTGGCCATTGTGAGAAGAAATTACAGATGAAAATGTTGTCATAAGTGGTTGTGTTTTCCTACTCAGTTTATTATATTTTTATTTCTGAAGTTTGTTTCTTTGAGAAAACCTTGACATTCCTGATGGATATAAACAAATGAACCATTGCTTAATTTAGAATTGTATCTATTTTTAAGAAATATCTAGCTGTCTGGGTCACTCATGAGTTTCGCACCTACTTCCACCACAAACTGCAAGTAGGTTGAAACCATAAACAAAATCAGAAAAATGAACTACCTTTTAGAAAAATTACAATATTGTGGTAAAATATTGTTTTTGATATACCTCTGCTTGTTCCTGAAAGATAGCGCTTTTAGTAAAGAAACATATGCTATTTCCCCCACCCCCGGAAAAATGTTGACATATTTTAGTAATTTTCTCATGTCCCTCTAAGGCAGTGGTCTTCAAATTTTTTAATGACGTGCACCCCCCAGTTGAAAAAAAAATGGATGCCCGCTTCGAAGTGCTCACCCGACATATGGACAGGTTGGGGGAGTCCCTGCATCGCCAGAGCATGAAAATAGATAGCGCTGAGGAGCGAATCATGGGCCTCGAAGACAGCAGCTCTACTAAGCTGAACAGCTGGACAAAATAGAACACATTTTGAAGCAAGTAGCAATCACAAACGAGGACCAGGTCCAGGATGAATAACCTACATATATCTGGTATTGCAGAAACCACCAACATGGGACAGCCAAATGTCTTCATCGAGCAGCTACTTGCAGAATAATTTGATTGCTTCAGCTTCTCCCACACTTTTGCTGTGGAGCGTGCACAACGGTCCCTCAGCCCTTGCCCCCTAGAGGGAACTCCTCCTCAATTCCTTATTGCCCGTCCCTAAACTATAGGGACAGGGACACTGCTCCCTGCCTGGCCTGTGAGAAGGGACCTATCCGCTATCAGGGTGCTGACATTTCCTTTTACCCTGATTTCACCCCCATGGTGCAGGATACCCCCTATAAATTCAGCAACGTCAAGAACTCACTCCAAAAGCTGGGCATCCAGTACATTATGCTCTACCCAGCACACCTGCGCATGGAGAATGAGGGGAAAACTCATATCTTTGATACCTCTTTGGACTTCGCTGCTCTTTGAAAATCCCTGCATCCTAAATTTCACTCATCAATGCTCTGCCATGGACAAGTCTGGAACTGTGGAGTGCTTGTGGTCCGCCGCTCCTGACCGCTCCTTCCCAGTGTGACTGCTCCACTCCGGCTTGCTCATCGCAAGCTGGCTTTATCCGTTCCGGGACACCATTGCTATTTAATGAGCACTTAATTTCTTTTTCTTTGTGTTCTCTGTTACTGATGTTTTAGTATAATTGCGGCTGAAGGAAAACTATAGTTGCATGCCAATTGCTTAATATTGTGGCCACTGCCCGCCGTGTTGTCGTTATGCCCCCATGGTGACCACCACTTACTGGTTGTTGGGCTTTCGTTGTTTTTTGATTTGGCTTGATGGGTTTTGCTGGACACATTATGACCCAGTGTGGGAGAGGGATGGGGTTTCATGTTTCGATGTAAGTTTTTGTCTGTTTGCCTTTCTCTTACTCTTTGCTGTGACATCTCCTTCGCTGCCCTTACATGCACTGCTAAGTCACCCTCTCACGTTCTCCGTGTCACGGTCATGTTCCCCTAACAAGGTAACAGACCACTTGACCTCTCTTTTATTACTTAGAACATCTGGGGAATCAACAAACCTGGGAAGGGGAAACAGGTGCTGTCCTACCTGAATAGGCATGAAATCAGAGTTGCCTTTCTTCAGCAGACGCACCTACCTCCCATGACAGACTGCCATTCCCTTGGCCTTGGGGTGCTCACCGCTACTTCTCCTGCTATGGTTCCTATTCCTGGGGCACCTGCATCCTTGTACATAAAAGCTTCCCTTTCGCTATTCAACCCAGCCATTTAGACACTGAGGGCCAGTATGTTCTCTTTCAGGGTATTCTTGCCAACAAATGGGTAATGTTGTTGAACATATAGGCCCCCAATGTGGACGACCTGCCTTCTTCCATGACCTTTTGGCACGTATGGACCGCATGGACGTGGGCTATGTAGTGCTGGGGGGGGGGGGGGGGAGACCTGACTATGCCGATGTGTGCTCATACTGACTCCAACAGCGTACATCCTGGTGGTAAGCTCCGGGCGCGGGAATCACTGCAGCACTTGATTGACAGTCACGTCCTTTTTGATGCTTGACGCTCCTGCCACCTCTCAACTCCTGGAATCACTTTCTATGCTGCCCTCCACTCCATCTGGACCAGGTTGGATTATTGGCTGCTTTCGGCTAATGTGGACCCCCTGGTTGCGTGAGGTCACGGTCTTGCCGTGCACTTTGTCAGACCATAGTCCGGTTCTCCTTCATTTGCAGGACTCCTTTGGGTGCAGAGTGGAACGTTCTCTAGAGCGAGTCCCTTTGTGACCCAGTGTTTCGCGGGGAGGTGCTTATAGCCATAACCGACTATTTCCAGCTGAATGTGGGGTTGGTAGAGACACAAGCCATACTATGGGAAGCCTTTAAGGCATTCATTCACGGAGTATGTATCTCTAAACATACAGGCATATTGTGTGACACACACACACACAATTGCATAGTATTGAATCCGCCTTGCGAGATATCGGTAAAAGGGCTGCCGAGGGTGGGAATTCTTCCTTGGGTCGACGCTCTGCTTATTGACAGAATTTCGCGACCTTGCAGAAAGAGATGTCTTCTACATGGGGAAGTATGCCAGGGCTCGCCGCTATGGGAGGGAGAGCGCCTGGGTCACACTCATGTTCGACTACTGAAACCCAACCACTCACTAAACTATATCACTGAGCTTAGCTCACAATCTGGACAACTGGTGTCCAGTTGCGAGAAAGTTGTGTCAGAACTTCATCAGTGCTATCTGACTCTATACTCTTAGCAAGTCCTAAACCTCCCCTCTTAAATATCCTCCTATCTCAAGGAGGTGACAGTCGTCTGGCTGGCGAATGGCCAATGCCAATTCCTGGCTGAACCCATCACCGTTGAGGAGGTCTCCTTAGACATCGACTTTTTTGATGGCTCGAAAGCACCTGGCTCGGATGGCCTGAAGGGAGCTTTCTATAAGACCTATAAGCAAATACTAGCCTCTAACCTCTTAGAATTATATAATGAATCTCTGGCCACCGGCATTCTGCCCTCATCCTTGTCCTTCTGCAAAAACCAGGAAAAGACCCACTCTTATGCTCTTCATACCGTCCCGTCTCTCCTGAACCTTGCCAATAACATTTTGGCTGAGGTTCTCGCCTCAAGATTATTTCTCCTAATGGTACACATTATTACACCTGTACAGTCGGGCTTCATTCCACATCGTTCTACCGCCCTTAACCTGCGCACTATATCTGCTGGTCTCAATAAGATTGCGTCATACACCCCTGCAGTCGTGGTGCTGTTGGATGATGAGAAAGCATTCAATTCTCTCGAGTGGCCATTTTTCAGAGCAGTTCTGGGCAAACTGGGCATCCCTTCAATTTTTGTTTCTTTAATTATGCTTTTATATGCCCAGCCTGTGGCCTGTCTCCGTGTTAACAGCACACTCTTCAAACTTTGCCCCATATCGGGGAGGACCAGACAGGGATGCCCCCTCTCTCCCCTTCTTTTCATCTTTGCATAGACCCATTGGTCTGTTACATTCTGGATCGTCATCTACACCATGGGCTGCAGCTCACCCATGGTCCGCTCTTGCTCTCCCTATACGCAGATGACATCTTGCTGTTTATCCACCATTTGTGCGAAAACTTGCCCCCCCCTTGATACAGTAAGTTGTCCAATTTGGTAAATTGTCTGGTCTTCACATTAAATGGACTAAATCTGAGCTGTCTCCATTGACCGATATGCACAGCTGGCAACGGCCCTTTATTCTTTCGCCTTGGCGGCGGACTTAATATGTCGGTATATGGCTCCATAGAGATAGAGAGTGCGTTCTCCAACTCAATTAAGGTCCAGCAATGGACAAACTTGCTCTCCAGATTGAACGGTGAATTAAACTGCCGCTCTCCATGGCCGGTCGTATATCTATCATAAAAAATGGTCGTGCTTCTTTGCATTTTCTACCTATTTTTCTATAGTCCTATTCGCTGCCTCAGTCCTTTTTTCATTTCTACGTGTCCTTCTCATCCGCTCAGTGTGGGCTGGGTGCCACGCGCATGTACCCTGGGACACTCTTACTCTCCCTCATGAGCGTGGTGACCTCGGAGTCACCGATCTCTATTTGTATTATCTGGTTGCCCATTGCCAGTACTCCTACTCATCTAGATGCCTGCATCCCTTATTTGAGAACGGAACAAGCCCAGTCAGAGAATCTCTCACATGGTCTAATATTGCCTAAGGGTATTTCACTTGATATCAAAGCTATCCAGACAGTGTCCACAATTTGCAGAGCATGGTGCAGACTACGACAGCTGTTGGGTGGGGGTCCCCTGTACTCCTCTGCTCTTCCCCTCCTTGAAAGTCCCTGGCTTCCACTAGCCAGAGAAAAGCTCACACAGCAAATGTCCCATCTTTATCGTCTACTCATGCTGGGGGATCTCTTCCCAGACTGACATATTGGTTATCCATCTGCAGAACCTCTCACGGGAGACATACCTTTCATGGCCCTGTTCATCTTTCGGAGACTCCACAATACATTACATACCCTACTACCTTCGTTCCCATTGCATCCTGAGGAGTTCCTCCCTTTGACGCTCGTTGCGACTGACAGAGATGGAGATAGACTTCTTTCCCACTTATACCATACTTGCATCTCCCACAAGCCAGATACCACCGCCAGGGTCCGGTGGGTGTGGGCGGATGAACTGGGTGTCCCTCTTACGGACAAAATGTGGACGTACTGCTGCTCACAAATTAGATATGTTTCTGGGTATCGCATTTCAAATTTCTCCATCATACTTATCTCTCTCAATCGGATGTAGTTAAATTTGATCCCAGCAAATCTGACACATGCGTGAAATGCCACGTCCCTGGCGTTGATTTTGCCCATCTAACCTGGACATGCCCTGTGATACAGGTATATTGGACTGCTGTCTTTGCACATGTCCCGGCTATGGTAGTAGTAGAGCTCTCCCAGTCCCCACTCCTGGCGCTGCTGGGCTACGCCAGAGATATTTCGCGCCCCGTGCGCCACTTAATCTCCATGTGCCATCTTCTAGCTAAGCATGAGATAGAGCTTCATAGGGGTGGCACTACAGGCCCGCTCATCCTGCTTGGCTCAGAAGCATGTTCTATTGTGAAAGTCAGTGAAGATTACGCAGACTACAACCCCCATCATCCCGCCCTAAAGATATCTGGGGACCTCTGTGCGATTACCTTAGCACATTAGAACCTGACGCCACACCGTAGTGCCCGCTCCCTTCCACCTTTACAGGACTGCTCTCTTGACTACCGCTCTTTTCTGCTTTCCCCTGGGGCTCTGATCTCTGGCATGACTGTCTCATGACTTTTGTTCTTATTCATATTATGGACATTGATTGTTTTGTCTAAATATGACTTGATGTACTAGCATGGCTGATGCCACTTTAGAGATGTACTCACAAGCAATGTTGCACTATTTTCTCATTTTGTTTCTTTCTTATTTCTTCTTTTCTTGAAAATCAATAAAGAACTTAGTAATAAATAAATAAATAAAGGATAAAAGATGTTTGTGATGTCCATTATAGAGCGGCTTACTGCTGCTTAGTTTTTTACACTTAAAACACAGCACTGTTATCAGTATAAAGCTTATTTTTGGCCAGAGCCTGGCATCCTCCCTAGGATCACTTGAGGCCCCCCAGGGAGGCCAGCAACCACTACCCTACCCCCTCTCCCCTCCTCTGTTTGATGACTCCTGCACTAAGGGAATCTACCTCTGGAATCCTGAGGATGTTGGAAAAAAACAAAGAGGCACATTTGGTATGAATATCTTATGTGGGAAAAAGTATGAGGTGTACATGCAACGTACCCAAAGAGCGAAAAAAGAGCTCAGCACTGGGGATAGAAAAGCCTCAGAAGACAAGGGGCTTAGAAACTTAGGGCTAGATGTACAAAGAAATATCGACTCGCAAATGGGTTGCAAAGAGGTTTGTGATGGAAAAATTGCCTTGTTGCGATGTACGAAAGCCATTTGCAAACCACTAATTGCGATACAACTGTTTTGCAACTCGATATTTCTTGAGACCCAAAATAGCGAACCTTCATTACAGTATCCGTATTTGCGGTTCACACACGGTATGTTAGAGGCTGTCGCAAATAGCGACTAGTCACGTTTGAACAAGCAATTTAACACAAATTCAAACCAGGTAGTAACTGTGTGCAGAGGATATTTAATAGCTACTGAAAAGAATTGTAAACACAGATATGTTTTTGGTGAATCCTTGCAAAATGTTTGTAGCCTCAGATTATAGTTGTATGCCCTATGCCCCTGGATTCTCACATCACACCTTTCCCAAGGAAGAGGTGTGGCGCCAGGGCGACTGACTCCGGAATCGGGGGATCACGGTTCGATCCCCGGCGCCGGCGGCAGATTAGCCCAGCACCATGTGACTCTGGGCAATAGCTTGCTTAATCTTCCCGACGGCCCCCAGCGCCTAGAGACCCTTACGGGTGATGGTTCGCGCTCTACTAATGTGGATTATTATTATTATACCTCCCAATATGAACAGCGATACAACAATGCACATCGTCCCACCAGGACTGTGATTGAGTGTACATTCGGCCTACTGAAATTTAGTTCCGGTGCCTACATAAGAGTAGGGTTGCCTTACAATATGTACCAGAAATTGCATGTAAGATAGTAACAACGTGTGCCATCCTACTAAATATTGCCAGCAGAAGAGGCTTACACATCGCGGTTTTGGACTCAGGTTCAGAGGATGGAGGTCCTGGGCCACCAGTTCAGCAGCCAACAGATGACTGCAGAGCAGTGGATGTGAGAAGGCGCAGGGATCACATTGACACACATTACTTCTCAAGGTAAGTCATGTTTGATTCCACAAAATGTAAAAAAATGGTACCGCACTTGTTGGACGTTTCAAAGAAAAGATACCTTTTATGTCAGGTGTTTCACAACTGTCTGAAACAATATGTAACTTTCACAAGAAAATGCAACATTATTTCATCATAAAAGTTGGTTACAGCAGTGACATGAAAAAATATATATAGGCGCTCCCTGATCTGTGCCCCTCAATGCTTTTTGTGACTGCGTCCATAATGGGATGTGCCACCATGTTGAGGTGCCGTGTACGGCTGCTACTGCATCGCAGCACATGTGAATCTTTGGAAGAGATGCTGCTGATGCTGGACAACTCCTCACAATCAGGATGCTCTGCACCTACCCTACTTGCAATTTGGGCGATTTGTATGGCTTCCACTTCAGTGGGAATTTGCCCAAGGCCCCTTGATACATCTCCATTAAAGTAACCAATTTCCACCTGCAGCTTCACAGTCCACCTCGATAAGGTAGAAGTGGCATGTGCCAAGCTTTAATAGACCCTGTTAAGGTATCCATATGCGCAGCACTGCTCCTCTCTCTTTATCTTTGATTGGCATTGTCCTCTGCCATCTGAAGACATAATTTCTCTAAGGCACTTGTTAAGCTGTTCATTTTAGTGTCCATCCTAGACTGATTCTTTGTCAACTGATCGGCCACTGTATTTAAACCCATAGAAATCTTTTTCTGCATGGTCTGCAATGTTTTTTCACCATTTTTATTTGTTTCTGCTGATGAAGCTGAACTTGCAGCATGGAAGCCTCTAGCCAGCAAACAACGTTTGATCTTCTGCAGCTGCCCAAGACCTAGAAGGCTGGTTTCCATGACAAATATCGCAGTGCCTACTAGCACGAACTTTAAGGCAGAACTGTCAGGCCTGACAACTGGCTGCATGATTAGAGTATGCGTGTGGATGGCATCCTCATCCTGAATTGATTGTGGCTCTGGGGAGAAAGACGCACTGCTGGAGTGGTCATGAGGCGCAGAGGGCTGACTCTCCTACAAGACTGGATCTTCCCACACCATTTGTGCCTGTTCTTCTCAATCAAGATTTGTACATACATTGTCTTCCTCAGGTGAATCTTTTTGAATAATGGACATCCTATTAATGTCTTTACATGGGGAAAACATATCTCTTTAGTTCAAATAATTTCTTTAATAAATGCCTGACACTGACTACAGTGAGTTTCTTCTACTAGTTCCATGATGCACTATAAAGGGGTATGTTGCGATGCAATCATCCCATACTAATATGTCTGTATTAGTTTACATTTTACATGCATGTAGAAGACAGTTTTTAACTTAATAAATGTTACAATTACAAACAATGCACGCTTACTTTGTGATGGTGCAGGTGCAGCAGTGTTAATGTTGGTAAAACCAACAACTGTCTCTGGCTCCAGGGTTGTCTCTACTATTGTCTCCAGAGTAGTGGGTGGGGATACAGTAAAGGGTCCACCTCCTGTTGCCCAGGACTCACTCAGGAGCGTTGTGACCATTTCTTTACTGCAGCGGGATCTGAGGTCGTACCACCTCTTCTGTGTCTCTCAATGGAGCACTGTGCCACATCTACAGCATTTATTTTCTGCTGCATCTTCTGCCAGATTTTGCGGTTTTGTGCTGTTGGCACAGTCATGGATGACTGCGCTAACAGGAGGTCATGATTGTTGCAGCACTCCTCCAAAAGAATTTCAAGTTCTTTTTCTGAGAACTTCAATTGCAACTTCTATCCCTGCCTCTTTATCCGGGTCTTGGCTGGCCATTCCAGTTGTAGGGAGTTGCTATTTGGTGGACCCCAGGTCACTTTTCCAGTACAGCAGTTCTCCGCTCTCAGTCTGGCTGCTTTCCTGGCTTCAGATGTGCACCACTTTCTGTTTGTGGGGCCATCACCTTGAACCAGGAAGCAATTGTGCACGTTTGCGAGCTCATTCGCTAATTGCAACTTCGTTCGCAATTTAGGAAATCCCAAAATGCAATTTACTAAAATAAAAAAGCAACTCGTTTGTGAGTTGCTAATTTTCACCATCCAACGTACGTACATTGAGATAGTGATTACCAAATTATGATTCACAAAAAATCACTATTTGGTTATCGCAATTCGAAAGCTTCGTGCATTAAGCCCTTAGCTATAAGAATACATCCTCGTCACATCAAACAGGACAAGGCAGAAGAAATATCTTTCTAGAAATCTCAATACAATTGCTGAGGACACAAGTGCAATAGTGACTCCACCAGCTTTTATGGACATTAAATGCCAAGCACACCATTAAAGCCATAGTGTCACTGTTTGCCTACAGTGGTCTGTTCAGGTAGACGGAGAAGGCTGGAAGCCAAATTGTCTCTGTTTGCTTATAGCGGTCTGCCCAAATAGAACAGAGGGAGGGTGCTGGGATCCTGATCAACAATGCATATGGCACTGGAGAGTCTGTCTCTTTCAGATGGAATCTCTGGCTTAGGAGCGCTATAAGAATGGCCTGCAGCCAATGAGATGTCTACACAAAACAGTTTTTGTATCTTCAGTCTTATTTCCTTTTCTCATGATTTCTTGATTTGTTCATAGTAGGTAATTTCATTGCAAATACTATATTTTCACAAATTGAAGCACAGCATACTTATATGTCAGTTATCACACAGACCAGCGATTCCTAATTTGTGGTTCCTGGATGTCTGTGGGTTCGAACAACACCTACACAGAGTGTCCTTGACTGTTTGAAAAACAAAATAAAATTAGCAGATTAATAATTTATATATAAATAAAGAAGCAAAATTTAAAAATTGTAATTTTTCTAGACGCAAAGGATATTCAATCTTTTTGTTTAAATCTTTTTATTGATTAACATTTTTATTTTCCTTTGCACTTTTTAAGCATACAGTCAGAGCTGTGCTCATGCATCAAGAAAGAAAGAAAGAAAGAAAGAGAAGTGATTGCCAACAGCATAATGTGCTGTACCCAACAGCAAAAGGAGAGACAGATGAGTAGATCACAGCGACCACAAGAAGTCATGGGATAATATCCATAGACAGGGCGGATCAGTGCTGATGAGTCTCACCACCGGGTGGCATGCAAACTGTTCAGATATAGCGCAGTTCTAACCAAACTGGGGATATAGGGTACAACAAAATGAGGACAACATAAGTCAAGGAAGGGAAAGGGAGTCACTTGAGACCTGCTACTGCATCTAGTGTAGCCGGGGGAGCCAGAGCTGCCAGGACCCAGTGGCAATGAAGTTCTGGAACAGGAGAGTCAAGTCAGCCTGGAGGTCAGTGCTATTTAACACCCCTGCCAGTGGGGGATGAACTATGGGTACTGGCCTCAGATAACGTATTCGGGTCCTCTGTGTCAGTGACCATTTCTTGGAGCTTGGAAACCATTGTTTCCCACTGAGGTGCTAGGGGGAATTTACGAATGCCGAGTAGGTCCTCCCTACATAGCGCCACACCCTCGCAAACAATATTAAAATATTATGCTAAAAATTAAATTGGGATCCTTAACATGAGGCGTTGGAGAAGCACAAGTACTACAAACAAAATATATGGATGATGGCTGGGCTCAATTGAAGTGCCAACAAAAAGAGAGCATGCATTAGGTGCAAAAAACACAAAAGTGATATTCTAGCTCCTAGCATATCACATCATCTTTTAGAAATATAAAACAAATTTAGAAAAGCTCCCACCTTCCTAAAATTCAATTAAAACTTAATTTTTTTAAAAATGTTTGTGAATTAAATTTTGCAGCATTTATACATTTCTTTGATATATATTTGTTTCTGTATTTTGTGTATTGGTTTGAGAATCAAATTGTTGAAATTGCTTAGGCTGGAGTACTCAGCTTCCGGTAATGATTCAGAGGGGGTCCCTGGATTCTAATAGTATTCTAATAGTGATTATTTGGGGGTCCCCAGAAGTCAAAATGTTAAGAACTACTGAAAGAGAGGGGAGAGGAGTTGGCCTAATGGCTAGGGTGGTCGACCTCGAATCTGGGGAACTGGGTTCGAGTCTCGGCAATGACTCTGAACTTCTTGTGATTCTGGGCATATCACCTAATCTCCCCATGCCTAATAAAAATGAATGTGTCCTCATGTAATGCAACTGGTGCTATGTAAAGCACTCTGATACCCGATTCAGGTCAAGTTCGCTCTATATAAAACTCTGTAAAACAATTGACTATCTTCTGTGAACTATCAGAACCTAACCACAGGATACAGCTGAGAATGTCCATTTTTTACCACTATGAAGGGTCCATGTATATTATATCATGTGCTAACTGCAGGGAAGGGCAGATAGAATTATTTTCCTGAGGCCTTGCACTTTTCTCTGCACTCTTGCTGGAAAATGTGGGCCTAATTTCTGGCATTTTGATGTAGGGCAGTACATCAAGGCACCTGGCTGCTCTGCCCTTTGCCAAAATGAAAGGGCAGGAATGTATCGTATTTAAGCAATATGGTGCATTCCTGTCCTTTCTGCCTGCGCTGGCGCTGTTTTGGCAGTCTAGCACCAAGGTAGGCATTCTTGCACCATGGTTCAAGGGTACCTCCATTACAGGCATGATTGTTTTTGTGCAGGAGGGGGCACCTACCTGCACAAAAACAATCATATGAGGCATTTTCCTCTTTCGATGTGTGCTGCTTTAACTGTTTGCAATGTGTATGAACCTACCAAACCTGATTACTTATTTTGGCCCAACATTTCATAGAAATATCTTCAATTTAATGATGATTTTTTTCATTCTAGGCGGTGATTGTAACCAGATTTTAGATCTGTTTATAGACCGTCAGTCTCAAGTTTGATTTGTTCTCCATAGAACACATACACATTTTAAATCTACTATTTCACATAACCACCTAGTGGATGCATGTAGATTGTTCAATCCTTCTTTCAAATAGTTTTCTTTTTATTTCCCTGCTAATGGTACTCTCACTTGACTAGACCATATCTGTGTGAGTAAATGACTCTCACAAAACCTCATTAATTCTACTACTAAACCTATTGTTATTTCTGATCATGCCCCAGTGGTTACAGATATGGACCTACTCCCTGCACATCCCAAATCTGGTAGATGGAGGTTTCATAATTCTCTTTTACTTCGATCCAGCTTTCTCTTCCTCTTTCACATCTTTTGCTAATGATTGTTTTGCACTTCTTGCAGATTCAGATGCATCTCCCGAATTATTATGGGATATTTTTAAAGCTGCAGCTCAAGATTTTCTAATTTATATCTTTTTTATTTTAAAAGAAACACTATAAGTTCTCATTGTCTAATATTAAACGTATAGAGCACCAATTCTATACCTTCGCTTCGGATTCTAATCTACATGAACTCGTTTGTGCTAAATTTCAGTTTAATTAACTACAGACAATGCTTCTTCCATACTACTTCGTACTAGCACTCACTATTATGGAGGCCGTAACAGAGTAGGAAAACTCCTAGCTAATTATTTAAAATTCTGAAAACAACATGCCTTAATTTATTCTAATCAGTCTTCTAGTGGAAAACAGCTGTCAAAAGATCAAGATATTTTTGAGGAATTTATGGAGTTTTATCAAAACCTATATACTCCGGAATCCCCTACTCACTCTTCCCTTATAGAGGCATATTTAAAAGATATCAATCCTTCTCACGATTCTTTTAATTTTGCATCCCTTTAATACTACCTATCAATTTCAGAAACACTTCAAGCTCTCAATTCGTTCAAAAAAGGTAAAACTCCGGGATCGGATGCCTTTACGGTTAAGTGTTATCTACACTGCTCAAATATTCTCCTTCCGAAACTTTTACAGCTATTTCAGTTTTTTTTATACATCTGGCCTTGCTGGTGGTAGCTTTCAGAAGGCTACCATATGTCTTATCCACAAAGATGGTCAGGACCCTATGCAGTGCAAACATTTTAGGCCAATTTTTCTTGTAAATGTAGACTATAAAATGTTTGCTAAGCTATTAGCTATGCGTCTGGAACCAGTATTACCTAAATTGATAGGCAAGGAGCAATCCGGTTTTGTTAAAGCTAGACTGGTCTCAGATAATTCTAGTCTATTTTTCAACTTATAAAATAAATCTTCTCTTTCTTACCTGTTGGCTGCTGTTGCTATTGATGCAGAAAAAGCATTTGACAGAGTGGACTGGACCTTTTTGCTTAAATCTCTTACTTGGCATGGATTTGCCCAAATAGTATCTCACTTATATCTCAGAAAAGTCCGAAAAGTGGTATGTTATCGAGGTTCACTGGCGCCACTCAGGAGAAATCCACACAACAATTATCCCAAAGTTACCTATTTAGGTGACGTTGCTGCAAGGTAAGGAGAACCACAAACCTCCTCAAATTTTAAGCCTAAGCCTACAGGATGCAATAACACTCCCCAACACATGTCAAAGATTTGTGAGAACGGTTCAACAATGCATAAGATAAGCACAATTTATACAATAGAATCCAGATTCTCTCTGTCTTTTTTTCTCCTTTTATTCACTTATATCTCTTCTTTATAACGAACCCACAGCCTCTGTATTTGTTAATGGACGAACTTCCCAATATTTTCCTTTAAAAAGAAGCGTTTGGCAGGGTTTTCCCTTATCTACATTCCTATTTGTTTTAGCTCTTTAGCCTTTTTAGTCCAACTTTGTAATAATATTTTAATAACGTTTTTTCTGTATGGAGATAAATATTTTAAATTCTTGGCATATGCGGATGACGTTCTTCTTTTCCTCTCTGGTCCTGACTGTTCGATTCCTGTCTTACTTCACAAAATATCTCAATTCTCTTTAGTATCGGGAAGCAGAATAAACGTAGACAAATCAGAGGGTTTGCCCATTACCAAAGTCTGTCTTAAACATTCTTTTGACTCTGCTGGCGTTCAATCGTATACTTCTAAGATTAAATACTTATGTATTTGGTTCACCAATTCTATTAAAGCTTCGGTCAACACAAACAAGAAAGAAGGAATTAATTGAATTGATAAATTACTATCTTCCTGGAATCCTTTTTCCTTTCTTGGTGGGGTTGTCTTGACTTCATTAAAATGATGATTTCACCTATTTTGTTCTAAATATATTGTCCATGATTCCTGTACACATTTCTCTTACCTTTTCCAAAGAGTGGATTCTCTCCTTTCTTCCATTCTTTGGCATAAGAAAAAATCTAGGATTTCCCTGTGAAATCTTAAAGACGCAAAGACAGAGAATGGAGCGATTTTTCCAGATTTTCGGACCTATCATAAGGCTTTTGTTTGATATAGGTCTCGAAATGGCTCTTAGGGTCACCTTCCTCATTCACTCATTTGTGGTTTAATATTGAACAAATCTTATTTGCGCCTTTGTCTCCTAAAGAAATTCTCTCTTTTTCTTCCAAGAAAGCCACTACCTCTTCACTTTTATTCAAATATACTTTTAATAACTTGAAACCTTATTATCAATCTCATTCCCTAGCTTGTGATTCTTTTTTACAATTTCCCTTATGGAATAATCTGTGTATTACCATAAAAAATAAACCCTATATTGGAAATTTTGGATGCAAAAGAGTATAATATGGGTTCATCACTTATTTGATGGTTCCAATCCACGTTTCTTTCCTCAATTCCAAGCAATTTTTCAGCGGCCCCGGTTGGTCTGGCATAAATTTACTATCCTTATAGACATCATTTTGGAAACTCTTCATTCACTACCTTCAAATCCTTCCTTCTCTCCACCGGATTCACCTCTAATCAGATTACTGGTTTCTACCCCAAGAGCTTATCTTATCTACAAATTATTTTCTTCACAGACCTATCTAGAGCTAAAAAAACAAGATAGAGCTCCAAAGGGAAGCCGGTTAGGGATGTAATTGGCCAATAACCTTTGGGCATAAAATGTGGTTAGAGTTTTTAAGATTTCTAGAACTAGCACCACTACTAAATCATTATTCTTTTTGTATCACAGATTATATCATACTCCTTCTATTGCCAAATTTTCCAACACTAATAATAACGCTTGTTGGTCTTGTGGTCATCTGAATGCAGATTTAATGCACCTTCTTTTTCTATGTCTCTTACTGCATCATTTTGGAAGAAAGTCTGGTCACAACTTACAAAAGATTTTTGTATATTCTGTGTTATGTCTCCAAATTTGCTTTTCCTAGGACGTCTATATGAATTTAGTGTGTCAACTGTTAAGAATAGCTTGTTTGACCTTATGTTAGCTTTAGCTTTTCAACAAATTACAATTAATTGGAAATGTTCTTCTAATATCACATTTATAATGGTGGTATAATGTTTGGCATTATCATAGATTAGATATAGCTTTTGCCTCCTCTTGTATGCCACAATTAAAGAGAGAATTATATTGGTTGCCATTAACAATTTTTTAGACAAAGTAGCTATGCATAATACTAATTCTATCCTTTTCATAAATTTTAAACCACAGTACATTTTTACTTTTACTGCAAATTCTTAACTCTATTCTATTTTCAAATCTCCTTTTTCTTGACATCCGTTAGTTTTTAAAATCTATTCTCCTTATTATTCTTTAATACTGTTGTCGGTCTTTAATTACTAAATCCCCTTTTTCTCTCACTCTTCATTTTCTTCCCTTCTTTCCTGATACTTTTGCAAAATATAAACAGGTCTAGTAGCGCATATTAGGTTTTACTATTATTGTTGGCTTAAACTTACATTTTACCGTTATTATATTCACTTGTATATGCCTATATTCTAAATACAGCTGACTAAACACACAAAAAATTGACAAAGCCAATAATTTTCATGTAGGTGAGATTAATAGGTTTTGCTAATGTTTTTTTAAATAGTGAGATTTGAAAAGTGTGTGAAGTACCGAACACTTGTTTGGTGGCAGAAAACAGCAAACAACTGTAAACTTACACAAAAGTTCAAGTTTACCTTTGTGAATCAGCCCACCAATTTATAAAGGTAAAGACGACTGGCTGCACGCTTCGAGCTTTGCCTAAACATATTTTGGAAAGATTTCTAAAATGTCACTCCACTTGCAGTCATTACCTTCGTTTCTGCCACACCCATAGAAAGACTCTATGCACCTGCTGTTCCCAGGCCACACTGCAGACTAGTGCAGGCAGTTGCAGTAGTGTTTTATCCCCATAAGTAGGGCTTCGATTTTATGTTATTTATTTTTCCAACATTTCCATCTGTGCTAATCCATATTTATTTCGTGTTTTGTGAATAAATGGAGGTGTAACTAGTACATTTTCACATTTATTTACCCATATATGTCATATGAAAATATTTGCATAATAGCACAAACATATATTGAGATGTGCAGTTAAGAAAATGTAATGTGCTTTTTAGCTCTAATGTGCATGGCTATTTGCAGGGAAATCATGAACAAAAGAGAGTCATTTAAAAGATGCTACATTTTCTGGATTTTTTCGCTTTTAAAAATAAATACAGACAAGAAAGACAGTTTTCTGTCTGTATTGTTGTGTACCAATTGCTAAAACCAGAAAACTGAAACCTTTCCCATACAATAGGCATACTGCACTGTTTATAGCAGCCATAGATCCATCAACATGCTCTGGATTTTTATCAGGTACCATTTTCCATTCTGGAATTTGTAGTGACTGGTTGAAAGTGTTGCGTATGACACAGGGCTCCTAGGCAGATAATTTGCAGATTTCAATAAATTAGCACAATCCAAACCCCCCTCAAACCCTGGGGCGATTATGATGATCTGACAGAAAGAAAATTAGAGCCCCACGTGCTAAATCGTCTTGTTGTTATTGGTGTTGCTGCTCAAATCAACGGCTTTCTCTATATGGACCTCTCTCTGAAGGATGAAACGTAGAATGGGCTCAACTTGGTTTTCGATTGGAGTCCACATGCTACACGCAAATATCTACATTAGGCAGGCTCTACAGGGGTCTGTGGTAGGTGCATTAACCCGCAGAGCTATCATTCTCTATCATCCTTTTTTTATGTGCACCTATTTGTATATGACGTGGCCACGGTACAAAGTACATTCTGGTCAGTAACAGAAGATGCATGACAAGCTGCTTGTTTGTAACTAAACGGCTTCAAAGCACACTGCAGAGAGGGTGCAGCCAGCGGGCTTCCCGACCTTTACAATGTGACTCTGCTGTGGGGCTGGCATGAGCCACAGCACTGCAAGTGATACAGATGTGCACTCAGGGCAATGCCAGGCAAGTGAGCAGCACCAGCCAATGACCCAGGGCACAGAGCAGCAACTATAGGTTGTTTTTTATAAAAGTGGTGAACCCCCAGAGTGCCTGAGAGTAGCACTGACAGAAGCTGCTGCTACCCAACTTAATGCCAAGACCTCGAGCTGTATCACTGGCACGGTCAAGTAGCCCTGCAGCCTATGTGACTCCTTCAACCAGTCCAGCCTCATCAGCAAACAGTACGTTGCATTCTGGGGCTGGAAGTTTCCCTTTAACCTTGTGTGAATGCAGTGAAACATACCAGCATGAAAGTGGTTGTCTAAAAAGCCAAGCGTGCTTTAGGCAAACACGTAATGGAGGACGCATGGCAGCTAAATACTATGTAATGTGCTAATACCTCGCCCAGTCCTGTCTTTCCAATTTGACTCATGCAGGCAAGGATTTGCAATGGTAGCAACAAAAACTATGACGCGGGAAGGGAGCAAGCAATGACGCGGGAGGAGGGAATGATCGAACAAGGAACAACGACGCACAAACAGGCTGCATTGTGGCATGTACAACCTTAGTTTCCACCATGGTGCAGAGGTGTGCATGATGTCTAGCATACGATTTCTAATCAAAGCACACCCTTTTGGTACAAAATACTATGCCTAGACAAACTGCAATACATTTCACACATTGGATTGTGCTGTCCAGTGCAGCACACGAGCAGTGTGTCTGAAATGTTCATAGAAATAAAACATTTCTCCAAGTTACCGCCTGTTTCAAGGAGGCATCATTTTGGGATGCACGCCCTTTCTACCTCAGTAGATTGGGCTTTGCATTACATGCTAGGGTGTAAGTGGTGATCCACACATTTCCCACCGATGTAACTCCCCCTTAACTTAAAGTGGTGCAAAGCAGTGCAAAGTGCCACTTGTGCTAAAGAATGAAAATACCCTTTCAAGACTGGCACAAAATCTTAGTAAATCTGCCCTCTAGTCTATGATTACCCACAAAGTCATAGCTTGTGTGTATGTTTTCAAAAACCTTTTGCATCCTCAAATGTCTTTTGCAAAAGGCAGGACTAGTTTATGTTGAAATTTTGAAAAGAAAGGTAATATCACCTGGGGTGTACAGAAAGGTGGGGGAAATAGGTTTTACTGAAACGTGCAAAATGCCCAGTATATCCATTACTGAATCCTAGTAGAGTTAGAAAGATAGTAGTTCAAAATGGGGCGGCATAGGAATGTTTTTGATCTCCTGTAAGATGTTGGCATTTTCTGAATTAACAAAGTGAATTTATAACAAATGTAGGGCCCAATGTACTAAGCCATTTTGAAACCCTGAGATTTGCAAAATCACCTAGGGCCTGATTACGATTTGGCGGACGGGCTACTCCATCACAAACGTGACGGGTATCCTGTCCGCCCTATTACGAGTTCCATAGGATATAATGGAACTCGTAATACGGCGGACAGGATATTTGTCACATTTGTGATGAAGTAACCCGTCCACCAAACTCACAATCAGACGCTTGATTTGCATCTGCAAAATGTTTTTGTCTATTCACTAAACCCATTTTGCACGTTGGAAAAGCCTTTCAGATTCGCAAAATGGGTTTTTCAATCAATTTTGAATTGCAATTAGGAGGTGTGAATGGGGCATCCCCTCCTAATTGCCAACTGCAGTGCTGTTCACCAATAGCTGAAGACCGCAATTGCAGTCACAAACCAATGATCAGTTAAAGACATCTCAAAAGAGCTGGTAACTGATTCACAGATGGACTGTTTCCTTTTTAGGTCTCGCTGAGCCCAGCACATGCGCTGGCTCGGAGAGACATTTTGTATGTGAGTTTTCATAGTGCTGCTGGCTGGCCTAGCGCTTGCGTTCACGTGACCGTGCACGCGCGCTTGCCTTCTGCCGCACTTTGAAAACTCGTGCATCATCGCAATCACTTTCGCTTTCAGAGCGATTGCGATCGCGATGACGCACGCGCGAACACAACTCCCGCTTCTCCCCCTCCCCCACCATATATCGCGTCTCCGGCCGCTCGCGCGCAGCCAACGCTTGTTTTCTCTACTCTCTGCTCCCCATCCTGCCTGCCTAGGCCCTCATAAGAAGACCGATTTTAACATTAACGTTTGAGCAGCTGGTGTAGACATGGGCAAGAAGAAAGTAGGTGACGAGGTCTTATTTCCACTCCCACAGCAAAACCGACGGGTCCCGCCCTCAGTCCCACCCCTTAATGATATAGATGCTGCTAGGGTCCAGGATCCCAGTGTTAACAGCGAGGACATGTTTCCCTCGGTATTCTCTAACACCACCGCTCCTTTAAACAAACAGGACGCCCAGCCCAAAACTTTAAGGAAATCCAAACGAGGCAAAGTCTGTAAACAGACTGGTACTCCCGCTCCGTCCTCTATCATTTCCACACAAGAAACAGAGGATGTACATGGATATAGCCCAAGGATTTCTGCTTCACCACATCAAAGCAAGAACTGGCGTGCTAACTCTCTCAACGAAATCTTATCAAGTCACTCGGAGATATTTTCAGAGAAACGATGAGCTGCACTTAGAGCAGTTCTTTCCCCTTTGTTTTCAGGCTTGGATTCCGCTGAAACTAAATTGGTTTCTCTTCCACTCTGTGGTGGTCATTCACCTGCTCAAACAAGCACCACCAACAACGGCCCTATTACACATGGAGGTATCGACAAAGGAAATGATAACCCCCTGGCGGATGGTAGTCAGTCATCTTATACACCATCTGCTCCCTCTTTTATCACTTTACGCACCTCCGACCAGTTTTTTAACAGACGCACAGCGCTTAGGGGGATGCTGATTCCACATATATTTCAACCCCTAAAGCAACACAACCCCGAAGGGTCGTGGAGGCAAAGTTTTCATAATACCACCATCTCCCAAACAATCAATAATTAATCTTCCCCTGGCTGCCTGCCCCAATGTAGTCGTGCTGCTGATTGCACCCTCTTTGGAAAAGGAACAGCGGGAGTCATATGAGGAGCTGTTTAACAAAACCAAAGACTGGCTGGTGCTCCATAGAGGCTTGTCTCTTTTAGGTGACGACATTTTGCACGTGAGGAGGCGTGCTTGGATAGGCCCAAATGATCCAGAATCCTCGGGTGATTGTATTGTGGTACATTTTAGATTCCCATACCTGGCCCACTAATTGTTCAAACACAGGAGGTATTGCAGCAAACGGCCATATCTCCCTGGTCCCACTTGGCTATTGTCATAGGCCTCCCCCTTACCAGATGCAATGTTTGAATAATCTCTCTCTAGAGCAGTGGCAGCGTGTCTTGGGAAGCCGCCCCTCCACGCACCTTGGGTACAGCACACTGTCCTGGGGTATTCCCAACCCGCCAGACAGAGTCAGCATTAGACAGGGTAGCAACTCATGCATCGTGCCCACAGCCAACAGGTAGGGCGTACTTTCTGATTTAGATTGACAGTCAGATGGAAAGGTTTCTGCAATACCCACCGTAGCTACTGTAAAGCAACACTTGGCCCATATGCCTCACACTATAACCCCACAGTACAGTCCCCTGTCTATGATTGATCATTTAGACTGGCAGCTACTTGTTCAAAAGAGTGATATACTGCTCTGCAGGAACCCTGGGTTACAGCTGCACCTCACTTTGAAGGCTCTGCCTGTTATCCCTGCCCCGCAATCCCATCAACACGGGGTCGGGCTATGGGTGGGCTAGCCATATGGGTCAGTCTAAACCTCCAGGTAGAGGCCTCACAAGTTAAATATACACCATCCTCCTTTATAGCGTTTAAAATTCACATACCTAAAACAAATCACGCTTTTTACTTGGTCCATTTTTACAACAATGACTTTACAAATGCTATTTGCTCACATAATATTGATGAATTTTTTATCTGACATACAAGCCAAAGCTGTACATTGTGATTCGCAGTTCCATATATTTTTATGTGGTGACTTTAATGCAAAACTAAATAGGGCCTCCCGGAGCAATGATGACCAGACAGACGACCACGCCATTGTCCAGTACGCAGGGGGGGGGGGGGGGGCAGAGTTCCTGAATTATCTCCCTGCTCATGACCTGGTTGCTTTGCTTGGGGTTTTAGGCAGCACCAATAGTACGGTTCCTACTTTTAGGCCTCAATAATCGATGATATGTTTGTAAGCGCTAACTTTACCTCATGGTTTTCCAAAGGAGAGATTATACCTACAGTTTGGGGAGATTAGAACGCCCTCTGTGCCTCCTTGGTATTACGAGTTAAGAGACACCTGCGCAACAGTAATTTAGTTTCAATTACTCAACACTCAACAGACGGCCAAGATTGGTTTGAGGCTTGAACAAACCCTTAGATTCATTGCCTACCTTACTTCAATCACATTTAGGCCTGTTCCTCAATTGCCTAGCAGATAGTGGAGATGAGATGATGGCTTGGCACTACAATAGGCTAAATCGTTGCATTAGGAATTCAATGCTAAAACCACTCCACTCACCTCTTGCAGATCCTAGGTGAGTTGATGGGGCTTGCTCCAAGGCGAACCATAAATTGAGAGCGGCCCTAAATGCTCAGCCACGGATAAGATAAGAGATTCTTCAAGCCCGTAGCGAGTACAAAGCTGCCCTCTCCCACAGGAAGAGGGAACTACCCAAGCGGGATTGGGAGTCCCTGGAAAGCAAAGCTCGATGGGAAGGATAGTAAGTCATTTTGGGCTCTAATAAAAATAAATTAGAACAAGGAACTCCCCTTCTACTTGTCACCTGCAAAACAATATTCCTGGTTCAGATTGGGTTACACATTTTTCCACCATTTATCATATTGAGGAAGAGCCACATATGCTAGCATCCTTAAGTGACAGAGTGCAAAACTTACCGACCTTCCTGATATCATTGCAGGAAGTGGAAGTGGCCATTAAACATAGCTCAGGAGGAAAAGCACCAGGCCCAGATAGGGTGCTGATGGATTTGGAGAAATATATGCACAAGATATGGGGCCCCCTCATCACTAACATATTTAATTCCTTCTTAACAGTTAATATCCCACATTCTTGGTCCACCACCACAATTGTGCCAATATTTATCAAGCATTGGCATACCCAATAGGTCTCGCTTTTGGGACCTTATAAGTATTTAGTTATGCAACTGTTGCATGGCTAAACACGTATAAGGTCCCAAAGGCGAGACCTATTGGCTAGGCCAATGATTGTTGTGGATGCCGTTGGCCAACCCGTGACAAGCAGCAAGGGTCAGAGGGACCTCTGCCTGCTCCTTCTGATAAAAAAAATATTTTAAAAAGCAGAACATTTCCATCAAGAAACACAGTCTGCTTCACACAAAAAAAGTGTAGTTTGGAAATACAGGTATGGTGATCTGCTGTTCCTTGTAGGTCTCCATCCCTTTGTAGCCTTTCACATGTTGTAAATAGTGATTTGCCTCATTAATATTCATTAGGCAGATAGTTGTGCACCCCCTGTGACGGGTAGACAGGTAGCAGAAATACAGTGTGCAGCTTGTAACTATTACCTGTCTCCTTGTGCGTCGGGTCTGTCATCTTAAGTCTACTCACTAAGACTTAATCTGTTTTGTGCATGAGCCCCAAAGTGCTTCCTGTTACCTCTTTGACAGACAAGATGGCAGAAACCTTTTGAATCTTTCAAAGTCCAAATATGAGTCAGGCCATGACTGAAAAGATAAAGAAGGCATCTGAACTTCTGATTAAAAACACAAACCATTTATTTCAGGAACTTGACTGAAAGAAGATAGTTAAGAACCACATTTATTTATATTCATTTGGGTGTAAGGTGAGAATGCCATGTAGGGAAAGTAAAGGGAATGAACGCCCACAGTGTTGTTACTGGGGGTTCTGTCACCCTGTGTCCTCCTCCCAGTCTCAACATATTTCCGGACAATGGTAGATGGTGTAGGCCGCTCCTACGACTAGAAGGGTGCTCTCATCTACACACATTGTTCTTTCCAGCAACCATAGCTCTACCCACGAACACTGGTTGCCTTATTAGACATCAATTCCTCTTGCTGTTTCGTGTTCACAAAAACATACAATCTGTTTTTTTCTTGATTCAGGTCCACTCTATAGCGAGCTAACTATACTGCATTGCCACTCCTACTTGAAAGACCTTCTTAACCACTGACAAGACAATACCATTTATTTCCATTGATAAAACTGGAACTTAGGTTAAAAAATGTCCTGCAGAGATTGAACAGAGGGTTTGCTTCCACTGCCTCATCTTATAACATCGGCTGCTGCAGATTCTAATTGACATGAGCTGATGCCCCCTGAATCTTTCTCTTTGAGACATATCGCCCGTGGTGGTCCTTCTTCATGTGTTCCGCCCGGAAGAAAGGTGCAGTGGGATTAATGATGCCTGGCGAGCTTCCCTTTTGTGTCCTGCAGACAGAGTGGAGGCCACTGCTATGTGGCTCATGTCACTGTTTTCACACGCTAATGATGATCCTGGAGGAAAGGGATTCTGACGTGCTACCATCAGCACCACTGGTCTGAAACCTCATCTCCATTGCTTCACCTGGTCCTTTGGAGCTAACATGACCCTGCAGTCAAGCTTTGGAGTATCCTAGGCAATGATGGGGGTTAATCAAACGCAATACAAGTAGACTTTCTACATTTAGGACAATCCACACTTGTAAGGTTCGAGCAAACGTCATGGTCGAAAGTTAGAAAATCATATTTTTCCCTGGCGTATGCTGGGGATTTTGTGAATTATCAAGTTTCTGTAAGTCACATGTGCACACCTATATCTGTGTCAATGTGTGACGTGTTGTGTGTAAGCAGGTTAGGACCGGCCTATAGGGCAATCAGGGGGTGCCCGATGGGCTGGTCTGACTGATCGTTGTGTCGGTCGTTTTTTTTAGCAGTTGTGGGCCGGTTTATGGCCAGCTTGGCCGCTTTTTCACTTCTGATTTCCTTGCTATTACCACTTTTCCAGCTATCTGGTTTGTTAATGGGGGTATCTATTTCTTTGTTAATGGGGGTATCTATCTGCTTTGTTAATGGGGGTATCTATCTCCTTTGTTAATGGGGGTATCTATCTGCCTTGTTAATGAGGGACACTTTTATTTTGGTGCCTAGGCCTGTTTTTTTGCCTCAGTCCTACCCTGTATGTAAGGCGATTTAAGCATTAGAAGAAAACACGTCAGGCAAAAGGTGAGAAACTCTGCAAGTCTTTTTCATATTTATGCGACTGCTCTCATTGCTGTTTTTAGTTAATGGAATTATAGTTGGTGTCCTACAGCTAATAATACCTTACAGTAGACCATTCCAACGATGTATAAATGCTGAACGTGTGTGGTTGTTCCATCACACATCGCCCAGCTACAAACATCTTAAATTGTTTGCAGAAATAAATATTTCTAGGCAGAATGCTTTTCCACTCCTTGCTTGATCCCCAGTACCAAATGCAGGAACCAGTTGAACTGCACGGTCCATCCTTTGTCTCTGCAAACCTCGATCTGGTCCAGGAAGTGCTTTTTGGCCTCGTCTTCGCTTCTGCCTACAGTTAGTGCTTCCCGGATGTACTCGATGTCTTCTTTGCTGGTCAGCTGCGGCATGCCCGTCATCAGCATCATGGAGAAGAGGATGATCAGGAGGTTGGTATGATGACGTAGAGCCAGGTATGCCTTCACACAGACCTCCTGAGGAAGAGAAGAGGCGGGTCATTGAAGTAATTATAGGTGACAATTAACGCAGTACAGAAGCAGACAAAGGGAATTAACAGTTTTCTACAGCAAGACACAAGTACTATTTCACATCACTTAAGGTTGGGGGCAGATGCCCACAAGACAATTAATTCAAATTTAATAAATTGAGAGTGGTGTTTGAGATTTGGCGTTCTAATTCTCAAACAAGCACAGCACTCCCACTGATGATAGATTACATACACAGAACTAATTTCACATACTTACACACAACAAACACCAGTAGAGATCAAAAGTAAACCAGTGGGCTAGCGCCCGCGGACGATGGCGGCTTCCTTGTAGCTCTCCCGGACGGCGCGGAGGATGAGAGCCCCGACGGGACTCCCTGCGATCTGGTAACCCTTAGAAGTCATGGTCTCCGACTTCGGAACAGGTGAACAACTGATGGGGTGATTTTGGCTGCTAGACTCGACCTGTGGCTATACTTTTTCCCTTCAACAGATGCGTGAGGCGCCATCATTCAGTGCAGCGACCGCCATTTTGTTTTCATGCTGCGGAGTTACGCTTTTAGCGTCTACCGACGAATTCAGCTGCTGGCGGTTTTATATGTTAATTCTCCCTAATGACAGCTTGCGGATTAACTTGCAATGCCCTTTCTTTATTTTTGGATCCTGTTGGAGCGCTTTTTAGGTGATTCTCGTTTCCTGTCACCTTTGACTCTCGTTATTGAATCACAGTGATGTTGCAGTCTGACTTGTCATTAGTTGGACATTGCTCCCCTCTCTACTTCACCAACGATGGATCATCTGCTGTCTCCACATCTTGGTGACATTTATTTTGTGATTTTGTGATCGTGTGAGGTGTTTTTCCTTTGTTCTCCGGCCGCCATTTTGTTGAGGCTGGTTTCCGAGGTCTTACTCCAGTGAGCTCTATAGTATCAGAATGGTTCCTCACTACATTTTATTTTATGCTGACTAGTCTTTCATGTTCAACATAGCTGGCCTGGCTCTTTCAACTGCAGTATTACAGTGTTGATTTATTCACACTTTTGGATGTTACTAACATTTTTCCTTACAGCCTACTTTCCTTCAATTGCTGCAACCACATGTTTGACTTATGCCAGGTTTAATATGTTTATGCATCATATTTCCATTTCATGCTTTCTATATTGTGTTATTTACCTCTCATTGCACTTGCTTTTGCGCAATTCAGTTTTCTAGCAGTATTATTATGATGAATCATTAATTACTTCATAACTGCTAATGTAGGTGGTCATTTATGACTCTTCGGATTTCACCCATGTTGTAAACTCTGTATTGCTCGTTTATTAGCTCTGATATATTTTAGTTGTACTTGTCATTTCCTTTATGGGTAGAATATATAAGGAATTGCGCAAACCTTCTTCAACTCCTCGTAAATTTTTACTTCAAACGAGTTCTAGATACCAGTGTCTAGAGATGGATGACTCATCTGATCCTGTTAAAAGCTCTTCCTCTACTTCAGCTCCACAAACTAGTGGTCTCACCAAAGGTTCAACCAAACGACTAAAAAAAGATCCACCTTCTCCTCCCAAACAAACCTCCTCAGTAACAATGGATGTCCTTCTGGGTGAAATTAGGGCATTACGCCCCTTTATTGAGGAAACTAAATCCACTCTTGAGGAAACCAAGACTACTCTTCAATTGCTCTCTGACAAATGGTCTACTATTGATGGTCGTGTGACCCTTCTAGAACAATCTATGGATACTCTTACTTCTTCTGTTGCCAAGGTGGATCCATTATCTCTCCAAGTTTCTGCACTCCACAAGCAGATTGAGAATTTAGAAAACAGAAGTAGGAGGAATAATCTTCGCATTTATGGCCTGGCGGAAAATTCAGAGGGGTCTGATGCCATTGCTTTTTTCAAGTCCTTTTTGCCGAAGATTCTCCAGTTGCCGGAATCCACTACTCTTAACATACAAAGGGCGCACCGTTTAGGTCCTCCTCCTACTGGTTTCTCCACTACTCATGTTAAAAGGCCGAGAGGTGTTATCCTCTTCTTTCTGGAGTATACAGATTTACTCACCGTCCTGTCTGCAGCCAAGGCTCTTCCTCGCCTTACATGGTCTGGCAATCAGCTTTTCTTTGCGCAAGATTATGCTAAATCCACTGCTGACCGGCGCAAGGAATTTCTTTCACTTAGACCACAGCTTCGTTCTTTGGGAGCGAGATATGGGCTTTTTCATCCCTGCCTTTTCAAGGTGACTTTCAACAACAAGACTACTACTTATGATGATCCGCTGAAACTGAAGAGCTTTCTGTACTCTCAAACTACTATCAAAATGGACATTGCAGCTTCCTCTGGTTCTTCTTAATTGGTGGCTTTTCACCTATTTCATATTAATGCTTTTATGCCTGGTTCCTTGTTGGTTTTCATGATTGTTATGATTATACTATTTTCTTGACTGTTTGTTTCTCTGTTGAATTTATGTGTTTTTAACATTTAACTTCCATCCTTTCTCCCCCTTTTCACAGATTTCTTCCTTCACATCACCATCTTCCTTCATGTCCTTAGAGTCTGTCGCGGTTGTCCTTCCTCCCTGCCTTCCCTTTGGAGCTCTTGACCCGGCATTGTTTCATGTGGCCTTCTCCCTCCTCTCCTTTTGTTTGTTCTCAACAGTATGTAAGTTTTTTATTCTTCTTCATTTGTTCTGTTGTTTTTACATTTCTCTCTCTCTCTTCTTTTTGTTCCCTAGCATATTACTTCTCTTTTTGCTATGCTTTTCCTCAGCTCACTTTTTGCTCTTTCTTCTTGATTCAGTCCTTTCATCTTTCTTCTCTATTCCTTTTCTTTTTTATTTTTCCTTTTTCTCTTCATCATATAACTGATTTTCACTTTGTTGTTTTTTATGAATTTCTCTTCTTTTATTTCTGCTGTCTTTTCTTTATATGCATATACGATTTTAGTATTTTTCTTTCTCATGCCTCTTCCTTAATTGGTACCTTGATGTGCTTTTTTAATAATGTTTTATGCCATTGAAAATAATTTCTTGGAATGTTAGAGGTTTACATTCGCCAATTAAAAGACAGAGAGTATTATCACATTTGACCAAACTCAATGCAGACATAGCCTGTTTACAGGAATCTCATTTATCGTCAGATGAATCCGCCAAATTGAAGAGAGGTTGGGTGGGTGAAATGTACTTTTCCCCAGGGGATGGTAAACGGAATGGCGTTCTGATCTTATTTAAAAAGTCTCTTCCAGTTAAGTCAGTGACGCATTTTGCTGATATTTCAGGCAGATGGGTGTTGGTTAATTTTACTTTAGACAATGTTCCCATTTCCATTTTGAATGTGTATGCTCCAACATGTGGAGACGCCTCTTTTTGGGCCTCTTTAGCTCCATTGATCACTCAACATTATGTTGATAACTTCATTTTAGTAGGTGATTGTAATGAAGTTTTTGATCCCTTTTTGGATAGGTGTTCAACTAGCGCTTACATTCCACATAAATCACAAAAGTCTTTCACTCACCTCATTGCACAATATAAACTTACTGATGCCTGGAGACTCTGCAACCCTACTTCACGAGAATACTCGTTTTTCTCACCCCCTCACCAAACGCAATCTCGGCTAGATTATTTTTTTATCACACATCACCTTACTCAGTCCCTTATTTCTTCTGATATAGGTTCCATTTTAATTTCAGATCATGCTCCAGTTTCTATTACTTTGGATGTATTACGGAAGCCTCTTTCCATTAAAAAATGGCGTTTTAATAACGCTCTCCTTCTTGACACACAATTTGTCTCTTCTTTTACATCTTTTTTTCATGATTATTTTTTGCTTAATCACACTGGTGAAGTTCCATTTCCTGTAGTTTGGGACGCTTTCAAAGCCTCGGCCAGGGATTTTATCATTACCTATGTCTCACGTAAGCGAAGAAAGGCCCAACAAGATACTAATGTTCTACTCTCCAAAATTAAACAATTGGAGCACTTATACTATACTTCTAAATCAAAGGATTGCTTAAATGATCTCATTTCTGCCAAGCTTCAATTTAATAAGGACTCCACATTTAATGCCTCTAATTTTCTTTTAAAGACTAGCGCTAAATTTTATGGTGGGCAGAACAAGGCTGGTAAAATGTTGGCCAATTATTTAAAGGTGAGACAAAACAAAGTCACCATTGAGTCTGTTTATGGTCATGATGGGTCACTGAAACATAAAAGTGATGATATCTTACAAGAATTTTTACATTTTTATGAAACACTGTATTCTTCAGAAACACCTTCGTCTGAGCAGTCCATTTCCCAATTTCTGTCAACCATTACTTCTCCTTTTAATACTCCTCCAGACCTTTCTTCTTTAGAATCCGATCTTACTCGCAGCGATCTTCTTCACGCTCTCCATACTCTCAAACATGGAAAAGCTCCGGGGCCGGACGGCTTTACTGTTGAGTTTTTTTCCTGCTTTGCAACTTTGCTAATTCCCAAATTACATCTGCTTCTCTCTACCTTTCTTCAAACCGGTTCCGCTTCTGTATCCTTTTCTGATGCCCTTATTTGTATTATCCCGAAACCGGGTAAGGACCCACAGCACTGTAAAAATTATCGCCCGATTTCTCTAGTAAACATTGATTATAAAATTTTCTCTAAAGCACTAGCTTTACGTTTGGAGTCTTTCCTACCCGAACTTTTAGGGAAAGAACAGTCTGGCTTTGTTAAGGGCAGACTGTTGTCGGACAATACTAGATTATTTTGTGATATTATTTCTAAGACCTCACACTATCCCCATTCCCTCGCGGCAATAGCTTTGGATGCGGAAAAAGCTTTCGATCGGGTTGAATGGCCTTATCTTTTTCAAACTTTGAAGTGGTTTGGTTTTGGATCGAAAATTTCTACCCTGATTTCCTTCCTTTATTCTTGTCCTAGAGCAGCAATTTCGGCAAATGGGGGATTATCCTCTTATTTTTTACTAAGGAGAGGAGTTAGACAGGGTTGCCCACTTTCACCTTTTCTGTTTAATCTTGCTTTAGAACCCTTTCTTTTACGAATCCGTCAGAACGATAGTATTCATGGTTTTACCTTTCATAATTCCAATATTAAAATGGCAGCTTATGCTGACGATATCTTATTATTCGTATCCCAACCAGATTCCTCCCTTCCATCATTCTTAGATGAAGTTCATTCTTTTGCTCAGGTATCTGGTTACAAACTAAATAAAGATAAATGCGAAATCTTACCACTTACTAAAATGACTTTTAAAGATGACTTTACAGCTTCAGGATTTACTTGGAGTCCTAATTCTATTAAATATTTGGGCCTCAATTTTCATTCCTCTCTCTCGGGTACTGTCACTAAGTGTATGGACGACTGTATACAAAAACTATCTACTTTTACTAGTAAATGGCATCCTCTCTATCTATCGTGGTGGGGAAGATTAGACACAATTAAGATGATGCTCTCTCCCATTGTTTTGTTCACTATATCCAACATACCTCTTGCTATTCCCTTGAAATATTTCAAGAAAATTAACTCTATTCTGTCTTCCTTTTTGTGGGGACATAAAAAATCTCGTATGTCTTTATATAAGCTAATGCGCTCCAAAAGAGAGGGTGGGGTGAATTTCCCAAACTTTTCCTTGTACCATAAATCCTTCCTATTACATCAAGTCTCTCATTGGATTGCAGACTCCTCACTATCCTCCCCTCTCTGGTTGACCTTAGAACAGTCTTTTATTTCTCCCTTCTCCTTCAAAGAATACCTTATGTTTTCACGTAGACCTCAGTCTATTTCAACTCCCATTCTTAAACACACTTTTAAACTTCTTTCCTGTTCATCAGATTCATCCTTCTTTAATCAACCTATTTGGCACAACACAGCCATTTTGATCAAAAATAAGCCAATTTTTTGGAGAACCTGGAGAACTCGTGGACTTATTTGGGTGCGGCAATTGTTTCAGCATTCTCAGGTTATTTCCTTTGATTTAGCTGCCACTTCTTTTAATTTACCTCTTTCTTTTCGAGCCAAATATTTGTTACTGACTCGCGCTATACAGCAAGCTTACGAGATTCATCTTGCTGTACCTTCTTCATCATCCCTCGCGCCTCCTGATGTGTCCCCATTGAACTCTTTATTACTTAAGCATTCTAAAGCCTCAAATATATACGCCCTTCTCCACACTCAGTCCTTCCCCCGCATCAAATCCGTGACAGAGGAAGAGTGGGAAAAAGATTTCACTTCTTCTTGGTCCATTCAGATGTGGGACAAACTGTGGTTAAAGATTCGCAGATCTTCTAGAGCTGCCAACACTACTCAAACATTATTTTTTATTTACAATCGTTTATTGTTTTCACCACTCACCCTTAGCACACACTTCCCAGATGCCTCTGACAAATGTTGGTCCTGTTCCTCACCATGTGCAGGCCTTTTCCATATGCTTTTTGGTTGTCATCATGTTCTCAGTTTTTGGAAGCAGGTTTGGTCTCAAATTAATAGGATTTTTTCCTCCACTCACTCCTTTTCCTTATCTCACATTTTTTTAGGAAGTCTATCTCCTATCTGGGATCATTGCACTCATAGTGTTAGGATAATTGACTTGCTACTAGCTGTAGCATTTCAACAAATAACTAAAAATTGGAAAGATTATACCAAATTATCTTATAAGGTTTGGTGGTATGCTGTTTGCTACAATCACAGATTGGACACGACTTTTGTTTATCCCTTAACCTTAGCTAGCAAAAGAAAAGAATTGTGGAGCCCAGTTACAGTATTTTTTGACTTAAGTGCTCGTACCTCTCTGTCCTTATCTCCGTTACAACAAGAAGTTTCTAAACCTCCATAACTTCCTGTTATTGTTAAACAAAGTTTTCTTTTTACATTGTTTCTTTTTTAATTTTCCTTGGCTTATATTGTATATCTCATTTCCCTTTTTATTACCTTATTTTACATCAAGTACCAGTTTTTGTTTCTAACTATTTTGAATCTTTGATGTTTCATATTACAGCATATGTTAGTGCCATTACTTATCCTGATATTTGCTTTTGTTATACCTTTCCTATTTTTACGTCTTATTCTGTAACATTTGAACATTTTCTTCTAATAAAAACTTTATGAACTTAAAAAAAAAAAAAAAAGTAAACCAGTGGGAAAGCCTCTACATGCTTTGCCATTTTGTGCTAAACCATCCTAATTCTTGGTTCGAGGAGACACTTGAACCTATATTTTCTTGTCCTACCTGCTCACCAGGAGACAAGTGTGTGACTTTGAAATCACCTTCACCAAAAGCAGACACAAGTGACCTAGAGTATTCCTGGATGGTCAGCTGCAGGAAGCTGCACAGCGCATATCCCGCTCCCCAGCCCTCCGCCTGCAGTTAGGTCCCATTTGTGGACCAGAGAAGCATCAAGGTAAACGGCAAAGACCGAAATTGTGTATCACACATTTGAGTGGCACAATACTTTTCCATAAAGCGTTGTCTCTTTGAGCACAAAAGTTGTTCTTGTATTTGTGTATCAGTAGTAGTACTTCTACTACTACTACTACTACTACTGCTACTACAACTACAACTACTACCACTAATAATAACAATAATAATAGTTTAGAATTAAAAAGCCTGCTACACTTTTTGCGTTAAAATAATGTGCAGTTGAATTATCTGACTCGACCTTGGAAGGATAACAGCCATTGTCGACCCATAGGAGGTTCGAGTTAGTGTTTCCAGGTTACAGGCAGATATCCACAGGGAGTACCCATTGACCCATTTCACCACTAGCAATGTATGAAGCTGTTACCTCTGTGATATGTGGTACTGCCCATGTGTTCACTGGGGCCACTGAGTTGTTCTTCTTAAGGACAGAAGGGACCGGCACATGGCCACAAGCGGAGTCATCATTGACACGTTAAACAATGGCTAAAGGAGTGATGTTTATTTGTGATAGAACATGAATCAGTAGACAGTATTTCCTATCCGGTTTCAATTGAAGACAACCCTGAGCCTGTCAAAAGAGCCACTAACAATCTGGAAATCTTAGACCAGACTCTAGCATGAAGAATAAGTGGCAGGTGAATTTGAGAAATGGATTTTGACTTTAACAAGGTGAACACAGATTTCATGATTTCAGAGTTGTACTGTGACAACAGCCTGGTAATGCAATTGTAATATATAGACATGTGAGACTGTACAGGTTATAGTTATTTTGAATCACTCATATTGTCATCTGTGAGGAATGATACGACCGGCAGCAGAATGAATACCTCCTACAAATTGACAAAAGTAGCCAACAGGCCTGAGATTAGGTCTGGGCGGAATTCAATTATACTAGAGTCATTTAGGTAATTCTGCATTACTCTTTGACGTAGAATTACAGACAATTACACAATTACTCCTGTTTGTGTAATTTTGAGTATTTTGGGGGGAAAATCCTACTGCGAAAGCACATTAGGCAAGCACGAGCAGCTGCTCATGCTCGCTATTCATGTTCTGCTGCATTTAGCTATATTTCTTAGCACAAAATCCATCCTCGCCCCCATTTTGAACACAAGAGGGCATTTTGTGCTAAGAAAATAGTGCTAAATGCTGGGAGTAAGTTGGGGAAAAATCCTACTCTGAGAGCAGATTTGGCAAGTACAAGCCGCTGCTTGTGCTCGCTATTTGTGTTCTGTTGCATTTAATGATATTTCTTAGCACAAAATGCATTCTCACACCCATTTTGGAAGCGAGGAGGCCTTTTTGCACTAAGAAATATAGCTAAATGCAGAATTACTCTTCTCACATATTTATGCGTAATCACGCTGAATTCTCAGGTAGTTCTGTGTGATTGTGCTACACTGAATTACCCTAGTTACGCCCAACCCTACTTGAGATATGGTATTATTAAATGCGTGAGCTAACAAGCCTCTTTCCAATGGAGTCCATAAGAAGCCAAGCAATAGCAATTGTGAGACAAACTTACATTTAATGACAAGCTCTTGTGCAAGGACCTGCTTCACTCCCTGCAAAAGGCAGGAAAGAGGAGAAAGAGCAGCGCTAAAGCCTGTGTATCTATGCATGAATTTATATCTGCTGGTGATCTGCCTTTTTTTAGGTCTCGCCTGAGACAGGGCATACGCTGTTGCTTACAAGACATTTTGTTTACTTTCAGGGGGTTTAGGGGCCCCCCATTGGTTGGTTTCATCATCACTCTCCTTTCCTTGTTTTTCTTAGGTCAGTGCATGCCGGCTTCACTTCCTGTTCACGTATTTGTCCCTTCCCTGTAGAATGGCCCAAGGACTGCTTACTTTGAGATTGTCCTTCCACTGCTTGGGTAGTGGGAGCTACTTTTTTCTTTTTATTGAAACACTACGTGTAAGTGCATTTAGACCATCACTGTAGTCACAGACTTATTTTATGGTTCAAAGCACTTTCTTGAACATTGCTCTTGCTGGTGGATAGTCCTGTTTTTCTGGTCACTTCCTGCCTTTTCCAGCCCTGGGAGAGAGCTGAGCACACACATCTCATCCACTCCATCATGACAGCCTCCATGGCAAAGTCTGTGGCTCCTGGAGAGGTCACTGGTATGCTCTCGGTCTTCGGCAGTAACTCTCGAGGCCTTGTAGCCCTTGCACAAAGCAGCAAGGGAGGATCACCATCTCCGTCGTGCACCAGCCTCCCCTGTCCTGTAGCAACAAGCCCCTCACCATACTATCCCTACTCTCCTGACACGTCCCCTGTAAGCCAATCCATACAGCCGCCTTCAATTCTCTCAAACGGAACCCTGTAACTCCTTTACTCCCCCTTCTCTGCTTTCCTTGCATCACTCCTAGTATTCACGTTGCCCTGCCTTACCTCTCTTTGGTGCCAGTTTTCCCCACCGAGCAATGGCTAAGGCAGAAGGTCTCGCACACGTGAGAGCTATTGGCTTTATCAATTATTTTTGCCATTTGTTTAACCATGCTGTGGAGCATGGCTATTCATGTACCAGAGGGCTGCTAATGTGACAAAGGACTGCTACGGTGTCAGAGCTGTTGATGCTGTGACCCATTTCAGGTCTGTAAACTGTGCCAGGGTCTTTTGATTTTGCCAGTGAAGTGATCACTGTGCCTACTACTACTCGGGCCTAGCATGACAAGGGGTAGTTATTTGCACAAGTGAGTGATCACTGTGCTGGGACTGCCCATACTGGCAATGCGCTGCTCACACTGCTAGAAGGACACTGAGCTAGACAAGTCATGCTACGAATTCCTTTTCTGAAGCCAAATGAGTGACGGTTTAGTTCCACCCCCTCCTTACGCTGGGAGGCAGTGAATACGAGACTGCTGCTGGACAAAGGGTGTGGCTAGGGGCTGGGCAGAATATTAAAGTACAGGTTTGCAGAGGCCCTACCTGTCCTGGCATTGGAGCACTGAGGGTTACTCCAGATGTGATAGGCTGAGGCTCCAGCTCCAGGGAGGGGTTGGAATTGTGATCCATCATTGTCAGCTCTCAATGAGAGTCACCAATGGCAAGTGACCAGCATCTTTAATTACATTTATAATGAGTTACATTTAGTATGAGCTGCTGTCTCGTGTTACCTGTTTTTTGGGCAGGGGCCCCACGAGGGAGCCCCAGGAGGAAAAGTCCATATTGTACCTTCTTTGGAGAAAAGGAGAACTAACAAATGTCTCTCATTCCTCTCAATAACGAGTTACGCTCTTTTACTTAGGGAACGTTAGGAGTCAGACAACCCTGTCAGAGGATCTCTTATCTGCAGGGAGTAACAGTTAATAAAGAGCTGCACGCTGACTCCTACAAGCAGTAGACACACATAGCAGCTGACATTTTACTACATATTGCTAATTATTATGCATTGTGCACCTACAAATTACGTGCATCAGAAATGATTACAAAAACCTCAGCAGCAATTACAAAATGTGTCTGTGTTTTATGCCTTCTTCTGGTGATGAGTTGGTAAAAGCATGTTTTATGACTGGAACCACTACAGAGTCAGGCAGGTAAACCCTGATTTGGAAGAGAGAATCCCAATGCAAAACAAAGTATCACCTATTTTAAATGTGTGCCCACTAAAATAGTGATTGCAAAATCGGTGCTTAAGAAGCTGCAGTGCAACACAAATTTACGACTTGCACAGCGACTACATTTTCCAAAACGAGGCCACAGGCGTGTCAGTCTTTCCCTGGTAGAAATTGAGGAAACAGCAGATAAGGTCTCAGTGCATATCGTATGTTCCTGTAAAGAGCGAGGGGCACTCACCCTCAATGTTGAGGTTTTACCTAACAGACTCACAGTATCTCCTTTTAAAGACACCTCATCAATACTCAAAAACATCAAACAATTAAACTTCAAAAAATGATCACAGGGAAAACCTTTACAGAGCCCAGGATGTGTCTATAATGAATATTGCCACTGCTTGGTAGATCTGAAGGTAGCTGCTATATTCATACTTAGGTTGAATGTAGACAAAACAAGCACTGCAAAAGGTGGTCACTGACCTAATCTTAGTAGACTAAAGAACTCTAGTGCACTGCCACAAAACATTAAAAAGAAAAAGACTCTATTTTACCTGAAACTTATGAAAGTGTTGACTCGTCTTTTTCCCAGAGATTCCCATCACGTAAAGAAAATCCGGTGTCAACACAAACGGCACCCTTTCTTTATTGATTCCAAGGAAGCTCTTATAATTTCCAAGAATGTGGCCAAAGTCAATATGGAAAAGATTCCCTTAAAAAGAAAAAAGAAAGATCAGCTATTTTTAAAGGAATTATTTATTAAGTTCACTGAACTACTAGTTAGTTTCACAAACAACTTCATCCTCACTACTAACCACCTCCCATTCACAATCCTCGGCGTACTCCACATCTCTGCCATCCTTGAGTTTTCAAGTGTATGAAATGACTCATTTTAATCTGATATTATACCTCACACAATCTACTCACCCAAGACACCAAATATTCATCATTCACAAGATTCTGAATTGCAGCAACATGATGTTATACAAAAAACCTCTGAAAATAGCTAAATGAACATTCACAAAATGCGGACAATTTGCACAAAAGTGCAGTTGCTCAAGTAAAGATACGGTTTGACAACCAGAGATTACCAAATCAGTCAAAGAGGACCAGTGTTCTTTAAGCTTTTGTGCATAATTGCCAATGAACCAATGGAACAGGAGCAGGGAATTGATAAGCCAAAAGCTTGTTGAAGAGGAGGATCCACACGTTGCCGTGTTAAAGAGGAATGCAGCATTATGGTACTTGAAGTCAAATCATGGATTATTTATCACAGACTAACATCATATAGTTGAAGAACAATACGCATGGGTTTCAGGTCTAGTGCCCACACCTATTTAAAATCCAGGGCTAGGCTTTGCAGGCATGCCATTAAAGTAAATGCAAGATACCAATGATTAAATATTCCTCAGTATGAATCTGATTACATATTGGGTGGAAGAGAATTCCCATGTAGTATTCCTATGCGCCTGATCACAATGGGACCACTGTCCCTTGTCTGCATTTACCTTCGACCCAATTTGACTTGCCACAAAAACCATGGCTGATAAAATTGCTTGAAGCTTTAGATCAACAGCAGCCAGGCCTCAGTTTCCAACACTACCCAAGCATTTTAGCAAAAGGGGTGCTTGTCTTGCTATCCTCCGACAGGGTGCCTTTTCTCTTTCCCTTCCGTACCCTCTCAACACCCCTTACCTTCACTCCCACCCAGCACCTGTCCTCAGCTCACATTTACCACCCTCGAACAGAGAAAACAGTGCTGAATTTTACCCAGTAACACAGCTATTCCCCATTTTAGGGAAATGAATTCATAACTGCACAGTACGTTGGGGTGTTACCACATAATAACGTTACTTTCATGTGTGAGGTTTGCAACCTGCTAGTACCGTCTAACTCATGCTCATATTTAGTTACCTACAGCCCTCTTGCCTTTGTATGGGCATCCAGTGGTCTTAGAAGGCAGTGTGCTTGAATTTATAGGTTGAATTTCCTGCCTTAACATTTACTCCATGAGACGGGATCTGCTTCTCTGCATCTCTATGTTTCTACTATATTTTTTAAGAGATTTAAGCCGAGGAGCAGACATATTTCTAGGTTAATAAAGTGGGATATTCACAAAGCCATTTTTATTTAAATCTATATTTACTGTGTTTGATGCTGAGTGAAGGTGAGGTACCATGATTCCACAACTAGTTTTTCCAGCGAAATATATACAAATTTGCCAAAATATCGGTAGTCATATTGCCTAAATCCCAGCTAGTTAAACTAAAATTGATAATTGTACATCTGCGAATATTCTACAAGTTTAAGCTATTGAAATATTTTCTGTGGATTGGGAATATGTGTATTAATTAATCCATCATGTTTAGCATTGCCTACATTTGTAAACTGACAACAGATGGAAGAGACACGCCAAGAGTGATATCTCCTTGAATAAACTGCAGAAGTTTAAAGAAACCATGCCCAATTTTCTGCTTCTGGTTTTTGAGACATGTCGTGACATGGGCTGGGCCCTTTAATGGTGGCCAAAAGTATGAAGAGTGCAAATGCAATGCACTCAACGTTGCCACATTTGCCCATGTGAAGTTACTTTGCCATCTGCTGGTCTCCACAAGGAGGAAAAAGCCATCTCAAGGACCATCACAAGATTGGATTGAATGCCTTTACAATTTTATGCACAGTGTCAGCAGTGACCAGAATGGAAGCCATCTCAATAATAAACTAGCATTAAGCTCAGTTCAGTTCAGAAAACCTTTATTTTGGCTCAGCTGCCACGAAAGCAAATAAATGAACAGTAAAAAACAATAATAATCATTGTTATATAAATGCAAAATATAAAACAAAATAAATATAAAAACAGTCTGTAAACAGAACAGCCACATGTACAATATTGATAATTTACCTGTAAAACACAATACATTTCATTATTACTGTTAATAAAAGAGAAGACGCTGGGGGAGGGGTAGGGGACAACTATGTTTAAAATACACATTAGGTTGCGCATATTGACACAGCAGTACTAGTTTGCTTCTCATGGGAGACACATGATTTTGCTTGCTCTGGTTCGCCACATAGCCATCAGGTATCGGGAGAGCGCAAAGATCAGCGGCTTGCTGGAGTCTGTTTTTAATATCCTTAGTGCCAACTTATGCTCTCTAAACCCCAAGTTCCGACAAAGCATAAGAATTCAGCAACGCCTACTGCCCGTATAAGCTGGGCAAAAAACATGACATGTTCTAAGGTCTCCTTAGGGGCCCACAAGCCATGCACAGCCATTCTTCCGCCATTGGGGTTTTAGCTCATTTTGCAGTAAATGAACAGTGGGGCAAGCAAGCATCGAGTAGCGTTGTTACACATGTGTGGGGAACCCTTCGGCATCCTTGAAAAATACCCTGACAGCTAGCATTCTAAGGCGGTTGGACAAAGGAAGCATACCAAAATCCAAAAGAATCAGCAATACACATGAAAAGGTCAAGTCACAAACTATTGTCTTTGGGGAATGGCAAGTTAGCTTTGATTGCATGCTCTTTACTTATATTTTAGAAGATTTTTCCCAAAAATCTTTAAAGCATGCTTTCACTTAGAACACCAACAACCATCATACAGTTTTCATGCAGTTTATCTTAGAATAGGAATCATAATTTTAGCTTTTTTTCTTTTCCATTATTGCTACAAAGCTGTGAAAAAGGTATAATTCCAACTACCTATTTTCGAACTATCCTGTAATTCGCTGACCCATTAATGGGTCTTTTTTATTAGCTAAACAATACTATAAGGCATCTCATGTGTGAGGAGGAAGCCATGGGGATACGATCTTTCATAGTTTAAAGAAAATCAGTATTTACAACATTCTTTAGCAAAGTAGAAACACTTAAAAAATCTTACCAGATTCGGTTATCATTATATTGTCATTGTGCCTGTCTCCAATTCCCAGTACGAATGTTGCCACACAGTACCCAGCGCAGGAATACACAAATCTTTCCACTGCAGCTTGCAGCTAATTAAATACAGAAAACAGAGCAGTTGAGCAATTACTTCCCATAGATGATGTGCATTCAACCAGGGCTTGATTAATTTGATGCGCAGCATTCGATGGAGAAGAAGCCAGGAGGAACCGTGCAAAGCCAATTAGCAGTCTGCAAGCTAACTGATACATTTGTCTTTTCAAGATACAATGTAAAGCATCACTACATCCTTCATGTACTGTACCTTTCGCAGGCACACATACACCCATCACATGCAGACCATTTACATGCACTGCACAGTTCTGCATTATCCCTGTATTGTACCATTCGCAGACACACATACATCCAGCACAAGAAGATCATGCATGAACTACACACAACTACATACCAAACATATATAGGCCAAGCATGAGTTATGCACACAGCAGCAGAACTTTAAGTGCGTGAGCCTGTAGGCTCACTCTAGTGACACAGGTAAAAAGGACCTGTTCACTCCTATTGATCAATACAC
The DNA here is from genome assembly GCF_964204655.1 of Triturus cristatus. NCBI lineage: Eukaryota > Metazoa > Chordata > Amphibia > Caudata > Salamandridae > Triturus > Triturus cristatus. The sequence goes on from NC_140585.1 coordinate 1,114,992,037, forward strand.
ACTATGCTTTCACCTCCGCGATCGTGCAGCTTAAAGGCTGGTAAATGCAGTAATACTATGAGGGTAGCGCTCTGGGTGCCCCTCCCGGTCCAACTGGACTGCAAAACATGAGACAGGCCTATCACATGGCACACATACACATGATCTGCATCTGCCTGTGACAAGAAAAGTCAACATTAGGGATCCATACATCATTACAGTTGGGGTACCCTGGGCAGGGGTGCACATCCATCACCATGAGAGGGACTTTTCTGTCTCAACAATATGAACAACAAATCATATGTCCATCAAACACACTGAACGGAAGGGGGTCCCAGAATGTGGTTTGATAAGTACAGCACATTAAAGTCGATTTTACAAAAACTTAAAATGTTGGGTAAAAAAGTAAAGAACAAAAATAGATTCTTTCAAAATATAAATATTGCTCATGCAAATTGGTAAGTATGTGATCTCCAAAATATTCTGAATGCCAAATTACATTCATGATATTGGCTAATGAGTAAGGTCAACTTAGACAAATATATGTGACAAAATCCATGTGAATGCTGAAAACCATTTCACATGTTGTGCCCCCCTGAATGTATCCCCATGGTAGGGGGGCATGGAGGCCCTGTCGGGCCCCCTTTGCTCCTGCACCTCCAGCCTTTTCATGGCAGGGCTCCAGCCATGAATGGCTAGCAGTGGCGGAAATCGTAATATGCTGAATGGGACTGCGTCAGTCCCACTCAGCATGTTACATTTTGGCGCAGCCCCGCCATCGCTGGCTGTTCCCTGGCGCAGCCGGTGGTCCTCCACCAACACGACTTTTGAAGGTCATAATGTGGCAGACAGACCACTGCCACCGCGAGTCTGGCTGTCTTACAACCGCCAGACTCAAAATCTGGCCCCATATACCTCAAAGATTTGTGTATCTATGTAAGGTACGTAGATGTGTATTTAAGAATAGTAAATCTATACTTAACTATTTGCACTTCCTCGATATTTTGGTCCTTGATACTTTTGTCATCGATATTTTGTCAGACACCGGTTTATCCACTTCACTCTGTTGATCACATTCTGTTCTGTCTAATACACTTCCATCTTCTCTTTTCATTCTTTGATTGTACGTTTCACAGGTGGTTATGTTGATACTTATTGAAATTAATCTTTGCTTCATTCCCTGCTTGTATCTTACTGTCCTTCACAGTCATTCTTGCATTTACACAGGATGTTTATTTATTTATTTATTTATTCATTTGTAAAGCGCATGGTTATACCTATCGGTGTGTCCCCGCGCTGAGACATCATAAAGTTGTGGCCTGGTCTGTTCTTAAGCGCTATAAAACTCTGGTGATTGATTGTAAAATTGATTTATTGATTGTTACCATCCATTTCTGAACTCGTTTTTCCTCCAATTTAGTTCTATCATTCAGTGCTAATTAGATTTACATTAAATTAGGTGGCACTCTGTGAACCCTTCCTCAACACAACAGAAGATAAATTAATCTTTTCACTCTAGATGCAGCGGTAAGTGCAACATATATTGTACCACATCATATTGTAGACATAATTCTCCACTTTTTAAGTCCTGGGTGTACATTGCCAATTGCATAATAAGGTGCAGCTGTAATGGTCCCTGTGAATGTAAAAATGAGTACCTCTGAAGCAAAGTAGATGATCCCACCTGGAGAGATCTAATTAGATCAGGTTACATTATTGGCTTACAAGAGACATGGGACACTGAGGACACGCTGCACATGGATGGGTACGAGAGTTTTTTTGTATCCGCCACTCCATCTAGCTCAGGGAGGGCGAAGGGAGGGCTGGCAATGTTAATATCAGCATCTATACCTGGCTCATTCTCTCAAATAGAAACAGGTTCGCCAAATTTTATGGCTATTTTTATCCTGATGAATGAGGGACCTGATTTTTTGGTTATGAATTTTTATAACTCTTATGATAGAGTTGCCACGACCGATCATCTGGCCGCATTAAATAGTTTTTTAGCTGACCGCATGGAGACCAATAAACTCAATAGTAAGAATTGCCTTACTATAGTGATGGGTGATTTTAACATCCATGGCTGTCCACATCTTTGTCTCTCCTCGGATCCTCTGGGACCGATTGATTCAAGTGCTGTACACTTTGAACATTCGGCGGCGGGACTTCTCCTTGAATCCATCTTGGCAGACCACGGTCTGTTCCTCCCGTCTATGGAGGGAGAAATTATTCCCACTTTTAAAGGAACTGGGAAAGACTCGGTTATTGATTGCATCTTTGTTAGTTCTGTTTTGGGGGCTAATATTAAAAAATATGAGACGACCTGGTCCCATTTAAGTGATCATAACCCTGTGAACCTAATACTCTGTAACATCTTCGAAAAACCGGCTAAACCCCCAACAAGAGTGGATAAATCCGATATTTGCCCATTTGATCAGGCGCGTAGAATCAGATGGTGTAAAGTAATCCCTGGCGACTTTTATAACAACTTGAACAGTAAGGTTGGCTCTGAGTTAAAAACCTGCCTGGACCTCGAAGCAGGGGACAATGAGGTCCTTCTGGCTTACTCAGCCATCTGTAGTCAGATCTTTGCCGACTTGAGTCGTCCTGGGAAACACACAGATAAGGCAGAGCTAGGTTGGTTTGACAAAAGCTGTTCATCCGCCAACAGAAAGCTAATGGCCGCCCTGAAATCTAAGCCAGCGAATAGGATTTTGGTTGCGGAGTTGAGAAAAGAATACAAGAAAACTCTGGATGCCAGGAAAAAGGTGATCAGGGAGGAAGCATGGGAAGAACTTTCCAGCGTGGACGTAATAAGAAACAGTGCGAAGTTTTGGTCTGTGGTCAATAAACCTTTTTTTTCCGATATTGGAAATGATCAACTAGACTGCGGCATCGGGAAACAATCGTGGCACTCACATTTTAAAACAGTCTATGAAATGGGATCTAGTGGTGATCTGAGTATATCTTCCACCACTGCGAACCCTTATACTTTATTAGTCTCAAAGCAAGAGGTGGTCGAGGCCATCAGTAAGATGACAAGTAATAAGGCCCCTGGCCCAGATGGCGTACCAGCGGACCTCTTTAAATCTGATCCTGAGACATGGTCCATAGTATTAACCAATGTTTTTAACCGGGTATGTGTTGCTGGGATTCCTGACACCTGGTCCAAATCAGTAATCATACCTATTTTTAAAAAAGGTAACAGGGGGGATCCCAGTTGCTACCGACCTATCTCCCTTATTGATTCAGCTGTGAAGGTTCTGGGGCGTGTGGTCCTGGGCAGACTAACTGATTGGTTAGAAGACACAGCCACTCTCTCGTGTCTACAATATGGGTTTCGAAAGGGCCGCGGGACCATAGACCAGAGCCTGAACCTCCAACTTCTAATAGGCAAGTATACCATTGCTAAAAAAGGGGCCTTGTATTTGGCCTTTATGGACTTGTCTTCGGCGTTTGACCGAGTGAATCGTTCAAAATTGTGGGGGTTATTATTAAACTGTGGAATAGATGCCAACATCGTTTACTTTCTAGCAGATCTCCATAGAGACCTCACCGCCACGGTCAGATATGACCGGCAGGGCAATTCCACGGATAAAATTGGAATCACTAACGGCGTTAGGCAGGGATGCATTTTAGCCCCCCTGCTTTTTACTTTATATATTAACGAATTGGGCTCTACACTAACTAAGTCATGCAAGGATATTCCTAGGGCAGGCAAATTTGACATTCCAGCATTATTGTATGCTGATGATGCCGCTCTCTTAGCACGTACGGCTGTAGGGCTCCAAAAGCTTTTAGATTCTTTTGCTAAATTTATGATTGCACTTGATCTTGGAGTGAACTTCTCCAAATCCCATGTGATGTTTGTGGGTTCTACCCCAAAGAGAGTTAAAACCATGTCTTGTGAAGGTCATGTTCTATCTCGGGTGTCTAGATTCCCTTATTTAGGTGTCATTTTTGATGACAAGTCCACTTGGGCCCCACAATTGGCTGCCAAACGCAATGCATTTGCTAGGGCCACACTTGCTGTCCTAGAATTTGGACGCAAATTGGGGGTGAAGCCCATGCAAGCCATGTTGAAGGTCTACGTAGCAAAATGCACCTCCATTGCACTATACGGGGCAGACCTGTGGGGTTTTAAAAATATTTCTGATCTACAAGTTGTAGAAAATAGATTCCTAAAATCACTATTATCCCTCCCATGTTCTACATCAAGCTATATAGTGCATCAAGAGTGTGGGATTGACTACTTAACTGATCGTATAGCCATTGCCCCACTTTTGAAATGGCTCTCGATTTGGCTAAATCCTGAACTAGAATTGAACCATGCAATTTTAAAAGATTGCCTATCCTTAGAGTATGGCAAAACCATACCGTGGTTGAACCAAATTAAAATTCTAGCAACGTATCTAGGCCGACCTGAGTTATTTGAGAATCCAAGCACCATAGTAAGGGGGGATCTAAAATGGGCTAAAGACACATATAAACAGAGGGCTATGTTAACAAGGGAGGAAACAGAATTACTCAAACCCACTGTAAAGGCACATCAGCTGATCACCACATCTAACAGTTTAGAGCCTTACCTGGGTATTGTCAATAAGATGGACCATCGTTTTTTATTAATTAAGTTCAGATTGAACAAATTCCATCTCTTATTGACTGACTCCCCTGGTTGGACTAAGGAGAAGGATTTGGGGATCTGTTCGTGCGACAGATTCTCAATAAAAGACACTATGCACTTTATCTTTTTCTGTGAACACCTGTCTTTAATCCGTAAAAAATATATCATTCCTCTTTTAAAAAACAAAGGCTTCAGACAGGCGAAACCAGCTCTCATGCATCTTCAGATGTTGGGTTCTCCTTGGGAAATATTTAATATTGCCACTTTTTTAGTAATTTCAATGAGATTGAGGAAAAAGATCACATGGTTATAGTGTATATCTTTTTATTGTTCGAGTAAATATTTATTGTAATTTTATGTCAAATGTTTTTATATGGTTGTACTGTTTTATGTTCAATGTACTTTTATGGTTTTTGCTATGAACCGAATAAAGTAATTTTGACTGACTGACTGAGTACCTCTGAAGTAAATACAGAGTTACAATCTCCCAGGTAGCTTCTCAGTTCTAAACAGTTGATTCAAAAACAGATTGAACTTGAAGTTGATCTATTTAGTCAAATAGAACAGATTCATTATATCATTGTTTCTATTGCCTGACAGCACATGCATAGGCCCAATGAAATCCATATCTAAGTTTTCCCACATTGTTTCAGATACTGCTACACTCATCATGGGAGTTTAATGAGTAACCCGCCTCTTCTTACTGTGCACATATTTCTTACAATGATGAATCCATCCTTCCATGTCAATTGTCATTCTTGACCAAAAATTACCTTCATGAGGCAAATTCAACAAAACTGTTCTCACCTCTCCCAGGCCACAAATTATTGTCCTCTTGGCAACATGCTGCTTTCCAATAATAATTCCTCTTTAAACTTATAAAACAGTGTGCCTTGTTCTCAGGGTTCCTTTCTGTTTATACCAACCCATTATGTATACTTTTAAACTGTTTAAAAATATGATTCATTTGAAAAGCTTCCATGCACTGATAGTGTTGGCATACTGTTTCATTATACACATCTCCTTTAAAAACACAACTGTCTCACATTCCTCTTACGCGAAAAATCATATCCCACCTAAATTAGACATATTGGGGCCGATTCACAGAACTAATATGAGATAAGATTCTAAACTTACTACTTTTGGTATTTACAGAAGGCATGTAGTAGTAGTAAAGTTAGAACTCCAAAGTTTACTACTACTAAACTAAGACAAAATCCTAACTTTATGACTTTCGGTATTCACAAAAGGCATTTAGTAGTAGTAAAGTTAGGAATTCTACCTTTACTACTACTAAATGCCTTTTGTGAATACCGAAAGTCATAAAGTTAGGATTTTTTCTCAGTTTAGTAGTAGTAAAGTTAGGAGTCTTAACTTTACTACTACTAAATGGCTTCTGTGAATACCAAAAGTAGTAAGTTTAGGATTTTATCTCAGATTATTTCTGTGAATCGGCCCCTTTGATGGGAATTCTGCTGAACTATGTTTCCAACATGAAACATATAAAAAAATGTATTGATACCCTTGAAATCTGGCTACTAATCTTGGTTGCCACCCTCTTTCGTATAAGCAGCATCACATTTATAATTTGGGTTTCTAAAGTTCATACACTTTCCCCTTTGCATTTGATTACCACTGGGGAGAAACAATCTGTACATTTCTCGATAAAACTCTGTGCTACAATTTCTTCCAATATTTTTCTCACTTTCTATCTGACAATCAAAAATACTCTATGTAAACGATGGCGCCCCTGAAATATCACCTCCTTCAACTTTATTTCACACATATATCCTTTCAACTTCACTAGAATCCCCTGAAATACGTTCCATTATTTGCTCAAAATTCCATCTACCAATGTTCCACTAGCAAAACTTGTTTGTCACGTTCAGGTTTCAAGATCAAGCCTAAATTACACAGACCTAAATTATATTATTGTCTCCAACCAAAACTGCTGTCAGCCACACAAACAATTCCTTTGCATTTGTTTTCCTTAAATATTACCTTTGCAAGCCCCGCACCGTGGATGGCAATGGCTCCACCGTTTGTACCCTACAAGTTCAACTTTCACTCCCATTTCTCTCAGATCGACTTTCATTGTATTATGATATACAGTGATCCTGTATCCACACAAACCTTGATCATGTTACCATCCACTTCTAGAGCACAATCTACTTTATAGATTGCAAATAAAACCTCTTACTGTTCTTGTGCTCCACGCTCAAGAACACCTTCTGTGTGTATGTATATATTTATGTATGTAGATGTTATTTATGCATGTGGTGTTTCTATATTGCAACCCTAGCCAAAAGGCAGCAGAGCTCTGTACTGGGTCAAAGGCAAGTATAAAGTCAACGAATGACAGGAGAGGTAGCTGGTTTGTGGAAAAATAAGGTATTGTGATGTAATGTTCTTTAAAGAAGCGAGTCTTCAACTCCTTCCTACATTGGAGCAGCATTGGGACTGACCTGATGGATACAGGAATGGTGCTACAGATGGAGGGTGCCTAGATGGAAAAGGCCTGCTGCCTTTTTCTTTTTTAACACTTCTTGGTCTGTGGTCTAATGGTATTCTGGCTGCAGGTGTGATGAGAACCACCAGAGATGGTAAGTTTGTCTTCACGATAAGGTGTTGGTTATGATAGTTTGATAAATGATGCAGCTGGTTTTCAAGATGGTGTGGGCCGGCTAGGAGAAGCAATGGATTTCCATCAGTATGGGGGTGATGTAATCATATTTCTTCAGGTCCAGGATGATAGCTGCTGTTGCATGTAGTATGCTCTTAAGAAGTGCTAATGTGATAGTTGAAAGTCCATGGAGCGTTACCACCATCCAGATGCAAGAGTATGAGAGTTTGATGAATAGCAGTTCTGAAGTTGCTTACTGGAAAAAACATTTTCACTTTCTTTAGAAGAGAGCTGGTACCAGACCGGTTTTGTGTTTTTTGGCAATTTGTTCCTTGAGGATGAGGTTGGTGTCCTGGGTGAATTCAAATGACTTGGCACTGGGTGAAAGTTGGGGTTTAAAGCAGTCAAGATTCAAATCATTGTGCCGTATAGGCATTGTTTTTTGTTGCTGGCAAATAACAGCAATTTTTTCTTGCTTGAGTTGAACTTGAGGTAGGCACTGGACAACCAGGTTTGTGTTTGAGGCGCTAGATGCCTGAAACATAAGTAGAGTTGTGCATCATCAGCATCTTGGTGAATATTGATGTTGTTATCTGTGAGTAGAGCACCAAGCTGCTCCATGTTGAGGTTGACGATGACAGGGGGCAGAATGGAACCCTGGGGCATTTTGCAGGTGATAGGGATTTTTTGTGACTTGCAGATGCCCATGTGAACATAGTTGTGTTGGCTGGGAAGGTAGAAGTAGCACCAAGGCCCTATCCAGTAAATCCCATTAGAGACTTTAGGGTGCGTATTAGGATGGGATCGTCGACTGTTCTGAAAGCAGCAAAATCAACAAGCAGAAGTTATTTTCATCTATGGTCAAGAGGTCCTTGTCATCAGTGGGGAAGGTAGCGGTCTCCATGCTGCAAGTGGTCTGAAGCCAGACTGGCAGTCGTGCAGGAGACGGTTAAAATAAATGTAATCTTGGTGAAGGAACACTCACTGCTTTTTCCATGAGCTTGCAGATTGGTATAAGGTAGGTTTCATTAGAGTGGCCTGTCTTAAGAGCTTCTGGGAAGATGTCTTGAGCAAGGGAGGCATTGACAATAGTGAGAAGGGATGAGAGAGCATCCCCAGCGATAGCTTTTGTGAAGGATGAGAGTAAGGCCTCATCTTCATAAGAAGTGGATTTGAGGGAGTTGAGTATGTTGGCAAGATCTGTTAGATATAGGGCTTTGAAGGCTCAAAATTGCAGGACCTATGGGAAGGGGGGTGTGTAAGAGATGAAGCAGGCTTGGTGTTGCCAATGTGTTGTTGGATCTTCTGTATTTTTTCACTGAAAAAGAGGTTGATGGCATTGTACTTTTCTGGCGAAGTGAGGAATTGTTGGGTCACGCAGGGGGGTTGATGGAGTGCTTGATTGTCTTGAAAGGCATTCCGTTTTTATTAGTGGCTTCATAGATGGTATTGGTATAGTACTTTTCTCTGGCCAATGAACGGTCTGCCTGTGTGTTGTGCAGAGGGATTTCAATATCAAGCCGTCATCAGGAGTTCTGTTTTTATTCCATTTTCTCTACTGACTGTGGATGGATTGTTTATTTTGCATCTTCTGTGCACACACGTCTACGTTGAAGCCCTTCCTCAATCAGTGCAAATCCACTGACATTTCCACCATTTGCTATATATTAATAAAGTAAACAAATACTAAATCAGCTTTTCACTTCTAAAACTGAGGCACAGCATTACATCCACAATGACACATCCTGGCACATTCCTTGCAAGAGCAAGTTGATGTTTTGAATAAGATTACTTGAAGATATGGCTGGAAAGTTTAAGGACTTTCATGAAAATTAGATAATAGGCTAGAAATGAGGTGGGAACTCATGCAGCTAGACTAAAAAAATGTCTCCTGAAATACTTACATTTTGTATTAATTGTATAGATTGTGTCTTCTTCTGTGTGAGATTTTGCATGATTAAACCATTATCTGAATTCAGGAAGCAAGATAAGCAAAGCACACCAGATAATTTTATATAAATTCAATTAGCTGGACATAAAACTCCAGTTCATCATGAGTACTAAGGGACTATTGGGTTAACTTCATCACAGCAAGTGAAGTTTGCACGAGTATATGGCACCACTTTCAATGAACAGAACGTCTGCATAAACACGTAATTTTATTATTTTTACTCTACAACTTGGGAGCTAGAACTAAGTAAGGGTCAATAAAATGTCTGATGGAGCATGATTTTTGTTAATAAAATCTGTTTGGGAAATTGACCCACACAAAGCCCTACACAACCAAGGCCCAAGATACCTCAACAACCGGGTCAACTTCTACACTCCCACACGCCAGCTTCGATCAACCAACCACGCCCTCGCCGCCGTCTCCCGCATCCGAAGTGCCACCACAGGAGGAAGATCCTTCTCCTACCTCGCCGCCAAGACGTGGAACTCCCTCCCGACCCACCTCCGCCTGACCCAAGACCACCTCGCCTTCAGGAAGCAGCTCAAGACCTGGCTGCTCGAGCAGTAGCGGACCCCCCCCCCCCCCAAGCGCCTTGAGACCCTCCGGGTGAGTAGCGCGCTATATAAATGCTGTGATTGATTGATTGATTGTGTGTTTTAATAATACTAACGTGTGTTAAAACCGAAATTACTAAAACGTAAAATCCTTGAAGGTATAACCGAAAAATGTGCAGCCTCTGTATGTATTTCTGAGAATTAGAATAACACATGTAAAATGGAAGTTTTCTTTTAAAGGGTTATGAATTATTAATTTGTGTGTCTAATATTATTGTTCTTATGTTTCCTGAACTGCTGGAATATTCAAGCACAAATGCGAAACAGCTCTTTTATTCTTTGTGAAAGTAGAGTAGCCCTAGAAATGTAGAAATGATTTTTCTTTTCTCTCTGTTTTCCTTGCTAAAAAGTGTAGGCCTAAGCAAATGTAATGGTTAGGGGATGTGCTTCCGTGCTCCTTTGTTTTCTTTTCATGTTGTTTCCTGATGTCCTTTCGAAGAATTACATTTACAAACTTAAAGAGCGGAGAATAGTACCACTCTTTCCTGTCTAGGCAAGGATTTAGAATGAAACTGTTGCCATGTAGTTACAAAATATATAATTGTAGTTTTCTTCTTCCTGTCTAGGAAGTTATACAATTTTAGACAAATACTGTTTGGTGAAATTTGTAAAGTCATCATAGAGTGATGTTTGCCTCCCCTAGTTCTGGCCAATGAGAGTGACTTGTAGGGTTTAGGAGAGTTTCTAACTTAGTGTAATAAAGTTGCAAAGTCAGTATAAAGACCCTGGTGGGAAGATGATCTTTGGCTCGTTCACAGTCTGGTGACCTGTCCTGCATCTGTGATATGTTGTATGCTGCGCTGTGCTGATTCCTGATCTGGCTGGCATTCCTGACTGCGGAGAACTCTTTCCCTAGAGACTTTGCACATCATCGGCTGGTGGTGCTGCCATACTATTCTCCTACGGTAGTAGAGATAGTTTACTTGACTAATTGCACACTGTGCATTAGTTTTCTCTAATTTACCAAGAGGTAACTCAATTGTGATTTCTCTGATGTTTCCTTGTTCCCTCTTCCACCTCTCTCTTTCACCTAAATTTGATGATCTCTGAGTAATTATGTTTGTGAAAACTGTGATGCTTGCCTGTGATATTATGAATAAAGTGTTTTTCATATGATCTGTATTTGTGAATGACCATTCATATTTTCTAAAATAATACCAAAGGTACTTAGAAAGAATTGTGTCTGTCGTTATTTCTGAGTCATGACTTTATTTTAGGATAACAATTGTCATTTTATTGATATATTTTGTGGTGTATTTTATGATATAACTGTTTCTTCATTACAGGTCCTCATGAAGGAATAGTTCTCTGATTTCTCTACTAAGTCCCTTTTAGCTCTACCAAAGATCCATTAGAGGACCTTTGATATTGCTAACAGATATGATAATGACTAATGGGCCCGTCATTATAGAGTTTACGCTTCTTTAGGTATTGTGAAGGTTGGTGCATGTGGGTTATTATAGGACCACCCACCACTTCTGCTGTATCATGTCCATCCATGATAACAGTAATTGGGATACATAGTAATGGTAGTCAAAATAATGACAGGGTATCATGAAGCATATAGCTTAATTGAGAAGACACCTGTTCCATTAAGTGCTGTCAAACACCTTGAACAAAGCAGACATCGGGAAAAAAACTCCACATATTTTATTTCATAAATCAAAGATCCTGTCATTTTGCCTAGAGCCTCAGACATAGAATCTAAAAAGGGAGTGTGGTGAACAAATGCAAAACCCTACATCAAAGTTCAGATTTTATCTATTTGAGGATGTGGAATTTTATAAAATACCTGCTTGCTTAATGGCCTAGATACTTCAGTAATTTACTTGAACAGTTAAAAATCCACTTGTCCCATTTGGTGTTATGTAATCCGGTGACACATTACAGTAGCATTCTCATTATATCAGAGGTATGGTAATAGCCTCTCTTATTATGCCAGGGCCAGGATATAGATTCCAGCAGTTTCTGATCATGCATGTTTCAGATTATACCAGACTCTGAACATAGCATGGATCTATTTATCTCAAATACTGGAATATTCACAAGCTCTGCGTATGCAGAAACTCTTCTTATACATAGGCTTTGTTTAGGTTAGCCTTCTGATCACCCCAGTGCTCTAAATATGCAAACCTGCTCATTATGCACGTGTTCTGATCGTAGCATAGTTCAGGATATATAATTGTGCTCTTTCTTACTTTGTGTCTGAGACAGCATCTTGTGAATTGCTGTATCAAATTTAATTTTGGTACAATTTTGTGACTTCATCAAATGTCATTCTGAATAAACTTTGATTGTACTAGCAGCCTAGTGCCCAGGTTGACAACCAAGGATCAAGGAGGTCATTCCTAGGCTGACACTGTGCAAATTGTGTAATTTGTTTGCAAGTCACTTTATCTCATTGTGCTTCAGTTCCCTTGTTGTCTACATACTATATCAATGACTTACAAATTTTACAATTATGTAAGCTCTGCAAAATCTTGTTAGAGTAAAACTGTTATGGCCCTTTTACAAACGTAATGGTTGCTTACACACACAAAAGCTGTTTTTCATCCATAAAAGGGATTACTCTCATGATGAATTTCCTGTGAGCAAATCTACTCGGAGGGGCTGGAAATTGACAGGAAGTGTTTCTTCCAGGGCCTGAATGCCTGTTGAGTTTGTGCACAACGTAAGTTTACCAACTTACGGGTATTCACCAATTCTTCTCCAACCACTTCCCTCCCACAAAAAGGTCAGAAATTACTCGTGGCAAGGGGAGGTGTAAAACGTTTTCCATGGTGGGAAGGGAGTTTCTCCATGGGGAAAAATAGTGTCCCCCTGGACAAAAAAGAAATAAACGTTTAGACAAGAGAATGTGCACTTGTTCAACAGATGGATTTTCACATGAGCAACTATGTTTATGCACATTTACCAAAGCAAAAATGAAATTCACAAACGTTTGCTAGACGTATGACTAGAAATTTTTGCAGATTTCAAGGCATATATCAGTAGAGTCTTGTAACTTTATGAAAGTCGAACATTTCCAATAGCGTAAGAACATAGACATGCAGGTGCGCTTTTTTGACTTATTTACTTGAAAATTATGCCAGTGTTGGTTTTACAGGGACCACATTGGTTCTACACTTATTCTCCATTATTATTATTTTTTAAATATTGGTATGCATCAAATATGATTCATTACATGATGATTTAGACAAGTGGTGTTTAAAGGTGTCCTCAAAAGTGCACCATAGCTGAGTACAATGTCTGTAATCTTTGTCCGTTTTTCCCAAGATGCAAATCCTTCCTTTTGCTCCTTTCAGATCCACGCCCCTCCCTACATGTCCAGTACTTATCCCCTCAGCAGTGGTGTACCCCAGGGCTCTGCCCTGAGCCCCACGTTGTTTAACGTGTACGTCCGCTCTTTGGCCCTCCTGGCCAAAGCCCGGATGATCAATATGATATCATACGCGGACGACACGCAACTTCTATTCACTTTCACCAATAACCCAGCCCATGACCAACTGAAATTTCGTGAAGATGTCTTGGCCATCTCTGATTGGATGGCGGAAAACTACCTCCAACTGAATTCTTCAAAAACGGAAGTGCTTCTGGTTGGCCGGGACCCCCATAAATGGGACGACCAGTGGTTGCTCGCTGCACTGGGCAGTCCACCCCAACCGAAAAGCACAGTTAAGAATCTAGGGTCCCTGATGGACAACTCCCTCTCATTCAAACTACATTCCAAAAAAGTGGCAGGTACATGCTTTGGCCACCTACGCAGTCTGAAACCCATTCTGGTTTTTTTTTACGCTTCTACCCGACAAGTGATCATTCAATCGGTGGTTGTGTCAAGTCTTGACTACTGTAACGGACTGCTACTGGGCGTAAATAAAACTGTCACAAAGAGACTTCAAAGGGCACAGAATGCGGCTGCCCTCATTCTCTTTGCCCTCCCTAAGTATTGTCACACCTTCCATCTCCTGTACCGCCTACACTGGCTGCCCATCGAAAAGAGAATTCAGTTAAAAACTCCTTGCACCACTCATACGATTCTACACAGCCAGGGCCCCAGAAACTGCAGGGGCTCTGCACATCATATGTCCCAACGCAAGTACTGCGCTCCGCAGATCTGCATCTGGCTTGCACTCCTAGGGTGCGCAGGAGCAGAGCAGGGGGACGCTTGTTTAGGTCCCTGGCCCCAGCCCTATGGAACTCTATACCAATTGCCACGCGCAGCACACAAGATCACTGGGCATTCAGAAAACAGATCAAAATCTGGCTGTTTTCATCCATCTAGCACACGCTGTGTGAGCTTGCTGTGCTTCTGTCCCCTAGGCATTCAGAAACTGATAATACCTGGCTGTCTTTTCATCTGGCTAGCAACCCTCCCCTAGGCCACCCGTCCTCGAGCACTGGGATGCCCCGTTGCTGGGGTAGCCATGCGCTATACAAGCACCTCTAAGATAACTATTTTTAGGGTTCATTATTTCTTGAAAGCAAGCAAAACTGTTTGCAACCTTTCTCCGTTCTGCAAATATTTTTGGGCATATTGTTTGCTTTCAAAATAAAATCAGTGGTCTTGCTTCCGTTCTTCTACATTCATTTACATAGAATAAAGGAGCTTTGTGGGGGCATTATAAATAGGCGTATACTGTTAAATTGGGCAAATACGTACATATTTTTATATTGGAACCACAGTTATTAATACAAACTGAGCTTACAGCTCACTGCATGCCTTTAAAGCACTCACTCAAACACTAAAAGCTGTGCTTTAAGGAACCATATATAGCATTCTGAACACCTTATACACATCAATGCATATACAGTACCTTAGCAGCAGATAATTCGTTCAAACATATAGTGGGACATTAAACTAGAATCCAAAGGACTTGTGCTGTAGATCAGGAGACCCCACTAGATTTGTGTACAGAATAAATATTCAGATTTGTTGTTCTTGACTTTGAACAACACGTCCTAGGCTTTGGATAAAACAAATTCCACAAACCTCTTTTTATCATCGTGGGGCATACATATTTCATTAATAACAGGAGTGAATGGGAATCCATGTATAGAGGTAAGACTGATGCAAAATAAATAAATGTTTTTGAAATTTATTTTAAAAATGCCAAGAAGCACTTGTGGCCACTGTCGGTTTCCAATTACCAAAAACATATTTTCAAAAGCAAATGTAATTAATTCTTATGTTGGGACTTTCAAGTAAACACAAACCTTATCTTCAAGTGGACACTTTTCTTTAAGCCACTGGTTCAACACTTCATCCTTGAATGCACCGGTGTTGCCCACTGTGCTTTGTTGTATCTGGGCAATAGTTGTGGCATCCTTAACTATCTCAATCATTCCTAAAAATTAAGTGGAGCATATTATTTACACGTCAGAGTAATCTTGAAATGATATGAAACAGGATGATGAAAACACTTGTACAAACTAATGTCTGGCACGTTTCCCCCAGGGGGTCTGCTGTCTGAGACGTTTGAACAGATTAACCTTTTCAATAACATCCATTGTGGTCTAGGACAATAGCCCACAGGTGGCCCAGTGCTCCTAATCCTAGTCTTCCTGACATCAATAAATGTTTATTTATTTTGGGTTACTTTCTGTCCCCTGGACATATGAGTTGTTCCCTAAAAGAAATATCCCTGTGCCCATGGTTTAGAGCGTGAGAGATGGAAACCTTTTTCAGGGATGTGAGAATTGTGAAGTTTATTCTAGCTGGCATTTTCCCTGTTTAAAAGATGTAGGCAGGACATCTTTAGTGTGCACTGTACTAGATGGTGCTTTGATGTTACAGGTACAGCAGGGACAATTATAAACAAGTCAACGACTTTGAGGGGAGGCACGGTAAAGAGTATTTCATTTACTTTCAAGGTAATTGAATGTATGGCATGTGCTAGGTTGAATTTAATTTAAATTGATTAAGGGTAGAGTTGGGGTTCCAATTATTTAACTAAGATGACAATTATTCAAAAGATAATTGTAGGGCTAGGTTAAAATTAATAATTGAATTTGCATTGAATTACATTTTAATAATTTAGGGCTAGAGTTAGTGTTAGACCTGGCACCTTGAAGTGAGTCTCCCTTCCACTTTTTGTCGCTGTGCCTCATGTGTTTTGCTGGTGTTTGCTGCTCAGAGCACTGTGCCACTGCCAACCAGTGCCACAGTGCAAGTGCTCCCTATTTAAAATGTATATGTTGGTTGGATTCCATGATTGGCTTATTTGGTTTACTGTCAGACCCCAGTAAAGTGCACCAGGAGTGCCCAAGGCTTGTAAATACAAATGCTGCTGGTGGGCTTGCAGCACTGGTTGTGCCACCCACAGAAGCGGCCTGGTAAAATGTGTCTAAGGTCTGCCATTGCAGAACCTGCGTGCAGTCTGGTACTGTCATGCTGACTGGGCAAGTGCACCCACTTGCCAGTCCCTAAACCTTCCCTTAACTTCATATTAGTCACCCCTATGGTAGGCCCAAGGGCAGGGTGCATTGTAAGCACAAGGCAGGACAAGCCCTGATGTGTGTGGCATGTCCTAATAGTGAATTACAGCCATTTTCGTTTTTCACTATTGTAATGCTACCTGTTCTCCATAGGCCAGAATGGGCTGTTAGAATTGCTACATTCTATGATCCTAACAGACCCAGGGAACATGGTAGAAATTCGAGTTTAGTATGCCTGAACTCAGAATAATAAAATACATCTTTTAGTAAAGTTTATTTTAATATTCTGTGTTTGCAAATACCACTTTTAGAAAGTTGCTATTTGCTTGCCTAACCATTTCAGCCTGCCTCTGCTATGATGTGTATCTGCCTGTCTGGTTTGTGTGAGTGACAGGGCTGGGGAAACCCAGAGGGGCAGGGCTAGGAGCCTGGTGGTGAATAGAGAGATTGACAGCCAGATGGGTGGGAGGAGTACACCTGGACTCTGAATCGGGCTGTGCTCTGCCACCACAATGCTGGCTTCACCCCCTGTGGAGCGGCTGATGTCTCTGCCCTGCACTCTGAATGGAAAGTCAGAGTCATGTCAACAAAGTGCTCAGGAACTGGTTTGGACTGGGCAAAGGCCCCTCTACCCCAGAGGAACAAAGGAATTAGGGGTACAAGTATTGGGACCCTGCTACCAAGAAATTAGATCCTGCTTGACAAGAAGAACCTCTGCCTGAGGAGAAGGAACTGGGAAAGCTGTAAGGAGGAGTACTGTCCCTGACCAGGGGATTGGCCTGCAGTGGTTGCCTTGCTGCTGAAGGAGGGGAGAAAGACTACAAAAGACTTTATTTCAACTTGTGCTTAAAAGATCTCCAAGGGCTTGTGCTGAGCTTGCCCCCTGAACGAAGTCCCAGGACCAGTGGACTTCACCCCCCAGCTCCCCAGAGTTCTTTGGAAGTGCCTGCTGCTGTTGTTGTGCCTTCTGAGGGACTGCGTGTCGCAAGGAGCTGGAAGCGCGACTCAAGAAGGAGAAGCGTGCCGCCATCGGAGCTGTTGTCGTCGCATCTCGCAAGGTGTGTCGCAGCTGCAGCATCGCATCGAGCGGAAGCGTCTCGCATCATCCAGGAAGTGTCTTGCAACGCCGAAGAAGCGCGTCGCCATCGCAGCCATCGTAGCTGACGCATTGCACCGCATCAAGAAAAGAGTCTTGCATCGAGGAAGCAGCGTGTCGCCATCGCAGCCATCGTAGTTTTCGCATTGCACCGCATCAAGAAAAGCGCCTCGCATCCACGGAGAAGCGTGCCGCCGTCAGAGCTGCTGTCGTCGCATCGCGTAAAGGGGTGTCGCCGCTGCAGCATCGCACCGAGCGGAAGCGTCTCACAAACGTCGGAGAAGACTGCCGCTGCCAAGGCCGCTGTCGTCGCATCGCGTAAAGGGTGACGCCGCTGCAGCCGACGCATCGAGTCGAGTCTTCTCGCAACATCGGAGAAGCGTAACGCATCTGGAAGATCCTCACGTCTTTATTTCTTTGCACCAAAAACGTCATCGCATTGACATCGTTGCAACACTTTCGTTGCCCGGCGTGTCGCATCTAAGGTACATTGACTTAAAGTGTCGCATTTAAGAACTTAAGAGAACTAAGCAAACTTCTACCAACTAAAGTAACAGTATTCTGTATTTTTGTCGTTTAATGGTCTTGTGGTAACTCTATATAAAGAATCCTTATTTTTAATATTAAACCTGTGTGATGTCCATTTGTAGTGTTGTCACTTGGTTACTGTATGTGTTCACAAATGCTTAACCTATAACGCTCTGAGATAAGCCTTGTCTGCTCGCGCCAAGCTACCTAGAGGGTGAGCAGGGGTTATTTTAGGAGTGTAACCCCTTACCCTGACTAGAGGAAAGGTTCCCTGCTTGTCACAAGTACCTACCTGTGCCAACCAGAGAACCCGGATTCTAACATTGGTGGTCAGCGGTGAGGATTCTGGACTTGCATTTGTGACTCATGTACAGTGATTGGTGAACACTACTTAGTGAGTGCAGACCTTAAACGCAACCAATACTTGTTGGTAGATTTCTTTTTGGGACTTTCTATTTTTGAGTACTGCCAAGCTTAACCATGGTGGAAAAAGCAGCATCCATAGTCTCTGTTAACACTGAATTTGAATGGGAAGAAGAGAAACTGGACAGCTACCCGGTGAAACAGCTAAAGTTCTTCTGCAGGAAATTTAATGTTTGCACTACTGGATGCAAAAACAAGCCTGGATTCTTCAAGGCGCTGAGGGCCTGGGTAGAAGCAAGGAATGCCACTGATAATGATAATGCAGAGGAGCAGCTAGATGGGCCAGTGGGCCTAAGAGGAAGGAGAACTCCTTCCCCTGCCGGTAGCAGTGTTTCTGGTAAAAGTCTATCTCCAGAGGAGTTGGCAGATAGAAAAGAGTGTAGGATGCACGAATTGGAGCTGACCAAGCTCAAGTTAAGTGGGCAGTTAGAATTTGAAATGCAAAGTAGAAAGTTAGCCCTACATGAAAAGGGTTTGAGGGAGTTGGAGCTGAAAGTCCAGAGTTTAAAAAAAGCTCCCTCTGGTGGCAGCACACCATCAGTGCAGGCAGAATCAAGGGTGTACATACCCAAAGATGTGAAAATTACTTTATTGCATGATTTTAAAAAAACCTTTGCAAATGCAAGAAATAAAATGTAGCACATTAATAAGTTTTATAAAATTGAGCCCCAGTTCCTATAAAACAGATTTGTTTTGTAGTTTCCAACATGTTTTCATGCGTCTAAATGCCCGCATGGAAGCTTGTCCAGCTGTTGTAGGGATCCTGAAATCTGAGGCACTGCTTGAGGTGGTGAACAACTTATCTCCTCCACCAATGTTTTTGCAGCACGGTCCATAAACTTAACCAGTGCACAGTTTAAGTTTATATTCCGTGGGTCAAAACATGCCAATACTGCAGCTCTGCATGATCTAACTTCCTTGTTGTTCCAGCCCCTTCGTAGGAGGGACCTTCTATCCTTCATGAGGCTTGGGCACAGGCATAAAACATGAGTTATGTCTTCCCTATGATAGCCACAGAACCGACATGGTTCCTGAGTTTGATCTCTTTTCCATTTGGGAAGGTGGCAAGACAAGGGTATTGCCCCTAATCTTAGTTTTAAAAAACAAAGTTTGGTGCGTGCACTGAATGGTAAAGTTAGATATCTCTGAGGTCCCAACTGATCATATGATCTAAGAGTCATCCAGCCGTGACTTTTTTTTGCAAGACTTGCCTTGTCTTCCAAAAAAGAGAGTCTTTTTGTGCTTATTGTTGCTAGTCTTTTAAACTCATTTTGACTAACGTGTAGATCCCATGCTTTGCTCAGACCTAAGATGTTTAGCCCGCTTGACAAGTAGCCGTGCCCCGCTAGCCATCGTTTTGATTCCAGGTTTGCCAAAAGATGTTGCGCTAGGCTGCCCTCCTTGGATATCCTCAGTTTATGGCAGCTCACTAGGAAAGTCATCATTCTGCCCAGAGATTGTT
Source organism: Triturus cristatus (assembly GCF_964204655.1). Taxonomy (NCBI): domain Eukaryota; kingdom Metazoa; phylum Chordata; class Amphibia; order Caudata; family Salamandridae; genus Triturus; species Triturus cristatus. The sequence continues at coordinate 1,115,011,772 of NC_140585.1, forward strand.
TGCAAATTCCCAGTTCCAACCTGATTTGTGCCGGGGACGTATTTCCTGGCAGCTGAAAGACCGTCCTAAAAGTTTTTGCAATAATTTTATCAAGTTGGCCACTGTCCAGTCCTTTAAACAACTCACTTCCGTATGTTAAGGTTGGAATAATTTTTGCCTGTGCCACCTGGAGTGTTGGAGCGAATGTTGGGCCGAGTAATTTCCTGTGGATAGAGCTGAGTGCAAATGCTAGCGCTGTTCCTTTCTTTTTTTGCTCTCCCAATTGGCTTTTGTATCTTCCATTGTTGTTGAAGAGGACTCCTAAGTACCTTTGGCAATCGGTTTCTGTGATGCTTTCCGAGTTTAAGACCCATGCCAACTTCTTCGGCCTTCCCGGGCGAACCGCCAAGATTTTAGTTTTCTTGTTGTTTATCTGAAGCTCGTTCTTGATTGAGTATGCGGCAGTTGCATCCATGAGCCTTTGTAGCCCTATCTTTGTGTTGCTTAGGTGGACCACATCGTCGGCATATAGTAGGTTTGACAGCTGTAGGCTGCCTAATTTAGGAGCATGCGAATTGACTGTGTTTAAATTTTCCGGGAGATCCGATAAAAATAAGTTGAAAAGTGTGGGTGCCAAGACACAACCTTGTTTGAGTCCTTGCGTTGTTAAAATTGGTCGAGACAGTCTGGAACCGTCACCAATTTTGATCCTGATCCATGTGTCCTGATGTAGAAGCTGTACTGCTCTTAATAGTCCATTTGGAATGTTCAATAAGGAGAGCTTCTGCCATAGCTTGGCCCTATTAACCTTATCAAACGCCGATTTATAATCTATGAATCCCATGTAGAGCGATCTAGTGCTAGACTCTGCCTGATCTATCAAGCAGGAGAGAGCCATAAGATTAACCGTAGTGCCAGTGTCTTTTGTAAATCCAGTTTGGTTTGGAGGGATTACTGAGCGTTCCTCGGCCCATGCCCTGAGTGAATTTAGCAGCATCCCTGCAAAGTACTTCGCCTCGTTATCAATTAGGGCATCTAACCGATAATTTTCTGGGGATTTTTTGTCACCTCCTTTGAAAATTGGAACGAGAATTGATCCTTGCCAAGAGGGTGGGATGGTATTCTTTTCTAAGATGGAGGTGAAAAGTGGAGCTAGCTTGGAGGCCCAGAAGGCTGAATCTTCCTTAAACAAAGCTGGAGGAATGCCTACAGGACCTGGGGCCCCATCATTCCGACTCTTTTTGATCAGCTTTTCAATTTCGTCGTCCGGGACTGTACTGTGCTCAATGCTGTTGGAGTAATTTTGGCTGTCCATATGCTTTTCGGTTGCCAGGCCTTTATGAAAATGTTCTTCCCTGTTTAGCACTTTGCAAAGGTGTTCCGGAGGCAAGTTAGCCACTGTTGCTACATTACTGCCCTCTGTGCCAATAACCTGATTAGGGGTGAAGGTTTGATGATCATTAAAGTGACTATGCAAAAAGAGCAACCACTCGGACTCCAGTATGTTTGATGAGGCAGCTTTCTGGACGCGACCTCCAAGGCTGTTTATCGTGCGCCAGAATCTCGCAGAATTGTTTGTCCTGATGTCGCTGTATAGTTTGGCCCAAAAGCAGTTCCAATCGGCCCTTCGATGTTCTCTTTTTACAGACTTTAAATGACTTTGAGCTTCTCTCAGTTTGGTTATAGTTAATGAGTCCATTGGCTTTATTTTTAGTTCCCGCCATAACCGGTTCATGCTTCTTTTCGCCGATCGTATCACAGGATCCCAAGAGGACGGCTGTTGAATTCCTGTCTCTTTTGCATGCGTTATTGGTTTTGCGTGTTTGTCAGACAACTTCCTCGCAAAGTTTATCCTATTTGCAATTTGATCTTCGGTTGTTGGGGTGGTGTTCTCAATCATGTATTTTGCCTCCATTGCTACCTGCTTTAGGTTTTTGACCGAGCACTTAATTCATTTTAAATTTATCGTAAAGCTTTCAAAAGATTGTGCCCCTGCCTTGGCATGTTGAGTCAGCCTTATGCTAAGCATTATTTCTTGCGGGCTGTGGTCGCTTTCTAGTCTGTTGCCAAACCCGAAGCCGGAGATTTGCTCCAAGAGGGGAAGGCTGACGAAAGTATAGTCAGTAAAGGATGCACCAGTTTTTGATAAAAATGAGAGGCCAGGTGGCTTGTCCGGAGAAAAACGCCCATTAAGGGCTCTGAGGCCAAGATGTTCTAAATTTCCTTGTAGGGTGCGGCCTTTCAGGTCTTCCTTGGTCCATCCTGGATGGTCCTGTGATGGTATGGCCCAGTCGCATTCCTGTGATTTGGTTATCTCGTTTTTTTTAGGTTAGACATTAACCACATGTTGAAGTCTCCAGATAGTATAATATCTGCATTCGAGGATCCAGATCTCATTCCCAGCACCGTCGTTATCACCTCATCTGAGAGGGTCTGCCTGGACGTGGAATTTGGGCGGATGTACACATTCAGTAAAATTATGGTCCTGGACTGGCCTTTGTAGGTGCTGAAAGAAATTCCTACAGACTGGATAAAGTGGGAGGGGCTTGTGAGGTCCCATGAGGAAATTGCATTGTTTGATGATATGTAAATGGCCAGACCTCCACTGCCTCGTCCGGAGAATTTCGTTTTCAAAGCTGGAGTGTGGTGAGTTTTAAACCCTTCCAGGTGCTGCGGCTCCGCGAGCCATGTCTCTTGAAGCAATATGATGTCAAATGTCCGTAAGTAGGAGATCATGGCATCGTCCCCCAGTTTGTTTAATAGCCCATTTATATTCCATGAGCAGATCCTTAGTGGACAAGAATCTTGGGCCATTTGGTCGTTGTTTTGTCAGCGTAGCAGCCGGGTTGAGTTTAATGATCCCGCCAACCAAGACCATGTGCAGGCCTGTTCCAGTCCCCTGTTAAGAATGTGCTGACCCTCTCTTACTTTTTTTTCTTTCGAGTCGGAGATGGGGCTTTTAGCCCGGGCACTCCTTAGAACCGAGTAGACCGCTCTTTGTCCTGCGCTAGGGCGCTCAATGGCTCGGGTTTCCTGCAGAACATGTGGGTAGCCCGGTTCCCTGCCGGGGACTATGGTAATACCCCACTTTTTAAAGGTACCCAAAGATGTAGTAAAATATTTTTTTTTTAAATGATGACATAGGGCAGTGGTTCAAAGCCTATGAAGTAGCCATGTCTTCCCACCGGGTCCCTGAGAAGGATTGGGGAGCGGGGTTGTGGGGACGGTTCCTTAGTGAGGGGCGGGACACACTGCTAGACTTGCCTTCAGATGATTATAATTCTTATCCCCATATGAAGGCAGCTTTGATGTCTAGGTATGGGTTGACCCCGAGTTGTATAGGCAAAGGTTCAGGGGTTGCACCAAGATTCCAAACAGCACGTATGTTGAGTATGTGACTTTTTTTTTTTTGCAGAGCACTGGATGGTTGGGTGAAGGGTAGCAAGGTTAATAATTTTCAAGGGCTTCTTGATTTAATGTCATGGGAGTCCAGTAATAGTTTTCCTGAGCTAGGCCAGCACCTGATTGATAGTAGGCTGACTAACCCTAGGCAGCTTGCTGAGGAGGCGGACCGCTGGGTCAGTACCAGGGTCCACAAGGGTCACGTGGGAGATTCCGCCAAAGGTGGGCAGGGTCCCCAGCAGAAGAGTGGGGGGGACAAGGGCAAACAGAGGGAGTTCCCAAGAAGGCCCCAAAGTAATCCCCAAGGGAACCAAGGGAAAGGTTCTCAGCCTCCCCCACCACAGAAACCGACCGGGGCCCCGACAGGTACACCTGTTCAAAAGGGGCCCATAAAATGTTACAAGTGTGGTAACATGGGGCATTTTGCCTCTGATATAAAGTGTCCTTTGTATGGTAAACCAGCACCCACTGGTGCTCCACCCCGGCATGTGGCTAGTGTAGCCTTGGGGGAGGAGATGGGTGTCCAAGGTGGGTGGGGTCCCACAGAGATGTCCCTTGTCTCATTAGGAGACTGTGAAGTGGTCCCCCAAACCCAGCTGCCTGAGAACTCTAAGAAGTACAGGCAGTGGGTGACCATAAATGGCCGTAGAGTGGAAGTTCTGAGAGATACAGGAGCCAGTGTGACAGCTGTCAAGTGTCACCTGGTGTCTCAAGAGCAGGTTGTCCCAGGAGCATTCTATCCAGTTGATGCCGCTGACAACACAGAGAGTCACTGCAAGGTGGCTCAGGTTCCCTTTGAGTGGGGGGGGGTCTCTGGTACTCTTCAGGTAGCTGTGAGGCCCGCCATGCCTGTAGACTGTCTGTTAGGGAACGATTTGGAGAGTTCACCTTGGGCTAAGGTGGAGCGGAGTGCTCACCTGGAGATGTTGGGTATGCCGGATTGGGCGTGTGTCACCACACGGTCCATGGCAGCAAGTAGAGGTGCTAAAGAGGTCCTGGAGCCTGAGAGGGAGGCCCAGGGACCGGCCTTAGAGAGACGGAGCAGGGGGCGCGGGAAACCGGCCCCTGAAGTTCCCATGGTCCAGGAGGGAGCAGACCTTGAGGGGATTGCCCTGGAGCCTACAGGGGAGCAGATAGCCGAACTGGGAGACCTGCCTGAGCTGACCCATTGGCAGCAGGAAGGAGGTCCCACCAGGGAGGACTTTTGTAAGGCGCAGAAAGAATGCCCTTCTCTTGTGGGTATGCGGCAGCAGGCTGCAGACCAGGCCTCAGGTGATCAGTCTGGGTCACATTTCATTTACTGGGAGAACGACCTCCTGTATACAGAGCCTAAGGTTGCTGAGCCTGGGTCAGCCCGTGCGCTGGTGGTACCCCAGGACTTCAGAGCCTTCCTACTGGGGCTGGCTCACGATGTACCATTGGCAGGGCATTTGGGGCAGGACAAGACCATAGAAAGGCTTGTCACCCACTTTTATTGGCCTCAAATGCGCAGGAGTTCAGACAGTCACTGCAGGACATGCCAGACTTGCCAGGCAAGTGGAAAGAGTGGGAGGAAGCAGAAGGCTCCACTCCAGCCATTCCCTGTTGTCGGTACCCCATTCCAGCGAGTGGGGATTGACATTGTAGGGCCACTGGACCCCAGGACAGCGATGGGCAATAGGTTCATCCTGGTCTTGGTGGACCATGTCACCCGGTACCCGGAAGCCATCCCTCTGAGGACAGTGACGGCCCCCGTGGTGGGACGTGCACTGATGGGAATTTTCTCCCGTGTGGGATTCCCTCTAGAGGTGGTGTCTGACCGGGGTACCAATTTCATGTCCAAATACATGAAATCCCTTTGGCAAGAGTGTGGTGTAACCTACAAATTCACCACACCTTACCACCCCCAAGGAAACGGGTTGGTTGAGAGATTCAACCGAACCCTCAAAGGCATGATAATGGGCCTAGAAGGACCCATGAGGTGTAAGTGGGACGTCCTCTTACCATGCCTTCTCTTTGCTTACCGTGAGGTGCCACAGAAGTCTCTAGGGTTCAGCCCCTTTGAGCTCCTGTACGGCCACCCAGTGAGAGGACCTCTAAGTCTGGTCAAGAAAGGCTGGGAGCAATCTCCCAGTAAACCTCCCCAGAATGTATATAGTTACATGCTGGCCTTCAGGAATCAGACTAGGCGATTCAGGCACCTTGCTGAGGCAAATCTGGAAGCCAGCCAGGAGGAGATGAAGCGGTGGTACGACCAGAATGCCACTCTGGTAGAGCTTCAACCTGGACAGAAGGTGTGGGTCTTGGCCCCCGTGAAGCCATGTGCGCTCCAGGATAAGTGGACCGGTCCCTTTAAGGTTGTGGAGCGCAAGAGTCCTGTTACCTACGTGGTGGACCCGGAGTCTCCTAGGAACCCCTTAAGGGTCCTACATGTCAACCGCCTCAAGCCCCACTTGGAGAGGTCCCAAGTGGGCATGCTCTTGGCAACAGATGCTGGGATGGAAGAGGAGACCGAGCCTCTTCCTGACCTCCTGTCAGCCCAGGAGCAAGATGGGTCAGTGGATGGTGTCATCCTCTCTTCCGCCCTGACCCCTGAGCAACAGAATGATTGTCGCCAGCTGCTGGGACAATTTTCTGATCTGTTTTCCCTGGTTCCCGGTGTCACTGATTGGTGCATCCATGATGTGGACACTGTGGATAGTACACCTGTGAGGCACAAGGCCTACAGGGTGACTGACAGGGTGAGGGCCTGCATCAAGGAGGAGGTCTCCAAGATGTTTGCACTCAGGGTAATTGAGTCCTCCAGCAGCCCAGTGGTCTTGGTCCCAAAGGCTGCAGCGCCGGGAGCCACACACGAACTCCGGTTCTGTGTGGACTACAGAGGACTCAATTCAGTCACCAGGACTGACGCACACCCCATCCCCAGAGCTGATGAGCTCATAGATCGGTTAGGGGCTGCCCACTACCTCAGCACGTTTGATTTAACGTCTGGGTATTGGCAGATCGCCTTGACCGATGGGGCCAAAGAGAGGTCAGCATTTTCCACCCTTGATCCTTGAGATTGTATTTGTAAAGCGCAGCTATCACTCCGCAAGGAGTATCTTGGCGCTGACGTCATACGGTGATGAAAAAAGAAATAACTTAACCCGCTCAGAACATTAGATCAAATCAAGACAACAATCCTCCGTAATGCCATAGATCCAGGTTTTAAGGGCTTTCCTGAATAGGAGTTCAGTGTTGCAAAGTTTAATCTGGGCTGGGAGCTTATTCCAGGCTCTGGCACCCAGAAAGGCCAGGGTTCTTGCGCCCTTTAATTTATATCTGAAGTTGGGCAATTTAAGGAGGTTAGCTGAAGAGGACCTGAGCAACCTGGTGGTAGTGTATGGAGTGAAGCGTGCCGACAAAAATTTAGGACCAACATTCATTTTTTGCCCTAAACGTAATAAGAAGAATCTTAAAAAGGATTATTTTGGGAACCGGAAGCCAATGAAGTCTATTCAAGGCTGCAGAGGCTGAGGACTTTCTAGGAAGTTTAAGCACCAGGCGGGCTGCGGCATGTTGTACCACCTGAAGCTTCTTTAGGACTGACCTGTTAACTCCGGCCAGAAGGCCATTACAATAGTCAATGCGAGAGAGTATCAGAGCCACAGCAACAGACTTTCTTGCAGATAAAGGGAGAAACTTGAACATTTTTTTTAAGGTTTTGATTAAACCAAAACACATGCCTGCTACCGCTTTGGTGTGAGGTAGGAATGAGAGAGAGTTATCGAATTGTACTCCTAAATTCCTAACGACCTTCGCAACCTCAGGCGGTGGAATCGCTCCATCAGGCCACCATTTGGATGGCTGGAAAAGGACATCCGCCCCTATAGGGAGAATCTCCGTTTTATCAGTGTTACATTTCAAATGATTGTTCAGCATCCATTGAAGGGCCGCAGTCAGACAGAGTTTAAAAATGATTCCTGTGTGGAATCATTCTCCAAAGAGATAATCATTTGAGTGTCATCTGCGTATGACATAACCTCAATCCCGAAAGAGTTAATCAGATTAATAAGGGGGGCCATATAGACATTGAAGAGTAGCGGGCTTAAAGAGGACCCCTGAGGGACTCCTTCTGTGATGGGACGTTCTGAGGACAGGAACGAGCCTAGAGTGACTGCCTGTCTCCGAGAGGTCAGGAAAGATTTGATCCACTTCAACACCATACCAGCAACGCCGCTGCATTCGAGACGCCTCAAGAGAATATCATGGGAGATCGTATCGAATGCAGCCGATAGATCTAAAAGAATCAAAACCGCCCTCCTGCCTCTATCAGCAATCATTTTCAAGGAGTCGGAGACTTCAATGAGGGCCGACTCTGTAAAATGTTTGGGCCGAATCTGAAAATTCGCTTTCTGATTGTCTTTGGCTGTGTTAATTTTTCTAGTAAAAAATTCCTTTTTTGCCAATTGAATCTGGATAAAGTAGGCTTTCCTACCTTCCCTAAATGTTTTTTTCCGATCCTCCCTATATCCCTTTCTCCACTGTCGCTCCAATTGCTTGCAATGCAGGCGTGCTTGGGCCAGTTGGGGAGTAAACCAGGGAGAATTTAGGTTCTTAGGTTTTAACGGCTTGCTCTCCATGTCTGAAGGCATAAGAGTCTTACAGACATTAGTCAGCCAGGACTGAAATAGACAAGAATCTATCTCTGTTTTGCCTGTCAAAGTAGGTGCAAGAGCTTTAGCCACCATCAGTAGATTGGGGCTTTTAGCAATCTGTGCCCATGAAGGCCCCTGCTGGAGTTTGTTAAACAATTTAATTACCTGTGCCTTCGGGGCATCGTGATTCTAAGAGGAATGAAGGAATGATCGGACCAGATTAGAGGGGAGTGAGTGTCTACAGCGAGCCAGGGTAGGTTAGAACAAATCCCATCAAGGGTATGACCTGCCAAATGGGTGGGTCCCTTCACAATTTGTCTTAATGAAAATTGGTCTAAGACTTGGAGAAAATTACCTGTCCCAGGTTCAGAGTCATCCTCTAAGTGGAGATTAAAATCACCTAAAAGCGTGAAATTCACATATTTAAGCATGAGGTAGCTCAAAGAATCACTGAGAGAGTCAATGAATTTAGGATTTTGACCAGGAGGCCGGTAGATGAGGGCACCTGAAAAGCATGAAGTAGCATTTAAGGACAGACAGAAGCCTAAGCTTTCGGCTTCTATCATCGTGTCAAGTTCAAAAAAGGTGCAGACCAAGGAGTCACGCAGGATAATGGCCAACCCTCCCCCCCTGCCTACCAATCGGTCCTTCCTATATATCAGATAACCTGGTGGGACGGAGTCCGCAACGTCCGGACTACTCCAGTCCTTAAGCCAGGTCTCTGTCCCAAATAATATATCCAGTTGAGAAACCAATATAAGATCTCTAATGTCTTGGCTATGTTTGCCCATAGATCGTGCATTAACAAGGCCTCCTATAAGTAGGCCCCCGTTCTTAACATTACCAGACCTGGAATTTAATTTCTGCTAAGAGACCCCAGTCGAAGGTGCAAACGGAAGATCTAGCGAGCACTTACAGCAGGAGCATGCTCCATAGATGATGTCAGGAGAGATAAGATGTTAGCAAGCAGCTTTTGAATTTAGGCTTTTCAGGACATCAGCCTGATAACTTCTCCTGGTGAGTTGGACAGCACAGCCCGTCCTTGTCCCGTCCTTGGTGCGGACGGGCGCAGATGGGCTTGCCTTTGGCGCGCTGTAGGCGCGCCACCGGGGCACCTACGGCGCACGCGCGTTGCTCATCCGGCCCAGCATGGAAGTAGCTGGCCGGCGCGTGAAGCCCCGCTCCCCGCCCTTCCTGGAGGGCTAACCAACAAAGGCACTGATTGGCTGAGCGTGGGAGGGTGTGTCCGCTTCCCTCCAATCGCACGGCTGCAAAGCCGGCGTTGGACCGGGGAAGCGGAGGACAAATGCACGCGAAGACAGTTAATTACTGATTTGTCAATTCAGGAGTGTAGAAACATTAAAAGTATTAAAACATATAAATTCAGGTTAAAATGAAGAAGAGGTTCAAGTCATTGAGATGTGCAATAAAGCCCTAACATGTGCAAATCAGCAAAATAAACATATCGCCTCGAGAGTTATTGCCCCCTTAACAGCAACAGGCAACAAAGAACACAGCTCAGCTTTTTATTTAAAAAACGGGATGAGGGATTTCCTCACCGTGTAAGACGCTGCGCGTCCGGCCCTGTCTGGATTTAAGTACCTGGCCGGCGCGTGAAGCCCCGCTCCCCGCCCTTCCTGGAGGGCTAACCAACAAAGGCACTGATTGGCTGAGCGTGGGAGGGTGTGTCCGCTGATGGGCACTACCAGTTCCAGGTTATGCCCTTTGGGATGAAGAATGCCCCTGCCACCTTCCAGAGGTTGGTCAACCAGGTGTTGGCTGGACTGGAGTCGTTCAGTACAGCCTACCTGGATGACAACGCGGTGTTCAGCTCCACTTGGGAAGAACACCTGCACCACCTCTGGGAAGTGTTGATGGCGCTGCGCAAGGCAGGCCTCACGATCAAGGCGAGTAAGTGCCAGATCGGGCAGGGTTCCGTGGTGTACTTGGGGCACCAGGTTGGGAGCGGCCAGGTGGCGCCCCTTCAACCCAAGATAGAAAACATCCTGAATTGGGAGTCGCCCAAAACCCAGACAGAGGTGAGAGCCTTCCTAGGTCTCACCGGGTACTACAGGAGGTTTGTCAAGGGGTATGGCAACATTGTTGCCCCCTTGACAGCGCTGACTTCTAGGAAGCAGCCCAGGAAAGTGATTTGGACTGACACCTGTCAGAAAGCCTTTGAGGCCCTGAAAGCTGCTATGTGCAAAGCGCCCGTGCTCTTGGCTCCCAACTTCTCCAAAGAGTTTATCGTTCAGACAGACGCTTTAGAGCATGGTGTGGGGGCTGTTCTTTCACAGATTAATAAGGAGGGCCTAGATCAACCTGTAGCCTTTCTTAGCAGAAGGTTACTTCCACGGGAACAGAGATGGAGTGCTATTGACCGTGAGGCATTTGCTGTGGTCTGGGCGCTGAAGAAGCTAAGACCCTACCTGTTTGGGTCTCACTTCCGGGTTCAGACAGACCACAGGCCCCTCAGATGGTTGATGCATATGAGGGGTGAGAAGCTAAAGCTGTTGAGGTGGTCCATTTCCCTACAGGGTATGGATTTCACGGTGGAACATCGCCCTGGTACAGATCACGCCAATGCTGACGGTCTGTCCAGATTTTTCCGCCTTAGTGATGAGGAACTCCCTGGGGTAGGGTGGTTCTCCCCACTATTCAGCTGGAGGGGACACGTGTTAGACCTGGCACCTTAGCGTGAGTCTCCCTTCCACTTTTTGTCGCTGTGCCTCATGTGTTTTGATGGTGTTAGCTGCTCAGAGCACTGTGCCACTGCCAACCAGTGCCACAGTGCAAGTGCTCCCTATTTAAAATGTATATGTTGGTTGGATTCCATGATTGGCTTATTTGGTTTACTGTCAGACCCCAGTAAAGTGCACCAGGAGTGCTCAGGGCTTGTAAATACAAATGCTGCTGGTGGGCTTGCAGCACTGGTTGTGCCACCCACAGAAGCGGCCTGGTAAAATGTGTCTAAGGTCTGCCATTGCAGAACCTGCGTGCAGTCTGGTACTGTCATGCTGACTGGGCAAGTGCACCCACTTGCCAGTCCCTAAACCTTCCCTTAACTTCATATTAGTCACCCCTATGGTAGGCCCAAGGGCAGGGTGCATTGTAAGCACAAGGTAGGACAAGCCCTGATGTGTGTGGCATGTCCTAATAGTGAATTACAGCAATTTTCGTTTTTCACTATTGTAAGGCTACCTGTTCTCCATATGCCAGAATGGGCTGTTAGAATTGTTACATTCTATGATCCTAAGAGACCCAGGGAACATGGTAGAAATTCGAGTTTAGTATGCCTGAACTCAGAATAATAAAATACATCTTTTAGTAAAGTTTATTTTAATATTCTTTGTTTGCAAATACCACTTTTAGAAAGTTGGTATTTGCTTGCCTAACCATTTCAGCCCGCCTCTGCTATGATGTGTATCTGCCTGTCTGGTTTGTGTGAGTGACAGGGCTGGGGAAACCAGAGGGGCAGGGCTAGGTAGCCTGGTGGTGAATAGAGAGATTGACAGCCAGATGGGTGGGAGGAGTACACCTGGACTCTGAATAGGGCTGTGCTCTGCCACCACAATGCTGGCTCCACCCCCTGTGGAGCGGCTGATGTCTCTGCCCTGCACTCTGAATGGAAAGTCAGAGTCATGTCAACAAAGTGCTCAGCAACTGGTTTGGACTGGGCAAAGGCCCCTCTACCCCAGAGGAACAAAGGAATTAGGGGTATAAGTATTGGGACCCTGCTCCCAAGAAATTAGATCCTGCTTGACAAGAAGAACCTCTGCCTGAGGAGAAGGAACTGGGAAAGCTGTAAGGAGGAGTACTGTTCCTGACCAGGGGGATTGGCCTGCAGTGGTTGCCTTGCTGCTGAAGGAGGGGAGAAAGACTACAAAAGACTTTATTTCAACTTGTGCTTAAAAGATCTCCAAGGGCTTGTGCTGAGCTTGCCCCCTGAACGAAGTCCCAGGACCAGTGGACTTCACCCCCCAGCTCCCCAGAGTTCTTTGGAAGTGCCTGCTGCTGTTGATGGGCCTTCTGAGGGACTGCGTGTCGCAAGGAGCTGGAAGCGCGACTCAAGAAGGAGAAGTGTGCCGCCGTCGGAGCTGTTGTCGTCGCATCTCGCAAAGTGTGTCGCCGCTGCAGCATCGCATCGGGCGGAAGCGTCTCGCATCATCCAGGAAGTGTCTCGCAACGCCGAAGAAGCATGTCGCCATCGCAGCCATCGTAGCTGACGCATTGCACCGCATCAAGAGAAGAGTCTCGCATCGAGGAAGAAGCGTGTCGCCATCGCAGCCATCGTAGTTGTCGTATTGCACCGCATCAAGAAAAGCGCCTCGCATCCACGGAGAAGCGTGCCGCCGTCGGAGCTGCTGTCGTCGCATCGCGTAAAGGGGTGTCGCCGCTGCAGCATCGCATCGAGCGGAAGCGTCTCGCAAACGTCGGAGAAGAGTGCCGCTGCCAAGGCCACTGTCGTCGCATCGCGTAAAGGGTGACGCCGCTGCAGCCGACGCATTGAGTTGAGTCATCTCGCAACATCGGAGAAGCGTAACGCATCTGGAAGATCCTCACGTCTTTATTTCTTTGCACCAAAAACTTCATCGCATCGACATCGTTGCAACACTTTCGTTGCCCGGCGTGTCGCATCTAAGGTACATTGACTTAAAGTGTCGCATTTAAGAACTTAAGAGAACTAAGCAAACTTCTACCAACAAAAGTAACAGTATTGTGTATTTTTGTCGTTTAATGGTCTTGTGGTAACTCTATATAAAGAATCCTTATTCAACATTTGTAGTGTTGTCACTTGGTTACTGTATGTGTTCACAAATGCTTAACCTATAACGCTCTGAGATAAGCCTTGTCTGCTTGCGCCAAGCTACCTAGAGGATGAGCAGGGGTTATTTTAGTAGTGTAACCCCTTACCCTGACTAGAGGAAAGGTTCCCTGCTTGTCACAAGTACCTACCTGTGCCAACCAGAGAACCCAGATTCTAACAGTTAGTAGTAGGATTAGTCTATGGTTAGTGATTAAATGTAAGGTAATTTAATTTAGGGTTAAATTGATAAAAGTTTAGGACTAAAGTGAGAGTTTAGATTAGACTAAGGTCACTAACTGTATGCTTTATTTTGATTTATTTATATGGTTACACTTAGGGCCTTATTACGATGTCGGTGGAGCGTTTCGGTGTTGGAACCGACCGAGGTTGGTGGTTCCATCCACCTAATTACACTTTTCCCGCTCGCTGCACAAGCTCCCATAGAAAAATGGGAGTGTGATTAGGTCCCTGCACCGGGTGGCAGGTATGTGCCCCCCAGACCCTCAACTGGAGACCGCAGAGGCATGGGGGCCCTGCTAGAGGCCTCCAAAGTCGCTTTCTGACAGGCTTTTCATGCCGGAAAGCACAATGTAAAAAACCTATGGGAAACAAACATCGCAATTCTGTTGGTGGAATGGGATTATGTGCCGTTCTGACGGGCTGACTGGCTCCTTGAGCCCGTCGGAACCCAGCCAGAATGACCGGCCGGTTTGACTTCCGACCGCCTACATTGTTATTAGGCTGTTGGAAGTCAAACCATGGATGTTGGTAGTGGTGAATGCTATTTAAAAAATAATTTGTTGCTGTAGTTGTAGTTGAGGCAGTGACACTGATTTATCTGCAACATGAGATAATGACGCCTGAGCTAGTGACATACACTAGTCTAAATTGATAACAGCAAAATGGGCCCCACAATTTCAGTGATTCATTAGAATGTCTACCTTCTTGTAGGTATGCTATTGAATGTATACCAGCCTAGATCAGTGACTGTCAAGCCAGGCTGCGGTTGAAATAAACAATATAATGTTGCAACAACTACAGGAAATTGGGCAGTGGAGCAATAAGTGATCCTCTTTGTCTGGGTGAACAGTGGTCAAAGAGTTGAGGTGTTGCTTCAGGGCATCTGTGGCCTACCACACACCCTGATTGTAAATAAAATATATATATTGACTGTGATGATTGGATGGTGGTAGGGTACTGATACTCTAACTTACATGCACCTCTGCTGACCTTCCTCTTTGTTTGCCTGTCCCAGACACTAGGATAGTGAGCTCTGGATTATGGCTACTGATGTAACCTACAGACATCCTGGGATCAATGAAGATCACTCAGTCCACCATCATTGTTTAACTACAAGAAAACAGAGGTCTTTTTTAATATTAGTTGTACCCACTGGATAAAAAGTAAGGGATAATAAAAAATTGCAGGCTTGATTATGGAGTCAGGCATCATCTTGTGGCTTTGCTTTGGTGGAGCATTAAAAAATGAGCCAATAGAGTTTTGTAGCAGCTCAGGCAAAGCAGGGGTCCATTTTTGCTTATGAATTCTTCATAATTAGCCAGCACTGACTGCATTGAGAGGATTTATAGCTGCAGTTGATTCCAAGACTACGTGGGAATGCCCTTTTCTGTGTTGGGTAGTTAAAGATGGAAATGAAGCTAGAATTGATACAGTTGTTATAATTTGGAGTGGACCGGCTGTTGAATGAAACCTACATTTTGTCAAAGAAAAGAATGCATGAGACAGGAAAAGCTTCACTGCATTCTTTCGGAGAATGGATCAACCCAGATTCATCAGATAATATGCAAGCTGCGTACATTAGTTCCATATTGCGCCTTATGGTCAGCTCTGAAAAAACTTCCTCTTTAATTGTAGTTACACAGTCTTGTATAAGAAAAGTAGACAAAGACATCGACAGTTACACATTGCGGTACATCATACATATATCTTTATGTGGAGAACCTTCAAACAGCATATGGTGTAGGGCATTGGCTATGATGTCACAGTGAACAAAATCTGGGACTTTTTCAATTTAAATGAAGAAGAAGACAGTGGGAAGCATATGAGATGGAGGAAGGCTGAAAGTATACAGCAAAAAAGGGGCGACGGAGTGATAGCTACCCCTGAGTGCTGGGCGAGAAAATAAGATGGCAGTAATGCAGAGCTGCTCATTGCAGTAATGGACCTGGTGGACCCAGTGTATCGGTAGCAGGGAGGAGTTGTGAACATAGGAGATCCCCCTCCACTGGAAAGGACAGGTGGGCAGTGACCACAGGCCTGTTTGCGGCCCCACCGGTGCCCACGGCTATAATAGGAATGGTGTTGGCTGTCAAGAGCGAGGAGAGGATATAAGAGCTTGGCCATACGCTGAGCTCCCAAGGCCCTGAAGTGGAAGATGGCAAGATACAGCAGGATGATTCTTATGACGGAAAGAAGAGGCCAAAGGAAGACTAGAGGAGCTCTCTCAGGAAAACATAAGGAGCCTGAATACAAAAGCAAATGAGTGGTGTGTAATCTACAGGCCTCTAATGGGTGATGTCACAATTTTGTATTGTAATTAGGGGCATATGAAGTGAAGCGGAGGGCAATAAGATTGAAAAATGAAGTGGAAGGCCTGACCTCATCCTGAGTGGACAGTAGCCTAAAGGACAACATTTCTCAGACTTTGTCATTATATTATGTAAATCACAAAGCACCTGGCTTGCTCCCACCACAGACCCACTGAGAAAGACAAATTTGATGGAATCAGGCAAAAATTCTTGAATTCACATGCTCCCTAAGACGCAAGCACAGAAAATGATCTCGAGCATAGAAGGCAACATGGATGCTCATCATGTAGACAGAAAGCAACTCAACCCTTCCTTCAAGGACAACCTGGAGTTCACTAAAGCGGATCTCTTATCTAGATTACAGGCATTCAAATCAAAATTGAGAGAGGAAATTAAACTGACCTTATGAAAGGAGTATCTAATCTAAATTCTGAGCTAAGCACCAAAATAAGCATTCTCAGGACAGATGTACACTTAGTAGACACAAGGGTCCTAAACATAGAAGCAAAGATGGAGAACATAGAACCTACAGCTAACCTGCTCACAAACAGAATTGAGATTCTGCAAATGCTTTTAGAAGCCCTGATTTTCAAATATAAAGACATCGAAAACCGGGCTTGCTGGAATAATATACATATAAGGGGCCTCCAAGGATAGACTCATTGAGCAGCACATTTTCTTCTATTTCAGCCTTGAGTCGTGCTAGGTGGTGAGGTGAAGCTCTCCTTAGGTGGATTGGTAGTGGAGCATGTCAGCAGGCCTCTGAGGTTGTGGCTCTTCTTGCCTTTATTGAAGCCTGATCAGGGGAGGACAGTTAACCCCCAAGCTTTGGTAAAGTGAGTTAACTTTACAGGCCACGCAGTCAGAGCAGTCTCTAGGAAGCAGTCTTTCAGATGGATCAACAAGAACACTTGGGGTAGAGAGTCCTGTCCACCCCACCAGACTTGCTATGGTTCCACCCAGAATGGACGGTAAAGGTGACCGGAACCCATGAGGGCTCTAGGGAACAGTTCGAAGCAGAAGATCCAGAGGGAGGCAGAAGTCCCTGGATCTCATGGCAAAGCTGCATGCCCCAAATGCATCTGCTAGGATCAAGGGAGTGGTCAGGTGTTGATAAGTCTCTGGGGTCTGTTGAATATCAGCAATCACAGTATGCATACATCTTCTTTTGGTACGCCAAAGCGGCACAGTCCTCTGGGCCCCTCTGTGAGTCAAGGGACACATCCCTACAGGTCAACCCTCCAAGCAATCAGCAAAGTGTTGTGTACTTGGCCTCAGAGCCTCCCTCGGCGTTACTGTCGCTGGGTGGCCACCCAAGATGGCCCATCAGCCAGGGCATTCACTGGCAAGGCTACCATCTACTCCAGGAGGATATCTTCCTCAGCACTCTAGTGGTTCAGACCTGGCTGGGGCATAACACATTGCCCCCGCTGCTGGTCCAAGGTAAAAAGCCATGCAATCCAAGCAATTCAGAAAGCACTGCTAGCAGGAAAGACTGTGTCGGACCTCAACAGGCCACCAGAGTGGTAATTCCCCATGAAAGTCCATCTCTGCAGTCATCCACCAGGGGCCAAGAGGGCCATGCGTCCACCTATGCCGTTGGGGGCGTGCTCTATGCCCTCCCTGGGCACAATCAAGTGTCTGCAATCAAAGAGAACATTCGGGCACATACCAGGGCTGGAAGCTCCCTCTCACCACTGCTGTTCAAACTAGCTGCTACGGGACCTCTGTCCAAATCCAGGGCATGGGAGGGTTTGGGTTATCTCAGAGTGGAATGCCCCATGGAACTGGGCGTACCAGGCATCAGTCTTAAAGTTGTGGAGTAGTGCTCTCTCTGTTCAAATGCTCTGAGTGCAGCATCCTGGGCACTGCAGCCGCCATCTTTAGTGTGCTCGGCCCACGCAGGCAAGGCACGACACCGCCCGCACTGTCCAGGGCTGACTAGGTGTATCAACCTCAGTCACATCAGCATCTCAGGACCTGGGTGAGTCTCCTGTGTGAGTCGCCCCTAGTTCATGCTGTAGCAGCTACTGCATCAGGTGGGCGGAGGAGCAGAGAGACACCTCTTTAGCAACCGCCATGCCCACTTGCAATAAAAAGCCTAAATTAAAGAAACAGCAGCACATATAGTTCCAATATAACAGTATGATGCTTCTTAGTCAGTTAATGTACTCAGAACCGTTATATAAAACATTTTTATATATAATTCATTAATCTCAGGAAACTATGATTCTTATTGGAGCAGAAAGGTACTTGTAGCTTTGAATAGCTCTCCTCCTACTTTTCCATCCGACACCTGTTTGTTTACTTGTTCACCTCTAGGTCACAAAAGATCCCTATCACATGTGGTGTTCCCAAGGTTACCTACTCTCTCCTGCCATATTCAACCTTTACATGGAGCCGCTTGCTTCTCTAATTACAGACTGCAGCATCAGGTTTCACCACTATGCCAATGATACACAACTATACATGAAGGTCTCCTCTGCTTCTGACATCCAATGCCTCAAACACTGCTTGCTCAACTCTAGACCTGGATGTCCTGCACCTACCTTAAGCACAAACCGATGAAGACAGTACTCCTGTTATTTGCCAAGAACAACAAACAAGATGCAATATAAACCTGGCCCAATAACTCAAAACTTAATGGCTTCGAACCTGAACTCTCACCAAATGCTAAATCACTTGAACTCATCCTAGACACCAACGTCTCCCTTAAGAAACAAATTCCTAAACAGCACAAGATATGTTGATACCAGCTCTCTCTTTTAAAGAAAGTCAAACCGTTTCTTCCAGAGAGTGGCTTTAGAATGGCTGTTCAAAGTCTTGTACTCTTGCCTCTAGAGGGTGGTAATGCCCTACTACATATCCTCCTAGACCACACACTGGCACCCCTTAAGGACACTCTACATGCCACAGCACGTGTCATTCAGGGCCTGACAGAAATATGGTCAAATCATCCCCATCCTGATAGAACTCCATTGGCTCTCCTTGTGAACCCATGACATCTTCAAAACCAGCTGCATCAATTACCAAGCCATCACAATCAGCACCCTGCTTATCTTGCAGGCAAGCTCACCATCTCCGATGGTTCTCGCATACTCGCAACTAGGACACCATCACACTGAAGAGTAAAAAGTGAAGTGTCAAAAAGAAAAAACAAGCCAACAGGCCTCTTCCATCTATAGACCCAAGATCTAGAAAAACTTCCCCGTTTCCATTGGAACCACCCCAAAATGTCTTCAGTTTAGGAAACAGTTAAAGACCCGCCTCTGTAAAGAACACTACATCACATTGAATTAACCACATACAACTCAGCTTCCTCTCATATCATTCGCTGACTTTAAGTCTGCTTTTGACAATGTATAGTGCTCCACTGCCTTTTGGCTAAGTTCCTGACATACAAAATAATATATAAATACATATACAAACATTTGAATTACGGTAACCTGAAAACATAGATCAAAAAACAAGAAAGACTACATAAAGTTAAAAAAAGATAGAGAATGAAAAAAAAATATTGGCCAAGTGAAATATTGGCATACCAGCTCTAGCAATGAAGTGAACTTATTAAGGGTGAAGTGCACATACGATCAGGCAAAATGCCATTACTTATAGAGTGAGACAGCCATTGGCTGAAGTGGGCTGACCCATTGCTTCATGCTGTACAGTGCAGCATGTAGAAGTAACATTTGAGTGACAGTTAAACATATATTGTTCAAGAGGGCTGACCCAAAGCACCTCAATATATGTATATTTGGATGTATTTTTTATGAATTGTTTTTGATTACATAAAGCTGGGTAAATAGCTTAAGCTGTCTCTAAGCAAGAACTAAAGTGCAAAATCTTCTATTGTAATTGATTAATCCAAAAGAAGCACTAAGGGGGTCAATTACGTTAATTGCAGGTTTGGAGTGTCTGCCAAAATTGAGCAGATGCCCAGTCTGCCCAAACCTGTGGTGTCCCCCCTTATTAAGACTGGGTATACACTTGGTTCCTGATGACAAAGTTTCAGCTTGCTACAGCATCTGAAACATTTAGCTGACGCACCATCGACCACAGGGCCACTGACTTCTGGGAATTGGAAAGGATGGCCCTTCCAATGCATTTTTTCTGTTCTTCTCATGTAAACCAAAGAAATGACTGTTTTGGGGCTTTTAAAACAGAAAATGATTATTGAGCAGGCTGCTACGACATGGCAGTTCAGCCTGGCATGACATTTTAACAAAAAGTACTCCCGGTATGACAACTGAAGCATTTCTGGTGAAAATGATGTGGAACATCAGGTGGCTAGCTGCTGGCGGGCTGGAGATGGTGGGGCCTCTATTATATCAACAGTTAAGGGTCCAGTTGCCCAACATTGAAATGGTTCCTAAATGTACATGACATACTCACCAAGATTCTGCTTTAACGTAACAGTGATTATGGTTTAGGTGCAAGTTGAGAGGTGAGAAGAGACTGGGTCACCACTGCAGGATGTGGTAGGAACAGCAACTGGTGCACATTGACTACATCCAAATAGGGAGAAGATGTGTTTTTAGCATGATAACTGTTTGGTTTACAATCCAGTTTAACATTTTAATTGCTGACGTTTGCCACCATCCTACACCTGCATTCCCTCCCCAGTGCATCTGTTAGATCTGGCTGACACTGGGGAGAGCTGTAAAGAAACCTCTGGTGATTGCACCAGAGGTTTTCCCTTTTCATTTTTCAAATTAAGCTGCCTTCCCAGGAGCCTGCATCCTTTTATTGTGTGAAATGACGATCAACGCACATGACATGCTGAGGTAATTTTAACGAAAGTGAAAATAAAATGAGGCGATTGGCTCGTTTCACTTTCAGGGCATTGGTGGTTGGGAGCATGTCTCAGCAACCCAAGCACCAATTTTCATGGGGGAAGTGCTGTTGGAAAGGGGGAAATCTCCCCTTTCGAATGGTATGTCCCCCTATTGGAGCCCTGCTTGGGGATTGCTACAGTAGGGCGATCCCAAAGCACCAACTAGACACCAGCTAGTAGGATTGGGGGGGATCGCCATCCCCTTGCAATGGGATGGTGCTCTCCTCACTCCTCCAGCCACATAAGTCATTCTGTCCCCTCACCATTTCCTACTGCGGGCACTAGGCCAACTCACACAAACATTTTTATCAGAAGACATAGGGGAACGATGGGTGGCAGGAAATACCTGGACCCTGCAGATTCTGGAACTTTCTCAAACAAATGTGTGGAGAATACATGATTTTATGCAATGGTTGAGGTTTTCAGGGCGTTATGGGTAAGAAAACATTGTGGGATCCATGTGAGTCACACCACACTAGATACCCCTGGGTATCTAGTTTTCAGAAATGCATCGGTTTAGTGGGCTTCCCAGGGTGCTGTCGGAGTTAGGGACAAAAATCTACAACTACCCAAGCTGCAAAAATGGTTGGTTTTGATTGGATAATTGAAATCTGCCCATGTTGCATTTTGGGCCCTTTTCTATAATGGGCTCTTGTCCCACTCACATAAGCAAGGTACCATTTTTATAGTGAGAAACAGGGCAAGACTGGATGGTAGGAAACGTATGGCTCCCAAAACATTTCAGAACTTTTCCTTGTAAAGTCACAACGGGCACACCACCCTGGACAATGCTGGGGTGTGTAGTTTTTAAAAATGTCTCGGTATGGTAGGTTTCACCGGGTAGCAGCTAAGCTATGGCCCAAAATCCACAGCTACCCACATTATAAAAAATAGGCATGGATTCTGCCGAAGGAAATGACATCTCCAGATCGTGTTTTGGGGCATGTTGTGTCACAGGAGCCATGCCCAGCCACACAAGTGGAATACTGCTTTTATTGGGGATGTGTGGGAACACAGAATAGTAGAACATCTGATATTACCAATTGAATTTCTCTGCAATTGTGGCTTCAAAATGTCGGTGTGCAAGAAAATGAACATTTTGTAAAATGGCACCGAATCACATTCTAGCATGGGTACCCATAAATTCAGAGATGTACAAATACCCACTGTTTCGCAATCTGGTGTACATTTCAGAAATACATAGGTTACCTTCATCCCATTTTTCACTCTTTGTATTTTACCATAGGAATATATCTATACTCTATATGCAATGAAAATCCATTTGAAGGTGCAGCTCTGTTGTTGGTTTTTGGAGCACCTACAACCCAGCATATTCCCGCTACCAGAAAGGCGTAGCAGATATAACAGTACATTGCTTTTGTACATTGGCCATTGTGAAAAAAGTTACAGGTGAAAACGTTGACACAAATGGCTTTTTTTCCTACTCATATTCAATATTTGTTTAGTTCAGTAGTTAGTTTCTTTTGGAAAAATTGAGAGATCTACGCAAACTACCTCTTACTAAATTCAGAACTTTGTCTACTTTTCATAAATGTGCAGCTTTTTGGGGTAGCCCATGGGTTTCATACCTGTTCCTATCACACAAATGAGTAAAAGTGGGTTACCTCTTATAAAAATGCCACAGCTGTGTGAATTTTGTTTTTATTTTTTATTCAGCCCTATTTGTTACTGAAAGTTAGGACAATGGTGATTTTAGCACACCAAACCTTTCATTGGTGCCATTTTAGGGATAAAAACAGACATGTTGTTGCACAGCACTTTTCCCCCCATTTTTCTCAAAGCCCCCCAAATGTAGATACATTTTGGCTATTTACTTTGTCCCTACCAGGGAAACCCACAAGCCCTGGGTACCCTTAGAATTCCCTCGATGTTGGGAAAAAATAACGCAAATATGGCATGGATACCTTATAAGAAAGAAAGGTTTCGGAAGTCTAAGAGCAAAAGTATCACAAATAGCCAAAAAAGGACTCAGCACTTGGGTAGAAAAAAGCCTCAGTAGTTAAGGGGTTAAATGGTACTAAGTGTTTATACATGCCTCACTTAGGGCCTAGTTACAAGTTACTTGTTAAATTCCGTCCCATGCGTAAACCCCTGTTTATGCATGGACTGGAAATATGAGTTGATAGGTACTTAATGTATCCGATAATTTTCACAGGTCAAGCCTGACGAAATTTAATGAGGGAAAACCATCCAGTATTGACCGTATCATGCAGACTTCAAAATCTGCATGTTATTCCTCAACATCTGGCAATAAGAGGTATTTATCGCACTCGATAAATAACATATTCCATCGTATTGCGTCTATCATGTGCAATAAATACCACCAATACTCGTTATCAGGCCCCTTAGACTTAAGTTATTAACTTTAAAGATTTAATATTTTTGTTGTAATTGTTTTATGTACGGTAGAAATATTATTTCATGTTGATCTAGTTCTTGTTCTAATGACCGAGAGTTATTGATCTGAAACCGTAAAGAGGTTTCTTATTTAAATAAAAAAAGGATGCAGTCATGTTTGCTAATGGTGGAAGAAGAGACATTACAATGAACCTTTGCCATGTGCTTTCCATGCCACCTTGTGGGAAGGCATGAGGTGGCTGTCTGTGAGCATCAGTAGTCTGCGTACTGTCAAGGGTTTGAAAGTGGCACCAGAATGGACGTTGAACACCAGCCCTAACAGTAATGGGCAGAGCAACTGGGGGGTGGTCAAGAGAACATAGGAGTGAGGGTGCCATCCGAAAAGAGAAATGTTCTCTACATCTATATAGCAGAATACCTGTATGTATTTTTTCTTATCTGGCTTATACCAGGGAAAAAAGATCCCCCAACCTCTTCTGATCCCCGCTAGATTCATTATCTTCAATCAGTTCATAATTTCAACATCATGTAATTGAATATGTCTCAGTCATGGAATGTTTGCAAAAGACTCAACCTTTCCTTACTGGCCCTTTATAAGAGTGCATTCTGTTCAGCTAAGGGACACCTGCAGCACAAGCCTGAATCAAATAATCCTCAAAGCACCTATTTATTAAACTGTTTTAATTTTGCTCCTCAGGTAAACCAAATTTCCTTCTAAAATCTTTGAACTTGGTCAACCCGCATCTGCCACACTGAGCAAATCCCAATTGACCTTTGGGACCTCCAGCTCAGCATCTTTCCAGACTTACAAATGTATCATTCCACAATGAAGCATACATATGAAATTGAAGGTCAAAACCTATCCTTACTGTCAGTTCTGCCAATTTCTTGACCACCTATTAGACCTGACATTCTTGGAGGAGTCCCCCCCCCCAAAAAAAATATTTTGCCTTCCCTCCACCTGTTTGCTGAATTTGTTTTAGTTGGCCTTAGGACTCTGTGGACTCTACCACTGCTAACCAGAGATGACGTGATTGTGCTCACTCCTGTAAACCTGCTAAAATTGGCTTACACCCAATTGTCACATTCAATTTACTTGTACGTCCCTAGTAAAGTGTCACTATATTAACTCAGGGAATATAAATTAAATGCTGCTAATGGGCCTGCAACACTCGCCTTTTAAAATGTGTCTCAGTTGTAAACTGCCATATTGACCTCGCAAAATAAACCTTTTCCAGGCCTAAACCTCCTTTTTCTGCCTACTTGAGCCCTACTGGTCTCTTCAAAGAGTGAGTCTCTGATTCGTAAGAGGCAGCTCCCCAGGTCCTGGGGCCTTGATTGGCATTAGAGTGCACTCCTCTGGACACAAAAGAGAAATCCTGAAGTTTTGGGCTCTTCACAACCATGAATGGTCCCATTCGCACTGAGATCTCGCCTCCTGCGATGCCTGACAATGCGAAGCCCCAGAGAGCCGACTCTTCGTGCTACAGCAACTGCCAGCAATAACCGGCAATGTCAGATCTACACTTTGCACTACAGCTTCAACAGCCTATGGTGACCACAATGCAAAGATCCAGCAATGAACATCCAAGCCCCTGACAGGATCTTCACACTACAGCGACATCCATCCACCTCTTCGTGCTACAGCGATGACCATCCATGACGCTCTCACTGCTCGGCGCGGCCTCCTCCACCACAAATTGAACTCTTTGCGCCGGACATTAAGAAGGTAACTTTTTCTGCAGGACTAACCTCATTTCTGTATCCAGCCTGCGCTCCATCTGGTCAGCTGAAATTGTGACTTCCCCTTAGCCTAGCACGACCAGATAACTGTGAGTGGCGCTTTTTCGCTTTTGGGCCCTATACTTACCTAAATCTTTCACAATTCATAACTTTGATTCTACTGATGGGATTTTTGTCATTTTGGTATCATTTTATTGATTACAGTTTGCTCTATTTTTCTAAATTGTTGTGGGATTTTCTTGTGTATTTTAATCACTTTATTACTGATTGTGTGCTGCATAAATACTTTACATATTGCCTCTAAGTTAAGCCTGACTGCTTTTCAGCAAAGATACCTGAGGACTAAGCACAGGTTAATTTAGTGACTTTTTGTGGTTCACCCTGATGATGATTGTGGTTGTTGCTTGAGAAGGGTTTCACTCCCTCAACCTATAACTCAATTTTGTCACACCACCCCTCAATTTGCTTTAGCAAAACTATACATAGAACAAGCGCTCTCATAGCATTTGAAGCAAATTGTATAGCAGTAATTTAACCCTCTCGATTTGTACAGACTTTGGCCTCCACTAAAATAAATGCATAATAATATTTCTGTATTTTGAGAAAATCGAATGCCTCAACCCATATGGGACAAATAAGAAGTAGGAAAGTGTCTAATTGAGACAATCTTTGAAGACCAAATTATAAAGCGTAAAAAAGAAATCAATATTTTGAAAAATGTGTCACTTTTTAGGGCCAACAAAACACATTTTGTCTGAACAAATTTCATACAGTTATATAATATGATTAGTGGCTGTTATTTTTTTTTATCTAGGGTTACATTGCTGGAAAAGAATTCCCATCAACGAGTTAACAGGATAGTTTCATGATTTGCAGGTAACTGGGAAAAGCTATTACAGTAACAAAAACTTTTAATGTCACACCAGTGTATTTTGCTGTTTGGAGTGCAGTACTTAGAAGCCCTTGTGTTATTGAGGTCTATAAAGAATTTAGCATACAAACACATAAAAACATATGCACTATTATCTCTCAGCTTATTTGTTATCTTACTCATGAATAAACATGGGACTCATCTGCATAAATGTATGCAGATAGAGTTTTAGAAACATACCTATTTTATTTCCAGTAGAAATGCAACCGTATGGCAACAAACATAGGTCTAACGATTCCGCTTCCCAAATAGATTCCATAATTCGAAGAATCTAGACAAATAAAAAATGATTATTTGTAACACAATCTCCCTTTGTGACAAACCAACATATTGATCTCCAGAGCCAGTGCAGGTAATTTTGTCAAATGAAGTTTTGTTGCCACACCCCCTCAGCAGTTGTATGTCAGAATATCATGAGCTAAAAATGTCTACAATATCATAATGCAATTTTCCTGCAGTAAAGTAGCTGACGGTTTTTTACCATTCTGGTTTCCCTGTCTTACTTAATTGTCACATCAGAAGGAAAGGTAGGACATATGTGAACAGGAGTCAGACTAACAGAAATAATAGTGCCAGGGATATCCTCAAGCTACTATTTCATTGTTCTCTCACATTCCATTATCCACAAATCACTAATGGGCAGGAATACATTACTGAGCAGTGCAAACTAAGCTGAGTTTCAGTCAAACACTATGGAACTTAAAAAAGTATACAAAAAGTGACAGATGGAACTGTTGAATTAATCTTAGCCACTAGTAATTACTCGGGCCGCATCCCAATACATCTGTATTTTGCACACCGTGCACCTCAGTTTGGACCCAGCTATATGCAGATCAGTCTTGACCCTGCACTAATAGCATTGCAAAAAGAGGTTTCCTCTAATTCCTGCCCTCCAAGAAAAACCTGAAGATGCACAATTCAATTTAACCAGCCAGTCAAAAAAGGCATCTGCCATTTGTTGATCAACTTCCAAATGCCATTTAATTTGAGTGTGCACTATACATGTTAAAGAGTTCAATATACATTTAAATGGTGCTGATTGACACCATAACGGCATTAAGAAGATTCTTAAATGTTTTTTTAAGGCACTGAGGGCCTGATTTGGATGTCCGGCGGAGAACCTCCGATCAGCGGTCGGAGGCTCTCCACCGGACATCTTGAGGTTTCCCTTCGACCGCCGTATTTTGATTACGGCGGTAAGAGGGAAAACCGCAAAGAGGTTTCCGCTCCTCTTCCGAATGACTCAGAGGGAAAACTGCAAGAGGATCCACTCCTCTTTCGACAGGCTCGGCTCGGCTCTGCCACCGGGATTACAATGTCGGTTTCTGACAGCCAATCCATGTCGGCCTTTCCGACATGCATTGGCTTTTGGAAACTGACTTTGGAGGCCCCTAGCACGGCCCCCTTCCCTCCTGGCACACCGCATATGGACCTGGGAGGCACCTATGGTGCCCCCCTCAACATCCCTGCACCATGTGGATGCCTTCCACATGGTGCAGGGATGTTTACCAACTTCCATTTTTCAATGGGAGCTTGTGCTACAGGCATTTTCAATGCTCCGTACAAGCTCCCATTGGAAAATGGATGTTTGCGACTGCACTATATGTGGTTGCATCCAAATTAGGGTGTCGGAACCGCCGACCTATGATCGGGCGTTCCTTCCCCGCAACTGTCTGCCCGACATCGTATTGAGAGCCTTAGTAATCAAATTTGGTTGGTGTTCCAAATGCCAAACAAATATGAAAATAATCTCGGGTGAAATTCATTACATTTCTATATGCCTCACCCATGTTTATTGTGGATACGCTGAAAACCTGATTGGCTATTTCAAGGCTAGTCCCAATCAGAAAAATGTGTGATTACTCTGAGACCTCTCACTTGAACTAATGGGAGAAGTGAATGAAACCAATAAATTCAACCATAAAGTAATGGGAGTTGATGAAAATCAATGCAAACTAAAAAACGTCAATGACACAGTCACCCTATTAGTGTAAAAAATGATGACCAATCATTGACTACAGTGAACATGAATACCTGTAGAATGAGCATGTCCTGGCGCAAGTCATCACCATGTTTAAATATAATTCCAATGGTCTCGTTTGACAAGGAAGTGGGGTCAGCACATTTGAATTCCAGCCAGAGCGGCTTCTTCTTTGAAGCCATCACTTTGCATTTCTCTACCTGGAATGTAGCATAAGAATGGTTTGTATAAGAGAGAACGAGATAAAGAGCAGATTGTTACATTAAAAGCTCATTGCATGTTTAATTTAGGGACATAGCATTTTCCCTCTAGCCTGCCAATCGTGACTCACTGATACACCACTGAGCATGCTTAAAAGATTTCATTGGTCTTCAGATACTAGTTACAGAAGAAACAAGCATTTGCAATGCAATAGGTCTCGCATTGCTGAAAGTTTGAGCTATTGGTGTTGCATTATTATTTGCAACGCCAATAGCTCAAGCTTTCAGTAATGCAAGGCCTACTGCATTGCAAATGCTTGCTTTTCAAGCTGGCCACTTAATTACCTGCACTTCCGTGAATGCAAACTGATTTGCACCTATAAACATGCATTGTATTATCCCTTAATATGTGTGACTATCTTTATTCCTGCGCCCAAACTTTTGTTTGCGATTTCCACAATACTCCCTGTAAATTTGAACCACTATGAATAAGTAAAATGCTGTTTACTTGACCACTTGCAATGTAGCGTAAATCATGAAAGAATTGAACTCTTAGCACAAACATTTTTAGCGAGTCAGATGAATCTCGAGTCAGCCTAACACTTTAACAGTGTTTGTAAAGATAAAGACAGCAACATGAATATGTCATCAGTGACTTCTTGCACTGCAGTATTAATCAACCATCGAGCTTGGCGAAGCTAACCTCGTCATTCAACTGGTTCTCTCTCTGTTTATTTACAGAACAAATCGGGAGACACAGTTCCCATCTTTCAGTACAGAAGTCTGAAAAGTGTTTTTTGTTAAGAAATGCATGGTTTAAATATATAACATTCATGATTCCTATTTGA
The DNA here is from genome assembly GCF_964204655.1 of Triturus cristatus. Lineage (NCBI taxonomy): Eukaryota > Metazoa > Chordata > Amphibia > Caudata > Salamandridae > Triturus > Triturus cristatus. The sequence continues at coordinate 1,115,040,041 of NC_140585.1, forward strand.
AATACGCAATTCTTCCTTAAGGCAGTGGAGAATGGCATGTACATGTGTAAAAGATCATACTATCGTTTGTATCCTTATAATGAGGCAGGTGCAATGTGAGTGGAGCAGTAATTCTTTGCTTTTTAAGCGTTCTACTTCCTTTTTTGACCAACCAAAATAAATATACAGAGTTCATGAGCTGTGTGAACCGCACACAGCAGAGGCACGAGTGAGTAAACACTGCACTACATCATGCAGCCACAACAGCCAACAGAAGTTGCAAAGTAAACCAACAACAATTAGCTCTGGTCAAATGGAGAGACTCCCAGTACAGTTATCCGGTGCTCCTTGAGGGAAGATAAATATCTGCTGCGGGGGAGAGCACTGGAGGCTTTTTACGATGTTTAAGTTGTTAAGCGTCATTTGTTTTTTTGTGTTAAACTAATGTGTTACATCCTGCTTTTCCTTCTTCTCTGTCCTTCTTCTGTGTTTGTTCTAAGCCCCTCAGCCTGTATCTGTGATGTCACCCAAGAGTTCCTTTTGTGTATGTTTGATTCTACTGCCAGTTAGATCTGAGGCTGAGCAGCAGGGCAGCTGCTCCCGGTGGGGCTTAACTGGGTTTTAAACTGGGCCTTAACTGAGCTTTAACTGGATCTTAACTGGGGCCTGTATCCTGTACATTGATTCCTGATTAATGAAAATAAACTTACATCTGGATGCAGCAACCCAAGGACCCATCTTTTATTTTATGAAATGTTACATAATGTTCACAGCGCATGCATGAGATCCCCTACTTCCCCCCTGGCAAGGATGAGCAGTGCCCTCTTGGACGCAATGACGGTGAATGTCCTGGAGATCTTTTACCGAAGACAAACGGAGCGTGCCCGCAGCCGTTGCAGACTGCAACACAGACCAGGGAACCAAGCCAGGTGGTACTATTAAACTCACACTGCCCCTCCCCCACCACATTGATAGCTGGCCAGAGAGCAGCCCCGGCGCAGCTCGCCAAACACTATTTTTTTAATATTGTAACTTGTTCATAAGCAGCGCAGCACGCCCGGCTGCTTACGAAAAGTGTATACAATTGAAAAAATAGAGTTTGGCCAGTTGAGCAACAGAAAGTAAAGCGTGACAGCAATGAGGAGCAAGCTCCCCAGGTGCCTTAAAACGCTGGTGGTTTAAAACGGAATGGACGTACATGCAACTGAATAGGGCTGTAGAAGAACAGGGCTGCCTGGAGAAGAAGCACGGCATGATATTACAAATAAGGTTGACAGCCTGTAAATACATGCACTCCCAAGGAGTGAAAGGTTAGGTGCATGCCTGCTTAGTGGAGAAGTAATGTAGATTATGAAATCTCTCAAACTCTCCCTGCTGTTCCTGAAAGTGCGCACGCCGCTGTTGTTAACCTGGCACTCTGTATAATTTAACTAGCACTCAGCTAACAAAGTCTGACAGGAAACAAACACTTGCGAACCTTCCCCTCCCCCTGCAAGCCCTACCTGGAACTGACGAATTGCCATTAAAACACGCCCCTGGAACAGATGAGCACAGCCCTTTGTTTCCCACTTGGAAGTCTTCAGCGCGAGCACCTATGAAAAAGTTAATGGCTGAGTATAGCCATCACAACAACCAGCCTGCTCACGTCCGGAGACCATGGCATATGTCCTGACAAGTGGCCATGTGGCCACAGTGAAGCAATCGGTTGTTCTTCAGATGAAACGGTTCTGCGTGATAAAGAAATTTTAGATATTTTTTTAATTTGTAAGAGTCTATCATATTTTATGTGGTTTGTGTTGCACAGTTTGCATGCAGCTTGTGCATGGGCTCTTAGACTTCGGCCATACCCTTATCTCGGCATTCCCTGGTAATATGTTGTTCACTGGGGTGGAGAAAGCAGTTACATTCATGAGACCTCGTGTAGACCCTCATAAACTCAGTTGAAGAGCGCAGCAGTGATTACATCATGCTGCAAACACTCTGGCAGCAACTCACCGTTAGGGCAGATATGTACGCTCTCGCGGCACAGGTTTTTAGCAATGCTTCTGAGGTGAAACAGCATGAAGGGCGGTGTGGGTGGGCGAAGAAATAGGGGCCGAATTGAAAGTACTTGTTGTAAATATGAAACCGGGCGCATGAAACATAAAGCGCAGCGCCCGTGTACGTTAAAGCTATGTGTGGCGGCCTAGCAAGCGTCTGCTGTGGCTAGTCATTACAATGAAATAACAAGCAGATCTCAAAGTTCATAATTAATCTGCGCTGAATCCATCATTCTCTCCAACTAGGGGAAGGAAAGGTGAGGTAAGGAAATTCGCCCGCCTAAAGAACAAATCCCCTGGAAGTTGGTCAATGAAAAGTTGAGGATTTAAATTAGTTAACGAGCATGAACTGGAACGAGCATGGAGTGGTAATGCAGCGAGAAAAGAACTCGGCCAGGATTACAACAAGCATTGACCGCACGCGCGCCTCGCGCTTAATGTTGAAAAAAAAAAGAAAAACAAGACAAGCCCGGCGGAGCGTGGCGCGCGCGCGCGCTTGGGGCGGGGGAGCGCATTCCAGGCGGGGGAGCGGACCCTTTGAAGTGCTCCCAAAAAGCGGATTGCATGGCGGCACGATGCGCGTGATTGTGCGCGTGCTAGCAATGCAATCTGCTTTTTGGGAGCACTTTTCAAACCCGCTTTCAATAGTCTCGCTTTGCGATCGCTTACGTGATAGCAAGGCGAGACCTAAAAACATAAATCATATAAACTAGCGAATGGGTGAAAATGGCTCTGTAAAAGATGAAATCCAAAATATTCATAGTTCCTTCAGCAATCCCTTTGTCTCTCTTCTATCTAGTTGTGTTTAGGTCTAATCATCTATTCGTGTTCTTTTGCGTAGAGTTCCGGGCGATTCCCACTATTCAGAGGGTTCTAGTAAGGAAGTAGACCTCATATATGCTCTGTTTCCACAGGGTTCTCTTAAATGCTGTAATAAAATGCATAGATGACATACAATTGAGCACTGGCATGTCATTTTGGTTTCAAAGATGGAAAATTAACCCACTGAAGAAAGGCTTGGGGTAAAGCACGAAATGCATTAATCTACTGACAGTCACAACCAAAGATCCAGAAATGGGCCAATGGAGATCTCCCTCATCCGGATTGATTAATGTTCATCCAGAGAGGGGCATTGTTTATCCATTTATATGGCCAAAGACTGTTCCCCCATGACACAGTCCTTTTTTACTAAACTGAGAACATCCTGATCTCCTCCTGGAGCTACCAGGGCCATCGGAACTATACATTTTGTTTTTTTTACACAGACTGCAGCCTCTGTGTGAAACTCCCGGAGTACACATGCGGGGAATCAGTGTGGAAATATAGATTTCTGCATGTTATTTCCCCAAAATATGTAATCCCCATTATTCCCCTGCCTCAGGAATCACTGGAACATCCAATTACCGTAATCTCAGAGAGGGAAATAACAGGGATTTTAAAGGGCCACTCATAATGAGTGCTAAAAAGACTGCAAGGCACTAAACAAACACCAAGTACAATAAGATCATGGTTGTGAGCTCCATGAACTCAGTTAAGGTGATGTTTTCATTATCATTCACATGATTCTTATACAGAGCTAATACAAACCCTTAACAAGCATTGGCATAGCCAATAGGTCTCGCCTTTGGGACATTATAAGAGATTACAATGCAAAATAAATTTGTATTTTACAAAATGAAACAAAACTTACAGGCAAACGGAAAATAATGTTTATTTTTGTAAACTTCCAGTTTATTGGTAGGTTTAGCTGCACAATTTGCAGCTTTGCACCATATAGCCCATGGTAAATCCAGCAATAGAAATTTCAGTGGTGCCCCTTCCCTTGATGCTTTAAACACGTCTTATTTTGCTTAATGGTTAATCCAGCCCAAAGGCATGGATTGCTTTGGTCTCTCTGCTTAGGATGCATGCAGCATGGGTGAAAAGCAGGTGTGAGAGAATACATGAGAGGAGAGAGAAAAGATGCCCCAGGACGGGCCATTTAATGTTATTGAAAAAGGTGGGCAGCACTGGTGCTTCGCTTCATCTGGCGTGAGTTTCATCAAACAACAGAAATTAAGTCCGTCTTCTGTTTTCTTTAAGTTACAGGCACATTAATATTCAGCAGCTGCGTCTCCCGGTGGGACCTGAAATGTATTAACAAGCAGGAAGTGGGATAAGGGAGGGAGGGAGGTAGAGCATGTTGTGCGCACTAAGGCGGAGAGAGGCACGCAGGCTGGCAAATGGTGTGCACTTTCGCGGCCGCTTTGATGTTCTCAGTGGCCGCGCGGCTCACTGAGAACATCAAAGCGGTCGCCCACATGCACTGTAGCTGGAGGCCTGACAAAAGCCACTAGTTAGCACTTCCAAAACCGGCTTATTAAAACTCTCGCCAGAGCAGCGCTTAAGCGCTGGCTCAGGCGAGACCTAAAAATGGTAGCCACGAGTGGAAAGAGAGAAAGTACTAAAAAAGGAGGGGTTTTATTTTCTTCTTTGCTAAAGCAAGAGAATTAGTTTCCCAAAATTGAATAGGATACCGGCTTGCACATCAACGGCATCTCAGGATTCAAGAGTAGCTTTCTCTCTTATTGCAGAGTGCATGTTGAAATAAAAAATGTAAATCGAGGCATCATGGATCAGTGCTAGCTCTTTGAAATTCTATCTTCTGCAGGGAAGCAAAGTAGATTCCTGAATGTGGAGGTTGCATTCAAAGTCTACTGGCCAATGTTTCTGCTGCCGAGTTTGTATTACTTGGAGATTTGGGACTTTTTTTCTTGGGAGTACCAATGAAAACAGTGCATTCATAATCAACTTTAGAGCCTATAATTGCGATACAAATAAAAACCTTATAATGACCATACAGAAACTGGTGCATATAAGCAATTTAAATAACCTGTGGAGAACATGTTAGGATCCTTCCATCCCTACATGGAAAAAACTGAATCAGTTTTGATTCTAGTCCCCTTTTGAACTAGTAGCATTGCTGTAATGATCTGGGGCCTACACTTGCCTCTCTGTGCTCAGTTGGGGTGGCGGTGCAATACTCCAGGCCTTAAAAGGAATAAGAGGCTGGATGTTCATGCAGAGTGTGGGCCCTTCTTGAAGAGAGGCTTTGCTTCTTCGAAATGTATTCTACAAAAGGCTCCGGGGTGTAATGCATTCTCAAGAAGCCACAGAAATCGCACAATATTTGCAAATTGTGACGCATTTTGAAGTAGACGAGAATAAGTTCCTCGAGGTTCTTACTTTGTTGTTGCATGCAGCTTGTTACCATAACTTACAGAAAACTTTGGAGATTACTTCTTTACATTTTAGAAGTGAGTTTAAAGTCTGAGCTGTATACCGAGAAGTATTCATTGGAATCCAGTTGTATCATGGAAACAATCCTCTACTGTTAAAGAAATAACCTTAAAGGATTATAAACTCACATTTTCTTTTGCATATATTTTGCTAATGTTAGTGCGGGACAAGAAGGATTCTCATCTCTTGAAAATGCTTTTGTCTGGAGTGCAGGTTAGTTACCACGTTTTGTGACCATTCCTAACATTGGTCATTCAAACTGTAGGTATTCTCTAAAGATTTGCAGGCTTTGTTAATTTCCAGTTTTTCTTTTTTAATAAGCATCTTAGTTGCAGTCATTGGCATTCCTGCACCCAGGACTGTTTTCTCCCATTAAGGTTTCACCTGCACAGGGCTTGCGCTGTGCTTGAGAAATCTATTGTTTTTAATATAAACTTATAAGGGACTTACATCCCACCTCCTCTCTTTCCTGGCTTCTCATAGGTTCCTGAGCGTACTGCTTACCGTTTCTTCATTTCTATTGGCAGTAGCTTATTTTCCCTTCATTTACATATGCATGTTCTTCGTCTGCTTCACTTATCAGTCCCCACAGCTGAAATACTGTTAACATTCGCTTTGGTGGAACTATATTTCCATAAAGTTTTGCCTTTTACTCTTGCAGCATATTTATATAACAATTTATAACTCGGAAAGACTAAGTGATTTGCATAGAATCACAGGATTGTGTGCGGCACCGCCGACACTCGAACCAGGATCCCCAGCTCTCAAGACAGCAGCTCTGGTGGCTGCGCCACATCCTCTCCACTCATGTGTTATCTGTCAAGGAGCTCTTTCTTTCCTTCTGTTGGATGTGGATTGACGAAAACAGTAAATATTAATTACATAGGCGAAAGCGATGCATTATCAATGCTTGTTTTTATGTTCTAATCCTTCTGAATGGGGTAACCTTCTGGCTAGTAAAAGCCAGAGCAGGGCCCGTTTACATCTATCACTATCAGTGTCTTCAGTGATGTGAAACAGAGCAAATTTAGGGTGCCTACGGAGCCTCCACCCCAGAACCTCCTCCAGACACACCAGCACCCTCTCCCAGAAACCGTGGAGTTTATTACATTTCCAAATTGGGTGAAAAAAATCCCAATCTCCATATTAGGCCATATACAGAGACCTGTTGTGATGAGCTTCATCCTTCACAACTTCCTTCTTGTAAAATAGACCAGATGTTGGTACTTTACTGTATAATATGGCATTGGGTTGCGATGACCGCCTCTTTTGGGGATGACGTCATCATCTGTGAGTGGGCCTAGGTCCTGAGTCTAAGCATCCCGCAGGCACCCGAAAGAGTCCAGCAAATTGACCACAAGTGATTTGTTTATCAGCAAGATTTTGTGGTCAGTAAGGGGTGCTAAAAGTACCTTGGCCTCCAACAGCAGAGATATCTGAGAAAGTGCATGTTAGACTTGGCATCTTTTGGCGTGTTTCCCGAGAGTTTTTGCTTTCTGACTTCCCGGTTTTGACTCCGTTTTTGCTGGCGTAGTGTTTCTGCGCACTTTCTCACTGCTGATCAGTGGTAAAGTGTAAGTGCTCCTGTGGTAAATTGTGTTATGGATTGGTGTTTCCATGATTGGATATTTGATTTACTTGTTAGTCCCTAGTAAAGTGCACTGAGTGTGCCAGGGCCTATGAATCAAATGCTACTAGTGGGCCTGCAGCACTGATTGTGCCACCCACGTGAGTAACCCTGAAAAGGTAACTCAGACCCGCCATTTCCGAGTCTGCACGCAGTTTGTAACTGCCATGTCGACTTGGCCAGTGCACACACTTGCCAGTCCCTCACCTTCCCTTTTCTTACACGTCAGCCACCCCTAAGGTATGCCCAAGGTACCCCTGTGGGCCGGTTGCAGCCTTTGTGAAAGGTAGGATATGCCCCGGTGTGTGTGGCATGTCCTGATAGAGAATTATGGCCAATTTCGTTTTTTGCTATTGCAAGGCTACCTGTTCCCCATAGGACAGAATGGGGAGTTTGTTTATAACATCTTATAAACATAACTGGCCGGGAGAATTAGGTAGGTAAATAAAGTTTAGTATGCCTGAACTCAGAATCTAAAGATGCATCTTTTAGTGAAGGTGATTTTTACATTCAGTCTTTTAGAAAGTAGGTATTTTCTTGCTCAGTCATCCCGTGTGCCTCTCCTGGAATATGGATTGGATTTTGGATGACAGAAGGCTGGGGAGCAGGAGTGTCTCCAGATAGTCTGGGTGGGTCAGGAAAGGGCTGAATAGACCTGGCTGCAATTGGGGAAGGGGGGGCAGATTCCCTTGCACCTCAAAGGCCCTGGTCTGCCTCTGACCATGCCGTCTCCACCTCCTGCCAGGAAGTCACATCAGAGAAGGCAGAACTGGTTCTGGCTGGGCACAGACACTCTCTGCCTAAGAGATCAAAGGATTTTGGGATATAAATATTGGGGACTAGACCACTGAACTTTAGAACTCTTTTGGACCAAGAAGACTTCCAAGAAAAAGAGCCAGAGAAGCTGTGAGGAGGAACTACCACTTTGCTGTGTGCTTTGCTGTGTTGGCCTGCAGTGGCTGCTTCTGACTTGGGCAGTGAAAGGACTGGACTGAACTTTCTGCAATCTACTTTGTGAGTTTCTCCAAGGGCTTGAGGTAGAGCTTGCCCCCTGTTTAAGAAGTCTCAGGAACAGCAAAGACATCAAGCTCTTCTGTCCTCAGCACTGAGGACTGTGTGTTTTGTGCTGCAAAAGAAAAAAAGCAACCCAAAGATGTCTACGACGCCGCTGCCGACTCGTGTCCTGAAGGCACCGCAGAGGGCACTGCCACAATGCCGCACCGCGACCCTTGTCTCACCGATGCGCCTGCTGATGCCGTCCCCAAGCCTCTGCTCACACCATGACTTGTGGGCACCGCACTTTGCACCACCTCGCTTCATGATGACGCCTTGGTATTCCCGCCGCTCCACGCCGTAATCGATGCTGCTGCTTGCACCGTGGTTCGAGGGCACCGCTCGTAAAGTTACATGGCGCACCGCGCTCATCCCGCACCGCAGCCTTGGCCTACCGGCGCCATCGACTCCAGTTCGTCAGCCGACAACAGCGCTTCAGCAACGACGACGCCGCTGCTTGCACCACGACCTGCCAGCACAGCAACAAGCACCACATTCACCTCACACCGCAACCCTGGTCTCACCGACGCCATCTGATGCCGCCACGAGCCGCTGCTTGCACCGCGACCGGAGGGCAACACACGCCGCACCGCTGCCCTTCGGACCGCAGCACCCCACGCCCGCCGACACCAGCGCTCCTGACTCCAACAGAGAGATCGATCTGCAACGCGTGTGATTTTGAGGGCCCCAACAACTCCTGCACCGACCTCCGGAACCGATGCCTGGAGACGCTGTGCTTTCGGAAGCTTAACGAGAGGTCGCCGACGCCATGCATTTCTAAAAGGTACTGTTTGCGGGTCTTCCCAACACCGTAGCTGGACGCGACACCACAGTCAGCCAGAACTGTTTGGATCTGTTGGCTCACGACGCCGTGATAGCCCCGGATGGAGCTATCGACATCAAGGAACTGTTTTTAAAGCATATTTTGATAACCAAAGATTTTAAGTCCTGTATTGTGGATTTTTTTTATCGTTTTTGGTCTTGTCTTAAGTATATAGAAATATTGGATATGTTTCTAAACTGGTGTGGTATCCTTTTGTAGTGCTTACACTGTATTACTGTTGGTTAGGTGCAAATGCTTTACACACTGCCTCTAAGATAAGCCTGACTGCTCGTGCCAAGCTACCAAGGGGGTGAGCAGGGGTTATTTTAGGATTGTAACTCCCTTACCCTGACTAGAGTGGTGGTTTCTGCCTGGCTTTGGCACATGCCCTAGCCTACCAAAAATCCAATTTCTTACAGTGTATGTTTGATTTGCAGGTTGCGATAACATTGACTTCAATGGAGGGCATTTTTTTCTTGGAGCTCCAGGAAGGATTTGTTAGTAAGGGCGATGAGACGTGAAAAGTCACAGCGGTACTCACGTGGTGTCTGCGCGAGGAATGCGTTAGACCTACCCTCCTCTACTTGCCTGGATCAGGAATGAGCATAGGAGAGAACCCGTTATTTAAAGTACCAGTGATTGGCATGATTGCTGGCAGGTGTGGTATAAGCCGCCACATTTGAGAAGGAGCAGTTACCAAATGGCCAATAGAGTGGAACGAGGGAGGGCCTACAGCCCAATCGGAGCGAGCCTTTCGTACACGTGTGTTAAGGTGTTTGTTTCACAGTGTCAGCCATCTCAGAATATGTTGTGGCCATTACAGATAAGTCTCAAAGGAATGGTGATACTAAAAGGTGTCATATATTCTGTATATCAATCAAAGGAATAACGCAATGGTCAAGGCTTTTGTATGAAGGTGTGGGGATGGTGCGTATAATCTCTGATCGGCCCGCTGTAGTGGGCCTGCTAATGTGTCTGCGCACCGGACAGGATGAATACAGCACCCACCCACCCTATTAGGGTGCTAAAAAGAGGAGCGGCCTGTCTGAGTGCGCATAGTCATTGACCAGCCCCCTGTGGTGTGTCTGCTAGTGTGTCCACGTAAACGGACGTGCCGAATACGGCAGTCGCCATTTTATAGTGTAACAAAAGGGGCGGCTTGACTGTGTGCTGTCCCTACTCATTCCTGGCACTTACGTCGAATTCATCAGAACCTAAGAAAGGGAACTTTAGTTTGAAAGTTCTTAAAAGGGGCACCAGCTGGATGTATTGGTACGCTGGTACTCCTTGTGCAATGATGTATCATTCGATGGCTGCTCTGTTGGAATGGTTTAAGAGGGCATTACATGGTGATTTGATGAACTGGTGCTGTCAGGACTGGTCCTTCTATATTAAAACACGCTGTTTCACTGTCACTTTTTGGGCTAAGGAAAAGGTTCTGGAGGCCATCCCAATTGTTTGCAGTTTATGAATCTCTTTGTTTTTTTTTTTTTTTTTTTTGAAAACCTTTATTGACATTTCAAGCAATTACACATATGGGCCTACAACCCCCGGGGCCGGCCGCTAAACAATCAGAATAACAGAAAGCAGGTCTATCACAGTCAGTACCTCGGGGAGCAAAATCTCGACACTAGCATACTCCCAGTCTCTGAACAGCCCAGGTAGGAGACCAGGATAATAAAGGTTTACATTTTATAATAGAAAAGGATGGAAGGATCAGGTGCCAAACAGTTTCCTAGCCGCGAAAAATGGCAGGCAGAACGATGAACGTAAACAATACACAGCAGTCTATCTAAGCAATGGCGCTGAAACAGTAAGTTCAGGATGTGGAGGAATGACACGGCCATTTGCGCCTGCAAACCCCTGCCCCAAGACCCAGGAAACTCCACGGAAATTATGGCACTCCGGAAACAGCAGTGATTAACAACAAAGGAGTACTACCATGCTGATCCCAGAAAAGACAAAGAAGAATAAGAGAAGAAAAGGAGGCCATAGAAAAAGGAGGTGAAAGACTAAAGGATCCCCCCCCCCCAACCCCCCACCCTGCACCTCTGCAGATGAGTACGGCCCCCCCCCCAGCAGTGTGCCTGTCGCCCCAGAACCAGACCCGAAATATAGAAGAACAGAGAAAAGAAGTGGGAAAGGAGCCCCCACCAGACGGGGGGGTAGAGAGAGTATTAATAAACTGGAGGAGGGCCTGCAAAACACGCCCCCGGCTTCTCCCTCCCGCACCACACGGTTTCCCATGAAGCATACAATAAAGAACACAAAATCGACCCTGTCAAAGAGGAGTAAGGAGCATTACGCACTTGGAACACTAACAATTATGCCATGAGAGCACACAACTCCCGAGCCCGCCCGCCTAGTAGGTGACCACCTCGGAAGGGTCAGCATCATCCTTGGCCACTCTTTGCAAACCCACCCATGCATACCCCTCGTCCCAGTGCCATGTCCAATGTTACCAGGAAGAGAAGTGTCCAATAAAACTCAGGAAGCGACACACACAGGTAGGGTAGAGGGCTCTGAAGATCGACACAGTCAGCTCTAGGGAGGATCGTCTTTCCCGATGCCGAGCCAGGATTTACACTGCACACCAGGCCCAGGAAGGCGGAATCAGCCAGGGCGGGCGACCGTTGCTTGGACGTTGCCTGGGTCATCGGAGACCGCGCACGGGACAAGGCCACCACCCCCCGCTCAGGTCCGAAACCTCCGGAACAGACCAAATCCACAGCCAGCTGAGCGCACGTTAATATACTGTCCGGAGAGTCCATGTGTGCACTATTCACAGGGGCGGCCACGACACTGTCCCCCCGTGCGCGGCGTGAGAAGTCCCAGTGTACCTGGGGATAAGCAGGCGGCAACTGTTCCGACGCTGATGTCACTCCATCGAGCTTGCTCCCCAACACCCAGGCTCCGTGAATCAGGGTGGAGTGAAGGGCACCGAGAGCCTCGAGAAGGTCACCGTACCCCAGTACAGCTCCCGGCGCTCGCTCCGCTACGCTCCTCAGAGTCACACCCTCCCAATCCTGCTGCAACCCAGCGTACAGGATGGTGGACTCTGGCATACCAAAATGGCCGCTGGGTAGGTCCATCCCAGATCGGGACCGGGGCTCAGACACAAGCGCCTCGGGTTCCATGGCACTGGTAACTGGGTTCCGAGGGCAGGCAAGCAATGTGTCCGGTGTGTGGTCACGGGCCACAGTCGTCCCCACCACGGACCAGCGCCCGCGAAAATCCGGGAGCAGCCCGCAAGAATCAGGACAAGTTACGGGCGGCGTCCGGGCAGCTCACCGGCGAAGGCTGAAGCAATCACCGGAGAGTCCTGTAGTTGCCACCTCAGGCACGCACTCGTTCAGCTACGCTTAGTGGTAGGAGCGACCACGGCGAAGCGCAGTCCGACATTCGCACCACTCCGGCAGTCCGACCCCACCCAGTCACCAAAGGCCGTTGTTGTTGCACTGCCGCCCGGCCACGGCATTCACTCGAGGTCCTGGCTCCGGGGCTGCACAGGCCGTAAACTTCAGACGGACATTTCTCCGGCGGTACCGCTGCCAGAAACTTCGGGGTCACACGGCCGATTGCCGCTCGCGTTCACCAACACGGGTAGATAGCGCAGGCTAAGGATCTCGTGCAGGATATCTGTGCGGGGTGCGGAGGTTCACGGAGCCGGGAGCCTACGCTGCCGTCCCGGTCGCCATCTTGGCTCCTCCCCCCAATCTCTTTGTTTTTGATTGAATTCTAAGATGGCGGCCGCCATCTTTTCTCGAGCCTGTTAGCGTTCTACTGTTCAGGGCAAAGATTGTGATTAGTGTACTTAGCGCGTGCACGCAATGCTTGCTGCGCACTTCAACTGTAGTTCCAGTAGCGTGAGGTAGCGTTTAGCCTCTCGCTACCTCAGAAGATCTTTTCTCCTCAGGAGAGCGGCGTTTCCTCTTCATTTGCGCTCTACCTGACTTCCGGTGTATTCGGCAGAAAGTTTCAGGGAACACTCTTAGAGAATTTGTGTCCTGTTAACTATTGTACTCCTGTAATCTGGAGTTTTGGTGAGTTTCCCCTCCCCTCTGAAGTGACATCCTGCACTATCAGCTAATTCCAGTCCAGAACGACAAGTAAGTCTTCACCAATTATTCCAAGGAGAAGTCTCTCTCTAGCTGCTGTTGATGTTTTTCAACCATTTCAGGAACTTTCATGAACTGCAGTTATTTTGCCAGATGAGCATTTAACCCCTTCCCTGCGGGGGTAATTCCCCCACGGTGCGGGGGGAGGGGCCGCGGCGCCGCTGTGCTTGTGTCGAGCTCAGCTCTTCATGACACACAGTGGAGCTGTGCTCCTGACGAGCTGAGCAGGCGGGGAATTAATCGCGCGTCGGTGGGCTGCGGCTGTTATGACGACCTCAGCTCGTCATGAGCACAGCTCCACTGTGACTCATGACGAGCTGAGCTCGTCATGAGCACAGAAGGGGTTAAGGTGATAGCATTGCCATTTTCAGTCACCTACTGAACTCAGTATACAGAGAGAAGAGACTCTAGAGACTTTAGTTTGCTGCGCAGTTAGAATCTTCCAGAGGACTTGAACCTACACTTTCTGCAGGCGTAGCGAGCGCAGTGCTTAAGGAACCTTCAAGCATCTCTGGCTAGAATCAGTAAATGCAAATATATATATATATATATATATATATATATATATATATATATATATATATATATATATATATATATATATATATATATATATATATATATATATATATATATATATATATATTCACTTAAAAAAACATAGGTTTCACACATGTTATAGTTAGCTGGACATTTCACTCGTAAAAAACCATTGAAATTCCCCTATTATAGTTATTTCAGATAACTATAACTCGCGCGACCGCAATCCACTGCTGATGACGTCACATATTACATTACTCATGACATGGTCAATGACATCACTCATGACATCACTGATGACATCATCCTTGTGATAGAGTGGCGGTCGCGCGAGTTATATTTATCTGAACTAACTATAACGGGGGAATTTCAATGGTTTTTTACGAGTGAAATGTCCAGCTAACTATAACATGTGTGAAACCTATGGTTTTTTAAGTGAATTTGCAAGGTTTTTTAAATGCTAATTCCTAACTATAACGTGTGTGAAACCTATGGTTTTTTAAGTGAATTTGTAAGGTTTTTTAAATGCTAATTTATGTATGTATTATTATATTTTTTATATATTTATTTTACAATAAACTACCTATGTATATAGTTATAGATTGACTGTATCCTGTAATATGGAATGGCTCAGCTCTTTTTTTTTTATTTGGATAAAGTTGAACAGCATAGTTAATATCTTCTATAAACTTATAAACAGTTTAAAATGTTTTTTTTTTAAAGTTTTTTTCACGGTGCTCGCACGGTGCTCGAACGGTGCGCGTACCCCGCGATTTTTTGAAAAAAAAATAAAATGTTTTTGTCACCCTTCGGGGTCCTTCAGGGACCCCCTGACAAAGGCTAGGGGTTCAGGAACTCTCTACCCCGCCCCCTTTTCACGTTCTCCACCTTTCTTTTTCACTGTCACACACAAAATGGTGGCCGACACTTCCTGATTTCGACCGATTCGAATGTTGACTGACATGTAACCACCAATCAGAATTACGTTCGCGCACGTTATGGTGCACGCACCGTGCGCGCACCATGCTCCATATTTATGTACTTTTAACTGCAATTTTCTCAGGAACTACTGAACAGATTGACACCATATATGCAAAAGGCACATGCCTGACCTGAGGACTACCTCTTTGCCAAATTTCAAGTAATTCTGTTCAGCCGTTTGGGCTGTACCTTCGACTAAAGATCCTATGGGAAAATGCATGGGGAAAACGCGTTTTGGGACCCCCCTTTTTCTCAGCCCCCGCTTGACGAATCACCCCGAGACTTTCAGGGTAGGAGCTGAGCGGAGCGCCCCATTAGTTTTGAAAATTTCGCGAGGATTCGTCAACCGGCGCCAAAGTTATTCAAAATAGAATTTTCAGATTTCCTATGGGAACTCGGTCCTAACTATAACTATCTACTGGCGACCGCCAGTAGATAATATATATATATGGTCCAGTTGAAGGCAATCGCCGAAACGAATCGACCGTCCCTGTTGTTGTGCACTTGGTGAAGATGGAATAAATCGTTACTGACTGACCTTGCATTTGCATTGGACTTCCTTGTTGCCGTGGATTTCTTGGTGGTGGAAGCGACCGAGTTCCTTTCTAAATATATATATATATATATATATTTTTATATTTGTGCTTACCAACCAACCTGCATTCTGTTCATTGTGACATTCTGACATTAAGTAAATAAAAGAGAGAGTAAAGATACAAGAGCACACATTGAAGAAAGATATAATATAGCTCTTCAACCCAGTGCTAAGTGACAGAGCGAAGCATTGAGTATACACTTGTAGCCTTGTTACTATATGCAGGGCAATAGAGAGCAGCTAGTGCACTGTATAAAAGAGGTAAATAAAAGTAGTCAGTTATTGGGATTGGGTACTGGTTACAAAGGGTTGAGTTAGAAGTAGTAACTCTGTGGTTACCTGAGAGAAAAACAATGCAGTGGCAGTCTCTCTTGTTTATCTAATTTCCCCCTCTTCGCTGCAAGAGAAAATATTTCACTGGTAGTGGAGTCTGGGATTTGGGACTTGCTCTTCTGCTTCCGTGGAAAACCAGTACAAGGTGCATGGTACTTGACTAACTGACAGGTGCAGGTAAAAAAATAGAACCATTGATCAAAGTCACCATTTGTGGTCATCAGTGCAAATCAATATTATGGTCTTCCAAAATCCATCATTTGTTACATAGTAATAGTGGAACCAATATCAAGTCACCATTTTCGGTCATCATTGAAAATCCATATTACAGTTTTTGGAAGCCCATGCAAGACTCGTCAATTGTCGCATAGCAATAGTGGTGGTGTGTCTTATGTCTAGGAGAATATTACTACACCGGAGATAAGGGTGTAGTTGAAGTTACAGGGGGCTGGTTGGGGAATTATATCTCGCAGCATGAATTTCATCATTTAGACCTCTTGTGTTTGTGGAGAGGCAGAAGATCCACCTTTATTCCTTTCTAAAGAGTGTCAAGTGGCTCCACAAGTTGTTTGCTTCCAAAATAGTCCACTGTAAATCTTCTGAAGAATGACTGGAGTCCCAGAAGTGGTTGCACATTTTTGTGGTCCTGCGTCTGCAGCGGATGTTGCTTCGGTGTTACTTTATTCTTATTTTGACAGATCTCATGGTCATTCCTACATAATGGAGTCCATACGGACAGGTGATGAGATAGACTTAGTTCTTTATGTAGCAGGTCGAGTGGATCCTTTGTGTCTCGATGAATCGGGGGCCCAATGAGTCCTCTTTGGAGTGTTTAGTGAGTGGGCAGACCCCACAGGACCCACAGGTTAAGGGTCCCACGACAGGTGGTAGGGTCCATATGGTGTTCTCTGTTGGTGTGTGTTGGATGTGGGGTCTGGTGGGTACCAGAAGATTCATTCAGGACCTGGGTGCACTTGAAAGCGAAGTGTGGTCGCGGGATCTCCAGGGATCATGAGCGTAAGATACCCCAATGTTTCATGATGATGCTTTTGAACTGATTGGACTTAAGGGTGAAGGTGGTTGCACATGTTAGGACATCTTGAGTGGGATATTCAAGCACTAGAATGCCTATTAGCAAGATTTTTCAATGTGGGTGGTCGTATTAGGTCGCGACCATTCGCGTTGAGAAAGCTTCCGCTCGAGTAGAAAATCTGGTGCACCGTGTGGTGCCATTCATCCTGATTTTACAGTGTGGAACAAGCTCCTGGCGCTAAAAATAAGTGCAGAGTTTTTATGTAACTCTGCGGAATTCCGTGGAGTGAAACTCAACGAGTTCTGCCCACCCCTATACTGAAACTATTGTGATCTGCATTTACCAGTGGCAATGGGGAACTTTTGCTGAGATGCCAGCTATGTGCCCTCTTCCCCTACAAGTGGCGCACACATTCTGGTGGCAGAGGAACAATATTACTTTCCCAGTGGCTGACAGCAGCAGGCTTCTGTCTGGATGGTGTACAGCCAGCAAGTTTTGGTGGAATTGGTGGTCACCAAGTTTCTAACACTGGACCAAGATTCATATAGGTTTAGCGTCGGGTTAGAGTAACTTTTTTAACGCTAAACCAGCGCTGAACCGTTTTGGAGATTAACACACCAATGCAAATTGGTATTTGCGATGGTTTGTATGAAATAGTAAAGCAAAGCAGTGCGACACGCTGCTTTGCATGACTTTGCGTCAAGGGAGCGTTACTTGGGTGGTACATGTGTGTTCCGATGCAACCACCCTTGCTGTTTGATGCTAAACCCTATCTCCTAACATTAGTAGACAGGGTTTAGCACCAAACATTAACACCGCTGAAAAGCAGGCCTTAAAAGGAGAAATGTTTTCTTTTCTCCTTGCTTTTCTGACTTTGCATGTGTTATGCAATGTATAGTACACATACAAAGTAGGATAATGTTTTAGCCATAGTATTTTGGACAGGAAGGGTATCCTTCCGGTACAAAACATTTGGTAGACTCAGGCACGCAACCTAGCACTATGACGCTAAGGTGTGTGCCTGGCATACTGCAGCTGAAATCAGCGCCGACGCTAGGGAGAGGCGAAGAGACAGTCATATCTCTATAGATATGGCGCTCTCCTGCTCCCTCCCTGTCATGCAATGCAGCACAGCATTTTGGGCTGCTGCACTGCATTCCGTGATTCTTTTGAGAATGGTGAAAGGCAAAGTCAGAAAGTCCCCTCCTTTCAGGAGATCTGGGCTGCTGCAAGTGGCGGGGCTTAATCAGGACTTGCAAACACAGCACCAGTTCTCTTTCTATTTTTAATCCAGAGGCACTAGCATGCAAAGAGTGAAACCTTGGAAGGGGTGTTCTCATATAATCCCACCTCCTAAGGAAGGAATTTTACCAGGAATCTCAAGGAAAGGTAGATTTTCAGTCCAATCATTGAGCAAGCATGGCACTTGAGCTACCCCCTCCTTCTCATAAAATTCACATCGTGTACACCACCTGCCTCCATGGCATGCATGGTGATCAATTGCAGTTCTGAAAGAATTCCATAAGGTCCCTATAGCACGTGACTCCAAGGGCCATCAGCAGGGGTACAACCCAGGCCCCTGCAGCCCCCGTGGAGCAGGGGTACCCACAAACCTTGATTATCTGTGAGAAATGGGAGACTCAGGAGCCCCTCATCACATTCTGCAGGGGGTGCATCATTTTGCATTACGCCTCCGGCCATCAGAACTAGTATGTGCCACAGGTAAGAAAGTTCACCTATGAGAACCTAAAGTTCCTTCATAAGGGGTCACCTTATTATAACTCCAAACAATAATATTGCTCCTCTCCTACATTTGCATATTTCAAAAGATCTATGACATGAATATTGAGACATATTGAAAAGCGAGATGTCCATCCAAATGCTCCGCTTTTCCATCCTCTACATTATAACAGAAATGTACTGGGCAGAAGTGCACGGTGGGCAAGCTGCACAGGCATTACTGTAAAGATATCTTCAGTAAACACTCATGCTGCTCATGGCTGACCATATTAGCCTGTCCCCTTTTATTCTGGGTATTTTCAAATCAATGGACACGCGCTGGTAGGCATGTATGGGGAAGGCAGAAGCTTGTTGTACGTCATTCTTTATTCATGAGATAACCAGGCGAGCAGTCTCAGGTGACCTTAGGAACACATAATCTGCCTCTGTGCAGGAAGCTCGAGTTCAAAGCCTCCTCTGGTGTCCTGCAAGGGCGCGTCAGATAGACAGGCTGGTGTATGAGGAGGCAGATGAGGAAGTGCATACCCAGGGGGAGGGCTGAATGGATATTTTAACAAGGCGAGTGCACTTTGGGCCAGATGTACAAACCTATTCTGCAATTTGGAAATAGTTGTGTTTGCGACCATAAAACAGGCTTTTGCTATGTACTAAGCTCATTTTAGGAGTCCTAAACTTGTACTGACTCGTGAAATGGGATTGCAAATTGGTATGTGACGCATCAATGTTTTTCAACCATAAAGCGTTTGCGCAACACTAAAAAATTACCAATCCTCGAGTTGGGTTGGTAATGCATTTGCATGCATTCCCCCCTACCAACCCCCCTTCCCGGGACTCATTCATCTTTATAAATTAAAAAAGAAAGTTTGTTGAGGAGTTCAAGTGGGGTAAGGGACCACAGCCATCACTCAAACAAACTTTTTAAAAAGAGGAAACTTTTTTTAATCAGCCCCATTTCCTTTAAGAAAAACAGGCTGCATTAAAAACAAGCATTTGCAATGCAATAGGTCTTGCATCACTGAAAGTTTGAGTTATTGGCATTGCATTATTATTTGAAACGCCAATAGCTAAAACATTCAGTAACACAAGACCTAGTGCATTGAAAATGCTTGTTTTTTGTGCTGTCAGGAGAATTGGAAGGATGAGGGGCATGGTTCAGGTCTCTGTTTCCCGAGTTTGAGTTGGTCTTTTTTGCGAGTTTGTCTCTGCCTGTATGTAAAGCTATGTGTAGAATGGCTTTTATTCGGCAAGCATTTCCACGTTTCCCTTTTCCTTGCAGCATTTTACTTTGTCCATCTGCGCACCTCCCATTGCATTCAGTAGGGCTGCAGGCTACTTAGGTTAGTCAAAAGTTTTCCTAGAACATTTAAGGAAATTAGAGCATGTGATTTCGCGAAGAAGATTGTTTTAGTTAGCCTAGCATATATTTGCTAGTTCAATCTTAAAAAATGTGCATTAGACTATAAAATGATAGGAAAAATAATAGCTTGCAAAAACGTTGGTATTAAAAAACACTATGCTTTTCCTCTGGCACAAATGGTATATACCAGTGTTGGTTTGGGGAGATATCTTTTTGTGAATCCTTTCCTGCAGTGCCACTTGCAGAGTGTGTATATTATGATTCAACCTTTGATTATCTCTCATGCATTTTGGCCTCTCAATAGGGCACAGATCTCAAAATATATTTTTAAATTAGTAGCAACCTGAAAGCATGTATCATTAAAATATCAACGCTGGCACTAATTTGGGCTGGTCATACTGCTATTGGTGGTTATGGGGAGCTCTACTACCGATGGTGAGCGTGATGGGTCTGGGTACTTAAAGTGACTGGAGGCTCTGGTTCTAATGGTAACTGGAAGTAGGGCTATTAATGGTAACTGTTGGGGCACTGGCACTGATGGTGACTGGGGGTACTGGTAGTAATGGTGACTGAAAGCACTGGAACTGAAGGTCAATGGAAGGTACAGAGTGATGGTGACTGAAAGCAGGTGATGGTGAATGGGGTCACTGAAATTGATGGAGACTGGAGGCAGTGCTGCTGACAGTGACTGACTGGGAGGCACAAGACACCCAGGGTGACTGGGGGCACCAGAAATGATGGTGACTGGAAGCATTGGTACTGAAAGTGACTAGGGGCAATGAAACTGATGGGAAAGCGGTACTGATGTTGGGTGTGGACCTAGTAGTGATAGACACTATGGAATAGTGGCGTTGTTGTAACTGGGGGCACTTATGAGGATTATGGGGGAAGTGGTATAGAATGTGATTAGATGCACTGACCACAATGGTGACTTGGAGGAGGGGTACTAATCGTGACTGTAGGCATTGCTGCTGTGAATGATTGGGGACACTGGCAGTGAGGTAACTAGAGGCACCGATGATAGTGACGTGGCACTGACAGAGACCAAGGTTACTGGTGATGGTGTTAGAGAACTATCACTGATGTTGACTGGTGTTCCTGATAGTGATGGTGAGTAGGGGTAAAAGTGATAGCGACACCAGTTGCGATGGTGTCTGGGGACCATTGGGATTATGATGACAGGTGACAGAGGTACTAGTGGAGACAGAGGCAGACATGTTAATGCCGACTGGAAGTAATAGTACTGATAGCGACACTGGTCGTCATTGTGACTGCGGACACTGGCATTAATGGTGACGGGGATAGTGGCACAGATGTGGGCTATGGTACTGATGTAAACTAGTGGCCGTGGCACTGATTGCGACTGGGGGCATTAGTACTGATGATAATTGTGGATACTCCTATAATAATGACATCGGTACTGATTATGTATGGGGACTATGATTCCACAGGGTGCTGGAGGTACTGGCAATGCTGGTGACTAGGGTACTTGCACTGAGGACAGTGTGTTTGCTAGTTCTGATAGTGATGGTGACAGTGCTACTGGCAGTCTTAGTGGGTTGTAGCGCTGGTGAGTGGTGCATCGCCACTGACAGTGACTTCAGACTGTGGTGCTGATGGTACCTTGGAGCACAGATACTGATGATGATGGGACAGTGATACAGATGATAAATGGGAGATTTATAGCAATGATGGCTTGGGGTCACTGTTACTCCCGGTGATCAGGGACTCTATCTAGTGATGACGATGAATCGTGGTGGCTGGAGCACTGATGAGTTTTGGTGTCTCTACATCGATATTGGCCTTCTAACTTGTAAATCTAGTCTACTTTGGGCTATACACCTATCAGGTTTGGTGCTTGACTTTATTTTTGCACTTCTGGCCAACTAGCTCTTTCGGAGCACATAGACTTTCAGCTCACTAGAGAAGTTACTGCTCCAAGTGATATGTCAGAGTGTTGCTTTTACTACCTTAACACACCACATACAGCCACTTTGGACATCAGGGATTATTGGGTTCTTAACAGCTCACCGATCTCATCTGTAAACCTGGAAGTGCCATGGGAATACTTTTCCACTCCACTTCACAGATATGAAATCTTGCTGAGTCCTGCTCTAAGATGAACTTGATGACGATGCCACCATCTACCTGCGCCTGCTATGTGAACTACACTGGAGAGGCCACCACATCTCCCATTCTTCTGAAAATTACGCAAAAAAGAAACAGTTTGACTGTTGTCAAATCTCTCCTAGAGCCTCTTCGTGGCTATTTGTGGGTCTGTGCACAAGGGAATGTGTGCTATCTCCATTACCACACATTTTCATGCTTGCATGTATTGAAAGTTAAGTGCAATGACGGCTTTCTTGAGGCAGTTTTACCACATCAAGTACATTGTTAAAACACCTGGAATTACCACAAGAAAAAATTGAAGCAATTACACAGTGAACAAGCTAGTGCATTATATTCCCCAGGGACGTCATACCACATTAACACCGGTTACATATAGCCATAAGTACATAATACAGATATTATCCCTGTACCTAAAAAAACTGCGTGTGTGATGTAACTGATACTCATGTAAAAGCACTCGGGTCACGTTAGAGCAATAGCAAACTGCAACAAGCGAGTTACTGGCACCAAATTCAGTGGTGGTTATTTTATACACCCAAGAAGAATGAAACGCTGAGCTGGTAGTAACTACAACCAACCCATCCATCTCTAGGTTGCCTTCAGACAATCACAGTAAAAACATTGCCCACCGAGGTGTCTCACCAATTATATTAGCTGGCTAAGTGCATCTACTTGGAAGCAGGTTTGAGGGGTTAATGCACCTGCTGCACAGATCGTCTGTGTGCATTTAGCGCCTCTTCCTGTATGCTATAAATATAGCTCATGTTGTTAATGCACATGTTAAGGGGAAATGTGTGTATGTTTCTGTTCTCAAGTTTGAATATTCATAACATAATTATATGTGCTCCTGCTGCAGAGCACAGCGTGTTGCCTTCCTATCGCACATTCAATTCCTAATAAGATAGAACAGTCTCCTCAAAGTCTGAGGTGGACACTATCAGTGTAAAAGTGGGACCAGGAAAGAGGAAAGGAGGGAGAACGATTGAGAATCAGAAAGGTACTTTAGAAATCTAGTATCCCTTCCAAGAAAGCGTAGTCAGAGTGAAGGAAAGTTGTGAGGAGAAAAGCAGGGATATGTTAATATTGAATATGTTTCATAGGAAAGGAGTATATGGAATTTCACTACTGGATGTGCCTGATATTATAATGTATCGAACATTGGCTGTTTCACACTCAAATGCGTGCCCCCTCCCCCTCCGACAGCATGTCTTAAAACATTGAGTTGTTTCGCTAATATGGGCCACCATAATTACAACTTGATTTTCAAATGGGGCCCACTGTTTTTTAGTACCGAGGCCTATTTATTGTCCACGTCCAACACTGCTACTGGAGCATGAAGTTACAGAAGGTGCTATGTTTCTATTTCCACATAAATGTGCTTCCATTGCTAAGCATCATGCCGCAATTTATAGTTGTACCAATCTTCTCTTCTTCCTTCGATTGCCCTACAGTGTTCCCATGTAGCCATGTCAGAGCAGACTGGAGTCACGGACATTTACAGAATACAATGTTCACTTTATTGAAAACCACAGCAAATAAGCAGTCTTACCAATGCATGCATATTGAATTATTTTTTTACCAGTTTTACTTAGAACATTACCAAATAATTGGCTAAACTGGATGTAGTTTTATTGTATTGCGGGTCTAAAAATAATCCACCCCGGAACTTCCGTACAAGATATATTGCATGATAGCCGCCCGTTGCTCTGCAGTTAACTACTGCACAATGTGACTTACTTCCCGTGGCTGAGCCATGTTCTCCCTGGGATGATGCAAACCTCTGGAATAGTACATGTATTTTTCACTAGGAGCTTGTTTAAACTTCACAGTCAACTTTTCGAGCAATTTCCTCTCATGAAAAACAGAAATAAAAAAATAAGTAAAATGATCAGTCAAGAAAAAAAGCCGATCCTCAAGCAGAGATAAGCTTATCGGCAACAGCTTATCAACACAGCTGCCCCGGTTCTGGTTTTCGCATCCAGTTTGAGAGTGTCACATTGGATGTGAGACAGGACGAACAAAAACCAGAGTCAGTCCACGGCCGGGGCAGCTGCGAGGAGCAAGAAAGGCACTGACAGGCTGCACACAACCCAGCCTCTCCGTCCGCCTGCTCTGCTGCGAGGCAGGCTGGAGCCAGCTGACTGATTGAGAGGGAGGAGGGAGAGCAGAGAAAGTGGACGGAGGAGCCAGGAAATACACAATCAATCAATCAATCAATACATTTATAGAGCGCACTACCTACCCGCGAGGGTCTCAAGGCGCTAGGGGAAGGGGGAGGTGCTGCTATTGCTCGAAAAGCCAGGTCTTGAGAAGTTTCCGGAAGGCCAGTAGGTCCTGAGTCTGTCGCAGGTGTATGGGGAGGGTGTTCCAGGTCTTGGCGGCGAGGTGGGAGACCAGCCCAGCGCTCGTGAAATGGTAGCAGCGCTGATGTAACAATTATTAACAAGAAACCCTGCAGGAGGCAGGGGAGGCAGCTGTAACACAACTGGGGTGTTAAGAGGGGTGGGAGAAAGAATACTATATTTAAATGCAAGAAGCTAGGGTGCTAAAGCAGAACACAGACAAACAGTGAAAGAGCAGGAAACAAAGAAAAAAGTCGCCCAGAGAACAGAGAAGGAACCATGGAGGAATGAGACAGTACTAAGCCCCTACTCTGTGGGAGGAACAGAAAAGAGAAAGGAGGGACAAAGAGCCTAGACTGACCACTAGCAAGCAAGGATTTTTAAAGGACACTGACATAGACAAATGAAAAGGAATGGCTCAAAAGGGGATGGACTTGATGCACACAGACTGATTACTGCAGGTCTTAAAGTGACAGCTGCACTATCTAGCTCGACCTAAAAAGTTTACTTGTTTAAATAGGTTCACAGACATAATGGTCTACTGATCCCAGTGGGCCACCATCCTTGTGACAGACTCCAATTGGAGTAAATCACAATTTGCAATCTAGCTCATCAATATTCATAACGTAGGTCGGAGGAAGAGGCACAGGTGTGAAGCACTGCTGCTTTTATTACTAGGTGTCGATATTGCAGCACCACTACAAAACCAGCCTCCACTCTTCCAGCCTCCTGGAGTAACGCCTGATGCCCCCCTGCAAGGCCAGTCCAGCCCAGTAAGTCAGATTTGCAAACTGACCTATTAGTACATAGGTCGGGTCACACAATTTAATACCAGTTGCAAACATACTGGCTGCAATTTGCTGCTGGTATTTCGCAACCTGTGTTTTGTTCATCAGACTCCTTGTTCTTGGAATAGATACAACTGTGAAGAAAGCTGCCTTTTTGTACTAATAGGCTGTGGTATTTGTTGTTAGTAACAAAATCAGTAGTTTTAAGGAAGGGCCAGTTTGGTCAATTGCAAGTGAATGTCAATGCAATTGCCTGTAAAACCCCATTCATACAATACCACAAACAGGATTCACAACAAGTTACATGTTTCAGTCCCGAAAGAAAGAACATGCTTGGGAGGGATATTTAGGGAATGAACTGCTTTTTCTGAAAACTTGTGGTTAGTTTCAGGTAGCCAGCATTCCAGCTGAACTGAAGAACTACTTGAAGCCAATGGGTAAGTGATGAAGTGATGGCTGACTCGAGGGCTGCATTAATCACAGGGGCTCATTCACCATGTGCTGAAACATTTTTACGTATGGCTGGAAAGAGTTTAAACTCTCCCAGCCAATGTGGCAAATGTCTGCACGAGAGTGGTGCTCATCTTTATCTCCGTTCTTGACTTGCAGATGTCAAAGTTCACCTAGTCAAACTGGATGCTGTTCCATTTGATGATGCTTTCCCTGCGTCATCTGGACAATAACTAAATGCACTTAGCACTAGGTCAATGCACTTTACTACATCCTAAAGCCTGTATCCTAACTCCTTGCACCCGCACTGCATACTAAGCACCCCGATCCATGACCTTACAATACAAGTACACTAAACCACCACATTCTACTACGTCCAAGAAGCACTAACCTACCATCTTGTTTTCCACTTCAGAGATAGCACCCCACTAAACTGCACAGCATTCTGGCAGCAACAACCTACCAAACTGCACTGAAAGCAAAGGACACTATCTCTCTGCACTGACCTGCACTTCAATGTATCCTAGCAGCTTCAGATCAATACACTATACTACAACCCAGAGCACACACCCATCATACTGCACAGCATCTTTAGAAAACAAGACCCTTTTGTATACTTGATCATCTATACAAATTCAGTGCACTGTACAATGTAGATGTTACCAAACTGCACTGGACTGCATCCTAAGGATGCTAACACACCATAAAGTATTGTCTGCTGTGGACCCTAACCACCACACTGCAATAAACTCTACCTTAGAGACACTAACCCACCATCGCGCACTGCATCTTAAAGACCTTAATATGCAACCCTGCACTGCATTCGATCCAGCCACACAGCGCTGCACAGTAGGAGGCTGATGCGCAAGGTAAACTTACACTTTTGTGTAAGTTTACGTTTTTTTTAGTATTCACAAACTGCAAGTTAATAGTAAGTTTGCGACTGCGAAGACTCCGAAGTCGGGCCAGAGAACTCCACTCATAAAAGGATAGGACAGGCCTAGCTTGTTCTGTGCTGAGTTCTCCGCCCCGACTGTGGAGTCCCTGCAGTTGCAAACTCAATATTAACTCGTAGTTTGTGAACACCAAAAAAAACACACACACACAAATATGTACGTTTACCTTAGTGAATCAGGCCGTAGGTGTGCTCTGGAATCCAGTAGAGGAAAAATCTTGGAGAATGAAGCCTGGAGTCAGCCATGAAAAAGTGCTGATTCATGATGGCAACTGAAATACTGACTGTTGCCCTTGTGACTAATCAGGGGCCCCAGAAATATTTCAAGTGACAGAAGAAAAGAATGCAAGGTGACACATAGACCCTTTGCATTTGTCTCCAGTTTTGGCCTGTGTTTACTTCACGCCCTTTTGAAATATTCCCCTTGATCCAGAAAGAAGCTCAGTCTAACTGAACCAGAACCTGGGGATGTGGGATTAAAACTGCGGAAGAAAGACTGATATACATGTCAGAAGATGTAAAAATAAAAGAGCAATATTATTAAAAAGTGGTAGCTTCCAGTCAAGGCATTCATAATCCTACCTTAAAAGGCCTGCTGTTAAAAGATTTTAATGTTGTTATTTATAAAGTCACACATAATGGGCTTTTGTTAGTGTTTGATAAAAACTAAATGGGTGTAAAATGCTTAAAATGCCATACTCACTACAAGTGCTCCTGCTCTCATTCCAGGGTCGTAGGGCACTCTGAAGCTTTCGGGCAGGTGGGAGCCCTGCAATTTCTCAAGCTTCTGCCTGAGCTGAGTTATAACTGGAAAGAGAAAAGTACATGTACAGTTAGGACGATCACGAGAGAGATGAAAGATGGTTGAAGATGCCAAGGAAAAAATGTACTATCACACCCGGATCTGAGCTCAGGTACCTTTTAGTTTTATTTAATTTGTACAACTTAAATATGAAATTATTTGAAGGCATGCCTTAGTGTGTGGGCGTTCACTGACTATGGTTTTCCCTAGTATTTCGGTCCTGAAGAAAGCCACTGTGACTCAAATAGCACTCATATTTGGCTGAAACATGTCAACCTAACACTAGGATGAGAGAGATCGCTAATTTCTCACTACACATCCACTATCACAGTTTTTAACTCTACCCAAGGAATCCACAATTAGAATATTGTCCCTAAAGGTGAGGGTTCTTATAAAAAACCTAATGGTTTGTCTGAGACATGAGTGAAATACATGTTTGACAGTACATTGGGACAGTAGCAAGCTCATTCTCATTTGTATGGCAAAACAAATACAAAACATAGCATGCAGATATTGAGCACTTCAATAAAACAGCCCAAATTGTAACGATCATACTGTTCATTCGCGCATTAGTGTTAAAGCACAGTAGAAAAATGTGATTGAACCGAACCCTCACTCCATCATAAAGTCTTCATAACATGCAGGTCAGTGTCTACCTGACTGCATGTGTTTTTCTTATGATTTGTTTTCTTTTTTTTAACATCATCGCCAAAGCAAGCATTAAGAAACTCCTCTTAATTGCGAGGGATTAATGTAATTTTATTCTTATTCCAAAGCCTACAATTACTGGTATCTACCACACTAGGAGGAACTCGTTCAATACATACTGGAGATGAAAACTGGGACATCCCCTTTGCCACATGGCCAGGTTTCTAATCCATCACCCCACAATCATGTCTTGTAAATCATTCTCGCGCATATTTTCATAAGCACTCTGGACAGTCTTCCTTGCATCAACCACACTAGACAAATGAGAGACATTTACATCACAACAGTCTATCCGCTCTCTGTTAATCTTGGACCCAAGTATACAACCAGTCAAAAGTACAAATGGTGATAAACCAGTCGACACACTGGACCTAGATCTTTGCCCACAACATATCCTCCACCACGAACTTCCAAATGAACTTATTAACAAGCGCTAACTGTAGCTGATCTTTCAATGTGCGGCTGGATCGCTCTACTAAACCATTGCTACTAAGATGGTACAAAGATGTTTTAATGTGTTTGATGCCATGCATATCTAAGAATGTTTTCATGACCGTAGAAACCAATTGTTTGCCATTGTCAGTTACTATCTCATTGAGAAACCCTTCCCTCATTTAATTCTTCTGCCTAAACTTGGTTAAAGACATTCACAAAACTAACTTCAGACCACTTCGATATGTAATTTATTAGTACAATAGAATACTTTGACTTGTCACCTAAAATACTTATGAGACTGATTGAGTCTAAAGCAACTTTCGACCATGGAACTGTAGGAGCATCTCTGGAAATTAAGGGAGAAAGGATTGGTTACCTGGGACATGTCACTCCGTATACAAGGCCCACAAGCCCTCACCGAACACTCAATGGCTTTATCAACACCAAGCCACCAAAAATCATCAAGAACTCGACGTTTCATAGCATGAATTCAAAGATGGGTGTCATGAGCTTGTGATAAGGCTTTTCTCCTGAAAGGGGATGGCACAACCTGCTGTCCCAATCTGCACTATTAACAATCCTCATATGTCACTTCACAAGACATTTGTGCATACAGGTTGGTTTCCTGGCCTGTTTTCTTGGGATTAGGGCATGCTACCCAAGACATGATTTGTTCCACCTATGTTTCAACATATTTTATGGTTTGCACGTATTCTGAGTCCCACTTTTTCATAATTTCTATTTCTTGCTATTGTTTTTTTCCCTTACCGTCCCCTGTTTTCATCATTCATTTTGTTGTGGCTTTCTGTATCACCAGGTCTGATAGACATCTTGCGTCTCTCAACCTATATATCATTATTCCTCTCTCCCTCAGTTTCATATTTCTTCTTCCCATTCATAACTCTCCTTAGCCCTTACTGTTTCCTAATGTTCCGGGATCATTTTCCAAATGGTAGTGAGGCTTCCATCATTAACCGAAGTCTGATTCTGTGTGTGGTGATTATGCAGTCAGCAATATAAATACAACCAAGTGCACTTGATTAAAACGCACCGCTAGATCTTACAGTTTACAAGAAAAGGGAATGTGTCTAGCTCTTGTGCTAATCTAATCTCTAAAACACTGGTTTTGACATCAAAATGAGTATATGTGAAAATCTTTATGCTATCAGTAGATGCTCACTTCACAAAATCTATTAAATGTAATTTGAAAAAGTTAATAGACTATGAAATTTTTTCTACGAATATGTCTATGTCATTTTTATTATTTGAAATATGTAAAGGTGAACTCTACTCTTTTGGCCAGTATACAGAGGTAAACCATAGCGTATACATACCTTGGGAAGTGACGTCATACTTTTCAGCAGAGATAGACTTAATCTCCATGGTAACTTTGTGCAGCATTTCGGTAACTTGAACCTGCTTTGTGAAGTCTTGCAGCATAGCCTTTCCGCATCCTCTTAGATACGCTTCTAAGATTACAGCAAACCTCTGCTGATAGTGCTTGGATTGAGCAATCTCGCTTCTCAGAAACCAAAACAAGTAGTGGCCAATTCTTTTACTCTAAATTAAAAATAGAATCAGAAAAACCATCAGCGCTTGCAGTAATATCAACTTCATTCCTCTCAGTCTCTTAAGGCTCCTCCCTTTCCAGTGTGCAGTTTTTTTATTGTATTCTATTGCAACATTTATATAGCTCTTACTACCCTTATATGGGACGCTGAAGTGCACCATGTAAGGTGTGTGTAGTTGGAAGTGTGTTGTTTTTGTTTTGATCCTATGTGGGAAGTGCTTCCATGATATGCATGATGACCACTGAGGTGCGGTTACCATGTTATGAGACCCAGCGCTTAGCAGCGAGATGGAAGAAGAAGTGTGTTAGAGAGCCACACAGTTTATGGTTTACAGTAAGCTGGAAGCTTTGAACAGCCCTGCAGGTCTCTTTATGGTATTTCCTATCATCACAGTCCACTCAGCTGGTTACTGAACTGAATGTTCATGCCAAGATATTTTGTTTAAAGTTTATGGTCCTGAGTAGGCGCAGTTTAAAGGAATACACGGTGGAGATATCTGTTGAGGCAGACTACCGTAACATCATCCCATATCTGATTGCCATTGCGATATACTTTGTTGCACTTTTTAGCCTTAACCTTTGCAATATCAGTAATTACACAATATACCTTTCAATATTTTTTTAACATTAAGGTCAAACCCCATATTTAGCCCAGATTCCTGCAAAGCACTATGAAACACATGGAGAAATTAGTCATATAACAGATCACAGTCTTCACAGATGCTTTCCTGACTTCTCTCATGCCCCCTATTTTTTTTTTTACTGCAAATACACCAGGGTGCTTTTCTTCATACGTAGTTAGTATTAACTGAAGCAGTCTAGCTCTATAAAGTTCCTAGATTACACTTTTGTTTAAGAATTATTGGTTTTAATACCATTTACTGGACCAACAACTTTATGTTAAGATCAAAAATTTATAGGCATGCATTAAATAAATAAATAAAATAATAAAAGACTTGGAATACATTCTTTACACCCGCAGAAAAAATGCATTTATAAGTATAGGCGCATTTAAAACAAAGTATAACAGCAAGGTGTGTCTAATCAACAAATTATTTGGAATGTGGGGCAATGACATTTGTCATTTCTCTTGAAACAATGAGTAGGAAAATGAACGTCAAATAGTGCATCTAAAAATCCTAGGATTGAAGCATGTGTCGAGTATCGAGAGACGGGGTTCTGGTTGAAAATCCTCTCTAAAAAAAATCCTCTGAAAAATGAGTGACAAACGTCAGACTTTTTAGTCCATAAGATGACTAACATTTGCTAAATGTTTTTAAATTTCAATATACATTTACAGAGGAGTAATCTTGTGCCCAAGGAACTTGGTGCAAATTTGTGGCAAATGGTTCATATTACAGCAGGCAACATCAATAATAATCATGAAAACTTGATGGATTTAATAAGTAATTAACTGGAGAGATGTAGTTCTTTCTCCCATTGCTTTGTTTTCGAACATTATCACAAAATAGCCCATTTAAAATCGGATTAAGCCAGCGGAGTGGTGAAAAGCTCTTGAGGCCCGGTTACAGGGCCTCAAGACTAATTTCCAGGTCAGCCCGAAGCATTGTCTCCGACATAACTGGGGAAATATACTGAATGCTGGGATCCTGCATTTTTGGTAATTTCTTCCTCCCCTCCCCCTCCTGAATTCTATGGATAACAATGAATAAATGAGAATTGTGGCTGGAATCTGGAGCAATATTCTGTATTCTGATGAGTATATGTCACCTGAATCTTTCCACCAGAATATAGAGAAAAGATTATTGTGGGACAAAAATATTGAGGCCTAAATATCAAGAACAAAAACATTGTGAAGTCAAACATAAATTGGTATGCATAGGTTTGCCTTACCTTTAACATATATGTACCGTGACAATATACATAAATTTTCAAGGCACGTAGATGAGGAGCTAAGATTAGTAAATCTATACTTACATGCACTGGCCTCCACTACCTTTTGGTTCTCGAAGTGTAAGCCTCAATATTTTAGCCCCACAGTATTTTTTCCTCCAAATTTTCACATACAATCTCTCCTGACATGGCACAGGGTGTTTACTGAGAATTCGTTCAGAGCATTGCTGTTAGCCAGATCTTTTTTTTTCCCGATTTATATAGCGCAAACTCGACCCGAAAGTATTGGAGCACTTTACATAAGCACCAGTTATGTTACACAAGGACACATTTATGTTTTTTGGTAGGCACGGGGAGATTAAGTGATTTGCCTAGAATCACAGGATGTGGAGTCAACCCGAGGCTCGAACCTGGGTTTCCCAGCTCCAAAGTCGGCAGTCTAGCCGTGAGACTACATCCTCTCCCCAAATCCCCCCAGATATGGGCGCTTGAAAGGTTTGCAAATGAGATGAGGTTAAGGAAAAGGAATTCATGGGGCTAGCTATAAGGTTAGCTCTGTACCTCCATGACCATATGAGTGTACGGTAGGACTTCAGGCACTGGTGTCATCAACTGAACTCATTCTAAGTTATAGAGTTGAGTGTTGTCAGTATATTGATGACTGCACATTCTGAGGCTGGCTGGCACTGAGATACACCATAAAAAATACAATCTGTTTGTTGAAAGCTATTTTATGTCATAATATCAAGGGAGAGAAAATGGTCTGACTGTAACCTGACTACGAAAGAACCTGACCAAGTCAAGTTGCCTCCGAGAAACGACCAGGAAAACTACGAGGATTATCAGCACCAAGGTCAAATAAGCATTGACAAACCCAATAGATCTGGCCTTGGCATGATTGTGCAATTGTTACATTTTGAAAATATTTTTTATTGTAAAAAAACAAAAAAAAAACAGACCTTTCAGCTGTGCCATGCTTTTTACTACTATTTGGGTTTTTTGACGGTGACAAGAAGAAATAGCCAACAAACCAAGTACTCATATTGCAAGCAGTTACAGTGTCACAATGTCACTTTAACACTTTATAACAGCAACTTTAAACATAACACAGAAAATAAAATAAGATCTAACTGAGCATCTCTAGGTCAAGCAAAATAATTAGATATTTTTTAAGATAATATACAAGACACATTTGAACAGCACACTTTGAAAGAGCTTCATCGTTGAAAAGAAAGGAACTATTTTCAAGCAGATGTGAACAAGGTGCTCAATCTTTGTGCAATCAGTCAAAGCAAAGGAAGCTAATGGGTAAAGTGGGCTGACCCCTGCCCCATGCTGTGGTGGAAGGACGCAAAATGTGAATGGCGAATCAAGAGCCCAAAGAATGAAGCCTGCTGACCAAAATCCCTGCTATGTATGTGTATCATGAATATTTTTTTGCAAAACAATAGTCTGGTCTGTCTCAAAAGAAAGTCCTAAAATGTGGTTTTACCAATGTTGTTGCATACTTTAGCAAAAGTTCGGTAATTGTAGGTCCCAGATGCAAAATTGAATACTTTGCTGGTGAGCCACTGTCTTATTCTCACCTTATGGAAACGCAGGCCCCAGCAAGAACGCCAGGGTGACCTGTGTAGCTTTACATTACTTTTAGATGGTACTAGGAAAGAGATATAAGAAACATATTAACTACCTTGGATTGAATAATGGATAGCATCCATTCATTTACTAACAAGGAAGGACATATTGCATTACGCACTTAATGAACCTCAAAATAAATCAGATACTTTTTTACGGCATTCATTGCAGGTCATAGAATTTGGATCCATCCGCCTTATTCCAAGTGGGACAGTTTTTTTACATCAGTGTTTTTTGGGTGAAGGAAAACTTGCAATTGCATGGTACTGGTCAGATTTACTGCACGGTAACAGTACATTTGCATGCCAATTTGCAGAGCAGTAAATCAGTCCTGTACCAAGCACCTTGTGATTAGAGCTTATGTAGTAATATCCTCAGATTGCAGAATTCAGTTCATTAACTACCAAAGAATATGATCCAAAGCTTTTAAGACATTTCTGTTGTTGAAAATTATATTGAGGAATGCATTTTCAAGTGTGCAAGAAATTGGAGTATATTTTGATGCGGGGGATGAGAGTCCACCTCAAATAATAATCACAGTTCTTGTCAGAGTGAGTCAAAAAAGTCACTACATAAACATGTGCTCAACTCCTTAATAGCTATGAGACAGACCAGCCAATTATGGGTATCAGGGTGGGCTAGGCTGGGTCAAAGCCAAAAGATAAGGCCGACCCCAATTGTTCGCTGGTAGTATAAAGGCACCAGGTTCATCCTGGTGGAAAATTTACCTTCTGGAGCAAAAGCCGTCATCGATGAGTTGTTGGCGATGCAAGCTGGGTCTACAGCAGAGCTCAAAGACCGCATGATGCTGACAGTAAACGAAAGTCGAGGGGCAGAGGGAGGGGTGGACACGCGTGAGGGGCAACATTACAATTTTTTTTTTTTAAACTACTTACATTCTCGCTGAGTCCGCAGCCGCCTCTCCTTCGCCGTGTCGTCCCTCCGGAACCAGGAAGCTCCCAGGCTCCCTCCCCTGACCAATCACAACGCTGCAATGCAGCATTGTGATTGGTCTGAGCGCCATAGCTCGGCGCTCAGACAGGACCTGGGAGGGTTTGGATGTTTCTCACCAGGCTGTGTAATGCAGCCTGGTGAGGAACATGCAAAGTGTGCATGACTGCTTGGGGAGGCCCGAGGGGGCCGTCCAAGCAGTCATGAGCACTTTGGAGAGTGCAGCAACCACTCCTCCTCCTGGATGTCACAGGAGCCCAGCCCAGTCCAACCTGGCCGAAAAGAAATGATAAGAACAGAAATAACTTCTGTTATTATCATCTTATCTTTTTACACTGCTCCGCATGCTGTGTGACGACGCTCCTCCGCCTTAGCAGAGGAGCCGCTACTGGGTCCTAGGGCAGTTGTCGACGAAGGTGGGAAAACTTCATGCTTTCTAAGTCTGAAGTTCCACCCAGAAAGGCATCGGTGGAGGCCCTGGTCTTCCTCCAGTTCTTTGTAGAAAATGTTGCCAAAACGTTTTAACACTTGTGGTTTGGGCATGAGGAGGACACTCTAGCACCAACACCAGTGAAGGGTACAGAACCTAAGGGGGGCAACTTGGGAGTTAGGACTCACTCCAGCAGAGTACAGGGCAGGTCCAGTTCGACCTAGGCAGTTGGTCAATTGCAAGGAAAGAGGATTATGGAAGCATGTAGTGTCCCTGTAGGTCAAACTGGTGAACAGCCAAATGGCCCTTGAAGACACTTCTGGGGTCCTGGGTTCAAGGCAAGCAGTTTCAGGCTACTTTCAGGTTTTTCAGACAGCAGAGCAGTCCTTTGTCTTATTCGTCACAGGTCCAGGAGGGTTCTGAGGAGAGGTCTGTGGAGTCCACTTTTATGCCCAGCACCAGCAACTGGGTGGAGGGAAACCTTTGTCCACGCCTAAACCAGTTCTGGGCAGTTCTTCCCTTCTCACTGGGTTTGGAGACAGCCTGACCAGATAGACAAAAGGGTGGCAGGCCTAGGTGTGAGCTTCATCTGCCAGTGACATGGTAGGCATCCTTTAAAGTTGAGAAAGGGGCTGAGCACAGTTCTCAGGCCATCCTGAAAGAGAGGAGACCCCCTCTTTACACTGAAAGTCCTTTGTCAACTGCCTGGGAGCAATACACATCTCATCACAGGAGAGCCATCAAGGGTATGGTGACAGTTGGACACTGACTAGAAAGCCTTTTGGATTTAGGTAGGAAATTGCAACTTTCTAAAAGTGTCATTTCCAAAATAGTAATATGTAATTCAACTTTATCACCAAGTTGGATTTTAAGTTACCATTAAAATGCGCTATTTAATCATTTTTTAGCTAGTCCCAAACTGAATTAGGCATTACATTTAATAGTGTAAAGCAGTGTTAACCTATGGGAGAGCCATCCTTGCTAGAGTGAAAAATGAATTTGGAACCATATCACTGTCAGGACAAGGGAAACAATAAATATACATGCCCTACTTTTAAATACCATGCTCCCTGCCCAATGGGCTTTTAAGATCTCCCTTAGGGGTGTCTTATGAGTAAAAGGAAGGTTTTAGGCCTCACAAAATGTTTCTTTTGCCAGGTCGAAATGGCAGTTTATAACTGCACACCCAGGTCTGGAAACATGCTTTACAGGGCTACTGTAGTGGATGGCACAATTAGTGTTGCAGTCCAGTAGTAGCATTTAATTTGTTGGCTCTGGGTATAGCTATTACCAAATACTAGGGTCTTATGAGTAAATTAAGGGTTCCAATAAGTTGTATGCCAATTTTTCCATGTTTTAAACAGAGAGCATAAGCATTTTACCACTGGTTAGCAGGGGTAAAGTGCACAGAGTCCTATAACAAAAAAGAGTTCTGCAATGTAAGGCAAAAATCTGTGGAAATACCACACATAAAATGGAAATTTCCAACAAAGTGACTATTGTTTTCAGATGTTCAAGTCTCACAATAACAACGTATTTTGATGGGTGGGTACCCTGGATGTTGAGTAACCGTGTGCCACAATAAAAAGAGAAAACAGTTGCAACTTTTTTAATGAGCAGATAACAGACTGCTAGAGAGCATAAATAAATACAACCTTGAAATAAAAGCATTTGTTGTCAAGATACATCACTGATAACTGTAGCAACAACATAGAAACCTTTGTCTAAAACATAGAAGGGGGTCTATTCAAAGATCAGTTACTGTTAAACAAAATAAGGTAATTAACACATATGCAAATATGTCATGCACAAGAATAGGGAAGTTTAATTTGTTATGTGTTGTTAGAATGTGTATATTACAGCAGTGGCTGTCAAATATACATCGCAAGTGTTATAAAAATATCTGTTGTGGATGTTTTGCATGTATTGTTACAAGTTCACTAGCAAGTTCCACGTTTACAGACAAATGGACAGACTCAAAACTGTGTCCTTACTGACAAGTTTGTGTCTGCTTTATGTTTATCTGGATTTACTCAATTTACTCGTCCAGAACATGTGTTTAAACAATTTGAGCCACTTTATCACTTAAGACTTGAATGTTTAGGGGGCAAAATTAGAGTGTGGGATGGTTGTACTGCCACAAATTGGCAGAGCTCCAACCCTGACAAGCTTCCTATTCCCCCACCCATTTAGAGTTGGGGGAAACACAGGGTCGCCATTGACGGAGCCTCAGTTGACTGCTCCAGCGGAATCCCTTCACAAGGTGGCCCGTCTGCCGGAGGGACACCATCTCATAGTAATAGTCACCCTGCCCTATTGAGGACAGGTCGATCATCTCTGGATTTCCCCTGCCAGTGATCACAGTGCAAGCCATGGAAGTCCAGGGCCAGGGGAAAAAAACAATGTCTCTCCTACACAGGAAGAAAACTGCCTGCATGTAAGGTTAGTTGACTTTTTAGAAGCAACCCCCACTTAACAGGAGTTTTTCTGAAAAAAGAGAAACAAAGGCCAAGCAGGCTCAAAAAACAAGGCTATGAACTTTGCATTAGAAGTGACAAAAGTAAATTTGACACTCATCCTGCAGGCTGCCCACCAAGATTTAAATGAGTCATTAATCTCTAATCTTTAATCTCAATCGACATGTTAGAGCTATCAGTGGCAGAGAGAATGATCTGCAGCATCGAAAGATAAATATTGGGCCACTGTCCCAGTTTATGTTTACAAATTAAGCACACGTTTACAATGACGCAGCAGAAAAAGACTGTACGTAATGTAACTTCTGGAAACATACTTACACCTAATCCTCGTTTTAGAAGAAACCGAGCCAGTGCACTGTCATGATATGGTTCAAACTTGACTGCCTAAGAAACACAAATACAAAAGGGTTTGATTAACAGAACGTAGTTGTTTGATAAAAACACTTTGATTCTATTAAACACATGTTTCCATTTAAAAGAGCGTTTCATACAGGGCTCTGCATTTTTGGGTAAACATGTAAATACGAGAAGCTCATTGCTAGATTTCCACTTATCTTGCGACAAACACTACTAAAACAAGCACGTCTGGTGAGTGTTGTATGAATAACTGCAGAAAATGGTACATTACCACAATGTTCCTTCTCTTCCTCATCCCACTCCTTGATACCTAACAGTGAGTCCAAACTGAGACATAGTACTCCAGGGCCTAATTTACGAGGTTTTGCCCCAGGAAAGCCTGCAAGGAATCTTGCGGCGCCACCATGCATCAAAAGAAAAGGGCAGGAAGATATGAGATATAAGATAAGGCGCATTCCTGTCCCTTTCCCCTGCGCTAGCGCACAATAGGCTGCCATGCGCCAATGCAGGCACCATTGCACCATGGTGCAAGGGTGTCTGTGTTGTAGTGGTGATCACTTTTGTGCAGGAAGGGACGCCTTCCTGCACAAAAACAATAACAAGAGACGTTTTCCTCTTTCTATGTGTGCCTACCTCTAGGGTATAGGGTGAGGATGGTTTTTGGGTGGCAAGAGCATTTTTTGGGTTTAGGGTGGGTATGTGTCTTCGGGTGGCAAGGACATCTTTAAGGTTTAGTGTGGGTATGGGTTTTTGGGTGGCATGGGCATTTTTGGGGTTCAGGGTGTGTATGTTTGCCATTCCAAAATTAATACCCACCCTAAACCCTAAAAATGCCCCTACCACCCAAAACCCCATACCCACCCTAAACTCTAAAAATGCCCTGGCCATTCGTCGAATTTGTAGAAGGGCATCAAAGTTATTACCTACAGAAAAAATGCAGTTCCTATGGACTCATGAACCTAACTATAACTACCCAGTGGTGACCGCACTGTGTAATATATATATATATATATATATATATATATATATATGGGAAGGCGTCTTCTGCATATAAACTGCCTCCACCACAACGGAAGTCGCTTCGTTACGGGAGGACCCCACAGAAGCGGGTCCCGTTAAATTGCTGCGGTTCCTTCTAAATCCTCAGGAGGAAAAACGAAGCCGTGTGTGGTCCTTCAAAATTCTTTATTCAGCCACTCTGCCAAACGCGTTTCGAGTGCGAAGCACTCTTGTTCAACGCGTTTCGAGTGCGAAGCACTCTTGTTCACTAACAAGTGAAATCAAAGCGAGCGGCCATTTTTACGTTATTCACCACGTGATTAAACAGAACTACAAATAAAGTGCATTAGAAAACAGACTTGTAGTTTTTTTGATTTTTTAAAAATAGGAAAGTGGCACGCGATATTTGATAAAACTCGTATTCGTTGAAATTCATTTCATAATGATAAAACATGTGTAAAATCAATATATGTACAATGAAAATCAATTTATAAATATTTATAAATATTAAATATTATAAAATTCTTCTAAAAATGGAATTGTTGCGAGTGTTGCCCCAGTGGGCCCACGTAAACAAGTTACTGTCAATTATCGCTGCTTTTCAATTCTGCCCCAGTGGGCCTACCGCCGTCCTAGATTTGATCGCATTTCTACTACATGTCATAAATTAATCATAAAACCTATTATAAAACCCAACATTTTAAAACTGCTAATAATATAATAACACATTTTCAGACTAAATGGGTATACAAATCTTCTTCTATGTTCAATCCATCAGGTTGTTTACAGTTTAGTTCAACAATATACCTTGACTCCAATTTTCTCAATGCTCTTTCCCGGTTCCCTCCCCTTGTGTTTTTTGGTACCGCATCTATTACAAAGTAAGATAGACCTTTGGCATCTTTTTTATGAAATCTTTCAAAATGTCTGGCGACAGGATATGTCCTATCGCCATTCTTTATTGCCCTGAGATGTTGTAAGATTCTTTTATGCACCTCGAGGATTGTGCTGCCCACGTACTGCAGTCCACAAGGGCACTGGAGCACGTAGACAGCAAAATCCGTTTTACAAGAGTATTTGCCTCTGATTCTCTTTGAATGTTTGCTAAAGCCTGGTTTGTACCTGTCCGTATTTACGCCATGCGTACAGGCTTTGCATTTGGGGCATTTGATGAATCCCTTGCGTCCTGTGAGCCAAGTGGTTTTTTGTGGTGGCTTGCTTAGAGTATTTTTTACCAGGGCTTGTTTGAAAGATTTCACCTTGCGGAATGTGATTAGGGGTCTCCGTGTTACAGCCTTACCTAAAATTGGGTCATTTTTTATTAGATGCCAGTGTTTATTACAGATGTTTCTTAATTTGTCATGCTGAATGCTGTAGGATGTTATAAATCTACACTCTTTGTTTATTTCTTTTGCATCATTCCGCTTAGCTGTCTTATTGCTAAACAAGATCTCTTCTCTTTTCTTTGCATTAGCTCTATGAATTGCATCTTCAACCCAACTGTCAGGGTACCCCCTATCTTTGAACCTTTTTTCTAAGGTTTTCATTTCTTTTTGTAATTCTTTCTCACTGCTACAGTTTCGTCTGGTTCTTAGGCATTCTCCATAGGGGATGCTCCTCTTTAAGTTAACCGGATGGAAGCTTGTAGCATGTAGGATTGTATTACTGAATGTGGGTTTCCTGTAAAGCTTGGTTTGAATTTTACCATCTTCTATAAACACTGTAACATCCAAAAAGTTAACACTAGTATTGCTGATTTCACTTGTAAAACTCAAATTGAGATCATTTATTTGGAGCTTGTTGATGAAGGATCTTGCTTCATTTTCAGTACCCTTCCACACTACAAATAAATCATCGATATATCTGCTCCAATGCATAATGTTCTCTTCCCACTCTTTGCTATATTGTTCCCTGACCACCTGCTCCTCCCACCAGCCCATATGCAAATTTGCATAGCTGGGGGCGAAGCAGGTGCCCATCGCTGTGCCACAGGTCTGTTGGAAGAATTCATCATTAAAGAGGAAATAATTGCTATTCAAGCACTTTTCAACCATACTGAGAATCATTTGAGTGTGCGACCATAAAGTTATGGGTCGTGTGTTCAAAAAATGTCTAATAGCCATTAAGCCGTCTTTGTGGCGAATACTGGTATACAGTGTTGCCACGTCAATGGTTATAAGCAGATAATCTTCTTCCCAGGGTATTTCATAAATCCCTCTCAAAAAATCTCCGGTATCCTGTATGTAAGAAGGTAGAGATTGCGCCAATGGATTGAGAAAAGTGTCGACATATTTAGATGTATTTTCTAGTGAGCTCCCTATGGCAGAGATGATCGGACGCCCTGGGGGGTCAACAATGTTTTTGTGAATTTTTGGGATTAAATAAAAGACTGGTGTAATCGGGTGATCAATTAAAAGAAATTTATATTCATCATGGTTTAGTAGACCTTGTTCAAACCAAATTTTCAACTTGCTATTGTAGCTGTTGTTACTCTCTACTAAGTCCCTTTCCACTACTTTGATATAACACTTTTTGTTATTGAGTTGTTTGTAGGCTTCTATTAGATATTTTTGTTTATCCCAGAGGACTATATTGCCTCCTTTATCCGCATTTCTCACAATACAGTTGTCGTTTTCTGACAGTTTTTTAATTAGAGCCTCATATTTTTTATCATGATTTGCAGTGTTATATTTATTAATCCCATCACTTGTGCTCATTTGTGTACTTAGTTTTTTCAGTTCATTTACCACAATGTCACAAAAAACATCTATTCCATCTCTAGCCATCATGGGGACAAAGCGAGAAGCTGGTCTGAATTTAGTCGGCGCTTCTTGAGTGATGGAAATATTTTCATCCTGTGCAATCTTCTCGGCTCTTCCATTGATTGTATCTACATTTTCCATATCCATATCTTTAAGTTCCAACATTAGGTCGAAATCTCCCACCTGTAATCCTTCTCTTTGGGCAATGTCTGTGTTGGTACAGCTTGACTTCTGTGTTGGATTAGACAAAAAGTGTTTCTTCAATTTGAGTAGTCTGATGAATTTATATAAGTCAATTCGGGTCTGAACATAGTTTAGATTCGTTTCTGGACAAAATGACAGTCCCAGCTTTAATATGTCTTCTTCTTGATTGGTGAGAGTCACATTGGCTAGATTTACAATTGTTACTTCACTTGCTTTGGTTAGTCCCAATTGTTCTTCTTCTTTTCTTGTCCCTGCTGCCCTCTTCCTGCGAGCTGCCCCCTTCCTCCTCTTCGTCCTCTGCCTCTTCCTCTTGGTGGTCTTGATGATTGTATTTGTGGCCTTGGTCGCAGATTGAACCTGCGTTCTTCTCGTAAAAAATCAAATTCGTCAATTACTGTTGGTGTTTGGCCTTGTACTAGTTGTTCTTCATCTAAATCTGTATCTACTTCAGAACTTTGTATACTACTCTGCTCTGAATGAGGCTCTTGTGTTGCGTTACTGGCCTTGCCCATCTTATTTCTCCTGATGCTGTCGAATTTTTTAGCGAAGGTATAGATCTGGCCTCTGTCGTAGTCTTGTTTGTCTCTCATAAATTTTTGAGCCTTCCTCTCCTTTATTGATATTTCTAGTTTCTTTATCCTCTCTTTCATTGTTGCTTTAAATTCTTTTATCTGCTCTTGATCTTCTTCTTTGCTCAAAATTTCCGACAGTGTCTCGATTTCAGCCAAGATTTTTTTACGATCAATATCGGCATATTTAATTAAGATAGCCAGCATTCTTCGTGAAGCGTCGTTGTTGTTGGCCGCCCATTCCCGTAGCATATCCGGGTTTGGTTCTTCGTATGTGGGTGTGACCATAATACGCAAACCTCTGGGCACTCGTTGCACTTCAAGGTACCTTTGTAGGGATTTGGACTCCCACCATTTGGACAGTTCAAGGCGGTGCAGTTTCTCTAAACGTTTAAGATGTATCTTTAAACTGCTTACTGTTCCGCTTTTCTGGACTGCTCCCAGATCCCTATCAGTCTCCAAATGTGCGTCATTGAAAATTAGCGAAGCTGCCTCCTCGCGTTCTTTGATTTCCGTGGCTGACATTAAATTGATAAACAGGGATTCCCTGTGGACCACAACCGTTTAGTGCTCCGTGAAAAATGCACTGCAACTAAACTTTACTTCCTCCCGCTTCGCTTATCCGAACAAACCCAGCCTTACCGCGAAGTTCCAGCGTTGTCTTCCCCTCTCTGGAGTCGGCTTCGCTGTAGGCTTCGGTGCTGGTGTTATATATATATATATATATATATATATTACACAGTGCGTATATATTGACACACTACGCTTGTAAAGGACAACCATAGCGTAGCGGTGCACAAGATCTGAGAAGGATTATCTTCCTTAGTATATTGTCTTTTTGCATCCCGCATCTTCGTGAGTGCATATTCAAAGACTAATACCATTGCCGTTTTTCATTTTCATTATCATAAGACTGACTGTGATGACATCCAAACTGTAATACACGGCAGAAAGAACCCTTTACTATGTACAAGGGGGGCAACAAAGGCATATCTAGATTTTTTGCAAACTAAGTGACCAGGCCAGTGCATTATGGAGGATGAGGCCGAAAGAAGAGCGGCTGCTCTTACTTTATTTACAAGAAAGCCGGGGCTAAGGAATCAAAAAGAGAATACCAACCCTGAAATTC
Source organism: Triturus cristatus (assembly GCF_964204655.1). Classification (NCBI taxonomy): domain Eukaryota; kingdom Metazoa; phylum Chordata; class Amphibia; order Caudata; family Salamandridae; genus Triturus; species Triturus cristatus. Next base: position 1,115,083,085 of record NC_140585.1, read on the forward strand.
GATCAACAGAAGATAAACTAAGAAAATTGGAGAAAATTAAGAGAGCAGAGATATCAAAATGGTGGGAGGCCATTTCATTACAAAACTATGTCGACCAAGAAATGGCCCAAGAGGTTTGAGGATTTTTATCACTCCCTCGTACGAGAAACCGAAACCCCAAAATGCTGGAAGAATGGTCCCAGAACTCGGCACTCAGCTCCAGACGTATGCTGGAGATATTGATAAAATATGCTTGGATTGACCGCGATTTGTTATTGAAAGAAATCAAAGACCTACAAGAAGATCTTTTAAAGATCATGAATACTGAGGCATACAACAAGGCGATAGAGAGCATGAAAGAAAGACTGGTGAAACATGAGGAGGACATCAAAGGGCGCAAACAAAGGAAACTTAACAGGGACTATGGAGACTACGACAGTGGAAGAATACTAACTTTCAATCGAAAATACGATCACCTCTATAAGGACAAAGAGACTTCAACGACAGAGAAAACCAACACTGTCGAGGAAGAACTATCAGGGGCATCCACAGCTAGTGAAACAGAATCAGACGTATCCAAGGGAGAGACCTCAGGCGAGGAACGCAGTACTCGGGCTATTAGTTTTTAGACGAGTACAGGACAATGCGCCAAATGCGACAAACTACGAGGGACACAGCAACACCGAGATCGAGGGGCCAAAGAGGACGGGGTCGAGGCAGAGGCCGAGGAGACGGAGAAACAGACGTCAGCGAATTAGACAACAGTGGCAGAAGAGGCAGAGGAAGGGGCCGCATGGGAAGCAACAAGACGCGCTCCAAACGAACATACTGATGGACTTAAACATGGTTAATAAAGACTATTATTAATCTTTTTAAAAGACAATTGAGTGATGTGGAAAAATACACATTATGTTTAGGTTTGTCATTCTGTCCCTCATCCAACTTCAACTATGTTGAAACTAGGATAGACCTCTTTAAGTATGTGAGGAAACTTAAACTTAAGAAATGGCACATACTACGCCGCCAACAACCCATAGTAGAGACTAACACAGATACACAGGAAGAGCAGAGAGCCAACCTAGCAATAGGATATTTAGATACACTGACTACCCTGTTTGAATTAAACAACGACACTGATAATGACACCCTGACTATGGGAGAAGCGAATATTTTGGGTGAAATGGGTATCACCCATAACTCAGCTACAGCAACATGTTTTAGACCCCCTGCAACATTTTTACCCATCTTACCACATGATGGTATAGACACGTTTCACGATAACGTTACCAAGGCCCTCTTGACTTAAGAAATAAATCACACTATAAAAATAAACCCAACATCAATCTGTCCTTTAATCAAAGACAGATTCTGAAATCACTAGCTGATGACAAAGACATAATCATTCGACCTGCAGACAAAGGCGGGAATGTGGTTATTCAAGACAGGGAACAATATATCACTGAGGCCCTTAGACAACTAGGAGATACCAATTCCTACATGCAAATTACCAGAGAGGTCTATAATGAGAGTGTCATCACTATATGGGACAAACTCATCACCTGGAGGGATAAAGGGATCCTTGAGTGGGAGGAGTACTGTTACCTCAAAAAGGATTTTCCGAAGATACCAGTACTATACCTTCTACCCAAGGTCCACAAAAATGCCGAAACACCACCAGGACGCCCAATAGTGTCATCTATAGGAAGCGTAGCGGAACACATTTCTAAATATGTGGATCATTTTCTCAGGGAATACGTCACCAAACTCCCCAGTTATGTTAGGGACACTAAGGATTTTCTTGGTAAACTAGAAATGATCAAATGGGAAAATGGTTTGCTTCTGATCACCTTAGATGTACACTCACTGTACACCATAATTGACCATCAACAGGGATTAGCCGCATGCAATCACTTTCTCAAACAAAGGCATATCAAGTATTGGGAACACAACTGTATGATCATTGAAATGACAGAATTCTGTCTCACCAACAACATCTTATTTTCAATGGCACCATCTACAAACAGTTGATCGGAACCGCGGTGGGTTCATGTCTTGCCCCAAGTTTTGCAAATCTTTTCATGGGCCTTTGGGAGGAAGAGATATTCTCAGATAAGATCACCATCAGGAACCTCAGTAAGGTAGCACTTTGGCTCAGATACATCGACGACCTTTTCATCATATGGAAAGGCAGCCACACAGAGGCCCAGGAATTCATTGAGGAATTGAACAGAAATGATCGCAATATACACCTCACAGGTAACATCAGTGACAACACGGTGGAATATCTAGACGTGAAAGTTGAGGTCAGGTCCAATATGTTACACACTTCCCTGTTTCGCAAAACCACGGCGGGCAACAGCATCCTACATGCCCTCAGCAGTCATCCTGACACTCTCAAATGGAGTATTCCATTTGGAGAACTGCTGAGGGTAAAAAGGAATTGCAGCAGTACCGCAGCATTTGACAAGGAGAGTGCAGAGATGATCGAGAGATTCAAGCTTCGAGGTTACCCTACTTGGGTCCTCAAGAAAGCCATTTGTAGAGCAGAATCTGTGGACAGGAAAGAACCTCAAGGGATTTTTTCCATGCGGTCACTGTAAAGCGTGCTCTGCTAGCACCTTTCGCAAGGAATACAAACAAGGTTTCAACCGTAGAGAAATAACCCAATTTCTAACTTGCAGTACCACATTCGCAATATATGCGATAGAATGTCCATGTGGCCTATACTACATAGGCAGTACCACCCTCATGGCCAAGAAAAGGATATTAGAACATAAGCGGGCCATTACCAACAGAGACCCCAAGTACCCTGTGGCACGCCATTTTCAGGATAAGGATTACTCAGATTCCTCTCTACTAAAATATTTTATTTTGGAACAAGTTCATATAGATCACAGAGGGGGCAATAGGACACTCAAACTGAGACAGAGAGAGTCCAAATACATTATTGATCTACAAACTAAGGCTCCTGGGGGCATGAATCAAGACGAGGAACTCTCGATACATTTGAAAAAAGAATAATTTATTATTCATGCGTTTCAGGATCAGGAGCTCACGTGTGGGTTACCTCATCCATTTTCCTGTCTTAAGTCTAGATTCCAGCACATACGTTTAGAGTCCTTACTTTTTGACCCTGTTTTTTTACCCTGATTTTACTCTTGCATGTTTCAACATAATATGTTCTTCAGTTTCTCTTTCTATCATTAGTCGCATTGATAACTTCCAATCATGTAATTCCTATTTTTAATATTTTGTGTATTATGTTTCTTTTACAGGAGAGAAGGAAGGTACCTACCCACTACACAGGTCGCCTAACCTTTTCTTCGATGTCACTCTATCACCTTTAAGACAGAATGGGGCACTTTAAATGCGACTGGACACTTCTAAGATTTGTACAGAGAGCAACAGGATAAGTGTTTTTTGGTTATCCATCAGTGAAGGATATATTGATCTCCAATCAATTTATTAATTTTTTCTGAAATTTTCTTAACAACTGTTTTCATAGCATGCAGATTGTATTGGGTCATTTTGAGCACTATGCCTATACTTATGTACACACATGTACACACATTTATATATATATATATATATATATATATATATATATATATATATATTCAATGAAAAAACCATAGGTTTCACACATGTTATAGTTAGCTGGAAATTTTACTGATAAAAAACCAATGAAATTCCCCCGTTATAGTTACTGTAGGCAACTATAACTCACGCGACCGCAATCCTCTGCTGATGCTAATACTGTATTTAGACACTTATTTGCCCATGTCTTCTTCCATTAAATTTTAGCTATACATATATTACAAATATTTTTTTTCCATAAAGACACATATGTCATCAGCAGAGGATTGCCCCTTTATATGTTTTTTGCCTTTGTTTACAGCCCCCCCCCTCAGAGTGCGAGAGAGAAAATGGCGGCCGCCGCTTCCTGGTTTCGACCGATTCGAATGTTTACTTAGATGTAACAGCCAATCAGAATCGCGCTCGCGCACGCCACCGTACGCGTACGGTAAGCTTACGGTAAGCGTACCGTAAGCTGGCTCAGATATATATATTGATTTAAAGGCTATTTTCTCAGAATCTACTGAACAGATTTACACCAAACCTACAAAAGGCACTTCCTTGACCTGAGGACTACCTCTCTGCCAAATTTCTAGTAATTCTGTTCAGCCGTTCGGGCTGTAGCCCTGTCTAAAGGTCCTATGGAAAAATGCATGGGAAAAACGCGTTTTGGGACCCCCCTTTTATCTCAGCCCCCGCTTGACGAATCCCCCCGAGACTTTCAGGGTAGGAGCGGGGCGTAGCGCCCCACCTATTTTGAGAAATTCGCGAGGATTCGTCGACCGGCGCCAAAGTTATTCAAAATAGAATGTTGCGGATTTCCTATGGAAACAGGGTCCTAACTATAACTACCTACTGGCGACCGCCAGTAGGTAATATATATATATATATATTCACTGAAAAAAACAACGGTTACAGGGACATTATAGTTAGACTCAGATTACACTCATACAAAAAGAATGAAATTCAGCAGTTATAGTTACCCGAGCTATATATAACTTATGCGCCCGTAAGTGTTTTTAAGAGTTTATGGGTGTTAAACATATATACTAACCTACTACAGAAGTTAAATTAGTATATTAAGAGTACCACTGAGTGATACAATGTCTAACATATATTAAGTGTGTCGCTGTGTGACTGTATGTATCCTTGTGTGTATGGGTGTGTGAGTGGCTGTATGGGTGTATAAGTTGGTGTGTGTGTAGCTGTGTGGGTGCGTGAGATACTGTGTGAGCCGCAGCATTGGTGAGTGAGTGGGTGTGTCAGTGGCTGTATTGGTGAGTGAATGGCGGTACGAGTGGCTCTATGGGTGGGTAAATGGGTGTGTAGTGAGTGCATGGGTGAGTGAGTGGGTGTCTGAATGGCGGGATGAGTGAGTGACTCAATGCAAGTGGCTGTATGGTTAATGAGTTGCTGTTTCTGTGGGTGAGTTGGTGTGTGAGTGGCTGTAATGGAGAGTAAGTGCCTATGTGAATGGCTGTATGGGTGAATAAGCGGATGTGTTAGTGTTTGTATGGATATGTGAATGGGTATGTCAGTGGTCGTGTGGATGAGTGAGTGGGTGTGTGAATAGCTACTTGGGTGAGTGTGTGGTATTTGAGTGGCTGTACGGGTGAGTGACTGGTTACATGAGTGGCTGTATGGGTTGGAAAATAGTTGTGTCAGTGAGTGCCTATATGGAGGAGTGAGTGGGTATATGAGTACTGGTATGGGTCTGTGATTCGGTATGTGAGTGGTGGTGTGGGTGTGTGAGTGAGCTTATGACAGGTTGTATGGGGGTGTGAGTGGTTGTGAAAGTGGTTCTGTGGATGATATAACCAGTGATGTCATTTGAGATGTCATCAGCGATATCACTGACCATGTCAAGAGTGACGTAATATGTTAGGTCATAAGCAGTGAATTGCAGGGGCATAGGTTATAGCTAGCTATGGTAACTGTAGCTGCTGAATTTCACTAGTTTTGTACAAGTGAAATCTGAGCCTAGCTGTAACGTTCCTGTAACCTTTATTTTTTTCAGTGAAGTTCTACGTTTTTTTTTAATTCTATTTCCTAAGTATAACATCCATGCAACTTTTGTTTTTTAAGGGAATTTCAATGTTTTTTCAAATTCTATTTCCTAACTATAATATCCCTGTAATCTTTGTTTTTCTTAAGCGAATTTTATGGTTTTTTAACTAGTAGTCTTGTTTGCAGTGCGGTGGAGAAAGGGGGCGGGGCCCCCGACTAGCTCTCAGGAATCGCACTGTAAGGGAATTACTGGAGGTAACAGGAGGCTTCTTGGTCCCCAAGGTCCTTCAGCATCCAAAATGACTACATCCCCAACCAGTAGTGCGCCAGGAGGCACTTTTGCAGAGTGGTGGTGAGAGGGGGCATGGCCTCCAAAGACCACTCAGCAATCCCGCTGTATGGAACTTACTGGAGGTAACAGGAGTGGTAGTTGGCCCCCATGGATCCTCAGCAACCATGGGGAATTCATCCCCCAATCAGATGTGCGCCAGGAGGTGCATCTGCAGAGTGGTGGAGAAAAGGGGCATGCACTCTGATAACCTCTCAGCAATCCCGCTATGTGGGACTTACTGGAAGTAACAGGAGGAGGAGTTGGCCCTAAGGACCTTCTGGAGACAAGGGGATGTCATTCCCCAACTAGTAGTGCACCAGGAGGTGCATTTGCAGAGTGGTGGTGAAAGGGGGCGGGGCCTCTGGTGACTTGCAGCCAGCCTTTTTTGTTTTTAATTTTTCTTTTTTATTAGGGTGGCCCTCCCTGGGCTAATTTGGGGCCCGGGGACACTAGCCCCCCAGGTCAAGCCTTTTTGAAATGGGGAGTAGGGGCCACGTGCCCCCCCTTTCCGGACCTGGCCTATATACAACAGAGGACAGAGACGTTTTAAGGCATAGGCAAAGTGGGCTTTGGCACAGGGCCACAGCCTTTCAGGGGGCTCCCTGATAGAGCCAGCTCTGGTCTGCCCTGATGACCTTGAATAATTCTTAAATAGGTTCTTTTAACCCCTTGAGTGCCCATGACGAGATGGTCTCGTCATGGGCCGCGGTTGCGCTGTGCCCATGACGAGACTATCTCGTCATGAACCCCGCCCGCTAATTCAACGCCCGGCACAGGGCGGGGAAAGGGCGGGGTTAAAAAACGTTTTCCTTTTATTTATTTTTAAAGTAGTTGATGTGTGACAGTCTATTGTGGATATTGTGCAGAGAAATGGTGTGTCTATGTTTCATGCAACATCCTTAAAAAATGTTTATTTTAGATAAAAATAGGACCTCACATATGAGAAATGGGAGGGTGTCTTAGAGATTATTTGCAGTAATCTTAGCGAGCTGCTGCTGTAATAAGGTATTAAGATTACATGTCGCTTTCTCTGAATATTAGATGTAAACACATTTAAAATTGGGATGAGTGTGTTTGTGCACTGTCAGTGACCTGGTCAAAGAGTGCACGAAAGAGCTAAAATTGGATCATAATTTCAAAGCAGTTTCGAACAGAGGCCCCCAAAATACGTTTGGCCCACTGCCCCCAAAATCCTTAAGATGTCTCTGACAGGTGAGGGGGGCCACGTGGCCCCCCTCACTGGGATGATTTCAGCCCCGGGGACGGACGCCATCCCCCGAGGCCCAGCTTTAAAAATAAAAAAATATTCTTTTGAGGGAGGGGACCATGCAGCCCCCCCTCCACGTGCTGATTTAAGCCCTGGGGACCCCCTCCCTCGGCGCCCAGCCTCTATTGTGGTGCGCCAAGGGCACCCACCCACACCTGTTGGGGACCACAGGGGGAGCAAGCATTGCTTTTACACATAGGGAGCTGATAAACATGCAGCTCCCCCTGTGTAGAAGCAATTTAGTTTCGCTTCTAGAAAGTGAGAGCATTTTTTTATGCTCTTGCTTGCAATAAGTGGAGCAGAGTTTGCTATGGCTTGGCAGGAGTGGCAAAGCTCCCACCAAGCCATAGCAAACAGCTATGTCCCAGCAGTGGGCACCCCGGGACATAGCAAGACCCAGCCCTGGATGATGGCTGTCCCCAGGCCCATGTATGGCTCCAGGAGGGGGAGGATGCTCGGCTCCCCTCCCTTCTTAGAATTTGCCCTGGGAAGGTGGTGGTACCTGGAGCTATGGGGGTGTCTATGAGTCCCAGGGAGGTGGTGGTCGCCAGGGCTGCGGGGGGCGGGTCTGTGCTGCCCTTGAATTAATTCAAAATGAAGTCCCAGGGAGGTGGCGGCCCCGGGGTTTCAGGGGGGTCTGCGCACCCCCCACATTGTTTTAAAATTAAGCTCCTGGGGGCTGGGGGGGTTTGAGAGGCCCCCATTCAAAAACAAATATGCACCCGGGGAGGTGGTGGTAAGCCCCAGAAAGGGGGGCATGTGCCCCCTTCCTTTATTATGGAAATGCCCCCTGAAAGTGGTCCACCTGGGGGCAATTGTTAAAGAAGCATGGGAGCCCGTCAAAATATAATTTTTTTTAATGCTTTTTGGGCCCTGCGGGACCGCCCCAAAGAGGTCTAATGGGTCAGGGTATTCCTACCCTGCCCTGTTTTCCTTTATTTACATTTTTTCTGTGACTCGGTTCAAGTCACAAGATGGCTGCCAACACTTCCTGGTTTGAAGTGTTGGCAACCAATCAGATCTCAGCACGCGATCGAGAGGGCTTGCGGATCTTCCGCGTTCTTGTATACACAAATTTGAATTTTTCTTAATATGATAATAAGTACTGAATGGATTTACACCAAATCACAAAAAGTCACTTTCCTGGACATCTAACTTTCTGCCAAATTTGTTGTAATTCCGTTCAGCAGTTCGGGCTGTAGTTGTGTTAAAGGTCCTGTGGGAATTAACATGGGAAACACACGGTTTTTGATCCCCCACTTTTCCTCTTCCCCTGCTTGATGGATCACCCCGAAACTTTCCATGCGCAAAAAGAATCAGGAGGGTACTTTTTTAAAAAAATGTCATGAAGATTCGGCAAACAGCACCAAAGATATAGGCAAGCCAAAAAACGCTTTTGGTACGGAAACGACGTCCTATATATCTAGCACTTACATTTCTCCAGTAAAGAAAGAGGGCGGCACTCCAGGAATATGGATCCCAAAATTTAATTTATTGAAAAAAACGAGTCTCAATCAATGCATTTCGGTTATCATACAAACTTGATCACAACAACGTGCGCCATTTTTTCATCAACTCCTGGGTAAGATGTACACGTGTAGAGGGCGGGATTTGGGCTGATTTTCGGAGACTTATTTGGAGCGGGGAGCCTAAGGCAGAGCATTGTACGACCTACAGAAATTCTGAGGACATGAGTGATGAGGATTGTGCGGCAAGGGAGCAGGCGACCTTAGAGCAGTTTACTGAAAGTGGCAATGTTACCTATCCAGCAGGGAGCAGATGGTGAAAACGTATCTGCATTAACAGCTTATGTAAAAATCTCCAAACGCTAGAAAGGCTGAAAAAGCAAGACTTGTCAAGGTGGTGGTAAAGCACTTCTTTAAACAATATGTGCAGGTTGGACGAATACCTAGGGTTCTCTGTATCATGATCACTCCAAAATACGAAAACCCCCATTCCGACCTATTGAAAGAGTAGGCTGAACACAATGCCCAGAGTTCCATGGGGATGTTGAACATTTTGATAAAATACACAGAGATTGAGAGGGATGAAATAATATAAAAAATAAAAGACCAAAATTAAGTTATAGATAAAGACAAAAATCAGGAAAAAGTAACTAAATTTAAAGCAGAACTTAAGGAACGCTTAACCAAATATGACTAAAGTATCAAAGTGAGGAAAGCAAACAAATTCTTGCATGACCATTTAAATTATCAAAGACGACAAATATATACATTTGCAAAGTGCTTTGATACAATCAGAAGGCAAAGGGTCCAGGACACCAATAAAACCCAAAGGATCACTCTTGTAGTGACTGTAGCGCTGACACAGGGTCTGAAGTGGACCAGGAAGATCTGCTAAGGGGTGAAGGAAGCACAATACATACACAGTGGCAGACACACTCAGTTTTTTATGCGTAGATCAAAGATCCAATTTCAGACCAAGAAGGGGGTGGGGCAAACCAAGACACGGAGGAAACAAATGAGGGGAGAGAAAGGAAAAAGAAGAATGAGAGAATGAGAAGAACCCTCAGGGAGGACAACCAGACCCAGCCGAAAATTACTCGCAATACAAAAACAATTGTAACACCCCCCCCCGACAAAAGAAGACATTTAAATTCTTGAATTAGGACTGTCATACTGCTAAAAAGGCTATTTCGATAAGCCCCAGAGTAGGATAGATCTATACAAGGTTATTTGAAAACTTAAATTGACTAGATTACACAAGATCAAAGAAACCTCCCACCCCATCACAGTTAGAAATTTACTGGCCTCTGATGTAGAACTTCTAAAGGATCTCCTAGAATTAGACGGAAAAGGCAATCTGGACACACCCCAGGACTCCTTGGCAACCCATTTGGAAAACTAACTGGCCACGATAGACACAACGCCAGAAGGAGACACTCCCTTTAGACCAAAATCAAGATATATTCCCCAGATGACGAAAGACCAAATAGAGTCAATGACAAAAGAACTATGACATATAAACCTTCTTACTAACAAAAAGAAAAGATTTAGAAGCAATAAAGGAAAGACCTTCTTTGCCATGATAGACAAACTAAAGAAACTGGAAAATGGCAATCAATCAATCAATCAAAGTTTATAAAGCGCAGCTACTCACCCGTTAGGGTCTCAAGGCACTGGAGGGGGGAGTGTAGCGTGTGCTGGTGAAGTGGATCAAAAAAGCCAAGTCTTCAGTTCCTTCGTGAAGCTGGGGAGGGAGGTGGTTTGTCTGATGTGGATGGGTAGGCCATTCCAGGTGGTGGTTGCGAGGTAGGAGAAGGAGCGTTCTCCTGTTCTACTTTTCCTGATGCGGGTACTTCTGCGAGAGAGAGCTGGGCTGAGCGTAGGGCCCTGTGGGGTACAGGGAGGTTTAGTCGCTGGTTCAGGTAGGCTGGTCCGGTGTTGTGGAGGGCTTTGTGCGTGTGGGGGAGGATCTTGAAAGTGATTCTTTTCTCTATGGGGCACCAGTGCAGTGTACGTAGGTGTTGCGAAATGTGGCAGTGTCGAGGTAGGTCGAGGATCAGTCTGGCGGCGGCGTTCTGGATGTTTTGCAATTTGCGGTGAGTTTTTTGTTGATTCTGGAGTAGAGTGCGTTGCCGTAGTCCAGTCTGCTGGTGATGAGGGCATGTGTGACCGTCTTTCTATGTTCGAGGGGGATCCATTTGAAGGTCTGGCGTAGGAGGCGGAGGGTGTGGAAGCAGGTGGAGGTGACTGAGTTGATCTGATGTTTCATGATGAGGTCGGGGTCCAGGATGATTCCGAGGTTGTGGGCTTGGTTGGCAGGGGTAGGCGGGTTTCCAAGGGTGGGAGGCCACCAGGAGATGCTCCATGCGTTGGGTTGAGGGCCCAAGATGAGTACTTCTGTCTTGTCTGTGTTGAGTTGAAGGCAGCTGTCTCTCATCCAGTTGGTGACTGCTTTCATGCCTTCGTGGAAATTATGTCTGGCCTTGTCGGGTTCGTTGGAGAGGGAGAGGAGGAGTTGGTGTTGTTGTCGTAGGAGATGATGTTTATTCCGTAGCTTCTGATGATGGTGGCTAGCGGGGCCATGCAGACGTTGAACAGCGTGGGGCTGAGGGAGGATCCCTGTGGCACTCCGCAGGTGGTGGGTGTGGGATCTGCAAGGAAGGGGGCGAGTCTCACTCATTGCGTTCTTCCCAAGAGGAAGGATTGGATCCAGCCGAGGGCCTTGTCTCTGATGTCGGCTTCCTGGAGTCTTCTTATCAGGGTGTGATGGGAGACTGTGTCAAAAGCCGCCGAGAGATCGAGTAGGATGAGTGCCGCCGCCTCTTCCTTGTCCAGTAGGGAGCGGATGTCGTCTGTTGCGGCCAGGAGGGTTGTTTCGGTGCTGTGGTTAGACCTGAATCCAGATTGGGAGATGTCGAGGATGTTGTGGTCTTCTAAAACTGTGGTGAGCTGTCTGTTGACTGCTTTTTCAATGACTTTCGCAGGAAATGGAAGCAGGGAGATGGGCCTGAGGTTTTTGAGGTCGGTGGGGTCTGCCGAGGGTTTCTTGAGGAGGGGGTGGATTTGGGCGTGTTTCCAGTCATCGGGGAGGGTGGCGGCAGCTAGTGAGCAGTTCATGGTGACTGCAGCTCTGTTGAAGATGTGATGGGGGCAAGGGTCCGTGGGGGCCCCGGAGTGTATGGACTTCATAGTTTCATAGTTTTACAATCACAAAATGTGATTGCAAAACTCTCAGACAAGGGGGACAATATAGTCCTGTGTGACAAACAACGCTACTTAAAAGAAGCATATTTGCAACTGGATGACACAGAACGCTACAAACGTATCACTATGGAAGAGCACCTACAAGTGAAGGAGGAATTCAACAATAAATTGAGTAGGAACTTTAAAATAGGATGAGTACAGCTTTCTGAAACAAGATGCTAATCTACCAGTTTTTTTTTTGTTTAGCAAAAAAACTACCAGTATTTAATTTAATACCTAAAATACATAAAAACAGTGAAACATTACTGGGAAGACTGATTATTGCTGCACAAAACAGTAGGTTTGAGAATGTATCCAAATACATTGACTACTTTCTGAACCGCATAGTAGCAACTTTACCCTTCTACATTAGGGACACTGCAGATTTTTTGCATAAAATGTTTGATGTGAGGTGGGAGAATGATATGAGCCTATCGACCCTTGATGTGTCCACCTTATACACTAGCATTAGGAACCATGATGATTTGGTAGCTACACAGCACTACTTAAGAATGAGACCCATCTAGTTTACACAGCATAACAAGATGATACTTGAAATGATGGAGTGGTGCTTAAGCAAGAATATGTTTTTATTCAATAATTAGGTTTGTCAACAACTGTAAGGAACAGCTATGGGCACCTACTTCGCCCCCAGCTATGCAAATCTGGATATGGACTGGTGGGAGGAGCAGGTGCTCGGGGGAAGTAGCATGGAACACTGGTCAGAATATATTGCCCTCTGGATCAGATTTATTGATGATCTTTTCATGTTATGGAAAGGCACTGAAAGTGAAGCTAATCAATTTATAACAGAAATTAACAACAATGATTTAAATTTGAAATTCAAGGGCAAAACCAGTAGTACCAATATTGAGTCTTTAGATGTACTAATTCGAGTAGAGGGGGAAATTGGAGACCACCATATATAGGAAGCCAACAGCAGGGAACGCTATTCTCAACATTGGTAGCTTTCACCCTGCCCCTTTAATCCCTTTCGGGGAATTCAGCAGAGCTAGAAGGGGATGCAACACTGACAAAGAATACACTAAGGTGGAAGCGCATATGACAGCACTCTTCAAACAGACGGGATATCCAGACAGTATATTGAAGGTAGCATCTATAAGAGCAAGAGCACAGAAAAGGGAGACAGCCCTGTTCACATAAAAAAAATCCTACGAAGAACAAAGAGAACCAGACACACAGATTCATTACCACCTATAACTTAGAACACCAAAAGGTTCAACATGCCCTACAGAAACATTGGCATCAGATTAAGGAGAACCCTGTTATAAATCAGATGGTAGCCAATGACCCCGAGATTACATATAGAAAGTCCAAATCATTAACAGACCATCTAGTCAAAAGTACCTTTGAAGCTAAAACTGAAAAGAAAACATGGCTCACGCCTAGAGAGGACTTCAGTAAATGCTCATAGTGTAAAGCATGCAAGCATGGAGAGGACATGTCTTACATCAAAACCCCATTTAACAAATCCATTAAAATCAGAGGGAACCTGACACAGAAGAGTAATTGTGTAGTCTATGTACTTAATTGCCCATGTCAAAAATTGGACATAGGCAGTACTACTATACCCTTACACAAACGCATCAGAGCAGTCAATAACAATGACAGCAGTTATCCAGTCGACATTTTGAGAAATTCCACACAACTGACTCCACTAAGCCGAGGTGCAGCTGTATAGCTCAAATACCAAGGAACAAAAGAGAGGGAGATAGAGAGAAAGAACTCCGTAAGCTGGAAAAGTACTTCATTTTGGAGCTAAATAGGAAGCCGCCATATGGCCTTAACATGGATGAGGAGTTGCACATATGCCTATATTAAATGCCTGCAAACCTATTAGCACTTTCCCTGGCACCGTAAATACACACTTCTGAATCTAAGAATGTTTAAAATGTAGGAGCTTTATGTTAGTTTGACATTATGAGTGTGCACTGTTTTGTATGTACACATTTGAACACTAGTTTTTTTTATTATTCACTTGCGCTGAATGTATCAGATACTGTTCGAGGTCTTGACAGATTAAATCCTTCTTGGCCAGGAGCCCAGTGGGATGGTTTAATTATGATTTTTAACGAGATTGAAGCACAGAGCATCGTTTAGACTCTCCCACTTGAGAACTTTGGTTGGATTCTCATGTATGTTAGGCTCAATGGAGTCATTTATCATATTCACTGATTATTCTGCCTTCTATATGATTAGTCGTACAATGTGGCTTCTCCTATATTTGGACGGAGTAATCATAATTACTGTGTTAAAATGTATTGGAACATTAGAAATGTAATAACAGTGTTATAACAGCATCTGGGACGCATTGGATGCGGATATAATGCTAAGTACCCGAAAGTACACTATATGCCGTCACAGTGACCTAATGAATTATCCAGCACTCAGTCGATAACCTGTCCCAAGATTGGACTTGTTTCTGTAATTGGTCCCTGGAATATGACAATAAGGATACCGGAGTTGACCATATAAACCATTTGTTTACTTTTAAGCATTTCCCCTGAAGATTGTGTAACTTGGCTATAACACATTTATAATTATTGTACATATATATGAGCACTCCGGAAAACACATTCGCTGATTTTCAGGTTCTAAGATGGTGACTGTAATTAACTTTGTAGTTTTGATATCCGTTCTTTTGTTTCTGTGATTAATGATCATGTGATTATATAAACACGATGAAAAAATGTCACTCGTTGTCGTGATCAAGGTTGTATGTTAACAACCAAAACACGTTGACTGAGTCTCGTGTTTCTCAATAAATTACATTTTGGGATTCATATGCCTGGAGTGCCGCTCTCCTTCTTTACTGGAGAAACGGAATTGCAATACTGGTGAGGCGCTTGCGGACGCCCAGGATCAGCAACACCACTGGCGATATGGCAGCACACCAGCGCGTATGTATTTATTCCTTATTTTATGAACATCGAATTTTAGGTTAATGTATTACTGATTTGTTTACCCTGGGTGATAAATTTTTTAACATATTACGCATTATTTATTTATGCATTATGCCATAAATTATATCATCAATGTAGTATGTTTACTATGTCTATTGCTGCCATCACTAAGCACTTGCACTTTAAAAAGAGGTAATCCCGCCCTAGGCGCTGACATGTGATCAAGGCCGTTCTTTCCAGCCAAAACGCATCACGGCGACATGGTGATTGCTGATTAAATCATCATTGCAACGAATATGGGTCTACTCTTGCCTTATTTCATGCGGAAGTGAAGTGGTGGGCAAGTTTGCAGTTATATATATATATATATATATATATATATATATATATACACATACATACATATATGTGTAACGTATAAAATCATTTAAAAAACGGATACCTCTTCCTTTCCCTCCACGTTCTGACTCAACCAATACCTCTGTGTCTACTATGGACTCTCAAACATGCTTTCCAGAATCTTCCCACTTTTCTATCCAATTTATCAAATTAACAGGCACATATGTCCACCTTTCCCAATAACATCTCACATTAAATACTCGTCTTCAATTAATCTATCCATATTCAAACCACCATACTAATGCATGAGATCTCAAGATCACAAACATAACACCCGTAACACAACTAATCCTGCTAGGACAAGGTAGCACATATTACTAACCTATTCACGTCTAACCTTGGTTTTGGGAGCTGCGTGCTGCTTGCTGCAAACACTTCAATGCCTAGTCAAGTGTGGTAAGTGCCAAATAAATCCAATTTTCTATTACAGTTTATTTTTAGGGCATACTGCTAACCTAATAGTCTAGGAGTGCACCTTACGGAAATATTTACAGTAAACAACATACATTTAAAATAAAAAAATAATAACATTTACTGGGTACATACCCATTCAATCAGCAGAAAATGAAAAAAATACAAGAAATAAAATAATCTCACAGAAAAGGGCACCACAGTGCAAAGGGGGTTCAGGAAGAAGCCTAATGGAAAGAGTTTGGGTGTCCAATTGGCATGGAACAGGAGCTTAGAATGTAAGGTTGCACAATTTGGAATCCAGGGTGTTATAGTGGGATGATGCTATAACTGAAGTAGCCCAGGGCCCATGTGGTTTTCTGCTTGATACACAGGAGGCTGCATGGTAGTCACAATAAAATGCAATGGAGCACAACCTACTGTAAACCAGAAGGTGATCAGGAAGCCAGGGTAGATCAAATAAATTAAGAATAAGGCATTCAATTTCAGGAGAGTCGGAAACCAATTCTACAGAAAACTGAAGTATACCTTTGCCATTGTATAACTGCGTTGAAGTCTGGTGAATGCAAATAGAAAAGCTGAATCTCACAGGAGTTTGCAATATGAGAAACATCAAGTTAAAGCGTGACAGTAATTAATAGGAAAGCTAACCAGAGCAAGCCATTTTCACAGCAACACACAGTGAAACATGCAATGAGACAAAGTTAAACGGAATGGAGAAATACTTGTGCAGAGAAGGACAAGTTCCATTTAAGAAGGTTGCAGGACGTGCCAGTTTTATCCATTTCCATTTCAATAAACTTTATTTTGGTCATAAAAGGCCATAAAAAGTAGACATTTATTTACAAGTATAGCATTAATAGACAATATTTGATAATTCATTGATTGCATATTTAGTAGTATATCCAAAAGAGCAGTTTAGTTTGTCCAGTATCTTTACAGCAATTAAAAACAAGAATGATTAAGACCAGATAAAAACTGTTGAAATTTTGAATCTAAAAATGACAAGAGTGCAGAGAAGATTTTTTACAGTTGCAGAGATGTGTTTAATAAGGCCCCTACGCCTGTGCCACATAGAATTAAGAAAGCGGGACACGGCAAAGACTATGAAGGGGTGTGTGTCAGATCTTAAAATTCTATACACCTCCAGACACTGTGTACAGCCCATGTTTCTACATAATGGTATGAGCCAACGACGTCTGGCAGATTTATAGCCAGGGCAGAAAAAGAGAACATGTATGTCGGTCTCATCAGGGCAGTTGCAGGCGCGCAACCAACAGGGGGATCTTTAAACCATTTATTCGTGAAAGTATTGACCGGGAGGGTCCCTAATCTAAACTGGATATACAGCTTCCTTGCCATGGGGGGCTGTATGTCGTCCAGAAAAGATGCAGAGAGATACACGGTTTTTATGTTAAAAAATTCAGCTGTTAAATGCCCGACTTTAGTGTTCGCCTGCAGATCAACTAGTTTGAGTGTTCTATAAGCTCTAACAAGTTGTAGTCGAGATATTGTTGGGGACAATACCTCTGGATTAATCCACAGGTTGGGCATACCTATTCTGGCACAGGTTTTTTGATGTACTTAAACCATGGCAATTTTCCCATCCCGGAAGTCCCAGGACCCCCTTGAGTTCAGTTTGGTAGGATGCTAGTTCAGGGGTCACCCACAGTCTGCGCCAGGTCAGTGGTCTTAGACCAATCTCTTCTGCAATGGGTTTGACTCCTAGATCCAGGCGCAGTGGGATGAGGGGTGTGCTAGCCGGTAGGCCCAAAAGCTTTCTCATAAATTGTTTTTCTATTTTGGCCAAACCGCCAGAAGGGCGGTGGCCCCACAGTTCTGCCCCGTACATTGCAGCACTCCTTACTTGCACTTTATAGATTTCAGCAACAGGGCCTGGCGGTTTGTATAGGGAGTTCCTAAATAATTTGCTGATTCCCCCCGCCAGCTGCGCTAGCCTCAAGCCTGCCTTGTCTAGTTGTGGGCCCCAATCAAACGTTTCAGACAACGAAATGCCAAGGTAATCGAAGACAGTCACCCTCTCTAAGAGGGTGCCATTTAGGGAGTGGTTTGGGCGAGATGTTTTGGCTGGGATAAATACCATGAATTTGGTCTTTGTTGTGTTGATCTCTAGCCCACGATTTTTACAGAATAAAGAGAAACTATCTAGGATCCTTTGGATGCCCATAGGAGACTTGGACAAAGGCAATGTGTCGTCCGCGAACATTATCGCTGGCACCCTGCCTTGCACCAGGTTCGGGGCATCATTGTCCGCTACTTCGTTTAATTGGGCCACCAGAGCGTTGATAAAAAGACAAAACAGGGTGGGGGCCAGCACACATCCCTGTCTCATTCCTCTGTTTACTGGGAAGCAGGGGGTCAGTTCTCCAGATTTCCCAAACCTAACTTGGGCAAAGTTACCTGTATGCAACCTCATGAGCAGTGACAACAGGTAGGGCAGAATACCCAGCTGCTCAAGAACCTCCCACAATTTTGCTTGGGGAACCAGATAGAAGGCCGATTTGAGGTCAACGAATATCAAGCAGCGGCTGCCACCCTCTATTGACACCGTCTTCCAATATAGAAGTTGGAGCCTGAAGAGCTGGTCAATGGTGGAGGTGTTGTTCCTAAACCCAGCCTGATACGCACTCAGGACTTCACGCTCTTCCATCCAAGAGTGGAGACGCTCAAGGAGGATCCTGGCGAACAATTTCTGGGTGACATCTATGAGGCTGATCGGCCTATAGTTAGAGGGCGAGAGGGGTGAGCCTTTCTTGAACACTGGGAAGATTTCAGCCCCTAGCCATGTATCCAGGATCTTCATAACTAGCAGGATAGCATTGAAAATTACCCAGAGATAGGGTCCCCAGATGTTGGGTTCCTCTCTGAATAAGACCCCAGGGATCTTATCTAAGTTGGGGGCCTTTCCTATGAGGAGTTTCCTAATTGTGTTTATGACTTCTTTTAGAGTGATCCATGGGGATCTTCATTAGGATTCCCTGGGATTACTGGAACCGTTGCATCTTTGGGCTCTGTGGGTTCCTCGGTTGAATAGAGAGCTTGGAAATGCCGTTTCCACGCTGCTGCAGCGATATTTGGCTCTATCGCTGAGTTCACTACGCTACCGTCTACGCTCACTAAAGACCAGAACTTCTTCATGTCCCTTTTGTAAAGTGCTGCCTTAACGTCTTCCCACCTTTCAAGCTCCTAGTTCTTCTTGGCCAACTTGATACATTCTCGATACTGGGCCCTGCTTGATTTAATTAAGTGTCTAGCCTTGAGCTTGATAGCATCTATAAGGGTGCCCTTTGCCTTGCGGCAAGAATTGTTAAACCAGGTTTGCTTGACACCCTTGATGGGCTTAGAACGTGTCATAGGGTTAAATATGTTGGTCAGACTTGTTGGCAGTTCTTCATGCAGTGCCTCTAGGCTACTGATGGTTAGTGGAGTGTTGAGTGTTGCAGCAGCCAGCTCTGTTTCCATTAAGGGCGAGATGATTTTAGAGTGTAATACTGCCTCCTTATCAGGTGACTGCTTAAACTTTCCCTACCTGATTTTCCTTCTATTGTTGGTGAGTATTAGGTTGGTACATGCGGGGGTGCCAGCAGACGTGGGATTATAAATTTCTGATGGCTCAAGCTCCAAGGTCAGGGCCTTATGATCGCTGTCAAGTCTTGGTATGACAGCGAAGTCGACCACCCACCGCCACATGCTTGTCTCCACTAAAATATAATCCAGCAGGGAGGATTGTCCTGTTCTATTAAAGGTTAGCTTCCCTGGCTGGTCAGACTTGGTACTGACATTACAGGCCCTCAAGGAGTGGGTTAGGGTTGCTGCATTTATCTGGAGTACCAGAGGAGTCCAGGCCTTTACCGGTGGAACTTGCGGGTCGGGGATTATCCAGAGACTGTCCTCTTCGCTAGAAGGGGGAATCCGTGGGGGCGGCCAGGGGCTCGAATTGGCAGTTAAAGTCCCCCCCAAGAATCAATCTAGCATTTGGGGGAACTGTATCGATGAAGGTGTTGAGTAGGTCTATCGTCGGGGATTCCCGAGTGATGTTTACAGGACGGGAATAGATGTTAATAAGAGCGCGTTTTAGGCTGGAGGGGTACGTGAGTACAATACACTGCAAGTCGTTAGATGCGGTACTCAGTTGGACCGCCGTATAATCCCGGTGGGTAGCGACTCAGGTGCATAAACCCCCCGAGGTCTGCCTCTTCCCCCTGTGGTGGCCTGCACGTTAAAAGTTGTGAAGCCTCCCCACTCTATATCCTCTCTTGCCCAGGTCTCCTGAAACATACAGACATTGTGGGTACCCACAAACTGTCCCCAGTCTGGGCTGTGGAACTTATTTTTCATTCCAGCGATGTTCCAGGATAAAATTCTTAGCTTGTGGCCGATGGAGGTATTACCGCCATACGCATCATGATGGTAGTTATTAGGGCTACGAATGACAGCTGGCCGTGCCATGGGAAAATCTTTAACTTCCTTCGTTGTAGGGGCTGGACAAAGTTAAGGATGCGTTATCATGCAAGGACGGTCCTAACCCATGATGATCAAGGGCTCCCGTGGGAGGTGAGGGTTGCTGGACCCCTGGTTCCTTATGTTTACTACTGGGGGTATGCTGAATTGATAGCCCACTAGAGTTCACCCCTGCTACCCTCTTGGGTTCCCCCATCCCAATGTTGGGGTTGAGGCCCCCTTGCCACCCAAGTCAATCCACCTCCTCGAGGGGCCCATATCTATTTGCTACTGGAATGTTAAAGAAAGGTCTAAGGGGTTGGCCTGCACTTTGATGTGGCTGGATTCTGTTTGTTGGGACCCTAAGTGCTGGTGTTCAGGGCAAGATGTGATTTCCTGGGTAGAAAAAGTCCAAAGTATGAGCTCGGACCTCGGTATGCGGTGCGTGGGTGCTAACAAACTGGCCTGCAATGTTTTGTAGGGTCAGGGGATTGCTAAAATTGATGACTATACAATCTCCTTGAGTTATTTTGGGATTTTTGCCCACCCATCCCACTCTTCGGACCATTAAAATTTCCCCAGCCCTGTCATAGAAGAACTGCTTGTGCCTAGTTCACCCAAAAAGACACTTGTTCCTGAGCTCTAGCTGCGATTCCTTCTGCCCATAGTTGATCTCAGGGATCCCTGTTAAAATAATGACAGAAGGGAGTGAGGCAGGGGGTAGGTTTATAGTCGGTGTCGTCAAGAGCACTGGTCCTGTGTCCTCTGCCTCTGCTGGGTATAGCCTTTCCCTGTCTCCCCTCTGCTCTAGATAGATAAGCCCTCTTCTATGTGAGGCATCCCTAGGAGGGTCGGGCCAGAGGTTGCCCTTGGTTCATGGGGAGGATAAATACCAGGTGTTTCAGAGTGAGTCATGCAGTTAGCTGCTGGCAAGGCAGTTGGAGCCTCTGCTCTTCTGTCGCTTGATTGGGAAGCAGAGATTGAAGCCCTCATGGGCCCCTTTTTGCCAGTGGGAGATTGGGCTGTGTTATCGGTCTGTGAGCTACAGTCTTTCCTCTTCCCTAAGACAATGGTGGTGCTACCAGGGGGGTTGCCCATGCTGCTCGACCCAGTCTGTTGCCCTGCGTCTAGGTGCTTAAATATGAGAGCAAGCTCTTCCTTTACAATAGCTCTCACCTGGTTCTCCAGCTCCACTATCAAGTTCCTTACCCACGGAGGAGAATCAGAGGCTGTCGGGGGATTGGTGGGGCGTTCGGTCATTCTTGCACTGCTGTCTATTTCAACTACACTATTTGTTATGGCTGGGTTTTTCCTTCTCTTGGTTCCTGTCGCATTTCCAGTCTTGTGTTTGGTAGTCTTAAGGGTGGAAGTGATGGTGCCACCTTTGCGAGTTATTGGCTTCACTGGGAGATGTTGAGGTGAAGGTGAGGATGACTCTAATGTTCTAAACAGGGATTCTATTGGTCTTAGTGGGGAACCAGGGGTGTTTGGTTGGGGAATAAGTGATTCAGGCCCTGGTGTAAATAAATCTGGGGTTAGAGACAGGCGCCTCTCCGTCAGTTCTATCCACTCTTGCAGCATGCCACACAGCATGGCGAATGAAAAGCACCCACAAAAACCCTCCTATGGAACATCTACAAAGGAAAGGAAGGAAGCACTCAGATCCCAAATGCGTGGGAAGGGTGTTAAAACACAGAGCCTGCATCACAAAGTTCCTCCGCACCCATGGCGGAGGACACGCAGTTGTGGGGGAGTCTCCGCACAAGGGGCCGAATCTTCATTATCAGGGCCGGACTGGTCATAGTGGGCACCGGGCGTTTCCCCGGTGGGTTGCCAGGGTGGGGGCCGGTTTTGTTACAGAGGGCCGGCATTATCGGCACTCTGTAACAAAATCGCCAAAACCGGCCCTGGAAAACAGCTCGGCCGCACCTCCCCCTGCCCCACAGGGGGGCTGGCCGAGCAGTTTGCCAGGGCCGGTTTCGATTCCCAGTACGGCCCTGTTCGTAATGAGAATTCTCATTGTGAATTTTCTGCCCCCAGTGTGGAGACTCCTCCACGACCTCCGGGCCTCCCCCACTAGTGTGGAGGCCTTTTGTGAATCAGGCCCACAATGATTTTGGCTAAGGTCACTGGGAGATCAAAGACGACTTTCAAACCGGTGTGCCTACACCTAGCACTTGCATGGTACTGTACTCCTCATGAGGCATGGCTATATCTGTGTCACACAAGGGAGGATGGACAGACTGGTAGGTCACTTTGGCGGAAAAGATACAACCTTTTATAATAGCATTGCTGGAGACACTTGAAGAAACTTGTAATATACTGTATTTTTGTATCAATGAAAAAGTCTGATCAGACTTTAGTCATTCAGGAAAAAGGCACTGATATTAGGTGAAAATGGAATTAAAAATGTGAAAAGCTTTATAAAAGCCTATGTGAGTGCATTTTTCACATTATGACAATAGCTGTAAGTCCAACAACAAGTTATCATGACAGCAATGTGAAACCAAGAGGGAGGCCGAATAATCAATATCACAGTGTCAGAAACCTCCATGTAGGAAAAAAGCCATGAATCAACGATGAAAATGTGTTGTGTTAGCAAAGCAAATACATCAAAGAGCACACACTGTGTCTCATTTACAACCTGTATGTAATGTTGCATCTGCAGTAAAAAGGACTACTTGATGCTCCATCGCCATAACCTAATGAGAACCTAAATGGAACAATTTAATCATCCACGAAATGCAATGGAACTGATGACTAGCTCGTCCATGCAATGGCTGCCAAGAAAAACACATGAAAACCAGTGGCTGAAGGGGGATGACCTAGATCCAACTTTTTGTCTCCATTTGACTTCTTGTTGTACTTTATTAAAGAATTGATAGCATTGCCAGCTGAAGCTGCCTGTGGTCGGACCTCAATATGTCTATATTCTCTGGAAACATGGGCTAAATCAACTGAACTGTGCAGCAGCAACCAGCATCCTGTATAATGAACAAACACAGCTTGCTTTCAAGCATGCTATCCTTCTGAGCCTTCAGACCAAAGCACTGTCTCTGAAAAGGGGGCGCCACAAAATGTTGCACAACTACAGCTTCTGTGTCTGTGTTGATTCCAGAGGAAATCCCCCTTGTTGAGCGAGCAGGGTGTGTGACAACTAGAGTTAATAGGGTCAGAGCTTAAGCTACCTGCCTAAGACAATAACACTGTTTCAAAAGCAGGAAGTGATGGCAGAGTCCTGTCACATTACTGACATTTCTATCACAATGATAGTAAGTAAGTAACTTTATTTGCTTGGTTGATTACAACCTTTGCCATGATGCACATGCAAAAATATGCAGTACAGTATGACAATGATAGAGGAAAGATACAATGTGTTGTTTCACATATCAGGTGCCATGAGGGTCATTAGATAGTACTGTACACAAGCCTGATATTAATCTGCATCGCTCATCGAAGAATGCTTGACGTGTGTATGTGTATTTGCAATTTAGGCAAACAAGCCAAGTGATTGCAGATTATGAATAGACCTTTGTAATTCTCTTTGGGCCGCTGCCAGGCATGCCCATGTCAAATACACTATTGTTCAATGTAAAAAAGTCCCTTCCCTGTGTAATGTAGCATCTGTTTGAGGCAACAGCTAAATGACTATTGCTGGATCACACTATAACTTCCACCTACCTTGTGATGTTTACTACTGTACAATGCCTTATATTTTTATTTAGGTTCTCTACTTTCCATTAATGGTGGGACACAGCAGATATTGGAATTCTGTCATTTTAATACTGGTAATGTGTTACTGGAAAGGTATTGTTTGCACCATAGTGTCAGTTTTTGAGGGATGGAAATTGAGATTCTACAAAGGTCTCTTACCTGCACCAGTTGCAACAGATAATGCAGGACGTCGTCATCTGGTAAGGTCTCCAGCTTTTGAACTGCCATTCCGCGCACATTTTCATCCGAGAAATTGCAGTCCAGAAGTTGCATGGTTAGTCCAACATCCAACACGCTTCGATCCCAAGCATCCCTTTTTGTTAACAACTGGTAAGTCTTCTCTACAATTTCTTGTTGGCCCCACTTTACGGAGCTAAGCAGCTTGGGATATGCCTTGGGGTGTTTGATGCTTTCGTATCTGAAGTGCCATAACAATTCCTTATCCTCGGGGGTAAGTGGGTTAAGTGGGTCTGTAGCTACAATCTCTTCGAGCTGTTTGCGGAGCTGATTTGGCATTTCCGTGCGGACCCGATCTCCTTCAGGGTCTGTTGTTGCTCTGTGCTTAGGCAAGGCAATAGGGTGGCAATATTTGTCTAGGACAATAGAGATAGCCATGGACGTCTCTTTGTCAGGGTTTGTAGCGGATGTCAGTTTGTCAGCATTGATACTGCCCTGTTCCTCTCCTTTGCCTGGGATTTTCCACATATGGAGCACATAATCTCCTTGCCGCAAAAGGAAACGGTGGTCTATTAGCAAAAGATTCACATAATACAAAAGCTGGTTCTTGTATTTGTTGTCTGCAGCCGCAGAATCTCGTGGCTGCAGGCTGGCCTTTGTGGACAATGGCGGTGCTTTACCACAATATATCTGAAGATTTAGGAGCGCACCTTTGGGCAAATCTCTGATTTTGATATCAAATTCAAGCCACGTATTCCACAGCACCTCTTCCAAGAAAGGCTTGCTAGGGGTCCTCTTCTGAGCTAGAAGTTGCTGCCCATGTTGAATATTGGCTTCAACAAAGACAGTGAGTTCAGTGTTTCTTGGCAACACCGGGACATCAATGCCCAGGATTTTAACCCTAAATTTCCTGTTGCAGTCCCACAGGGAGATTGTGAACACTTTCTCATGGTCTTTCCCTTCAATTGTCAACTGCTCATGAAACCCGGTGACTCCTGTGCAGTCATCGACGAGGGGCCACTCTTCCTTTTCAACTTCATCTAGAGCAGGGTCCGGGGGAGGCTCGAGAACGAGGTGGATTTCTTCCCCGATTTTCAGGCACTGCCTGATCCAGTGAAAGTCCTTGATTGGAGTGTCGCCGATTATATACTCATCTCTGCCACAAACACGGAGCACAAAATCCAGCTCACTACGTTCCTCGGAAATGTCGAGCAACAGCTTCTTTTTTGCCATTTTTGCAAAGAAACTCTGAAGGATCATGTCCGGAGTATCATCAATCGACACTTTGATGGTCTGACTGGTCATTCCTTTGTGCAGAATTATGAAAATGTTATTGGTCATTATCTTGTTTAGCAAATATTCAGGCAGCGGCTTGGACGTCACCCACGGGTCCATTGAATACAGTCTGGGATCGCGTTTCGTCAGTTCGATCACGCGTGGCGTCAGCAGCCTGCGGCGGGTAAATTCCAACTCATCGTCATGGACGTTGCTGACGTCAGTGACGTCAGAGCCGATCAGGTAATTCAGCTGCCTCTGGAACTCCAGGATGCCGTCTCGGGTGTTCTGCTTCTGGACAACGTGGATCCTGCCTTTGTCTTTCTGCAGCACCTTCCAGTACAGTATACAGTCCAATGTTTGAATGACCTGATGTCGGTCATAAATTTCATACCACTGTCCTTTCTTTTGATAGTGAAGGAGACAGAGGTCTGGGGAAAATTTGCGGTAAAAGTCTGAGTTGAGACTGATCTCGATAGCACGCAGCCAGACCTGCGCCTTCATTTGCTCCACTGTGCAGTTCGCGGCGACGTCGAGAAGCATCGTCTCCTGGGCCTTTGTGAGTTTATCAGTTGTGGGAAGAATAAATTCTATCTGGACGAGTTCCATTGACGATAAATGGCTGGCTGCAGTGTGGGGCTTCATTTTCCTTCTGCGGCGTTTGTTTTCTTCTCTCAAAACAACGGGCTGTTCACAATTTTCCTGCTCCATGCCAGAAGCAAGCTAAACAAATAGACAATGGTGAAAATCACATGATACGGTTCTAAAACACACAGGGATGCAGAACATTAGAAATTGATTCCATCAAAATTATAGTTATCTGCAGCAAAATTGGCTAACGTGAAAACGAGATATATAGCATTTAAATCATGGGTATTCGCATATATGATAAGAATATTTCCTGAGGCCTTCAGTTTTAATATACCTATCACTGAGAGTAATACACATACGCAATCTCTTTAGGCTTTTGGCCTTCACTTAGTGGTTTCTCTTCTTGATGTCATAGTTGCAGTTTTTGTATGTAAGCAATTTGCCATGATTTTTTATTTTAATTCTTATACTTTTGTATTTAATGATTACCGTTAAATACACATGCTGTATACTTAACAATACATCAATCTGTATACTTTTCTCTTTTACCTTATTACCTGTTCATTTTTAGGGGAACTTCATGAAAGGTTGGAAAGTGTGGCCTCTTTGCTGAGTAGAAAGTTGAAAAGTCATAAGGAAGGCACCATTTTCAAAACCTTGTTATAGTTCCAGGCGCTGGCGTAGTGCAGTTTGGGGAATTCCACTATAGATGTGAGCTCTCAGTAAAATGACAAAGCTCAGAGGAAAGTGGGAGAGCTAAAGTGAAAGCACACACCCACTCCGGGGGACCGGTGTGCATAGATGAGGTCACCCTGAGATGACATAATCGAGAGTGCTGTGTCTCCACTAATCTGGGGTGATAAAGTGGAAATGGATTTGTAGAAATTATTTTGATAGGCGACACAGTAAGGGTGCTGTGGACCCTCGTGCAAGCAAGGAAAATAGGCCCCGCCTACTAACCTGTTCAGTAGTAGAATACAACCAAAATGGTGATGCAGAATGTCCTAACACCCATGGGCCCTTGTGCTACTGCACCTGCTGTACTATTAATGGCTACCCCGCTTTCATAGCTGCCCTAACATAAGACCTGCTGGAAATAAGGTGGAGCAGTAAAAATCTTTGGCGATTGAATTACCTTTTTAATGTTTTGCCATATTTAAACATCAACAGTAATTACTCTTTTCCAGCAAAGCATTAAACGGAGAAAAAATAAAATTCCGGCACTGGATGCATTAGTCCAACAGGCCCGACATAAGTAGTGCACGCACGAGGGGTCATATTACACATAGTGCCCTGGGAGCACAACAGGTGTTTGTGCTCGGCTTGTGTGCCCCTGGGGCACCTTGATATTACAGAAGGGGCCGCACACTCTTATGCAGCACCTTCTGTAATACTAAAAGCGCTGGAACACACAGTGCCAGCGCTTTCTCAAGAGGGCGTTCCCTCATTTGCATGGGGGCATAGCCCCCATGCAAATGAGGGAATCCCTTTGCCTCTGCACCTGGGCCGTATTATAGATCAGGCGTAGAGGCAAAGAAGCTGTTGGGCGCACTGACAGTGCACCACCTAATGACAGTGCTCTGGAGGGGGGAAAGAGGGACATATGGAACCCCCCAGACATCCCTTTGCAGGCGGGTGCACTACTAGCTGGTGGATGAAGTCCCCTTGGATGCTGAGGATCGTTGGGGAAGAACCCATCCGGTTACCACCAGTAAGTCCCACACAGCGGTATTGCTGAGAGCTCATCGGAGACCTTGCCCAAATTATCCACCTACTGTACAGACCCATGCAGCCACTCACATACTGACTCTCAGACTCCGCAAGCCACTGACAAACCCACACAGCTACTCACACACCCACTCAGGAACCCACATAACCACTCACACACCCAGTCACAGACTCATACTGCACTCTCTCTCTCTCTCTATATATATATATATATATGTAGACATAGAACGATCAAAATACCCTTACAAAGGTTATTTTCCCTTTTTTGGTATTAAACAGCTATTAGTAATTATTATCGATGTTCAAAATTGTAACAATTGATTTTACTGTTCTATATGATTTGTGTAAAAGAGGTATTTTACCTGTATTAATTTTATCTTACACTAAAAAATGTCTAATACATGTAATGTATTGGTGGATCGACATTAATGGGGAACTCGTTCAGTCTGTTCTCTTTGTCTATTAATTCAAACCATGTGTGATGGGTTGTTTCTTTAAGCACTAGCACTTTAAATATCGAGTAAAACTCTCTGAACATTGTCATGTGATTAAGGCCGCTTTGACGGCTGAAACGCGTAATGGCAGGCAAGGAGGAATAAAATATCTTTGAACTACTCAACGAGGTCCACGTTCGTTCTTGTTTTCCCTGGAGAAACGTGTGAGCGAAGATAGCTCATATATATATATACACACACACACACACACATACATATATATATGTATATATAAACTTACCTGCAGCACCGGGGACTACCACCTCCCCTGGGCAAAATCAAAGAAAGGAGGGTGCTGCGCTGCCTCCCTCTGGAAGCCATAGATGGCCCTTGTGACCACCACCCCCGGGACATAGCTGTTTGCTATGGCTTGGCAGGAACTTTGCCACTCCCGCCAAGCCATAGCAAACGCTCCGCTTCCAGCAAGCAAGAAAATGCTATTGCTTGCTGGAAGCGGATCAGAATTACTAATTACTTTCACAGAGAGGGAGCTGAATGTTCAGCAGCTCCCTCTCTGTAAAAGTAATGCCGGCTCCTGCAGGAGTCGGGGAGCTGGCAGGGGTCCCAAACAGTTCAGAGTTGGTGCCCTGAGTGGTAGCAGGGCACCCAAAATAGAAGCCAGGCCCCGGGGAATGGGTCTCTGGAGCCAAAATCAGCCCGGGAGGGGAGCCGCTCTCCCCGTCTATTTAATTTAAAAAAACATGGGATGGTATCCCAAGGGTCGAAATCATCCCAGGGAAGGGGCACCATGCAGCCCTCATCCCGTAATAAATAAAAAATAACAAAATGGACTGGAAAGTCGCCGGAGGCCCCAGCCCCTTTCAGCACGACTCTACATACGTGCCTCCTGGCGCACTACTGGTTGGGGGATAAAGTCCCCTTGAATGCTGAGGGTCCTGGGGGCCAAGAACCGCTTCTGTTACCTCCAGTAAGTCCCACATAGCGGGACTGCTGAGATGACTTTGGAGGCCACGTCTCTTTTCTCCACCATTCTGCAAATGAGCCTCCTGGTGCACTACTGGTTGGGGAATGAAGTCCACTTTCCTCCTGATGGTACTTACGGGTCAACTACCCCTCCTGTTACCTCCAGTAAGTCCCACACAGTAGAATTACAGAGAGATTATGGGAGGCCATGCCCCCTTTCTCCACCACTCTGCAAATGTGCCTCCTGGTGCCCAACTGGTTGGGGGATGAACTCCCCTTGGCTGCTGAGGGTCCTCGGGGGCCAACTACCCATCCTGTTACCTCCAGTAAGTCCCACACAGCGGGATTGCTAAGAGGTCTTTGGAGGCCACGCCCCCTTTTCCACCACGCTGCAAACGCGTTTCCTGGTGCACTACCGGTTGGGGGATGAAGTACTTTGGATGCTGAGGGACCTTGGGGGCCAAGAAGCCCTCCTGTTACCTCCCGTAAGTCCCTTACAGTAGGATTCCTTAGAGCTGGTCAGAGAACCTGCTCCCTTTCTCCACCACTCTGCAAACAGAACTACTGGTTAAAAAAACATAGAAATGTACTTAAAACACCAAAGGTTGCAGGGACGTTATAGATAGGATCGTGATTGATCGTCTCCCCGTTCCGTGTGTGAAAATACATATGAGCCCTTGATCTGTTACCGGCTCCTCCTGTCCTGTACCCCAGGTGTTCCGCGCTGCAATCACATACGCACCATGCACCAGGAAGTGGCTCCCTACCAGGTTGTTGGAAGCCCACAGGTCCAGAAAGAGCCGCAGAGTCCCCTCATCATAGAGATTAGCCACCAGGTTGATCCCAGCTTCACGCCATGAGGACGGATCATGCAGAGCCAGAAGAGCCAATATCTCTGGTACGCTCAAAAGCAGCAAATGGGTCCAAGTCGCCATGCCTTCCAGAATCCTATTACCAGCTATCCATCTCATTGGCCATTGAAGTTGTGCCGCTGACAGTAACACTTGAAGTCTGATACTCCCTGACCCCAGCCACCAATCGCCTAAGGAACATTCATATTGACACTGACCTATGCCGCCCCACACCAGTTCAGGCATCAGGCTCTTCAGTTCCCTGAAAAAGGAGCAAGGGGTTCCAGAGGTATGGCTGCAAATAGGTAGGAAAAGCACAAGAACACTAACAGCTTAGCTATGGGTATATGGCCCATGGGCGAGGGTGGTAAACATGCCCAAAAGACCAGGGATTACCACAATGCTATCAGTGCCGTGCCAATATTCCCATCAGGGAAGTGCCTGTCTTAGTGGTATACATTAACCCATAAGTATTGGGCAATCACTCAGTCCGTAAGCCCTCCCTCTCCACTTGATCCATTCACCACAGGGGGAACAAACAGGATTGCCCCCATTTCATCCTGAGGCTGATATTTCCTTAAGGTATTCCAAGAGCTCAGGAAGCCCTGGCAACATCAGTTGATAGTCATGGATATAGATCAGGGCATCATCGGCGTACAGGGATATCACAGGCAAGGTCGTCCCACAGCTACGCCCCCGCTCGGTCCCTCTCCCTTAGCAGACAGGCAAGGGCTTCCACTGCCAGGGCAAATATTATGGGTGATAGGGAGCAACCTTGGCGGGTGCCCCAGCTGATCGGGAACCTGCATGAAATATACTTGCCCGTTTTCACCCTAGCTTGCGTGGATGTATATAGTAATTTGACCCAGCCCGGGAACTCAGGTCCCAGTCCCAGGCCCTCCAGTACAAGCAACAGGTAGGACCAGCCCAGGGTGTCAAAAGCTTTCATGATGTCCTATGACACCGCTATTGGAAGGTCAACAGCCCCCTCAAGGGCCCTTATAATGTGGCACAGTTTGCAGGTGTTATATAAGTTCGCTCTCTGGGGTATGACGCCATTTTGGTCAAGATGTAACAGTGTTTGTGACAGAGGCAACAGTCTGTTTCCAAGGACCTTACCCAAAATTTTATAATCAATGTTGAACATCGTCAGTGGGTGGTATGAACTCACCTTGAAGGGGTCCCTACCAGGCTTAGGCAGCACAAACAATAAGGGCCTTGTGGAGAAATTCTGGTAATATTTTGTCTCGGTGCGCCTCACTGTAAACCTAGAGTAACTTGGAAGCCAACCCCCCACTATACGCAGCATAATATTCTACGGGGTACCCAGCTGTGCCTGGCACCATGTGTTGAATAGCCGCCTTTATCTCCTCTAGTTGTAGGGGCTCCTCCAGATCCTGCCTCAGTAGTGGATTCAACTGCGTTAGGGCAGTTGACCGCACATAAGCCCGAAACAAGTCTCTGTCTGTCCCCTGACGGGGAAGCATACAGCAACTCATAATAATTGGCAAAGGCCTGGTTAATTTCAACTTGTATATTAATACTGAGACCGCTAGCATTGTGAATTGCCCCTATCACAGTTTTGAGGATTTCTGACTGCAACAGCCATGCCAGAATATGCCCTGGTTTGTCTTCCTCTCCGTGCTGCCTAGCGAGGTGTGATTTTTGGTCAGTGTTACTAAGCTTGTGTGCCTCATCTCGATATTGCTCCCGCAAAGTTTTGAGACGGGCCAGGATTCCCAGGTCCGCCACCAACTCTCTCTCAGCCATCCGCATAAAATGTAGCACCGATCTGACCCCCATGTGTTTTTGAAACAATGCCGCCTCATGACCACCTTTAGGGCTTCTCATTCTGTGCCCCAACTCTCCATCGAGCCCTCATTGTCCTCAAAATAATGTTGTATGTGTGAGCCGATGGTCTTGTGAAAAGCTGCAACCTGGAGGGCTTCCAAGTGCAGCATCCATGTGGAGATTTAGGGTAAACACCCCTCCTCAGTGGAACAAAACACGGAGTGGGCTATGGTCTGACAATGTTCTCCCCAAATATTCAGAGCTAGCCACCTTGGGCCAGAACTTGGAGTTCCCAAAGATGTAGTCCAGCTTAGTGTGCACCTGGTGGCCTGGGGCATAGTTGGAGAATTCCAAGTCATCTGGTTGCCCCAGTCAACATACATCATAAGGTTGGCCTGTTACCGCTCACTCCCGATAATGCCATGTTACCTGTAAGCCCTGTGTCCCTGTAAGGGGAGGTACCGAGTATTCCATCTCCATGCTATGTACACAATTTAAGTACCCTGCCCAGATCCCCAGAGCCTGGTGGGGTTGCTCAGCAATGCTGGAGAGAGGGTATCGAAGGCTTATAAGTGTAGCACATTTGGAGCATAGACAACTACGATCGATATATGTCTATCATCTAGTTCCCCCTCCAGCATCATGTATCTTTCCTCTGTGTTGATCACCACCCTGCTGTGCATAAAGGGGCCCATCAGGGCTACCCAAATGAGGATTCCACCCTTGTGCACAGAGTTCCCAGCCCCATATATCAGAATGCTCCACTGCCTGGCAACCTTTGCAAGTTCTGCTTTTGTGCAGTGGGATTCTTGTATGCAGGCTATATGTATCTGGCGTCGCCTGAGGTAGGCATAGACCCTATGACACATAACCAGTTTTGCCATGTCACCGATATTGCAGGTAAGAACTATTTACATTTCCCACACACGTCAACAATGATGCTGTGACCTAAAGCGATAACAGTGTCCTTATGATAAGTCTATTTAGGGAGCAAGCCAATTACCATTAGACCTGTTCTGGCCCGTCTACAGACAAATGGGCTCTGGTATGCTGTCCCTCCAGAGCAGTACGGGGCTCGACATGGGATCTCCCATCACTGCTGAACAACAAGCCCCCACTGGATTCCACACTCTGCACCACTTACTGTCCCGGCATCTGCCACTGTGGCAAGCCCTCCGGGGTGCCATCAGCCTCCCCCTCCAAGGCCTCCATGCTAGGAATTCCCGCTATGGATTCCAAATCAGCCTGGGGAGCCAGAACCTCATACCTATTGGAGCCATGTAAGGAAATCTCTGCCACCACCTGGGCTCATTCTTCGGCTGCCTGCTCCTCTGACGGGAGGGCTCGTGGTTGATGGGACAATGGTGGCAGGGACTACCACTGCTATATTTTCCCAGGTCGCCCCTACTCGTCTCAGGCAGACCCATGACCCCCTTGGATCGCAGCCACTTTCACACCTCCTCCTGTGTGTTAAAGAAGAGAGATATGTTCGAGCCCACCACTAGGAGCCACGCTGGAAGGAGTAATGCATACAATCTCCCAGAGTCCAGAGCTGTGCCTTGAGCACTCCAAAGGTGTTGCGTTTTCTCTGGACTTCCGCCATGTAGCCTGGATAGGCCATAATGGTGTTTACGTAGTATTCCCAGGGCCCCTTGACTCAGAACTTCAGTAACAGAAGGTTCCGGTCGTGAAAGTTCTGCAACTGTGCTAATGCCAGGTGCAAAGGAGCCCCCGAGGGGGGGGGGGGGCGAACCGGGACCCGTGTGCTCTTTCAGTGGAAAAGAACTTTGGAGTCTCACCTGCCAGCACCGAGGAAGCCAGCCAGTCCTCCTATAATAACTCCATGCTGGGGACCTCTGGCTTTTTGGGGAAGCCCCGGAAGTGGACAATATTGCGTTGGGAACTTCCTTCTGTATCTTTCATTCTAGTCCTTCAGCTCCTATACTTTCATCTGCTATGTCTTTAGTTGATCTTGCATGGTCGCCATGGTGGGGCGCATCATCGTCGGAGTAGACTCTGCGTCATCCATTCTGTTAATCAATTTCACGTGATCGGCCCTCATTAGCCCTGTTTCCATTTGAATTGTCCCTAATTGGGCCTTCGTGACAGGTTTTGTGTCTTGAATAGCCTGAAGGATTTTGTCGAACATTCCAGTATGTTTTTCGACCCAATTGACAGATCAGGTCTGCCTGCACAGGGGGAGCTGTCAGTATAACCATAGAGTTTTTTGGGAGGGTGTCTTTGGGCCCGTGGGTCAAACCATGGCCTATCTCCAGGCCCACTGCTCACCGCCAGCGAGGGGGAGTGATAGCCCACCTTGAATCAAGTACTGTTTACAAGTTGTTCTCCCGAGGGGGTATGATCACTGACTGTCCTTCTGGGGGGGGCTGAGTGAGGACAGTTGGCATTCACCTGCTGTGGATTCCACTATCTGTGCTGGGGGATCCAGCTACGGTCCGCCATCGGCCTCCGACCGCTTCCTCTCTCAGTCTGTCTCCGCAAGTACCTTGCCCCAGTGCCAGGTCAGGGCCCTGCCAGTACACAGACACATGCTCTCTCCTAGGCCCCCCTCTGCTCAAGCGCCAATATCGCGGCCCACAGGATTACTGACAAAGGCCCCTCTTACACCACTTGAATTGTCCACAGGTCACCAGCCAGGTGTCCCAGCTTCCCACTGCTGTCAGGGCTCCCAGTCCGATCACTTATTGCAGGATGCTCTGCCTTTTTATATACAGCCCGAGGATTCCCCAAGTTGTGACTCAGGGTCCCACCTCTGTGCATACTCCCCAGTGTCCAATAGTAGGGGTACAGTGGGCAGCACCACCAGCTTCCACTAGGCCCACCAACATCAATGAGCCCCCGTGGGCTTCCTGCCCCCGCTAACACCGGGCCGCACACGCCGCATCAACACTCCATGGGGGGACAGTGGAGGGGCACACCCATGAAGCAATTCCGGCTGGTTCGAGGCCTGACCTCATGGCATGTGGCCGGGCTGCTCACATGACCATGGTGCCCACCTTTCAGGGTCCGTAGGCTCCACGTGGGCCAAGGCCCACTTCACTGCCCTTCGCAGGGGCACACCCGTTAGTATTGGAGGCTTCAACTTGAACGGGCTGGCCTCTAGCTCATGGGCTTCCAGGGTCAGCCCCTGGCTCGTCTTCGCACAGACGCCCTTGCCTTGCAGTGTCTGTAGGGGCCGCTTCTCGCCGCATCTCAGCTTCAAATGGCCGCGTGGGTCACCGTGCACCACTGATACGGACCTGGGAAAAGCGTGGCTGATATTCAGTGCCATTGACTTTAGACACCCCCCGGGAGCATCGAGGTGGGAGCTGTCGATGGGGGTCCCAGCGGGTCGCGCCAGGATGGATGACTTCAGGATCTGTGTGGGCCAGTCAGAGCCTCACGACAGTGCTTCAGCACTCCGCACCATCTAGGCCACGACCCCAACTAAACTATCCTTCTAGGCAGTTTACTGAGACTATTTGCTAATGTACCTAAACAAGACAAGCTATGTGTTAGACTGCACATACTGTTGGCTAGACCCAGTGTATCTATGGGATGGACGGACCTCCAAGCAATACCTGGAGACAGATTTCATATACAGAGGACACACTGAACTGAAAAGCATTCAAGATGGACACAGAGACGTATAAGACCCTTTGAGGAAATGCTGAACTGAATTATGCAAGCGATATGACTAATGGCATAATGCAATCTGGCTGCCCAAAACTAGAAGGTACTCACTTGATTTTGTTTGTCCTTAGAGACTAAAAACTCAATTTCTTTTTTCTTTTTTCATACAGCCCAGACATTATCCCAAAGATCTTAGGGAAATAAGATAACTGTTGAAATATTTAGAAAACATTAATCCCAAAAGCTTCACAAATATAAAAAAGTTTACATTTTTGAATAGCGAGTATGTTAAGACAATGTTTGTGTAAATACTATCAATAGAGGAAGTGGAGTGGCCCCAACTGGTCAAGAAAATGAAACAATGCAATGTAGTCATCCTAAGTAGGTAGAAACATGAGATACGGTTAAGAGGCAATCCTCGGGAAAGGAGAGCGGTCACATAGATAGTGTGATGTGTATAGTTTTGCCTAAAAAAAATGAATGTGTCCTCATGTAACGCAACTGGTGCTATGTAAAGTGCTCTGATACCTGATTCGGGTACAGTTTGCGCTATATAAAACTCAGTAAAATAAAATTAAAAATTGAAAAAAATAGGAGAGCAGGGGATGGAAGAAAAAGGCAGTAGATTGTGGGTCGTTTCCATAAGAGGAGGCAGTGATATATGGCCAGAATGAAGCTGGGTGAAAGCATCAGTGTGACTCCTGGACCCTTGTATTATAAGAAAATGGCGACCAAGGGTTGTCCAAAGGTAAGTTAGAATTTATTCTGCAGTTGATAACCTTTCAGCAAGTTTTTGAAGATCTGATGGCTGGGTCGTTTCTAATTTTGAATGGTGTATTAACCCCTCATTTGTGAGCAGAGGAATGGTTAGCAAAGAAGTATTCACATACTGCACAGTGTAGATCTTTGAAGCACAGATTATCATTCTTGCTTTCTTTTATTTACCCCATGACTTGTTGACTTTAACAACATGCGATTCCAAAAAGGTCCCCCATGGGACACAGAAATGTCTTCCCAGAGGTGAATTTACAGGCCGACCGACTGACCGCAGCTACCATTGCGAGAGTTTGTTAAAAAGAGCCTCTCGCAGCACTTCTAATATTTTAGGACCTTAAGGGAGGGAATATGGTGCATCTGCACTTGTATAGTTTTTTAAGAATAATAAATTGGGGCACTAGCGTGTTGGCGAAAAATCATCTACAACTGGTTACAATTAGACTGATCCAACCCCGTTTGTCCCATTGCAACCGCTTACGAGCCTCACCATCAGGGCCAGCTCCTCCGTTATGGCAGAGAAGCGTCGCCCCACTGAAAAATAAAATAATAATAAAACCGTTTTATTATCATTTTATTTTTCTTACTGCCAGCTGAGTTTAGGACGGGGGTGGGGCCATCCTGACAAGCATCACGTCGCAGTAGGGAGGTGTTTTGGGCCCTTGTAAGTGCGCATGTCAGTTTGACCAGCCATATTAGGCCTGCTAAACAGGCATGTGCACTTATGTTTCTCCAACCCAGCTGTGTTGCACAACCGAGTTGGAGAAAAAACCACAGGTTCCCTGTGCCTGAGCGAGCATCAAGTCAGCCTGCTCTGGCTAATCACAGGTGCTGCTCTCATGCTAGTAAATAGTGTTAACAGCATGAGAGCAGTGCCGTGATTGCTCCCTCGGAGCCTGTGCAGCGTGACCAGCGTCAGGAGAGGAGTACCGAGGCGACAGCTGCAGGGGCAGGTAAGTGTTTTGTTTACTATTTCCCCTCACCGCCCCCCCCCCCCACATTGCCCCACCACCCCAAAATTAGAGCAGCTCCACTGCTAACCATGTAGTGGGGAAATAGTCCCAAAACAGTGAATAGCATACCTTGGGGATGGCACCTCCAACTAAAGAGGTAAACAACAAGTATTTGTATTATTAAGGTCTTTTGTTGTCCTTTGAGCTTAAGTGGAAGGATGAAAGGTTGAGTCAGCCTGTGTTTGACCCCTACTAAGGACTTTCAAGGTGCGCAAAGAGCAAGACAGTAGGCTCATTCACCATTGGGTTATCTCTAGGCTAGCGTCTAAGAACACCTGGGGCCTGGGTGCAAGTCAGCCGTCCACCCTGCCAAGAGGTTGGGCCCCACTGAAATATGCTGAACTTGTCCCCGTGTAATTTTCAGACACCGGGACACGTTTTGTAGTGCCTGCATGTTGTCTGCTTTCCATTCCCAGCAGCAATGTGCAGGCAGGGAGGAGGGTTTTTTATTTTCACCTCCAGCTGGGCCAAAGTTACGAAGCCATCAGGCCTCCTTTCATTCCAATATGATCTTGGTTGGCCATAGTCTGGAGCCTTACACTTAGATGCAACTGCAATGGAGGGAAAACAAAGGCCTACAGCTTGCTATCACTTCACAGGCAGTGCTTTATTTGTTTACTTATTTATGACAGTCCACCACATGGTGGCGCTGTCTAATTCGGAACAGAGCTCATAAATAAGAAAGGTGTGCAATATACTTAAGGAAATAAAACCACAGGAGGTCCCTACAGCGTGAGGTGACCTGTAATTACCTCGAACCCTGGTTCTTATAATTTTACAAATTAAGCACTGTTTACAGGTACTTAAGGAAGGCATACTTTTGACTTTGTTCAGTCCATGCATGTAAGAAATATGCATGAACTGTAAGAATGTCAGATGTGTTGGTCTGTCCCAGTATTTGCACAAATAACAATTTAAATGCCACTATTTTATTTCTTTTATAGCACTACTCATCCCAATGCAGGGTGTCAGAGTGCTTTACGCAACATACACTTTATGCATTGATAATAAATCATGCAGGTGTGTAAATCAATGTACAAGATGTGTTACATATGACAGTGAGAAGTGTTACATATGACATTGAGAAGTGTAAGAGTCACATGTCCTTCATAGCTCACTGTGCTATTTTAGAAGGATTACAATTTATGAACTGCAAATAATAAAAGGATCTCTGAGATAAAAGCAGTATCCCACTTACCAATGACATAAAATAAAAATCTGGCATCTGCATGTTACACAATGGGCCTAATTAGGATGCTGATCAGAAAGCCTCCGACCACAGGTCGAAGGCTTTCCGACCGACATCCTTGGTTGAATTCCGACAGCCGTATTAGGATTACTGTGGTCGGAATTCAAACCGGCTGGTCATTCCGGAAGTTGGAAATCAAACATAATCCTGTGCGAATGGCATTTCCGGCTTCGGCATAATGATGTTGGTTTCTGACAGGCTTTCCATGTCGGGCTTTCCAACAGGGAAAGCCTGTCAGAGAGCGACTTTGGAGTCCCAAACAGGGCCCCCTTCTCTCCGCGGCCTCTGGTTGGGTATCGAGGGTCCACCTATGGTGCCCCCCTATAAATCCCTGCACCGTGTGGTAGGTACTGTGAGGTGCCTGCCACACGGTGCAGGGATTTACGGTGACTCCCATTTCTCTATGGGAGCTTGTGCTGTGGCCGGTTTCCGACCGCCTCACAAGCTCCCATAGGCAAATGGGACTCTGCGACCACACCATGTGCAGTCGGATTGTAATTGAGGTTTCGGACCACCAACCCAAGGTTGGTCGGTCTGGAAACCGCAGGGATGTCAGTCGGAGGAAACTCCGACCGACATCCTAATTAGGCTCAATGCGCTTTGCAGGAAACACATTAACCTTCTAGGCTACTTTGATTCAAATCTGATACTAGAAAAAACACAGATCTCTCCAGCAAAAGCCTTAACCACCATAGTTATCTTACCATTATAATTTTTTACTGATATTTACTGGGCAGCAAAGACTCTTCAGCAGGTGCCTTAACCCCACAAGATATTTTAAAATGCAGAGTTTGTAACCAATTCAGCAGAACGGATCTACTGGCATGTTTCTCCTTGTTGCCAATTTCTTTATGGCAGTTAAAAAAAATGTATTAGTGAGGCCTAGATTTTGCGTAGGGGTTACTTTACTTTTCTCTCCAAACCCCAGTGCAAAATCGCATTTGCTAAATCTTGTAATGAGCCTAAATGTACTCATGATAAAGCTGCTGTACGTACATATGTAAGGGTCTTGATATCTGATGTCAGTTCTGGTGAGGACACTTCTTGAGATGCCACTTGCGATGTCACGCTAGGTAACGTCATGCACTATGATGTCAACCGCCATGATGTCACCCACGTACACACTGCCTAACTTGGTTAGTCCCCCCACTTCTGTTTTTTAGGACTTATGACGACACTCTACAGCTTCTTCTGCCCGAGGAGGCAGTAAATGGACGACCTGTGTGGTAGAGATTATCTCCAGCGCCCCAGGCGACTGACTGGCTCAGCTGAACAAAAACAAGAACTGCTAATTTGCAAACACTGCCCTCATTACCAATGCGGTTTCACTCACCATGCACGGATGTAATTTAAAGCGCCTCGCAGTATAAAATGACGTCCACCGAGCGCCATCTGGAAGGGTACACGAACTCCCCGTTTCATCAGCTATATTTCAAAACTCTTTGTAATTATTTGAGAATAATTTACAATGCGCAAATCAGATGTAAATAACCACTTCAAAGCACCCGGCATTGGCAATAAGTTAGTATCATTTAACATTTCTGCTACGCAGTGAAAACTCCACACGATACCCCCTAAAGGTACAGCAGTAGCGTGGACATATTTTACGATAAACAGAGTCGCCTGTTGTGGCGGGCGCGGAAGTTGCCAATGCACTGCTTCCTGCCAGCAGACTTTTACAATTTGCTCCGTTTGGAAGCTCACGCGATCAAGTTCACTCAACATCTTACCCTCTTGGAGGGTGAGCAGACGCGCATTCATTCACCTCAGCGCACACACTTTGCATTGACCGGTGGTGGCTGGCCGGAGTCCGGCCAGCAGGCAGCTTCTCTCACAACCAATCACAGGCGCGCCCCCTGCTTCAGAGGCCAGGCACCACTTTGAAGACGTGCGCGCGGCAGTGTTTACCTGTGCAGCGGACAACCCGGTAGAGCTGAAGGGACATCTGTGATGATAGCTGGGCCCTGTCTCGTGCTCTGCTGCGACTGACTGCCTGTCAGCCGCCTGTCTGCATTGTTTGTTCTGCTTTTTGTATCCATTTGTAGTAGAGGAAGTGCTGCTGTTACCAGGAAGGAAGCTTTAACCACGTTGATCAAACAATCAATTGCTCATTTTAGCATCTCCGAATCTACTTCCTGATGTTACAGGCACAGCGCGTATTTACCGTGTTATGACACAGAATTGTTTTCAATGCAAATATAGTTGATTTACATAAAGTTGCTAAAAACATTGTCAAATAAGAATTACAATAGAATGATGACAACATGCAACCTCATTTAGACTAACGTCTCTTCTTATTTTCTTGCATTTTATAATATATGTGCACTGTTAACATACAGCCTGGCATAATATGCAATGCGATCCAGATGTCCAGACCCAACAGGCAGGGCGTGTTAAAGAGCCCCAACAATATTCGAAAAAGACATAGAAAATGTAAATTGCATTATCTATGCAATGTTCTGAATTATATTTTCTGTATCGCTAATTACAGTATTGGTATGGTACATGTGGTGGGTGCGGTGCATGCGTATGCATGCGTATGTGGTGGTGAGTGTGCTGTCTGTCGGTGTGCTAGTGGTGGGTGGGGTGCATGTGTGTGCAGTGTCTGTCGGTGTGTTGGTGGAGGGTGTGCTGCATGTGTGTATGGTGGTCGGTGTTTTGTCAGTGTGCTATCTGTGGGTGTGGTGCATGTGGTTGTGGTGGTGAGTGTGCTGTCTGTCAGTGTGCTGTCTGTGGGTGTGGTGCATATGTGTTTGTTGGTGGATGTGCTGTCTATCGATGTGCTGTCTGTGGGTGTGGTGCTGGTGTGCTGTTAGTATCTTTGGATGAGCGCTTGAGTTTTTTGTGGTGTTTCTGTTTGTGTGTGCTGATTGTGTCTGTTTGAGTGGGTGCTTAAAAAGGTGTAAGTGTGCTTTGGACAGGGCTAGGAATAGGGAATTGGACTGGGGAAGGGGTGGGCGGTGGGGAAGAAGGTTGGGATGGCTGGAAACCTGCGGTGAATGTGGAGGCCAGAGCTTTAAATGACCTCTGTAGGACAAATATACCACTGTGAATGCCTTCCAGGTAAGCTACCATTTGATGCATATGGCAGTTAAGCCCATAGATGGCATTCAGCAAGGCAGTCTGACCTACAGCGATATTCAGGAGGAAGTCAATAGCCTCCTCATTACAGCGCAGCTGGGTAGATTGGGGCAGGGGGGTAGGTGCCCTCACCAAAGGAGATCCCAGGCCCTTTAGCGGATCTGGGTCAGCCAAATGGAGATGGGGAGCAAGAGGGAAAGTGGAGATGTTACTCTGGGTGGCAGATAAGGAGGCAGGTGCCACTGGAGCAAACAGGTCTGCTACAACTAGGGAGGGCTCACCGTAGGAGGCCTACGAAGAAGATGTCAAGCCACTGGTGGCCTCCGTACTTCTCATTTGCATGCCCCCGATGATGCTGAAATTACATATACAACAGTGTCACTGTATCTGTGTAAACAGAACAGATCGTGAACTTTGAGCCCAAAACAGTTACCAAGTTATCAGATTTCACCTGTTTCAAGTCTCTCAAAGTTTGGTTCTACATTAGCATAAGCACATGCATGTACGCACATTTTCAGAAGACACTTGGTCACAGTTATGTCATTCCCCACAATAGCTCCTATATCATGTATAATGTTGTCTCTTATCCGTTATCATGTCGCTTCAGGAACTGTTTCGCACCTTCGAATGTTTGGCCTTTGTTGTGCAGATTACTGAACTGATGTGACCAAAAAGGATATGCACCAAAAATACCTTTGTACTGTGTGTTCACTAAGCCCTAAAATCTACATACATATCATTATCAATAAGTAAAATATAACTCGGTGTCTGTCAACATATACTGCAATGTTGTACCAACATTGGCATAAACTGAAAGCAGGTTACCTTTGTTTGGATATTTAACAATGGTAACATTCACTTCAAGTCATTAAAGTATATGTCAAGTATCAAAATTCATACATGAATTCTGTACTGAAGTAGCTTAGCAATGTATCACATACCCTCTACATACCTATGCTGTTGAAGACAGTCTAAAACTAATATTTATGGAGATTGACAAATGACTCCTACAACATAATGAAATACATAGCCCTTGAAACATTTTTAATACACTTCAGTACATTGAAAAAGCATCTTCACACTTGACTCATTACATACAATGATTCATATATGATATTTATTTCAATGATTGAAATGTGCATCACAATCTGCAACATAGTTCATCCTTTATGCATTTCAACAGTTGCCTAATGAGTCCTGAGATTAGCCTGAATATGCTTTATTCTGAGGAAATATGACATATATGTCATGTAACATTCCATCTTCAAAAAATACCTTCAAGTTTCCCATGTTCATCTGGACATGACAAAGGATATTGAGGAATGGTTAGGCTCTTTGTTACTCTATTACTATTGTGTACACATTCCTGTCTGTGTTCCATCAAAAAATGTTTGCCTATCTCAATTATTTAGCAAAAAGCAGACTGCCCAACACTCGCATTTTTGAAGCAGTAAGACATCATGCAAATCTGTCACTGTTGAACTTGTATGAAATAGTATTTCTGATGCTGAACATATTTTGGATATTATATAAATCAAAGAGAGAGAGAGGAAAAAAGGAGGCTGGTTCAATTCCCCTGAGTACAAACGTAGAAAATCAAAAGGAACTAGCCCCACGGTCGAGGGGGATATGTGTATGTAGATATGAAGAAACAGAATAGTCTCTTTAGTCAAGGGAAACCATTTAGGTTTTTAAGAAAGGCCTCACCCACCAACCTAGTTGGTGGCATGCTTCATCATCGGCTCCCACTAGGGGTACCGAATGTACCCCAAGTGTGCTGCGACGCCTGCAATTGCAGCGGAGCTGGTTTATTGTCAAGGTGAGTGTGCAGTGATGGTGTAGTGCGTGTATATTTAAAAGCTGTCCCTCTGGTCCCAACAACCAATTAGAATTATTTAATAATGGGCCATGGGCAGCATTAACCTCTTCAGTGCCCATGACGAGATAGTCTCGTCATGGAGCACGGTTGCGCTGTGCCCATGACGAGACTATCTCGTCATGAACCCCGCCCGCTAATGTAACGCCCGGCACAGGGCGGGGAAAGGGCGTGGCACTGAAGGGGTTAAAAGGAGGCAGGGGATGGCTAAGGAGGTATCAATGGCCGCCACCATCCAGTGGGGTCAACATGTTTCAGCCAGTGCCTGGAAACTGGGGCTGGCTTTCATCAGGACCAAGAAAGTGGAAAGTGAGAGGACAGGTCTAACAGAGTGTGTATAGTCGTCCATGTGTGGCGCACGCTAAGGCGCCTTAACTGGCAGAGGGGGTATTCCTCTTATTTCCAATCCTGTGGGAGGGAAAAGACAAACATACACAAAACATACCACATATAATGTTAGCCTCAAGCAATATCAAGTAACATGAGTGACATGGTATACCGCGGTGGAGGTGCAGAGCAGTACGGCACGTGAGGCAGCGTCAAATGCGTGCTATAAGTGGCAGTGCACGCTAAAAATACGCGGTAATGTGTCAAGTGGCTCAAGGACACGGTAAAAACATGGTGAACAAAAAAACTAGAATGAACCCATGAATGCTTACACCAAAGATTAAAGGGACAGGCTCCATGAGTCAGGAGTAGGGGTATTCTGTCACAGCTACCATCTGGACATGGTAAAAAAAGAGAGAGAAAGGGAACAAAAGAGGGGGAAGTAAATAAACTTAACCGGCAAAGGAATCAAAGCCGGTCAGCGATTAGATCCCACTTACTTGTAGCTGACAGAGCTCATACCGCAAACCTGTGTGGCCTCTCTCCGACTCCGTGGTTGGAGATGAGCAGAGGAAACTGAGGCTTTAATAGCACACCCGCCAAGATAGCACTCAGGTGTGGGGAGCAGCTGCAGGCAATTAACAGGCAGGTGTCTGTAAAAAAAGAAGGAAACAGAAGACAGACACACAAGGACCGGTAAAATACCGGGCAAAAA
The DNA here is from genome assembly GCF_964204655.1 of Triturus cristatus. NCBI lineage: Eukaryota > Metazoa > Chordata > Amphibia > Caudata > Salamandridae > Triturus > Triturus cristatus. The sequence goes on from NC_140585.1 coordinate 1,115,127,362, forward strand.
GAAAAGAAAGACTAAAAGGACTAATAAGACCAGCATGTCACACAGAAGGTGTGTAACCGCGCATCGGCAGTGAAGTGCAGCTCGCACATGCCAAGCAATGTGGCGAGTGTATTATGCGCATAAGCAGAGAGGCCAATAGCCGGGGGTAAATCGCGCACGTGACTGACAAAGGGGCATGTATGTGTGGTTCATGGGCAGTGCCTCCAGAGTGGGTAAGGAGTAGCGCGAAGTTACTTATGTCAACTGCAAATCACAGAAGAAGTCAAAAGTGAAACCAAATATAATGAAAGAAATAAAAATAAAATAAAAGCAAAAATAAAACAGAAGAAGCGCAAGTGTGGAGGGACAATTATTCAGGGTATTCCAAGGTATCTGGTCATTGAGACCTTCCACATGGGCGGATAGGCGGTATACCCAGCATTGCTCTTTGTCAAGAAGAAACATCGCCATGTTATCATGGGTAGGGTTAAATTGTTCAATCACAGTCCAGTACATGTCATTGGGGGTATGACCCCGTTCAGCGTAGTGGCTGGTCAATTTGCTCATTGTTTTTTTGCAACGAATTGTGCTGCGGTGTTCCACAATCCTTAGCCTCACTTTTCGAGTAGTCATGCCAATGTACCTGAGGTTGCAGGGACATTGAATCAGGTATTCCACATGTGTGGAGTTGCAGTTAGTGTGTTTTTGTTGGTACCACACCTTGCCTGGTTCCAAGTCCAGGTTTTTGGATGGTCTAGTCAGATGACAGATGCTGCAATCCCCACAAGGGTAGTGGCCAGTGACTTTGGTGAGGCCCCATCTGTCGCAGATAGTATTGCGGATAGGTTCTTTGAGTTTAGGCCGTGTAGAGACCAGGCGATCTTTTAAGCTGGTAGCTCGTTTGTGTGCAAATAGAGGTGGATCCCAGTTTCTAGTACCAGTATTCAGGATAAGCCAGTTTTTTTCTAATGATCTTCATCACTTGATTGCTGGCAGTATTAAAGGTGGTAACACAGGTGAGGGGGGCAGTGGGATCCGCCTTGGCGTGGTCTTCCAACAGGGCATCGCGGTTCTGGTTGCGAGCCCTTTTATTCGTTGTTTCAACAACCTTGCGTGGGTAGCCCCTCTGTTGTAGCTTCACTGAAAGGTCAGCCGCTTGGTGTTTGTAATTGGTAGTAGAGCTACAGTTTCTGCGGAGGCGGAGAAACTGGCCAAATGGTAGGTTTTCCCGCAGCGGTCTGGGGTGAAAGCTGTTGAAGTGTAGCAAGGAGTTCTTGGCAGTGGGTTTATGGAAAGTGGTGGTGGTGAGAACGCTGTTCTCGCGCCTAATAGGTCAAGGAAGTCCAAAGAGTCAGGACTGGCTGTATGGGTGAACCTTAAGAAGGTGTCCCGGGCATTGAGCCAGGTGGTAAAGGCAAGCAACATCTCTGTGGAGCCCCTCCATATGAGGAGGATGTCATCGATGTAGCGACGCCACAGTCTAATATTAGAACTGAATGGATTGGTGTTGCCCAGGATGTGCGTAATTTCAAAGTGATATACGTATAAACCAGCCACGCTAGGAGCGAAAACACTACCCATGCTGGTACCGTTGGTTTGTAAGTATATCTTGCCTTCGTACTCAAAAAAGTTTTCTTTCAGCGCTAGGGTTGCACACTGAATGATAAAGTGTCTGGGAGTAGCGTAGCTCCAGGGGTTTGCAAAGCGCATCTCCTCAAGAACTTGGATAGTGGCGTCTTGGGGGATGCTCGTGTAGAGGCTCTCAATATCGAGACCCACCAGGAGTTCCGTCGTGGGGTCAAAGGTGATGTCTTTGAGAATGCCCAGGAGATGCTTTGTATCCCGGATATAAGTAGAGGCCTTTTGCACCATGGGTTTCAGAAAGAAGTCGCTGTACCTCGATAGAGGTTCTAGTAGGGAGTTAATACCGGAGACAATGGGTCTCCCGGGAGGGGGTCTGGGAGGTTTATGCACTTTAGGGAGGGTGTAAAAATACGGGACCTTCGCCTGTGTATTGCATAGGTAATCGGCTTCCTGTTTGGATATATGCCTGTGGCTTTCAGCGTGGTCAACCAGGCACTGTATAGTCAGTTTTAGGCGATCAGATGGGTCCTCGCTAAGGAGTCTGTAGTTAGTGGTATCATTAAGAAGTCTGTGGCATTCGTTAGAGTAATCCAATTTGTCCTGTATCACAATACCCCCACCTTTATCGGCTTGTTTGATAACAATGTTGTTGTTTTCTTGGAGAGACAAGAGGGCATCTCTTTCAACTTTGGAGAAGTTATTAAAAGGGTTAGGATTTTGTAAGCTGATAATATCATTAGTAACAGCCTGTTCAAAGGTGGAGATTTCCACAGGGATGGCCCATGGAGATGGAACGAAAGTTGATTTAGGTCTTGGGCCTGTCTCATTGCTCTTCACTGGGGCAGTGGGCTCCGAAGTGTTTTTCGAAGAAGGCCTTGAGTTTGAGTTTGCGAAAAAAAACTGACATTTCTTTATGTTACTGGAATTTATCCAGTCTGCTGGTTGGAACAAAGGAGAGCCCTTTGTTAAGAACCTGTTCTTCAACCGATGTGAGGGGAATGGAAGACAGATTGAAAACAAGGGAGGTTTTCTGTGTAATGTCCTGATTCAATGGGACGAGCTTGTCCCCGGTTGGGGTTCCCTCATCCGGTTCCTTGTGTTGGCGCTCACCAGTTCGTTCTCTTCGACCCAGTGGACTTGGGGGTTTCTTCAGCGGCCCCTTGATCGGCGGCCTTGTCCTAAAAAAGGAGGGGGCCTAGGGTTGTTGTGAAAAAAAGGTTGCGGCCCCGGGTGATATTGTGGGGGCCAGCCAAAGAATGGTTGTGGTGCCATAAAGTGGGGTGGGGGGTAATGTTGCTGCTGTGGCATTCTCCACGGTTGTTGCCAGCGTTGAAACCGGCCTTTGCCCTTGGATTTGTTAGAGCTAGTGCTGGAGTCGCTTGATGCCGAACTGGAATCTCCTGACAAGTCAGACGATTTATCAGTCTTGGAAGGAGCCGTGTAGTTGTCATCAGCATACGGATAAGTCTTAGAGTAACTAAATTTCTTGAGATCTTTCTGGAATTTAGAAATTTTGGCCTGGGTCAGATATTCCTTGTATTCTGCCATTTCCTTGTTGGTCTCATCAAGCTTTTTTTTGAAGGAGGTCACTGTGGTCTTAAAGTGACTCTCGGTAAGTTGAATATCAATAATCATGGCATCAGAAAGACGTTTGATTGTTTTGATAATTAAATACCTTCAAAAATACCTTCAAATTTCCCATGTTCATCTGGACATGACAAAGGACATTGAGGAATGGTTAGGGTCTTTGTTACTCTATTACTATTGTGTACACATTCCTGTCTGTGTTTCATCAAAAAATGTTTGCCTATCTCAATTATTTAGCAAAAAGCAGACTGCCCAACACACACATTTTTGAAGCAGTAAGACATCATGCAAATCTGTCACTGTTGAACTTGTATAAAATAGTATTTCTGATGCTGAACATATTTTGGATATGACTTAATACCAATATGTAGCCATCAATTCTGTAGTCGCTAGTTGTGTTGAATCACATGCTCACTCTGGTTTGTGTAGAATCCCTGCTTACCAATGTGATGGTTGGTAAACCGGCTGTAGCACAAGCTCCCATAGAGAAACAGGAGATTCTGTTAATCCCTGCACTGCGTGGCAGACACCCACGTGGTCAGGGATTAACAGGGAGGGCACCTATGGTGCCCCCTAGGCCCCCAATCTGAGGCCACAGGGAGAACGGGGCCCCTGCTAGGGGCCCCCAAAGTCAATTTCTGACAACTTTCCATGTCAGAGAGCCCAACATGGACAGCCTGTCGGAAACCAACATCATAGTCCCGATATACTGGTTCCGGCAGGCCCTAAGTGTGAATTGTTCATTTTGTATGGATAAAGGGTGGGAAGGTACTTAAATATAATTATTTAATTATTAGTTAATTATTATTAATATTTAATAGAAATTTAATGATGTAAAATGTGTAAATTGTACAAATGTAATAATACATTTCAGATGTATTTTGTGTAGTTTCTAGAGGTATAGGGTAGAAAGGGGCTGCTCTGGTTATCACTGACGGTGCCGCTCCACACTGACATCGACGCTGCTGCTTGCACCGTGGTTCGTGGGCACCGCTTTTAAGGTACACGACGCACCGTCCCATCCTGCACTGCAGCCTTTGCCTACCGGCGCAATCGACTCCAGTTCGTCAGCCGACGACAGTACTTCCGCAACAACGGCACCGCTGCTTGCACCAAGAACTGCCCACACCGTGACGAGTACCGCCTCACTTTGCACCGCAGCCCTGGTCTCACCAATGCCGCTGAACGACCGTCACTGAGCCGCTGCCTGCACCGCAACCTGAGGGAACTGCACGCCGCTCCGTGGCACTTTGCAGCGAAGCCACGACACCTGCTAAAGCCGGCGCTCCCGACTTCAACCGCAAGGAGTTCGATCTGCAACGCATGTTACTTAAAGGGCCCGACAACTCCTGCACTGAACTCCGGAACCAACGCCTGCGGCACCGGTTTTTCGGGGCTCAACGTGAGGTTGCGGACAACCTGCATTTCTTAAGGTACTGTTTTGCGGGTCTTCCCGACACCGTAACTGGCCCGCGATGCTGCAGTCAGCAAGAACTGTTTGGATTTGTTGTTCACAATGCTGTGATAGCCCCAGACGGAATTATCGACTTCAAGGAACTGTATTTAAAGTTATTTTTGAGTATTGATATTCCTGAAAACTGTATGGTGGATTTTTATCGTGTTTGGTCTTGGTTGTATATATAAAATATTGGTTAGTTTTCTAAAACTGGTGTGGTGTCCTTTTGTAGTGATTTCACTGTATTACTGTTGGTTATGTGCAAATGCTTTACACACTGCCTCTGAGATAAGCCTGACTGCTCGAGCCAAGTTACCAAGGTGGTGAGCACGGGTTGTTTCAGTAGTGTATCCCCCTTATCCTGACTGGAAGGAAGGGTCCCTATTTGGACAAAGGTACAAACCATTGCCAACTAGAAACACCCATTTTTAGCACTGCTATTATAAAAGTAGCAAGTTAAGAAAGCACAATATGAGCCTCCGATCTTGTAATAAAATGTACATGCCTTGTGGGAAAGACAGCCCTACATCAGTGTAGGGTGGCTTGTACCGAGGGTGGTGGGACGAGGAAGGGAGCACAAAAACGATACATTCACTTACCTCCACAGCGCGACGTACTCCTTCCTTGGGTGTTTTCCAGGAAGCTCCAGATGCAGGAAACTGCACTACCCAATACTGGCGCTGCTTTCACAGCATGAAAGCAGCGGCAGGATTGGATAGAGCAGGCTCTCCAAGCACTCCTAAGAGCACTGGAGGACTGAGCATTCTCTAACCCAGCTGTCTAAGACAGCTTGATTAGAGAACTTTAAAGTGCGCATATCTCGCTGGCCAGCCCAAGACAGCCAGACAAAGAGACATGCACATTTTAATGTCCACAGCTCCTTGCTGCTGCCACTAGGCAGCGCTGGCCCACCCCGTACTGACACTGAGGGCATCATTACGATGCCGGTTGGACTCTCGACCGTCCAGCACCGTAGTGGAAGCGGGACCGCCTGACAAAGAGTAGGCGGTCCTGTTACCCTTATTACAATGCAACCGCCTTCACGGCAGTTGCAAAGTGTATATTTTCCATTGCGGCTTGTGCTGCGGGCTGCAGCACAAGCCGTAATAGAAAATGTACACTTGAAAAACATACCTGCACCATGTGGCAGGCACAATGCGGGGCCTGCCACACTTGCACCAATGTTTAGGTGCTCCTCAGGCCCCATTGCAGAGGGCCTGGTGTGTATGGTGCCAACTAGGTGCCCCCAAAGTCACTTTATGCCTGCCTTTTCATGAAAGGGCAGGCGGAAAGGGACATTGTAGTCTCGGATACACTCGGGTGGATGGTGTCCACACACTACACTGGGACACATTCAGCAGCGTCTGCACATTGTTGTCTGCTTAATGTGCAGGTGGGAAGGGGGCTCTCTTATTTCAGGCTCCAGCTGGGCCAATAACAAAGGCCGCATTTGAGGGGTTATCAGGCCTCCTTTTGTTTGAGTCTTCTGGCTCAGAACAGTCAGGAGCCTCACACCTGATGCAAATGAAGTGGAGGGGAAACAAAGGCTCACACATTGTTAGAACAGCACACATACTTAAGAGAGGCAGCTTTTTACTTTGCTCAGTCCCTGTTTACAAGATATGCATGCACTGTAAGAATGTAATATGTGTTGGTCTTTCCCAGTATTTGCATAAAATAAATAGCAATCATATAGTGCTTACTACCCCTGAGGAGGCGTTGAAATACTTTAAATATCACTATTTATTCTTGTATAGCGCTACTCATTCTAATGTAGGATGTCAGAGCGCTTTACATCATACAGGCATATACATAGACAATAAATCATATATGTTTGCAAGTCATGTACAAGATGTGTTACATAAAAAATGTGGGGGTTACAAGGTGCAGAAGTCACATATCCTTCATAGCTCACTGTGCTGTATTAGAAGGATTGCAATGCAACGGCGAGTAACATAAGGATCTCTGTGTTTGAAAGCAGTAATCCTCTTACCTAGCTACATAAAATAAAATCTGTCATTTGTATGTTACATGATGTGCTTTGCAGGAGACCCATTAACACTCTCTGCCTTTGAGTCAAAACTAAGGTCAGAATAAACACAGATATTTCCAGAAAGTGCATTAACTTCCAGAGTTATCTTGCCATTATTATTCACCCAGATTTACTGGGAGCACACAGATCTCTGCAGCAGGTACCTTAACCCCATAAGATATTTTAAAATACAGTCTTTGCAACCAATTAAGCAGAACAGATTAACTGTCAATGTTCTCCTTGTTGCCACTTTCTTTGTGGCAGAGTTAAAAAAAACATAAATGACTACATTGTGGCCCAGATTTTGTATCAGTGTTGATTCACTTTTTTGGCACAATCCTGAAGTAAAATATATTTTGGGATTTACAGTACCACAAAAATTCCGTTTGTGTGGGTTTGTAAAAAAAAAAAACTAAAAAAAAAACTAACGTAAGCCAGCACATTGCCATGCCTTCCATACCTTACCTCAGGTAGGTATTACATGCGTTCCTGTGCATCCATCATTGTATTTTGAAACAAACCCATATTTACAAAGACTTGTAAACCTGGGTTTTCACCAAACTGGTGAGTCTACCTGTGGCTGGCATAACAAGGAGAAATATATCAATTTCTCCTCCTTACTTCCTCTTTGCATGTATGCAGCATTCTGCAGCACACATACAAAGAGGAAATAATCTCATATGATAGTTTATGCGTGGCTTTGGAGAGAAAATAAATAAATATGCAAGCAGCACATCAGGTAGGCTGTAGATGGGTGGTGCATTGGTGTTCCCGTACATCCACCCAGGAATATTGTGGGCAAATAATATATGCAGTCGTCTAAAGGCAGGAACACTAGCTTTCCTTGGATCAGATCTCGAGTTCCACTTTCCTGTAAAAGGATCGAGGTTATTCCCTAATTATGTGCAGCGACATTCCAGCTAGGCCCCGCTAGTGAATTCAAGTCTTAGAGGTTCCATGGTGGCTTTGAGAAAGTTAAAGTGCCTCCACACTGTATTGTGTTAGTCAGAGCAAGTTCAGTATTGGTGGCCCAGTATTCAGTCTTACTCGCTGTTGCTGGAATGAAAAGTAGGGGTGCCATGTCAAACGTCTATGACCTGGTGGTGAGCAGGAGACTGGATGCTACAGTGGAGGCGGCAAGCGTCCACACGCTCCTCCGCCTATATAGTAAGCCTCCTTGAATCCAGCGGCAGGTTCTGGGTCCTCCTAGATTGTTGAGTAGTTGAATCATTGCACTTACTCCATGAGTAATGGCTTGCTTCTCCTTCAAAGCTGCACGCTGCTCCAGGGCAACAGCTCTCTCACTTCACCAAGGCCCCCTCTGGCATATGGGGTTTGTGACAGCGCACACAGAAAATGGCCCCTTCACGTCATAGCATTGCACAGTGAGATGGCCCTCTTGTCGATTGAGCAATGCACCAGGATGACAGCCTTCAGTCATCACTGCGGCCCCGACCTGGCATATGGAGGTCATGGGCAGCACACAGGTTTTCTGCATTCACTTTGTGCAATTCAGCCACTAAATAGACATCTTTTTATTTCTCCTATTTCACATCAGAGGTCAATATTTGGTCTTTAATTCTTGGTGCATCAGGTTAGAGTGTGGCTGGCAGGTAGAAGCCACCTGAAAGTTGTGTCAAATTAATTATATATGTGGCTTAGATTCTTATTACTATATTCCAAAAAGGAGTGAGTGAGGAGTGATACAGGGTTTCATCACCTTCCCAAACACCTAAACATAGAAAAACAGTAGTGAACCCCTACCATGCTTAGCCTATCTCTCCATGCCATCCCAAGGGGATCTCTCTATGGTATTAAAAGGGCACTCACCCACTGGAATTCCAAGTGGCATGCTTCATCATAGAGTCCTCGTCCAGATACTAATGTATCCGGGTTGGCTCAACCTTGGTTGCCAAGGAAGCTCTTTGGTTATTGGGTGGGATCTCAGATTTAAAATAGTCTATGATGTCCTGAGGACTAATTTTATTTTCAAAGGGCACCCTGACTGAGTCAAAAATAGGTGGGGGTGCACTAAGGAAATTTGTATCCTCTGTAACCCCAGGCCAACATTTTTCAGCTATCACACCAATGCCTCACCAGGCTAGTTGGCTTTTGTCAGGACCTCACAAAGATCCTGTTAGTATCCTATTTGTTTGCATTCAGTTGTGAAACTTTTATTCGCCATACTCATACATGCCATACATACCGACCCATTTGGTCGCTATGTTAGCATTTCTTTTGTAGCGTCCTATTTGGAGCTCCATGAGAGTAAGGAGGCAGGTGGACCTTGCAGTCAAACTTTCATCAAAGATCTCTTCCCGGCTGTGAACCTATTTGGTTTCTCCTTTCCCGGCATCCTATATTCTTATTATAGATGGTTCAACATCACAGCCTATTAAATCAAAAATAAGAGAAATTTGCTTAGGATCACAGAATTTTGTCAAGCAGCGAAACTGGGATTGATCTCAGATTTTCTGCTTTCCCATTGTTCATTTTAGTCATTAGATGGACATATCTTTATTTCTCCTGTTTTACATCAAAGGTTAATGCTTTGTCTTTAATTTGTGACAAATTAGGTTGAAGCGTGGCTGGTGGGCAGATGCCGCAAATGTGCACTTTTCACTTCAAATAAGGACTGCCTTACATAATCCTGCTTGCTCCTCCATGACCCAAATATTTCAGCTTTGTGCAGAAGTATCCAAATCTGGCACACCATAACAGAAAATGATTTCCAAACAATTGAAATTGTGGGCTTTATTTACCAGTTTCAATCAATAAACGTTGAAGTGCTGTTTTCCTTGAAAGGAAGAAAAGTGGCATTTTTGTAACTCTGGAAATTCAAGAGTGCTGGATATGGCTGTGTTAAATTTTGCCAAGTTGTTACCATTTCCGAGGTATGGGTGGTTTAGTTTTTTTGCCCTTCTCACACCTACCTACTGCAGTGATGTTGCACAGTTTGAAATGTACTGTATTACAACACAATAACACAGGCTAGCTTTGTTGTTATGATGCTCTTAGATCTGGAAGACTGATGTAATTCAATAACACAGGTTAGCTTTGTTGTTATTACACTCTTAGATCTGGATGACTGATGTAATTCAATAACACAGGTTAGCTTTGTTGTTATGACGCTCTTAGATCTGGAAGACTAGAGTGATTCAGAGTTATGCTATCTATGAAATGAAAGATCATGTGTGCTTACCTAAGGCTGGCTCCTTCAGGATGAGGTTACAGTAAATAGGTGAGTCCACAGGTCAGAGTTACTGAGAACAAGTAGGTCAAGTAGGCCGTGTCTGGTGCACCATGTTGGCAGTGTACCATGTCTAGAATATGCAGAGGTCTTATTAGCAAGCATGGTGTAGTGTATATTCTGATTACTGGCAATAAGTTATGGTGTCTCTCGCTGTTCCTACATCCCCCCACTTGGGTAGTTTTTCTATGCAAACTAGTAATATTTCCCCTGCTAGGCTAATATTTTCTTGAAAGTGCTAGTTAGGACTGGAATTGCATGTGCCCTTTTCTTGTGAGTTACCTTTGTCACCATTTCCAATTTCATCCTTGGATACTATGCAGCTTACACTTATTTTGATCTGGAGCTGATACCCATTACTTTGACATTTATGGCACATTCTTTGTCTGGGCCTTCTGGTGGTACTGATTCCAGGGTGAGCAGTCAGGTTGTGCTGGTAATTGTGAGGGTGGTTTAGATATAGTTATGCCAACAATAAGTACATGAGAGATGTCTGTTGCTAAATGTGGAGGTGACATTTTAGGGGACAGTGTGTAATTTGTAAAAACAAACGCAAAGTCCAAAACCTTTTATTAGGGTCCTAATGCTAAATGCCAAGGTTGCCATAAAAAAAAAAATTCACGACCCTAAAATTGCTTATTCTTGCAGGCTGTTTTTTAATCCCCTTTTCTGCCTTCATCATTGTTTTCTTATCTCTTTCCTTTCTTCCCTTTCTGTCTTCCTCTCTTGCTTTGGGTCATGGTCTGTAGGTGACAAATGAGCCCCAATCTCCTAAAATTAGTGCAGGTGGATAAAGCGGAGTAAGAATACTTCTCATATGAGAGCGGTCTCACCTCTGGGGAGCGCAGGCAGCTAAAGCAATCACTTCTACATGGAAATGTGCTGCATATGGAATATTATGCCTGGTTGAGTAGGCTGGCGGTAGAGTTAGTTTGTTCAATCTTTGGGTGCAGGAAGCTTTACGCAGACAAAAGGCAACATTGTTTTATGTGTAGCTTACAAAAGTGTGAATTTTCTGCTTAAATCAGGAGGGTTTGCATGTATTCAAATGTACTCATGATAGACCTGTTAAACATATAAGTGAGGGCTTAAAATCTGATGTCACTTCTTGTGATGCCACTTTATGTGATGTCACTTCTTGTGATGCAACTTTCTGTGATGTCAATTCCTGTGATGTCACACTCTGTGATGTCACTTTTATACTGGTTAAGCAGGTTAGTCCCCCCACTTCTTTTTATAGGACTTGTGCCCTGATTGTAATCCCTATGGCAGTGCCTGAGTAGGCACCGTCCCTATTGTAGGGATTACTGACCCTTCGAAGGTCCCACGGGCTCCACAGTGTTGGACTGTCCCTCCGCCTGCTGTCTCCGAACGCACGCATTGTAATATGTTGATCGGACCGTAGCAGCAGATGGCGGCCGGACCGCAACAGATGAGCCGTCAGGTGCGGTCCGACTGCCATCAGAATTACCCATTCAGTTTGGGACGGGTTGCTGAAAAATAAGACGGTGATAAATAAACCATATTACTGTTTTAATTTTCATCTCTGGGGTTTGTGGGGCCACGCTCCTCCACTGAAATGGAGGAGCATCCCCTGCCTGCATACTGACAGTCAGCATCAAAATCTCCTGTGGTCACTGAATGTCTGAGCACTTTGGTCACTCCTCACGTTCACTGAATCCACAACCGTTTTCCCAACTTTTCCAAACGCTTGTTTTCAAAAGACCTAAACAAGTCTGGATACTGGGACGGCAGCGCAGCCTACAGAAGTTACTACATACGTCAAGTGATGCAGTTACATCTGGACAATGATATAATTTAAATTGAATTTTAACATGCACACAGGTGCACGTTGCAGTACTGCCAATGCCGGCACAGTTTCTAAAGCATCCAACATTGTCAAAGCCAAAGCGACGAACCAAGAGCACAGGCAAAGTGATGGCAATTTATTTTGCCAATGCTTGTCAAATCGGTCAAAAGCTGATCAGTAGAGTCTCAGCAGCGAGCGTCCAGTTGCACTTGATAAGGGGTTTTGTCCTTCATTTTTTTTTGCAGATTTATATATTACGCGAACTGGACCCGAAGATATTGGAGCGCTTTACACGAGCACCAGTTACATTACACAAGGACAAATTCATTTTTAGGTAGGCAAGGGGAGATAGATACAATGATTTGCCCAGAATCACAGAAAGCTGAGCCGAATCCCGAACCTGGGGGCTTATTTACAAGCCCCTTGCACCACCCCAATGTCACTTTTCCCATGTTAAAAATGACGCAAAAGTGACGCAAGGAGCTTGTAAATAAGCCCCCTGGTTTCCCAGCTCCAAAGTCGGCAGCTCTGGCCTTAAGGCCACAGCTCCTTCTTCGCAAGTTTCTTGGCATGGTTATCACCGTGTTGGGCCTTTCAATAATTATTATTGCAGTTTGATGTATGTGGTGCTTTATTTTGCGAAAACGTTAAAAATAAGTTACAGGGAATGGCAGACTGCATGTAGATGTAATTTCAAGTGACTTCAGTAGAATCTGCCCTGCCTGTCACTGGTAACGTAAAATTAGATCACTAATGGAATGCTGCCATCTAGTGGATATTTCACTTATTACACATAGAAGTTACACGTTTGCTTAGCAAAATTAATATTGTTTTTCCACCAGCGATTCAATATCGTCTTTCCTGTATGTATGCTGCAATATACTTGGGTTTTTTAAGAAGTGACGTTTCGAAAAATCCTAAACGTGTTCTTAAGACAGCTGTTTTAATGAGCCCTCACAATGTGCAATTTGGTACCTCTAAAAGTCACTGTTTGCAAAGCATGGAAGACTGCATGGATTTGAGCTTGATGTAGGCAACGTTTGTTTTAATATCAGGGAAACCAATAGTAATAAAAACTGGACCTCCCAACCAACCATAGAACACCCCAAAAAAAGCATTTGCAATGCAATGGGTCTCGCATTTGCGAGAGTTTGAGCTATTGACATTGTAAATGACACTGTATTTGTGTTTTGAAAACCTGCAAGCGGTGCGCGTAAACACGCACTTTGTACTTTGCAGGTTTTCTTAACACACACATAAAAGGAATTGTCATTTACAATGCCATATTGCATTGTAAATGCTTTTCGCAGTGTTTATTCTATAAGCAATCCCTTCTGTGCCTTCCTTCTTAAGCTTTTTCCGTCATTCTCTCCTTTGCCACCGTTCCTCCCTGAACCTCCCTTCCTGCATTACTTATACACCGTAACGGCAATGTGGTAAAAATAAAGCAAATCAATGCAGCTATCCATACACTTCTTGGCGTTTGGATCTTTCAGAGAAACAACAGGCTGCAGCTAGTGAATAAATAATTCACGGTCCTGGAAAGCACTTTTGAGTGTAACATCGCAAATATTGTCGTGAATAATGGTTCTCATGACTGACTAGGCTGAGTTAATCAACTTACACAGATTAAAACATCAGTTGGGAAGTGAAGAAGGACAGTGAAGTCTACGTGAGAAAGGCGTGGACACTGAGGTTAAAAGCACAGAGGGTGGAGACATTAAAACCAAGAGTGGGGGAGGGGGGTTGGCACCTGCATCCAAGCACGGGCGGGGTGACACCTTCTTCCAAGCACGGGGGAGAGGGGGCAACCTGCATTCAAGGACAGGGGGAGGTGGTGGCACCTGTGTCCAAGCACAGGGGGGTGGCACCTGTATTCAAGCACATGGGGTGGATGCAGAGGGTGATTAAGGGACCTCTTAAGTCTAAGCACAAGGGTGAACTGCAGTCCAAGCTGGTCGTGGGAGTCCCTGAAGTCCAAACACAGAGGAAGGATGCATATAACTGCAGCAGGAAGAAAAGATTAAAAGCAGTGTCAGGGAAGTTTAGTAAGAGGGCGGCGTGCAGTTAGGAACAAGTAACACAACAACAGAAGGGGTAGAAAAAACATTACAGAGGGAACCAATTGAAAACAGCCGAGGCACATGTACAGCAGAGGTTTGGGCAGGGAAGCATAGATGGTCAATCACATACAGGACATGGAGAGGATCAGTACATTAAACATTAATGACAGAGGTAGAGTTTAGAAAATGACAGCAGATAAACGTGGGCATTGAAGCACAGCAGCGGTGGTATGAGGCTAGGATTGTCACCTTTGTGAAGAAAATACCAGTCATACTTTGCATGACACAAGTTGCAGTAGTTCACTCACTGACAGCTTGCGAAATTTGTAAGGGAGTAAATCCTATATGTAATTCAACTGTCTGAGCACGTGAGGCACACATGCCCAAACATCCAAAGTAGGTGAGGGTCAACTCAAGGGAGCACCATACAGCTATTCTCAGACTAGCTAGCGCCAGAATCGTCCTCTGACTCAGCAGAACGACCTGTTCCTGCCCAAAAAGCGTGAGCCTCCCAACCCTGCTTCGGCGAGCATACACCGTCGCTACTCTTTCAGCGTAGGAGCATGCTAAGAATAGAGACGAGAATACTGTATCCCGGTGCCAATCGGGGTCAGTCCTCACTTTAAAAGTGACCTCTTAAAGAATGGGAAGGATCACTCCTTTACTTCTTGAAGTCTCGCATGAGCCGCCGTCTGGCCGGGGTTGACATGGGACCCCTGCTCTTTTTGCGGCTTCAGGTTAGCGCCGCAATTGGGGGACGAGGGGAAGGCGTGGCAGCCTGAACAAGGGCTTAAAATTAAAACATAAAAATAAATAATAACCAGCGGCTTGCAGGGGAGCCTGTCCGCACTCTTCCCGAGCTAGCAGCAGACCCTCCTACGTCACACCGAACAAGCATTTACCCACGTTTTACCTTTAACCATGTTAAAGTAAAGCGCGGGTGCCGCAATTGCTGCAAAAGTAAAGAAATAGAAACAAAAATCAATTTCTTTACTTTTTCAACAATGGCGGCAACCGCGCTTTAGCTTAACATGGCTAAAGGTTAAGCGCGTGTGCCGCCAACGTGGAAAAAAAGTAAGTAAATAGAAAAACAAGCAGTAGTCAATAAATAAAAAGCGAGCGCTGTGCTATAGCGCGGCACCCGTGCATACTAAAGTTATGTACATGGCGGCCCGTGACAAAGCCCAATGAACAAAAAATAGTGCTCACTGACTAATGAAGGAGACCGTTTAACGCCGCAAGTAAAAGATCCAGTCTTGATGGGCGGTCACAAAAGGAGTCAGGGCGGTAACAAGGAGGGACTAAGAAGCCTCATTATCAATCAGAAGCCAGAATTTACCATGGACGATGAAGCCAGCCAATAAAAAATATGGGCGGGGCTTCCACACCACTTCTAAAACACACCCTAATACAGCATGCCTCGCAAAGCGGGCAGCGCATGAGCTGCAATGCTAGACTCAACCTAAAAATGACCCACACACTGACCTGTCAAACCAGCCCATCGGCCAGTGTCTGATTGCCCTATAGGTCAGCCGGACCTTCCTAATAGTCATATCAGACAATCTGTCATAAAAAACCAACACAAGTCTATAAGAAGTTAAATAGAAGAAATGGTATTAGGTGCAATATTCATGAATTTATACATTTGTTCAAACAGATACAGAGCCATCAGTCTGGGGGTCAGTTAGTTCTCTATTTTTACATTCCACATACATCAGCACTTGCAGTCGCACAACTAAAATATCATCGTTATCTCGAAGTAAATGACTGGCGAACATCTCCACAGCCTATGTGTCCCACAACAGCAGATTTACTAATTAAAAATTATGTTAATTTGCGCGTGTTTAAGTGAGCATAACTAGGACGCAAAATAACTTCACTGGGCCTTTCTCTGCTTGCACTGACAGCTGAAGACAACATGGCTTTTAACCCCTTTAGTGCCAATGACAGAACCCCGCATGAGCCAGGTCTGGTGGCTCAGTAGACTAATGCATTCACTGCTGGGGCCTGTGTTCGACCTCATGGTCACAGGCTCAAATCCCAGCGGGTCCACTCAGCCTTTCATCCATCTCAGGTTGATAACATGAATACCGTTGGGTAGCAATGAACATCTGTTATTCAGTGCCAAGAGACCTATGGGTGAATGTGTGCTTTACAAATACTTATGTTATGTTACCTCTTAATTGCATCTGTCGACCATTGACAACACTGGGGAGTTAAATAAAGGACACTCTGGTGCAGAACAGAGAGATTCCTTTATTATTTTTTAAACTCAGACTGCTCGGGAAGAGCTTCCCGAGCAGCCTGAGTCTTTTTTTCCCTTTAGTGTATGGGTACTCACAAACTTTCTGTCGAGGGACCAAAATTACAGTGTGGTTTGTGGCCGAGGGCTGCAACGGAAGGGTTGGGGTTAGTGGGGGCAGAGTTAGTTGGGGGGGGGGTAGAGTAAAAAAAATCATAACCCGTTTCAAAACATTAGACAATGTGACAATGCTGTATTTCAAAAGCAGATGTAACTACAAAGAGCACATTTTGAAAATACATTTTTATTTATCTCTCTTAGTCAGCCTCTCTCTCTCTCTCTCTCTCTCTCTCTCTCTGTCAGTCTCTCTCGCTCGCTCTCTGTCAGTCACTCTCTCTGTCAGTCTCTCTCTCTCTCTCTCTCTCTCTGTCTGTCTCCCTCTCAGTCAGTCAGTCTCTCTCTCTCCCTCAGTCAGTCTCTCTCTCTCTATCAGTCTGTCTCTCACTCAGTCAGTCAGTCTCTCTCTCTCTGTCAGTCAGTCTCTCAGTCAGTCAGTCAGTCTCACTCTTTCTGTCAGTCAGTCACTCTCTCTCTCAGTCAGTCAGTCTCTCTATCAGTCAGTCAGTCTCTCTCAGTCAGTTAGTCTCTCTCTTTTGTCAGTCAGTCTCTCTCTCTCTCTCTCTCTCTCTCTCTCTCTCTCTCTCTCTCAGTCAGTCCGTCTCTCTCAGTCAGTCAGTCTCTCTCTCTCTCTCTCTCTCTCAGTCAGTCAGTCAGCCTATCTGTCAGTCAGTCTCTCTCTCAGTCAGTCAGTCTCTCTCTCTCTCTCAGTCAATCTCTCTCTGTCAGTCTCTCTCTCGGTCAGTCAGTCAGTCTCTCTCTCTCTCTCTCCACTGTCTCCCTCTCCACTGTCTCTCTCTCTCTCCACTCTCTCTCTCCACTCTCTCTCCCTCACCACTCTCTCTCTCTCTCTCTCCCCACTGTCTCTCTCCACTCTCCTCTCTCGCTCTCTCTCTCCACTCTCTCTCACCCTGGGGCCATGGGTATATTACCTGCAAGGTCTGCCAAGAAAGGCTTGCCGGGCCGCTGGGGGCCCGCGGGGCATACTATGAGTACCAGGGCTTTAGTGTAATAGGGTGCGCTGATGTCATTACACTAAAGTGAAAGTACAATGAGACGATGGTCTCTGATTCTACTGGGAGAGGTATTGTAGGAAAGAGGAGAATCTTTGCTTCCCAATGATATCTCTGCCCAGTGTCATAGTAGAGCGAACCCCAGGCAGGGATCCAACCACTAGACACCATGGATTTTGGGGGGTGGCTTCTTTGGCAAGAGCATGTGCTGCTCCCATCCCATATTAGAACAGACTTTCTGCCCCCTTGGGGGTTGGATGGGTGTAACTACCCTCTATCAGCCCACCTCAGGGGTGGCAGAAAGCCCACTAGACACCAGGGTCACTTCAATCTGATTTTACCAACACTTGTGAAATGGTAAGCTGCATGATGTGTATAGATCAGTTGAAATATGGCAGACAAACGAGAAGGGTCAAAAGCAGTCTAGCATCTTTGAGTTTAACTGACAGGACCTCATGGTAGTTGTAGTCACTACAATCTGACTTTACCAACACTTAAGAAATGATAATCTGCATGAACAGTGACCATCAGTAGTAACATGACAGACAAGGGATAGAGGGCAAAATATATGCATGACAGAGATTAATAGGTGTGATATTAATGAGGAGGGGCTGTTGTGAAGCACAAACTAATGCACACATCCTATCACTGTATATGATTTGCAAACACATGTCCATTTGTGTACAGTGTGCCTGTGCAGTACCAGTATTTTGGCTTAGGAGAGCATCATACAGATGTATTTTTGATTATTGTTAAGGAGCAATCTGAGACAGGGTCCCTGTGAACGTGTCATTTACTTAGGGACCCCGACTCCCTTGCCTGGCCTATGGCGGGGAATTGTTTTGCTGAGGAGTCTATGTAAACTGGTTGTTGTATAACTTAATGGTGATTTTGTCCACAAAGGAGTGAGTTTTGGACGCGATCGGGCAGGTAAAGTAGCGGCAGGACGTGTCTGATGGACTCCACAATGGCAGAAGACGTGTAGATGTAAGTAGAGGTGAGTTTCATATTTATATCTCTCCCATTCCCGCTGTCTCAGATGTGGTGGTTGACCGCCACGGTCACACCGGCTGTAATGCAACTTGTAATTGGGCCAGGGGTTTCACTGGCGGTCCGAGCCTCACACAGACTCATATTCCCATTCCACAGCTGCCGCAGTCGGAGTTGGCTGGTGGTGTCAGTGGTTCAACAGTGGTCTGTGCAAAGGCAATCCGACCAATACGGCGGCTGGACCGCTGAGCGTGCAGCGGTCGGACCGTGAGGTTCATGGACAATGGACAGCCAAATTCATAATAAGGCCCTTACTCCACTGGTGGCGTTTCTCAGGGCAGGTGCTAAACAGTAGTTGGGTGTTATTTTTTTATTCTAACACCGCTGGGTACTACCCTGAGGGCAGGTCCTGGACAGTATCTGGGGATAGAATTAGAATTATAACTCTGCCGGGTGCTTACCTCAGGTCAGGTGTTGGAGAGTGACTGGGTGAAAAATTACTATTCCAACTGATCCGGATACTTACCTCAGGGCATGTGTTGGACATAGACTGTGGTTTTTAAAAAAATTTATGAACTAATACAAACTTAATCTTTTTCACCTTTTGTACATAAACAGATATCTACTTTAAAATTCAATTGGGAAATCATCAGAGAACAGAACAGATTTGACTGGACATTAACAAATTCAAATGTAAGCATAATGATAAAAAAGAGAAAATAAAAAGCAAGTAACCATATTATTATTTTAAGTATGTTTGAAAAATAAAATTGCATTTTTTCTTCTTTTCTCATAGAAACAAACAATGCTCCAAAAGTGTCAATCCCAGCAAAAAAACACAATCAACTTGAAGAACGAATTAATAAAATATCCCTCCCTTCTTTCAAGAAGCCACAAATGAAAGTTAAAAAAACAACTAAACCACCACATTATTCAAAACAGGAATACCCCAAGGTAAACACTAGAATTAATTGTGAGTGTTTGAGCAAAAAATTAGCAACATTATTTACCCTATAGGCAACTATAGTTCTCATAGCTAAAAAACGTATACTTCCGAAAGAAATAACTTTTAAAGTTTTTACCTCGGCTGAAAGTAATAACATAAAATTTTCCTCACAGGAAAACAATAATTGAAAACATATCAGTATCAAAACACTAACATGTAATTAATATACCTTTTCTTTTATTGTTTTCTTTTTACAGGCCTGAACAAAATGGCATCTTCTCACCAAGCGTTGTATGTATAATCAAGACGTGGAAACAGGCTTTTAAAGTACAATGGTCATTTTTACCATAAGGAGAAGATAACTAAGCCCAGGAATTATTGGAGGTGTGTGAATTATGACTCGTCCCATTGCACAGGCAGAGTGGTTACTCTGGAGCAGACTGTTCTTAGTACAACAGACCACAACCACTCTGCCTTTGCAATGGAGATTGACGGACAAGAAAATGTACAGCACATAAAAATGCTTGCATCCACCTCCAATGATCCCTGTGGCTCTGTTTTGTTGGAGGTGTCACAAAATATTCCTGAATCAAAAAAAGAAGGGGGGGACTGAGGAGCAGATTATGGTCCAGTGTCCGTGCTCCTCCCACATGATACTTAAACCAAAGGAGGACACTGTTCCAAAGGAAGGGTGCTAAATAGCCCCTACCAGAAGGCAAGAAGGAAAAAGGACATAGGTATGAGACGGGACCCCACACAAAGGAGAAAGAACAAGTCTTGTCCCCTGTTGTGCTCACACACACCGAAGGGTGTCATGTTTCATCATCGGGCATTTGCTCCTCGTCGACCCCGGCGCTGCAATGCCCTACGGGTCCCCCGAAGGGTCACTTTAGAGGAGATCTTTTTGGGGGAATGCCGGATGGTGCATGTGGGTGTGTGGGGTGCGGGTCCCTAAAAAAGAGGGTGAAACAAAGTGCGTGCAAGATAAGTAAAATTTAATCCGGGGTTACTAAATCAAAAAGCTGGAGCAGGGATATTGCCCAAATAAAATAGATAAGAACCCCTCGGGTAAAAAGTTACCCCAGCAGGCATATTATGCCTGTCGTAGACCAACATGTTTCACACCCCTATTGCCACCAGGGTTGTTGGCGCTTCTTCAGGATCAAGTGAATGATTAAAAGTAAATACCCTCATGGTTAGTCAGGGCGGGCCACCATACTGTTTCCCAAACAGGGTGGCAAGAAATTGTAAACGCTCCTGATGAGTAACCTAGGAAAGAAACACAAGATAGAGGACACACAGTCTGAGCATCAGTACAAATTGGTGCATCAAAACTTGCCACAATCGTGTGCACGACCTGCCACAATCAAAAGAAATACAAGACCAGAAAATAGGGAATACCTAGTATACCCCTGGTGCCACCAAACCCCCCCACCCAGACTCAGGCCCATGTATGCTTGCCCATGAATTCTAAATTCTCAAAGAGGCCAATCTGAAGAAGCCCCCTCCATATCAAAAAGAGGGGCCCAGGGTGTCCATATAGTTAACACTACCCTTCGTCACGATCCCTACAGACATGGGACACGTTAAGTATGGATATCAAGACTAGAACAGTGCATCAAATCAGGGGACTTCGCATGCATGCTAAGTAACTGCGCATGCACATGAAGATAGCAGTATCTAAAGACAGGCCTTTTCCACTTTTCACAGGCGTTTTGGCATAAAATACAAAACAAATCCCTAGTTGAGGATTACTTCACAGACAGTAAACTACAATTTGAAGATATGTAAACTAACCACGTTAATCTTTGAGCCTCCTGACAGTATAGAAGAATTCTACACTTCAACTTCAGAATCTGATTTCCTTATCCAAAATGGTGAAAATTTGGCTACCCTACTAAATTACTTTAAGGACACCTGGATTGGCCGTCTAAGCAGATCTGGTCGCAGGAGGACGCCAAGATTCCAAATTAAATAGTGGAACTGCTACACGACCTGTTTAGAGGGAAACATAAAAACTAACAATGTCATTGAGGGATGGCACAATTGGAAAACATCACCTGAACCTATATAATTTCTTGGAAATTTTGAAGAATGTACAAAGTTTTCAAGAGATTAGAATTGTGCAATCACTGTTAGGTAGGCTGAACCCACATGTTTCCGAAAAAACATAAGGAAATGTCTGAGTGACTATTGGCCAAATTACAACAATTTTCGTTGATGCTGGCTTCAGACTACCTGGACAGTCTTGTGTGCATCTTACACAACTAACAGTACCTATCCAACCACTACATAACTTGCCTGCTTTTTAAAATGCATCACAATTCAATTACTTTTTTGCAACAACAAAAATTGTGCTAAATCAATACATTTTTGGAGGGTCCTATCTGTTGATGTCTTCATTTTTCACCTCTTGGTGACTTTGAACACCACCTTTCACCATAAGGCTGCAATACTCTAATAATCCATAAACGGTTTGGTAAATCCACTGCTTTGTAAACCCTCATAAGCCAAGGTTGGTAACCCCAAACCATTTCCAGCATGACAAAATGCATACTGTATTAAAAACATGCTTGCCTAAAAATTTAAGTGGAGAAAAAAAAAGAATTTCAAATAGGAGAAATGTGGTGTTCATTAAAAAGAGTTGAATGTATATTCTTTTTAAAAATGGTGCCAGGTGGGGGCGTGGCCAAGCAGCATGGCCGACAGGACGTGAGCTCCTTCGGCTCCCGACCAGCCAGCCGCATAAATCCTACAAAATGCTTTAAAAAGTTGCTCGGAACGGACCAGTGAGTGTGTCTGGGTCCCTACAAGCAGAGGGAACACCCTGTGAAGGAGCGGAGCTCGATCGGCAGCCTGGAACCGGCCATCGCGAATCCGTGCCTATTAGACTGGCGGGCCGGAGCTGCGCGAGACCGGGGATACGGCCTGTACTAGCGCGAGCGGGGTGTGGAGATCGGGACAGACGCGCACCCGGCGGACGGAGCTGGGCACCTTGCTGTTGCGGGGGAGGCGCCCACAGTCATCGGGTGGTGATCTGCGTGGGGTGCCAGCGGTTGTACAACTGCAGGCCGGAGCTTGCGATCCTGCCCTCGGGTGCTTCTGGGATCCTCCCGGAGGTGCGGCGGAGTGTACATGGTGGAAGCACCCTGCCTGGAGGCGGGCCGGTTTGACGGACTGGAACCGGGGCCATAATTACGCAAGGCCGGGGATGCGGCCTACATCAAAGGGGGTGAGGCGCAAAGACCGGAGCTGGCGCTCTGCCGGTTGCTGCTCCTGAGCACTCGGCTGTTGCGGGGGAGGTGCCCACTGTCATCCGGGGTTCCCCCGGGGGTGCCGACTCCTGCTTTGCCTTTGGGCTCCGAGAAGTGTTGCGCGGCATTCGGTGCCCGGCGGAGGCGCACCTAAGGGTCAGGGTCCGTGATACACCCCCAGTTGCTCCTCGGACCCTTCCCGGTCAGGAGGCAACGTCTGTGATCAGGAGTTTCCTGGTGGGAGCGATACCCCCTTTTGCATCACTGAGGACTCGAGGTGCGCCGCAGACCCTGTGTTACGCATGTGTGCCAGGGAGATGGTGACCTGCAGCGTAGGCCCCACAGCAACTGTGTTCTCCCCTATACTGTGGTCGCATATCTGGTGAATGAGGACGGAGGGGATCGAGGGTGGCAAGCTGCAGTCGGGCCCGTGCTCTTCTCCTGTGGGACTCCTGCAGCACTTCCTCTGGTTTGCCAGCGGGACAGCCATATTGTGGGGGGTGGCCCTGGGATGCTTCTGAAATTGGCAGCACTTGCAGACCCCGGAGTGATCCTCGCAAGCCAACACGATGGGTAAGGACAGGCTGCTCCGCACCTCTCAACCCAACACCATAACGCAATATACCACACAACGCCTCCCCTCGCAGCGAATCACGCGTCAGACGGGCTTGGATGGGGAGGGCAATGCTGCCAACGAGCCCTCTCGTGCAGAGCTCCTGCAGGCGATACAGGTGTCCCGCACCGCCCTATAGAAACAAATAGAGACAGTCTCCATTGATGTAAACGTGCTGCGGGCGGATCTGAGGAAAGTAGCGGATAAGGTCTCTACTGCGGAGGGGAATATCGTCCAGCTGCAGGGAGAAGTGGCCTCCCTGAAGCAACAGTTCTCTCAGCTCACCACCACAACTGGAGCGCTGGAGCGCAGAGCAGAAGAGGCGGAAGGGAGGACACACCGCAGCAACATTAGGGTCCTGGGTATCCCAGAGCGCTCGCAAATGGGTAATGCAGAACAATTCTTGGAGAACTGGATACGCACGAAACTCCGCCCCACAGGTCTGTCCGAGGTCTTCGTGATAGAAAGAGCCCAAAGGGCTCTGGTCCCGCCGCCGGGTGCTCCTCCTAGGGCCCTCATCGGTAAAATCCTGAATTATCGGGATAGAGACTGTATCCTGAAAGCGGCGAGAGAAGCGGCGAGAGAAGCGGCGGACCTCACCTTTGACAATGCCAAAGTATCTATTTACCCGGATTATACCCGCCAGGTGCAGGAACAAAGGAAATCCTTTCTCGCCGTCAAGCAGAAACTCTGGGAACTCAGCATGCAGTACATGTTACTGTACCCCGCCAAACTTAAGGTCATATCACACGGAAAGGCGCATGTCTTTGCCGCCCCAGAGGAGGTATGGGAGTGGCTCGAAATTAGGGGAGATGCACTCTGCAGCGTGAACGGGGGGCCCAGAGTACATGGGGGACCAGACTGCAGAGGAGACGAGGTAACAGGCGCAGGAATCGATCAGCGGATGTTGCCCAGGGGGAGGGACAACGAATCACGGTGGGGGAACGACCCCCCCACACTCTGTGACAGCTACTCCAGAGGAGGAACTGGTACCAGAAACTCTCCAGCCAACCACCGATACGGTTCTTGAAACCATCATGGACTCACTTACAACCTCCTCGCTCCTGCCTGAAGGCTGATATCCTTTTTTTCCTTATTCATGCTGCTGTGGTAGGGGGGGTCTGACAATTAAGGGCTGGCATTTGTTGTCCTGCAGGGGGGCTCGGGGTAGTCGAACCAACACAAAAAAAAGAGGGGAAGTGTGCTGCAGTCCTAAGTCGCGGGTGAACACTCATCAATGCAATGCCCTGATGGCTTCAGGTGTATACTCCTGGGCAATTCGAGACAGTGATATACGCCTTGAGGCGGCTGGACTGAGTTGGGAGCTAGTCCTACGGAGGTTTTCCCTATTGTTCTAGGCTAGTTCTGGCCCCGGTTGGGTCCATGGGACAGCTGTGCATGTCCTGGCACCAGCATGGGAAGGGCATTCCTGCATATATAGTTGTCAGTACAATGCTCGTGGGAGGGGGTTCTTAGGGGGTTGTTTAGGGTTTTTGTTATTCATGGCATGTACAGGATTTGGCCCACAGTATCAGTGTAGCAGCGCGGGGAGTGGAGCACAGGGAGAACGGTTCCTCTACTATCTATGGGGTTTAAAGTGTTAAGCTGGAATGTGTAGGGGTTGGGAATGTGTACCAAGAGATACAGGGTCCTGTCCTATCTCCGCAGACACCGGGTCTCCATAGCATGCCTGCAAGAAACTCACCTTACTGACGAGGGGGCTCAGAAAATAGCGAAGAAATGGCGTGGACAGGTTTTTCACTCGTCATTCTCCACCTATGCTAGAGGAGTCCTGGTATGGGTGGCCCCAGGGACTCAGTTCGCCATTCAGTATGTAGAAGCTGACATACAGGGAAAGTATTTGCTCCTAAGAGCAAAGATAGACGGGAGAGATGTAGCAACCATGAACATGTATGCCCCAAACACAGACGACCCAGACTTTTACCAATCCCTCCAGGAGATGTTGGTATCAGAATTAGAAGTACCACTGCTCTGGATGGGGGATTTTAACTGTGTCCTAGATCCCTACCATGACAGGTCCCCACCCTGCACTGGTACTAAACCGAGGATGACGATGAAACTCCAAGAGGTTATGGGGAATATAGGAGCACAGGATATATGGCGCCAGAGACACCCAACTCAGAAATGTTATATCTGTTTTTCACCCAGTCATAACACTTACAGTCGTTTAGACAGACTCAGATATGTCCTTTGCGGTGACTCATCAAACGCGATTCCTATCTGATCACTCCCCAGTAGTGTGCGCAGTTGAATGGAGGGGCCCGCGTTGTCACCCATGGAACTGGAGGTTCTCGTCTGCGGTACTCGAAGACCCGGTAGGGAGACAGAAGGTAGAAGTAGCCATAACTGACTACATTGATTTAAACTGGGACGCACTGGACTTGTCACGGGCCACGTAGTGGGAGGCCATGAAGGCGGTGGTGAGAAGGGCCTGTATGGGACTAACATGTGGGGTTCGGAAACAGCTCCAACGAGAGCTACAGGAGGAGGAACAGCACCTCCTGGAAGCACAATCTTGCGAAACTCCAGACGCAGACAGCAGCAGTAGGGAACATGGCATTAGGGAACTCATGCATGACATTTGGGACAGGCTTGACAAATATACCCTCACACATCGGGAAGGGGATAAATCGAGCCGTCTCTTGGCCTGGATTCTCCGGAGGGAACACGAGCCTCCCACGATTGTGGCTTTGAGGGAGCCAACAGGTGGCCTGGTCCACTCTGAAGTGGGGCTACTGCAGGTCCTAAAGTCCCATCTTCAGGCTGTCTATACTGTGGACCCCAAGATCAGTGAAGCGACATATCTCCCCTACCTACACGACCTGACCCTACCATCCATCCCTGAAACAGTACAGAGGGAGCTCGATGAAACCCTAACAATCGGGGAAGTGTAATCCGCTTTACAGCGTTTACCACTAGCCAAGACATCGGGTAGCAATGGGTTCCCTCCGGAATTTTATCAAGCGTTTGTGGGTATTTTCCCCCGACTCCTGATGCAGGTTTATCTCGAGGCATTTGATGGCAGAACTCTCCCATCAAGTATGACGCAGGGGGAAATATGTATGCTTCTGAAACCGGGAGGGGATGCTCATGACCCCTCGGCATATCGGCCGATCACTATGCTTAATACAGATGTAAAATTTCTGTGCAAGCTTTTGGCCATGCGATTGGCGCCATACATGCCACATTTAGTCCATGAGGACCAATGTGGGTTTATACCGGGAAGAAACACAGCTATGAACCTGCGCCGGCTTAATCATGTCATTCATGAGGTACGTGACCAGGATCAACAGATGGTCTTGGTATCCATTGACCTTACCAAGGCGTTTGACACGATAGACTGGGGCTATCTCCTCGAGGACTTACGTGCTGTGAGGCTGGGACCTAAGTTCTGTAGTTGGATTTGCATTCTATATACAGCACCCCACGCTTGGGTAAAACTTGGAGGCACGCGGTCAGAAGTCTGGCAACTGGGAAGGGGCACTCGTCAAGGGTGTCCTCTTTCACCTTTATTGTTCACCCTGGCCCTTTGTGATCCGAATTCGGGATGAAATGGAGCAGTGGGGGATTAGACTGAGGGATACGAATCATTTTATCTCCCTCTATGCCGATGACGCCTTGTTCTATTTAGCTTCTCCCCGGAACGCACTACCATTATTGCTCCACCAGCTAGATAGGTTTAATGAGGTCTCTGGGTTGCGTCTTAACCGAGCTAAATCCCTGATCTTCCCGCTGGCGGGGCTGGTGGCGGTACCACTGGGGGATCTCCCAGACCTGGGGCTGCAATGGGAGAAGTTTTTTTTTCGTTATCTAGGAATACGGGTGGCTCTGACAGACACACAGGTGCTGGACCAAAATGTGGGCCGCATAGTTACATCCTTGCGGCAGTTGGTAACGTTTTGGAATACTCTTCCGCTCTCGCTGATGGGCTGGCTGGCCCTCTCAAAGATGGTGATGCTACCTAGGACGCTATATGTCCTCTAGAATTCACTATGCCTGATCCCTTCGCGAGTTTTTAAAACATTGAACATGCTACTCACTTACCTGCTCTGGGCGGGACGACGCAGTAGGGTAGCTCTGCATACTGTTGTACGTAGCTATGACGAGGGAGGTCTCGAAGCTCCACGATTCGATTTGTATTACTATGCATCCCAATTACAACCGGCGGCACATTGGCTGATGGATGCGGACAGCTGGGAGAAACGCCTTCTCCCTGGAAGGGTAGATACTCAGGAACTCCAGGAAGCACTGATGCAGGGCAGGGGGTAGGACACTTCGTACCCTTACATAGTGAGAAACACAGTCGATATGTGGCAGCGGTTTGTTGAGAAAGTTTTGCGGAAGGCCCCCTTTCACAGAGAGCTGCCGCTCTGGATACTTGCCCCCTTTAGGGATATGGGTAGATATATGGCCTTTCAACCCTGGAGGGAGGGGGGTTGTGAAGTTCTTGCTGACCTATTTCCTAACGAGACCTTCATCACGTATGAACAGGCGGAAAAGACCTTCAACCTCGGACAGGGCCAATTCCTACACTATTGGGGGACGCAGAATGTGGTTAAGATCACCTGGCCACAGTACCAGGACATTCCACCCCCAACACAAACTTTAGATATCCTGTTAACATGTGGTACAGGTCGCAAACTGATTTCTCTACTCTACAAAGCAATGAAACAGGATTCCACTCCTCCGGTACCGCCAGCACGGGCAACCTGGGAGAAAGATCTCGCTATCCAGTTAGAAGAGAAACAATGGGCATACATTGGCTCCCTCACACGCATGGTCTCCTGCAATGCTAGGTTTAAATGAACACATTTTAACTTCTTACAATGCACCCATCTAACACCGGGAATCCCTTAAACGCATTCCAAGTGACAGGGGGGATAGATGCCCCAGATGCACTGCGGAGAAGGCAGGTTTTTTACATCTAGCATGGAATTGACCAATGGTTAGACAGTTCTGAGTGGAGGTGGTGAACAGGATTGTCCACAGCCACGGGCATTCAGGTGCAGCTGAAACCCTTGTATTGTTTATTGGCAGCTGTTGTTACGAAGTCACCCACCTGTACTCCGGTGTGTTCCTTTCCTGATGTTGCCTTTTCCCAACTCCACTTGGAACCAGCCAAAGCCGCAAGGTAGGAATCTCCTGCCGTGCTGTCTGATCTCCGGGAGGGAAGGGGGGAATGGGAGAGAGGGAGAGAGACAAAACACTGCAAGTCTGGAGTTACCTTGGGAACTGCTTAATCCGTGTCTCTCTCTGGAAGGACTGTTAGGGTCTCT
The DNA here is from genome assembly GCF_964204655.1 of Triturus cristatus. Classification (NCBI taxonomy): domain Eukaryota; kingdom Metazoa; phylum Chordata; class Amphibia; order Caudata; family Salamandridae; genus Triturus; species Triturus cristatus. The sequence goes on from NC_140585.1 coordinate 1,115,155,595, forward strand.
GGAACCTGTTTGATTACACTTCAACACTGTCCTATTGGAAATAGACATGCAAATAACATCATTAAACTACATTTAAATATATATATATATATATATATATATATATATATATATATTGTTCACTTCTTCGTACAGAGTACATGTATTTATTGAACGTACCGCGGAAAAGGAGAGCCCACGACTTGGCGCCCTTAGTATGCCAACTAGTCTGTTAAGCTTATTTGTCCTTTTCAAGAAAACAAACCAAGATTGCGCTAATTAGTTTTACATTTTCAGGATTTACACATAAGTTTCTGTAATTGTTTTTAAACTTTTACATTCTCATGCCTTAAGCAGTTTTCAGGCGATGAATCTAAAGGAGTAAAAAAAAAAAAAGAAAAAGAAACAACAATGAAAATTCTGTTCTTGTGAACAAATATTCACTATTAGTTTAAATGTTCGAGCCTTGTTGACTCTGTTCAGCCTAAGAGTCCAAAAACTGTCCAAATGAGTCTCTATCACAACATTCTCTGTATTTTTTGTCCTCCGTGAATACTGGAATGCTTTTCTTAAAAAGTATTTTCTTGTGTCATGCCAAAGCCGCTGGTAAGCGATTAAAATTAGTAGGAAATAAATAAACTCTTACCAAGTCTTCTGTTTCCTTCTAAATGAAAGTGACCGGAAAATGTTCTCAAGAGGTTACCTGGCAACCACGTTGTTTTAATGTTTCTCTTTTTCTTTGCAGGAAATCGAAGGGAATACCTCCAGCCAGGGCCGGCTTTAGGGCGGTGCGACCGGTGCCACCGCACCGGGTGCTGGCTTCCTGGGGGCGCCGTGTTTGCAAGCTTATTATGTTTTGAAGCACCTGCTGCAGCGTTTCTTTCCTCCGGAAATTGCCAGGCCTCACAAAAATGTCAAAATAACTCGTGTGATTAATTATCTTCCTGGAGAGAGCTCAGTGTTTTGTATAGTTGAGGTTTTGACTAGGGGTGGGCGGAATTTGCGTAATCGCGTTACGCAAATCTCCGCGAAACGGTAAAAAATCTCCGCGAACATGCAGAAATTCCGCGAACACGCGGAATTGCTTGTTCGCGATACTTTTTTCCTGTTCGCGATCGCTGTTTGCGTGCTCGGGGTGAAATATCTCGCGAACACGCATATTGAGAACGCGAACAAGCAAAAAATTTCGCGAAGTTGCGGAACGTAGATTTTTTTGCAATTTCGCGTTCTCCGCGGAACGCGAAATTACCCAAATTTCGCAAATTCCGCGAACGGAACGGAATTTATCGCCCAGGCCTAGTTTTGACCTCTGTGAAGTTAGTGCAGAGGGTTAATATGCCTGCTGCAAAGAACGTGTACCAAGTCGATTTCAGAGTGCATATAATGTGAACACATCAGCAGGTTACTGCTTTTAAAAGAGACATCCTTTTGTTACTTGCAATTTATAACTTAAAAGTCCTAATATTCAACAGTGAGCTATTAACTTTTATCACAGACCTGCATACACACTGCAAAGCATACATTAGAACATTGATTAATGTTGCATAAAGGGTTAATTTGACTAGAAATTGATTCTTATTATTAAAGAAAACTCCCAACTATGCTGTTTCTTTTTCGACTCTGCGTTTGTGCTTCTCCACACCAAGCACTCTTAAACTATACTGCCTACCAGCATGGATGACATGTGACTCCTACACTTTTAGTCCTTTGGCTTATGTAAACATTTCCTATACTATGATTTAAAACACGTATGTTTGATTGTCTCTGTGTAATGTGTGTGTGATGCAAAGTGCTCTGACACCCTACACTGGTATGAGTGGCGCTATATAACTAATTCAATGTATCTGAGAGAGTGTGGTTATGGAGGCTGTTAAAGGGTGCTAGTGAGAGAATCCGTGGTGGAGGTGGACATTGGGGGGGGCGCCACCAGCGCTAAAGCCGGCCCTGCCTCCAGCCAGCCAATGAGAAGCTCAGCCGGAATCGAGGATTAGGAAGCACAAGAAGTCGCAGGGTTCCTGAAGAAAAGCGCCGGGCGAGCGAAGAACCAGCCGGATGCCTTCTACAGGAGGATTCAGGGCGGTGTACTAAAAGCGGGAAGATCGCGAGCGGAGAACAGGTAGGTAACGCTTAACGAAGCAAAGCGCTCAGATCAGGCGGGTGGGAGTTTTAATAGTCTTTGGGGCACGTGTGCGTTTCTCAGTCAGTTTGCACATGCGTCCTGAACTGCCGTTGGAAAACGTGTTCTAAAGCGGCTCTTATTAGCATATTACATTAATTACTAATGTTGGATTCTGAGAAGCACGCGTATGAATACTGTTGCACTTTAAAATCGGTAACAACAAACATTGGCAAATACAACAAGCATTGATAATCCAAATAACATCTCTCAAGTACAATAATACAGCACAATACGTGAAGATGGCATTGCCGATCTTCGCCACACTACACAGGTGGAATTTTTGGTTCTCACATTACTATGGTGAGGAAAGTTTGGACACACACTTAACGTCTTTCGCAACAGCTGTCCGGAAGCCCAGGAAAAAGAAGCTCCTGTATAAACTCCTACAATTAATGCTAGTGCTCGCCAGGCGTAGAGTAGCTATAACTTGGATGGGCCAGCGTGGCCCGGAAATGTGCACCTGGCTTAAAGATGTCCGCGAGTGATCCCTAGCCGAAGAAGCCCATATGAAACTCGCCCGAAGGGATGAGAGACTACTGGAAGACCTCACAGTCTGGTGCGAGCTGTGCACTACTGGGTTGGCGGAGGGGGAGTCCTTCTCGCAGCATACTATTTCCAGCGGGGGGAGCGGCTCAGACGAGGATGAGGAGCCTCTCCCTCAGCAGGGGAGTGAGGACTGATAGTGTTAGGTTATCTTGTGTGGGTTGGGCACATGTCTCAGGCTCCTTATGCAGTAAATTACGCCTAGGACATTTGTTTCCCATTGTGCATTTCTTCCCTGCTCTATGTACCACTGTTGATCCGATGGTATGCCTTATACACTGTACCAATGCCAATTTGTTTTTGTTCTTCTCATATGTTAAAAAAAAAGAAAAATAACGTTCTTAAAAAAAAAAAATTGCCAGGTAGTGGAATCTAAAAATAGAGCCATGTGTAAATCTGTACCGCAAAATCATCAACCCGTACCGGACATCAGTTCCTCATCTTGAAATGATTGTCTTACAAAATTTTTAAAAATATGAAACTGTTTGATTGTGCAAAACATGTTGATGAAACATTATGTGTTTCACAATGAGCAATGTTCTCTTTCTGCCATTTTAAAACCCAACTCATTCAAAAATGTGTTGCAGACAAAAAATAAAATGTTGGTTTTAATTGAAAAACATTAAAAAAATCTATTACAATAATAAAATAAGTTTTTAGACCTATTTTGAGTTTAAATCAACTGTCGCGATGAGGAAAAACTGCTGCAACCTGCACGGGAAATAATTTTTAGGTTAAGACATGCATAACATACATTTTTAAAACACCAACATACTAAGGGGCTAATTAAGAGCCGACTCGTGGGGGCGTGGAAGCAGTTGTCTGACCGACCTATTACTACTAGGGTGGTCGGGCCACCCTGGGACCACTGCAACCGCCAGGGATGAGAGATCCCTGGTGGTGGCACAATATGCTTTGCGAGACTGCCGCGGTCCCGCAAAGTATAGTACGAGTTTCCTCTCCCCCGCTGCTTTCATGGCGGTTCCACCACCATGAAAACCGTGGCAGAGAGAAAACAAAGGGTGCCCTAGAGGGCCTCCGTGTACCTCTGGGCCTGGGGTGCAAATGTTGTGTCCCACTGTGTGCATGCACCCCAGTACCTGCATGGCATGGCCTGCAGCAGATTAGAAAAAATTAGAGTTACCCAGGTTAGACCAAAAGGGACCGGGTTGCGTCACATTAGTGAAAATAAAGCTTCCTTTTTGTGTCACTCAATTTCAATTCTTGCTTTATTTCGATTTTGATTGCAAATCATAAAAGCATACAATAAGATAAATCATACATAAAAACATACATTAAAAATACCGAACCTAAATACATAAGTACAATAAAAAACGTAATATTTACAAATTTTAAAAATGCATGCCCCACCTAATCTTTTACAAGGAAACAGAAAAGGGCATATGCAGACCAGCTATTTAATCTTTAGTTAAGACGATTCACAGCCAACATAATAAATCCATTAAAGTTAAAAATGACATTACATATTTATATTAATACATTTCAGAACTGGTCTCCGTGCAATATTAATCTAAATTCCTACGATGGCAAACAATACATTTAAGAAAGCTAACTACTATAAATACCAGCTGCTCTCCCTCCAGCATCTGTAAAAAAAGTAAAGCTGGGCGACATTGTCTGTAACCAATACGCCTCAGGAACGGAATAAGCCATTTTTTCCTGGGTTCAGTATAGAATTTACAAAAAAGAATGGTGTGCAAAGTCGATTGTAAAGAAGTGTCATCACAGGGACAGCAAGAAAGTACTTTAGCCCAGTTGTTTCGCGCTGGAAAAGCAACCATTCGATGGAAGAAGTTCATCCTAAATCTTACCAGTAGATAACGCTCGTAACTCGTGGTATTAAAAGTGAGGTATAGCTGTATTGTAGGTACCAATTGTATCATTAAGCTGTGGGTAACAGAAGGTTTGGCGGCTTCACTCATCAGTCTCAGCTCCTCAAGATGGGCGAGACCTTTCTTTTTTAGGGCCTTCCTCGAAACCTCACATATTGAGGAGGGATTATGATAATATTTATCCCAACCCAAGTCGTGAAAAAATCTCGCAATGTACCACAACCACCTAGATCTACAAGCATTGTCCATGGTTAGACAGTCGGATAGAATAGACTGGGTAAGGGTTACTTTATCCGAAGTCCAAATCCTGCGCCATAATAAAAGTGGTTCAACTTTGGCTAGGTCCGTCACATGTACAAGACCCAGCTCTATGTGACAAGCCAAGGTGCCCGCACTCCCAGGAACTGCAAGAAGAACCCTCAGAAAATAATTTTCAACTCTCTGAATGCTATCCGTACCCACGTAGCCCCAGGGACCCGCCCCATACAAAGCCACAGATAAGCATTTAGCTTTATAGATCGCAATAATTTCAGGGGGAGCTCTATTTCCCAACTTCCTGGTAAAATTGAGAAGGGCTGTAGTTGTTCTTAAGAAAATAAGTTTTCCCGTTTCTACAGCCGGTTTCCAGGATAGTTTGTGATCTATTGTTATGCCTAAATAGGAGTATTTTTGTGTAGTTGCTATTTTTTCTTGGTTCAGATAGATACCCCTCATTTTACTTATGCTTTTGTGGCCAGAACTTGCCCTCATGACAAAGGTTTTACTGATATTTCTCTTCAGGTCAAGGCCTGCTATAAATGTGGAATATCTATCCAAATTCCTTTGAAGTTCACGGGGGGTACGAGCTAAAATGACGGTATCGTCTGCATAAAGGAGTGCAGGTATTGGACGATTGTTCACCATTGGAAGATCCTGGCACCCCTTCATCATCTCTCTTTCCAGCCCATTAGTATACAGTGTAAAGAGGAAAGGGGCCAGGACACACCCTTGCCTAACCCCTTTTTCTACTGGGAACTCTTCCGTCAACTCCCCCCCACCCCATAACGCACTCTTGCAGTGGCATTTGAGTAAAGTTCCCTCATGAACTTGACCAAATTCAATGGAGCCCCCATATCAACCAGTAATGTCCAAAGCTTAGAGTGGGAGACGCAAACAAATGCGGACGATAAATCCACATAGACCATGTACAGGTCTCCTCCTTTGATGTAAACATACTTATCTATCAGAAGTGAGAGGTTTAAGGCCTGTTCCATGGTCCCCAGACCCTGGCGAAACCCGTACTGTAGATCTGAAATAATCCTGCCATCATCCGCCCAATCTTGCAGTTGCTCTAAAATGACTCGACCTGCCACCTTTCCTGGGGAGTCTAAGAGAGAGATTGGACGATAGCAGGTTACTGATTCCCGATCACCTTTTTTAAAAATGGGAACTAGTACGGATTTTGACCATGAAACCAGTAAGCCTATATTACAAGTTGCGTTCAGGACTCTAGTTAGAAGGGGGTCCAGAGGTCCATTTGAGCTTTAAATAAATCGATAGGGACGCCATCTGGGCCCGGTGCCTTCCCATTTTTGCTTGCACTCAGAGCCTGGGCAGTTTGTTTCAATGAGAACTGTAGGTCGATGGGATAGGCACTATCTGAAACGTTCCGGGAATTAGAGTTCTGAGGTTTTGGGTACTGAGGTTTAACAGACTCCAGACCAACTGAAAAAATCTTGGAAAAATGGAGAACCCATTCCTTTTCTTCTATTGCTAAATCTAACTTTGCATGATTAGTATTGTCAGTTAAAAAGGGAGACTTGACCACTTGCCAAAAAGCAGTCGAGTTTTTATGGGAGCAGGTTTAATGCAGTTGGTCCCAGAGTTGGTTTTTTAGTTCTTTTTTCCTGTTTTTTAATGCAGAGTTATAAGCTTTCCTTAATGATGTTATCTCGTGTGGGATCCTCACCAATTTTCTCAGTGCAGTTTTTAAATTAGAATAAGCAACCATGCACTCATGGTTGAACCAACCCTTCCTCTTTTTTGACTTATGTTTTATTTCTACCCACAGAGCCTCATTGATCGCTTTAACGATCAATTCAAAGTTGGCAATGACTTCTGTATGTGTAGTATCTGGAGTAAGGCATTTCATAATGGAGGGGTAGGCCCTCGCTATCACTAACTTTGTTATTTCCATAGGGTCTACTTTCCCCCATTTAAGCGCATATCCATTTAATCTGCTTAATGCCAGATTATTTTGTGATAAAATAGAACCCAGGCCACTCTTCGGTTTATAGGACAATGACAGAGAAATGCTGAGAGGATAATGATCGCTTAGGACAATTATGTGTCTAGTGAATCCTGCATCTATAGTCCTCTCACCATTTGAGACCAAGATGTAATCTATAGTTGTTTGGTATCCTCTCCCGTGAAAAGTAGGGGCCAGTATTAAATTCTTATTATTCAGGGTATTTGCCTGGACCAGGTCTAACTCGAATAAGGTTTCATTTAAATAATTACCTAGGGTAGAATGTCTAAAGTGTGGAATGGGGTTTTCAAATTCGTCCTGGATACCACAGATATTATTATTACCAGTAAGGCATGGTCCCAGGTTGAAATCCCCTCCCCAAATAATAACCTCTTCATTAGTTGTCTTCCTTGTTTTGGTTATTAGTATGGACCGGATCAAGGATACCAAATTCATTGCCTCGACATCAGGAAGGTTATTGTAGAAGTTCACTATAAGGAAACTGTCCCTGTTGTTTAAACTCAGCCTAAGAATCTGAAAATTAGAATCCAGATTTATGGGCACTACTTCCGTTGTATTGAGGAGGTTTGAAACATAAATTGTTAGACCTCCTTTCGCTCTGCCTGAAATGGAGGGTTGGGCAGGTGTGAAATAGGTTTTAAATCCCTCCATGTGTATCGCATCAATAGCCCAGGTCTCTTGAAGCGCTATAATATCAAATTTAGGGCTAAAGTCCCTCCATTCGTCATTTGTGACCTTGGATCGTTGGCCTGCTATGTTCCAAAATAGAACTGCAATACGGGGTTTTTTCTCCTCCCCTATACGTCCCTGCATATCTAATACGGATCCGGTAACAGGATTAGGATTTAAATCCTGTTCAGAAACAGGGATAGATTCAACCTGATTCAGAGCTATGGACTTGCCTCACAGGTCAGTTGATATGACCTGAGACCGTTTACGTCTTGGATGAGAGACGTAAGGGACATGAATAGTATAGTTAGTATTTAGTTCTATGCTTGTGGAAGGCACCTTTTGTGGACTGTCAGCAGCATCCTTTATTATACCCCAAGGATCAAGTCAGTCCACTCCCTCCAAACCTGATAATGCCGCATAGCGATTGTAGAGAGGTAGGAAATGATCATCCTGATGTTGGGATATGGGCCTGAAGCGGTCATCCTGATATTGAAATAGGGACCTAGAACGGCCATCCTGATGTTGAGATGGAGGCCTAAAGTGACCATTCTGATATTGAGGTGAGGGGCTGAGGCGATCAACCTGAGACTGGGATGGGGGCCTAGAACAGTAATTCTGATTTTGAAGTAAGGGCTCAAAAACATCATTCTGATATTGATATAAGGGTCTATAGTGATCCTTCTGATGTAGAAATAGAGGCCTAAAACATTCGTCCAGATGTTGAGATGGGTGCCTAAAACAATCAACTTGATGTTTAAATGGGGGCCCAGGGTGTACGACCTGATGTTGGAGTTAAGGTGTAATGCAATCGTCCTGATTTCGAAATGGGGGCCTCGATTTAATTTCAGAGGTCGTCAGTGCTCTAGGGTAAAAGTAGGGCAATTCACGTGCTGTGATTGCATTGCTGCCATTTAGGGGAAACCAGTTTAAAACATGTCTAACTGCCCTTTTATCTCTGAAATTTATTATAATAATATCCCCCATAATATCTTTTATTCTGTGTCCTAGCCAGGGAAGACGCCTAACGTATAGAATTTCCCCATTTACGTTTGGAGGAAGAGGCCGGTTCTGCCTAAGCCAAAATATGACTTTATTTTTTAGCTGGCTTTGATCTTCTCTCTTCCCATCTTCTAGGTCTGGGACTCCCGTGAGGACCACCACAAGCAGAGCCGCTTCCGGAGGCAGTTCCACATTATGCCTTTTAGGCAAGGATGTCCTTGCAGAATCTTCATGGCCATTAGGTTTTTGGGCAGTTCCTGAAAAATTAGGTTTCCCACCTACCTCAGCCTCTTTTTCTCTAATTTTTGCATTTTGCTGAGATTTTTGGGGGGACATTGGGTTCAGGGTTTTTGATTTAACTTGACTCATGGATTTTGCTCCCTTTTGGACAATGGTGTTTGGAGCTGATGCAATAGTTAAGGGCACTAATGGGGGCTTTGGTAAATCCTTAGTTCCCTCTTTAATTTCCCCAATTGCCTGTTCTAAGTTCCCCAACTGTTGGGCTATTCTTTTTAGTCTCTCTAGTAAAGGCAATGTGAGAGATCTAATCAGTTTTTCAATACTTCCCATTAGGTCAGTGCCCGATGTTTCTACTATTGGGAAGTGTGATGGAGCAGGCAATGTGGGTAGTGTGGGTGCATTGGATGAGGAGCTCTTAGAGTTACCAAAATTAGGTAAATTGATTTTGTTTCTCTTTAGTCCACTCCCCCTCTTTCTCCTTTTTTTCGGTGGTGGGCCCTGTACTCGAGGAGTTTTCGGAATTGTATTAGATTTTTGAACAATCTCTACAATTGGTGACAGTGTATCTGACAGAACTTCTGCCTCTGGTATTGTGTTACTAAAAGAAGCAGAAAGGTTTATACTCAAGTCATTATTTGACTCGGGTGGGGGGGTTCTATCTCGGAGGAGTAACGGTATGTTGTCACAGAGAGAAGCAACATCAAGACTCTCGCTTTCTCAGAGCGTGCTGGAATGCGGTGACATGGCTAGCTGTAACGGGCTCAGAGATGAACGTCTGTTCTTAATAAGCTCAACAGAACGGCGTCTCTCGGCCCGTCGCTCTGCAAGTGCGATATCACTGTCAATTCCTGTGGTAGCCCTAATGACATAATTGTCTAACGTTCCTCGATTGACTCCTCCTCCCACCAAGGATTTTTCTTTAGAGACAGGTAAGGTCATAATGCGTGCTAAACAATTATGGGTTGCAAGTCAGATCACACTTAGCCTTTAGTGCTGTCTAAAACAGAGCTGTAATTATACATTTAACAATTATCAGGGAGGCCAAATGAGGAGCTTTAAGTGGATCTGCTTACTAGAGTCTTGTACAAACAGTCCATCCTCGCCGTGGGTTGCAGATCGAAGGGGGGGGAGGCCCAGCCCAGCCTCCTCTGGCCTCAGAGGGCCAAAGAGGGCCCGCCCTTTGCCCGGGCTTCGCTCGGCGCGCGATTCCACGACGCGGGGTCTGCCTGGAATTTAAAGCGCCTCCGGGCGCGGTGTCAGCTGTGTCGAATTCCTGGTGGAAGAAGGGCAGGCTGGGAAGTGTAGTCTCCCTCCTCTGGGCAGCCGCAAGATGACCAGCAGCGGCGGCGGGAGGGAGACCAAAGATGACAGCGGGAGCGTCAGCTAACAAGGAAGCCCTCTATCCAGGGGCAAGAGAGTCAAGGGCAAATGCGGTTCAACCCGCTCCTCCGGGGCTGCCTGGAATTTAAAGCGCCTCCGGGCGCGGTGTCAGCTGTGTCGAATTCCTGGTGGAAGCAGGGCAGGCTGGGAAGTGTAGTCTCCCTCCTCTGGGCAGCCGCAAGATGACCAGCAGCGGCGGCGGGAGGGAGACCAAAGATGACAGCGGGAGCGTCAGCTAACAAGGAAGCCCTCTATCCAGGGGCAAGAGAGTCAAGGGCAAATGCGGTTCACTCAATACGTATAATAAGAAATATCTATTGATTTACACTGAACCAAAGAGTTTCGCTTACTTTTTAATATCATCACCTAACATAATAAGTCTAATCAAATCTTTTATTTATCATAATATTAGTTCATTTATAACCTTAGTTTAGAGGTGCAGTTATAAAAACATTAATTAAAAATATTAAAAACATTAATGAACAACGGTCTGTTGTCACAATATATCAAAAGCCTTTTGCCAATTCATAGAACAAAATACATATTAGTTTGACATTTCTACTGGAAATATAACCAATTTTTTTTCCTAGATTTCAAACACAGAATGATCTCTTATCTCACAGTAATAGTACATATACACAATAGTTATGACTGAACTAATATTATGATAAATAAAAGATTCGATTAGACATATTATGTTATGTGATGATATTAAAAAGTAAGCAAAACTCTTTGGTTGAGTGTACATCAATAGATATTTCTTATTATAACTATTGAGTGACACAAAAGGGAAGCTTTATTTTCACTAATGGACTGCAGCAGTCCATGATGTGCATATACTGATTTTGACATTCCCATTGCGGTGCCTATTTCATAGGCATCGCTGTGGGAACACCAAATAACTGCCCGCCAGACTAGGCGAAAACTCCTAATCTGGTGAGCGGTTCAACCATGGGTTTAGTGGTGCTGGGCAGGCCCACTCCCGCACTGTCAAACTAATGATCAGGTCCTAAGTACCTCCCTGCTTCTCCCTTACTGTAAAGATAGCCACCAATGTACAAGAAATAGATATTGCTCTTAATTGCCGCAGCTCTTCTCTTGCTTCTGATTCTCTACCGACTGTAGAAAATGAGGCTCAACTGCATAGGTCAGGTCTGGATGTAGCCATAGAAAAATGAGTTTTTTCATCATAGAAAACAATACAAAAGCATGGAAACATATTTTTATATTGTTTAAAAATATGTTTGGGTATGTAATAAAATATTAGAATATTTGAAGTAAAAAGGGATTTAATTAAATATTTTATGGACATTTTTCTTGATTTTTTAAATTTATAAATTAACATTTGAATTAATAGACATGTTGCCTTTTTCTGTCTGACTTGTGGCACTACTTCAGTATTAATAGCCCCTAACAAAACCTATATTTCCATTGCATCCTGTCTCTAATGTTAGTGTAACTAATTTAAGATGTGGAACAATAAATAAACAAAATTATAAATAATTCTCAAAATATTAACTCCAAATTAATTCGTAGGTGCTGAACTCAATACCTGAGAATTAATACACTCCCCCACCCAAAACCTCTATTTCCCCTGCATCCTGTCCCTAAATGTTTGTGTCCTTAATTTAATAAATATTACAATAATTAATTAAAACGCAACATAAATAATTATAAATTAACCACAAATTAATACTAATCTGTTAAGATTATTACCTGAGTATTCACACACTCTCCCACCCAATAACCCTATTTCCCTTGCACCCCGTACCTAAAAGGTAGTGTCCATATTTTAATTAATTTTAAATCAGTCATTAAATTATTCATTATTTAAAAAAAACTACAAATTAATACTTGGGCCTTAAAATTACCTGAGTATAAAAAGTCTCCCCACCCAAATCCTGTATACCATCCACATGCTCTGACCCTATACTTTAGTGACCTTCCGTCAACATAATCCATGAACTAAAAATCACAATTACTAATTTTAAAAAAACTAATAAAAATAACAAACATTTGAAAATATAAAAATATTTTCTTACCTGAGTCCATAAAAACAGGCGTTGTATGCTACAACATCTAATTTTATTTTGGTGACATGGGTTGTAATGTCATTCATTGTAATGCATCGTTCAATGTAAATATTGGCATTGTAATGCCTCCGTTGGGATTCTGGCTTCATTGTAAAGGCTTCTCGTTAAGCCATTGGGCCTCATTGCAATGCTGGATGGACTTACGTCCGACCGGTAGCAGGACTGCCCGACTAGGAGTCGGAGGTCCAGCTGGGTGCATTATCATGCGACCGCCGTCAAGGCGTATAAATGTAGTGTTTTAAAAAGTTCATCAAACTTTATACATTCTATTTAAAAAGATAAGAACAACCAGTAGCATTGACAATATTATTAATGATCAAAAATTGTACCAAGTTAACAATATATTAGTAATGGATTAACAGATTCTATACCAGTAAATGTAACAGCGGTAATGTACAGAAGCAGCCTGAAATAGTATGGCGCTAAGGAAATGCAAACAACAAACATAAAGAAAATCTGTTAAGGTTCTGACACTAATACCTGACAAAGGCGCATGTTCCTTTTTGTAAATAAATGTATAAATTTGATGAAACTTTTTAAAACACTACATTTCCCACAATGCCCCATTAAAGTTAATGTGGGTATAAAAGTGTAACAAAAGAAGGACTCACTAACCGCGTGAAAAGCAGTGAGAGGGCTGAAACGCGTTGGTTGGTGTGTTGTAACGCGATTAAATTACACTTAAGCTAGCTCTGGAGTGCCACGTCCTTTGTCATACAAAATTGAATTCAGGGCCAGGGTCCGGCCCCCACGCAGAGCACCCGCTGATGAGCGTGCTGAATCGGCAAAGATCACTTTGGAGGCTATATATATATGAGTATATATATATATATATATATATATATATATATATATATATTTGTGTTCAAACAAATACCCTGGAGCTTCGGGAGGGCACTCAGCAGCAATCCAGCCATCCGGCTTTCATTCTTGACTCTCCTCTGCAAAACAAAAAAGAAAATTTGTAGCCTGACGCGTTTCGATGCAGAAAGCATCTTCCTCATAGGCTTGCAAAAATTACCACAGGAAAGGCTCTCTTTTATATATATATATATATATATATATATATATATATATATATATATATATATATATATATATTCACTGAAAAAACCATAGGTTTCACACACGTTATAGTTAGGAATTAGCATTTAAAAAACCTTGCAAATTCACTTAAAAAACCATAGGTTTCACACAAGTAATAGTTAGCTGTACATTTCACTCGTAAAAAACCAATGAAATTCCACGTTATAGTTAGATCAGGTAACTATAACTCGCGCCCCCGCAATGCACTGCTGATGACGTCACATATTACATCACTTATGACATGGTCAGTGACATCACTCATGACATCAATGATGACATCTGAAATGACACATTGTGCATTGCGGTCGCGCAAGTTATAGTTACCTGATCTAACTATAACGTGGAATTTCATTGGTTTTTTACGAGTGAAATGTACAGCTAACTATAACTTGTGTGAAACCTATGGTTTTTTAAGTGAATTTGCAAGGTTTTTTAAATGCTAATTCCTAACTATAACGTGTGTGAAACCTATGGTTTTTTCAGTGAATTTGTACGGTTTTTTAAATGCTAAGTTATGTATTTATTTTTAATTTTTGCGCGCATGGTGCGCTTCACGCACAGTGCGCGCGCTGTGGGCACTCGGTGCGCTTCGCGCACCGAGCACCCACGTTGCGCATTTCGTACCGTGCACGCCTCGCCATTTTTTACAAAATATCAATTGTTTTTTTCTCCTTTGGGGGTCCTTAGATTTATATATTAAATGTGATTGTTAATTCTTTTTTTTTTTTACCGTACGCGTACGGTAAGCTTACCGTACGCGCACTCCGCGATTTTTTTTTAAAATTATAAAATTTATTTTTCATACTTTTTGGTCCTTCGTGAACCCCCTGACGAACGCTAGGGGGTCTGCAACTCTCTTCGTTGCCCCCTTTTCATGTTATCAACCTTTGTTTTTCAGTGCGAGAGACAGAAAATGGCGGCCGATACTTTCTGATTTCGACCGATTCGAATGTTTATAGTCATGTAACCACCAATCAGAATTGAGCTCGCGCACGGCACCGTACGCGTACGGTAAGCTTACCGTAAGCGCACGGAGCGCGCTTACAGATATATATATTGATTTAAATGCTATTTTCTCAGGACCTACTGAACAGATTTACACCAGACCTGCAAAAGGCACATCCCTGACCTGAGGACTACCTCTCTGCCCAATTTCAAGTAATTCTGTTCAGCCGTTCGGGCTGTAGCTCGGACTAAAGGTCCTATGGGAAAATGCATGGGGAAAACGCGTTTTGGGACCCCCCTTTTTTCTCAGCCCCCGCTTGACGAATCCCCCCGAGACTTTCAGGGTAGGAGCGGAGCGTAGCGCCCCATTAGTTTTGAAAAATTCGCGAGGATTCGTCAACCGGCGCCAAAGTTATTCCAAATAGAATGTTGCGGATTTCCTATGGAAACACGGTCCTAACTATAACTATCTACTGGGGACCACCAGTAGATATATATATATATATATATATATATATATATATATATATATATATATATATATATATATTAATTCACCAATTGCCCTGAAAATTTGTAGCCTGACGCGTTTCGATGCAGAAAGCATCTTCCTCATAGGCTTGCAAAAATTACCACAGGAAAGGCTCTCTTTATATATATATATATATATATATATATATATATATATATATATATATATATATATATATATATATATATATATATATATATATTCACTGAAAAAACCATAGGTTTCACACACGTTATAGTTAGGAATTAGCATTTAAAAAACCTTGCAAATTCACTTAAAAAACCATAGGTTTCACACAAGTTATAGTTAGCTGTACATTTCACTCGTAAAAAACCAATGAAATTCCACGTTATAGTTAGATCAGGTAACTATAACTTGCGCGACCGCAATGCACAATGTGTAATTTCAGATGTCATCATTGATGTCATGAGTGATGTCACTGACCATGTCATAAGTGATGTAATATGTGACGTCATCAGCAGTTTATTGTGGGCGCGCAAGTTATAGTTACCTGATCTAACTATAACGTGGAATTTCATTGTTTTTTTACGAGTGAAATGTACAGCTAACTATAACTTGTGTGAAACCTATGGTTTTTTAAGCGAATATATATATAACTTCTTTCCAAAAAGATATCGGGTAAACAGGAAACCAGTGATGGACACAGACCCAAGATAGGTGCTTATGAGATATTTAGGTGCCGATTACGATCCTGGAAAAATTCCCCGTACGACTCGTATCCGGTCTTTTTACCGTACGAATCGCACAAGTGCCGTACAAACTGCCAACTACGATTCGCATGGGAAAAAGTCCATACGAATCGCATTGGGAATAATTCCCCACACGTCCTCGGGTCGGAAAATGTATCCGACACGTCCCCGGACGATTTACCGTACAAATGTGAAAAGTGAAGTCCGACCGCACAAGTACGATCCATCCCGTGCGTCCGATGTTACAACCGGATGGAAAAAACACCGTCCGCACCGAACTCCTATAGCAACCATGGAGACATGTGCCCGCATACGCGCCCAACACCCCCCCAGCCCCCGTATGTACGCGCCCAACCCCCCCAGGCCTCGTATGTATGAGTCAAACCCCCACCCGTGTATGAACACCCCCGTACGTACGAGTCGAACCCCCACCCGTGTATGAACACCCGTGTACGTACGAGTCGAACCCCCACCCGTGTATGAACACCCGTGTACGTACGAGTTAAAACCCTACCCGTGTATGTACACCCCCGTATGTACGAGTCGAACCCCACCCGTGTATGAACACCCATGTACGTACGAGTCGAACCACCACCCGTGCATGAACACCCGTGTACGTACGAGTCGAACCCCCACCCGTGTATGTACACCCGTGTACGTACGAGTCGAACCCCCACCCGTGTATGAACACCCCCGTACGTACGAGTCGAACCCCCACCCGTGTATGAACACCCGTGTACGTACGAGTCGAACCCCCACCCGTGCATGAACACCCGTGTACGTACGAGTCGAACCCCCACCCGTATATGTACACCCGTGTACGTACGAGTTGAACCCCCACCCGTGTATGAACACCCCCGTACGTACGAGTCGAACCCCCACCCGTGTATGTACACCCCCGTACGTACGAGTCGAACCCCCACCCGTGTATGAACACCCGTGTACGTACGAGTCGAACCCCCACCCGTGCATGAACACCCGTGTACGTACGAGTCGAACCCCCACCCGTATATGTACACCCGTGTACGTACGAGTTGAACCCCCACCCGTGTATGAACACCCCCGTACGTACGAGTCGAACCCCCACCCGTGTATGAACACCCCCGTACGTACGAGTCGAACCCCCACCCGTGTATGAACACCCGTGTACGTACGAGTCGAACCCCCACCCGTGTATGAACACCCGTGTACGTACGAGTTAAAACCCTACCCGTGTATGTACACCCCCGTATGTACGAGTCGAACCCCACCCGTGTATGAACACCCATGTACGTACGAGTCGAACCACCACCCGTGCATGAACACCCGTGTACGTACGAGTCGAACCCCCACCCGTGTATGTACACCCGTGTACGTACGAGTCGAACCCCCACCCGTGTATGAACACCCCCGTACGTACGAGTCGAACCCCCACCCGTGTATGAACACCCGTGTACGTACGAGTCGAACCCCCACCCGTGCATGAACACCCGTGTACGTACGAGTCGAACCCCCACCCGTATATGTACACCCGTGTACGTACGAGTTGAACCCCCACCCGTGTATGAACACCCCCGTACGTACGAGTCGAACCCCCACCCGTGTATGAACACCCGTGTACGTACGAGTCGAACCCCCACCTGTGCATGAACACCCGTGTATGTACGACCCGTACCCCCACCTGCGCACGTATGGAGCATACCCCCACCCCAACCGTGTATGGAAGGCACGTACACTCACCCGCGTATGTATGGAGCGTACCCCCACCCCAACTGTGTATGTACGGACCGTACCCACACCCGCGTATGAATGGAGCGTACCCCCACCCCAACAGTGTATGTATGTACGGACCGTACCCTCACCCGCGTATATATGGAGCGTACCCCCACCCCAACCGTGTATGTACAGACCGTACCCACACCCGCGTATGAATGGAGCGTACCCCCACCCCAACAGTGTATGTACGGACCGTACCCTCACCCGTGTATGTATGGAGCGTACCCCCACCCCAACAGTGTATGTACGGACTGTACCCACACCCGCGTATGAATGGAGCGTACCCCCACCCCAACAGTGTATGTACGGACCGTACCCTCACCCGCGTATGTATGGAGCGTACCCCCACCCCAACAGTCTAAGTACGGAGCGCACCCCAGGCCCCAACACCAGCACCTTCACCCAACATCGCGCATGTACGAGTCGTACCAAGCCAGAGACAAGGACAGCACTGTACAACAAAATGGCCGATGTACACACCGTACAGACACTAAAAACACATGTACACAACCAGGACAAAGCAAAACAACACAAGAAGACTCCATTCGAATCGCACAAAGCCACAAAACATGTCCAACAAGCACAAATACAACACATTCACTGACCTGCAACTGCCAAACTCCCAAACAGAGGCCCAAAACACAACCACTCCTTATAACACACCCACCCAAAGTTCAAACACAGCCACACCCACCAATGGACCAATAAAAAGGCCCAACACACACAAACCATGATCCTTTGCAACAGACCCACTGCTGCCAGACCACACAGAGAAACAACTGCACCATACTACAACCTCCACTACACCTTACACCTGCACACCTTCACACACCCACCTTCACAAACACCCCCATCACATTCACACACACACCTGCACAACCACACCCACACACCCACAACCATCCACACCCACACCCCCCACAACCATCCACACCCCTCACCATGCTCACTAACAAAAATCCAAAGTTCACTAGCCAAGAGTTGGAGGTCCTTGTCGACGAAATCCTCAGAGTCGAGCCACACCTCTTTGGAACATTGGTCAGACAGACCAGCATTTCCGAAAAAACAGCCATGTGGCAGACGATTGTCGATGCTGTGAATGCTGTTGCGTCCACCAGAAGAACCAGGCATGAATGCCAAGCCAGGTGGTACGATCTGCGGAGGAGGGTCCGAGCCAAAATGACAGAGGAACACACCGAGGCCAACACCACTGGAGGAGGTCCGGGCCGCAGACGCGTACAATACCATCCCTGGGAGGAGAAGGTGATGGCCATACTGCCGGTGGTGGCAGTGGACGGAGTAGAAGGACTCCGAGAGCCTGGCGAGTACACAAACAACTCACCTCACATGGGGGGAACGTCATCCACAACCAAACTCACAATCATGCACGCAACCACCCCAAAGCTATCGCATGACTCAACCACACTCCATAAACACGCACATGCCACTAGCGCCATCATGCCCCATGCACCCAGCTGGACAATGCCAAGTCACAGGCCACAGAAAACACCAACACAAGACACGGTAACCTGGATGGCGGGAGTGTGGGCCTCAAAAATCACATAGTGCAACTCAGAAGCAGACAACAATGCCCTCTGCCCATATGGCCTAGGTCACAGCCAGACAAACAGTGTGTCCCCACACAGGAAAGACTTGCCTGCAAATGGCGGACGCCTTGCATGAAGACATGGGGGTGAAGGCACTTTTTGCACATGACAGCAGCCAATGAACAGCCAACACTGTGAAAGAGTGGCAGCACACACCACCTCAGCAGCAGCGCAGACACAGACACTACACCCAGTGGGTGCCTGGAGATCAGAAACAAACTCACGTGAACAAGCCAAGGGCCATTCAAAGATCTGCAAAAAGTGTGTGCCTAGGAAGCTGGGCTGAGGTGACAGAGGGTGACACACAGAGGGTGGGAGAGGGGGAGAGAGAGGGAGGGAGACACAGGGAGACGGACAGAGGGAGGAGGCTGACACAGGGAGGGAGGGAGAGGGGGACAGAGAGGGAGTGAGAAAGGGATACACAGGGAGACCAATTCAGCCTTGGGGGGTGTGGGAATGTCTGCTCGTCAGCAGGTGGACTGCGTGCATGTAGACAAGGGTGGCCAGTGCCTGAATCCCCCTCTCTTCTCCATGGCAAAACACTGGGCCATGTGTCAACCTGTGCACGAGCACAACGCCAGCTACCTGCATTATATAAGTGTGTGGAACAACTTCATGTGCCCACGTACAGTGCAACACGGAAGGCGCCAATGCATGGCTCGCCACACCTGCTCACTCCACTGCTGACTGCAGTCACAATTGACGCAGCAAGTAAGACTGTGTCACACATAGGTAAAGTCTCAAAAGCTGTGGCCAAGGGACATACCCATGCACAAGTGCACTGTGAGTGGAATGCAAGACATATCCAAATACCCAGAGGAAATGGGCCAACTTTGAAACGAATGAAACATGGATGTTGCATGGAACAAAAATAACATTGTCTCTCTCACACACAGGTCAACGTCGTGGATCACCCCCCAACACTGGGGGGGGAAGACTCACAGGACCCGGCTCTGCGGGATGACGATCCCACCGGCAGCGACGACTCTCACCACTCTGTGGACGACCCCGACCAACCTGGCCCCTCTGGTGTCCAACCACCTGCAGCACCTGCGTCAGGTACAACTGGGCCAACCACCACCCCCACTCCTGCCACATCCCAGGAGACACCCAGGATCCCTGCCCCACCACCACAACGCAGCCAGGCTGACCAGGAGGGACACGGTGTACCGGGCACCCAGGTGGAGGCAGGCGACAACGCAAATGCCACCCCTCAGGGGTCCCGGAGACCCGATGTGCCCACAAGGGCAGGCCAGGTGCAAGTGGGCAGGGGTGGTGGGAGTGGAGGACGGCGGAGGCGCGAGCCTGACCAGTTGGCTGCGGAACCGGTATATTCCCATGTAAGAAACATCCTGGACACATACCGGCAGGACACCACGGGCATGAGCCAGGTTGTGTCCACCCTCAACGACATGAAGGGGACCCTTGAGGAGATCAAGACCCAGCAGGCCCAGCAACATGCGGCGCAACATGCCTGTCAACTGCGACACCAAGGGCGGATGGAGGACAGACAGGCTGAGCTCGTGACGGTGTTCACGGGAATTCACCGTTCACTCCGTCGGATAGCCGACAACATGGGCAACCCTCCCTGTGCCACCAGGCGAAGAACATCACCACCCACAGGGAGGGATCAGGAGGAGGAGGAGACATCCGACGGAGCATCCCAAACATCGTCACGGCCTGCTTCTGAGGGTTCCGCAGGAGGGCGGGTCGTCCACGGAAAAGACCGTGAGGGTTGGCGCAACAGCACCATCTCCCAGGACACCTGGCCTGGCACCTGGCCCACTGGACCAACAGCAGCACATCAGCAAAAGACATTCTCTGCCACATGGACTTGCTGGTCACTGTCTGACCAATGTTGACAAAGACTGTGGCATGGACTCTGATGATTTCCAATGGCAAGGACACCAACTCCCCCAGTGAACTTTGGATTCCACACACCCGGAGAGCCCCTCTTGTCATACCCCCCCCCAACACGTACCCCAACACAAATAAAAAGTTACACGATAAAGAGATGATGCCTACATTTTGCATTATTACCTTACATGTGTCTTGTAAAGTCTAACCATGCCTAAGTTCTCATATGACTTCAACCATCCATACCCTGGGGCCTGAGTCTGGCACAGGACAAACATGGGTCACAATGTATTAGGCAAGACAGACATGGAGCACCATACACACCCGTGATGGGCCCAACCAGCTGAGGGGGTGGCCGCACAACCGTGCCGACAGACATATTGAGTACAGCAACAGTCATGCGCAGAGGTCAGGGATCATGTGGTGTGTCCTGGGGGGCACCCAGGTATGTGTAGACAGGTGGCAGAACTATGTCCTGCAAGCTTGAGTCAGGTGGATGCAGAGAATGGTGGCCTGGCCAACGTTGAATGCATGGGGATGGCACATGTCACAATACCCACACAGTCATGGACATCATGCACAATACAGAGTCTAATCCCACACAAATAGCTAGCATCTTGCTACTCTACACATAGACACATAGCCACTATCACTGAAAACCATGCCAGACATGCCGTATGCACCGTGGCAACACACCAGCATTGACTGAGAAGAGGCACCTTGGAGGCATAGGGACACCTTTATTAGTCATGTATTCCAGAATGCAGAGGCAACTCGGAGTACACATACACAGGTCATGTGGAATAACATGTGGGTCCAACACTGGCACCCCCCTTCTGCAGCACAAATGCGTGATAGCCATGGAACTGGCACACAAGTGTCAGGTAACAGCTAAACACCCCCTGCTGCTCACGGAGAGGCTGCCATACACCATTGATCCTCTGATGTGGAAGTCCCACACCATGTCAAGCCAAAGCAAACCGTATGTGTCCGAGGGCAGTGCTACACACATTGATGCCATCATCACAATCCACTATCCCATCACAGATGACTGTCAACTAGTCTGACCATCTATTCAGGTGTATCCAGCTACATGTAATGTGTCCCATGGTGATGCGACATGTCTGCAGAGGAACCAAACATCGACAGGGGCAGTGTGCACACATCGTAAACAACTGCCACACCCAATACACCCCTGATGCATCCCTTACCCTAAGGAGACTTCCAAACTTGTCCGTGCGTGTAACGCTGAGTCAGCACACGATGACGTGTCCATGAGGAATAGCAGTGCCACAACAATGCAACCAGCAGACGGCATGCGCAAGTACCTGGGGATGACAGACACACAAGAAGTCAGCCACAAAAAGCACAGCCACTTGCATGTGCATGTACTCGACACATGTAAGGATGACAACATGCTAGGTCACAATTATGACTGTGGAAATACACTCATCACTGGCACCATCACTCGAGTGACACATCCACACACACCTCTGACTCACGTGGCATACATGCAGATGGACACACACATGGCAACACATGCCACACGGGGACCAATGCGTGCACACTCAGACACTGGTACTCACCACTAAGCAAAGAAGTCGCGTATGAGCCGACTCCGGATGTCCTCTTGCGGAACCACATCCTCCACATCACTAGCCCCATTGCCAAGCCCTTCGTCCTCCACGGGTGGATGGTCCTGATCATCTTGATCCAGGATGAGTGGCACAGCTTTCTCAACTGCCATGTTTTGCAGCATGCAGCAGACCATGAAGATTTTGCAGACCTTCGCCGGGGCATATGGGAGTGCGCCGCCGGTCTTGTGTAGGCACCTGAATCGGCTCTTCAGGAGGCCAAATGTCCTCTCTATCACTCGCCTTGTCCGGCCATGGGCGGTGTTGTAGCGGAGCTGGGCCGGCGTGCTGGGGTTGCGGAGAGGTGTGATCAGCCATGGCATGTTGGGATAGCCAGCGTCCCCTACATGGAAACCACATGGACATAAGTAGGACAGGAGAAGCGGTCGTGCTGGAAGTCTACGCAAAATACAGGACAGACAGAGTGTACCCACCAACAACACATGCTCGTTCGTTGCGCAGCTGCGTCATCATTTCAGGCACCCTGCTACGCCTCATGATGTAGGCATCGTGTGCTGATCCTGGAAAACGAGCACAGACATGTGAAATCACCATGTTGGACAGACACACCACAAGGGCATTGATGGAGTGGTAGTGTTTGCGATTCCTGTACGCTACCTCCTGTGCCTGTGGTGGTACCAAAGCCACATGTGTCCCATCTATGGACCCAATGACATGGGGCATCCCTCCCAGGGCATAGAATCCACGCTTGACCCCAGTCAACTATTCAGAAGTTGGGAAATGGATGAACTCATCCAGGTGAAGCAACATGGCCTCTAAAAAATCATGCAGCACACGGCTGAACATGCTCTGGGACATACCACCAACATGAGCTATGGTATATTGAAAGGTACCCGTGGCAAGAAAATGTAGGGCTGCCATTACCTTCAGTTTGGGTGTCAGTGCCGTAGGATACCTGTGCAGCGGTTGCAGGTGTGGTGCCAGTCTTGCCGTCAACTCCTCAATCAACGGTTGGGGGAAGCGGTAGCAGCGTATACAGTCATTCTCCCGCATGTCAGCCAAGTCCGGAATTGGTCGGGGAAGAGGCGGCGCTCTGCAGTAATTTGGAAGTGACAAGGAAGAGTGAGTGCACTACAACAACAATTTATATGTAATGAGCACATGTTAATCTGTCAATACACATATGCTACATAGGGAGTCAGGTATGTGCTACATGCCCTGGACACGTATGGCTGCCAGGTGACACTCCTACCAAGACCCAGCTACACCCGGAGATTGTGAACCTCCACATCCCATGGCATGGGACTAGCTGTGTCCCAGTGTAAGTGAACAGCCAGACGCAACACAGGAGTGACATACATCAACATATCAGCAGAAGTAGGATTTTGATTGCAGAGACAGGTAGCGGAACACTAGAGCCACAGGTCACATGACATTACACTAGGACGGCCCACACACCTTGCCATGAAGGTGTACATGTCATGACTGACCACACATACATTGAGAGGATGCAGACAGGTCCTTGTTACGCTACTCCGTGTCCCATGCATACATACACACCTTACATCCGATACCACATGTGGCCTGGTGTGCGTAACAGTGTGCCATGGCCATCTACACACAGACACATGTTGGTTGCAGCAACAGCAGATGCTTTTGAGGGAACACCAACATCAAGCTAATGTGAACACACCACACATACATGACATAGACACATCGTGCACCGTGGGTAGTCACATGTCTGGTGTGGTAACCCCTGTAGCGGGCATCAGGGGACACTTGCGTGTGTTGTTGACTGTGCCATGCCAGTGACGCTCATCTCAAGTGTGCTGTACGACATGCACACATGTCAAAGGAGTTAAGGGCATGTCTGGCACATATTGCACCATCACACATAACATCTGTACACATCTCATCATACATCTATTGCCTTCACAACTCAGGAGTAATGTGCCACATCACAGCCTTTCACACCTGTGTCCCACACATGTAGTACTGCCCAGACAATGCCTTGATGTCCATCCATGGACAAGTATGTCAGCTCTATTCCTTCCTGTGTGCTGCCTGTCACCACTGTTATGTGTGAAAGGCACCGTACATTCGCTCTGAGGGCGTGTGTACGTTCCCTATCACTATGGGAGTGCTGCCGTAGGCCTACCCATAGTGATAGTGAGCGTACACGCGTGCGTACGGTCCGTATCACTATGGGTACGCATACGCGAGCACACCCATAGTGATAGTGAGCGTACAGGCGTGTGTACGGTCCGTATCACTATGGGTACGCATACGCGAGCACACCCATAGTGATAGTGAGCGTACAGGCGTGTGTACGGTCCGTATCACTATGGGTACGCATACGCGAGCACATCCATAGTGATAGTGAGCGTACAGGCATGTGTACGTTCCGTATCACTATGGGTACGCATACGCGAGCACACCCATAGTGATAGTGAGCGTACAGGCGTGTGTACGGTCCGTATCACTATGGGTTTGCTCGCGTATGCGTACCCATAGTGATACGGACCGTACACACGCCTGTACGGGCCGTTGCTATGCATTTAGGGTGCCCTAGGGCCCCGGAACGCACCGTACCTGTGTGTGAATCTCCAAATTACATATGGGACACATGAGGGACAAGTATAAAGGCCTACATGCATGCTGGTTGTCATGGAGACCAAGTTTAAAGTTTGATTTTTTTCCAGCAGGTGCCCAGCAAAAGTCAGTTTGAATGAATCTACTTTGTTGCAAAGTGGTTGTGGAGTTTACATCATGCTCAAGAAAAAAAAGAGCTAAGCCACTGACTGTGCTGGGTTTAAAGGGATTGGAGGAAACATAGGATGCAAATGTGAGTGACCAATCACTCTGTACTCCTGTGCATGAAACAGGCCAGCAAGGCAGATATAAGGCAGCCAGGTCCCATGAGAGAGCACTTGCCTGCACATCTTTTGTTTCTACAACACTGCTGCTGCTCGTGATTCCCTGGCACCATGTCAAGGTCTGTGGAGAGGGCCCAGCCTTTCACCCTGGAGGAGAATCTGGCATTGCTGGATGTGATCCTCCCACAGTACCCCCTGCTGTATGGGCGACCAGGGTTTCAGGTGAGTGCAGAGTCCACTAGCACAGACTGTGTCCCTTTTTTGTGACTGGGACTTCTGGCATTGTGTCCAGGTGTGACACACATGCATTGTACTGTAGAGTGGGTCCCAGGGGGGGGGAATGCCTGATGTCTCCCAGCCAGAGCATGCTGTGGTGCATGTCTGCCGTCCTCACTTGCATTGTGTTTACTGTGTCAATCACTGCATGGTGCATGCCACATTCTGCCTGTCTTATCCTCCTGGGAATGTTGCCTCTACAGTCCTCATCTGATTATGTGGTCAGCCCAGTGTGACAGGTGACTGTACCCACAGATGTGTGTTAGTTCAGTGTACCTGTGCTGAGAGTGTCCACATGATGTGTTCGTACCCTGGACATCGGTTTGTGTGTAAGTCCCCTGTCATGTGGGTGGGTGCATATGTGGAGTGTAGCACCCAAGCTGCATGAGGGATGGATATACCCTGCTCATCTGATGCGAGCAGGGAGCAGTGCTGTGTGTCTGACGTGCAGAGCCAGCCCCACACCTGTGAGCCCCCCCCGTCTAGTGGCACATGTACAGAGTGAGGTTTGTAGCTGCATTTGGCAATGGCAGGTGAATGTCCTGTGCCTGTGTGTGTCTGTGTACTCTGCTGAGGTAGCGTCAGTGGCCTGTGGCATGTGACTGCTTTGAGGTGCTGCACATAATCCTGGTGTACCTTCTGATGCACAGTGTGAGTCTGGATCATTTATTGTGTCGTACCCCTCATGCCACCTGTGTACTTTCAATGGCACGTGGTGCATTTGCCCTTACACAGAGAAAAATGTCCCTATGACAAAGGTGCAATGCTTTGGCTGCATACTATGCCTTGTTGAAACCAGCAAAATTGTTCTAATGTGTGTCTCTGTGACATGTGGCAGGTGTATTGATGTAGTCTCACTTTTTCAACCCCACAGGTAGGCGCCGATGCCAAGGAGCAGATCTGGAGGGACGCCTTCAGTGCCGTGAGGAGGACGGATGGTCGCAAGCGGCGCCTGGCCCAGGTGAGAAAACGCTGGCAGGATATCCGGTGCTGGACGCGGAGGATCGCACGGGTCCTGCTGGGGGACTCACCTATGGGCCCTAAGAACCATGGGCGTCGCCGTCTGACCCACATCCACAAGCGTGTGCTGGCGGTGGTCTTTCCAGACATGGACAGGCGCTTACGGGAGAAGCAGCAGCAGGAAGGGGGTAGGTACATGTGTGTTTGTTGTGTGTCACCAGCATTTTGCAAGTGCGCAGTTGCATGGATACACTGCCAGTGTTTAAATTTGCGGTCACCCACAGTATAGCGGTGCTGTCCTTCCGCTCTTCCCCTCCTTGCCATGTGTTCCCTGGTCTGTGTGTACTCACTCTTTCACAAGGTCATCTGGGCTGGCAGTTAATCCACGTGACCAATGCTTGCAGCATCATGTGTGGGGGTGGTGTGTAACAGGTTTTGGCACCTTGCCTGTGCCCTGTCCACTACAGTACTTGTGGGGTCCATGTCAATTGGCACTGATGCTGAGTCCAGACATAGGAGTATGTCTCTGAAGTGTAATGCCTTACAGCAAGCATGTCCTATGTTGTGGCCTGTGACATGATGTGCATGAGTGTGTGATACGCAGAGTGCAGGGATGGTGGCCTGTGTTGCAGTCATTACTATTCAGGACCATGGAATATTGTGCCCACTACTGTCCCCTGGGGCATACTTTGCTAGGTATCATGTGTGTCATCACAATATGTGGACACTCTCAGTGTCTACAGCATGGGATGTGCTCTGTGACATTGTCCCCTGGCACCATGTATATTTACGTAACGTGTTCTACAAGTGTCCACTGTACAGCCTGACCTAATTTTCCTCGTTCATACTCACGGGGGCCAGTGCCTGTGTGTCTTGTTACAATTACTGATGATGGCCATTTGTACATGAGATCGTTGTACAGGCGCACATGGGGTATTTGGGGTCCAACATGGGTTTCTGGCAGCCCATGTGTATTTCTCCCAGACTAAGAGATGCAAGTGCTTCCTGTGTCTCATCACATTGTCTCATGTAGGGGGTGGTTGGTGCGGGCAAGGCCTACATGTCGACCCCTGAAATCTCATTGCTCGGTCTGGCCAGTGTGTGATGTTTGTCTGGACATACACTCAAGGTGCAGTGTCCCATTCATGTTGGGCATGTCTTTAAGTATTACCTTTGCAGCATGTGCCTCAAGTTGATGGAGATGGTCCCTGCTCATCCCTAGTTACGTCAACGCTGTGTGGTGCAGATGCAGTGCAGGATTGGCCCCAGAGCCTGGCTCCTCTGTCCAATTCCATAGCATGTCATTTGCAAATGTGTCATGCTCTCCATAGTTTCTCAGTGGCATGGTGGGTGAACCAACTGTGTGTTGCAGGGCCTATATATGTACCTTGTATTGTAGATGTTACTCATCTTTCATTTCAGGCTATGCACTGTAACCTATGTTGATTTGACTCATGTGACATATGTATACAGGTGTCTGATTAATTCCTGTTTATTCACCTTGCCCACAGCATCGTCGGGGGACACGGATGGAGACACCGGCACGGACCGTGCGGAGGGACCGGGCACCAGTGCCAGCAGTGACACCTTAGCTGGCACATCGAGTGTAACTGAGGCCGAGGGGAGTGAGCCGGAGGACCTGTCCACTGCCACCACAGATTATGAAGCTGAAGGGTCCGAGGCTGAGCACTCCGAGGGGGGGGAGGCTGCTCCAACAGCTGACAGCAGCACAACATCTCTCCCCGCCCCCTCCATTGCCATCACCAGCCTCCCACTTGCTCGTGTCCCTTCCTGGCGTGCTAGGTCACCACGTGTCTCCTTCCTGCCAGGCACCGCACCCCCTGCCCCTGTATCCACTGCTGCCGCCAATGCCGAGTCTGTGGACATCCTGCGGCAGTTGCAGGTTGGTCAGGCTGTGATGCTTAATGTCCTCCATGGCCACGGGCAAGTGCTCACCAACATGGAGGCATACTTGGAGGGCATTTCAGCATCGCAGGCTGACCAACGCAACTTGCTGCGGTCTATTGACTCAACACTGTCTGCAGCAGTGGGTCTCCTGCAGCACTTCATCCCACCCCCTACCCATGCCCCATCCACACTTCCCACTCCCATGCCTGTCCCACGTACACCCAGACATCAGCATGCACACACCCCACCAGACACAGGCACCACACCAGCAGGGAAGGCAAAGCGCACACCTCCTGGCACGCACACACAGGGTGAAGTAGGCACACCCACTGGGTCGGGGGGAAACGGAAGACACGCAGCTAGAGTGGGAGTCCACATTCCTCACGACCACCACCCTCCAAATCCACTCCCCTCAGCTCTCCTGGCCAAGAGTCGGACACAGGGTCAGTCCTGCCCAGTCTGTCCATCAGCCCCAGTGTGGCACCACCCCGCAAGCGGTGGAGGAAGGACACCGGCAGGGAAGTTGAGTCCCCCCCCGTCCACCCCCCCCCCCGTAGCGCTGCAACCCATCCCTGTGACCCCCCACCCTCCTTGGGGCCTGTGGTTCCTTCGGGTGCAGGGGCGACGCTGAGCGACCTGGCAGTAGTGTGCAGCGCCGTGCTCGAATACACCTTTGGCGCTGCCCCACCCCCTGTGTTGGAGGCGTCCGTCCCTGCACCCACAACACCTCCCCTTGCCCCTCCGGTCCCTGCGGTGCCTGGTCCTTCCCCCCAACATGATGCCCCCCCCCCTGTGGGAGACAAAGGAGTCTGACTGTGCAGGCAAGCTAGGGGACACACGTACCACTGTGTCCCCCATCCGGATTGGAGTCATGGACTGCCCTATGGGCCTTGTATATATTGACATTTATGATGCTTTTTACTTACATCCTGCTGAATAAAGCAATTTGTTTTTTCCTTTGTACACTACTGTTTATCTGGTGTTGCTGTTGGTGGACCAGCTCCATGATTTTGGGTGGTGATAATGTGTTGGGTGTGTGGGAAATGTAGTCTTGTGCTGGTCATAGGGTAGACCCTGGTATCTGTGTGCCATCACAAGCTGTTGGCTAAATTACTTGGTTCATGTAAGCAGTTACTGCATGGTGACATCGTCCCAAGGTGTGTTCCTTCCTCTGTGTAACCCTTCTTCCCTGCAGGGTGTTTCCACTATGTGGTGCTGAGCTGTGTCTACATCAGCTGGGGGTGTGACGGACTCCTTCAACTTTGCACATGCATGCTGTGCGATGTATCCACCTGCATCATTTGTGGCATCCTTGGTGGTCACTGTACTTGTGTATGTTGACTGTTGACAAGACTTCATGTGGACATGTTCTCTTTTAGGCACTATGCATGTGTGTACTCCCAGCCTTGCACACATGTGGTACATGTACTGCAGGGTCTTTGTGCACCTGACTGACATTTGTGGGCATTGTATCTGTGGGTACTCCACCCTTTGCGTTCCATGGGCACTGCTGGGAGTGATAGACCCCCACCCCTCCTGTGTCTGGGCACTGCTGGGAGTGATAGGCCCCCACCCCTCCTATGTCTGGGCACTGCTGGGAGGACTCTGCACCCACCCCTCCTATGTCTGAGCACTGCTGGGAGTGATAGGCACACACCCCTCCTGTGTCTGGGCACTGCTGGGAGGACTCTGCACCCACCCCTCCTATGTCTGGGCACTGCTGGGAGTGATAGGCCCCCACCCCTCCTGTGTCTGGGCACTGCTGGGAGTGGAAGGCCTCCACCCCTCCTATGTCTGGGCACTGCTGGGAGGAGTCTGCACCCACCCCTCCTATGTCTGGGCACTGCTGGGAGTGATAGGCACACACCCCCCCTGTGTCTGGGCACTGCTGGGAGGACTCTGCACCCACCCCTCCTATGTCTGGGCACTGCTGGGAGTGATAGGCCCCCACCCCTCCTGTGTCTGGGCACTGCTGGGAGTGATAGGCCCCCACCCCTCCTATGTCTGGGCACTGCTGGGAGTGATAGGCACCCACCCCTCCTATGTCTGGGCACTGCTGGGAGTGATAGGCCCCCACCCCTCCTGTGTCTGGGCACTGCTGGGAGAACTCTGCACCCACCCCTCCTGCGTCTGGCCATGTACGGTCCGTACATACACTGTTGGGGTGTGGGTACAGTCCATTCATACACGGGTGAGGGTACGGTCCGTACATACACTGTTGGGGTGGGGGTACGCTCCATACATACGCGGGTGTGGGTACGGTCCATTCATACACGGCTGAGGTTACGGTCCGTACATACACTGTTGGGGTGGGGGTACGCTCCATTCATACGCGGGTGTGGGTATGGTCCGTACATACACGGGTGAGGGTACGGTCCGTACATACACTGTTGGGGTGGGGGTACGCTCCATACATATGCGGGTGTGGGTACGGTCCGTACATACACGGGTGAGGGTACGGTCCGTACATACACTGTTGGGGTGGGGGTACGCTCCATACATACGCGGGTGTGGGTACGGTCCATTCATACACGGGTGGGGGTACGGTCCGTACATACACTGTTGGGGTGGGGGTATGCTCCATACATACGCGGGTGTGGGTACGGTCCATTCATACACGGGTGCGGGTACGGTCCGTACATACACTGTTGGGGTGGGGGTACGCTCCATACATACGCGGGTGTGGGTACGGTCCGTACATACACTGTTGGGGTGGGGGTACGCTCCATTCATACGCGGGTGTGGGTACGGTCCGTACATACACTGTTGGGGTGGGGGTACGCTCCATACATACGCGGGTGTGGGTACGCTCCATTCATACACGGGTGATGGTACGGTCCGTACATACACTGTTGGGGTGGGGGTACGCTCCATACATACGCGGGTGTGGGTATGCTCCATTCATACACGGGTGAGGGTACGGTCCTTACATACACTGTTGGGGTGGGGGTACGCTCCATTCATACGCGGGTGTGGGTACGGTCCGTACATACACTGTTGGGGTGGGGGTACGCTCCATACATACGCAGGTGTGGGTACGCTCCATACATACGCGGGTGGGGGTACGGTCCGTACGTACCCGTGCCCACGCTGTGGAGTGCTTGTGCGGGCCGTACCCAGGCCTTTGGCACATGGGTACGGGCCGTACCGCCATTGTTGGGGTGACGTGGGAGTGGGCGTGGTACGACTCGTACCCACGCTCTTAAGGCGTGGGTACGGTACGTACCTGTATTGTTGTGTTGCCGGTTCGCGTCGTTGCCCACTTCCGTTGTTGCGGACGCTGGCGTTGCTGGACACGCCCCCTCGAAGTGACCAGGGCCTGGAGGTCAGGTATGACCAGGCCATGTGTGCTGTGTGACTTGGGTGGGGGTTTTGTGTCCTGCCCCTGCCCCCCCCCTTTGCCCCTGGGTGTTGTTCTGACCTTCTGCGGCGTCTGCGTCGGTACCTGTAGAGGAGGTCGACTGGTATGAGGGCCGGGATGACACGTAGGTTCGGGTCCATGTCTGTCCGTCACGTACAGGTGCTCCTTGAGCACGTCGTCCTGATTTCCCAGCAGTTTTTGGCTGCCGGAAAATATTCTCCGCGCGGGATGACGTCGGTGCGAATCGTACTTCCTGGTTCGTGGAACGCATGCTGCATGCGTCCCGACGTCACGTCGGCGCTTTTCCGGATGTAATTTGTGTGTTTATTTTCCTCGGTTGGTGTTTTGTACGAATCGTACGGAAATAGTGTTGACCGTGCGAATCGTACTTGCCTGTTTGTAAAGTTTTACAACCGGGTACGAGTCGGACGGAGAATACGCTCCGACCGACGGTTCGTACCCGGTTTCTCCAGGATCGTAATCGGCACCTTATTCTTTCATTGTCGTCAACACGCATTTCAGCTCTTGCGAGCCTTGTTCACTCAACATGGATACATTTTTTTCGTGAATTTAAAGTGACCGAGCAAAATAGTCTTACCCCACGTGATCGGTGAATACATAGACATAGACAAAATACTCATACATTTTTAGATGCATAAAACTTGAGTTTTGAATGGTAAAGCATGAAAAACATAAAAAACAGATTTCAAATTGTTCTGGGTTCAATAAAAACCACCAAAGTTATTAAAATTCATTTGCCATTTTGTTCTGCTTATTTGTCATTCTATATTTTTTACGAGAGTTATTAAAACCAATTATTGCTCATAAAATCTCAATCACCCTGGGGAAGAACAGCAATATGTGCAAATAACAATAGTAAAATGTTGTGAATTTGTGTTAAAATATTGTTAAAAACCGAAACAAATCATGAGTACAGTTATATATTTATACCTGAGAACATGTTCAAAATTTCTTTAAGTTTGTTTAAGTTGGGCAGAACAATATGATGAACGTCAGCATATATGTAAAATACAGTATGTGAATCGTCAGGAAACATGGTTGCGGAATTTGTAACCTTTAGAGAATAACCATGTGATCTCAAACGGGTTGTTCTATGTTCTAAAGATCCGCCAATATCAAACTTTAACTTGTGAATGTTCATTTGAGAATGTGCTTATAATGTGCCCAATTTGAACAATAATTATAAGGTAAGTAAGTTAACTAAGTTAAAGTTCCCAAATTCAAATCAGATAATATAAAGGCAAAGTCCTACCCAATGTCAACTGGTTGGTAACTCTAAATGGTGATCGGCCAGTATGGGTAAAATTATGTAAATATGTTTCTGTATAAGTATACTTGACATATTGTAAACACACCTATATGCTTTTGATGAGCATATGAATGTACAAATAAATAAATAAATATATAAATATAAGTATAAATATGTTGCATTTCATAAAATCTTAGATAAAAGATACATGTCAAAAACATATAATAATATAGGATAAAATACCCTGTGTGTTTATGTATTGGATTGCCTGTGACTGGTAAGTTGGTAATAATACTGCATCTATCGGGCACAAAAGAAAATTGCACATTTGATGTTTATAAGCATGCATAAAGATCTTCTGTCACATTAAGGCCGTTAGGGTGCTTAGTGTCTAATTGTATAATATATCTTGTTTCAAGTTTCCTGAGTTTGTAATCACGGTCTCCACCCCTTCTGCTAGGAGGTAC
This sequence comes from Triturus cristatus, assembly GCF_964204655.1. NCBI lineage: Eukaryota > Metazoa > Chordata > Amphibia > Caudata > Salamandridae > Triturus > Triturus cristatus. Next base: position 1,115,188,986 of record NC_140585.1, read on the forward strand.
TGCATCTATTACGAAGTAGCTAAGATCTCTGTTGTTAGAATGATGGAATTTCTTGAAATGCCTCGCAACAGGGTATGTATTGTCTTCATTAGTGATGGCGCGGAGGTGTTGTAAAATGCGCTTGTGGACCTGGAGTTTGGTGCTCCCAATGTATTTTAAGCCACAAGGGCACATCAATACATAGATAGCAAATTCCGTTTTGCAGGTTAGAAGTTTTGTTATTTTATACTTCTTATTGCAGAATGGGGTGGTATAGGTCACCGTATTGATACCATAAATACAAGCTTTACACGTCTTGCATTTGAAGAAACCTTTGTGTGTTTGTAACCATGAGGTTTTCTCAATGATTTCAGGATTGGTGGATACCAAACAGTCTCTCATGGGCGGTGCCTTACTATAGGTAATGGACACCCTCTGCGGTAGCAGGGGTCCTAATACCGGGTCACACAGTACTAGTGGCCAACATGATTGGATGATTTTGTGAATTGCCTTGTGTTGTTTGCTAAAACCCATAATCAGACAAAACTCTTCCTTTATGTTAGGTTTGTCGGCCACTTCAATAGTGTCAAGGCTGTTTGCTATTTGTTTATCTTGCAATAAAATCTTTCTATCAACAGCCATTGTTTTGGAGATAGCTAGTTCTATAATTTTGAATGAGTAACCCCTTTCTCAGAATCTGTTTTTACTTGATTCTTGAGCGATTTTAAGATCAGTTGTGGTACTGCATACTCGCTTTAATCGCAGCATTTCTCCATATGGTATGCTGTTCACTAGGTGTTGGGGGTGGGAGCTATCAGCATGTAGGATTGAATTCCCAGCTGTTTCTTTTCGATCTATGCGCGTTTCTAATTTGTTATTATGCACAAATATCTGTGTATCCAAAAAATTGACTGTAGTATCACTTATAGTAGCAGTGAAGTGAAGATTTATATATATATATATATATTCACTGAAAAAACCAAAGGTTTCAGGGGCGTTATAGTTAGCTGGACATTTCCCTCGTATAAAACCCTAGAAATTCCCCTGTTATAGTTAGTTCAGCTAACTCTAACTCGCGCCCCCGCAATGCACTGCTGATGACGTCACATATTACATCACTCATGACATGGTCAGTGACATCACTCACGACATCGCTGATGACATCTCAAACGACATCACTGATGACGTCATCGATGTGATAAATTAGTGCATCTTCTCACACCCTAATATAACCTTTGATACACCGACTCAAAATTTCAGACGGCCATTTTGAAAACCATAGATGCTCCAATACCAATAACTCCATACCCACTCATTGACTCTTAGGTCCACATACACCTCCACTCACTCACCTGTACAGTCACTCATACTTACAGTGACTCCGTACAAGACCATCATATGCATTTATACACCTATATAGACACTCAGACACCGCCAATCATCCATTGAGGTACTGACACACCTAGTCTGTTGTGCAAATAATTAAACACAGTCCAATGTACTCACCTATACAGTTAAACACACTCAAGTTCACTTACTCATAAAAATAGTAACAAATTCTGACACTCTTATACAATTACTAATACAAGCACACACTCATCCATACAGCCACTCCCGCAATCACACACTCTCACATATAGATAGTTATATACTCTTACACACATATACACTGCGTTTCACATATGTAGTTACTGACACATGTACAACTGAGATATACATTCAATCACTAACACACTCATACATACACTCACCCAACCATACAGTCCATCACAGTTGCACTGTTAAAACCATGCACCCATAGAATCACCCACTCACACATCTATGCACAGAGTCACACACACCCTACCCACACAAACACTCAGGCACCCATACAGATACTCAGACAACCAATCAATAACCCAAATAGACACTCATATAGCTATTCACAAAACCATGCAGCCACTTATACACAAACACACATACAGACATTCACACAGTTTAGTCACTAGTCTGCAGTAAGATACATTTAATGACTCACTTATAGAGTCAGTTACGCACCTAGAAAATCATCCATTCACACACTTATACACCCACTCATTCTTCCATAGGCCTTTCACTATAAATATATAAAACATATTTAAACTTTTCAGAAAAACACACATTCACAGGATGATGTCATCGGTGATGTCATCAGTGATGTAATTTGAGATGTCATCAGTGATGTCACTGACCATGTCATGAGTGATGTAATATGTGACGTCATCAGCAGTGCATTGCGGGGGCGCGAGTTATAGTTAGCTGAACTTACTATAACAGGGGAATTTCTAGGGTTTTGCACGAGGGAAATGTCCAGCTAACTATAACGCCCCTGAAACCTATGGTTTTTTCAGTGAATTTCTAAGGTTTTTTAAATGTCAATTCCTAACTATAACGCCCCTGAAACCTTTGTTTTTTTAGTGAATTTCAAAGGTTTTTTAAATGCTAATTCCTAACTATAACGTGCATGTAACCTATGTTTTTTTCAGTGAATTTCAAAGGTTTTTTAAATGCTAATTCCTATCTATAACTTATCTCTAAAGATATCATGTTTAATGATTTTGATTGGATTTCTATATTTTTCAAATTCAGTGTGTCAATTTCATTAATTATGTTTTTTTAAAATTCTTTTTGATCACCATTTTTTAAACTTATTTTTTCAATTAATTCTTTTAAAAATTAAAAAATATTATTTGAATTTAATGGGTTTTTCAAACATATTTTTTATAGTTTTCAAAATATTTTTTTAACTATATGTTCAAAACGTTATTTTATATATTTTTTCCATGTTTTTGGATCCGCGCACCCTATGCGCACCGTTCTCGATCTCTACGCGATAGCATCCGCGCATGGTATGCGTTGGGTACGTGTTTTGTGCGCGATCGCAATGCGACCGGTACGCGACTCCCCGCCTATACGCTCCACGTTCAATGTACGTAACGCGACGTTTACACACTTCCACGATGCGTCATCTGCGTCTATGACGCGGTAGGTGCGCGGATCCCGCGTAATATTTAACATTTAAAAAAACATATATATGTATTTCATGTGAATATTAATTGAAGACAAACTCTGAACCAGTCTTAAAAGTAATATATTTGTACATCTAATGCTATATTTCTTTTTAATTCAATTTCGCGGATGCACGCCGGGTGCGTGCTGCGTATGCGCAGGGTGCGCGGATCCCTTGTAACCTGCAAAAAAAGAGATTTGATTGGTTCATTACACTTCCTCTTCTAACTATTGAAAGACCCCACCCAATTCAATCATTCTTCTTTGACCTTCTTTGGAGGAGCATCTCTTTGCAGAAAAGAAGATTTTTTTAGACTAAGTTTACACTTAGCTCAAACTTTTTTCTACCAAAAATGGCTTCAGGGCAGCAGGCATCACCTGCATCTCCTCATACATCTGAGGATTAATTTTTGGAGGAGACACCACGCACACCACGTTTTTCTTCAGTGGTGTGGAAATGTTTTACTTTTCCCGAGGGGCAAACAAAGACCAATGCCACCTTGGTCACGTGCAAGATTTGCAAAAGAGTGCTGTCGCAAGGGGATCCTACCAAGAAATACTCGTGTAGCACGGCGAGTATGATGAAGCACCTAAGGACCCTTCATCCGAACAATCTTGCATGAGGAGAGTGCAAACGGATGAGAAACACTCCTTCTCCTTCACCTTCCACCTCATCGCAGCCGAGCACTTCAAGAGTGCATCCATCAGCCAAAAACTTGGACATCTGTCCTCAATTTCAATATTTGACAGTGCTTTGCACTAAGTGCAATGCGACTTTGTGTTACGGTGAGCAGTCGATCGATCTGATCTGCCGCCGGCAAGAAAGTCACATTTGCTATTTATTTTATTTTTTTATTGTTTCCTGAAGTTCATTGTTTGGTTCCTCCTGTTTTATTTTTTGTTTTTTTATTTTGCAGAAAAACCCCCCAAAATTAAAAATTGTTCAGAAAACTCAAAAAAAAATATTAAAGGAGAAAGAAGAAAAAAAAAGTTCTTGTAAGAACTAACTTTCCTGGATTAAAAAAAGAGCTAAATTTCTTTGTTAGTGTGTGAAAGTTTAGATGAATGTATGTGTAGTACGTAATTGAGTGAATGAATGCATTAGTAGCGTATGGTGAATGTATAAGTGCAGAACTATGAGGAAGTGCTGCAGCATCACACAGTAACCTCTTTAACTACAGTGTGCTGTAGTACTTCCGAAGCACAGGGATGCAACATATGTACATAAATATGTTGCAAATCTATGCTTCTCTCTGCACGACTGCTTAAACTGCAGCCATGTGATGACACAGGCACCCTTGCACCATAGTGCAAGGATATCTGTGTCATGAGCTGTTTGTTTTTGTGCAGGAAGGTGTGTCAATCAGTAAAGGCATTTTTCTCCTTCAATGTATGCTGAGCATTGTAGCATGCATTGAAGATATAAAAATGTGGAGAAATGAAAACAATTCTCCTTGTTGTGCTTTCCTACACCAATTTTAGAATGGTGCAGCATTCACACACAAATCAAGATTTATGATTTCTGACAAATCTAGACATGTGTCTTGTTATATGAGTATTCAGTGCACTCATGCACAACAACACTTATAGAACACCCTTTCAACGCAAACTGGTGTGCATAATGAGGTTGTATTTACATTGAGTATAAAAAGTGCACTGAGTGCCTTTTCCTCTCTTTGTAAATATGAAAGAGTGTCTTGCGCAATAACTATGTTACAAAAAGTGACATATTTCCAGTTAAAAAATTCCTTGCGAATGACAGAAGGTAAGCACAGAGTTTTGTCTGCAAAGATGTTCAAAGAAGAATGATTGAAATAATTGCGGTCCTTCAATAGCTACAATGGAAAATATTATGAACCCCTCAACTCTCTTTTTTTGCAGGTCACATGATATCTGATTATGGTCAGATTTCAAAACTACATAGGTATAAACAGAGTGTTTTTAGAAACGTGTTTCAACTTTGTAGCTTCTTGCAGACCTCCTCATTCTGCATATTGAGACTTAGTTAAACTTACCTTCACAATAATAGCAATAAAAAATGGTATACATTTTTTTCAGATTTTCATTGCAATCTAAATTCATATAAATTGCTTATTTTTAAATTTGGATCTGTGAAAGAAAAGGAAAAAAAAATTATAACATGTAATAATAAATTTTTTACAACACAGTATCATTTCCACAAAGTCATTTGTTTGCCTTTTTTGCTGTTCTCAGAATATAGTGATTTCAATCGTACTCATCACTTAACAGCGGGCAAAAAAAAAACAATCAAAAAGATTGTTAAAAAACAACAACATGCTATTCTCAACAAAATACCACTAGATACGAATCATGGATATATAAAATGCTTACAGCTAACAACATTTTTATAAGTTTAACTTACAAAAACTGTAAATGTTGTCGCTTTAAAATATTCACCGAATCTAAGGTTGAATTTTTGGAGGACGCACCACGCCCACAACCTTCAGTGGTGTGGAAATGTTTTAATTTTCCCGACGGGCAAACAAAGATCAATGCCACCTTGGTCACGTGCAAGATTTGCAAAAGAGTTCTGTTGCAAGCGGATCCTATCAAGAAATACTCGTACGGCACGGCAAGTATGATGAAACACCGAAGGACCCTTAATCCAAACAATCTTGCACGAGAAGAGTGCAAACGGATGAGGAACACTCCTGTTCTGTATCTGTAAAAAAGAATCACAAATAAATGTATATTAATAACTTTCAAATTTATACTATTCCATTACTGAACAAACACATGTTATATAAAAACTGACTAAGAAATTAAAGCCCTGAACCACAAGTGTGACGATGGTTAAAACACTACATGCATAGTGCATACTACTTTGAAGCAGTTCATGCCCTAAAGCCTACCTCACTAAAAGACTACATGCAAACTGACTGAATGATTACAGTACTATAAGGAGACATACTGAGTGAGTGACAGGGTGTTTGCTAGAAGTGTATGAATACTGACTGGGGAATTGAAGGTGTGAAAGACAACTGTGTAGGTGGTTAGAGGCCTGCATGCATAGTGAATAGGCATTTGAAGCAGTCTATGTGCTAAGGCCTGGTTCACTGCATGAGTACTTGGCAACTGACGGAATGATTAGAGTACAGCAAAGAGAGTGCCTGGGTGAATTTATAAGTGGTTGGCTTTTTACACAGTGAATGGATTAGTACTTGGTACTGAATGGGTCACTAGAGGAGTGCAAAGGGAGTGACAGGATGTTTGCTGGGGCGCAGGGTCAAGACTGATTTGCAGGGGGAAAACATGGCGGCCAGCTAGCGTGCAGGTCGCGGGAGTCCTGATCCCGGAGGGGCAATGTTTGCTAATTCTACTTGTGTTTCTTCAGCGATTTTGTAATGAAGTTAGTAAAGGAAAAGAAAACGGCTTCATGGATGTAGACGGATGAAGACGGAGTACGGGTAAAATAAGATTGGAGGGCTTAATCAAACTCGGTTCGCAAAACTACAATATCTCTCGATATTACGTTATTAGGGCGATGATACAGCTCAAATACCATCTTGCATTTCTAAAATTCATATAGCCCTTAAAAGTTTAGGCAGATTACGCAGAGAGTAACAGAGAACGGAAAAATTACACTTTCTCCTCTTCGGCGGCTTCCTCGGATTGGCAGTACGGCGGGAGGTCAGCCGTGGAGGCGTGCGGCGCTAGAGCTCCGCAGAGGAAGGTGCGCCGCCTCCCGGATTCCGGATTCCTTTCCGTGGGAGGGGCGCTGGAGACGGGCAGAGAAGCTCTGGTCCCCTTGAACACGACTTCAGGATATGCATGCAAGCAAGCGATGTTTCGCTCAAGGTACCGATCCCTGTGAATACATCTGTGGGCACTTTTGTGGTGGCGCCGTATGTGGTAATCCTCCCAATAAGGTGGGGGCTCCAGGTTTGAAATTATTCGGTCTCTCTCTGAAAACGCCCTGCCCCACCTATTATACTTGCTCCACTCTCCCAGACTCGAACTCTATGAGCTCTAAATTTCGAAGAGGGGGAGGAAGGGAGGGGCTGGGGGGAGACAGGGGGGGTCTATATCCAGGTCCAGGTCCGACTAGGTACACTTTGAGAAGTATTCAAGCTACGAATCTTAGGGTTGAAACTGTGGAGGCAACCCAGAAGAAAATAGACTCTGAAATCAACGCTGTAAAAACACAGGCGATAGGGGTGAGTCAGAGACCTGTTAGAACACTAAAGGAGCGAGCCGTTAAAGGAAAAGCAACATCTAATAAAACTACTAAGAAGAAATCAAGCTTCGAACGCAAAATTAAAGTTACTCCCTCACTTAGGGCATACTTTAATGTTCTTCCTAAAACTATTATTTTGAGTAACGCCCTTTCGCCTGCAAGTATGAGTATGGATGTAAGGTCTGAAAAGTCTCTTCTGGGGAAGACAGATACTAGCTTGTCCTCGGCCTCAGTCTCTACCTCTCTCTCAAATTGTACCCCCAGTAGGGAAGACTGGCCCATCGAGGTTTCCTTAAATCGCTAACACGCATTAGCGGAACCCGCCGAGGGCCCCCCCAGTCCGGTTGTAGGCTCCACTGATCTGCCAAGTCAGGTGGAAAATGATGCTGCTACTGAAGTCACTCGAGATGACCTGTGTTCTCCCCTGGAAAATCTTCATAACGATGATATGTCTATTGTTAACCTCCTCACAATTCTCACGAAAGAAATAAAAAATCGTTTTGAAATCTCTGAGGCTAATCAGAAAGACATCAGAGGTGTCTGTGACAATTTGGAAAAAAATGTGATGACCTGTCTTCAAGAACTGTGATTCTGGAAGGAGAAATAAAGATTCTAAAAGAGGCAGTAGAGGGTAATGCAGTAGAACTAGAGCTCTTAAAAAAGAAGGACAGAGAGCAACAGGAGAGGTTAGAGAGATTAGAGAATTTTCAAAGGAGGAACAACCTGATATTTCTGAAAGTACCAGAGGGTAAAGAAGGGGAGGATATTAAATCTTTTGTAGTTCGCCTGATTAAAAAAGAGCTATCGATTGAGGAATCAGAAGAAGAGATCAGTAGGGATATCCAGCGGGTACACAGGGATCACTACAGATCTAACCCGAATAGAGTTAAGCCCAGGAGAATTTTGGTAAATTTTCAATCATACGCCCTTAAGGAGAAGATCCTATCGCGTGCCCTCTCAAAAAAGGGAATGGAAATTGATGGAGTAAAGTTTGAAATTAGGTCAGACATTTCAGTCGAGACTTCTAACAGGCAGTGGGAATTGGGCAAAAGAATAGATCCTCTTAGGAAGTTAGGTGCATCCGTACAACTAAAATTTCCAGCGATGCTAAAAGTAATGCTTAATAATAAGATGCACTCCTTCCATTCTGTGGAAGAAGTAGATAAGTTCATTGAGGAGCTTCAGTCAGGGTCCCGGTAATCGATATAAGTGTCTTGTTATTCTTTGTGGAATATCGAATATCAGCTCTAGAATAGGGGCTTTAAGTAAAGTACCAAAAAAAAACAACAAAAAAAAACTTAGGAATGCTTATTTTTATAGGGTTAACCTATATTCGTTTTCTTTTTCTTTTCTTCTTCTTTGCTTTTTCTTTTCTAATAATTGATGTAACTCTGTGGGAAGGGCACTCATAGGGCTTCCTACTTGGTAAGTCAGGGGAGGTTTTTTCCTGGGGGGTGGGGGAGGTTGTTGTTGTCAAGCACAGGGTGGGGAGCATCAAGGGAAAAAAATAAAAAATATCCTCGTTTGCCTCCGTGATATTTTTGGTAGCCAATGTCCCATTCACTATCAAGTTTCTAGATCATGTCCAAGAAAGTAGCTAAGGAGATAAAGATACTTTCCTGGAACGTCAATGGTTTGCGGGTCAGAGCTAGACGGGAGCTTATATTGCAATACCTGAGGGACTGTCGTGCACAAATTGTAATTTTACAAGAGAACCATTTGACAGAGATAGAGAGTTTAGACTTTTTCAAAGCTAAAAAATGGATCTCCTATGCACTTGTATCAAAGCAGATGGCGGTCATCAAAGGTGTAGCAATCTTAATAAAAAAAGGACTGCACTTTTGTGTCAAAGCCTGACTTAGTTAATCAAAGCATAAGCAAAAACTGGCTTCTAATGCTACTAAAACTTGACAACAAGACAGGTTTTAAAACAATTATCTGTCAGCAAATACATGATGTTACCAAATGCTTCTCTCACAGTGGTTCCCAAATGCACACAGACTCACAGTGTGATTCTAGACAAGCAACACTATCCCTAGCAGCTTACCAAAACTAATTCACTACTGTGCAAGGGGTAAGGAGACTACAAACAATCTACATATTAAAGTACAGCACATTAGTGTCAAAGCATGAATCATTTTATCAATGCATAAGCAAAGACTGGCTTCAAATGCTACTAAAACTTGACAACATGACAGGTTTTAAAAGAGTTATCTGTCACCAAATACACAATGTTACCAAATGCTTCTCTCACAGTAGTTCCCAAATGCACACAGACTCACAGTGTGATTCTAGACAACAACCACTATACCTAGGAGTTTACCAAAAATCATTCACTACTGTGGAAGTGGTAAAGGAACTGCACACAATCTACATATTTCAGGACTGCACTTTTGTGTCAAAGCCTAACTCATTTAATCTACGCATAAGCAAAGACTGGCTTCTAATGCTACTAAAACTTGACAACATGACAGGTTTTAAAAAAGTTATCTGTCAGAAAATACACAATGTTACCAAATGCTTCTCTCACAGTGGTCCCCAAATGCACACTAACTCACAGTGTGATTCTAGACAAGCACCACTATCCCTAGGAGTTTACCAAAACTCATTCACTACAGTGGAAGTGGTAAGGGAACTACACACAATCTACATATTTCAGGACTGCACTTTTGTGTCAAAGCCTGACTCATTTAATCAAAGCATAAGCAAAAACTGCCTTCTAATGCTACTAAAACTTGACAACAAGACAGGTTTTAAAACAGTTATCTGTCAGCAAATACACGATGTTACCACATACTTCTCTCACAGTGGTTCCCAAATGCACACAGACTCACAGTGTGATTCTAGACAAGCAACACTATCCCTAGCAGCTTACCAAAACTCATTCACTACTGTGCAAGGGGTAAGGAGACTACACACAATCTACATATTAAAGTACAGCACATTAGTGTCAAAGCATGACTTATTTTATCAATGCATAAGCAAAGACTGGCTTCTAATGCTACTAAAACTTGACAACATGACAGGTTTTAAAACAGTTATTTGTCAGCAAATACACAATGTTACCAAATGCTACTCTCACAGTGGTTCCCAACTGCACACATACTCACTGTGTGATTCTAGACAAACAACACTATCCCTTGAACTATACCAAAACACATTTCTTCATCTAGAAGGAGTACTACATTTTAATATAGAAACATAACTCATTTCACAAATTCATAAACAATGACTGGTTTCTAATTCTACCAAAATATAAAAACAGCACAGTTATCTGTCTGCAAACACATGAAAAACACAAATGCTTATCACAGAATGGTTTCTACATGCACACACACTGTCAATAAGATTGTAGAGAAAAAAAGTACTCCCTACACTTTAGCAAGAGAAATACATTAGTCTGATTAAAATCAAAATAGTCTACATACATCCCCTCACAATTAAATAACTCACCTTTCAAGTTGTTTTGTAGATTAAGAAGTATATCAGTCACACACCAGATTTTCTTTTACAGAATCTTTGCACTGTGCACCTCTCAGCAAAAACAAAGAATGGAAAATTTCCCTTTCATTTTCCACACATATACATGTAAACATCAAGTCACAATCCTTCCCACATAAATTCAAAAGCAAACACACATTTCTATTGGTTAAACATTTCAACCCTTTCCAAATGAAATACATTTCAACCCTTCCCCCAATCTGCCTTCTGCCTGTTGCTCGCGCTAGTGAACTGAGACGAGAGTGTGGATGCCACCCGACCTTCTCCCTGGGTCTTCGCTATCCCTGTAGTCAGTCTTTTCTTAAAGACTTCTAAGGCCACCTCACGACGCTCTGAATCACTGTACATTTTGTTTCAAATGTTCTTAATATGTTGCTGGAATCCAGTACTGTCGGTTTCCAATGGAAACGCAGTCCCAACTATAACTATATAGATGCAACTACATATGTGTGTTGGCATGTGTGTGTGTATGTGTGTGTACATATGCACACTCACACCCACACACACACATATATATATATATATATATATATATATATATATATATATATATATATATATATATATATATATATATATATATATATATATATATATTATCTACTGGCGGTCGCCAGTAGATAGTTATAGTTAAGACCGTGTTTCCATAGGAAATCCGCAACATTCTATTTGGAATAACTTTGGCGCCGATTGACGAATCCTCGCGAAATTTTCAAAATAGGTGGGGCGCTCCGCTCCGCTCCTTCCCTGAAAGTCTCGGGGGGATTCGTCAAGCGGGGGCTGAGAAAAAGGGGGGGTCCCAAAACGTGTTTTCCCCATGCATTTTTCCATAGGACCTTTAGTCCAAGCTACAGCCCGAACGGCTGAACAGAATTACTTGAAATTTGACAGAGAGGTAGTCCTCAGGTCAGGGATGTGCCTTTTGCAGGTCTGGTGTAAATCTGTTCAGTATTTCCTGAGAAAATAGCATTTAAATCAATATATATATCTGTAAGCGCGCACCGTGCGTGTACGGTAAGCTTACCGTACGCGCACGCTGCCGTGCGTGAGCGCGATTCTGATTGGTTGTTAGATCTTAGTAAACATTCGAATCGGTCGAAACCAGGAAGTGTCGGCCGCCATTTTGTCTCTCGCAGTCTGAGGGGGTGAAAAACAAAGGTGGAGAACGTGAAAAGGGGGCAGGGTGGACAGTTCCTGACCCCCTAGCCTTTGTCAGGGGGTCCCAGAAGGACCCCCAAGGGCCAAAATTTCCTTTAATTTTTTGGCGAAAAATCGCGGAGTACGCGTAGCGTGCGCGTACGGTAGAAACGGAAAAATTCCGCGAAGAAGCGCACCGTGCGCGTACGGTACGCGCACGGTGAAAAACCTTAAAAAAAATAAATAAATACATAACTTAGCATTTAAAAAACCGTACAAATTCACTGAAAAAAACATAGGTTTCACACACGTTATAGTTAGGAATTAGCATTTAAAAAACCTTGCAAATTCACTTAAAAAACCATAGGTTTCACACATGTTATAGTTAGCTGGACATTTCACTCGTGAAAAACCATTGAAATTCCCCCGTTATAGTTAGTGCAGGCAACTATAACTCACGCGACCGCAATCCTCTGCTGATGACGTCAGATATTACATCACTGATTACATATGTGTCTTTCTGAAAAATAAATATTTGTAATATATGTATAGCTAAAGATTAATGGAAGAAGACATGGGTACATAGGTGTCTAAATACAGTGATGTAATATCTGACGTCATCAGCAGAGGATTGGTTTTTCACGAGTGAAATGTCCAGCTAACTATAACAATTGTGAAACCTATGGTTTTATATATATATATATACTGTCGCCAGTAGGTAATTATAGTTAGGACCTAGTTTCCATAGGAAAAGCGTTTTTAGTTTTCCCAATAACTTTGGTGACGGATCTTCACGAAATTTTCAAAGCTAGTGGGGTGCTCCGGTCAGCTTCTGTCTTGAAAGTTTTGGGGTGATTCGTCAAGCTGGGGCCGAGAAAAAAGGAGGGTCCCAAAACGCATTTTCCCCATGTTATTTTCCATAGTAGGAAACTTTCGACAAAGCTACAGCCCGAACTGCTGAACGGAATTACACCAAATTTGGCAAAAAGGTAGGTCTTGGTTCAGAAAGAGACCTTTTTTGAAATGGTGTAAATCTGTTCAGTAGTTCCTGAGAAATTAGAAAAAGAAAAAGTTTTGATATCTATGGCCGAGGAGGGTTTGCGAACCCTCCAGTCCACGAGTTTCATTCTAATTGGCTGCCAACACTCCAAACCAGGAAGTGTTGGCAGCCATCTTGTGAGAACCGAGTCACAGGAAAACAGAAAAAAGAGGTTAAAAAACAATCAAAGGGGGCAGGGTAGAAACACCCTGACCTCCTAGGCCTGCTCAGGGGGTCCCACAAGGACCCCCAAAAACTTTTTTAAAAATAATTTTGGCAGAAATCGTGTTGGGGTCGCGAATCCTGATGAAATTATTTTTAAAAAAAGCTGTTTGCGATGACTGGGCGGGAGCCATGCGGCTCCTGCCCTGTCATAGCAAACTCTGCTTTGCTTCATTGAAGCAAAGCAGGATTGCTTTTCCACAAGGGGAGCTGCATGTTAGCATCTCCCCTTGTGGAAAACCAATGCCGGCTCCCACAGGAGGCGGGGAGCCGGCGGGACCGTGGGGGCATTGGGGCTCCCCCCACGGTCCCCAACAGAGTGGCCATGCCCGGGGGGATGGGGTCCCCGGGCCGAAAAAGGCCTCGGGAGGGGGGCCATGTTGCCCCATTCCTGTATTTAAAAAAAAATTCACAGCATTTTACCTCCAGTAAGCGCAACAGAGTTGCGTTGCAGAGAGGTTTTAAAAGGGGTGTGGCCTTGGACCACCTCTCTGTAACGCAGCTCTGTGGCGCTTACTGGAGGTACCTGGTGGGCTAGTTGGCCCCAGGGACCCTCAGGATTCAAGGGGACTTAATCCCCCAACTTAAAACACGCCATGGGGCGCAGTTACACACTTGTCACATCAGGCCACACCCCCTCCCTTCACCACTGTACAAGTGGGCCCACTGGTGCGTTGTAAGTTGGGGAATTAAGTCCCCTTGAACCCTGAGGGTCCCTTGGGTCCAACTTGCCCACCAGGTACATCCAGTAATGCCACAGAGCTGCATTGCAGAGAGGTGTAAAAAGGGTCATGGCCTTGGACCACCTCTCTGCAAAGCAGCTCTGTGCCGCATTATTGGAGGTACCTGGTGGGCTAGTTGGCCCCCAGGGACATTCAGGATTCAAGGGGACTTAATCCCCCAACTTACAACGTGCTAGGGGGCACGTTTGCACAGTGGTGCAGGGAGGGGGCGGGGCCTGATATAAGAAGTTAGCAATCCTGCTGTGTGGGACTTATTGGTGGCAATAAAAGTGATAATTGCCCCCCAAGGTTGACGATGGGGGCTAACTACTCCTCCTGTTACCTCCAGTAAATTCCACACAGTCGGATTGCTAAGTGGTGTTTCGGAGGCCACGCTCACCTTTCTCCACCACTCTGGAAACGTGACTGGTATGTTATAGTTAGAAATTAGCATTTAAAAAACCTTTGAAATTCACTGAAAAAACCATAGGTTTCAGGGACGTTATAGTTAGAAATTAGCATTTAAAAAAACATTGAAATTCACTGAAAAAACCATGCATTTCAGGCACATTATAGTTAGTTGGACATTTCACTCGTACAAAACCAGAGAAATTCCGCCGTTATAGTTAGTTCAGCTAACTATAACTCGCGCCCCCGCAATGCACTGATCATGACGTCACATATTACATCATTCATGACATGGTCAGTGACATCACTGATGACATCTCAAATGACATCACTGATGGCATCACTGATGACATCATCCATGTGAAAATCTAATGCACCTCCTCACACTCTAATATAACCTTTGATATACCCACTGTAAAATACAGGCTACAATTTTCGAAACCATTGATACACCAATACCAGTTACTACATACGCACACACTGATTCCTAGGTCTATACACACATCCACTCATTCACCCATACAATCCCTCATACATGCAGTCACTCATCAATACAACACTATCATATGCACTCATATAACTATCGGGACACTCACACATGGCCACTCATCCATGGAGTTACTCACACACCCAGTCAGTCATGCAAAGAATCAATCACACTCCCATTTACTCACCTATACAGTTATACACACACCACCTCACTTATTCATACAGATACTAACACATACTTGCTCTCCTATATAATCACTAATACAAGTACACACTCATCCATACAGCCACTCTCACAATCACTGACTCTCACGCATAGTCATTTATACTCCAACTCTCACATACACTGCCTTTTACATATGTAGTTACTTGGACATGTACCACTGAGACATCCATTCACTCACCAACACACCCATACACACACTCACCCACCCATACAGCTGTTTCCACATGCACTCTTGAAACCATACACCCAGTGAATCAACCACTCACACATCTATGCACAGAGTCACACACCTCCCACCCACCCACACACACACACTCAGTCTCCCATACAAATACTCAGACAACCAATCAATAACCCATATAGACACTCATGTAGCTACTGACCAACCCATGCAGCAGCTTATGCAACAACAGACAGACTGATGCAGACATTCACACAGTTTAGTCACTAAACCATGCATTCAGTAAAACACATTTAATCACTCACTTATACAGTCAGTCACACACCTACTAAATCCTCCATCCAGATACGTATACACCCACTCATTCTTCAATACACCTTGGCATATATATAAAACATATTTTCGGATCGTTTCGGTAGGCCCTGAAGGGGGGCCTGCTATGGGCCCCAAAGACAGATTTTGACAGCCATTTCATTTCAGGCAGACCTAATCGGTCATCGTAATCGATCGCCTGGAAACCGTGTCCAAAGAGCTATACGATTCAGCTTCAAAAGACTCGGCCTGTCCGAATACCTTTCGGAACCAATTCTGATAGCCCAAACTGATTCCAGGCATCATAATCGGAGGTTGGAAAATGTGTACGATTCGGTCGGAAAAAGGGATCCGAATCGGATTCGGCAAACCCGAATCAGATTCGGAGCCCTTCCGAACGGCATCGTAATCGACCCCTTATTGGAACAGCAATATTTTGTGTTAACACTTCAGGTGCTGCTGCTGTTGCAATTGTGACATGCTTCCGGATTTGGATCCACCACAGTGTTCTCAGGCGATTAAAGACTGCATTTCAATTCTTCTATGCCCTCAAAATTGTAATGTCATTTTTCAGTTCACTCTCTTTCCTGATGATCCAGTTTTTGTACATGGAGCACCCAGTGATGAAAGGGAAATGAAAGTGAGTTTGCTTTTTTCCTAGCATGGATCTGGTATTGTGGCACAGATGTACTTTTTGGAGGCCTGAATCTCTTTTTCCAGCCTTTGATTCATATTCAAACAAATGATTAAGCTGTTGGCCAGAACAGCTGCTTCTTCTTGTATGTTTGTCCCACCTTTTACAAATGGCCCAAACATGTGCAACAATGGAATGTTTGGCTCATGGTACAATACTCCTTACTGACTTCCTATGTAAAAAGCTCAATAGGAACTAGCATTTGGATCAGGCACTCTCCTAGCCCCTATTTGTCAACTTCCATTTTCATGTCTTTGGCAGTGGGACTTTCATAGTGAATATTTTAGGGACTTTTAAAGGATGTATGTGTTTTCTCCATTGCAACTGCAAACCCTCTCAGAGTACTGGATGTTTAGAGGGGTCATATTTACTATTCTCACTCCAACCTGAGCAAGAGTAGGGAAAGTGTTGAACTTTTATAGGGGTCAGATTGACTATTCCCACTTCAATGTAAGCAACAGTAGGTCAATTGTTGTACTGTGGAGGAGCTAGATTTACTATTCGCACTACAGCATCAGCAACAGTAGGGAAGGTTCTGGCCTTTGTATTGGTCAGATTTACTACTCCCACTACAACGTATGCAACAGCAGAAGAAGTGGTAAATTAAAAAAAACACCTTCTTCCGACATGTCGTGAACTGATCAACCTCTCATTGGGTACGGCGACAGTGCCGGCTGCATGGAAGCATGCCAAAGTAGCGCCACTGTTGAAAACACCCTCTTTGGACGTATTCAAACAAAAAAAAGACCGCACCATCTCTCGTCTCCCAGTTTTGGCTAAAGCAACAGATTCACATGTCAATTCCACTCTGACAAAACTTATAGAATCTAATGAGATATTGGACCCTTCTCAGAATGGTTTTAGATCTCTCCATAGTACCCAATCCTCCTTATTGACGGTTACGGAACATTTACGGAGTTCGTTAGATGAGGGAAATTCTGCGGCTCTAATTCATCCTGACCTTAACGTCGCGTTCGATACGGTATCTCATGAGATCCTGTTACGACGCTTACAAAAAATAGGGGTTGGTGGTGCTGCTTTTGCCTGGATCACATCATTTTTGGATAGTATATCATTTCAGGTCCATCACGGTGTTCCACAGGGATCGTTATTGAGTCCCACACTCTTTAATATCTACATCCAACCTCTTGCAGTTTTGGCTAAAAGTAGAGGACTGTCATTAGTGTCCTACGCTGACGACACTCAGCTGGTCATTTCCTTTTCTAACAAATCTAACCACAACTAAGGGGCCGATTACGATTGCCGAAGGCACGTCACCACCAGCCATGTGGTGGCGGTCCTTCTGCAATCGGACCGCGATATTCCCCCACCACATTATGATGGCGGAGGGAATCGTGCACGGACCGTGGCCGACGCAAAGAACGTCCACCACAGGACCGCCAAAAGCAATCTTACAGATTGCCTGGCGGATGGCCCAGATAGCCTAAAATGGTGGCGGTGCCTAGCAGGCACCATCCACCAAATTAGGATGCTGGCTACAGCCGGCATCACCGCCATGGAAAGGCTGGTGGGGATTTGCTACGGGGCCCGTTGCGGTCCCCCTTGTGTTGAGGGGAGGTGTGGGTGCACTGGGGGTACCCATGGTACCCCCCTACATTTCACAGCACTATGTGGCAGGCACCGTGTGGTGGCTGCCATGTAGTGAAGTAAAATGCACCTCCTACATTTTTGGCATTGCGGCGGGTGCTGCTGTAGCTCCCGCCGCAATGTTGAATTGCAGGATGTGACCGCCATGGTGGCAGTCTCATCTTGATTTGGTGTGCGAGACCACCACATGCATGGCGGACTGTCCTGGTTCACACCAGGATGGTGGATGGACTCCAGTCTGTCCGCCATCCTAATGACCCACTTAATGAATTTCCAGGATGATGTGCTGGCTGTAGCAGAATGGATGCCAGCAAATTGTCTACAGCTTAATGCCAGCAAGACCGAAATGTTGTTGTTGGGAAAGGACATGCATCTATGGACAGACCAATGGTGGCCGGACAAAATGAGGTCCGTGCCCGCGCCTTAGGAGGTGGTAAAAAACCTGGGCGGATGGGTTGACAGTGCTTTGACATTCGAAGCCCAAACTAAAGCAGTAGCAGGGGCTTGTTTTGGGCTTATATCCGGACTCAAGCCTTTGTTAGGGTTTTTCGACCCACAAATATGCCAGATCATAATGCAAGCCACAATCTTGTCCAGGTTAGATTATTGCAACTCCTTGTATGTAGGCGCAAACAAATCTGGGATACAGCGTTTGCAGAGGGTACAAAATGCTGCAGCATGTACTCTCTTTGCGCTTCCCAAGTCTTGCTCAGTATCAAATCTTATCCCCAAGTTACACTGGCTGCCGGTGGAAAAGAAGATTTTCTTTAAGACTGTATGCATTGCTCACAGCATTTTTATTCACCAAGCACCCCATATTCTATCAGATCTTCTCTTACCGTATACACCACGCTGCACACTGTACTCTATGGAGTCGCATCTAGTATGCATTCCTCGAGTCCAAAGAGTTAGGGCCAGGGACCGATCTTTCAAAGCACAGGTGTCAGCCCTCTGGAACTCCTTACCGGTATCCATCAGGGGTATCCAGAATCATGTGGCCTTCAGAAGGGCCATACAAACCTGGGTCTTCCTGGTCTAATAGGTGCTTTCTCCTTTCTCCACCCTGTAATGTTATTGCTGGTTTCAGCGCTGGGATGCCCCGTTGCTGGGGCAGCTTCGCGCTTTATAAAATCAATTAACACAACATAACAGTGTTGGACTTTGGGGGGGAGTAGATGTACGATTTCCACTCCAGTATAAGGGCCTTATTACGACTACGGTGGTCCATTGAATAGTCATATTAGTGGTGGTGGCCCAACGATGCTGCACTGCGGGACTGCCCTTATGTTATGTCTGTGGGGAATTTTAATTTTTTTAACACAATTACAGCCCGAACCGCTGAACAGAATTACACCAAATATGACAGAAAGCTAGAAGTTGGTCCAGAAAGCACGCTTTTTGTGATTTGGTGTAAATCCATTCAGTAGTTTCAGAGATATTTAAGTTAAAAAAATATAGATATCTGGAAGCCCGTAACCCTACTGAAATCCTACTGAAATTTGGATGGCTGCCAACACTTCAACCAGGAAGTGTTGGCGGCCATCTTGGGACTCGGCTTGAAGCCAAGTCCCACAAAAAATGTTTTAAAAAACATAAAGGGGGCAGGGTAGAAACCCCCTGACCCCCTAGGCCTCTGTCAGGATTCCTGTCGCAGCTCACCTCTCTTGACAATAAACAGGCGTGACTCATATAATTCCTCCCAACACTTATGACTGTACAAACGTTTTGTACCCTGACATTTGACCATATTACATGCTGTTGGTAATAGCTAGCTGCAGCTGATGTTCCCCGGTTTGTTTGAAAAGGCTTAATAGTATTTACAAATGTTTTACCATGCATAGGCAAGGTAAGGTTTGAGGCACCACTGAAACATCCAGAAAATCCACCAGAATAAGCATCAAGCAACCGGCATAGATGATCCCAATGTGAACCTTATGGAAGACAGCCCTCATCAAATTAATCCCATGCACCTGTTCCTTGCTATAAGCAATTAGAAAGCGACATTTGTGAACATTCTAACACACTTTTTAGAAGACAAGCTCATAAAATTAATCATCTGCACCTGTTTCTTGCTATAAGCAATTAGAACACAACCTTTGTGAACATTCTAAAGTATCTTCTAGAAGGCAGCCTCATCAAGTTAATTATCTGCAGCTGTTCCTTGCTATAAGCAATTAGAACACAACCTTTATGAACGTTCTAAAGCAGTCTTATTTAAAGACCATTCACACTCCTTCCCTTCACTTAGCCTCTTTGCCTGCCCCTTACCTGTTTCCCGGCTTCCAGGACTCTGTCTTGCCAGCCCCCTTGATCCTCACCGTTCGACCTCACCGCAAAGAATGCCCTGCATTAGTTTAGCACCTGGATGGAAAAAATAACAAGAAGAAAAGAAGAGACGCATTAATAGACTTGATCAGTCGCAACATCGTGCTGCAAACAAAGGTAACTAGCGTTTTTGCTCTACTTGTACATACTGTTGGCAGGGCTCTGCCAGAGAGGACTCAGGTGAAACTAACTCCATCCAAATTTGTTTTGTGGGTTTGATGCTGAAATCATACTCACTAAAGTTACAAACATTTTGATAAAGGAGCCTCTATAGACAATCTAAAACAAAACACAACAACAACAACAAAACTAAAGGTTGGTTGAGGTTTGAAAAGCTTTTGTGAGGTGATACCTTAAGAGATGGGGTTAATACTAGTCTAAAGCCTTATTATTTGTTTGTTTATAGGTACCATATCTGCCGGTACCATTCATCCGACTGGTGGGAATGCCTGCTGCAGTGTTGCTGTTGAGTAGAAAAACCACAAAGAAAGGTACAAGGAGACCCTAATAGTCTGATGGGACCAAGGGGAGACATATATTAGGAAGAACAAAGGTCCCATACATGTAGGATAGGTGCAATATCACAATTTTCACAATCAAGAATTGGAATTATGCGTATATACAGGAAAATAAAACCAATTTATTTTCAATGAAATAGAAGCAAAATTAATTCAAAAAGGGTTAATGAGCAAACCATGACGGGGTAACAGGAATTCAGCCGATTTCCTTACCGCAGGCAAGTGACTTAAAAAGTGGCTTTTAGACTGTGTGGAAATGTAGATAAACAAAGTCACAATCAATTAGCATCTCACACTCAATAATACGATACAAATTTAAGTGTTAGAGTTTAGAGACATTTGTCAACAACGTTTCGATCCCCAAGAGATAGTGGGATCTCATCAGGACAAGGCGATGGAACAGGTGCCTGGGAAGTTAGCAATGATCACGGTGGATGGAATGGCCGTCGGGCGGCAGGTAGCTGTGAGACCGTCGCGTAGGATAACGCAAAGGGTGAGCGTCCAGGTAACAGAGGATGCGGGTATCCCATCCGGGATAGCTATCCTGGAACTCAGTAGGGCGGGGAGTGGTGCCTGCGTAGAGTGAATGGAGGAGGCACAATGTGGCAGGTTGGATCCCAGCCTCGATCGGGGTGGAAAAATTCCATGTTGGGTAAAGAGCGGTGCCTCGATGGGCGCGATGAAAGGTCCAACGGAATTGCAGCAGTGGCGTCTGGTCACGTGGAAGAGTTAGCCAGTTCACAAAGTAATTACATAATGAGGGGTTTGTTTTGAAGTTTAAATTGTATCTATTTGCTTATACATATTTTGTTTCCTGTGGGAATATAAAATAAAAATAAAATTATCTGAAATAATGTTTTATCAACTTAGTATTTCACTTATCTGCAGATTGTTTTTTGCCCTGTATCCTTGCATCACATAGTTCAACATGACAAATTATGGACCCAATTACGATTGTGGTTGAAAGAGTGTCCAACCTCCATCGCAGAGGGATTGTGACCGACCAACAAGTAGTCGGCGGTCCACCCGCCAAGTTATGATGCGACCACTGTGAAGGCAGTCAGAATCATAGATTTTTCCATTGCGGCTTGTCTGGCGCCCCGAAAAGGGCTGCAGCACAAGCAGCAATGGAAAAAGGGATGTTTTGAAACATCCATGCCCCGTGTGCCAGGTACCACTATGTGGTGCCTGGCACAAGGGGCTCGGATGATTGACGGGGCACCATAGGGGCCCCCAAAGTCCCCTTTGGACAGCCTTTCCATAGCATCCAGACCACCATGGAAAGCCTTTCGGAAAGGGACATCGTAATCCCTACGGCAGGGCCTGAGCTGGCACCTTCCCTATTGCAGGGAATACGATCCGACCGATGGGCTCCTAGAGTTTGCCGGAAGTGTCAGCCGGTCCCTCCGACCGATGCGGTCTGACCAACCGCATCATAATGCGGCAGTCAGACCGCTCTGCTGGATGTCTGCCGGACCGCAATCAACGGACTGTCGGTGGCTGTCCAACCGACATCCTAATGAGGCCCTGTGTTTTAGTTGAATTTAACAAAAAGTCATAATTGGAATAAGAGAAACTACAAAGGAGGAATTTGAAAAACAAAATACACTGCTATATTTTTCCAAAAGCAGAATTAATTTATTTTTTGTATTTCTTTAAAGATGTAATATATTATCAATGAAAGATTTGTCTACTGTAATGATCGCTCCTGATCAGATCAGTGATGATAGTATGGTATGGACACGATGCTTCACCGTCTTGCACCACCCAGCTGTATCCCTTCTCGAGATTAGCTCCCAACACAAGACACCATTCTAGGTTGTTTACAGATATTTTTAAGGCAAGTGTTCAAACCAAATCCAAGTAGACAACATTGCTTCCTGTGACCTGTTTACGCCTGCTATTTCCTACCAAATAGTAAACATTACATCCAAAGTATCAATTCCCTGCATCGCAACAAAGTTGACCTCTTTTCTGCGACGGTCTCATCATCCTCTTTCTATATTTAGTCCTCTTCAGTCCTGCCTTTTTATTAGTACCGTTCTGTGCCTGCTTTTCACCGCTTCCTTCCCTGATTTCTTCTGGATCATTCCTACCTTTGCGCTGTCAAACCTGGCTTTTTCATTAGTTTTGTGACAATTTTTTGCAAACGCTTCTTCTTATCACATTCGTGTCAATTTGTGTTAAGTATAGTGGCTAACCGAAGGCAGACCCAATCTGTGTCAAAGGAGCCATCACTGCATCACCTAATGGCAGTCCTTTTGGTTTAAACCTTAATTTTCTTTTCTTTGTTTAAATTATTTTGATGGGTTGGTTGGTATGTTGACTATTTTTTGTCCCCAGCTGAAAGTCTTTTTTAGTTCACACTTATGCTGTCTTTTTTATGCTCATAGTGGAGAGTACATTTGCCAGTGTTTTTCATGTGAAACAAATTGTTTTTCTTCACTTTGATCTTTTACTGAATCTTTCACTTTTAATTAGAATTAGGTAAGTATTTACCTGGTTCCGTAGTAATCATTCTGTTTGATCTACGAAACTGTCATTTAAATCATACCAACAACTTTCTCTTCTTGTTTGTACTAAAGTGTCCACAACTGGTTTGCTGCCCATATAAAAAATAAGATGAAATTTGAAATTCATTGTGGGTGCTTTTTTTGTGCCTTTTGCAGTATATCACAATAACACTACATAATTTAAGCTTTAGAAAGGTTTACTTTTGCAGTTATTGGTCCTTCCTTTTTTGCAGCCTACGTTTTGGTTTGAATTATATATTGATTTTTTAAAGGAATTAATGATCTTTTTTAGATTGCTAACGAATTCAATTGTACTGAATGCATATGCTCGGTAAATTTATGTCGACAATTTTGCAATTCTTTTTTAAACTGCAGTTAGCATTAATATATCCGCTCACAGTTTCTGCTCGTATTTTAACACTGAGCTAAAGACGTTACAAATTCTTGTGCATCTTTTTGAGTACTATTTCTAAAGCATATGTTGAGCCAATGTTCGCTAGTTGACATATTCTTGAGGCTGTCTCAGTTTTAAAAAAATGTATTTTAACTACACCTGAAAGAGACACATTTTCTGTTCATTATTCTTTTAAAGCTGCACAAGGATTTTATCTTTGTTGTTGGTGATTTTTCAAGAACCTCAAAAAAGTAATGTCAAAGTAGCTTTCACGTAGCAATGAATTCCATTAGTATTTTCAAAGGCAATTATTATATGGTTTACCAGTGTTATGTTATCTAAAGTTGCAACGGTTAGGATCATGGTCACTTGGAAAAAAGGGTCTACTAAACTACACAACAAGATACAGGGTCTTGGGTGCCATCAAGATTGCAGTGCGGTATGGAGATTATGTGCAGGGCCAATGGATTTATGATTGTGTTCCTGCAGCGTTTTTCGCATAAGTATAGATTAGCTGCATTTGTCACTTACTCGACCGCCTGCTGCATAATCTGCAGATTTTAACACTAAAATATATTTCTAGCTAATTGCACATAAGTTACTGAAAGCGCAGTGACTTGTTGCTGTGCAGTGGAAGGCCCTTTGCAGAGTTTGACTGGTCACCTTTCTGTTGCTAATTGCTACATTTGAGTGTTAAACTGAAAATAATCATTTGCAGCCAATGCCAAGGAAGTGTAAAAATGACAACATAAAATGTGCCACATTATACCACATAATTAGCCTTTTCTTGATGCAAATTTTCTCAACCCTGCCACATAATTTGACCCTTCCCTGCCACATAATTCCAGTGGCCCTGATAATGGGGAGTTTGCTTGTAGTGGGTGTGGCACTTAATCAAGGAGAGACAGATTCTTTTGCGTCCGCATTGGGGTAGGAGGAAGCAGAGATGCACAGTCACTTCTTCTGGACCTCTATACAGGGGCGGCTGGTGACATTTGAAAGTGGCGAGGTGTAACATTGTCGTACTGCACTGCAGCGAGCGAGCGAGCTCGAACAACCTACAGGGGTTTGGGGGGGTTCTGCCCCCAAGAACATTTTGAAAAAAGAGTGGACAAACGGTGCATTTTTAAGCAAATTTGAGGAAGCAGGAAGGTTAAAAAAACAATTAGTGCTGGGCCTAATAAACATTGATCGGTCACTGGATCTCCCCTCCCCTCACTTCACACAGCTTTGCTCTTGTACCTTCACCCAGCTCCACAGAGACCCATGCTCACTCCCAGGTCTACACACACCTTTCTACTGGGGATTGCCAAGTAGACAGACAAATACACAACTAACAAGCAGACACATCTCAGTCTTGAAACTGTAAAGCAGAGACACCCAAACGGATCTTATAATAGGAATTATAATACAGACAAAAAGTCAGACACTCAGCCTCCTCCCCCCTTCCATCTCAAGTGTTCAAGCTTGTAACTCTGAAACACCATGCTGCATTCTGAAAGCCAGGAAGTAGTTAGGGGTATGAGGCATTAAAATATGTTTAAATACATACAACCATTACTTTTCCATCAACATATTGCACGTTTTATAAAATGGTGCACTGTTAATCAGTCAATACAGGTACAACCCCTTAAGTCTGCCTATTTCCTGTCCATTCTCTGCTACAGAGTTATACAACATCACTCCACACACACTGGCAAATATGAAACATTATGAGATTGTATCAGGATCACACCTTGCATCAATGGGGAACTCAGATGGTGTCGATGTACAACTTGTTAGCATCGCAAATAGCAAACGTACTTTGGACAACGACACAGGTGCACAAAGTAAAAATCCTCTCAAGGAACAAAGTCAGAGATTTTATAAGGGTAAGTACTGCAATACTAAACCAGTTTAAAATTACGTTCCTATCAAGGAACCACAGCAGTGCCAGATAAAAGTGATAAAAATAGCAGGTGTTGGGGGCGTGGCTTAGGCGCCTTCAGAAATGGCCGCCGTCTCCGGGAGCTCCGCCGCGACGTGAGGCAACAGAATCTATCCAGGCTACCTCCGCTTATCCTGGGATCGAAGAAACCGCCTCTAATATTGTTTGAAGTGTTGCTCGAACTAACGCGCTTCAACTTCTGGCGTGGGGTGAGCTTCAAAGATGTATTTTGGCTCCATAACGGCTGCAATGTACTCGCGGACGCCATTTTGTTTTCATTTTTAACGCGCTCCTCGCGTTTGCTGCCACTATACCTCAGAGGATTCTGTTTTAATGGAATGACTGCCTTAATGTGCTTTCTTTGACTTCCTTTGTTGCTTTTTGACTGATTTATTATATTGGACCATATTTCAGCCTCTTGGTCACAATTTTTTGTTCCTTGGCTCCCCTCACGCTTGCTACTCCTACATGTGGAAAATGACTTATTCCTCATAGCACCAGTCCACTAGTCTACCAAGACTTTATACTGTTGCCAACACATTTCAGGTCAAAATACTTTCTGTACCAGAGTATTCCATACAGTGGCATTGTGTACTGTCCTACGTTTAGCAGCTTCATATAGTTATACTTTCCTCTCCAGAATTTTGCTGAAGATTATCTTTTCTCGGTTTAGACCATGGCAGTATCTCGGTCTAGCCGTAAGGAAGCTCCACAACCTCAGGGTGCATCTTTAGAGGACTTCAATCCCTTTAACCTTCAACAGGAGAGCGCGGATGATATCCCCTGCGACTCTGTGGCTGTTATTTATTTGTCCTCTATTGTGAATCTCTTTTGTCTCAGTCATATTGTAAGTTTTGGTGTTATCGTAATTTTTCTCATCAATTAATACCTTCTTTTTTCCTTTTTACTAGGTTGTGGTTTCTGTGCTCCCTTACTCTTAGTGTTTTTCAATTCGCCTGGATGATGTTTTTTCAGTGTGCCTCTCGTCCTGCGATTTCCCGCCCGGTGTTTGGCCTTCCCTATGTGGCTCCACCTACCCCAAAATTTTTGTTCTTTTGTGGTATGTTTTTCTATTATTGTACTGTTTTATCAATTGCTAATTTTGTTTTGTCTTTTTTGTTTTTTCTTGTTATCCGCACTCCTTCCTTCTTTTTCTCCCCACTTCTCTGTTTCATCTCAATCTCCAAATTTTCTCTATGCTTCTTATTTCTATCGTCTTCTTTCTCATCCTCATTCTCTGTTCTATTTTATAAGCTTAAATATTTCTCACTGCTATTTCTTTACAATACAGCTCTGTTTTTCATATTTTACCGAACAGGTCACATTGTTTTTGCCTTTATGCATGGTAGACTTTTTAAGAAATGTTTTGATTAGTTTTATATAAGATTTAAATGTCGTTAAATATTATATCTTGGAATGTTAAAGGTTTGGGTTCTCCTATCAAACGTCAGCGAGTTCTGTCACATGTTGCAAATTTAAAAGGAGACATTGCTTTACTACAGGAAATTCATATACCAGTTACTGAAATAACTAAGTTAAGACGGAATTGGGTAGGCCATGTTTTCGCATCACCAGGCTCAGGAAAACGCAATGGCGTTGCTATTCTCTGTCATAAACGTTTGGATGTCCAGCTCATATGACAGGCTAACGATTCTGAAGGTAGATGGGTTGTTATTTCCTTATTGATTAACAAGATTCCCCTTACTATTTTTAATATTTACGCTCCCACTACTCAAGATAAATTGTTTTGGCCCCAAATCCTTTCCCTTTTAATGCAATGAACTGATGAGTATTTGATTTTTGGTGGAGACTGTAATATGATTGTAGATCCCTTTATTGACAGGAACTCCAACTCCAGATTCGTCCCTTCTCTTATGCATTCTCAATTTACCTCCACTATTTCTCAACGGTCTCTTGTGGACTCGTGGAGACTTTGCAATCCCACATTACAAGAATACACTTATTATTCACCTGCTCATTCTTCGCAATCTCGATTAGATTACCTTTTATTTCCAAAGCTCTACTTCAACACATTTCTCACTCAGGCATAGGATCTATTTTAATTTCTGATCATGCCCCAGTTTCCTTAAGTTTAAATCTACTTCCTCCCATTAAAGGTACTAGACACTGGCGATGTAATAATTCCCTTTTATTGGACCCTAAATTCACACCGCCTTTCTCGATTTTGCTGCCTTATTTTTCGAAGTAAATGAATCCCCTCAAATGTCTCCTCAACTTGTATGGGATTCCTTTAAAGCTGCCTCTAGGGACTTTATTATCTCTTTTGTTGCTCAAAAGCGGCGTGCGGCTTCTCATTCATCTCAGTCACTTAACTTACAAATTAAAAAACTGGAACACCTTTATTATTTAACAAAAAGCCAATCTACCTTAGAGGAGCTTATTAATGCCAAACTTGCTTTTAATAAAATTTCTACTAATTCTGCAAATTTATATTTACTTAAATCCAGTGCTAAATTCTATAGTGCACAAAATAAATCTGGCAACCTTCTTGCTAAATATCTCAAAGTCAAAAAGGAACGTACTAAAATTGAATCTATCTTATCCTCCTCTAATACTACACTCCATAAAGACGAAGACATTCTTTTAGAATTCTCCAATTTCTACAAATCCTTATATACTCCTGAATTACCACCCCTTTCATCTGTCATTGATCAATACCTAGCCACTGTTCCCCCACCTCCCTCTTTGGATGTGGATTTCTCCTCTCTAGAAACTGATATATACACTAAAGACATTCTCAAGGCTATTCAATCACTTAAAAAAGGGAAGGCTCCAGGACCTGATGGTTTTACTATAGAATTTTACACTCATTTTTCTAACTTACTCGTTCCCAAATTGCATAAATTATTCTTGTTTTTTATATCTTCCCAGAAGTCTGAGGGTTCATTTCAAGAAGCTTTGGTTTGTCTCCTCCCTAAAGAGAATAAAGACCATACATTATGTAAAAATTACAGGCCTATTTCCTTAATTAATCTGGATTATAAGATCTTTGCGAAGATTCTTGCACTTCGTCTGGACAATATTTTACCACAATTAATAGGTAAAGAACAATGTGGATTCATTAAGGGTCGCCATCTCTCTGATAACACTCGTCTCTTTTTCAACTTACTCAGTAAATCTCATTCCCATAGTTCTTCATTAGCAGCTGTTGCTTTGGATGCTGAAAAAGCCTTTGACTGGGTCAATTGGCAGTTTATCTTTTCAACACTTGCTTGGTTTGGTTTTGGCCCTAAATTCCGCTCCTATATTTCACTTCTTTACTCTTTTCCAAGGTCGTTTATTTTAGCTAATGGCCTTGTTTCCTCTTCATTCCCAGTTCTCAGAGGTGTCAGGCAAGGATGTCCCCTTTCTCCTCTATTATTTATTTTGGCTTTAGAACCTTTCTTATCCAAAATCCGGATGAACAAAAATATTACTGGTTTTCCCTATGGCGATAAACATCTAAAACTCTCGGCATATGCCGATGACATCCTTTTATTTATTTCTATTCCTCAGACCTCTCTACCGGCTTTTCTTTCAGAGGTCTCTACTTTTTATTCAGTTTCAGGATACAAACTCAATGTAGACAAATGTGAAATTCTTCCGTTAAATAAATATTGTTTTCATGCTGATTTTATGTCTTCTTCTTTTCACTGGAGCCCTACTAAGATTAAATATTTAGGCCTATGGTTTACTCCTTCTATTAAAGATACTGTATCACTCAATCTTAAGAACCTCCAGGCAACTTTATCCAATTCTACTTCACAATGGCATCCTTTATTTTTATCTTGGTGGGGTAGACTAGATTCTGTGAAAATGATGTTGGTTCCTATAATTTTATTTTTCTTGTCTAATCTTCCAGTCAATATTCCTAAATCTTGTTACAAAAAAATATATGCTATTTTATCAAGATTTTTGTGGCAGAACAAAACACCTAGGATGTCTTTCTCCAAGCTTAAACAACCTAAACATTTAGGTGGAGTCAATTTCCCTGATTTTGCGTCATATCATACCTCCTTCTTTCTTAAGAACTCCTCTTCATTACTATCACAGAATACGACGGACTCCTTATTTGTACCTTTGTGGGTAGAAATTGAATCTTATTTCATTCACCCTCTTTCTTTTGAAGAATTTTTATCCATGTCCAACACTCCTCAAAAATGTTCTCTTCCTATTCTTAAGCATACTCGTAGAATTCTTCACCCTCTTATGTTGGATGGTTTAGATGACCGAAAACGTTTTCTGCAATCCCCGATTTGGTATAACAATCACATTAAGATTAAAAATAGGACTCTTTTTTGGAAGGATTGGTTCAATCTTGGTCTTAAGTGGACTCATCAACTTTTTCTAGGTGATACTTGTATACCCTTCTCTATAATGCAAATACGATATTCCCTTCCCTCTTCTTATCATTCTAAATATACATTATTTACCCTAGCCGCTCAAAGTTCTTATGATAACCTTATGACTTTTTCCGCACAGATTAATCCTTCTCCTGTACAAATTTCGTTCTTGAAATTAACCACTTCAGCTTCTCAAATTTACAATAAATTGAGAAACATTGGTCACATTCGTGATAAATTTACAGTAGAATCTAGCTGGGAATCTGATTTAGGCACATCCTTTTCCGCTTCAGTGTGGGATAAAATTTGGACTAAAATAAGGAAATCCTCTAGGGCAGCAAGTATTACACAAACGTTATTTTTCATATATAATAGACTTTTAATCACTCCGGCCAATTTGCATCGGATTAATCCTCTCATTCCCTCTACCTGTTGGTCCTGTCCAGCTCCTGTTGCAGATCATAAACATATGTTATTTACATGTCCAGTTATACACCAATTTTGGGTTACGGTATGGCGTCAAATGAACAAAATTTTTCACACTCATATCCCTTTTTCTTTTTCTCATATTTTTCTAGGTAGTGTTGCAGAAGTTTGGTCCTCTTCCACTTCTCTTAATACCCTTATCATTGACTTACTTATTGCTGTTGCCTTTCAACAAATTACTAAATCATGGAAAAATGCTTCAAATGTTTCTTTTCAGGCCTGGTGGTATGGTGTTTGTTATAATCACAGATTGGATAGTGCTTATGTTCACCCAATAGCACTTGCCATTAAACGTGACTTACTATGGTTACCCGTGACTAATTTTCTAAATGTGTCTGCTCAATCAATACCGTCCCATATTCCAAATATAGAAGAAGTTTCCAAACCTCTTTAGAGTATTGTTAACTAAATTTTATTATATTCTGTTTTTATTATCAATATATGATTAAGCTTGTAGCAGTGAGATAAATATCTTATATAGGCTATTTTTGAATATTATTTCAGTTGTATCAATATAGGATATGTTTATTTCTCTGCTTTTCCCTCCCCTCCCGCCTACTTAACTTTCTTCGTTGTATACAGCATATTTTCCATTTTACTATTATTACATACTGTATTGTATCACTGTTTTATCTTATGCCTCTATCCAATAAACTTTCTTTTAAACTTAAAAATAGCAGGTGTTGTTAAACTGGTTTACTTACAATCAATCACTACAGAATGGAAACCGAATGCGCAGAGCTCAAATATGAGCACAGCAAAAAACCTTGTCAATAATACATTAGCAAATATTTCACAGACGCTGTAGTGTGTGTAATCCACGTGTGTCACTCTGTGCCCTTTTAGTAGCCTTCATGCTCCCTCGGCCCCCAAGGTCCAGTCACCACCCTAACGAATAACCAGCGCTTTTGAAGTCTAGGCGCGTTGGTTCTGAAATGTATAATTAATCATTGTCCCTGTAGCTTGCAGCCATCTGTCCAGTAAACTTTCAGCACAAACGCATTGCACAGTTTCTAGCTGTGCTCTGAAGCAAAGTGCACGTCAGATGCATGCAGGCCTACACTTCCAACAATGCAGCAGGAGCAGTGAGCACGTGCCTGCTGAGCTATGTCACAGCCCTCGGAATCCTCTCAAGAAGGGCAACACACCTTGATCATTCGTCCGCGTTGACACTTATGCGGTTTGGTGCCACACACGTTTCAAACCAATAGATGGCAAAATAATATTATTCCGGCAGAAACATATCTTGCCTTTTAAGCAGCAGCCCACTAGGAAGTTTTCTGGCTGCTGAGAGCCGGCTCCGGTGCCCCGGGGGCCGGAGCAGTCTGATTGCCTAGAAAAAGGCATATTTATAACCTACTTCCTTAGTCCAGGGAGGTGCCGGCGGCTGCTCCCCCTCCCACCCCGCACACACCTGTTGCTCGGGACTGCAGAACACACCACTGGTGCTGCAGAAGGCCCGTGCCATGACAGCCTGGTGCTGCAGAAGGCCCGTGCCATGACAGCCTGGTGATGCAGAGCGCCAGTCTTCAGCGATCCCTGGAAGCAGCCTTGTGCTGCCAGGCTCTAGGTATGATACATACATTTGTTGTATGTGCACTAGCTGATAGTGTTCATTTGTGCACATAAGCGGCAGACTGCGACGTACTCAAAGCGCCGCACACCCAGACATGCCAGTTTGCAGACAAACTCACATGGGCACAAGTAAACCGTGCTAAATGTACAGACAGGAGCGTAGGACACTGCCAGGCAGATTAACCCTGGGCTCCACGGAGACGCGCGTACCTGTTCACAGAGCACTTCAACGCGCTATATAAATTCACAATACAGTTTTAACCATGCTACCAACCAGTCTCTGTGCCCGCCTGGTCGCCTCCGCACTACACCACGTTAAAGTTTTTCTAAAATCTATTTCGCACAAAAATAAAAATGCAACATATTTTTTTTGCAAAGTGAATTTTTAAAAGTCTTAGAAGATAAAACTAGTCATGTGCCTAAACGGCTTTTCACAGACACACAAGTTTAGTGCATGAAGTGCACACCTTGGCCGGACTTTCTTTACACCCAGTGAGTGACCCACTGTATCTCCTCCCAAGGGCTTGGGGTGAAGGTGTCCACAGTCCTGCCGCTAAAGTGCACCTGTGCTGGTATCCCCAGTTACTGAGGGCGCTGTACACTGATGTACAGATATGTGCGGAACTCGCGCACCTCAGCGCATAGTAGGGTAGAGTGCCCAGCAGTCGCGGCTCGCGCTCCAATACTTGCAGGGGGGGATGTTGGGGGTCGTGCGCGGCACGGGGGGCCGGAGGAGATTAAAATAAAGCAGCATGCAGCAAAGCAAACTAAACTTACCGGGTCTGCGCCGCCTCTGTGAGTCCTGAGACTGAGTCCTCTGAGTCCTGGGCCGGGGTCCGACTCCCGCGTTGGTGCCTTGGGAAGTACCACCTTGCCTGCGTCGGTCTCAGCCAATCCAGACGCTGCTCCAGCAGCAGCGCCAGGATTGGTTTGAGCAGTAGTGCGCATGTTCTGTTTAGTGCTTAAAAAATTTGCGACCAGCTCGGGCATGCGCACTAGGCTGCTCATTAGAAGAGCGCATGGAACAACCCTCACTCTACTAATGAGCGCCGCCTAGTGCGCATGCTCGGGCTAGTCACACATTTTTTAAACCCTAAACAGAGCATGCGCACTCTTGGTGTTGTGCAAAGCTCTGCCGACCACCTGATACATGTGGATGTCAATCATTCACTAGCTGAACTCTCTAGTGCTGCCCCGCCCCCTTCTGAGCAGACTGCCTAGGACGGGCTTGGCGGCCTGCTGGGATTGAATAGGATGATGATTGCGGTGAGAGTAAGAGAGAGTGACTGATGACGGCAACGCTCAGTGGGGGGGCAACACCCAAGTGCCCTAATGGACGCACCGCGCCTGCCTCTATAATGTGAGAAGGGACCAGGAAGTGCATGCCTGGCAATTCTGTTTGCTGAATGGCTCCCCAATGTGTAGTTTCTGAACTGCCGCCATCTTCCACAGTTCATTTCTTGCCTCCTTTGTGTTATGCATTCCTTGGCATTCTTTCCTCCTCAGCATTTCCTAAAGATTTTGCCACACATTCTGGCCCAGATTTACCAACCCCTTGTGTTGCCCTTGTATCACGCAAGGTGACCCAAGGCAACGCAAGAGCTTAAGTGAAATTTACTAATTCACGCAAAGCTACCTTGAGTGGTTCTGCGTCGCTTGGTAAATCCGGAGAAATGCAAGGGAGCGCAAATCACTTCCTAGCATTACTCTGCATTGGGAAGACATTCCATGGGTGCATCCTGGGCGTTCCCATGCATCCACACATGGATTTTGATGCAATCCCAGATTTACCAAGGTCAGTAAACCTAGAATTGCATCAAAATGGCACACTTTCCCAACAGAGGTGTAATGACGAGACATATCTTTATTTCTCCTCGTTTCTCCTTGCATTTAGATGATCTATAGCTAGTGACTAGAAGATAAACGGTCATTCTCTTGTAATATTTCCCCATTCAAGGTTGTTCACTCTGCAATATATTGCTTATATTACATTGGAAACTACGCTAACTAAAAACTGCAAACACATGGAGTGCTACTGGTGGAATCTCTTCGAAACTAAAGTACCAGGAAGCTCTGAAGATTTATCACAAGGCTTGTCATGGTGCTTGTGCAGCCTATTCTGATGCTATTAAGACCCATGCCAAGAATTCAGCAAAAAAGCTGTTTCTGATACTTAAATCCCTGATGGATCAAACATGCTTGGCCCCTCCAATGGCCTTTTCCCTAGGCAGATGTAAAGAATTGGCCAATTATTTCTTAAACAAGGTACCTGAAGTTTATGCCTCATTTGATGCCCCAGTAGAAAAAGTGATGCTTTCTGATGTAAGGGAATTGGAGTTCATTATGTAGTTGTTTAATTTACTAGCCCCCCCCCACATCAAATTTTTGAGCTTCAGAACTCAATTAAATCTGGGGCACCGTCTGAGCCTGCACCTTTATGACAATTAAAAAACGTTCATGAAATTATTTCTGTTATTTGGATTGATCTTCTTTACATGTCTATCTCCCAAGCTATGCTCCCTGTCTCCTGGAAGAATGCCAAGATTGTCCCACTGCTAAAAAAAAGTCTTTAAATTTGTCAAAGTCTGAAACTTTTCATCCCATTTCACTTCTTCCAGCTTTACCAAAAATGCTTGAAAAACTCATTCAATTCTCAAGTATCTGTTTACTTAGAATTAAATAATCTTCTTCATTGCTCCCAGTTTGGCTTCCATCCCGCCCATAGAACGGAGTCACTGAGCATCTCAGAGCACCTCTTGATGCCAGAGGGACTGCTGCGCTGATTCTTTTGGACTTTAGCGTAGCATTTGATACTGTCTCACATTCCATACTCAGCAGCAGACTTGTTATTGGGGCATTCGCGGTACAACCTTCTAATGGTTTTGTTCTTTTTTGCAGGGTCGTACTTTTCAGGTTATTTCCACGTCCACCTCATCCTCTGTTTGCCAAATGCAGTTTGGTGTTCCCCAGGGATCATCCTTGAGCCCCACGCCTTTAAACTTATATGTCCGCTAATTAGAGGACATAGAGGCGATGTTTGACATTACTTTGTTTTCTTATGCCAACGCTATCTGAATTGTTTTCTCTTTGTCCACTATAGAGGGCAACTGTAGTACTGAGTTGAGGCCCTGACTCTCTGCTGGAGCCTAATGGATGAAATACAACTATTTGAAATCAAACGGAAACTAAACAGATGTTCTGGTGGTGGGAAATTGACTACGGCATTGTGGACCATCAGGGCGGCCTGAGGAATTAGGCCTGGTTCCTACTCCTAATCAGGTGGTAATAGATCTGGGCTTTTGCCTGCATAGAAAACTTATGATGGACTCTTAAATCAATTAGGGTGCCGATTCCGATCCGGTAAAAATATTCCCTGTACGAATCGTATCCGGATTTTTTTACGTACGAATCGTACAAGTCCCGTACAAACTGGCAAGTACGATTCGTATGTTAAAAAATCCATACGAATCGCATTGGGAAAATTCACCGACACGTCCTCGGGTCGGAAAAAGTGTCCGACACGTCCCCGGACAACGTACGAATCGGTAAACTGAAGTCCGAGCGCGCAAGTACGATCCGTCCCGTCCGTCCGAATGCACAACGTATGGAAAAAACACCGTACGGAGCGATCTCCCATAGCAACCATGGAGACGTCCAAACATGTGGCCACATACGCGCCGAACACCCCCCCCCCAGCCTACCCCCCCAAGTACGCGCCGTACCCCCAGCCCCCCCATGTACGAGCCGTACCCCCACCCCACCCCCGTAGGCACGGAGCGTACCCCCACCCCGTATGTACGGTGCGGACCCCCACCCCACCCCGCGCGTACAGAGCGTACCCCCACCCCGTAGGTACGGAGCGTACCCCCACCCCATAGGTACGGAGCATACCCCCACCCTGTAGGTACGGAGCGTACCCCCACCCCCGTAGGTACGGAGTGTACCCCCACCCTCGTAGGTACGGAGCATACGCCCACCCCCGTATGTACGGTGCGGACCCCCAGCGCGTAGCACTGGGGGTCCGCACCGTACCTACGGGGGTGGGGGTATGCTCCGTACCTACGGGGGTGGGGGTACGCTCCATTCCTACGGGGGTGGGGGTACGCTCTGTACGTACGGGGTGGGGGTACGCTCCGTACCTACTGGGTGGGGGTATGCTCTGTACCTACGGGGGTGGGGGTACACTCCGTACCTACGGGGGTGGGGGTACGCTCCGTACATACGGGGTGGGGTGGGGTTCCGCACCGTACATACGGGGGTGGGGGTACTGCACATACATGTATGGGTGCTGGGGTACAGTGCGGACGTATAGGGATGGGTGTACGGTGCATACCGGCCCCCCTTTTCGTCGTGCATCACGGCATACTTAGCTTTTCCGGCACTTTTTGGGTCCCGTAAAAATGTTGCCGTCCGAAGTACTGTGGGTACGAATCGTACTTGCTGATCCATAAAACGCTGCCTGCGAATGTCGCGTACGCGGTGTCCCGGATCCGAATTGTGGGTATATTTTAACCGGTCGTGTTTTTTACGATTCGTACGGAAATGGTGTTTCTGTACGAATCGTACTTGCGGGTTTGTAAGGTGTTTTTCCCGGGTACGAGTCAGGCGGAGAAAACGCTCCGTCCGACGGTTCGTACCCGGGTTTTACAGGATCGGAATCGGCACCTAGGTGTCTACAAATTGATTTGGGTTCCGTTTCATGTCTGCAAAAGATCCTTGGGTTTCTCCCCTTCTCTGTTTCAAGGACTGCTGTGCAAACACTTATTATATAATGTCTGGACCACAGAAATGCTCTGAACTTGGGAGTCTCAAAGTCACTGCTGAAAAGATTACAAAGAGTGCAGAATGCAGCTGCCAGACTTTTGTGTCATGTTCCTTAGCAGGTTTCGGTCTCAATTCATCTGCGCGCTTCATTAGATGAACATTGTGCTTTATGTACAAAGCTATGATTCAAACTGCCCGTAAGTACCTTAATAGCTTTGTGTCCCTGTATATTCCTAACCATCTTCTGCGTTCCTGCAGCTTATGCCTTGCTGTCATCTCTCGGGTAAAATTGGCTAGGCAGGGAGAATGTTCCTTCAAATATTTACATCCTAAACTATGGGCCTAAACTATGGAATGCCTTGCTTCTTGAAGTAGAAACTTCTACCTTCCTAGAGATTTTTTACAGTCACGACTGGTACAGGTAAGAGTGGTGGGGCGGTGGAAAAAGGCAACGGAATTGGGAAAAAAAATAAGAACAAACACTTACCTTGTGCTCACCGCAGCGCAGAGTCGGCGGGGAGGGCAAGGTAAGTGTTTTTCTTTTTTTCCTATTTTATTTTCCCTGTTCCATCATCTGTTGACTTCCCCCATGCCCTGCCGCTGCCCACTGCTCTTACCTTCACCAACCATGAGTGGTTTTAAAAAAGTTGAAGACCTGGCTATTTTAGATTCTGACTGATTTTATCGAGTCTGAACATGTTAGCGCTGGAAAACCCTACCTGGGTAGCCATGCGATTTACAAACATAATAATAATAACTTTGTAATTGATGTGAATTTAATATGACATCTGGATAAATTACTATCAGGCCTCAGCATTTAATTTTAATGTTTGATATTTAAGTATATTATTGCGCTCCAATAGCAGTAAATAAGTGATGTGTTATATTAATTCAGTCTTGTTATAACAGTTAGAATAGATGAAAGTGCGGAGCCAGTACAAGTGTGCAGTTGCAGTTGCATTTGTTTTTATCATGGAGTAGTTAATGAGTAATTCGTTGTTGCATTTCATTAAAAATCTTCCTTCGACTATTATTAATTGGTGGTACACGTATGCTGAAATCCTCTTCAGCTGAAATCAATTAAATCATTTAAATTTTAGGTATTCGCATGGCTAGTTCTGCTTCATTATGGATAATTGGGCCTCCCAATGGTGCTTTACCGATTTATATTGTTTCATTGTTATTTTATTTTGCTGCATTCCATATTTCAGCTGCTAATTTTCGCTCTTGTTGAATATCACTACGCAAAACTTTCAGGTGTATTCATAAAAGGTGACAGTGACTTTTATCATTTCATCAGATGCTACATCAAAATTGTACTAATTTTCATGTAATGAACTTTTTTCTCACCATGTTTTATGTTTAAATTTCTTTATTATTTTTCATAGAAGAGATACAAAGTAATATAGACAAGCTCGTAACACAGCCTGAGACATAGCTAATTCCACCCTTGTCATCATAGAGATGAACATTATAACGAAATATCGCTTAAACTCCCCCCCTTCCTCCAAAATCCTATCCCCCTGCTCCCGGGCCCATCCCCTCCCTCCCCCCGTTATCTGATGTATATTTGTAGGTGTTATAGCTGCTTCTAAGGGGTCGATTACGATGTCGTCTGGAAGGGCATCCTAGAGCCTTTCGGAGTCAGACCTTCTGACCAATTGTACTGGGATCCGTTTTTCCCGAACGACATATTACTATGCCCAAAACCCCTTACTTACCGAACGACTCGGTTACACGGAATTCGACTGGATATTCTGAATGAGAAGTCTCCGGAAACGCATCCGTACTTCCTATGCGCCAAATCGGTCAGAACAACCAATGCGTCAGAGCAGTCAGAATCTCCGAATCTTGTCACAGCACGATTCCTGCGACCAAGATTATGCAGTTGTGCATCCTATCGCACATGTCATCTCTATACTGTACATCTCGATGAATACTACAACCCCAACCGACACAGTTGTCGCAGATGGTAAGTTAGACAACTACCCCTACACAATAACGCAACTACCCCGCGAAAGACAATACAAGCGAAAGCAGGGGAGCAACTACAGCCAAATTTCGGGGTGAAAATACTTCCAGCAATGTAGTGTCAAATTGGGGCGTGGGGGGCCAGTACTCCCAGCAATGTTGAGCCAATTTGGGGATTGGGGAGCAAATACCCCCAGCAATGTTGAGCCAATTTGGGGGGGGGGGGGGGGGGGTTGGGGGCTAATACTCCCAGAAATGTGAAGCCAATTGGGGGGGGGGGGGTTGGGGGCTAATACCCCCAGCAATATTTATCCAATATGGGTTTTGGAGGGCAAATACTCCCAGCAATGTTGAACCAATTTGTGGGGGTTGGGGGCTAATACTCCCAGAAATGTGAAGCCAATTGGGGAGGTGGTGGCTATATATTTTTATTTATTTATTTGTAAAGCGCCGAATCACCCCCAGAGGGGTATCTCCGTGCTGGGGAGGTGCAGCAGTCAGAGCAGACCAGATGCGGTCATTTTAGAAAAGCTCAGTCTTAAGAAGCTTTCCAAATAAAAGATATTCTGGGCATTTCCGGAGATGAACTGGGAAATGATTCCAGTAATAGGGGGCTAAGTGTAAGAAAGCCTTCCCACCCTTGGGGGATTTCTTGAAGCGAGGGATAAGGAGCAGGGATTTTGCTCCTGAACGGAGGGCTCTGTGTGGCTGATACTGGATGAGTTTATCTGCTAGATAACCAGGGCCTTTACGGTTTAGTTCTTTGTGCTCAATGCAACATATCTTAAATCTGACCGCTTACGTATCGATAGCCAATGCAGGTGTTGTAATAGAGGGAGAGGGGCTGTTCTGGGTGGTGAATTCATGACAAGACGAGCCACGGTATTTTGAACTACCTGAAGTCTATTTAGAGAAGTCTCACATGCTGCAATCAGGAGTGCCTTGCAGTAGTCCAGGCGGCTTATCACCAGTGCTTGAATCAGTGTTTTACGTACGGTGATTATCACCAGTGCTTGAATCAGTGTTTTACGTTTGGTGAGAGGGAGAAAAGGAAATACCTTGCGTAAGATGCTTAACATATGGAAACAGGAACCCACGGTAGTTGTAACATGCTCTTTCATCGTGAGTTTCTGGTCCAGACGTATGCCTAGGTTCCCTGACCACAGTCTTGTGGACCGGGGCAGCACCTTATTCAGGTGGCCACAACTCTGGAGACCAGAGCAGAGGCGCATCTCCAAAAAGCATGATCTCAGTTTTCCAAGCATTTAGCTGTAGGAAGTTATTCATCATCAAGGCAGCAAATGCAGTTATGCCTTCCGAAAAGGTGGTCTGAATGTTATTAAAGTTTTTATCAAGTGACAGTAAGAGCTGGGTATCATCAGCATATGAAAACAGAGTAAAACCAAGCTTTCTAAGTAGCCCTGCCAGCGCGGCCACATAAATATTGAACAAAGTAGGGCTGAGGCAAGATCCCTGAGGCACTCCTCTGGTAAATTCCATAGTCTGCAAGCGGAAAGAGCCAAGATTAATCCTCTGTTTCCGGTGGGTAAGAAAACACGAGATCCATTGAAAGGCTTGTCCACGAATCCCGATTTCTCTGAGTCTCCTGAGTAGAATGGAATTGGATATTGTGTCGAAAGCCGCCAACAAATCCAGCAGCACCAATAGTACTGCCTGGCTGTTGTCAAGGGAGTGTCTTATATTATCAGTGACAGCAATCAGTGCTGACTCCGTGCTGTACATTGGCCTAAACAATGGGCCAACACTTGGCTGTTGTCCCGCGGGCAAGAAAGAATTGAGCAGGAGGAAGCTCCTTCCGCATCCTCACTGCTAAGCTCTGGAACTCTCTCCCTGTGAGCATCAGGAGCATTAACAATCATGCTCAATTTCACAAAGCCATCAAAACACATCTTTTGCCCGCTTGAGGGGCTTCCGGTGCTTGCTCCACGGTGTTCATAGCAGTCTGCAGTGTCAGCGCCGGTACGCCCCTTTGCTGGGACAGCTGTGCGCTATATAAGTCTGCTAACATAAACCCAGACTGTGAGGAGTCGAGGCATCCAGTAGCTTCAATATATTCAGAAAGTTGTTCATTAATATGTTTTTCCAGTAACTTACTCAGAAGCGGTAAGCGAGAGATCGGGCGGCAATTAGATAGATCTTCCACAAGGGGCATTAATTTTCTTTTGTAAGGGAATTAATTGTGCGGCCTTCCACTCTAATGGTAGTTGGCCCTCTCTCATAGAGAGATTGAGAATTGAACAGATGGATGGAGCCAACTGTTTATAAAGTAGAGAGGAGAGTTTAGCTTGAATAATGTCCATAGGTGAGCTGTTTTCATCAATGTCTCCACTATATCTACTGTGAGAGGAGTAAAACTTTCCAAAAAGTGCCCATGGGCCAAAGAAAGAGGACAGAGGTTTAGAGTGTCCTTCTAGGGGCTCTTGTCTTTGGTGATTTTATCATAGATAAGATTGATTTTCTGTTCAAAATGGTTAGCAATCTCATCGCAAAATTCTTGGGATGGAGCATTCCCTGCCTGGATGAGTTGTGATACAATATGGGCTTTACGAGCATTTTTTAAGTTCTTATGATAACGAGCTATAGAGGTCTTATACATTTCTTTGTCATTTAAATCTTGGGAGTGACGCCACCGTCTCTCCACATTTTTACAGAGACATTTCTCCTTACGCAGGTCCTGAGAATACCAAACTGCATGTAATCGCCTGGGCAAATTAGAGTATGGTTTCAGTGGGGCCAGCTGATCTATGGCTGTTTTAACTGTGGAATGGTAGCTGGCTAAACAATCCTCAATATTCCTTGATTCCTGGTTAATAATTACCAGAAATGTATTCATAAAAAGGTCAGGTATAATTTTTTTGCCATTGTCTTCTAAAGCTATTGGGAACCACGGAGAGAGCAGGATTGACCTCAGGCCCACAAA
This sequence comes from Triturus cristatus, assembly GCF_964204655.1. Taxonomy (NCBI): domain Eukaryota; kingdom Metazoa; phylum Chordata; class Amphibia; order Caudata; family Salamandridae; genus Triturus; species Triturus cristatus. Next base: position 1,115,230,486 of record NC_140585.1, read on the forward strand.
TTTGGAAGCCAATTAGGGAATCGTCTGACCATATAAGTCTGACCATATAAGAGGACGTGGAGCTTCACAAAGAATGTTTGGGGAGATTTTCAGGATAAGATCTAACATATGTCCCGCTCGGAGAGTAGGACCCTCGTTGATACTCCCAGCAATGTTTATCCAGTGTGGGGGTTGGGGGGCAAATACCCCCAGCAATGTTGAGCCAATTTGGGGGGTAAATATCCCCAGCAATGCTGATCCAATTTAGGGTCGGCGTGTAAATACCCCCAGCAATATTGAGCCAATTTGGATTTGGGTGTAAATACCCCCAGCAATGTTGAGCCAATTTGTGAGGGTTGGGGGCTAATACTCCCAGCAATGTTTAGCCAATTTGGGATTTGGGGGGGGAATAACCCCAGAAATGTTGAGCCAATTTGTGGGGGTTGGGAGCTAATACTCCCAGATATGTGAAGCCAATTGGGGGGGTTGGGGGCTAATACCCCCAGCAATGTTTATCCAATGTGGGGGTTGTGGGGCAAATACCCCCAGCACTGTTGAGCCAATTTAGGGCTGGGGGTAAACCCCCAGCAATGCTGATTCAATTTGGGGTTGGGGTAAATACCCCAGCAATATTGAGCCAATATTGAGCCAATTTGGGTTTGTGGGTAAATACCCACAGCAATGTTGAGCCACTGAAAAGAATTAGGTCATTTTCACTGAAGTGCTAGCCAAGCACCAGGAGGACATAAAACAGCATAAAGCCAGGAAATTAAAGAGGGATGAGATCGATTACAGAGAGGGGAGGATCTTTACATTTGCTAAAAAGCATGACCAAATCCTAATAAGTGATCAGGACAAGAACAGAACAGGCAGACAACAGACTATTTCTATCTCCTCAAGTTCCACCTACCTGAGTGTGCAGAGTGTCCCAGTATCCAGTGACAGTGAGTTAGAAAACGCAGCCAGCACCTTGACAGGTCAGAGAACTCTTTTTTAAGAGAGGTCCAGCGGATCATGAAAGGCAACAGGGTACAGCCCAACTGTGAAGAACAACAAAGAAAACCCGTAGGGGCAAGAGAGAATGGCACAAACGATATCAGGATGAATCTCAGGTCAGAGGACAAGAAGAATTGATAGACACAAAGATACGGGGGTGGACATTATCAATCTCTCATCCCTTACACTTACAGACAATATGGTATCACTGCTGAAGAAAGACTTAGGCTATTGCCCAATTGAGAAAGGGGATGCCTGCAAAACAAAGATAGACCTTTTCAAGTTTACCAGGAATTTGAAATTGAAGAAAATGTTTGTAAACAATCCTATTGAGAATAAAAACCCTAAAAATATCCCTGTGTGTGGTGTATCAGATGTACTCAGTATACAAGATATTTACGACACCCAGCTATTATTTTCCATCACCAATCAGGAGGATACACCACAGGACATGATCCAGCTCCTAATGGAATTAAACTTTGACACAGTCTACTCCATAGCCAGTGGACTTAAATCCAAATCCAGGTGGACGCCCGTTCTACCTGGGGTAACACCATAGACACTTTCCATAGACTGGTCTTAGGAGACATTGACAAATATGAAGCAAAGATGAGACCAGGCAGGAGACTTACCAGAGAAAAACTAACACAGGGTGAACGTCAGGCGTTGACACTACTATCTGCAGACAACTCCATCATCATCAGAGAAGCAGATAAGGGGAGAAACATTGTAGTCATGAATAAGCAGGACTACAATGGTGAGGATTTAAGTCAACTAGGAGACACTACATGCTATGAGGCCCTTACCTCAAACCCCATTGGGCCTCTCACCATTTTATCAACAAGCATCTCAGAACATGGTACCTAGAGGGGCTCCTTAGCGAAGACGAACATCTGTATCTGAAAGTGCAGAGACCTAGATTTCCCGTATTGTATACTCTACCAAAGGTACACAAGAACCTTCCCTTTCCACCAGGTAGACCCATCGTGTCATGCATAGGGCTTCCTTCAGAGAGACTAGCAGAATACATGGACATGTTCCTACAGCCCATGGTACAAAATCTCCCTGCGTACATAAGGGACACCAAACATATCTCTAGTCTACTCACTGATCTTACCTGGCAGAATGACATCATCTTAGCTACACTAGATGTGGTCTCCCTTTACACCAACATCAATCCACGAATTGGCTTACAGGCTATGGAGTGGCATTTCAGCAAGAAACCGGCAACATACAAGAATGCTTCTATCCATGACAGAACTCATTCTGTATAACAACTGCTTCATATTTGAGGGCCAGTGGTATAAGCAAACACGAGGAGTGGCCATGGGCTCTAAGTTTTCCCCCTTATTTGCTAACCTCTTCATGGTGTATTTTGAAGCTAAATGGATCTGGAGTGACAGGGGCAGCTCGTTTAAATCAATACATTGTATACTGGGGTCGGTGCATAGACAACTGCTTACTACTCTGGTCAGGGAAAGAAGACACACTACAAGAATTCTATGAGTACCTGGACACCAACACACTAGGAGTAAAATTCACCCATCACCACAGCAGTACAAACATAGTCTTTTTAGACGTGGAACTATACGCCCAAGAGGGGTTCATACACAGCAAGCTCTACCGCAAACCTTCGGCATGCAATGCAGTTTTGCATGCTACCAGCGCTCACTCTCCTCATCAAATTGAGGCAATTCCGTATGGAGAGTTCACCAAAGCCAGGAGGAACTGTAGTGAGAATAAGGAGTTCATCTCATGCCTACACTCCATGAAAACTAGGTTTAAAGCCAGAGGCTACCATTGAGCATCCCTAGACAAGGTAGAAAAACGTATTATGAAACTCCCACGAGTAGAGACACTTAAAGAGAGAGAAACCAGGAACCCCCCCACACAACCCGTCAGACTCATCACTACCATAATGAAATGTCAAACATGCTCTCTAAAAGCATGCACAAGCACTGGAACATTTTTAAAAGCAGACAAGTCTCTATACACCTTTACAGCACACAGACCTCTCATCACAAATAGAAGAGATAGAACATTAAGTACCATTTTGAGTCCCACTGTCCCCACTATCATCAAAGAAAATGACTGTCTCATGCAGCGTACACTGGGTTTCCATAAATGTGGAAGTTGCTGTGTGTGTAGGTGGGCCACGCACAATGTCACGGGATTCCACGGCCTGGACGGGAGGGAATACAAGATCAAACAGAATATCAATTGCATGACATGCTACTTCATATAGATAATTGTGTGCAAATGTCAGAAGCAAGATGTGGGCAGTACAATTCACATGCTCAAAGTACACATTAGCGAACACACACAGGCACTCAAACAAGGGGATGGGAGATACCCCATGGCAACTCATGCCACAAGTTGCAAAGCTCAAGGTTCTTACAAACAGTTCTCTTTTTTTGGAATAGAACAACCTAACCAAAGAGGTGGTGATAGGGAACTCCAATTACGCTGTGTAGAAGCCACTTGGATCATGAGATTGAAATCTGTTGAGCTTGGTCTTAACACAGACCATGAATTACAATTTTTTTCTAGGGGACTGATAGAAGAGAGCAGCACCAAGATCATTGTTTAAACATCATTATTTGTCAGTCATTAGTCCTTGAGTTCACGAAAGACACATCTCAAAGTTCTCACATCTGTCAGCGTTATGAGCTTTTGTACACCTTTTACACACAGGTTATTCTGATGGTAGACCCAATTAACATCCCTGTTCCATGCATAAATATTGCACTGACATGTCTGACTTATGGACCGTTATACATCAGGACTTCTATGTGTTAAGATGAATACTGTAATGCTTGAAAATAACAACTGCCATTTTCTCGTGTGAATTGCATATGTTAACATCGTGTTTATGTATAACTTGAACTTGAATCTATAACACAATACTAATATGTTGTTTTCCCCTGACTCAAACGTAAGAGAATATTCTCATGTCAGCGATTTTAATACCATATACAAAAATGTAACAATCCTTGCTTTACCATTTTGTCACCTTATTTTCCATCTTTTTCTCACCAGCTCCCTTGCTCACGTTAGATCAGCAGTAACATACACACCCACGTGTTTTATAGGGAAATCCTTTTTTCTGTCCTACCTCACTCACAGACATTACTCACTTCCTGGTTCATTTCCGAACTCAGGTTTATGTTACAGCCTTTTAGCTGTTTTCTTCATAAGGCGGGCCGAGGACGTAACCACACTTCCGGTTATTGCCGTAGGTCTACAGAATCACCAGCAAACTTGCCGCCCCTTACAGATTTCCAGGAGGTAAGGATTATTATCTACTGCTCTCCGTAGCCCCCTCATGCTTGCCCTACCGCGTCATTGCTCACATCTACTTTCTACCCTGCAGGATCACATAACCTGGAGAGAGCACTACCCAGCTCTTGTTTACTCATACGCTGCTTTTTCAGAGGCTACACGTTTCAAGTTAAATAGATATCTCAACATACTATTCTTGACGCACCATCTACCGACGCGCTGTTTCTACTCACAGCCCGTATGAAGTGGCTTTGTCTGTATTCTACTCACAGCCCATTTGAAGTGGCTTTGTCTGTATTCCCGATTTGCCTCTAAATGCAAGACGCCACCTACGCTATGTTATTCTTTTTGATAGACTCTAATGTGACATTTGTTTACACCCGGCCATTGCTTTTTAATACTAATGCCTGTACTATACGACCAACATATAGCGCGACTACTAGGTAATTGACCTTTCGAATAAACCAGTCCTTATTTACTGCTGTCCCTATGGGTGCATTTACCCTCCAATCGCGGAACCTTATTTGGTTCCATCTACCTTTCCTAGCTGTAAGAATGCTATAGATAGGCACCCTGCCACACTTTCTGTTTCCAATTTTGCCTCCTCTCTGTTAACAGTGATACTCCACCGGACATGTGACCAGGTCCATTAATCGTTTTTAACATACCATTTAATGTGAACACCACTCATAAAACAGCCAGGACGGAAGTACAACCGGCGGAGAGCTAAGCCTCCCACTCCGTTTTTTATATGACCGGGCATATGCAGGAGCGCAGCATTCGAGTTCATTGCTCAGATGGCTGATTTATCCACACTTTACACACTCTTGTCTTCACAGATCGACCGTCTTTCAGCTATCTTGCCTAAAAGGTATGATTATACATTCTGGACATTAGCTTACTTGACTCTGCTACATATCAGATACACTCTCTCCTTTGTGCTTTTGTTTGTCTTCTCTCCCTTCTCTCTCTCCACTCTTTTGATAGATTGTGTCCTGTTTCTGATCTCTGTGAGAGGCCTTTTGCTATTTTAAGCATTATGAGATGAAATGTAGATGCCACTCAACACCATGTTGAGATATAGCTATTACTGTACGTTATGACCCACTGATATGCTAACAAAGTATGATGTTACTATATAAATAAGAACAATGTCTAGACTATGCTAGTAATGCCCTACGGGTTCTTCATAGATGTTGCACTGTATAAGCGGCATCAATATACTATGCATGCACAGAACTTATGTGCCAATTCATATGTCTTTTCGACACCCTCTCACATCACGGGATTTTACCCTACCCGTAGGACCTATCGAACCTATCGCAACTGATTACACTATTATGGGTATGTCTCCAAGGGTGTTGTTGCACTAAGTCACATGTCGCCAAGTATTTGCACACACTATGTAATGTGCCATAGTGTCTGATACTATGCCATTGTACATCCTTTAGCCTTGGAGAAGATGTGGGTTTTCCACCCTGACGAAACAGGTGTTGGCTGGGCAATCGATCTTCATTAAACACAAAGAACACGTGATACCTGAAGTGTTCTTCTTATATATTATTTGTTTGACTGTCTTTGTTGTGGCTTTTACAATATTTCATGATTACCGAGAAGCAGAATTTGCTCTGCATATTACTACCACGTGTGCACAGGCCTCTTGTATAAATGATGAGCTAATTTGGGGCGTGGGGGCTAATACTCCCAGAAATGTGAAGCCAATATGGGGGTTGGGAGGCAAATACCCCCAACAATGTTGAGCCAATTTGGGGTTGGGGGTAAATATCCTCAGCAATGTTAAGCCAATTTGGGATGGTTGGGGGCTAATACTCCCAGCAATGAATAATAATGGGTGGAGTGTAAGCTGTAGAAAAAAACAAAACAAACAAAGCCTATGGTTAGTGGGCAGGAAATGCATTCTCACCCTGTGGCAGCAAATGTAAGTCTCAACTATAAGGAATGGGCAGAGTAGAGATGCGGTTGCTCTAGGGACTGTTGAAAAACCAATAAAGCATCATCATATAGTAAATTGTCCCTTAAACACCTGAGAAATACTTGGGTGCTGATGCGCAAAGATTAGCCACCCACAGCAGCTCAAGAACTGTTTGTGTGTGCAGGGAAGCTTTCTCGGCCTGGGCTGACACACACGACAGGGGGGGCTGAAGCACATTGAGCCCTATGGGCATTGAGTTCTATCAGAAAGTATTCTGGATAGGCTTGGATTGGCAATGTGGGCAATTGGGCATTGGTCGATGTACCGGGCCACAAGGGTCACCTGTGGGCTGGTCTTTTTGGTGCCTATGAAAACCACCTCAAGAGACTGACTTACTTCCCCGGGACCCACCAGGCCACTGCAATGTGGTGCCAGCAACTTGTCTGTTTCACAGTTGTGCTGTAAATTGAGGCTGGGGGCCAGCCTTTGGGGTATACTCACCTTGGTACCCTGCCTTGCGTGCCCTGACAGAAGCAGTGTTATCTCTCCCATCCGCCCATCACTGTCAGGTTGTGGAAGGTGCAGGGAGGCTGTGTTGTATGTAGGGGCCTTGCAGGGAGGCAGGTTTCATTTGGCCATGCTACCCTACCCCACACCCCCTTGATCAGCAGCAGTGTGCTATTTTGAAACCTACCTTGCCTGGGAAATGCACAAAGGCTACAATGAAAGGGATGATCTTGGAACGTGCGCCAATGACTTTGAGAGTGCCTGAGCATCATTGGGATCCCAATCTGACCCTGGTTCCATAGCATGTTGTGTCTGTCAAATGAGGGATGTCATCATCAGGTAGGTGCAGTCAGACCGAACAGGAATGCACATAGTCACAGTTATGCATGTATTAAAAGTGAATGCATGAGTCCACCAGAACACACAACAAATTTTCGCAGGGCAACAGAGCTCCAATGTACTCACAAAAGTATGTCCATAGAGACATATTCACTGGGACAATGCCCGCACCTACATTCATCTGTCATACAGGGCTAAATCCTAAGATCTGAAACGCATACAAACATCACTACATCTCATGTCATAGGAAGTCATATTGCAGGAAGTGACATCATTCATCCATATTACCTTGCCATTTCACAAACACCCTAGAAGAAGTTCATGGTTTACTCTGAATAGCTGCCAAAGAAAATACAACATGTGTAAATCACACAGAAAAGTAAAATCAAAATCAATAGCTGATCTACCAAGTAGCAAGACAATACATTTACCCAATCAGATGGATAATCTAGGTATAGCTTATTTACTATCTCACACCTCACTTTAACTGATGCACTAATTGTTGACAGACCAATACATGTCTAGAAACATCAAATTGACTACAACAGTCCAACCTGGAACTCCACTCCCCCATCACACAGTCCCACATCCTGTGTCATGATGAGTACGCCAGAGTCAGAACAGGTCACCATAGGGAGACACAACCAGAATAGGATGTTGGATGTGTCAGGAAGAACAAAATTGGAAGGACCCAGCACAGATCCAGAGCAGGACTCAGACAGATTAAACCCTTATATACAATCACTAACATGCACACAGGTCAGATAGCACGCACAACGCAATCAAATACATAAAGGACACAACTATTTTGGGGCATACTATGCTTTGCCATTCCAGGTTGACACGCCCCTTGTGGACACATGCCATTCAACCGCCACTGTTCACTCAGGCCAGCCAGCAGGGCACTGCTGTATTTTAACAATGTACAGTGAAGAAATTGCCTCATGGATTGTGGGTCTCTCCAATCACTCAAGGTAGCCCAAGAGAGATACAGTCACCTGTGTTCAAGTACAAGCTCATAGGCATCATCAAGATTGGGCGGGAGGCTGTCCGACGCATGAGTGGTCAACATGGCAGGGCGCAGTATCTCTTGTACCAGCCAACGGGGTGTTGATCACTGAACGTGCTGATAGTTCAAGTTCAGGTAGATTCAATCCAGTTAGGAATCAGGAAAATTCTACCATGTGTTCAGAGTAGGGGTGAATGTATAGGCCACAACAATACACTGTGAATGATTCATGGATGGTTGCCTGACTAGTGTGCATCTGTGAAAGGTGATCGATAATCAGCAACATCTGCTGGGTTGTTGCTAAGCAACAGAGGAGGCAGGTTACAAGTTGCCCTGACTTATCCCACTCTGTGTTCATCACAGCTTGTCATGTTACAAAGTAAAAGAAACCCAGTTGCACAATGAGATGGGTGTGGTGTGTTTGAGCATCTGTCAGTATGGCTAACATCACAGCCTGCAACTGAACTGCAGTCTATTGATGACATTATGATGACTATGTCTACAGAAAAGCCCTGAAGAAAATGTACCGGACAACATACATGTCCCCAGACCCAGCAACTCAGTTATGGTTTCAGTGATTCCCACTCAAACAACCTAGAAGTTGTTGTGTCCCAGTCGTCAGTGAATTATTTGGAGACAAAATTCATCAGGAATGAGGAAAATGCATGGGCCAACAACAATGTAGGACGCAGTCACCATGTGTGGACTGGGGGCGCTGCACAGAACACCCAATCTGTATGTGTTTAGGGTCATCTTCTGAGATTGTCATTCACACCAATTTAGCATCTACTCCTGAGGCTATAGTGTGTGCTGCTAACAAATAATTCCATTCTGAAAGTGTAGAATATGTACTGCAGAGCAGTAGGAGTACTCATGAGTCTCAGGACGTAGGTTCCACTGACAGTGCTGGAGTGACCAGTACACAGCACATTGTGTAAGCTCAGTGCCACCATTGGAGAGGATGCTGAGGTGGTGGGCGGGGGGGGGGGCTTAACCTGTGGCTCTCAGACAAAATTGACATAGCCAAACAACACACATCCTTTACTTTTTCACTTGGGGAGGGGGCTCTATAGCCCTCTAAGCAATGGACAGCCATCTAAAGTTTCTGTATCATGACAGTACAATATAAGCAATCACCACCTCCATCCCAGGGCAGTATCCAAGGAGAAGAATGATCAATCAGTGACAACATCTACCTACAAAGGGTAACTCACCACTCATGCCCACACACAACTCAGACTAGTCAAGGCTAGGTGGAGGTAAATTGTCTTGTGAGGACAATAGGTTTTGCATATGCCAGTGTACTCAAAGCGCCCATTCCAACATTCATGAATATTCTGTGGCAGACAGCAAGCTGCAGCAAACACATACTACATCCTCATATTTTATCTTGCAATTGTTTTTGTCTACTTACAAACACATAATCTACACATATGTACATTTCAACATTACCTCGTGGCCTGCATAATCTCTACTTGTGCGGGTATGACCCTTCTCACAACCACCTCAAGTACATGCTCCTCTCTGAAAACTATCATACATACACAAGCATGTCATAAGCCCCCTTTGGTGCATTTCTCTGGTAAAGCATCTCTGCCCCACAAGCTCCGAACTTGTACTCAAACTCTTCCAAACCGAATCTCACACTGGCGCTGTCCTTACATCCACACCTACATTCACAGCACCACTCTTCATCACTATGTACACAACAACTCTCACATACATGACATGTACACAATGTACTGTACTCATCACTTCCTCAGCAGATGTTATAAGTAACATGTCATATGGACCACTCTCATCACCAGTTGCACCCTCAGTAATGTCTTGGACTGCACTCAAATCACAATGTGTACCATCACAGCTCATTCTGACATGCACATTTCACACATCACCCCATCTCTCAACAAGACACTTCCATTGCTCAATGAATATGTCCTCAGTCATTCGCATTTCACCATTCACCCACCCTACTCTGATCAAGTTCTACAGATAGTCGTTTAAAAAACAAATGCATCCACAGATTCAAACACAACGTACATCAACTGGACTACACCTCACATTTCACCATACAGCACCCTAAATTTCACAACTGGTATTTACCCTTGACATACACTTATCTACTGTGTTATAAATGATTAGTTAAAGCTTGTCTCACTGTGGCCCTGTCACATCCACATCCGAGTCCCATGCTCCATACCTCCATTGACTTCTGCACATTAACAACTATCCCTACTCAATGACACTAAACTGTTACAGTAATCTCTCACCGTAGTGACACAAACTACAGCTCTCCTCTCCTTCCAGACTACAACCTTGTCTAGCTGGTTCTACCTCAATCACATTTACCTATTCCTAGCATACCTTGCACAGGATTTAACCAGTCTTACAAGCTCACACACTATGACTCACACCCCCGCATTTCAAACCACGAACTTTGGAACAATGAGGAAACTTCACGTCTCCTACACAACGCCTCTGAACTACACTCCTACCATACACTCTATGAAAAACTCAATTTCTGTCATGCCCCCGTTACGTATGAGTCTACACTCCATTCACAAAAAGGGAACACAAGTTTCTCTCACCTCTACCCTTGTTTAAGCTAGCTTACCACATGCAACATGAACATTGCTAAACACATCAGCAGCTAAGCGTCACATTCAAAAATCCACCTTCTCCCTTGTGTGGCAACTAAGAGCATGAGTGTGATATTGGCTCCTTTAGCATCTGCACAGCCGATGGGTCCACAACACTTCTGTGCACTCACAGTCTACTCTGCTTACCACATGTAGCACTGGGCAATACAATAGACATAACAGCACTCCTACTTCAGCTCTGTGTGATCTGGAACAGCATCAAGCATAGCTCAAAAGGACTCCATTGTCAGTCATGCACAAATGACAACCTACTCACAAGTCATGTTCTCAACTACGAATTATGTGTGTTTGAAACTATAAAATCCAAGCTTGGGCAGAAAAAACACTTATCAGTTGAAGATTGTGCAAAATACCACACCACAACAATTCACAAATCTCCACAATTGGCACTCACCCCTGTTGACCAGTGCCCAAATTCCTAAGATTACACCATGCATGTCAGACTTCAGCTGTGGGTGCATCACATAGGATTTACAAAAGTCCATCCAGGGAGGGGCAGGTTGCAGTCACATCCATAGCACTCACAAGTGATGTGGCCACATGCCGTAATGAGGACCATGCATTGTGTACGCTGTGTGTGGAGTGACCACAAGTCAAATGTGGCATGAAATTCAAGGCAGTAGCAAAAATATGACATTCCAGTCCATGAGCGGAAGGTGTGTTTGTGCCAAACACATTGACATCTCAGCACATTCCTAAGTGTCCCAGGTGAGGGGTGTTGTGTGTCAATTCTGCATCCCTCTGATGCACTAAGGATGCAAACCCAAGGGAGGGGTCTATCCACCTGTAGCTCGTAACAGTGACTACACACTAGAGGCAGTGCTCTGTAGTCATTGGCATTTGTGAGGCCCTGGCCAGATGACCATGGGCAGTGTCAGCCGGGACTGGCACACTGCATCCACCTTGAACTAAACCACTCTACACCACTTCTGGTACCAACAACTGAGGTTCACACTGCTTGCATGAACTGAGCCACGAAGGCCATTGTTGCTGTGCATTATCATGCTGAATAGGTATACCCTCAGCTGTGTCACATGAGGGGGCTAGAAGGGGTTTTGGATTTCCAAGCACAGAAAAATGTTGTAGACACAGAGGTGGCGATTACGATCCGGTAAAAAAATTCCCCGTACGACTCGTATCCGGTCTTTTTACCGTGCGAATCGTACAAGTGCCGTACAAACTGCCAATTACGATTCGCATGGGAAAAAGACCATACGAATCGCATTGGGAATCATTCCCCACACGTCCTCGGGTAGGAAAATGTGTCCAACACGTACCCGGACGATTTACCGTACAAATGTGAAAAGTGAAGTCCGACCGCGGAATCACGATCCATCCTGTGCGTCCGATGTTACAACCGTATGGAAAAAACACCGTCCGCACCGAACTCCCATAGCAAACATGGAGACATGTGCCCGCATACGCGCCGAACACCCCCCCAGCCCCCGTACGTTCGAGTCGTACCCCCCGTGTATGTACACCCCCACCCGTGTATGTACACCCGTGTACGTGTCGTACCCCCCATGTATGTACACCCGTGTACGTTTGTGTTGTACCCCCCTGTGTATGTACACCCCCACCCGTGTATGTACACCCGTGTACGTGTCGTACCCCCCGTGTATGTACACCCATGTACGTTCGTGTCATACCCCCCGTGTATGTACACCCATGTACGTTCGAGTCGTACCCCCGTGTATGTACACCCGTGTACGTGTCGTACCCCCGTGTATGTACACCCATGTACGTTCGAGTCGTACCCCCCGTGTATGTACACCCATGTACGTGTCGTACCCCCCGTGTATGTACACCCGTGTACGTGTCGTACCCCCCATGTATGTACACCCGTGTACGTTTGTGTTGTACCCCCCTGTGTATGTACACCCCCACCCGTGTATGTACACCCGTGTACGTGTCGTACCCCCCGTGTATGTACACCCATGTACGTTCGTGTCATACCCCCGTGTATGTACACCCATGTACGTTCGAGTCGTACCCCCGTGTATGTACACCCGTGTACGTGTCGTACCCCCCGTGTATGTACACCCATGTACGTTCGAGTCGTACCCCCCGTGTATGTACACCCATGTACGTGTCGTACCCCCCGTGTATGTACACCCGTGTACGTGTCGTACCCCCCGTGTATGTACACCAGTGTACGTTCGAGTCGTACCCCCACCCATGTATGTACACCCGTGTACGTGTCGTACCCCCCGTGTATGTACACCCGTGTACGTTCGAGTTGTACCCCCCCGTGTATGTACACCCGTGTACGTGGCGTACCCCCGTGTATGTACACCCATGTACGTTCGAGTCGTACCACCCCGTGTATGTACACCCGTGTACGTGTCGTACCCCCGTGTATGTACACCCGTGTACGTTCGAGTCGTACCCCCACCCGTGTATGTACACCCGTGTACGTGTCGTACCCCCCCGTGTATGTACACCCGTGTACGTGTCATACCCCCCGTGTATGTACACCCGTGTACGTTCGAGTCGTACCCCCGTGTATGTACACCCGTGTACGTGTCGTACCCCCCGTGTATGTACACCCGTGTACGTTCGTGTCGTACCCCCCGTGTATATACACCCGTGTACGTGTCGTACCCCCGTGTATGTACACCCGTGTACGTTCGAGTCGTACCCCCACCCGTGTATGTACACCCGTGTACGTGTCGTACCCCCCATGTATGTACACCCGTGTACGTTCGAGTTGTACCCCCACCCGCGTATGCATGTAGCGTACCCCCACCCCAACATTCTAAGTACGGAGCGCACCCCAGGCCCCAACATCACCACCTTCACACAACATCGCGCATGTACGAGTCATACCAAGCCACACACAAGGACAGCACTGTACAACAAAATGGCCCATGTACACACCGTACACACGCTAAAAATGCACGTACACAACCAGGACAACCCAAAACAACACAAGAATACACCATTCGAATGGCACAAAGCCACAAAACATGTCCAACTACCACTAAAACAACACATTCACTGATCTGCAACTGCCAAAAACCAAAACAGAAGCCCAAAACACAACCACTCCTTATAACACACCCACCCAAAGTTCAAACACAGCCACACCCACCAATGGACCAATAAAAAGGGCCCACACACACAAACCATGAGCCTTTGCAACAGACTCACTGCTGCCAGACCCCACAGACAACCTACAGCACCATACTAGAACCTTTACTACACCTTACACTTGCACACCTTCACACACACACCTTCCCAAACACCCCCTCATCACATTCACACACACACCTGCACAACCACACCCACACACCCACAACCATCCACACACCCCCCACCATCCTCACCCACACCCCTCACCATGCCCACTAACAAGATCCAAAGTTCACTAGCCGAGAGTTGGAGGTCCTTGTCGATGAAATCCTCAGAGTCGAGCCACAGCTCTTTGGAACATTGGTCAGACAGACCAGCATTTCAGCAAAAACAGCCATGTGGCAGACGATCGTCGATACTGTGAATGCTGTTGCGGACACCAGAAGGACCAAGCATGAATGCCAAGCCAGGTGGTACGATCTGCGATCATGAGGGAGCACTTGCCTGCACATCTTTGTATTCGACGACCCAGCTGCTGCTACTGATTCCCTGGAACCATGTCAAGGTCTGTGGAGAGGTCACAGCCTTTCACCCTGGAGGAGAACCTGGCTTTGCTGGATGTGATCCTCCCACAGTACCCCCTGCTGTATGGGCGACCAGGGTATCAGGTGAGTGCAGAGTCTACTAGCACAGACTGTGTCCCTTTTTTGTGACTGTGACTTCTGCCATTGTGTCCAGGTGTGACACACATGCTATGTACTGTAGGGGGGTCCCAGGGGGGGAATGCCTGATGTCTCCCAGCCAGAGCATGCAGTGGTGCATGTCTGCCGTCCTCACTTGCATTGGGTTTACTGTGACAATCACTGCATGGTGCATGCCACAATCTGCCTGTCTTGTCCTCCTGGGAATGTAGCCTCTACAGTCCTCATGTGATTTTGTGGTCAGCCCAGTGTGACAGGTGACTGTACCCACAGATGTGTGTTAGTTCTGTGTACCTGTGCTGAGAGTGTCCACATGATGTGTTCGTACCCTGGACATGGGTGTGTGTGTAAGTCCCCTGTCATGTGGGTGGATGCATATGTGGAGTGTAGCACCCGGGCTGCATGAGGGATGGAGATACCCTGCCCATGTGATGTGAGCAGGGAGCAGTGCTGTGTGTCTGACGTGCAGAGCCAGCCCCACACCTGTGAGCCCCCCCCGTCTAGTGGCAAATGTGCAGAGTGAGGTTTGTCGCTGCATTTGGAAATGGCAGGTGAATGTCCTGTGCCTGTGTGTGTCTATGTACTCTGCTGCGGTAGCGTCAGTGGCCTGTGGCATGTGACTGCTTTGAGGTGCTGCACATTATCCTGGTGTAGCTTGTGATGCACAGTGTGAGCCTGGATCATTGATTGTGTGGTTGCCCTCATTCCGCCTGTGTACTTTCAATGGCACGTACTGCTTAAGCCCTTCCCCAGAGGATCATGTCCCTATGACAAAGGTGCAATGCGTTGGATGCATACTATGCCTTGTTGTAAACAGCAATTTTGTTCAAATATGTCTCTCTGTGACATGTGCCTGGTGTATTGATGTAGTGTCACTTGTTCATCCTCACAGGTAGGCGCCTCTGCCAAGAAGCAGATATGGCTGACCGCCGTCAGTGCTGTGAGGAGTGCGGATGGGCGCAAGCGGCGCCTGCCCCAGGTGAGGAAACGCTGGCAGGATATCCGGTGCTGGACGCGGAGGATCGCACGGGTCCTGCTGGGGGACTCACCTGAGACCCATAAGAACCGCGGGCGCCGCCGTCTGACCCACATCCATAAGCGTGTGCTGGCGGTGGTCTTTCCAGACTTGGACAGGCGCTTACAGGAGAAGCAGCAGCAGGAAGGGGGTAGGTACATGTGTGTTTTTTGTGTGTCACCAGCATTTGTAAGTGCACAGTTGCATGGATACACTGGCAGGGTTTAAAGGTGCTGTGCAGATCCAGTTACCCACAGAATAGCTGTGCTCTCCTGCCTCCCTTCCCCTCCTTGCAATGTGTTCCCTGGTCTGTGTGTAGTCACTCCTTCACAAGGTAATGTCGGCTGGTGCTTTCTCCACGTGAACAATGCCTGTGGCATCATGTGTGGGGGTGGTGTGTAACAGGTTTTTGGACCTTGCCTCTGCCCTGTCCAGTTCAGTACATGTGGGTTCCATGTCAGTTGGCACTGATGCTGAGTCCAGACATGGGAGTTAGTCTCTCAAGTGTAATGCCTTACAGCGCGCATGTCCTATGTTGTGGCCTGTGACATGATGTGCATGAGTGTGCGATACGCATGGTGCAGGGATGGTGGCATGTGTTGCAGTCATTCCCATTCAGGACCATGGAGTTGTGTGGCCACTACTGTCCCCTGGGGCATATTTTCCTAGGTGTCATGTGTGTCATCACAAAACGTGGACACTCTCAGTGTCTACAGCATAGGTTGTGCTCTGTGCCATTGTCCCCTGGCGCCATGTATATGACGTAAAATGTAGTACAAGTGTCCACTGTACAGCCTGACCTGATTTTCCATGTTCATACTCACGGTGGCCAGTGCCTGTGTGTCTTGTTACAATCATCTGATGGTGGCCATTTGTACATGATTATTTGGACAGGCGCCCCTTGGGTATTTGGCGTCCAATCTTGCATTTATGCAGCCCCTGTGTATTTCACCCAGACTAAGAGATGTAAGTGCCACCTGTGTCTCAACAAATTGTCTCATGTAGGGGGTGGTTCGTGCGGGCCAAGCATACATGTCAAAACCAGAATTCTCCTTGCTAGGTCTGGCCAGTGTAAGATGTTTGTCTGGACATACACTCAAGGTGCAGTGAGCCAGTCATGATGGGCATGTTTTCAGTATTACCTATGCAGCATGTGCCTCAAGTTCATGGATATGGTCCCTCCTCATCCCTATTTTCGGCAATGCTGTGTGGTGCAGATGCAGTGCTGGATTGTCCCCAGGGCCTGGCTCCTATGTCAAACTCCATTTCATGTCATTTGCTATTGTGTCATGCTCTCCATGGATTTTCATTGGCATGGTGGGTCAACCAACTGTGTGTTGCATGCCCCCCATCTGTACCTTGTTTTGTAGGTGTTACGATCTTTCTTTGCAGGCTATGCACTGTAACCTATGTAGATTGGACTCATGTGACATATGTATACAGGTGTGTGATTAATTGCTGTCTCTTCACCTTGCCCACAGCATCGTCGGGGGAGACGGAGGGAGACATGAGCACAGACGGAGCGGAGGGACCGAGCACCAGTGCCAGCGTTGACATCGTGGCTGGCACATTGAGTGGTACAGAGGCGGAGGAGAGTGAGGCCGAGGACCTGTCCACTGGCACAACTGAATATGAAGCTGACGGGTCCGAGGATGATCTCTCCGAGTGGGCGGAGGCTGCACCAGCAGCTGACAGCGGCACAACATCGCACCCCGCCCCCTCCATTGCCATCAGCCACCTCCCACTTGCTCATGTCCCTTCCCAGCGTGCCCGGTCACCACATGTCTCCTTCCTGCCAGGCACCGCACCCCCTGCCCCTGTCTCCACTGCTGCCGCCAATGCTGAGTCTGTGGACATCCAGCGGCAGTTGCAGGTTGGTCAGGCTGCGATCCTTAATGTCCTCCATGGCCACAGCCAAGTGCTGCACAACATGGAGGCATACTTGGAGGGCATTTTTTCATCGCAGGCTGACCAACGCCAGTTGCTGAGGTCCATAGACTCAACACTGACTGCAGCAGTGGGTCTCCTGCAGCGCTACGTCCCACCCTCTACCCCTGCCCCATCCACACTTCCCACTCCCATGCCTGTCCCACGTACACCCAGACGTCAGCATGCACCCACCACAACAGACACAGGCACCACACCAGCAGGGAAGGTCATACGCACACCTCCTGGCATGCACACACAGGGTGAAGTAGGCACACCCACTGGGTCGGGGGGCAAACGCAAGTCATGCAGCCAGAGGGGGAGTCCGCATTCCACCCAATCCACTCCCTCCAAATCCCCTCCCCTCAGCTCTCCTGGCCACATATCCGGCAAGGACTCCTTCATGGCCGCTCTGTCCCTGAGCCCCACTGTGACACCACCCCGCAAGCGGTCAAGGGAGTCCCCGGTCAGGGTGGTTGAGTCCCCCCCTGTCCACCCCCTCCCCCAGTGGCGCTGCGACAAATCCCTCCGCCTCCCCCCTCCTTGGGGCCTGTGGTTCCTTCGGGTGCAGGGGAGACGCTGGAGGACCTTGCTAAGGTGTGCAGCGAGATCCTGGCCTCCGCCTTTGGCCCTGCCCCACCCCCTGTGGTGGAGTCCTCCATCCCTGCACCCTCGACGCCTACCCTTCGCCCTCATGTCCCTGCGGTGCCTGGTCCTTCCCCCCCACATGATGCCATCCCCGCTGTGGAAGACGAAGGAGTCTGACTGTGCAGGCAAGCTAGGGGACACGCGTCCCACTGTGTCCCCCATCCAGCTGTGACTCATGGACTGCCCTATGGGCTTTGTAAATATTGAACTTTATCCACACAAACATTTTTTGGTAATGCTGAATAAAGCCAATTTATTTTTCCTTAGATCACTACTGCTTTTGTGGTATTGCTGTTGGTGGGGCTGCTACATGATTTTGGGTGGTGAACATGTGTTGGGTGTGTGGAAAATGTAGTAGTGTGCTGGTCATAGGGGGGACCCTGGTATCTGTGTGCCATCACAAGGTGTTAGCTAAGTGTCTTTGTTCATGTAAGCAGTTACTGCATGGTGAAATTGTCCCAAGGTGTGTTACTTCATCTGTGTACCCTGACATCTTCCCTGCAGGGTGTTTCCACTATGTGGTGCTGAGCTGTGTCTACATCAGTTGGGGGTGTGACGGACTCCTTCACCTTTGCACATGCATGCAGAGCGATGTCTCCACCTGCATCATTCGTGGCATCCTTGGTGGTCACTGTACTTGTGTATGTAGACTGTTGCCATGACTTCATGTGTACATGTATTCTTTTAGGCGCTATGCATATGTATACTTCCAGCCTCGCACACATGTGGTACATGTACTGCAGGATCTTTGTGCACCTGACTGACATTTGTGGGCATTGGATCTGTGGGTACTCCACCCTTTTCTTTGCAGGGGCACTGCTGTGAGTGTTAGGCACCCACCCCTCCTGTGTCTGGGCACTGCTGGGAGGAATCTGCACCCACCCCTCCTGTGTCTGGGCACTGCTGGGAGGAATCTGCACCCACCCCTCCTGTGTCTGGGCACTGCTGGGAGGAATCTGCACACACCACTCCTGTGTCTGGGCACTGCTGGGAGGATTCTGCACACACCCCTCCTGTGTCTGGGCACTGCTGGGAGTGTTAGGCACCCACTCCTCCTATGTCTGGGCACTGCTGGGAGGACTCTGCACCCACCCCTCCTGCGTCTGGGCACTGCTGGGAGGACTCTGCACCCACCCCTCCTGTGTCTGGGCACTGCTGGGAGGAATCTGCACCCACCCCTCCTGTGTCTGGGCACTGCTGGGAGGAATCTGCACCCACCCCTCCTGTGTCTGGGCACTGCTGGGAGGAATCTGCACCCACCCCTCCTGTCTTTGGGCACTGCTGGGAGCACTCTGCACCCACCCCTCCTGTCTCTGGGCACTGCTGGGAGGAATCTGCACCCACCCCTCCTGTGTCTGGGCACTGCTGGGAGGAATCTGCACCCACCCCTCCTGTGTCTGGGCACTGCTGGGAGGACTCTGCACCCACCCCTCCTGTCTCTGGGCACTGCTGGGAGGAATCTGCACCCACCCCTTCTATGTCTGGGCACTGCTGGGAGTGATAGGCACCCACCCCTCATATGTCTGGGCACTGCTGGGAGGACTCTGCACCCACCCTCCTGTGTCTCGGCACTGCTGGGAGGACTCTGCACCCACCCCTCCTGTGTCTGGGCACTGCTGGGAGGAATCTGCACACACCCCTCCTATTTCACGATATGTACGCTTAGAACATACACGGGTGTGGGTTAGCTCCATGCATACGAGGTGGGGGTACGTGTCGTACATACACGGTTGGGGTGAGGGTATGGGTCGTACTTACACTGTTGGGGTGGGGGGTACGCTCCATACGTACGTGGGTGTGGGTACGGGTCGTACTTACACTGTTGGGGTGGGACGTATACGTACGCGTGTGAGGGTACGGGTCGTACTTACACTGTTGGGGTGGGGGTACGCTCCATACGTACGCGGGTGAGGGTACGCGTCGTACATACACGGTTGGGGTGAGGGTACGGGTCGTACATACATGGTTGGGGTGGGGGTACGCTCCATACATTTGCGGGTGAGGGTACGCGTCGTACATACACGGTTGGGGTGAGGGTACGGGTCGTACATACACGGTTGGGGTGGGGGTACGCTCCATGCATACGCGGGTGAGGGTACGGGTCGTACTTACACTGTTGGGGTGGGGGGTACGCTCCATACGTACGCGTGTGAGGGTACGGTCCGTACATACATGGTTGGGGTGGGGGTACGCTCCATACGTACGCGTGTGAGGGTACGGGTCGTACTTACACTGTTGGGGTGGGGGGTACGCTCCATACATACGCGTGTGAGGGTACAGGTCGTACTTACACTGTTGGGGTGGGGGGTACGCTCCATACGTATGCGTGTGAGGGTACAGGTCGTACTTACAAGGTTGGGGTGAGGGTACGGGTCGTACATACACGGTTGGGGTGGGGGTACGCTCCATGCATACGTGGGTGAGGGTACAGGTCGTACTTACACTGTTGGGGTGGGGGGTACACTCCATACGTACGTGGGTGAGGGTACGGGTCGTACTTACACTGTTGGGGTGGGACGTATACGTACGCGTGTGAGGGTACGGGTCGTACTTACACTGTTGGGGTGGGGGTACGCTCCATACATACGCGGGTGAGGGTACGCGTCGTACATACACGGTTGGGGTGAGGGTACGGGTCGTACATACACGGTTGGGGTGGGGGTGCACTCCATACATACGCGGGTGAGGGTACGCGTCGTACATACACTGTTGGGGTGAGGGTACGGGTCGTACATACACAGTTGGGGTGGGGGTACGCTCCATGCATACGCGGGTGAGGGTACGGGTCGTATTTACACTGTTGGGGTGGGGGTACGCTCCATACGTCCACGGGTGAGGGTACGGGTCGTACTTACACTGTTGGGGTGGGTGGTACGCTCCATACATACGTGGGTGGGGGTACGGTCCGTACATATGCGTCCCCACGCTATGTGGTGCTTGTGCGGCCCGTACCCAGGCCTTTGCCACGTGGGTACAGCCGTCCCGCCATTGTTGGGATGACGTAGGTGTGGGCGTGGTACGACTCGTTCCCACGCTCTTAAGGCGTGGGTACGGGACGTACCTGTATTGTTGTGTTGCCGGTTCGCGTTGTCAGGCACTTCCGTTGTGGCGGACGCTGGCTTTGCTGGACACGCCCCCACCCCCTCATGGTGACCAGGGCCTGGGGGTCAGGTATGTCCAGGGCATGTGTGCTGTGTGACTTTGGTGGGGGTTTTGTGGCCTGCCCCTGGTCCTGCCCCCCCCTTTCTCCCCTCCCTTTGTTGTTCTGACCTTCTGCGGCGTCTGCGTCCGAACCTGTAGAGGAGGTCGACTGCTATGAGGGCCGGAATGACACGTAGGTTCGGGTCCATGTCTGTCCGTCGCGTACAGGTACTCCTTCTTCGCGCCGTCCTGATTTCCCGGCAGTTTTTGGCAGCCGGAAAATATTCACCGTGCGGGATGACGTCGGTGCGAATCGTGATTCCTGGTTCGTGAATGGCAGGCTGCGTGCGTCCCGACATCACGTCGGCGCTTTCCCGGATCACATTTGTATGTTTATTTTCGTCGGTCGGGGTTTTGTACGATTCGTACGGAAATTGAGTTTCCGTGCGAATCGTAATTCCATGTTTGTGTATTTTGACGACCGGGTACGCGTCGGACGGAGAATATGCTCCGTCCGACGGTTCGTAGCCGGTTTTTACAGGATCGTGATCGGCACCAGAATGTACTAACAGGACTTGACATTGCCTATCATAATCAAGTCACCTGAAAGATTTGTACCATTACTTTGTATACATGGGGGGGGTCCAAACTCACTACCATGTTGTCAAACTCCATACCTATCCAGGTTTATTGATGAGACAGTGGTCTTCCTGCACATTATAAACATATGCAACATGTTTCTCCTAAACTGTTGCACTTTGTCACACTTGAACTATGTTGACAACTGAAAGCATGAACCATGTGGAACTGTGTTGTTTTAAAAAAACTTTGTGACTTTACGTCACACTCATAGACAAAACCAATGTTAACATTGAAATCTAGCCAAAGTAGCCATAACAATCTAGGGTACATACTGAGCAAGTACTTGTACCCCATGGACCATATGCAATCCACAACATACTTACATCATTGTATGCTTACACCACATATTACACATGAATAACAGTTAACCAGAAATCCAGTATGAGGACACATAAATATGAAAAAATAAATAGCAAATGCTTTATTCAGCAAACCTACATTTGTAACGGTGATGCAAAAAAGACCAATGGCCAGTCAAATAAGAGTCAATGGCTTTGAGGGCCACAAATGTCTTACCATTCACTGCTTGCCTGCACTTCTCCTACAAAGGGACACCTCCCCTTGGAGGGGCATCTAGGGGCAAGCCTGGCACCAAAGGGCTAAAACTAGGGGGGCTGCTTTGGATTTTGGGAGGGATAGAATCATGAGTGGGGTGTGGGTCCACTGCAGTGGTAGGGTCAGATTGATGGGGTGATGGCTCCACTGCAGTGGTTGTCTCAGATTGAGGGGGGGCAGCTGTAGTGGGAGGTGTAGATGGAGGGGAGGATGTGCTGGGCTTAAATAATTTGGGGATTTTAAAACCTTTTATGGTGTGGACAGGAATAAGGAGGGGTTTTGTCTTTTGAGGAGTGAGTTTTTAGGTGACAGAGGTACTGGGCTGGGAAAGTATGGGTTACTGGAGGGGATTTATTTTTGGGAGGCTGGGGGAATTTTCTTGTGGGGGATGATTTGGTGCATGGTTTCTTCTCAGGGGGGGCAGATGTAGATGTCTGGGCAATGGGGGTGAATTTACGCTTTGTGGGAGGGGGTGTGTAGGATTTGATAGGGAAGAATTCAATGGGAACAAGGTGGGGCACCATGGCTGTGGGTGGAACAGGAGAGGCAAGGGTAGAGGGTGTGGAGGCAGAAGGGTCGGAGGTCTGTGGAGTGTCTGTGGATGCATGTTTGTTGTCTGGTGGTATGTCTTTGTGGGTGGGTGTGCTGTTTGTCTCCTGAGTGTGCGTGTGTGTGGGTTTGTTCTTGTGTCTGTGTGTTTGTGTGCTGCGTGTGGCTGTTGATGTGGGTGCATGTGTATGTTTGCATGCTCTTGGGTCAGGGAGGGGAGTTGGGAATGTGGATGGGGAAGAGGCAGGATGGGGGAGGGACAGCTGCCGTCAGTGTGGAGGCCAGAGCCTGATTGGATCTGCCGTCAGTGTGGAGGCCAGAGCCTGATTGGATCTCTTTAGGACAGACATTTCAGAGTGAATGCCCTCCAGGAATGATACCATGTGTGTTTAATGATTGGTATGCACCTGGAGGACATTCAGCACTGCTGTCGGCCCCACAGAGAACTGCCTCAGGATGTCGAGGCCTCCACACAAAGGGCAGCAGGGGAGACAGAGGCAGGGGATATGGTGCCTGCAGCGAAGGCGACATCTCCCCTTCTAGGGGAGTGACCATGGACA
This sequence comes from Triturus cristatus, assembly GCF_964204655.1. Taxonomy (NCBI): domain Eukaryota; kingdom Metazoa; phylum Chordata; class Amphibia; order Caudata; family Salamandridae; genus Triturus; species Triturus cristatus. The sequence continues at coordinate 1,115,254,003 of NC_140585.1, forward strand.
GTGGGATGGGGAGCAGCTGAGAGTATGGGAATGGTAGGGGTGGTGGTGGACTCGGATGTAGATGATTTAGTTCCTGGGTCCTCCACCACCACTTGGGAGTCCTCACTGGAGCTGGAACCGGGTGGTCATCCAACTGATGTCACGTCAGAAGTACCCTCAGCGAGGCTCCCCTCACCCACCGTGCCACTTGTTCCCTCCTGTTCTGACTCGGCACTGGAACCAGTCTGGTGAGCTGTTTTCCCTTGGTCCGTGGAGCTGCCTCCTTCACTGGCCGGTGCTAATGCTGTGAAAAAGCACATAAGTCACCCGTATGTACTTGACACATAGGTGTCATCACAAATCTTCACAGATCAACCAAAAACATCATTTGGACTTGTTCCATAACATTTTGATATAGTTCCGTACATGGCACTTGTCAGTATGCCACTTAACCATTGCTCTCTCACACATGATGTTATCTGCAACATTGGGTGTATCAATAACTATTTCCACAACCACAATGTCAACTCCTTCACTTCGTAGCAGGTAATGTATTATCTTTTGCTCCTTATGGTCTCGTGTCATGACATACCTGTCTCATCTCATGCAAGAGAGTTTACACCTCACAATGGGAATAAGATTAACATCAATGATTTGAGAAATGGTATCCATTCAGCAATCCCAAGTCATCAAATTGAGAAGCATTGGCTCTGATGTTACAGGTCATACTTCTTCGTTGTCATACATCAAGATGGCGTAGTCATTGTATTAGTCATATCACACGGATTATAGTGACTGTTATCATTTGTTCTGTAATGTCGGTACTTTACAGTCAGATCACACATTTGACTCTTATCATGGAGACACCAAGGTAGTAGGCATAGCTAGGGTGAGAGGCACGTGGCCCACAAGCCCTGTGCAACGCACTTACAAATCCTATGACTGCATCCCCACAATACTTCAGGTGGAACACTATGCCACTGGGCCATCTGGGTGCACTGTGTGTACAGACTATTATTAATGAACCTCTAGTCTTTAAGAGTACAGTCAACTTGTACCAATCCTGTCTAAACTGCAGATCTCCCCATTTGTAGTGGCCAAGTCTGAATATCCTCACTTCTTCTAGACCTAATGCACACTTTGAACAGCTTACATTGCTCTTGGTTACTATCTCATTTTGTAAACTTCTACCAAGATGATGCACATTTCACATCTCTGAATCTGACATCAAAAACATTGCTTGATCACATGAACGCTGACAGACACTAGTGAATTTTACACTACGGCAGTCTAATTGCTGCGTCACCAGACCTTGGTAACATATCTGGCAAGGGTCATAATGTTGTGATATGGATCTACGGTCAACATTTTTCATTGAAATGTGTATTGCCAATGTTCTGAAGTTTTAGTTGTGTTCAGATTTCATGCTCTGTTTGTCTCAATACATGTTGCTTTGTACATTGTGAACTAACACTAACTGTGTTTACACTCTACTCATAGGTATCGCAAACGACCTCCAGTGTACAGGCCATTTCCAGACCAACAGGCCATGGAAGAATGGGATACCATCAGGAAATACCGTTTCCCAAGGCGGACACAAAAGGAAAAGAAGGTTAAAGAGAAAAGAGGCAAGAGTGAAAGAAAAGTGACAAAAAGCAGAAAAGATGAAAGGAAGGGAAAAGAGATCAGAAAGGCAGAAAGCAGAGAGACAAGGGGCAGAGCAGCAGTGCAGAGATGCTACCCACTGGACCACCAGGGATGAAGTGCCATCTTTTTTGTTTCTGTCTTTTTCTTCCTCACTTTACACATAGTCCCCTCCATCCCCGTTTTATTTGCTGATGTTTTATGGATGTGTTTAGTACTAAATAAACATATTTGTTGTTGTAATGCTGAGATTAATTATGCATTACATTTAATATTATAATAAAATAAAAAATAAATAAAAAAAACTATAAAAAATAAAATCAAATTATATATGAAATAAAGCATGAGGTTCTCTGACTGTGCCAACACTTTGGCCCCCCTCAAGAAACCCTCAGGCAAGCAGCCCTCCAAGAAAGCCAGCTGGTTCTCCTTTACCCTCCAAGAGTCCAGGCGCAACTGCAGACGGCTGGGAAAAAGATGGAGGGGCAGGAGGATCACGGCAGACCACTCAGCATTAAAAGCTGCCGTCACCTCAAACCCCCACCTCATCAGAACAACAAAGAAAACAGCCATTGAGGAATGCATCAACGACAACGCACACAACAGCAAGGAACTCTTCACCGTAGTCAAAGAATTTGCCAGACCCAGCACAGAGAAAGCGAACATCCCACATCCCAAGACCTCTGTGCCAACCTCGCCACCTTCTTCCACCACAAGATCAAGGAGAGCTACAACAGCTTCACAACCTAAGACCCACCCACCCCACTCACAACCACTGCATCTGATGGCTCCAACCCCCAGCAGACCTTGACCAACTGGACTTCCTTCACCCCAACGACACCTCCAGGATCATGAAGAGCATTCACTCCGGAGCTGCCTTGGATCCCTGCCCTCACCTCATCTTTAACAGTGTTGGCACCTACATCGCACCCGAACTCTGCAGCACCATCAACTGCTCCATTGAGTCTGCAACTTTTCCAAAAGACTGGAAGCACACAGATATTAACCCCAAGCTGAAGAAACCTTCTGCCAACCTGACGGACCTCAAGTACTACAGACCCATCTCTCTGCTCCCTTTCCCAGCCAAAGTCATCGAGAAGCATCCTGGACCTCTGCGCAAGACTTCATGACACTGGCTTCCATGACAAACCCTAGAATGGATCCATTCCTTCTTCACTGGCTGAACGCAGAGAGTCAGACTTCCACCGTTCAAATCAGAACCCACAGAGTTCAGCTGCGGTGTGCCTCTGGGATCCTCCCGGAGCCCTAACCTCTTCAACATCTACATGGCCCAGCTTGCAGCCATCATCAGAAGCCACAGACTCAACATTGTCTCCTAGGCTGATGACACCCAGACTGATTCTCTCCCTCACAGACAAACCCACAGCTGCCAAGAGCAGCTTCCACAATGGGGTGAAGGCAGTTGTCACCTGGATGAAGGACAGCTGCCTTAAGCTTAACTCAGACAAGACTGAAGTCCTCATCCATGGTTCCTCCCCCTCCACCTGGAACAGCTCTTGGTGGCCTGCAGCACTCAGAATCCCCCCCACTCTCACTCCTACGGACCACAACTGAAACCTCTGCATCATCCTGGAATCCTCACTCTCAATGAACTGCCAAATCAACGCTGTATCGTCCTCATGCTTCCACATGCTCTGCCTCCTTTATAAGATCTTCAAGTGGATCCCCACCGAGTCCAGGAAAACAGTCACCCATGCGCTCGTCAGCAGCAGACTATGGCAACGCACGCTACACAGCACCACTCAGAAACTCCAAACAAAACTGCAGTCCATCCAGAACACCGCCACCAGACTCATCTCGAAGATCCCATGCCTCAACCACATCACCGGCCACCTGGGAGACCTTCACTTGCTACCGATCAACAAGAGAATCACCTTCGAGCTTCTCACACACGCCTACAAAGCCCTCCACAACACTGGACCTGCATACCTCAACCACTGCCTCTCCTTCTACACTCCCACCAGACATCTCTGATCCGGCCAACTAGCCCTGCCTACCGTCCCACGGATCCACAAGAACACGGCTCAAGGGAGATCCTTCTCCTACCTTGCTCCGAAGACATGGAGCTCTCTGCCGCTGCACCTCAGGCAATCACCATCCCTGCTGCAGTTCAGGAAGGACCTCAAGACCTGGCTCTTCGACTGAACCGAAGACCCAGCCCGCCCCCCCACCCAGCGCCTTGAGACCCTCACGGGTGAGTGTTCGCACTTTATAAGACTCTGATTGATTCATTCACTGTCAGGGCAAATGTAAACCACTAGTTCCTAGTGTCATTACTAATGACAACAATTATAAAAAAGAGCAGATATGAAATTGTTAGTAGAAAATTAGATGGAATGCCAGCAGAAAAACAATCCCCAGATACTCCACAGTGTGATCTCAGTTATCATGATCATAAGTTACAACAAGCCTTAAGTGTTAAACATATAGGGCCCGATTCACAGAACAAACTTAAGACTAAATCCTAAACTTAGTACCATTCTGGTATTCACAGAATGCACCTAGTACTTCTGGTATTCACAGAATGAACTTACAACTTTTGCTATTCACAGAATGAACTTAGGACTTTTGCTATTCACAGAATGGATTTACGACTACTAAACTTACGTCCGCACCCGGGCCGGAATTTCCGCACCCGGAGCGGAAAGTCCACTTACGGGCCGGAATGCCCGCATACGGGCCGGAAATTCCGCCTACGGCCGGAAAGTCCGGCTACGGGCCGGAAGTTCCGATTGCGGGCCGGAATTTACGATTTGGTGGCCATTGATCATGTGAGCCAAGGGTGAACACCTGTCCAAGTCCCTACCATCCCCCACCATGCATCAGCTGACACACTCCAGCCAATCCTAGCTCGGCAGCATGTATAACTGCAGAGCAGACACACACAAACCCTTTCAACATGTCACTGAATGTGTTTGTTGCACTGCCCCTTGCCATGCGGCAAAACGACTTGAGGAGGAGGAGGAGGAGAGCCAGAGCAGAGAGGATCTTCAGAGAGAGGATCAACTTATTTGGAATGTCCAGTCAAGATGTAAGGGCCAGGTACCGTTTCCCTCCAGAAATCATCTTGGATATGGTATGTGAGTGGGAGCAGGAACTTGACTCCGTGACCTGCTGCTCACATGCAATACCAGCATACCTAAAGATCCTATCTGCGCTCCATTTCTTTGCCACTGGCTCATTCCAAAGGGTCTCCAGTGACCATGTGGGCATATCCCAGGCGAGCCAGTCGCGGTGCCTGCATCAGGTACTGCGATGCATCACTGCAAGATCCCACCTCCACATATATATGCCACCGACACTGGCCCTGAGACAAAGGGCAGCACGAGATTTCTTTCTCATTGCACAATTTCCACGTGTGCTGGGTGCAATTGACTGTACCCATGTGGCCCTTCAGCCACCCTGCCACATTGCACACATCTTCTGCAACAGACACCGATGGCATTCCATCAACGTACAAGCTGTCTGTGATGCCAGAGGGAGGTTCATTGATGTGCATGCGGTGTTCCCCGGCAGTACCCATGACAGCTTCATATTCCGCATGTCACCTCTTGCCCGGCGGATGGCTGCGGGAGAATTTGGCAACATGTGGCTACTGGGTAAGTACCATGCGTTAGAAAGGAGGAATATGTGTTTTTGAAATGTCTGAATGCCCCCCAACATTAACCATTGTACTATAAGAATCATAAAGCTAGATACAGGGCCCAACTGACAATGCATGTAATACAGTTTAGATCATGTCCTGTGCAATTCAAAGAGGGAAATGTAAGCAACTGCCCTTTCCCCTCTCCTCAGGTGACACTGGGTATGCACTCACCCCACATCTCCTCACCCCTTACAGGCGTGCAGACACTGTACCACAGCGTAGGTACAATAGGGCACACATACGGACTCGAGCCATCATAGAGCGCACTTTTGGTCTGTTGAAGTCGCGATTCAGATGTCTCGACCGTACAGGGGGGGTGCTGCAGTACTCCCCAGAAGTAGTGTGCAAGATCATTTTAGCCTGATGTGTCTTGCACAACATTGCCTTAACGCATGGCTTACAGATACCGCTGGAACCTCGGCTACCTATGAATCTGGGAAACCGGGCCATGGCTCATAACCGAGGTCAGGGCATGCAAGTCCGTGAGCAGCTTGTTGCCACGTTTTTCACATGAGCAACCTGTAGTGGAATGGACTAAATGTGGATTGCTGTCTGTTGCCAATGATGAAACTTGGATATACACGACTGTGTCAATAAATTCCTTCCTGAGGCAACTTTGCAAGCCACACTAACTGCATGTTAATCACAGCTCTTGACAGTAGTCAAAAGGTTGAGCCTGCTTCAGCACATGTGCCCATGTCAGCGATCAGTGTAGTGGATGTCCCTAAAGAATCTATAGCCGCAGATGGAAGATGATACATGTACTGAGAGACCTTGCCGGACCTCATGAGGATGGGTCTCTTAATCAGAAAATGCCATAACCATAGCATTGTCGGCCCTGTGCCATCAACAGATGGGACTCCCCCACAAATGATGCGCCCACGACGTGAGTGATGCAATGGGTCAATCAGACACCATGGGGCAGATTAATGTGGGACTTGCGCCCCTTTCACGCCGCCGTTGCGTCACTTTTGTGACGCAGCAGCGGTGCAAAACCAGCGCCATGCTGCGGGGTATGTACTATATGACGCATCTGGGAGATGCGTCACGTTGTAAAGGCCTGCGCCACATGTAGGTGTTCTGGCGCAGGGGGGGCCTTCCGGCACAGGAACGCCTCATAAAAGTGGCTGGCTGAAATCTACAATATTTCACTCAGTCACTTTTAAGGCCATGCTGCGTCAAAACCCTGCGCCTGTTTGAAGCAGGCGTAAGGATTGACGCAGCATCATAGGGATAGGGCACCCCCGAGCCTTGCTGGAGCTGCGTTGCGCTTGCGACGCAACTCCAGCAATGCGCCGCCTTTCCAGCGGGGGATGCGTCACGCATCTGCACATCCGAGCACCACGGTGCAACACACTGTCAATGCGGCGCATCTGTGTTGGCGCACGGGTGGGCAGATGCATCGCAACTCTTCTGACGCATCTCTGCTGATTAGCAGAGATGCGCCAGAAGCCATAAATCTGCCCCATGTGTCTGTGATATATCCACACTTCTCCAACACAATGTTCCGTAACACATCACACAACTCTGCAAATGAGCCCCTAATATGGACTACATGTACCATAATGCAAAGCATGAGAAACTGAAACTGAAACTGCAGAAATGTCTTGAAATGGTCTCTTCACCCTCTTGTCACATTTAAATAATTCTCACATGCACTGTCTTTTCTTTTTTATCCACAACAGAACAGCAGGATGGCAGTAGATTTGATTCCTGATTGTGGATGGATCTGGATGAATACAAAATGGCTGCCAACTATTTCCTGTGATGTATTTCCTGCCTCCCACTCCCTGTCAAACATTTCCTGTATGGAATTATATGTTCCGGGTCATTTTCGGAGTTTACGGCCAAAAAGCGGAAGCTCCGATTAAGGAGCGTACGGCCCGTGTGCGGACGCTCCGATTACGGAGCGTACGGCCCGTGTGCGGACCCCCCGCTCCGGAACCGGAAACTGCGCTTACGGGCCGTAAACTCCGAAAATGACCCGGAACACATAATTTCATTCAGGAAATGTTTTACAGGAAGTGGGAGGCAGGAAATACATCACAGCTATATGGGGACCCTGAACACCAGCTGAGCAATGCAGCCCGGGCCAGGCTGTGGGCCAACATCGCCGAGCGCTGCAGTGCAGTGGGAGTGACGATGGGGCAAGACACGGCCCAGGGAGTAACGACTCGACCTACCTCCGTTCTTGCCTTACTGGAGCACCACTCCGGAACACTGCTCTTCACTAAGCAGGTACGTCGGTGTAAACACAATATCCGACAGCGTTGTACCTCCCGGTTCCTCCCTTTATAGGGCGTGTTTTCCTTGAGTTATGTAACAGCTCTCCTGTTTACATAAGGGCGTGTTTTCCTTGAGTTATGTAACAGCTCTCCTGTTTACATAAGGGCGTGTTTTCCTTGAGTTATGTAACAGCTCTCCTGTTTACATAACCTCTCAACCGCTAAGCATCCTGGGAGATGTAGTCCGTTTTCGCTGGTTACCGTTTTCCTCCCCTCGCATGACAGGAATTCCTGACAGTGGTCCTAGAGGATGACCAGAAGGACACTTGACTTTTGACGTGAACAATTATTTCATTTTCCCCTTGTAAATAGACTGTTTTCCCTGACGCTCCCTGACGTGTTATATTTTTGTTGCCCCACCCCAATCCAGGTTCCCATCTCCCTCTGCATTAAGATCATCATTTGTTTTCCTTTCTCCCTTCCAAACGGACGGTTGTTCTTTTGTACCTTCTTAAAATACAATTAGGAATACTAATAACTTCCACTTGTTTGACTTCATTCTGAATGTCTGGTTCTGAATATGGACACATATTTGGTGAGTCATCTGCTATGCACATAATGGCTGGTTGCAATGATGGGTTACACTTGTAACTGTGTCACACACACACATACCTTCTCACATCTCGAGGCCACCTACATCGTTACACAGGACATGATACACAACAGAATTTTATTTTTGGTAGGTGTTTATTTGGTGCACACACTATCACCTGATCACATTGTCCTGGGTTCCTGTCACTGGTGAGTGCGACGCCGCAATTTGGGGGGGATGACCGCTCGGAGTGCTCAGGTCTGGCTCGCCGCCTACGTGGAGGTGGGTACTGTCCAAGGGACTGTCCAGGGTCATCCACATGTGCTGGGGCAGATGGTGTATGCACACTTGATGGTTGTGCCTGGACAAGGGCAGGTTGTGCACGTGGTGGGAGTGCCTGTACAGGTGGTGGTGGTGCTGGTTGGGCAGGTGGCGGGAGTGCCTGTACAGGGGTTGCTGGTGGTTGTGCACGTGGTGGGAGTGCCTGTACAGGTGGTGGTGGTGGTTGTGCAGGTGGCGGGAGTGACTGTACAGGTGGTGGTGGTTGGGCAGGTGGCGGGAGTGACTGTACAGGTGGTGGTGGTTGTGCAGGTAGCGGGAGTGCCTGTACAGGGGTTGTTGGTGGTTGTGCAGGTGGTGGGAGTGACTGTACAGGGGGTGGTTTTGGTTGTGCAGGTGGTGGGAGTGCCTGTACAGGGGTTGTTGGTGGTTGTGCAGGTGGGGGGAGTGCCTGTACAGGTGTTGATGGTGGTTGTGCAGGTGGCGGGAGTGCCTGTACAGGGGTTGGTGGTGGTTGTGCAGGTGGCGGAAGTGCCTGAACAGGGGTTGGTGTTGGGAGTGCCAGTTCAGGCCACTGGTGTGGATGTCTCCCTTTGCTGTGTTGGTGTGCAGTTGGTGCAGGTGTGGGGATGTGCTGTCCTGTGGGCAGATATGATGGCTCCCCTCCCTGCGTTGACCGTGAAGGGAAAGGTTGGCTCACTCTCAATATGCCCTCCATCATCTTTATGGCCAAGGCATGGTGTCTTGCACTCTCTTCCCTCTGGATGGATAGCATGTCTTGCATATTTCTGGACATGTCCTGCCAAGTCCTATCCATCCTATCCAACACTTGGCTCAGCCTCTCCACCGCCTGAGGGAAGTGGACCATGTCCTGCAGGGAGTCCGACATGTCGGACAGGGTAGCCCCTATGGCACTAATGTCCTGCCCCACATCGCTCTGCTGTTGGTAGAAGTCCTACTCCCACTGGTCATCACAGCCAGGTGCAGGCCCTCTCTGCAGCTGTCTGCCATGGATGGGACGGGCAGGTCCTACAGCAGGGGGGGGGGGGGGGGGTGGCAGGTGGGAGCCTGTGGGCAGGTGAATGGTGCCCAGGGGATTCCGGCAGCACAACAGGGCTGGTACCACCCCCAGATGGTGGAGAGGATGGCAGGGATACACTGTCTAGGGAAGAGTGGGTAGGGGAACCACCATGTTGGTCCTGGACGTGAGGACTGTGAGGGAGTGATGTCTGTGTTGTGATGCGTGGGTGCTGTGGCTGGTTTGCTCGAGTCTGGGGACAGGCCATGGTATGCCTGGGAGGAGGCTGACGGACGTTGCTTGGCAGAGGAGTTGATGCCCTGACCGATTTAGCCAATCTGGCACGATAGCGCGCATTGGCATCTTCATCGTCATCAGACATGTAGTCCTCATCATCCACCAAGTAGACGTCCTCCGGAAAATCATCCTCCTCCTCCTGAGCAGTGCTTGCTGCCGACATCACAGCTTGGAGGATCAGGGGATTCTCCCCTCTGATTCCCCGTCGGCCCGCACTGGTCATAGGCCTGTCATCCTCGTCCTCAGCATCCCCTGGAACAGAGGTTGCAACCGTATTAGGGATTGACCTGGTATAACATGTGGTGCAACACAAGGGTTTGTATTAACTGTACTTTGCATCAACAGATGAGGATCATGTGACCTGTGTAGGGTACCACCACAAATGACAGCTCACACCATAGCACTGAGGTGTTACACAGATACAGGCAAACTCACCAGCTCCAACCACAACTCTCTGTCCCTTGGTGTTCCCCCCTAGTGTCACCTGCTGGACCTGTCTCCTCACGGCTTTCGTAGGCCTAGCTGTCCCTGAACCAGTAGCTGTAGAGGGAAGTGACAACATTCTCAATTATCTGCATCACCAATTGTCAGACAGGCACATGACACTCCTGATTTGTATTTCACTTAGTACACAACGACTGCTGATTACATGCAGAGGGGAATCAGGATCTCTGTCATGGCTTTGGAGTCGAAGCCAGTGACACACCTCATGCCAGAATTACCTGAAGGACGGGTGCGCGAGGGTTGAACAGCTGCAGCCAGGATGTCATCCAGTCCCCGGGATGGTGCCCGCTGCTGGGGTGTAATCCGGTCAGCAGCTGTGATAAGACATACAGGTCTAGATTTTGCAACAACAGATGGTAGCTCTGAGCCAACATGTCATTCTCAATGACCATTTGTGGGTAATCCAGAACTATGTGCAGCATGTTTAGCTCCTGAACTTTACATTTGGGCACCTGCTCACATGCAGCAGTTGCCAGCCGTTCCCTCCACACAGCAGTGACATCAATCAGATGACACATCAACAGACACCTCACGCTAGAATTACCTGAAGGACGGCTGCGCGAGGGTTGAACAGCTGCAGCCAGGATGTCATTCAGTCCCCGGGATGGTGCACGCTGCTGGGGTGTAATCCGGTCAGCAGCTGTGATAAGACATACAGGTCTAGATTTTGCAACAACAGATGGTAGCTCTGAGCCAACATGTCACTCTCAATGACTATTTGTGGGTAATCCAGAACTATGTGCAGCATGTTTAGCTCCTGAACTTTCCATTTCGGCACCTGCTCACATGCAGCAGTTGACAGCCGTTTCCTCCACACAGCAGTGACATCAATGAGATGACACATGAACAGACACACATGTATGAGAAGAAGACTGATAGGAAGGGATAAATGACCCGGATTCCTCCCCATTACACTGCTATCACCTTTGCCATTCAGACTTACATATTTCCAGAGTCTCATGTTGTTTGTTGTCAAGTCAGAAAGGGTTTCATGTGTGAGATTTGCAATAGTCAGGGACATGATGTTGCTTATTTGTGCTTCCCCACGCATGAAGTCACACATATTTGTATGAGAGAACACAGATGTCTTATGTCCATCCTTTGAGTGTCCTCTCTTTGCGTACTCTATTTCCCAGATCATGGTACTACTTAGCTGACGACGATTGGTGTCTTGTACAGCAGACATCCAAACCTCATATGTCAAACACTCACCTACACATGTGAATACAGTAGGAGAGGAGGCAAGCAGAATGTAACATTTGGTTTATACTCACACATTGCGGATAGGCTGAGAGGCTTTGATGCCTTCTTCCTGCACTGGATTAGCGTGTTGCTCTTCTGCCTAGTCATTTAGCAGGTGTAACTGCATGAAGATTCACCTTAGCAGCCCCTACATTCATCTCAAAGGTACACTACTGGCATCAGTGTTGGCCTCAGCCATGCTATTTTCATCATGGTGTTTCCTATCATTGAATTGCAAGCCGGTTGTGTTTTGGTCACTTCATATGACTCATGGTACTATTGAATGTCCATTCTGCACTCACTTGGCATACATTTTGTGTCATCCTTTCATTAGCCACCAGGGTCTGATCTTGCATGGGTTCAAATACCATATGTGAGCATATTGTGATGCAGAACAACAGTGTTGTAATACACATACAACATACGGCGGACGTGAAAGGCGCATTTCATGAGCAGTCAGCCTGATATATTCTTGGGTTCCCCTCCCTTGGCCCAGCACGGGAACAGTGTGTGGGCCCTGAACAGATGTCACAGCCAACCTTGTAGCAGAAGTCAGTGTGTGTCTTTGATTCTGGGAGGACCTCATTGTACCTACAATGATAAGTGTGTTTTGCTACTTAACATTCCGGCAGCCACATGTGATGCACTAGATTTCTGGCACAAAGGATGAGCACAAGCAGTTGTGGGCACCAGCGTCTCTGAAGTGTGTTATACGTAATTTCATGATTGCTCCCACATGACTTCGAATGGGCCCACTACCTGGATGCAACCAATATCACAATGACATGTCTACGGATCCTGATGTGAGGTCCACTATCATGTTTTGTTGATGGGCAACACAAACGCCAGACAATGTAAGTGGTACATGACCAGCTGTGTGGACAGGGAATTTGATCTATATTGGAAACCTTCAAAGTTGGACAGTGTATGCATTGTCAATACTAATGACCCTAGGATCTCACTTGTTCATCATTGCCATATTTCAGTCAATTACTTTGATTGATTACGTCTACAGACACCATTACAACATAGTGGGGGCACCCTTTTGAGTAGTTGTGGCACTCGATAACAGGATTGGATTCCCAGGTCTGGGCCTGTTGCTGTAAAACATGTCATGTTCCGCAATTACGAAGGTTTGATGAGCCAAGACATGTAATATATTATCTTCAGCTGTTCACAATTATAATTAGCTAAAGGTGGATGTCCATTGACTACTCCAATAGTAATGCAGCTATTTGTTCATCTCTGGTTGACTTTCATATGTGGGCACTACATGTCCCTCAGTCACTCCTGACAATGTATGCATTTTGACCATCTCCTGGCCACTTTAACTTACCAGTCGGTGAGGGTGTACGGTGGCGATTCCTCTCAGTCGATGCAGGGACCTCTGCTGCGGCAGTTGTCTGTGCTCTGGCTGAATGTGTCAATGGGTGAGAAGAGAGAAAACTAAACATCTGGAATATGTGCTTGTGGAACATTTCTGTGATTTCCCCCTTTCTTCTGCATGCTAACAGTGTTATGCAGTACTGCCGCTGACTGGGCAGGTAGGAGCAGTGGTGCATTGGGGTCGTAATGGCGTGGCAGGGTGGGAAATGTACAACAGAATAGGTGTCTGACTTTTGGATCAGATGATTCTCTCACCTTCTGCTTTGTGCTTTAAGCTTGCACGGGGTGATTTACTTCTTTGAGATTTAGTGGCATGTTTCCACGCCCCTTGTAATACATTTACACCGCAGTTGCGTCACTTCTGTGACACAGCGGTGGGGTAATACAGGTGACACATTTAGACTTATTCACAATGTTATGCATCTATGGGGATGCCTCACGGTGTGCGGTCCTGCGCAACATTAAACATGCATCAGCTGTGATGTAGGCAGGGTGTGTGTTTATTTGGTTATGCCTCGTACAAGTGATGCATTGTAATCGACGGCATTTCACGTAGTCACTTTTCATAGGGTGGTGCCATGCAAACTTAAACCAGCTTGAGGCACATGTAATGAGTTGCTCTGAACGTTAGGTGTAGGCGGTCCATGGACATTGTTGGAGTTGCGTCACACTTGCGACACTACTCCAGCAGAGCATCCCCCTAATGCCATCAGTTGCGACACCCATCTGTCTATCCCAGCACCACAGTGCACCGCATTGTAAATGTGACGCATCCGCGGTTGCACAAGAGTTGGATTGGGTGTGGCATTGTTACTGGCGCATCTCTGCTGTTATTTGTCAATTGCTATTTAGCGGGCTGGTGTATTACTGCAACTGGACAGTGGCCATGTTTTCTGAAGTGGGGGAGGGATTTGCCATTTCCATCGCTAAGGATTGTGGGACTTGTAGTGCTACATACAGAGGGTGACACAGGAGTCTCTGACTGACGGATTAATTTATACACTTTGGACTACTTCCTTATTCACACTGACAGTGCAACACAGACATTCTATTCATGCACTTTATCTTTTCATCCCACTTACCTGGTACCACGTAGCGGACGTCACTGACAGGCAGCCCATGGACCAAGTGGGGGTGTATGGTTGTCAGGATATCCTCCTCCAGTGGGGTGAGGCAGATGCGTGGTCCAGAGTATGCGGCTGGGAGGATCCGTTGTAATTCAATCCTGGAGTATTTCTCCTTTACCCTCAGCCGCTCATCCTGGCATTTTTTTTTTAGGTCCTGGACAGTGCGCCTCTCCTCCCCCAATGCTGTGACAGCAGTGGATAATTGCTGCCACAGGGCTGCCTTCTGTGTCCCATTGGTGCAGTAGGGTGGGAGTCCATAGAGGCGTTTGTGGTGCCTGACAATGAACTCCACAAGCACGGTGGTCTCCTCTGCTGTGTAGTTCCTCTTTCTCTTCAGGAGGTCCATTTTTCTTAGCCGGTCTCTGCTTGCAAATACAAACTGTGTGTGGCCAAACCTGTTCCTTCACTGTGTGCTGCTTTTAAATGTTTTTTGCTGCTGGTCAATCAGTGTTAATTGGCTTCAGCTGGATCATGGTGGGGGATGGTAGGCACTAGCAACATGATGGCTAACTGGAGCTGTTGGCTGGGATTGGCTGGAGTGCGTCAGCTGATGCATGGTGGGGGATGGTAGGGACTTGAACAGGTGTTTCCCCTTGGCTCAAATGATCAATGGCAACAGTTAATGTAGTCTGGTCCCAATTCTGATTTTCCGGCCCGGGAGCGGGATTTCCGGCCCGAGGGTGGAATTTCCGGCCTGGGAGCGGAATTTCCGCCTCCTGAGCGGACTTTCCGGCCCGCGAGCGAACTTTCCGCTCCGGGCCCGGAAATTCCGCTCCGGGTGCGGAAATTCCGGCCCGAGTGCGGACGTAAGTTTAGTGGTCCTAAATGGATTCTGTGAATAGCAAAAGTCCTAAGTTCATTTTGTGAATAGCAAAAGTAGTAAGTTCACTGTGTGAATACCAGTAGTAGTAGTTGCATTCTGTGAATACGAAAAAGGTAGTAAGTTTAGGATTTAGTCTTAAGTTTGTTCTGTGAATCGGGCCCCTAAAGTGCTTTGTGCAAATGGGGTACTCCTATATCTGCAGAGCATTAGCCAGAGAGTCTAAGGTAGGAAAGTATTACGCAATGCAGAAGTTGGCCTGGGTGAGGATAACAATGCTGGGTAAAAAACTCTGGTTTGTGGGCAGTTTGAACTCGAAGCTCACCACTATTTACAATTTCAAGACTTTGCGTCTAATAGACCACATCTATCCTAGAAACTTTGCAACAACACTTGCATAGTAAGGTCTCAAATCCGATTGTAAAATTCTCAGGGCCATTGCGCAGACTAGCCTAATCAAAGTTTGTCTTGGGTGTGAGTATGCCATGCAATCAAAAAGAACATGTGCTATGTCATCTTTATGACTTTTACAGCTCGGGCAAATTTGGAGGACGAGCAAAGTCCAGTCTTTTCATTCCCAGGACAGGATTAGCAAGCAGCAAGCCAGCACAACAAAGCAACAAGCAGAATGTCAGTCCCTCCTACAGCATCCAGCTCTTCTTCCTGGCAGAATGTCCTCTTAGTCCAGAAGTGTTACGAAGTTATGGTGTCACAGCTCCAGTACTTATACCAGTATCTGCCTTTGAAGTATGCAAACTTCAAAGGAAAATCTTTGTAGTGCACAAGAACCTTCCTTTCCCTGACCCGGCTCCGGACAACCTACAGGGGGGTGGAGACAGGCACAGCCCTCTCCAGGTGTCAGTGACAACTCCTCCCACCACTCCATATCAGAAAGACCCATCAGCCTGGTGATGGACTATCAAGGATATGCAGGGCACACCTCAACTCCCTTTGTGTGACTGTCTAGAGTGAATACACAAACAGCCAAACTGTCACCTTCCCTCAGACGTGGATTCCACAGACATGCAGAGGCACAGAATGGTAAAGTAAGAAAAAGCCCACTTTCTAAAAGTTGCATTTTCAATACACACTTTTTTTTATCAAAGATATTTTTATTGGTTTCAAAGAAAAAACAGTACATAGAAAACCAAGCAGTAGAAGGAAATCCCAATGCATCTTATATGCTGAGAGTTACAGAAAGCTAAAGTATCATATGCAGTTTGTGTACTAGGACTCGGCAAGCTCTGTATACGCGCAGCGTAAACTTCCCAGGTCATCACAGGACCCCGTTCATTGCAAAAATCAACAAGATCTCGTGGGAGGTCAGTACAGTCCTTGGTAACCACCCTTTCCAACCCCCCCACTCCAAAACTCATAAACAATAAACAGAAATATACGAACTATAGTGTCATGGTCAAAGAAAGTTCAAATGTGGTTGCAGGTGTAGGCAGGACTACAGGGAAAGGGGGTCTCCCTGCCCACTGGAATCCCCTCCGCACTCAGGGAGCTAATACGTGCTCTAGATATGAAAGAGATGGAGAGCTTGCAGGTGAGGTCCACATGCAAACAGCGAGAGCCCCTCCGAGAGATATTCGACTAGGGGAGCCCACACATAGTCGAACCCCTTCCTAGAGTTGTCCACAATATCCGTCATCCTCTCCATCACCATTGATGGGGCCTCTATTTTCTTCCATGCAGCCGCTACAGCCATCTTGGTGGCCCCCAGGCACAGTCCCCCTGTGTTTGACACTTCAGGTTGGGATTCCGAATCCCCAAGAGAGTGTGTTGAGGCGTGTCCAGAATAGGGTAGCCCAGAATCAATTTATGTGTTTAAAGTCCCCCAGCAGCCTACAACCCCTCCAACACCTATCAGAAAAGGTAGGGAAGATAGCGTGTAGTCTCTGGGGGTGTAGGTACCAATCGTACATAATCTTAGACTGAGCCTCTCTTAGAAACATGGAGCGGTTAAACTTGGGAATATCCCTATACAGCGAGGTCCATTGTTTCTTCTCTAAAGGGGCGTGAATCCCAGAACCTTTGGTGTCTAGGGCTGTGGACGGAGCCTGAATCCCCTATGAGTGAATAAAGAAAAGAGATGGTCCCCCTCGAAGAGGCTCCTGACGGCGCAACATTCTCAATTGGGAGTAAAACCCTAGTGGCGGCCTGCCATATTTGCGGTTGTAGGATCCAATGCTTAAGTTGCATGTAGTGAAATACTTCAGCTGGCTGAAGGTGAAAGGCTTTAACACATTCCGCAAAAGACATCAATTTCCCCCGATCAAAAAGATGAGAGATCATAAGACAACCACCCTTCCGCCAAGCCTCAAATGGACACTCCCAGAGTGCCGGAGAAAAATCGGGGTTGAAACGGATGGGCATGTAGGGGGAAGGAAAAGCGGCAAAGGGAGTGGATCTATTTAACTTGTCCCAAACCCTTAAAGTGGTCGCTGTAGGAGTACTGATATAGGCATTGCGTGGACGATTGTGTTTCTGTTTCCACAGATCGTTCTCCCTGCTATTTGTCGGTGTTCTGCTTGGGTTTTTAGATCGGGTGGAACCTGCTCTACAGAGCCCTTCTAACCCAAATGCAGAACGTTACCCCCTCCCTAGGGCCTTTTTACACCTAAATAACCACATATATGCGTACCACCTAAGGACAGGGAATTCCTATTATAATTATATATGGAGGCCTCACAGCCTCGCAATCTCAGACCCAAAATCTCCTACCCATTCGGCAGTGACACCCACAGTCTCGCGGCCCTTGTTAGACCCAGAACCTCCTACCCATTCGGCAGCGACACTCAAAGTCTCGCGGCCTTTGTTAGACCCAGAATCTCCTACCCATTCGGCAGCGACACTCAAAGTCTCGCGGCCTGTGTTAGACCCAGAACCTCCTACCCATCCGGCAGCGACACTCAAAGTCTCGCGGCCTGTGTTAGACCCAGAACCTCCTACCCATTCGGCAGCGACACTCAAAGTCTCGCGGCCTGTGTTAGACCCAGAACCTCCTACCCATTCGGCAGCGACACTCAAAGTCTCGCGGCCTTTGTTAGACCCAGAACCTCCTACCCATTCGGCAGCGACACTCAAAGTCTCGCGGCCTTTGTTAGACCCAGAATCTCCTACCCATTCGGCAGCGACACTCAAAGTCTCGCGGCCTGTGTTAGACCCAGAACCTCCTACCCATTCGGCAGCGACACTCAAAGTCTCGCGGCCTGTGTTAGACCCAGAATCTCCTACCCATTCGGCAGCGACACTCAAAGTCTCGCGGCCTTTGTTAGACCCAGAACCTCCTACCCATTCGGCAGCGACACTCAAAGTCTCGCGGCCTTTGTTAGACCCAGAATCTCCTACCCATTCGGCAGTGACACTCAAAGTCTCGCGGCCTTTGTTAGACCCAGAACCTCCTACCCATTCGGCAGCGACACTCAAAGTCTCGCGGCCGTTGTTAGACCCAGAATCTCCTACCCATTCGGCAGCCTTAGCACGAGCTTATCCTATTATAATTATAGTACACGACAGGGGAGTTAGGATTACCACATATCCGATCACACAAAGACTACCAGTTGAGCACAACCTGTTCTCTTAGTTCGAGGGGCTTGTCTTTCCCCTCATCCAGTTACCCCTTACCTGACCAGGATTAGTCTCTGTTCACTTTGAAGTAACTCCGACTAAAGAATAGACTGTTCTCCTATACAAAAGTACACAACACATGCTAACGTACAACAAGCTAAATACTTTATTCAAATGGCACATGCATAGTTATAGAACATACCATACATATGGAACCTGCAAGGAAAGTGAAAGGTTAAGTTATATACTTCAAAGAAGAAAAAGGGATCGACTGCACCTTATATCTGTGTAGGCTGTGCTCGATGGACATCTGGGTTCCCTTCTCGTCTATGCCTCGGTTTAGCCTGGAAGTTACCCCTCGGCAGTTGTGGGTCTGCTTCCTTCTCCCTCTCCGAGTCACTAGAACCTTGTCCTCCTTGACTACTCCCTTCTCTTTGGATTTGAGTTTGCCATCAGTCTTCCCTGAAATAAGCAATAGCTTTTCTGCTAACGGCCAGATGCCGCCTACGGTCTAGAAGCAAGTGTCTTATCTCACTCAGACTTTCACTAATATGGACGTGCATCCCCTCATGGAAATTTCCAGCTCAAGACCTGCCGCCCACCAAATTCCTGTACCTCCCCGTACCAAGGACACTTTCCCAGCCGGCCGGCCTGTTGTAGTGTCTTCGGCATGAAGAAAAATACAATCCTTCGATAAGGGCCGGCCCGAACCAGTTCTCTCCGAGCGAATAACACTTCATAACTAAAATATCCCCCTCCCTCTGGGAAGGTCCCGGGCTGCCGGAGCAGAAAGAAAGATGGAGTCTCTCCCGTTTGAGGCCTACCAGGCCTGGATTCAGTACAACTCTACGAAATACCCTCACCATAGGGCAAGTTATCCTCAATACTAACGAATCTATCCCCTAGGCTATGTGTATAGGCCCTAGGCTATGGGTAGAAACACGGAATTGTGTCAAAGTGTCTAACAAACAGGCTCTACTCACTACTCCAGACTTGAGACTTAGATGGAAATAGACTGAAGTCATATGGACTGCCCTGCAGCACCAGAAAGCCGGGAAAATCAAGCAGTACATTCCACCCTTGACTTTAGTCTATTTACATATACTAAACGGAGCTAACATCTGTGGAAGAGTAATAAGAAACAAAACTAACCGATCTGTGTCTAGTACCAGATGTGCAGAATTGAAGCAGTGAAGGAATACATTGAATAAGACAACAGATAGAAATCAAAACAGCAATAGTAATCAAAATGCCACCTAATGCTTGACGTAGCATCTTCAGGTCTGGCAACCAGTTGAAGAGCCAGTCAAACCAACCCTGATCAATGTGTTTCTTAACTTCGTTAGTTAGATCATGCAATTTATCTATGTGTGCACGAATGGATTGTGTATGATCAGATAAGTTAAAACAACAGAGGCCTTCAAAATCTGAACAGCCATGTCCATGCTTAAGTAAAAGATAATCAATGGCTGCTCTGTTTTGCAAGATAGCCCTACGTTCACCCTGGGCATCTAATAGTAAGTCAGATAGGACTGTGGAAGTATGATTAATAGACTTAACCATCCAGCAAGCCATTTTTCCAATGGATTTAGCATTATAAACCGCCAAAGCAGGGACACCAATAATTGAGACAGCTAGACTAAGGTATTCAGACTTGGAATATAAATGCAAAGATGAGTCACAATCCTCTTGTAACATAACTGCATCTCGGAGCACACGAGAGTTGGCATTCGGATGTGAGGAAAACATAAGCAGACTAAGTCTAGTAATGGCACACGGACCTCCGGAAATATTTGCAGGGACATAGGGCCAGGAAGTATTACCACATGAGAAAAGCCATCCGGCAGGTAGCAACATTGCGCGATAGTGACTAGGAGTAACTACCAAACTATTACAAGTCATATTATTTTGTATGGAAGCACATGAGGTCGGTGTCCTCTGGAGGCACAAAGTTCGCTCATGGGGTGTGAATGAAACAGCACCTCTTAACTTGAGACGTAGACATTCAGAGATTGCATTTGGATTACATGTGAGGAAAAAGCACAGGTCACCCTGTGTGATGTTATACGTAATTATTTGGGATTGGATAGGAAGTTGTTCATTCGGCAGTTCAGTACATAAAGGACAATATGCATGGGTAGCAAAATCACCCAGAATAATATTCGAACGAGCTTTTGAAACGTTAAAAATGCTCGTTAAGGTTTCCAGCGAAGCGGGGACAGCAACTAGGCATGTCGCCAGAATGTCATGTACAGATCTCATCGGTGTCAAACAGAAGTGAGGGGCATCAGTCACTCTTTTCGCCAGCAGTGTCCAAAAGTTCGATGACGAGTCCCACGCATTGAAGGAACGCAACACTCTGGTTCCCAATTCATCCCGGGTTAATGGGATCCCTCCTTTCTCTCCGAAGTAGACCGAAGGGTGTCCAGTACCGACACATCCCGCAGCAACAATCCAAAGAATGATCTGAAAAAGAACCAAACACGGGCATTAATCATTCTCGTAAATAACATTTATCAGCTGGGACAGCTTCCCAGCTATCTTTCCCTGGCCTCATAACCAAAATGGTGTTATCCTGACCGGTGGCAATAACCTCTGCTTGTTCAGGGGGATTCTTAGGCGATTGCACCCAAATCTTGGCTCCAGGATTATCCGTAGAGCCAAAGCCTTTCTGGCCTCGTACAGTTAGCAAAGTTGGGGCAGTGCCTTTTATTATTCCACCACTGAAAACAGGCATAATGAGTAATTGAGCCACTCGGTCGGTGCGTTGTATCAGTAGGTCATCCTCACTGCTATTTAGCAGAAGTATTTTAATTTCTCCCTGATAATCACTATCAATTACACCTCCAAGTACCTGGATGCCTTTTACAGCCAACCCCGATCTAGGGGCGATCAATCCAAAATTTCCCGGTGGTATATGAATACCAACACCGGTAGCAATGATGACCCGATTTTTGCTTTTTAAAACGGTGTCATCCATAGCATGCAAGTCCAAGCCTGCCGACCCTGGGGTCGCTCTGCATGGAGCTAGAGCTCCGGAAGTAATTTCCCAATACATCACAGTTTCATTTATTATATTAGGCATTGTTTCAACCTGTGGGGGGAACAAACGCATAAGTGGAGATTCAGCATTTAAAAAAGGACGATTATTCAAGATCAATAATGCTTGAGGTAAAAAGTCTCGCCAATTTTTATACTTGTCATCTGTTAGTTTGCGCAACTGGTCCTTTAGCAGACCATTCAATCTTTCCACCAGGCCTGAGGCCTGCGGGTAATAGGGTATATGAAAGATCCACTCAATGTGATGTTCCACACAGAATTCCTGTACCAATCTTCCACGAAAATGGGATGCATTATCAGATTGAATTTGGAATGGCACACCATAATACATCATAATTAATTCCAATGTTTTTATGGTGTTCAATTGGGTGGCTTGCTTACATGGAAAAGCTACCAGCAACCCACTATATGTATCGACAATTGTGCAAACATATTGACAATTTCTACTCATGGGAAGGGGTCCGATGTAATCAATCTGCCAGATTTGAGCGGGCAATTTCCCGCGATGTAAATGGCCTCTAACAATTTGGGGTACTTTACGCTGCCTGATATGTTGACAGACGGGACAATGTAGAATAACATCTTTAATTAGATCTAGGGGAATATAAATTCCTCTGTCAGCAGCCCACCTGCTAGTGGCCTTCTCTCCAAAGTGTCCTGCCTTCTGGTGTGCCCATTTCGCCAATCCCGCAATGTCAGGATCTTGTCTGTCCACCACTGCCTCGGCAATTTTAGATTTCTCATCTGCAATGTTATGAAAAAATTTGTCAAGGGAGTCTATCGGGGTGTGAGCATCCACATGGAAGATGGTAACAGTACTCTGTGGGAGCATTTCCCAAATTTCTTGCCATAACTCCTTTCCCCATAACTCTTTAGAGTGTAATTTCCAATTACGAGAATGCCAGGTTGGTAACCAAACAGCCAGTCCATTTGCAGTAGACCAGGAGTCAGTGAAAATATGGCATACGCCAGGTAACTCCTGTTTCAGGACTTGATAAACAGCATATAGCTCTGCGAATTGACTACTTTTTCCTTCCCCAGTTGTGCTCAATAGTCTCTGTGTGATCGGATTATAAGACACCGCCTTCCAGTGCCGTGTATTTCCAATAAATTTTGCTGACCCATCTGTGAACCACACATGGTTCCTGTCCTCGACGGACAAATCATCAAAAGGTTTACCCCACTTGACAGGAGACTCCTGTTCTAAAGGTACAGAACACTCACTCTCAGTCTCAGTCGATGGTACTTGCGCCACCTGCTCATGTAAGGACGCAATTCCTTTCGGACCCACACGTGCCCTGTCTTGTATGTACCATTTCCATTTAATCACACTCGCCTCCTGAGCATGCCCAATTCGATGAGTTTTTGGTGAACTCAAAACCCACTGCATAATAGGAATTTCAGGACGCAAGAATATGTCATGTCCCAATGTTAATTGCTCGGTATCCACCAAAGCCCAATAACAAGCAAGTAGCTGTTTCTCAAAAGGTGTGTAACGCTCACCAGCATCAGGTAGCTTTTTGGTCCAGAATCCTAATGGTACTTTGCACCTACCCTGTTTCTGCCACAGACTCCAGTTTGCATAAGGGCCTTGCACAGACACATTCAAATCCACATCACCATCACATACAGGCCAAAGATCCATAGCATGTTGAATCGCCTCTTTTGCTAGGCTAAATGCATCTTGCTGTTGTGTACCCCATTCGAATGCATTCTTCTTACGTGTAACACGATACAATGGGGCCAATATTTGACTCAGATGAGGAATATGCTGGCGCCAAAAACCAAATAAACCAATAAAGCTTTGGGCTTCCTTCCTATTCCTCGGAACCGAAAAATCAAGAATCTTCTGTTTTACCTGAGGGATCACCTCACGGTGTCCCTCATGCCAATTAATACCTAAAAATTTTACAGCTTGGGATGGACCCTGTAATTTGTCCGGATTGATCTCCCAACCTTTCTCACGCAGACATTCAATGACTTTATCTAATTGTATCTGAACATCCTCTTGTGTTTCGCCTTGAATCAGCACATCATCAATATAATGACATATCTGAATTTTGGGATGAACTGGTACCTCAGTCAAGTGTTCTGCCACCAGCCGGTGACAGATCGTAGGGCTATGCACATAGCCCTGAGGAAGACTTCTGAACGTCATCTGACGCCCGTTCCACGTAAAACTGAACTGTTCCTGACACTCAGGGGCAATTGGAATAGAAAAGAAAGCATTAGCAATATCAAGGGACGCATACCATGTACCTGGGTGTGTTTGGATTCTTTCAATCAGAGTAATAACATCCGGTACTGCAGCCGTCAAAGAGGGCGTGTGTTTGTTCAATTCTCGATAATCAACAGTCATGCGCCAAGAATTATCACTTTTACGCACCGGCCAAACAGGATTATTCCAAGCAGAAGTAACTGGAGTTATAACACCTGCATTAACCAACTCCTGAATGGTGGTACTAATCTCTTCATGACCACCCGGAATACGATACTGCTTCTGACAAACCACCTTTGTCGCCTGGGGAACTTGTATGGGGGGCATCCTTAAACGACCAACCCGTATAGGTCTGGACGAGATATAATGCGTCGTTCCAAATTGGTAACACCCATCATCAAGATGCAACGTCATTCCTTTCAAAATATCAATTCCAATTATGAATTCTAGGAGTGGCACCACTAATACAGAATATTCCTTTCTAGGAATTCTACCTATTCTCATTTCAAGCAAAGTTTGAACTGCGGGGGTTTCTTTTCCTCCTAATCCAGTAATAGTAAAAGGCTGCCCTGTAAATTTCTTCGATTTTCCATGAATAAGAGTGGCCTCCGCTCCTGTATCAACTAATGCTCGGGCCCTTTGGATATTACGATGTCTCCAATAAATTTCAATATCTACATAGGGTCTATTATCTCTGTGAGCCCATCTGTGTACCGGAGCTTGACCTATTTCCTAGTCATTCTTATTGCATTCTGTGTACCAGGACAAATCAGGATAAAGACTCTCACGTTTTTTAGGTATCAGTGCTTCCTGTTCATATCCATCTCTATTGCGAAATGGATTCCTGTCCTCTGCACTGCACTGCAAATTTCGATCGTTAAAACTGTGTCTATCCTCCCTTCTTCTCAGCTCAGGGGAGTGATCCCTATCATCTCTACGTCTGTTGTAGGCATAATCATTTCTCCCCCTTTCCCTTTCCCCCTCTCTCCCCCTGTCCCGCTCTCGACGGGGGGACAGATCACGTACAGGACGCCGATCATCACGATGATCAGAGCGCCCACGGCGATCATCATCACCGCTACCATCAGAACAACCACGATCACACTCAGTCGTTCGAACACGCCGGGCACCCTCCTTCCGATCCAAGCCCCGTTTGCGAAACATCTCCCACAAACGGGCAGTAGTCTCACCATCAATGTCTTCCCGACGCACACCATCAGCCAAAAGACCAGTAAAGATGTCACGTCTAGTAAATTTATATTCACCAGGAGTACGAGTGTCAGGCCGGGACTGACGTTCAGGTTTAAACCACTCCCCCAACTCACCGAGTTGGCGTACCGACTCCAACACCGTAGATAGAACATTACCAGTCTGGTTAATCAACAAAGTCATCATAACCTGCTTGTAGGCAACAGGAGAAGAGCGAATGATACGATTCCGCACAGAAGAGGTCAACATCCCATCAAGCAACCTGTCAGCAGTGCCCAGAAAAATAGCCGTTTTCATCACCTCCTCCTTAAGACGTTGCGCAGCATCACGCAGGGTATACCACGGCTTGTCATTGACAGGCCAGTCAGATTCAGTAGGATACTTCAAATTACAGCCCTCAGTCGCCAATTGGAGCAAAGAAATCTGACCACCACCATTATAGTTACGAAAATGATCTTGTACAGAAGAATCTAAACTCAAAGAACAAAACTTCAAACAATCGCCAGTATCCAACATAATACCAGCAGCGCCTAGTTCATAAAGGCGCACCATCCAAGTGAGCAAAGCCTCACCAGTCCGCTGCCGAAAGCGCTGCAAAATATCACTAATTTCTTGTTGGGTAAAATCCTCCAAGCAGTCTAAAGAAACACCCTGCGGAGCATTGGGAGACTGCTGCAACTTCCGACGAAAAACCGGATGCGCAGCAACCAAAGGACGAGCATCAGAAGGAGCCCGAGTAGTACTAGTAGAGGGACAATCAGTGTAAGAAGCATCGATGCCGCCCGAAGGACGAGCGCAATCACGGGGTGCACCATCAGAGGTGCGGGAAGTAGACTTACTGTCATGACGGGAACGAGAAAACTCATGCACAGCACAGTCCTCACCCGAGGAACAAGACGTAGCCGAGTCCCAGATATTACCATCCCATTCATCAGGATTCCAATCCAGTCCAGCCTTTGCCACGGCCAGACGCACCTTACGCGACGAAACTCGACCACGCCTGTGTTTGTATTTGTAACGAGCAATCCGCACAGCCGCCCGTTCAGCAACCGTTTGGTAAGTGTCAATTTTGTCGGAAAGCAACTTGTTTTGACAGCGCAATAAAGTATTGGAATTTTGAACCTCAACAAAGTGCGAATCCGCATCCTTAAGAGCGATCTGCAATTTCAGCAACTTCTCATGCAAAATCCGATACGCAGATAGAATAACCCAACCTCTGCGCCCTAAAGCGGGAACCTCCTCTCCCTTCAAGACAGGTGCCGTCTGCAAACAAGTAATCACGTCAGCCGGTTCCGCCGACTCCAAAGAAGAGGTCCAATTTTCACTCAAACCAGTAGAATCAGCCCACTCTCGGGCCAAGGCACCATAAGGCGTTGAATCCCATCCGGGAATATCAACGGACAATTTAAGAGTAGCCTTAGATTTCCTAGAAAACATCGCGAAAAAGAAAGAAAAAGAGACGCAGAGAAAAGAAAGGAAGAGAGAAAGAAAGAGAAAAAACTATACACGCAAATATACAAAAAAGAAAACCACGCACACGCTAAAAGCAAACACAAGACAAACACAACGCACACAGGTTTCGTAAACAGTTCGTGACGCCAAATGTTCTGCTTGGGTTTTTAGATCGGGTGGAACCTGCTCTACAGAGCCCTTCTAACCCAAATGCAGAACGTTACCCCCTCCCTAGGGCCTTTTTACACCTAAATAACCACATATATGCGTACCACCTAAGGACAGGGAATTCCTATTATAATTATATATGGAGGCCTCACAGCCTCGCAATCTCAGACCCAAAATCTCCTACCCATTCGGCAGTGACACCCACAGTCTCGCGGCCCTTGTTAGACCCAGAACCTCCTACCCATTCGGCAGCGACACTCAAAGTCTCGCGGCCTTTGTTAGACCCAGAATCTCCTACCCATTCGGCAGCGACACTCAAAGTCTCGCGGCCTGTGTTAGACCCAGAACCTCCTACCCATCCGGCAGCGACACTCAAAGTCTCGCGGCCTGTGTTAGACCCAGAACCTCCTACCCATTCGGCAGCGACACTCAAAGTCTCGCGGCCTGTGTTAGACCCAGAACCTCCTACCCATTCGGCAGCGACACTCAAAGTCTCGCGGCCTTTGTTAGACCCAGAACCTCCTACCCATTCGGCAGCGACACTCAAAGTCTCGCGGCCTTTGTTAGACCCAGAATCTCCTACCCATTCGGCAGCGACACTCAAAGTCTCGCGGCCTGTGTTAGACCCAGAACCTCCTACCCATTCGGCAGCGACACTCAAAGTCTCGCGGCCTGTGTTAGACCCAGAATCTCCTACCCATTCGGCAGCGACACTCAAAGTCTCGCGGCCTTTGTTAGACCCAGAACCTCCTACCCATTCGGCAGCGACACTCAAAGTCTCGCGGCCTTTGTTAGACCCAGAATCTCCTACCCATTCGGCAGTGACACTCAAAGTCTCGCGGCCTTTGTTAGACCCAGAACCTCCTACCCATTCGGCAGCGACACTCAAAGTCTCGCGGCCGTTGTTAGACCCAGAATCTCCTACCCATTCGGCAGCCTTAGCACGAGCTTATCCTATTATAATTATAGTACACGACAGGGGAGTTAGGATTACCACATATCCGATCACACAAAGACTACCAGTTGAGCACAACCTGTTCTCTTAGTTCGAGGGGCTTGTCTTTCCCCTCATCCAGTTACCCCTTACCTGACCAGGATTAGTCTCTGTTCACTTTGAAGTAACTCCGACTAAAGAATAGACTGTTCTCCTATACAAAAGTACACAACACATGCTAACGTACAACAAGCTAAATACTTTATTCAAATGGCACATGCATAGTTATAGAACATACCATACATATGGAACCTGCAAGGAAAGTGAAAGGTTAAGTTATATACTTCAAAGAAGAAAAAGGGATCGACTGCACCTTATATCTGTGTAGGCTGTGCTCGATGGACATCTGGGTTCCCTTCTCGTCTATGCCTCGGTTTAGCCTGGAAGTTACCCCTCGGCAGTTGTGGGTCTGCTTCCTTCTCCCTCTCCGAGTCACTAGAACCTTGTCCTCCTTGACTACTCCCTTCTCTTTGGATTTGAGTTTGCCATCAGTCTTCCCTGAAATAAGCAATAGCTTTTCTGCTAACGGCCAGATGCCGCCTACGGTCTAGAAGCAAGTGTCTTATCTCACTCAGACTTTCACTAATATGGACGTGCATCCCCTCATGGAAATTTCCAGCTCAAGACCTGCCGCCCACCAAATTCCTGTACCTCCCCGTACCAAGGACACTTTCCCAGCCGGCCGGCCTGTTGTAGTGTCTTCGGCATGAAGAAAAATACAATCCTTCGATAAGGGCCGGCCCGAACCAGTTCTCTCCGAGCGAATAACACTTCATAACTAAAATATCCCCCTCCCTCTGGGAAGGTCCCGGGCTGCCGGAGCAGAAAGAAAGATGGAGTCTCTCCCGTTTGAGGCCTACCAGGCCTGGATTCAGTACAACTCTACGAAATACCCTCACCATAGGGCAAGTTATCCTCAATACTAACGAATCTATCCCCTAGGCTATGTGTATAGGCCCTAGGCTATGGGTAGAAACACGGAATTGTGTCAAAGTGTCTAACAAACAGGCTCTACTCACTACTCCAGACTTGAGACTTAGATGGAAATAGACTGAAGTCATATGGACTGCCCTGCAGCACCAGAAAGCCGGGAAAATCAAGCAGTACAGTCGGTCTATGTGGAGCCACAGTTTCTCAGATTCTCGGAGGGACCATTCCGTAATCACCCGAAGTTGAGCTGCTCTATAGTACCACAAGAAGACTGGGAGGGCCATTCCCCCCTCCTCCCTCGATCTAGTTAACACTCGATTGGACAACCGTGCCCTCTGCCCCTGCCAGATGAACTTAGTCATCATTGTTTTCAGCTCAGTAAAAAGCGCCTGGTCCACTGGGATAGGTAGGCCCTGAAAAAGATATAGTAAATGCGGAAGAACATTCATTTTGATGGCATTGACTCACACTAACCAGGAAAGATAGGCTGACCTCCATCTAGTAAGGTCAGCTTTAACATGGCGCAGCAAGGGAAGGTAGTTAGCTCCATAGAGGTGTTCTAGCTTGGGAATGAGTTTGATGCCGAGATATGTGATGTCTTCGTGCGTGCTCTGGAAGGGGGATGCCCCCTCGATAGTATGCATGGCCTCCTTTGGCACGGTTAAATTAAGAAGAAAAGATTTTGAGAGGTTCATCTTAAATCCCAAGGCCTGTTCATAGGCTGCTAGCTCAGATTGAATCTCCGGGAGAGAAGAGTGCGGCCTCGTGACTGGGAGCAGCACATCATCTGCAAAGAGGGAAATCTTGTGTTCGTCTGTGCCAAACGGGAACCCCCCATGACTGGATTGGCTCGAATGTGCACTGCGAAAGGTTCGATGCTGAGCGAGAACAGCAGGGGGGATAGAGGACACCCCTGCCTGGTTCCTCTAGAAAGGATAAAAGGATCCGAGCGACCCTGTTTACCAAGACCCGAGATCTCGGCGAACTGTAGTTCGCCCGCACCATTCCAATGAAGGTCTCGTTGAAGCCAAATCGTCGTAGTGTGCGGATTAGAAAGTCCCAGTCCACCCGATCAAAGGCTTTCTGCGCGTCTAGCGAGAGAAGCTCCACAGGTATGACCTTTCTCTGTCCCTTCACGATAAGGTGGATTACTCTCCGGAGATTATCATGAGTTTGCCTCCCCTTGATGAAGCCCGCCTGGTCTGGTTGAACAAGCAGCAGCATAACGTGCTCCAGTCGTGAGGCCAAATTTTTTTAATACAGCTTGGCATCTAGATTTAGAAGCGCTATGGGCCTATAAGAGGTGCAACTAATGGGGTCTTTCCCCAGTTTGGGGATGATGGAGATCAGAGCCTCACCCATCAAGGGGGACCCCTTTTGTGTGTTGGAGATATTGTTAAAAAGCGTTACAAGATGAGGGACTAGTTCAGGTGCAAAAGTACGATTGAAGTGGGCATTGAGACCATCAGGGCTGGTTGTCTATTGCTTTTTGGACCTCCTCTGCGGATATGGGACTCCCCAAGTCATCATTTGTGGAGGCTGGGACCTGTCCAAAGCCTCTAGGTACTAGTCTTGAACTTGTGGGTCTAAATGGTCTGCTGTATACAAGGAACGATAGAATTCCCCAAAAGTCTTGGCTTTCCCCCCCTTCACTTTGGTGAGAGACCCCCTTCCCATCGACAATGTGCTTAATGTATTCCTTTTCCTGTTTCACTCACAGCTGGCGAGCCAAGAGGGAACCCCCCTTTTTACCTCCCTCGTACATTCTAGCCTGTAAGCTTAGGAGGGTCTTTTCGGCCCATTAGTGTAAATGGCTTGGTGCTTTCCCTTAACCTATGTAACCTTGCGGAGGGATTGGATCCAGGGATTAGCTTTGTGGTAATTTGCGGCCTGGTGGAGCTCCCCCTCGAGGAGATGACGCTCCCCCTTACACTGTGACTTGAGAGTGGCATCTAACTCGATACACTTCCCCCGGATAACCGCCTTGAAGGCATCCCCATTATTGGCTAGGGAGGTTTGCTTCGGATCGTTGAGGTCGTGGGGCGGGCCAATCCAGGACAAACTCCAAAGGAGCGTGATCAGACAGGCAAATCGGGTGGAACTGGGAACCCTTTATCGTGTGGAGAAGGGACTGCCTGATGAGTGCGTGATCAATCCTAAAGTAAGTCCTATGTGAGTGTGAAAAAAAAGGAGTAGTCCTGCGTCGCGGGGTGTGCAACCCTCCAGGCATCTAGTAGCTCCATCCCCTGCAAAGCAGCTTTAAGTGGTTTGCTAAACACCCCCCTGCCGCCCTATGGGAGTATGTAGTATCAAGAAATGGATCCCATATCAGATTGAAGTCTCAAACAGTAGGATATCGCCTCTTGCAAATCCCTCCAGAGCCGCTAGGAAAGAGCAGAAGAAATCATGCTGCCCGGTGTTGGGTGCGTAAATCGTGACTATAGTACACAATCTACTCCTTAACTCACCCCTGATCATCAACAATCTCTCCTCCTTATCTGTTTTGGTGTCATGATGGAGAAAGGGGGTCGATGCGTGAAAGAGAAGTGCCACCACATTGTGTGAGCGGAGGAACAAAAAATCTGTGGATAGGCCCTATGCTTCAATTTTTGCCATCCTTGTGTGGGAGGTGAGTCTCCTGCAGTGCCACTATTTTGATCTGGTGGAATTTCCAGACCCTATTCCTCTTATTGGGGGAGTTAAGACCTTTTACGTTCCACGTGAGACAGTTAAATCCCATCAGTTATCCTATGATCCACAGGCATGTTTCTCTGAGGCTATTCTATGGAGCATTACTCCCAGAGTCAGTCCCCCCACCTCCCCGCCCCACCAGAGCAACAAAAAATAAGAGCAGAAAATACTGTGACACCCAAAACAGAGTAAACAATAACAGATACAAACCGGAATTAAGGGCTCGGCGGTTCTCGATCACAGAAGAGAACCTCATTTCAAGCAGTGTCTGGGGTGGACCAAATTCCGCCGCCAAGGCCCATAGAACTGAATTTATGCACTCATAGGGTAACAGCAAATTAATTCGACAAGTGTTATTGATGGCATGTTAACGTCAAAACCTTCCTTCCCCCACAACCTCATCTCAAGAGTCAGAGTGGCTAATGCCCGATTGACATGTTGCTCAAGACCCTGCACCGGCCCATAGGATTGATCCGAGATCTCACAGGAAACATCACAAGTGGCCAACAGTTGCCAAAGACCCAGTCACCCTGTAGTATTCCTGCCGGCTCGCCGCTGCTGCAGCCAGGGCCCACCCCACTGCTTCTTCGATCCTGGAGCAGCCTCCAGTCCCCTCGCGGCCTCCATTGGCGCCTGAGCAGGCACCTTGATCCCCAAAATAGACGCAGTCTCCTCGAAATTCATGCAGTGGTAGTTTTTGTAGACCAAAAGGATAGGTCCATCTGTATTTTACCTTGCGTTTTCGTAAGGCTGTCGTGGCTGGTTGTAACAGCTGGCGTTGAACTAGTGTGGCCTGGGCTACATCCTGGTAGAGAGAGCACGTCGCGTTCTGAAAAGAGACCTTGTCGAGGACTCGAGCTTTCTGAAGGACCAGCTCTTTAGTTTTAAAAGAGCTGAATTTTGCCAACACGTCCCTGGGCCTCCTGGGATCTCCGGGAGCCTGCGACCCCACCCTGTGGACCATCTCCAAGCGAACCTCCGGCTCGGAGTCTCCCAGCACCGTCAAGAAAAGCCCCACCAAGAAGGCCTCCAGGTCCGGGCCCTCGCATCCTTCCTCCAGGCCTCTCACGTGAATGTTGTCTAGACGGGAGCGGTTCACAAGATCTTCACATCTGAGCATCGTAGCATTTAACTCAGCACGTAGGTCATTAGATTGGGCCTCCAGCGGCCGCACTGGATCCTCCAGATCATGGTAATTTTCTTTGAGATCAAGAGTGCGGGCCCCAACTGAATCGACATCTGCTTGCAAGGCCACCAGCCGGCCTCCCATTTCAGCCTTGAATGCCTCTAAGGAGGCCCCCATATCCGCTTTGATATAAGCTCTGAGTTCTTGTTTGAATTCTCGTAGGGAGGTGATTAGATCTTCCCGCGTGAGGGCAATGGTGCCGTCCGGCCTTGCTGACTTTTCACTAAGAGACCCCTTGGTAGTGTGGGCGAAGAAGCTGGAGACCTTTGTGGGCTGAGCCTTTTTGGGTGGCATGGAGAGACTGCTTCGGATTGAGTGATGGGTACACAGTGACGGGGGTGTTAGGGATCCCGAGGGTCTGAGAGTGTCTCACTGGTGAGGAGTACTCATGCTTCGGATGCACTGCACCCCCTTGTGAAAGACCGCCTGGGGCACTGCCAGAGGGATGACCTGCCCCACGGCCCGTTTACCCCCTTCAGCCCCTTGTGCAGCCCCTCGCTGATCACCAGATTAGTGGAGCCCCTCGCCGTCCGACCTCACCCTCAGCAATCCAACCAACTCTCCGCTAGAGACCTTCTTCACCCAAGCCTCATCGCAGCACAGGGCCTCATGGGGACTCCCCTTGTCGTCACTCCAATGCTTCTCTGATCGGTAGCCCGGGAGCCCGCTTTGCCCAGAGCCAAGCCAGATGGGAGACCGGTGGGCGGCAGCCAGAATCCAACTCTTTACTGATGCGCCGGGTGGGCAACGGGGACAGGGGCAAGTCAGGAAGCCAATTTTTTTCACACTAGATCTCCCCACGAGGTCGCACAAAGGTGCCTTCATGCAGTGTTATACCAGTACGTCGTTTTGGTCACCTTCCTATTACGGGAGTTTGGACAAAAGATAGGAAATTATTTGATTCAAAACCCCTTCATGGAGATGTTCACTAGCAGCCGTGGCAGCTTTAGGTTTTACTAGGGTAATTGTTAGGTCATTCTCTATAGAGGATAAAACATCCTCATTTAAAATTCTTCATGCTTTATTTCATATGCAATTTTAAATAATGTTCTAATTATATTAATGTTATTATTTATAGTTTTATTTTGATTGTTTTTGTTATATTACATGTAAGATATAATTAATTTCATGTTATTAAATATAAATAATTATATAATATGTTCATTTCTGATGTTAAATATGTATCAAAATTGTATTTGGTAACGGTGCTATAAGTAATATTTTTGTTTACTTTAAAAATAATGTTTAATGTGTTGTAATGACTATGGAGTAAATATAGTGTATGTAACCCTTTTAGTGTCCAACACCTTCTGCAAAATGGTTTAGACTGGAATGGGAATAGTACAAGTAATTTACCTTAGTGTCCAACACCTTCTCCAAAATGGTTTAGATTGGAGTGGGAATAGTGAATGTAATCCCTTTAGTGTACAACACCTTCCCAAACATGGTTTAGATTGGACTGTGAATCATAAATGTAACCTCATTAGTGTCCAACACCTTCCCCAAAATATTTTAGATTGGAGTGGGAATAGTAAACACAACCCCTTTAGTGTCAAATAATTTATATTGGAGTGCAAGAAGTAAATGTACCCCTTTAGTGCCCAACACCTTACCCAAATTGGTTTCAATTGAAGTGGGAATACTAAATGTTCCCCTTTTAGTGTCCAACACCTTCCACAAAGTAGTTTAGAACCTTATTATGCAGGAGCGCGGCGGTGGCAATCCAACCTCTGTATTAGAAGTTTGACAGTCGTCCGACTATTTGACCCCGCAACCGCCAGGAAACCACGTTCCCTAGTGGTGGCGTGATGATCAGGGGTTCATAATATGATGCCGGTGCTGCTGCAACACCGCCATGCATATTTTGAGTTTCTCGACTGCCAGCCTTACATTGCCGTCAGTAAATGTAACATTTGTAGTGCCCAACACCTTTGTTAAAATGGTTTTGTATGAGGTAGGACTAGTTAATGTAATCTATTTAGTGTCCAACATTTTCCAAAAATAGATTACATAGGAGTTGGTTTTGTAATGTTCACATACAAAAATAACATTTAGATGTTTTACAATAATAAAGGTATACAACACAGTTTGTAATATTTATTAATATTTTTCACATTCAATTGATATTTACATTCATATTTTTTATTACATATATATTTGTGCTTATAAAAATGTTTTACTTAGGTATACATGAACAGAATTATAATACAATTGTATTATTAAACAAAACATGTAAATTATATTTAACCAGTCTTTTACTTTTTGAATAATACTAAATTTGTATAGTACTATTTATTTTATAATATACATTATTTCCCGGTGTTTTCTTTAGGGAGATAGGGCCTGATTTAGATCTTGGCGGACGGGTTACTCCGTCATTACAGTGACGGATATCTCACCCTCTGAAATATAAATTCCATTATGTATGTATGTATGTGCGGTCTTATATAGCGCTCAAATTACCCTTGGGCATCTCAGCGCTTACATTGGGAACCCGTCCTGGTTTTTCCCTGTGAGATAATCCGTACTGGGCATCCCCAAGGTGAAAGCCAGGCATCCTGCCGCGGGGGGCCGTTGTGGAGATTAAGCAAGCTTGTTGCCCAGAGCTGCATAGTGTGAACTCGTGCTTAGAGTAGGCACTGAAGCGAGAATTATCGAGTCTGTGGACAATTGGGCTCCAGACCCTGCCGTGTCGGGAATCGAATCCTGGTCCCAGGCCTGACCTCTGCTTCAGGGTATGCCTCCTCTAACCAGTGAGCTACACTTCTCCACATATATCCTATGTGATTTATATTTCGGCAGAGGAGACATCCGTCACTCTTGTGACGGAGTAACCTGCATGCCAAGATCGAAATCTGGCCCATAGTTTTTTTTAGTTTCATTTAGCGGACATTTTTTACCGCTAAGTTAAAATGTAATCTATTTGTCTAATTTTAGTGCAAATTCCGGGAAGTAAGTCATGGGAAAGTACTGATGTTCATTGGAGCAGGTAAAACCTTTTCTAAGGTTTTCTATAGCATTTTGAAGGAAGGGGGATGTAGGGTGTGCTTGTATATTGTAGTTATATAGTAGTTTTTTTGTTTTTTGGTAGGTTCATTTGTAGTTTTTGAAATTTCAAGTGTTTTGGGCTAGGTTTAGGTAGAGTTTGTTAGTAATGTATCATTATGTTATATTAAGTTACATTGTGTGCAATGTGTTAATATGGGGTCTATTAGGATGGCGGACGGATGGCCGCTGCCGGTCCGGCGGTGGTAACCCCCGGGCCGGCGGCAGCCATCAGTCTGCGATCGAAACCAGGAAATCCGCCTGTCACATTAGCATGCCGGTGATGACCGCAGCGGTGAGAAATTCCACTCGCCACTTTTCCACTGGTTGCAGTCCGCACGCTTGCCTGGTGGGCGCAGCTGGACCGCTAAAATGCGGCCGGTGCAGTGCCAGGCTCCACCGGCATGATTATGATGCCGGCAGAAGCCAGCCTTTCCGCTGTGGTGGAACCACCATGGAAAGGCATGCGGAGAATGTCTCTGGGGGCCCATTGCGGGCCCCCAATGTGTTGGGGAGGTGTGGGTGCACTGTCCCTCTACCAGGTGGCAGGCAGTGTGCAGTGCCTGCCATGCAGTGCAGGAATATGCAGGACATGCTCCTTTTGACATCGCGGCGGTGCTGCTGGCAGCAGCAACCACCGCAATGTTAAAGGCCGCGGTCGTTCCGCCACGGTCGGATTTCGACTGCGGAGCATACTAATTGGACCGGCAGTTATGCCGCGGTCCTGGCAGGTTGATTTTCTGACCGCCATCCTAATAGACCCCTAAGTTGTGATGTTTTGGTACATTTGAAGATACTGTTTTTTGTGAGTGGGGATTGCATCTCATTTGTTCAGGTTTACGAACTTTAAGGTTCATAAACCCGGATGTTTGTATGGATGTTTGGAGTTTGCGTTTACATTTTTTTAAAGGCAATCAGTTTTGGTTTTTAGTAAACCGATATTTTTAACTTTGATTTCCTTTCATTTTTCGGGGTTTTAGGAGAGTTTCTGATTTTGAAACACCTTTTTAGCGTTTTTCTGGTTTATTAAGACTTTGAATTGTTTCAATGGCCCTCTATTGATTTTTCCATTTTGGGGGGGATTTTCAGAATTTTATATTTTCCTTTTTTGTTGGATTATATTTTTGAGTACATGGATACGGTGGAAAATTTGCAACCTCAGACTAGTAAGTTATATTTAAGTTATTTGTTGTGAGTGGGAAATGTTATGATTTTTGACAATTTTATGTGCTCGATACTTGTTTTTTTTTTTTTTTTTTGAAACCGTTTATTACATGTTAAAAAGGTTACAAGTATGGGCCTACAACCATCCGGCCGGCCGCTAGAGTGGCAGAAGCATATGACATACCTACAGTAAGAGTCTCTTGGCGGTGCAGATCGGTAAATCAGGAGATATCAATAGCGCAGGCCACATAACTCCAAGCCCACAATACGGTTTCCTTTTTTCAACACAGAACAACACAAAAAACCACACCCGCAAGGCAACCCACCATCCAAAGTGACGGCACGTGCTCCTTAAGTGGGGGATCCCAACCAGCAGCCAAACTCTGAAGAGGGGAATGGGAATAGATCAGGGACAGGGGAACCATATGCCCGTGGCTGGGGGAGAGGGTCGGCTAGGGGGACGGAGCTGGTGAGGCGGCCGGTAGCAGCGGCGGCTCACAAATACCCCCGCGATAGGCGTTCCAGGGGCCCCAGATTTTCACCCACGCCCCAGGCTTACCCCTCGCCACATACACTACCTTTTCACGAAACATACACCAATCCATATGTTCTTTCCAGGCCAACACCGCTGGGGGCCACTGGGATCCCCACAATTGAGCAATATCGTGCTTAGCTATCATGTATCCCAGAGTCACCCACCGCGTCTGCGGGACCGAGTAGTCATTTGGTTCCCACACGTTCAGCAAGCATCTCCTCGCTTCAGGCAACAGCGCAACACGCGTCACCACACGCAGGACCTCATGCACACCACGCCAGAATCGCTCCACCTGTGGGCATTCCCACAGAATATGCATGAAAGTTGCCAAGGCACCACAGCCACGCTTACACAATCCGTCACCAACAAAGCCCATACGTAGAAGCCTTGGCCCCGTCACGTAAACCCGGTGGAGGATCTTAAGCTGGACGAAGCGAAGGCGAGCCGGGATGGCCACCTCCTTCGGAGAGGCCACCGCGGAGATCCAGTCCTCGTCGTCCAGTTCCAGCCCGTCGGCAACCCAGGCCTCGCGGAGACTAGTCAGCAGGCACGATCTGTCGTTGATCAGTTTTTTATATATAAGGGAGATCGTGCTGTCCGGGACATGGCCATCCAGCACTCTGTCCTCCAGGGGGGAAGACTCCGGAATGGACGCGACATCAGGGAAGACGGAGCCCAGCGCGTGGCGGACTTGTAAGTACCGAAAGTACTCACTGCCTTGCAGCTGAAATTCCGTCCGCAGCGTCTCAAAAGTTTTGAATCCACCCCTTGTCCAGAGGTCTCCCACTGTGCTGATTCCGATCGTGTCCCACTTCTCGAAGCCCTTCGATGTCCACAGGGAGCCCAACCTCTCAGACGCATATAGCGGTGTCGCCCGGGTCAAACGGTCCTTCCACCCCATCGCTGCATTAGCCGCGTGCCAGACACGCACCATGACACGCGTCGGTCCCGTCAGACGGGAGTCGGGCGCGCCAGAGTAGAGCGCTCGATTGTAGTCGCCACCGGGCAGGAGCATCTTGTCCATTTCAAATGCCGGGTTCAGGGCGGGCCCGTAAAGGCCGTGATTAATCGCAGCTAGCTGGGAGGCCCAGTAATACCGTTTAATGTCCGGGAGGGCAACCCCCCCATCGTACCACGGGAGCGTCAATTTAGCCAGAGCAATACGCGGCCTCCCGTCCCAGAACAGGCGCCGCTGCAGGCTCTCCACCTCACGGAAGTAGCGCGCCGGAACCAAGTCCATAGTGTTCTGAAGCGCATACAGAAAGCGCGGCAAGGACATCATCTTAAACAAGGCCGCTCGGCCAAGCGGGGAAAGCGGAAGACGCCGCCAGCGCGCAACGTCCTCCCGCAAGCGCTGGAGGGGGGGTAGCAAGTTCCGCTCGTAGCGGGCCTCCGGGTCTAGAGTAATATATATACCCAGGTACCGGAACCCCTGGGAGGCAATCTGGATCGGGCAGTCCCGTGGTAGGGCCGGAGCCTCCCCGGAGAGCACATACACGCAGGATTTCGCCCAGTTGATGACAAGACCTGAGTTACGACCGAAGGAGCGCAAAACATCAACCAGGACAATCAGCGAGTTACGCGGGGAGGCGAGATACAAAAGGATATCATCGGCGTAGAGGGACACGCGGTCCTCATGCTCGGGGGTCCAGCGGAGACCACGGATAGAGGGGTGCCACCGCAGCCACTCCGCCAAGGGCTCCAAGGCCAATGCAAACAGGAGCGGTGACAAGGGGCAACCCTGACGCGTGCCCCGCCCCAGCGCGAAGGGGGCCGAGACTCGCCCATTCACCACCACCTGCGCCAATGGGCCCGAATACAACAATTTGACCCAGCCAATAAATCCCGGTCCAAATCCAAATTTCGCCAGCATCGCCCAGATGTATGGCCATTCAAGCGTGTCAAACGCCATGGTAGCGTCTAAGGACGCCAAGATGGCCGGCTCCCGCACAAACGGGACACGCGGGAGCACCCCATGCAAGCGTCGCAGATTAAGAGCCGTGTTGCGATGGGGTATAAAGCCAGATTGGTCTTGGTGGACCAAATCGTCCACCACGCCAACCAGCCGGTTGGCCAGTACCTTGGCGAGGATTTTGGGCTCCGCGTTCAAGAGCGAGATAGGCCTATAGGATGTAACCCGCTCACGGGGTCTCCCCTCCTTGTGGATCACCACGATTGTGGCCAGACGCTGGTCCAGTGGGAGGGAACCCTGCGAGTGGGCCGCCAGGAACATGGCGCGCAGGTGGGGCGCCAGTACATCCGGTCGCAGCTTGTAAAGCTCGATGGGGATACCATTGGGGCCCATGGCCTTGCCGGATGCGACCGAGCGAATAGCCAGGGCAATTTCGTCCGAGGTGGGAGGAGCGTCCAGCAAATCCCTGTCCTCCACCGTAAGGGAGGGCAGCGCGATGTCCCGAAGCAGGGCATGGGAATCTTCCTCCGAGCAGGGAGAAACCGGGGAGTACACCTCGCGGAAGTAATCCGCGAAGCAGGAGACAATGGCTTCCGGCTCGGTGACAGGCACACCATCCATCCCCTCAATCAAGGGAACCACGCGACTCGCTCTCTCCCTCTTGTCCAACCACGCAATCAATTTACCAGCCTTATCACCCACATCATACAGTCGCCCCTGTTGCTCTCTACTGAGGCCCCTGGCCGCCTCCGTGACGAGGGCCCTATAGGCCGCCTGCTTGAGGTGCAGAACATGCAACTTGGCGTCTGTTACCCCGCTCCCCAGGTCACCCTCTAGTTCCGCAATTTCGGCCTCCACCCGGGTTACCTCCTCCCGCTCGCGCCTCCGGGCATGGGAGATAAAGGAGAGGGCCTCCCCTCTGAGAACTACCTTAAAAGCCTCCCACAGGGAGATGGCCGAAGGGACAGACCCCACATTCTCATCAAAGTATCGCTGTAAGGATTTGATCAAGTCGGCACGAATGGTGGGGTCACGCAAGTACCAAGCATTGATTGGAGCCACCCTGCCCTCCCCCCTAGGGAAGACATCGAAATGTAACAGTACCGGGGAGTGATCTGAAATGCCCCGCGCCAGATGGCACACCTCTTCCACCCTCCCAGCATAGGCCGCCGGGACAAGGATGTAATCAAGCCTCGAGAGGCTACCATGGGCACCCGAGTGGAAGGTGTATTGCCGCTGTGCGGGATGCTTTAGTCGCCAGCAATCCACCAGGCCCAGAGTATCTAAAAGGCCGGACAGCCAGGCCTGTGCCCGGGGGAGGTCCCTAGGGGGATGGCGATCCATAGACCCAGAAACTACCGCATTAAAGTCCCCCCCAACCACCAGCAGGCCACCCGGGAGGTCCAGGAGGAGGCGCCCCAAATCCGCAAATGTAGTAGATTGTAACCCAGGCGGGACGTACACTGATATAAAAACAAGCACTCTACCCTCCATTCTACCCACCAGAACAGTGTAGCGTCCCCTCTCATCATGGCGCACCTCATCAATCTCCAACGGGAGCGAGTTCTTAATCATAATACCCACCCCCGCGAGCCCGAGGTGAAGCCCGAGTGGGCCACCAAACGATAGCCTCGCCGATTCATGGCATGAAAGGAGTTACCTATAAGGTGTGTCTCCTGCAGGAAGATAACATCCGGTGAGATACGTTTCAGGTACTGCAGGACCACACCACGCTTAATCCTGTCCCCCAGGCCGTTAACATTCCATGACAACACAGTCAAATCCCTACCCCCCATCATACGTAGAAGCAATCAGTCGTCCCCCACAGAGCATCTCGAGAGCAACAATACAGTAAAGGGCTTGCCTTGCGGTGCAAACAAACAACACACCCCCCCCACCCCCCCATCCCAACAAAACTCCCCCCTCCCTGCACCCCTGCATGAGCCCAGACAGCCCCCCCAAAGTGCAGTGTGCCTGTCGCCCCATAGATGAAAAACTAACTAGTCCCCCAGAGGAGGAGGGAAGCCCCCAACAGACCCCACACGACCTCCATCGGAGGGGAACATAAACGATCCGTAAATGGGAAAGGAACGTTGTCCAGAGCAAGGCCTATTCTTCACCCCTCAGTTCTGATCCGGCGGGCCCTCCCCGCCAACCGCACCCCCCCCACCCCCTCGGCCCCGATCTCCAGGCAGAGTGTCCAACCAGTCCCCAGCCGCCTCGGGTCGGTCAAAAAAGTGCGTGCGCCCATCCACCTCCACCCTTAGCTTAGCTGGAAAAAGCATTGAGTACTTAAGGTTCAGGTCCCGTAGGCGACGTTTAACTCCGAGAAAACTCAATCTCAGTTTTTGGACCGCCGGAGTAAAGTCTGGGTAGAAATGCACATCCATGTTATCAAGCTTGACCGGTCCCTGTTGCCTGGAGGTCTGCAGGATAGCGTCTCTGTCCCGGAAATTAAAAATCCGGGCAATGAAAGGCCGCGGCGGGGCACCGGCCTTAGGTCTGCCTCCAGGGACCCGGTGAGCACGTTCCACCGCAAAAAGCTTACTCAGCCCCCGGGGCTGGAGATGGGTAAGGATCAATTCTTCCACAAAAAGATCTGCCGCCTCCGCCTCTCGTCCCTCCGGCACTCCCACAATGCGAACGTTATTCCTCCGGGCCCGACCCTCGGAATCCTCCAGTCGCCGGTCCATCAGGGCGCTCGCCTGGCCAAGCCGGCGCACCTCCTTTTGGAGGGCCACCACGTCCGTCGTGAGGCTCGTTGTGGTGTGGGCCAGGGAATCGACCCGGTCGTTGGTTTTGGACAAGTCAGCCCTCACAAGGCTAACATCCACCAGGACCGAGTCTATCTTTTGCGCTAGGGTGTCGAA
The DNA here is from genome assembly GCF_964204655.1 of Triturus cristatus. Lineage (NCBI taxonomy): Eukaryota > Metazoa > Chordata > Amphibia > Caudata > Salamandridae > Triturus > Triturus cristatus. Next base: position 1,115,295,790 of record NC_140585.1, read on the forward strand.
GCGCTGGTCCACCGAGGCCTTCATCTCTGCGATGGCGCCCATGACGTCCCGGAGGGTCAGATCCACCGGTTGAGCAGATGCCTCCGTCGGGCCCGCCGGGGATGTGCGCGATGTCTCTGGAGATCCCTTCTGGAGGGTGTAGCGGTCCATACTGTTGGATTGAGGCGCCGGGCCGCGGCGGGTCGTCTTCACCTTCACCCGGTCGCCATCTTGTTTGGTGGACATGCCTGCTCTCCCACCGTCGTGCCAATCTCCTCGAAAGGGCCGATAAACCAGTTCACGGGTTCCGGGGGGGGGGGGGCGACCACTGGGCCGCAGGACGACTCACGGCCGGCGGGTCAGCCGGGCACCTGGACAAGGCCACACCACCGCACCCCGCTCCGCAACCCTACCTCGCTTGAGGGCAAGGAGAGCGCAAAAGCGAAAGTGAAAGCACGGGGTACGCGAGTCGCCCAGCCCTGCCCGCCGCTGTTGTTCGCTTTGTCCCCGGATCGCCCCACTACTCCAATCCGGGGGGCCAGCGCGGAGAAGGCCGCAACCTTCAATCGGTGCTCCCACCGGTGTCCGGGGTCCGATTCGAAAAAGAAAAACGGATGGCGCCTCAGCTCGGGTTCACCGATGCAGTCCCCTCAACAAGGACAGGATATAGCCAGGATTAATTCAGGAGGTCGTGGTGGTCCTCGGGAGCCTCGCACCTACGCGGCCATCTTGGTTGCGCGCTAGGCTCCTCCTCCTGCTCGATACTTGTTAAATTATATTGTATGTGTGGTAATTATTTTTTCTATTCAAATTTATTTGTGACTCGAGGTCTGTGTTTCGTTTTTATTCATTAGTCTTATTTGGAACTTCAGATATCTATATTTGTTTCTGACATATAAAAATAATATGTTTATATTTTATTTAAAAAAAATGTTTCTGGTTTGGATTTTTGTATTTATTGGGTATTGTATAGGGTATTACTTATTTTATAATAGGGTTTTGGACATTGATTCTAAGTAGTATACTCGTTTGTTGTTAATGAAGAGTGTTATTTTACATTGTAGCACGTTGTGCTTTCTATTAGCTTGTTTGCTAACTTTATGAATAATTTGGGTTATTGATTACTCCATTTGTAGTTGCTGATAGCTTTGAACTGTTTGTAGGGCTTCTATACATTTTTAGGGGGTCCATTAGGATGTCGGGCGGTGGCACCACCGCGGTGCAGAAAAATGCATTTTTCCACCCGCGAGCAACGGTATTCACGCCCGCCATATTAGACTGGCCAAACATAGCCCATTTCCCGACCGCCGCGGTGCGACGCGCACTGCCATTAAAGTGCACCCGCCACCACGGCGGTGGGAGCCAATGGAGACTCTACGTAGTGCGGAATGACGTCCGCCTCGCTCCACAAATTAGGATGCCCCAAACAAGCAGACGCACCGCAGCGGAGAAACCGCCCAACCAGAGACAGCGGAGCGCGAAACCAGAGTCCCGGTCCACACCACCCGGTCACGACCGCCATAGGTCCAGCTCTACATGTCTTTCCGGTGCTGTACCTGCTACATCACCAGCAACTCATGGACCGCCGCAGACGCCGCCGCAGGTACGCAATAACACAACACACAACACATGGGCTGACACAGGGTCCAAATCCACATCAAACACCCTGGTGGTGACAGGGACACATCCACAAGGGCACACACACATCACCCACCTGCCACCAAGTCACCCCTCTGCATTCTGGACACACAGCTACCGCCACCATGCAGCAATGTCCCGGTTACATCACCGCTGCAGTGAACACAAGGAAATAGATGCGCACAATGCAGAAGGCAGGGCCAGTGCCAGGCATGGGCAGGGCACAAAGACCACAGGGCCACACCCCCTCCCACCACACACTAGCACACCCCATGAAGGCACATGCCATGTGCCCCTCCTGTGCACCCCCATGCACCACAACAAGCCAGGTCAATACACACCCTGCACCACACAACAAACAACCAGGGTGACAGACACTGCAGGAGTGGCTGCACAGGAACACACAGCACAGTAGCACAGGGCCAGGGAAACACACACACCACCACAACACCACACTCAGGGAAACAAAAATGAGGACAAGCACCAAATGAACACATACAAGGAACAGACATCCAAATGGACACACAGCCTGCATAGTCACACATACATACCACAGACTGACACACAGACTCATACACACCCCACATGCCAACAGCAATGGAGCACAAGAAATAGGAAAACCAAATGGAAGGCCGTGGAGACACACAACAAGCATGTGTACATGACATGCAAGACAAGGAATAGAGAACAGCACCCTCAGACCATCAAAGCACACTTGACTGGTACAGTCAGTGAGGTCAAACCAAGAACATCACAGTGCAACAACACAGGGAGACAGCAAGGCAAACCATGTAGAGGCACAAGGATGAAAGGAAGGCCCTGAAGTTGAACTGTGAACGGCCACACATCTATACAACTACTTCACAGGAGTACACCAGCAGCACTACACACAGGGCCCATTGCCATACCCCATGACTGACAAACACCAGTAGGAATCTACACACATACCCCCCCTCACACTAGCAGCACACAACACCAGTGTCAAACACACTGAAGGCTGGCAATACTTGCCAGGCAATACACACATAAACAATCACACACCCTGGGGGTAGCCACAAACAGCACACACACACAGGGATGCCACAACAAATGTCTGCACAAAAACAACACACAAACACATAACCCAACTGAAACCCACACAGAACCACAACAAGACCACACATGCCCTGTGCAGCTAAACTGTGGAAAGGTAATGGGAGCACAGACACAACAGGAGGGCACGACTTCATCACTCAGGAACAATGCACAGAACATACCACAACAACCACAAGAAGTGCACCATCACAGAACAACACAGCCACATCAAACAAACAGATGCACAGGCAAAAAAATCACATAGCAAACACAGCAGGACATCAGGAGATGCACACCAGGCAATGACAAGGCAACAGACACACACAGCACTGCATGCACAACAAGCAGTGTGTGCACACCAAGCATACCAGCCACACACAGACATCAGTGATAGAACAGCAACCCACACAACACCATACAGCACAGCACAAAGACAACAGCACACCCAGGAAGTGAAGCAATAACACAGTCAACACACATACATCCAACACAAAACCAACAGATGCACAAGTCTGGGACACAAAGGTGGAAACAACTTGACCAGAGGACTGGGCAGCACACACAGTTGAACTGCATAGGAGCAACCATGACTGCCAAACAGCACCAGAACATCACATACAACCCATTGGGGAAATGCCTTGAGTGACGACCCTAGCCAAAGAACTGCACCACAATGCACAGTGTCACAAATGAAGTGATAGGGAGGCACACACACATGTAAACCAAGGGGACAGCTGACACCAAAGTGAAGTGTACTGCATGTCAGTAGGGGACATGGCAGGAGTGTACCATGCACAAAGAGAGGGAGTGCAGACCCACAATGGGTAGGCATCTGAAGCACAGATAGGGGATGGTATGACAACACACACAACATGCCACACTGGAGGCAAGAAGGCACCATGTGACAGCAATGCATGAGAAAACACAACAACAATGGCAGTGTGGAACAGCAGGTCTGCACAGTCCCCACACACAACAACAAGACACATGAATGTGCAACAAAACACAACACTGACTTGCCAGTCACACACTCTGCATACTCACAAGTGACAGAAACAACAAGTAGGAGTCAGACAGAACTGCAAGGACACACCAACACACTGCACAATGCACAACATACAACTCACACATGTGCATACAACCACATCCACATGGCTGAACATTCAAAACAACAGGCATACAACTCCTGGCTGACACATGTGTGTAGTTGACAATGCAGGGGCATGCACACATCAACACTCCCAACAAACCCACCCCCTCCACACTGCACACTACCTGACCATCCAAGAGCATACATGGAAAGTAAGCCATGGTACTAGGATGACTGGCCATCACAAGATGACCACACACATACACCACTGGGCACACATAAAGGAAGAATACACATTCATGATGACCCTGGACAGCCTGCCTGCAATACTGTGCGCAGGAACCCACTCTGTGCCGGCAGTGGCCCCCAACCTGACATGTGTACAATATAGACAACATGAACTAATTAAGTAAATGACAACTGTTTCCCTTTGTAAAATTACACCAGTGCCCCCACAAGTATCTGGGTCAAAAAGAACTGAAGACCCTGTCACCCCAGAAAACAGATTTGTAAGTGAGCCCAAACATTGACCATGTTGAAGTGGCACACAGAGCATGTGGCATAGTAAACCATATACACACAGCAAAAAAACTTTATTCAGTAAGGACACTGACAAAATAGACAACAGGAGCAACTGTCTTTATTCACATATTGCACGGATAGGCACCATGAGAAGAGAAGAGCAAGGCGCAATATGCAGAGCATGTCCATGAGAAGCTGCACAGGCAAGGGCAACACATCAGTGTACAACAAGGCCAGTGGTCAGGGCAGAGTGCAGAGCACGTCCATGAGAAGCTGCACAGGCCAGGGCAAAACAGCAAGTCCAGTAGCCAGGGCAAAGTGCAGAGTATGTCAATGAGAAGCTGTACAGGCAAGGGCAAAACAGCAAGTCCAGTGGCCAGGGCAAAGAGCAGAGTATGTCCATGAGAAGCTGCACAGGCAAGGGCAAAACAGCAGTGAACAACAAGGCCAGTGGCCAGTCCAGGGTGCAGAGCATGTCCATGAGAAGCTGCACAGGCAAGGGCAAAACAGCAGTGAACAACAAGGCCAGTGGCCAGGTGAAAGTGCAGAGTATGTCCATGAGAAGCTGCACAGGCAAGGGCAAAACAGCAGTGAACAACAAGGCCAGTGGCCAGTCCAGGGTGCAGAGCATGTCCATGAGAAGCTGCACAGGCAAGGGCAAAACAGCAGTGAACAACAAGGCCAGTGGCCAGGGCAAAGTGCAGAGTATGTCCATGAGAAGCTGCACAGGCAAGGGCAAAACAGCAAGTCCAGTGGCCAGGGCAAAGTGCAGAGTATGTCCATGAGAAGCTGCACAGGCAAGGGCAAAACAGCAGTGAACAACAAGGCCAGTGGCCAGTCTAGGGTGCAGAGCATGTCCATGAGAAGCTGCACAGGCAAGGGCAAAAGAGCAGTGAACAACAAGGCCAGTGGCCAGGGCAAAGTGCAGAGTATGTCCATGAGAAGCTGCACAGGCAAGGGCAAAACAGCAAGTCCAGTGGCCAGGGCAAAGTGCAGAGTATGTCCATGAGAAGCTGCACAGGCAAGGGCAAACCAGCAGTGAACAACAAGGCCAGTGGCCAGTCCAGGGTGCAGAGCATGTCCATGAGAAGCTGCACAGGCAAGGACATAAAAGCAGTGAACAACAAGGCCAGTGGCCAGGGGAAAGTGCAGAGTAGGCCCCTGAGAAGCTGCACAGGGAATGTGTGCAACTGTACCTTTCCATGGTCAGCAACACAGTCAGGGGGTAACAATGTGCAGTACAGGCCCACCTGTGTGAGAGACAGGTGTGTGAGGGTGACTAACACTCAGACTTGGCTGTCAGGTGGACTGGAAGCTGGCTGTGTCTCGGGGACTGTCGGGGCACTTGAACGGAGAGAGAGTGGAACAGCTGAGGTAGAGCTATCAGTGGTTTGGCAAGCTGGAGGACTCCTTGGACCAGGTGGTGTAGTGGCACGTGGAGGTGGAGTCATGCAGACGGGAGACACGGTGTGGCTGGGAGATTGTGGAGGGGTGCCCTTCCACTTCTTGGGGATCCCACATGGCCTGCCTGACTATGGGTCAATGGGAAGTGGTGTGGGCACAACAGGAACACTCACCACCAAAGCTGCATCAGGTGCAGACGCTGGCACCCCCTCTGGTGATGTGCTGGATCCAGCCGAATGCTTTGCCTGGCTTCGCCTCTGCCCTCCCTTCCCTTGTTTACTAGGTGTCACCCCTACAGTGCCCTCCTTCCCCTGCTTCACTGGGCTTGGAATGGGAGTCGAGGTGGTGGGTGAATCTGCCTTGGAGCCCGTCCTAGGTGTACCCTTGACATGCACCACCTCCTTGGTGGGCACAGAAACTGTATTCTTCTCTTTGCTAGATGCTTTAGAGACAGGAGAGTCCTTGGATGGGGATGCCTCTGAGGCATGTGTGCCTGAGGTCTGCTGCTTTGCTTTTTGTCCCCTGGTGTTGCCTGACGGGCTTTTCTCTCTGTGCTCTGGGGTGGCTTTGGTCTTCTGTGGGGATGGTGTCTGCGCCCGGGACTGCTTGGGTTGCTGCTGCTGTGTGCTTCGTGTGCTGTATCGTGACTTTGATGTATGTGGACCATGGTCACTATCGTCAGACGTGGCCACTGCCAGGGGGGTGGACAAAGGAACCGGAGCTGGACTGTGAGTATGTGCCTGTTGAAGGGAAGACGTCACTGTTGAGGACAAAGCCTGGACAGCCCCGTGCAGCCCACCCACGTCTGAATGTATGCTCTCCATGAAAGCAACGACCTGGGCCAATTTCTTGTCGTGGTCAATGAAGGCATTGAGGAGAGCTGTCTAGCCTACACACACCTGGCACAAAAGGTCAACAGACTCAGCACTGATGGCAGCAGGGGGGTAAGGGGCAGCGGTGCCAGGGGTGAAGGACATTCTTCTCCTCTTAGTGAGGCAGACACGGGCAGCACCAGAGGAAGTGGCTGGGAAGGTGGGCACTGGCCGCTGTGTGGTTGAAGACAATGCAGAGTCCCCGTTCTCTGTGCCCGCCAACATGGATGCATCCCCGCTGGCATCAGATGATGTGGTGCATTGTGTCTCAGGCTGGGATTCCTCCAGCAGACTCCTGTCCCCTCTGAGGCGCTGGTGACGCCTGTGTCACTGGGCTCCTGTGCAGCTGTTGTGCTAGTTTCAACCCCACTGGTGTCCGTCTCCTGTCCCTCCGTGACCACAGGAGATGCTGCATGAGAGAGAGAGATGTAGGGTCAGGTCAGTGGCAGCAACAGAACAAACATATGCAAGCAATGCATAACAAAAGATGACCAAATCGACATGTTGTACACCACCCTGTGCAATCACATCATGCCAACTCACTATATAGACTCAAACAGTGCATGGAAACTGGAAATTCAGGCATGAGTGAGCCATGTGATGACCATACAGCACAACATCCTGCTTGTGGCTCTGTTCAACCAGACACACAACTAGCTTTGAGCACACCTAGGGACATGATGGGGGCGCATTACTTATTGCCATTGACAGATCTGGATGGAACAGGAGGGGACAACACAGACACAGACTACAACGTGACAGTCCACAATGGCCATTAGCCCATGCCACCCACCATGTCGTAATTTGGGGCCCAAAGACTGGTGCACATTGTTGTCAGATGTCTAGGCCTCCCCAATCTAGGTGCATGCAATGGACGCATTGATGAAGGCACAGTCAGATCGGGCACACTGCTGTTCCCTCCCATGGGATTCCCAAGACTACCCCAATGCAGAAGAAACCTAAAGAGCACAACTCAGAATGCAATGGGAATGCACAGCATTCAAATCACCTTTGTAAGTACAGGTAGGGCAAATGCATGACAACGGCACCCAGCCCAGCAGCCACTTACATGCGACTGCATCACACTACCAACATCACATAGGCCAGTGCTGGCACAGGCTCTGTACACATGCAGCCACTCCCAGCCAAAGTCACCCTCCCCAAATGCTCACCCCTGGCTTGCTGCTGATGCTCCTTCAAACATGCATCCAGCTCAGGCTGTGTCACCACCAAGATGCGCCCCATTAGTGTTGTCATGCTGTGCCATGCCAAATGCCCAGTGCGAGGAAGCAGCCCCAAGGTCATCTCCACCACGTTCTTTGCCAGCCGGCTGATGTCGTCCCACCTCTTGTGGCAGTGGGTGCGCCATCGGTTTGAGACCCCCAGAGCTCGAACCTTCACTGCAATGGCCCTCCACACGGTCTTACGCTGGTGTACCTTGAGCTGCAGGCATTGGAGACAAGAGGGGGAAATGATCAGTGACACAGTGTTATGTAAAGACATCTCTCAGTATAGCAGCAAGATACAAACTCATCACATTTCCAACGATATGTCTATCAGAGACTAGAGTACATCTCACATGGTACATCTGCATGGGAAAAGCAGATATAAATGCATGCAGGTGTGAGGGGGAACACAGTCCCTGCACATCTCACACACATGCAGGATGCCAGCACTGAAACACCTATGAAGCCTGCCCACATCTCCAGTCCATTGTTGGGTTGAGCAACACATACATCACATATCAACCTGTGTTTGGGGGATAGACTCACTGTGTCCAAGACTGTGCAGCCCTCAATGTCCCTGCCCTGTGAATAGATAACGGCGTCATGGATGTCACATTGAGGGACATGATCTCACAAATCCAAAATCCTCTTCACAAGGCCGGTCGTGTGCAATCTACAGTGCTGAGATGGCCCATAGCTGGAGTGCAATGTGAAAAGACTGATGTCATACTCTGTAAGTGAAGTGATGTGTCCTTGTCTTTGTAGGCGGGGACTGTGCTGGCCAGCTGGGCTCACACTGAGATGGACTACAGGGGCACACACAGCCATTCATCCAAACAATCACCGTCCTGACTACAGCATGAACAACCTTCTGTGTCACTGTATGGCTGACAACACAGGTCACTCATACATACATGTGCAGGGAGGCAAACCTGTGACATTGGGTACACACACCCTCCCCCTGGAGACAGCATGTCAGGCAGTGCATGACACTACCCCACACTCCCAGGCACATACTACATCAGTCCAACTACATGTGTGCCCCCCCTGCCCTACCCCCCACTGTTGAAGACTTACCACAACATTTGGGGCACCATATAGCCTTAGGTACTGTGTGAGCACCTCGTCCACCAGGACCTCCAGCTCCTCGCTCGTGAAGGGACTGGCACGGATCTTCTCTGTCCTTGCCATCACTGTGGACATGAGACAACAGCGGCGGAATTGGGTGGTGAGGGGTCTCTGGCAGCAGTCCCTGGAAGCAGCAGCAGGTGAGGTGTCTCAGGCAGCAGTCCCTGGAGGCAGCAGCAGGTGAGGGGTCTCAGGCAGCAGTCCCTGGTGGCAGCAGCAGGTGAGGGGTCTCAGGCAGCAGTCCCAGGAGGCAACAGCAGGTGAGGGGTCTCAGGCAGCAGTCCCTGGAGGCAGAAGCAGGTGAGGGGTGTCTGGCAGCAGGCTCTGGGAGCAGTGGAAATGTGAGGTTCACTCCAACACATATATACAGCCCCCTAGGCACATTTTAAAGTTGCCAAGCTGCAGCAATTGGTGGTCCAGGTCTGCCTCTTTCAAATGCATCCATTGACCGCCTCCACGGTGGCGGAGTACGCCTACCGCGATCTTCAAAATTGCATCATGCCTTTAGACTGTGTAAGTCATTGTAACCTACAGCTGGGACATCTGTCTTACTAGTCGGGCTTTATAGTCTACAGCCTAAAGGCCCATCCTCGTTTGGCCCGGCTGGGGCCAGCGATTCTACAAGAATGGGAAGGGCTGGAGGGACAGGACACGGTTTAGGTTATAAGGTTTTGGGGGGGGGGGGGCGATAGACCTCGCCTATCTGATCACGACACTGTTGGTCCCGTTGACCCTGGGGATAGTCGGATGGATATTGGGGGTTGTTGGAGGGGGGGGTGGAGGGGTCTGGGGTCGGGGTTTTGCTATTTTTAAGTCACACAGTAGCAATGCATTAGACATCACAAACCTGCAGAGACAAAGGCAGTACGGAGGGGGAGGAAGGATCGTTGAGGGGCTGAGAGTTCTACATCACCGAGATGGCTATACCTAATCCGGGAATGTATTCCATCCTCTCCTGGAATGTGAACGGGATGGGAAATAAGATTAAGAGAGGGCTGGTGGCAGCATACTTTAAACGCTTGAAACCAGATGTTATTCTCCTGCAGGAGACTCACCAAAAAGGCACCCGCTGTGGGTTTCTAGGTCGAGGGGCGTACAAAATGCTGGCCCATGCTGGATTCTCTACTGGGGCGTGGGGGTTGCAATACTCATCAGAAAAAACCCACCCTTCCGACTAGAACGCACCTGGACTGACCCCTACGGCACATATGTGGCGGTAAAAGGAGTGTGGAACAGATGGCATATCACTTTCAATAGTGTATACGCACCACCCAAGCTCCAAAGGCAAACGATGGAGAAAATTGCGGCAATTTTACTGGAGGTGGGCTCTGACACACATGTTATAGGGGGCGACTTTAATGACGTGATGGACCCTATCAGTGACGGCACGACGATCCCCAGGGGAGACCCAAAGGACACACGCCACTCAAACGGTTTGTAGACACCTTAATACTCACAGATATATGGCGTATGCAACATCCACAGAGTAAAGCCTACATATTTTCCCCGGTGGGAGAGCTACGAGAGATACATAAGGTAGAATACCTGGCAAGGGGTCTCTCGGACCATTCCCCTTTATGGCTCACGGTCGGTGCCCGCGTAAAACGACTGAACGGAGAATGGAAGCTGAACCCCTGGGAACTTAAAGACATCCAGGTTGCTAGGGAACTCAGGGTAGACACTGAGTTGTATTTTAAAGAGAACGTGGGGTTGGTGGACTCGGCCATAAAATTGTGGGAGGCATACAAACCCGTACTACGTGACAGGTCACAAAACATTATAGCCCATAAAAGGCGTAAGAAAGAGGAGGAGATCACCGGGTTGGAATCTAGACTACTGCAGCTTGAAGCACAGGCTAGTACGGGCAATGATCCATCACTGCTCCGCAGTCTACAACTTCTTAGGCAGGAATATTTTGCGCTGGCCAGGAAAGACACGCAGCATGCGATACAGGCCATGCATCAGCGTCTATACGATGTGGGAGACAAGACAGTTAGGCTGCTAGCATGGCTTAGTAAAAAAGTGCATGAAAGCAGATGGGTTTCGCAGATCCAGACGGAAGATGGACTAACTCATCTGACCCAGGTCGCAATAGCCAACGCTTTTGCAGACTACTACGAGGCCTTCTACAGGCAACGCGAGCTAGCAGAGCCGTCACAGACCCAGGAATATCTTCGGGCACTACGGCTCCCCAAATTAACAGATAGCGATTCAGAAGCGCTAGATGATAAGATCACGATAGAGGAAATAACGGCAGCCATTGGTCTGCTGAAGACCGGGAAAGCCCCAGGGCCTAACGGGCTGCCCCCAGAATTCTTTAAGCAACATGTAACACTATTAGGACCTCACCTCCTCCAACTATACTTGGAGGCCTACGAGGTAGGGAGCCTCCCCATAGACTTGAGGACAGCCACGATCGCGGTGATCCCTAAAGCGGACAGACCGCCACAGATGTGTAGCTCCTACCGCCCTATCTCCCTTATAAACAAAGAGACTAAGATATTAGCCATAATACTAGCAAACAGACTCACAGCGGTGATAACTGGGCTCATTCACAGAGACCAATCTGGCTTTATGCCTAAAAGGTCGACGAGGCTTAACTTGAGGAGGTTACATAATTGGTTGGAGGTGGTGAACACAAGAGAAGAGCCACATCTCATCCTGTCGTTGGATGCTGAGAAAGCATTCGACACTGTACACTGGGCCTTTCTTATGCTGGCGCTAGATGAGTTGTATTTTGTTCCGGTGTTTAGGCGCTGAATTGCAATACTTTACGAAAAACCCATGGCTAGGGTCAGAGTTAATGGGGTGGTATTGTGAGATTATTGTATAGGTAGGGGTACTCGACAGGGATGTCCACTATCCCCGTTACTCTTTGCTTTGGTGCTGGAACCTCTCGCCTGTGTGATCAGAAGACACCCGGATATCATGGGATTTAGACGAGGAGACAATGATAGGACCGATGAACGCATATCCCTGTATGCAGATGATATACTGTTGTATGTCACAAACCCCGAGCTCACACTCCCTGCAATCATGGATAGTTGTGAAATATATGGTGCGCATGCGGGGTATAAGATCAACTGGGGAAAATCGTACCTATATCCAGTAGGTAAGAACAGTGGTTATGCAGCTGGCCCTAGCCAGCTACAGCTGGCGCGGATGGCAAAAAATATTTGGGGATTTATATCACAACCAATAAGCCTATGGCACTGGACCTCTATAGGGTGCTTAGGGAATTTCGCACAGATGTGGAGAGATGGAGGACCTTACCGCTGACGCTGCTTGGCAGGGCAGCACTATATAAAATGATAGTGCTCCCTAAATTCCTCTATGTATTGCAAAACACGTATCAGATGATACCACCTGAAGTGTTTACGAAAATTGACGACACGTTACGGACATTTCTCTGGAACGGAAGACCACCGAGGGTCGCGCCGGCGACGTTACAGCGCAACCAATATAATGGGGGTATCTCACTACCAGATCTTCAGGTATATTATAGGGCGGCCCATTTGGTGGTGATAAATGAATGGCAATACATGGATAGAGATCATTCCACATATGTGCTTGAACACACACAATTCAGCAAGCGCCCATATACACATTACATATACAGGGGGAAAGGCACTGCACAGTTTCTGACCACGACAAGGATTGTTGTAACGGCGTGGAAACAGGCGGAACGAAATATGAAATGGGATGGCCGCGTCACCAGAGAAACCCCGCTTTGGGTGGGGAAGAGGCTTCGGGAGTTCACGAAGTTAAGCGGTTTCCGAAAATGGGACCTGCTAGGCATTTCACAACTTAAGGATATAGGGCCATATGTAGGTAAAACGTGTTTTGCGATTCTCTAATTGCAAATTTTAGAGAATCGCAATTAGAGAATTGCAAAGCGGAATGTAGGTAGGATTAGCAAAATATTTTGCGATTCCCACCTATTCCTTATTTGCGAATCCCAAATTGAGATTCGCAAATAAGGAATACCTTGCCATTCATTCCTATGGGCTAGAAGGCCCATAGGAATGAATAGGAAGACATTCTCAATTTGCGATTCTCAATTAGAGAATTGCAAATTGAGAATGCAATTTCAAGGTTGCAAGGGTGTCAATAGGACACCCTTTTGCACCCCTGAAATAGACATGTGTGCACATGTGGTGCACATACATGCGCTAAGGGCATGTATGTGCGCCACATGGCACTTTGAAAAATGCAAAAAAGTGCATTTTTCAAGGAAATCGCAAATTACCACAAACCTGAGGTTGGTGGTAATATGCGATTCCTTAAGCCAAAATTGCACAACTTTGGTGCTTCCTACATTGCATTTAAGGAATCGCAATTTGGGATTCCTTAAATGCCTTTGCAAAATAAGGAATCGCAAATTTTGCAATTCCTTATTTTGCCGTGTGGGTTTTTGTGTGCTACATAACACACTGCCCAAATTGCGATCGCAAACGCCGAAATTCGGCGAATTTCAGCATTTGCGATCGCAATTTGGCTTCATACATATGGCCCATAGTACACAGAAAAGAGCTGGTCACCTTTTCACACCTTCAGGCAGAATACGATATGAGTACAAACCAACACTACAAATACCTGCAACTGGCCCATGCATGGCGGGCGCAGCATATTGACACTGCCGACATCCCTGAATACGCACCTTTAGAAGGACGACTTATGATGGGGGAGCTAGAGGGCAAGGCGGTCTCATGGACATACAGAACAATAATTAATAATAAGCCAGACACACTGCAGAAGCTGCGGGCAAAATGGGAGTTGGAATTGGGAGAAATGGAGGATTTAGACTGGGAAATGGCATTGATGCATCCCCGAGAGGTGGCCATTAAATCACGGCTTAGACTGATTCAATTTAAATTTCTGTATAGAGTAGACTATGACAGAGCACGACTGCATTGTATCGGAAGGGCGGAGACGCCTGATTGTCTGCGCTGTAGAGTGTCTGAGGGTACATTCTTCCATACAGTATGGGACTGTTCAAAGATCTGTACACGATTCCGCTTAATCCCCAGTTTGTCCTGCTGGGAATATCTACCGAAATAGACCTCCCCAACCACAATTAATTTTACTCCAGCTGGGATTGGTGGTTGTGAAACGTGATTTGGCCAAGGCATGGGGGGCGGGGACGAGTCCATCCATGGTTGAATGGAAAAAGAGTATGGATATGTACATGTTGGGAGAAAAGACGACTTATAAAGCGCGGGGCTGCCCCAAAAAGTTTTGGAAAATATGGAAACCATGGTTGACACATTACGGACTCTCACTCTCTGAGACAGAACAATTTTCTGGGGTGGGTATGCTGGTGGAGGGATTGGACGGGCCTCCCGGAAATGCAAGGGGATATGGTACAGTCATTTGAATATCCGCTACTGCTATTCGAAAAGGATACAGATGTCAAACTGCATATGTCGATTGGTTTTGTCCTTGGAGACTGTTTTTGTATTTTAAAATGTGAAAATGTTAATAAACATATTTCCCCCCCCCAAAAAAAAATATGCGTAATTTTTTGATTTTTTTTTAAATTGCATCATGCCACCGCTATCAAGGTTCCCATTGGTTCCAGGGCAAGCTTGATGGCGGTGACACACCGCAGGGGCCCGGTGTGCGCTAGCGCGATGGTGCATCTTTCAAATGCATCCAATGACCGCCTCCGCAGTGGCGGAGCACGCCTACCGCAATCTTCAAAATTGCATCATGCCACCGCTATCGAGGTTCCCATTGGCTCCAGGGCAAGCTCCGTGGCGGTGACACACCGCAGGGGCCCGGTGTGCGCTACTGCAATTTTGACGGCGGAGCATGCCAACTGCCATTTCCCCATGTCTTCATTCCTATCACTACCGCACATGTGTGAATGGGGGTGCTGGTGACACACCGCCGGTGCCAGGCAGTAGCTACCGCGATATGGGTGCCATACATTAACACGAGGCACCGCCATTCAGGTGGTGGAGCATGCCAACCGCCATTTCCACATGTCTCCATGCCTATCACTACCGCACATGTGTGAATGGGGGTGCTGGTGACACCACCGGGGCCAGGCGGTAGCTACTGCGATATGAGTGCCATATATTGACACGAGGCACCCCCATTCAGGTGGCGGAGCATGCCAACCGCCATTTCCACATGTCTCCATGTCTATCACTACCGCACATGTGTGAATGGGGGTGCTGGTGACACACCGCCAGGGCCAGGCGGTAGCTACCGTGATATGGGTGCCATACATTGACACAGAGCACTGCCATTAAGGCGGCGGAGCATGCCAACCGCCATTTCCACATGTCTCCATGCCTATCACTACCGCACATGTGTGAATGGGGGTGCTGGTGACACAGCGCCAGGGCCAGGCGGTAGCTACCGCAATATGGGTGCCATACATTGACACGAGGCACCGCCATTCAAGCGGCGGAGCATGCCAGATGCCATTTCCCCATGTCTCCATGCCTATCACTACCGCACATGTGTGAATGGGGGTGCTGGTGACACACCGCCGGGGCCAGGCGGTAGCTACCACGATATGGGTGCCATACATTGACACAAGGCACCGCCATTCAGGCAGCAGAGAATGCCAACCGCCATTTCCACATGTCTCCATGCCTATCACTACCACACATGTGTGAATAGGGGTGCTGGTGACACACCGCCGGGGCCAGGCGGTAGCTACTGCGATATGGGTGCCATACAATTGCAATGGCCATTTGGCAAACATCAACAGTGCACAGTACCCACATGGTCAATGGCACATCATTGTGCACACGATGCCAATGTTCCATTTACTCCACTGGTGACTACACATGCCATGTTTGTGTGTGTGATTTTGTAGATTGGCCTGTACTCACTCACATGTCACTTATGAATTTGATGGTTGTGTAGGCAGGACAGTGTTGTTCTGGACTCTACAATGTGGACACATGTTTATGTGTTGAGGTGCAGTGACAATCACAGCAATGCTCGTCTCAATGAAAATGATGATCTATTTTGCATAGCCTCTCATGTCTGCTCATGCACACATTCGTCATTCCTGCGCCGACTGTGGTCATTGTGTGGTGGATGTGTGTCATGTTGAAATGACGCATAAAGGTGTGACAGCTACAGCAGCTAGGTAGGAGACAGTGGGGTTGATTTGTTACACATATGCAGGATGCTATACTCCCAGGCGTGCCCATGTGAAATGTGGCCATATCCCTATGTGCATTCACATTGACCAATGTGGCGTTTGAGGTACTTGTTTTATGTAAGTTGACAGGTGTGCCCTTTGAGGAGCTGAAGGTGTTCCTACATATAAGCTGGCCTGTTACTCAATATTGATGGCAGTCATTGTTGTTGTTGCATCATGCAGAACGTGATATGCTGTGCCCATCTCATGATGGATTGCATTGACAGGTGTCCACTTTCGTCTCAACTAGGAGGAGGCCAAATTTGATTTGTCACTTGACGGTGCTGGAGGACATGGAGGATGTGGCGATCATCCGGAAATGCCGTCTGGATAGAGCAACCCTAAAAACCCTTTGTGATCTGTTGGAGCCCCACCTGCAGCCTCACCGGACATATCCAACAGCTTTCATCCCTACTTATAAGGTGATGGTGGGCCAGCATTTTTTTGCCAATGAATCATTCCAAGAGACAGTGGCCAGCGCTGGTGGGATGTCACAACCGATGTTCAGCATGGTGCTGCGTGATGTACTGTCTGCCATGATGATATACAAGGACAGATACATCCATTTCCCCGGGGGTGCTAAATTGCCAGCTGTGAAGGGAGACTTCTATTCCCTTGTACACATCCCCAATGTTGTTGGTGCCATTGATTGCACCCATGTCGGGCGTGTGCCACCACAGGCAAGCGAGCACATTTACAGGAATCGCAAGCATTACCACTCCATAAATGTGCAAGTGGTGTGCCTGGCAGATATGATCATCTCCCACGTGTGTGCCAAATTCCCAGGCTCGGCCCATGACTCCTACATCCTGCGGAACAGCATTGTGCCCCAGCTGATGGCTAATCTGCTTCCCGAGCATGCATGGATTGTGGGTGAGTATGCATAGTCGTATGGCGTGCTGGGTTTGTGACCTGCTGCCATTGCAATGTCTATTTGTGTTTGTCATACCCAGGTGACTCTGCATATCCCATCCGTCCCTGGTTGCTGAGCCCACTGAGGAATCCCAGGACACCGGCTTACGTCCGCTACAATGAGGCACATGGGAGGACACGTCGTGTGATGGAGCATACGTTGGTCTGCTCAAGTCACGTTTCGCCTGCCTGGACAAGACTGGAGGTGCACTGGTATACTCACCCGGGAAGGTGTGTAAGATTGTAGTGGCATGCTGCATGCTCCACAACCTAGCCATTCACAAGGAGATTCCCCTGCTCCTGGATGATGGTGAGGACCCAAGGCCCAAGCCTGCAAACCAACCCGTGTCCAGTAATGAGGACAGTGGAGAGGAGAGCGGTGTTGACCTGCGTGAACAGCTCATCACCCGCTACTTCACTTGAAGGTGGGTGACAATGTACAACATACCCATTGTCTGATGATATTGCTCGTGAAGGGGTATGTGAGAAATGTAATAGCAGCCAGTTGTAGACTCAGCAGTGGTTGGCAATGTTTCTGGGACAGGTCATTTGGGAACATCTACAGGACGTGTATGTTGACACTTGTTACCCATTGTGACGTGTGCATTTTGGGTTATCCTGATGGTAGGTGTTGTGTGATGTCTGTGATGCCACACCCAGATCAGTGAATGTTGTTCTGTTGTGTTTCCCTAGGTGCCTTCAACTTCTCCTTGCCCACATACAGCCCATACTCCTGGTACATTGTGATCATGTTGAAGACTGTACATCCTGCAATAAAGACGGAGTAGACACAACAACATCTGTGTAAGGATATTTTATTTGCAATGGTGAGATGTGAGGGGGGTGTACATTTCCATTGAGGTGGTGGTGGAGCAGTGAGTTGACAGTTATGGTAAATGAGATAATAGAGTAGTCACCAGATTGATGTGGTGACCCAGTCCAACAGACAGATGCCATTCACAAGGCAGTGTGGGGAAGAACAATCCAAAAAGTCAATGCAGTGGTGAAGAGGGTTGCCATCATGGCTGGCTCAGTGACTGGCGTCTGGCAGGTGCTTTGCCTCCAGATACTCCCAGGGTCTTCTTAGGACGGCCCCTTCGTCGTTTGGCATGGGGGGCCCTGCTGCAGGGTCAGTGGGGTCTGAGGACTCACTCCTCTCTGTGGGCGCAGGGGAAGATGGTGAACTGTCATCCTGCGGCTCACCAGAGAGAGGTGGAGGTGTTGTTTGTGGCGCAGGCCTGTCCCTCAGTACCGCCACTTGCTGGCCCAAGAGGTCCACAATTTGTCCCATGCAGTTGTCGATGGACCTCATCAGCAGGATGAGCTCATGCAACAGTTCGTCTGACCGGCCTGTTCGTCCCTGGGTCTGTTCGTATGCGCCAAGGACTCCGGTGATGTGTTCCAGGGATTGGGTCCCAGCCTCCTGGTGTCTGTGAGTGACCCTGCCCCTCCCACCTACCCTGCTGCCACAGACCTGTTGCCTCGCCACTGTGGGCACCTGCATCCTCTCCCTGCCCTCCTCCGTCGATGGTGTGGGGTGGTCATCCTCTGGGACAGGGAGGGTGTTGCAGGCAGAACTGGTGGTGGTGGTTGTGGTGGTGGCGGTGGCCACACAGGCCGTGACAGCAGGGGTCTGCTGTGAAGTTGTTATTGCCACAGATGTGGTGGGGGGGACAATGGGGTCCTGGGACCTGTTGCTCCCTGGCACACCAGATGGGTCGGCTTCGAGCTCATCGTCCATGGAATCCTGGGAGTCAACATCCGAGAGTCCATGTACCGGTGGGGGAGACTGGCTCTGCAGGTTGCTGGTATTGTCCTCTGCAGTGAGTTCTTGGTCACCTGTGGATCAGATGGGAAATGGTCATTGTAGTGCACCCCGCAAGCTTTGTGTTAGCTGTGTGTCATTCACTTTTTGTACAATGCACAATTGACTGATCATCACATTGTTTACTATGTGCACTACTGTGCTTCCTGACATGATGCAGTGGTACATGCATTACTTGTCCATGGTGTGAGGTGTCAATGCATACCATACGACCCGGGCATAATTCATGATTACAGGGACCTGTTGCCAGCTAGGGACTGGCACAACATGTTTTTCATTGAGGACTCATTGTTGATTTGTCTGACCTGGCAGGCATCACATCTGGCCATGGACTGGCCATTGTAATATCCTGCATACCTTTGTCCTGTCATGTGCATATCTTGATTTGTACCACCACATATGCTTTCGTATTTTTCGAATGGTCCTTGTTGCACTTGCCGCATGGCGATGCACATGTAAATAGGTGCTGTGCATGATTGTGCCCTGACTTTCTTCTACATGTGCATTGGTATGTCACACTTTGGTAGCTGTGACAGTTTCCTTAGCTTACCTGTATGCACACTGTGCTTGGCAATGGGGTAGGTGTGCTTCTTTGTGCAATGAGAGGGCTGGTGTTGTCATATGGCACCATTTCTTTTGTGACAAATGTGTGGGTCACGTACTGGCTACTTACCTGTAATGTGCCCACATTTGGGTTTGTTATATGACACATCAGTGTGTGCGTGGTGGAGGCTTACATCCTGCTCAGTGGGGTCACAGGACAGAATAATATGTCTACCTACCTGTAAGTTTGTTTGGTGTACTGCAATGCCTTCCAACTGCTTCTGGGTGGGGTGGGGGAGGGCTCCATCCTGCTGAGGTGGGAGGCAGGGGGCATGGTGGTAGTGGTAGTGCAGGCCTCCCACCCACAGACACCCTCACTGTGAAGTTGGCTACCTACCTGTAAGTTTGATGAGGGTAATGTGATGGCTGACACTTGCTTCTGGGTGGGGTGGGGAGGGCTCCATACTGCTGAGGTGGGGGGCAGGGGGCATGGTGGAACTATTGGTACAGGCCTCCCACCCACAAACACCCTCCCAGGCAAGATGACTACCTACCTGTAAGTTTGTTTGGTGTACTGCAATGGCTTCCAACTGCTTCTGGGTGGGGTGGAGGGAGGGCTCCATCCTGCTGAGGTGGGGGGCAGGGTGCATGGTGGGAGTAGTGGTACAGGCCTCCCACCCACAAACACCCTCCCAGGGAAGATGGCTACCTACCTGTAAGTTTGATGAGGGTAATGTAATGGCTGACACATGCTTCTGGGTGGGGTGGGAGGAGAGCTCCATCTTGCTGATGCTGTGGGACAAGGGGGCCTGGTGGGAGTTGTAGTGCTGTCTGCCTGTACACATGCCCCCATGGTAATGTTGGTAGCTACATTTGGGGGGAATGGGAGTGGGTGAATGTTGGATCTGTGAGACATGTTTTGGTGCAGATGGATGGAATTTGTCCTAGGTGGTGTAGCTTTGTAGTTGTGTGAGACAGTGCATAGAGGTGTGGTGGTAGTCATTTGTTTGTACTTATCAACCTCCACTCCCCCGGCTACTCCTGTGAGACTCTCTGGATGCAGTATGGCAAGCACCTTCTCCTCCCATGGTGTGAATGGTTTTGTGGAATGAGAGGGTCACCGCCAGTCCTCTGAGCCAGCTCACGGTTCTTGCTTCTCCTCTCCTTGACAACCCTCTTCAGATCCTGCCACCGCTTCATGATCTCCTTTTTGGATCTTGGGGTGGGGCCCTACTGCATTGACCCTTTGGACTATCCTTGCCCACATTTGTGTCCTTGTGGCTAATGGTGTCTGTTGGACCAGGCTACCAAACAGTTGTGGTTCCACTCTGACTATCTCATTTACCATGACTGTCAACTCACTCTCTGTGAATTTCGGCATTTTCTGTGTTGCCATGGTGTGTGGTGTGCAAAGTGGTTGTGGATGCAGGGGTGTGAGTGGTGGGTGTGGTTGTGATGTGTATGGCGTGTGATGTGCAGGGGTGTTAGTGGTGCAGGTGTGGAAGTGGTGGTGGTGCTCTGTGTGGTATGGCGTGTGATGTTGTGTTATTTGCCTCTCCTTTAAGCTGGGGTGTCTGTCCCTTCTCTCCTGGGGTATTGCAAAGGATTGTGGTCAGGAATGGGGCTGGTTTTATACTCAGCTATGTGGGTGTGTCCAAATGGGGTATTGCTGTCAGGTGTGGTATGTGTGTTGTCCTGGGAAACGTATTTTTCTTTTTGCCATGTGGTTGTGTCATTGGGGTGTGTTTTGTGTATTTGGAGGGCATGGCTAGTTTGCTGTGTGCACTTTTTGGCCTTATTGTGGGTTTTTTGCTTCGTCTGCCGTATTTTTCATGGATCGTCCGCAGCGGTGGCTGTGCTGCCGCTCTTCTGCTGGCTCTCCCATTCATCCCAGTGTGCGACCGCGGCTGTCAGAAACAGCGGTACGTACCGCGGGACCGTCGAGGATATCCTAATTTCCCATGCGGTTTCTCCGCTATACGTGCGGCGGGTTGGTGTTTTACCGCCGCGGACGGATTTTGGCAATCACCACCCGCTACGGGTGTTTTTTCTTGGCCCCGTTTCGCCACGGTCGGTGTTTTTGGGCGGATGTTCCTAATTTGGCTGCCGGTTTTTCCACGGTGCCGGCGAGCGGTTGTTTTCCGCTTCCATGGCGGTCGGGACCGCCATCCTAATAGGACCCTAGGTTGGGTTCTGCCTAATATGGCTTGAAAGCATTGTGCCATCCTTCTAATGCTTTGTTGGTTTTGGCTTCTTTAGCCATGGTGCTGTTGTAGACATTCCACCAAGGTATTTGGAATTTGGGTTGCCATCTGTGTTCAGTCTGCCAACCCAAGTGTCTTCAAAATAATCCTTTAGATGGCTCTGTTTATGTTCGCTTTGCTGGGAAAAAGAACTTTCTATAAGTAAGTTGTAATGGTTAGCTACCTCTGTGACAGGGACATAGGCTAGTCTAATAATATTTTTAATTTCAAAGGCAAGTTGGCTGCTTGTTGCACATTCTACACTTAGTGCAGATTGTTAGAGGTGTCTCCAAAAGCTTTGATTAAAATGGGAGTAACAGCCTTCCATGGCTGTGTGTTGGTAAAGTTTTAAGATAGTTTGAATCATGGCTTGTTCAAAATCTATTATTATATTATGTACAAAGTAGTAATTTGTTTTTATTTTAATGTGGCTTAGTAGTTCGGAGTAAGTGCTACTTAGTTTATTAGGTAGTAGGGCATATATGAACTATATATTAGTGTTTTGATATTCGCCATTTATGGTGTATATTTGAGCAAATGGTTTGGGGCACATTTGGGGCACATTTTGAATGTCTTACCTTCATTCATGTTTGACATTGGCTTAGTTTTAATACGTTATCTGCTGTAGAAGATATTTGGCTACATTTGTCATTGTTAAGACTATCCTGTAAGAGGAAGGGTTCCTCATTATGGGGATGATTCCGATCCTGTATTTTTTTGTCCCGTACGACTCGTATCCGTATTTTTTTCCGTACGAATCATACAAGTCACATCCGACCCGTGAAGTACGATTCGTACGGGAAAAAGTACATACGGATCGGCCCGATCCGTACGAATCGTAGCGGGAAAATTTGTACGAGACAGACCCGGACACTTTTCCGTACGAACCGTAAAAAGACAGTCCAAGCGTACAAGTACGATCCGGACCGGCTTTCCGGTTTACGATTCGTACGGAAAACGTCCCGTACACGGGGAATGACTTGTACAACTGCAATGTCGGTGTACGCACCGTACATACGCGATGTCGGTATACGCACCGTACATAGCAATGTCGGTGTACGCACCGTACATAGCAATGGCAGTGTACGCACCATACATAGCAATGTCGGTGTACGCACTGTACATAGCAATGGCGGTGTACGCACCGTACATAGCAATGGCGGTGTACGCACCGTACATACGCAATGGCGGTGTACGCACCATACATAGCAATGGCGGTGTACGCACCGTACATAGCAATGTCGGTGTACGCACCGTACATACGCAATGTTGGTGTACGCACCGTACATAGCAATGGCGGTGTACGCACCGTACATAGCGATGGCGGTGTACGCACCGTACATACGCAATGTCGGTGTACGCACCGTACATAGCAATGGCGGTGTACGTACCGTACATAGCAATGGCGGTGTACGCACCATACATAAGCAATGGCCGTGTACGCACCGTACATACACAACGCATGGGGGGGTGTGCCTGTACGACTCGTACCCCTGTACCGTACTGAACCACGGACACTGTAAAAAAGCACAAGGAGGGTCTAATCGACTCACACAACACCACAAAATACGTCTACAGTGCACTAAGAATGGAAATGACTGACCTGGACACATCCAAACAGGCAAACAGAGGGGCAAACTCTCAACCACCCCTTATAACACACCCACCAAAAATTCAAACTGAGGCCCACCCACAAATGGACCAATAAAAAGGGCCCACACACACACACAAACCATGAGCCTTTGCAACAGACTCACTGCAGCTAGAGAGCACACACTAACAACTGCACCCATCCACCTTAACATATACACCGTCACACAACCTCCTTCACACATACCCCCTCTACACATTCACACCCACACCATCACATTCAGACCCACACACCCACAACCATCCACACCCTCACCCCACACCATGCCCACAGACAAGAATCCAAAGTTCACAAGGGAGGAGCTGGAGATCCTTGTCAATGAAGTCATCAGAGTCGAGCCACAGCTGTTTGGAACACTGGTCAGACAGACCAGCATAGCTGAAAAATCACACCTGTGGCAGAGGATCGTCGATAGGGTGAATGCTGTTGCACCCATCAGAAGGACCAGGAATGAATGCCAAGCGAGGTGGTACGATCAAGCGCAAAATGAATGAGCACTACGCCCAGAGCAACATCACTGGAGGTGGTGCACCCCACTGACCAGTACATTACCATCCCTAGGAGGAGAAGGTGATGGCCCTGCTTCTGCCGGTGGGAGTACATGGACTGCAAGGACTTCCAGAGCCTGGTGAGTACACAAACAACTTACGTAACATGGGGGTAATGGCATCCACACCCCAACTACACAAAATGCACGCATCTACCCCCAATCCCTCACCGGCCAGAACCACACTCAAAAATACCGCTAATGCCACTAACATGTGTATGCTCCATTGAGAAAGCAAGGCCATGCTATGTCCCATGCTACACGAAGCAGCAACCCAAGAATGGATGTCCGGTATGCTGGGAGGGTGGGTGGCACAAAACACATTGTTGAACTCCAAATCAGACACAATTGCCCTCATCCCATATGGCCCAGGTACATACCCATGCACCATGCGCAATGCACAGGGATTGGGAAAGTACTAACAAGATAGCTCACACTCGGCCTGGGTGTAGGCAGCACAAGGCCCTCCTGTGACCAGTGCAAACACAAACACCAAGACAACAAGGTCAGATATATTAAGGACAGGAACTCACACTCACTGTCATGGCAGCATGCTCCATGGGGGGGACAGCTACATCACCTGGGAGCCCCACTGCCAAATCACACTACACCCACCAGCAGGACCTGTCACACACACCCCTTACACAAGCAGACACCCCCGGGACAGGCAATGGATTTACCCACTGTCACAATGGACATGTAACACACCAACACCAATACATAGCCAAAGAAGATTCCAAGCCAAAAATCTACATGTCAAAGACTCAGGAGAACATATCAAACTGTCCCCCGCAACATACCCATCCACAATTGAACATTGAGGAGAATGCTAGGCACATACAACTACCTGGAGGAACAGTGCCAACTAGAATGTGTATGATAGATGCATGTTGCATGAAACAGCATTAACATTGTCTGTCTCTCACACACAGGGCAACGTGATGAATCTACCCCCAACAATGGGGGTGAAGATTCACAGTCCCTGGCCCGGGAGGAACCTGATCCCACCGGCAGCGACACCTCTCAACATTCCGCGGATGACCCCGACCGACCAGGACCCTCTGGTGTCCAAGCCCCTGCAGAACCTGGTTCAGGACCATCTGTGCCAACCACCACCCCCATTGCTGCCACATCCTAGGAGACACCGAGGAGCCCTGCCCGCAGTGAACAACTGAGCCAGTCTGACCAGGAGGGACAAGGAGCGGCGGGCACCCAGGAGGAGGCAGACAACACTGCCACTGCCATCCCTCAGGGGTCCCGTAGACCCGATGTTCCCACAACGGCAGGCCAGGCTCGTGTGGGCAGGGGTGGTGGGAGTGGAGGCAGGCGGAGGCGAGAACCTGACCAGCCAGCTGAAGGGACCGGTATGTCACACATACACAACATCATGGAGGCATACTGGTGTGACACCAGGGAGTTCAGCCAGGTAGTGCTGACCCTCACAGAGATCAAGAACCAGCAGGCCGAGCAACACGCCAGTCAACAAGGACACCAAGGACTGAGCTGAGCTCCTGGCGGTGCAAAGGGACATAAGCCATTCACTCCGCCGGATCGCCGACAACATGGCCAACCCTCCCTGTGCCACCAGGCGAAGACCACCACCAGCCACAGGGAGGGAGGAGGAGGAGGATTCGTCCGACGGAGCGTCCCAAGCATCGTCAAGGCCTGCATCTGAGGGTCCCCGGAGGAAGGTGGGTCGTCCACGGAAAAGACCGTGAGAGGCAGCGGACCATCCACATCTCCCAGGTCACCTGGCCTGGCACCTGGCCTTCATGTGCGACAGCATCACCTCATTGACTGACATCATCTGCCACATGGACCCGCTGGTCTCAGTCTGACTAATGATGCCAAACACTGTGGTCTGGACTCTGATGACTTCAAATGGGAAGGATCCCATCTCCCCCTGTGAACTTTGGATTCTATTGTCCCTGCATTGCACCTCTTTCAGTGCACAAATCACGCCCCAGAGCTATAATTAAATAATTAATACGTGAAATTTCATGTTGCAGTCATTTAGCATGAGTCCACAACATACGTGTGGGGATATGTCAAAGTATGCCTGAGTGTGGAACTAACTCCAGCCATCCATACACTTGGATCTCAATGTATCACCAAATACAGACATGGAGCCCAATACTCACCCATGATGGCCTCAAGCTGCTGAGGGGAGGCTTGCAATACTGCTCAGACAGACCAATTTGGAAGAGTATCATGAAGGTGTACAGGTCATGGGTCATGTTGATGTTCCCGGGGAGGGAGTCCCAGGTCTGTTTGGCGAGGTGGGAGAACTATCTCCTGCATGCAGTGTTTATGTGGATGTGATAAATGGTGGCCAGGGCAAGGTGGCCTGCATGGAGTTGGGCCAACGGGGTGTTGGATGACAGACGTCCAAGGTTTGTTTTGGGTCTGGGGTTGTGGACTTCCTCCTGAGTGTGGTTGAGGAGTCTGAAGGTGATCCTGCAGCAGACAGTGAGCCATTCTAGCTATCTCAGGTGGATGGTGATGTGGCTGGGGCTGGGGATGTTGAAGATGAGGTGTGCGGATGCATCCTGGATGTGGACAACTTCTCCTGCAGTCCTGCTGTTGTTCTACGTAGAGGCCGGTGCTGTAGTTGAGCCGGCTGGTGTCGTTGACCTGGGGGACAGTCTGTCTTGCCTTGTAGTGGATCTATCTGTGGATCATTTGCAGCATGCAGAGTGTGGTGCAGCATGAGGTGCAGATGGTGGTGAGTTGCATGGTAATTGTCAGCGATGGGTCCATGATGAACACCAGCTTGCGTGCGTGGCCACTGGGTGCTGGTGCGGTGCCCAGACCAGTGGGACACAAGGAGTTGACCCAGCCGTAAGGGGACAATCCTCAGATGATGACCTCAGTCCTGTCCAAGTCCAGCCTCAGGTGGCTGATGTTCAGCCATTCGTCAATGGATCTCATGCCTTCTTGAAGGTTGGATCTGGCAATGGCTGGCTCTTTGGTGAGTTTGAGTAGCAGCTGGGTGTCAATGGCATACGAGATGATGATGAGGTCGTGTGCGCATGTGATGGTGGAGAAGGGGGTCATGGAGACATTGAAGATCATCACGCTGAGAGAAGAGCCCTGGGGCATGTGCCACATCACCCCAGTGTACTACATGCTGCAGGGTGGAGGCAGACTCCCTGGGCCTTGCTGGTGAGCTACTTTCTGATTGAATCCTGGGCCCTCCTCTGGATACCAGTGTTGGAGATGTGTGAGCTGACAGTGTGGTAGCACATGGTGTACAATGCCGTTGAGAGGTCAAGGGGGGTGGGCTCACCATTGTTGAGCAGGGCAAAGTTGTCGTTGGTGGTGGCAATGATGACGGTTGCAGTGGTGTGATTACTGTGGAATATGGTCTGGTGCCAGTTGCCTGGAGCTGGTTGCATGGAGGAAATATGTCAGTTGCTTGTTGAGTGTCTTGCGGATGACATTTGCTGGGTAGGGAAGCAGGGTGATGTACCAGGAGATCCTGCGGTACTGCTGTCCGTTGTTTAAGAAGGGCCTGGGTCTCTGCATGCCTCCAGCACCCATGGAATGTGGCCAACTCAAAGGAGACATTCAGGACGCGCTGGACGTGGGATTCAAGGATGGGGAATAATGTGGTTGAGATGTTGTGTGGGAATGGGCCTGATGGAGAGCCAGAGTGGATGGTGCACATGAGCCAGGTGGTGTACTTGCTGCTGATGGGAGTCCAGAACCTGAGGGGGGTTTGTCCTGTGGATAATAGTGCTGTCTGCCTCTGTGTGCCAAGGCTGTTGTATATGGCCATGAGCTAGCAGTGGTACAAAGTTGCAAGGGATGTGATCTGCCTTGTAAGGGTGGGGTGTCTTGGATGGAGATCTGCTGTCAGTTCACTCACAATGCTGATGAGCTCCTTGATGTCGTGTGTTTTGGTGTCTCAGCACTATCTGAAGGATCTCCACTTGTCCTTGCTGATGATATGGTGATGGCTGTGTGTGGTCTTTTCCAGGCCTCTAAGGTCAATGATGGCTCTTTGTGTTGCAAGGTGTGCACAAGAGTCCGGCTAGGTCTGTAGGAGTCCAGTAGGTCTGCCTTGTCCCAGGTGCCTTAACTATTGTTGTGCTTCACAGGAAAGTCAGTCAATGTTGCAAGATTGTTGGATCAGTTGCTGATCCAGTGCATGAGGTTTCAGGATGTTGCATTGGTGTTGTTTTGAGTGTCCCACACAGCTTGTCTGTGGTGACTTACATCAAGCATCTTAGGGGGACGTTAGCAGGGTGTGGGGCAGTGTGTTGCTTGTCGGAGACGTCAATTAAAATGTTGATGGACCAATGATGGATGGTGGTGTGGTTCTCCTCCAGCAAGAAGTTACTGTCCCCCAGCCACATGTAGCCTGTGGAGGGGAGGGCGTGCGTGCAGATGTACGTGTTGATGGCTTAGCACAATTGTGGATGTAGGCCTGGATATCTGTAGATGAGTGTTACTCTGAGGGTTGCCAGGGAGTTGCTGCAAACCCGGATTTGTGACTCTGAGGGTGTACTTGTGAATCAATTGCAATTCATCCTCCGGGATTGTTGGTGCCGTCCCTGCGGGTGATCTTGTATCCGTCTGAGATGGCAATGAAGAAGTCGTGTGCTGAGGATGCTTTTTTCCAGGTTACTGTCATGAAGGTGATGTGTGGCCCTGTTGTGTTGAGGAGGTAACAGAGTCCAATGGCGTGCTGGTGGACGGAGCAGGTGTGGAGTAGGAGGCACATGACCTGGTTGTTCTGACAGGGTCTCCTAGGCAGGGGGGGGCGCTGTGTAGGCAGTTGGAGTTGCACACTCAGCATGCAAAGGTGTCGTGTGTGCGCTTAGGGGTTGCCTGATAGCAGGCGGATGATTGTCTGGAGGACATTGCTTGGAGGTTGGCTGCAGCATGAGCCTGTTGTGTGACGTGGGTCATGCAAAGACCAGAGGCTCGGGCACTGTGCACGTTGCAGGTGCACGCGGTCCTGCCTTTGGCACGGTGTTGGCGCAAAAATGGCACAGACAAGCTGCTGGCTGCATTAAGAATGGGTGGAGTGGGGAAGGGAGGAGCATTTTGGAGGTGTGTGGGTTGCAGGATCATGGCACTTGGCGGGGGGGTGCCGCGGGTGACGCAGCAGCAGGCGGAAGGGGTGAGAAACTAGGCAAAAAGTAGCACACAAAGACAAGGAGGTCAGAAAGGCACCGTGCAACAGGTGTATGTAAAGGAAGGAGTGTCAGGTAACTCATGGGTCACTACGAGAAAATGTATGACCAACCACCAAAAATGACGGGCACAGGGTCAGGCAACAAAATGCGGAGCTGCGCACAGGAGACACACCATCAGCATGTGTTCACGTCCCGTTGTGTGGAGCAACCTGCACAATAACATACACAACCAGGGACTTCATGCACAATAGATATTATTAGCCATGAAGAACTGCATGCATGTTGCAGAAGTAGACATACGCATATGCTCAATATTTGACAAGTATGCCATGGATGACGCATGCAAACTGGCAAGAGAGCTGCAGTGACAGAGATGAGGCACTTTGGATTTTGCTGAACACCTTTATTCCACATACACACCCAAAGAGAAATGCATCCATGTGAACAGACTCACAGGTCAGTTGACAGAACATGTGGGACATATGCTGGACCCCCCTTCACGACACGGAGGATGTCAATCCCAAAGAACTGGCACACAATTCAAGGGGATGAGTCAAACAAATCCTGCTGCACACGGAGAGGCTGCAATTCCCCATAGAGCCTGTTGTTGTGATGTCCCACACTATGTCCACCCGTACCATCCGCAATGTTTCAGAGGCAAGGTTTACACACATTGATGCCTTCATCAGACGCCACACTCCACTACATATGACAGTCAAGAAGGGTGACTATCATGTCATGGGAGTGATGCTACATGTTATATGCTCCATGGTGAGAAGACATGTATGCATGGTACCACAACATGCACAGAAGCAGGCCCACACATTCCCAACCCGTACCACCACCAAAAAGCCTTGCTGCTGTCCTTACCCAAACTGACATTTCCACATGTCCGTGCATGGAACGCTGATTCAGCACACGTTGCAATCCTCATGAGGAATAGCAGGAGGACAAAGATGACACGAGCAGACAACAGGCGCAGAAACCTGGGAATGACAGACACACATGAGAAGTCACCTAAAACAATTCTCGCCGCACACATGGACATTTACAAAACATGAACAATGTTGGACACATGTAAATTTCAAAGAAAGTCTCTCCGCAAAACTGTGTGGCATGACATCATCACTCGAGTGACACATCAGAACTCACATCAAAGTCACTTGGCGTTCAGTCATCTGGACACACACATGCCACTCAATGCTACAAGCTTGCACACTCATACCCAGTGACTCACCATTATGAGAAGAAGTTGCGTATGAGCTGACTCCGGATATCATCCTCCTCCTCCTCATCACTAGCCGCGTGAGCAAGCCCTTGATCCTCCACGGGTGGATGTTCCTGCTCATCCGGATCCAGGATGAGTGGCACTGCCTTCTCAACTGCCATGTTGTGCAGCATGCAGCACACGAGGAAGATTTGGCAGACCTTCTCCGGGGCATAAGGGAGGGACCCGCCTGTCTTGTCCAGGCACCGGAATCGGCTCTTCAGGAGGCCAAACGTCCTCTCAATCACTCGCCTGGTCTGCCCGTGTGCATTGTTGTACTTGTGATCTGCAGCTGTTCTTGGGTTGCGGAGAGGTGTCATTAGCCATGGCATGTTGGGATATCCAGAGTCCCCTACATGGAAACATCATGTAAAGATGTGGGTCAGGAGATGCCGTAAGAGCCAAAGATACCGCAACACACAGGACAAACAGAGTATACCCACCAACAAGACATGCTCGTTCGTTGTGCAGCCGCAGCATCATTTGTGGCACCCTGCTACGCCTCATGATGTAGGCATCGTGTGCTGATCCTGGAAAACGTGCACAGACATGGGAAATCAGCATGTTAGCAAGACACACCACAAGGGCATTTATCGAGTGGTAATGTTTTCTATTGCGATAGGCTTGTTCCTGTGCCTGTGGTGGACCCAATGACATGGGGCATCCCTCCCAGGGCATAGAAATTACCCTTGACATCTGTCAACTCCTCAGGAGTAGGAAATTGGATGAATTCATCAAGGTGCTCCAACATGGCTGCTAAAACATCACGCAGGACACGGCTGAACATTTTCTGTGACATGCCACCAACATCAGCTATGGTGAATTGAAACGTACCTGTGGCAAAAAAATGTAGGGCTGCCATCACCTTCATCTTTGGGGTCAGCGCAGTAGGATACCTGTGTCGGATGCAGGCACGTTCCCTCATGGCACCAAAGTCTGGCATTCCTACAAAAAGCCAGATACACCTGTTGATTGTCAAGTCTACATGACATGCCCTGAAATGAGTTGATGGCCAGTCTGAGTGAAGAGCCACAGATATCACCGGAGTGACACACAACCATATAGCTGCATTGGAAGGATGTCATCTCATCCACACAGCTGACTGCAAGGCACACGCACAGGTCACAAGGAATGTCAAATGTACATATCAAACACATTGCGATGAAGGGGTACACGTGACAAGAGAAAGACACAGCCATTGAGACAACGCAGACATGTATGACTGGGAAAATATGATGTCCGATGCACACAGAACCTAGTGCGTACACGTACATGTACATGTGAACTAGTGCGTACCCGTAGGTGTCTAACGCACTGTACTACTACTAGTGCGTACCCGTAGGTGTCTAACGCACTGTACTAGTAGTGCGTACCCATAGGTGTCTAACGCACTGTACTACTAGTGCGTACCCGTACGTGTGAAACGCACCGTACACCCGCTATCATCGTTTGTGTCCTCTTCGTTTCACCATTGTACTTGTGCCGTAGGGGTTTGTGTGAAACGCACCCTACACCCGCTATCGTCGCGTGTGTATGCTTCATTTCACCATTGCACTTGTGCCGTAGGGGTACGTGTGAAACGCACCGTACACCCGCTATCATCGTGTGTGTACGCTTCGTTTCACCATTGAACTTGTGCCGTAGGGGTACGTGTGAAACGCACCGTACACCCGCTATCATCGTGTGTGTACGCTTCGTTTCACCATGTCACTTGTGCCGTAGGGGTACATGTGAAACGCACCATACACCCGCTATCATCGCGTGTGTACGCTTCATTTCACCATTGCACTTGTGCCGTAGGGGTACGTGTGAAACGCACCATACACCCGCTATCATCACGTGTGTACGCTTCGTTTCACCATTGTACTTGTGCCGTAGGGGTACGTGTGAAACACACCATACCTGTGTGTGGATTTCTAAATTACATAGGGGACACATAAGGGACAAGTATTAGGCCCTAAATGCATGCTGGTTGTCATGGAGACAGAGTTTTCAGTTGAAAAGTGTCGATCATGTGTCCTGGAACAGTCAGTTGGACACAAAATACAATGTTGCAAAGTGGTTGTTGACTTGACATGATGCTCAAAATTTGAACAATGTGAATGCTGTCATTGGTGTATGTTTAAAGTCATTGGTGTATGTTTAAAGGGATTGGAGTAAACGTAGGATGCAAATGAGTCTGACCAATCACTATGTACTCCTCTAAATGAATGCCCCTCAGCAAGACAGATATAAGGCAGCCAGAACCCATGAGAGGGCACTTGCCTGCACAACTTTCCTGTCGACCACACTGCTGCTGTCTCTGCTTTCTCTGGACCATGTCACGTACTGTGGAGAGGGCCCAGCCATTCACCCTGGAGGAGAATCAGGCCTTGCTGGACGTCCTCCTCCCACAGTACACCAAGCTTTATGGGAGACCAGGGGAGCAGGTGAGTGCTAAGTCCACTAACTTTGCCTATGCACCTGTTGTGTGAGTGTCAATGTTGTGTCTAGGTGGGACAGACATGCAATGTTGTTTAGAGTGGGTCCCAGGGGGGGGGCATGCTGATGTCTCTCATGCAGAGCATGATGTAGTTCCTGTGTGCACTCCTCACTTGCATTGTGCTTACTGTGACTTTCACTGCATAGTGCATGACACTTTCAGCCTTGAAAATCCTTGCTGTTTTTTTTCCTATTGTCCTGAGGTGATTCAGTGGTCCCCCCGGTGTGACAGGTGACTGTACCCACAGATGTGTATGAGTTGAGTAGCCCTGTGGTGAGAGTGTTCAACTGATGTGTACGACCTCATGGACATTGATGTGTGTGAATGTTCCTTGTCATGTGGGTGAGTGTCTATGTGAAGTGTTGCACCACAGCTGCATGGAGGAGGCAACAGTTCAACCCATCTGATGTGACAAGTAAGCCGTGCTGTGTGTCTGACTTGCAGAGCTAGCATGACACCTGTGACACCCCACTGGCAAGTGGCACATGTGCAGAGTGAGGGTTGTAGCCGCTGTTGTCAATGACAGGCGAGTGATCTAAGCTTGGGTGTGTCTGTCTAGTATGCTGATGGTGCGTCAGTGGAGTGGGACATGTGACTGCTTGGCACGTGCTGTCCTTCAGCCTGCTGTTGCATGTGCTGCACAGTGTGTGCCATGATCAGTGAGTGTGTCGCACCCCTCATGGCAACATGTTGACTTTCAATGCCATGTAGTGCATTGGGGCTTGCACACAGGCCAATTTCTTATTGTGTATGATGTAATTCCTGTCTGCATCCTATACCCTGTGCAACATTTCAATGATGTTCAAATGTGTGTCTCTGGGACATGAAGCAGGTGTATTGATGTTGTGTCACTTTGTCATCCTGACAGGTAACTGCCTACGAGAAGGGCGTGATCTGGAAAGACATCGTCAGGGCCGTGAGATCTGAGGGGGATCGTCATCGCCAGCTGCCCCAGGTGCGCAAGAGGTGGCAGGACATGCGGTGCTGGACCCGGCGGATCGCCCGGGTCCAGCTGGGGCTCGACAGTCCGCGCTCCCACGGCGGCTGCCGACGCCTGACCCGCCACATGAAACGTGTCCTGGCGGTGGTATTCCCTGAGCTCGATAGGCAGTTACAGGAGAGACAGCAGCAAGTAGGGGGTAGGTACATGGCTGTTTGTCGTGTTATGTGTCGCCAGCTTTTGGAAGTGCTCTGTAGCCTGGATACACTCCCAGAGTTAATATGTGCAGTGCATTTTCTGTTCCCCAATGTCACCTGGTGCTCTTTTTCATCCCTTCCCCTCCTTGACATGTGTCCCCTGGTGTGTGTGTAATCACATTTGCACATGGTCATCTAGGGTGCCAGTAAATCTAAGTGCACATTGCTTTTGGCATCATGTGGGAGGGTGGTCTGTGACTTGTGTTGGTACCTTGCCTGTGCCATGACCTGTTCACTATGTTGGGGGTCCATATTTGTTGTCACTGATGATGATTCTCAACATAGGCGTGTGAGCTTTAAAATGAACACCCTTGCAGCATGCATGACCAATGTTGTGGCCTGAGACATGATGTGCATGAGTGGGAGATATGCATATTGCCATGACGGTTGAACATGGTACAGTCAGCTCATTCCAGGACCACGGAGCAGTGTGCCCACTACAGTCCACTGAGACACCCTGGCCTCATAATCATGTGTGTCATCCAACACTGTGCACATTCTCTGTGTGTTCAGCATAGGTCTGCCTCTGTGGCATTGTTCCCTGGCCTAGTTAGTATTTAGCAAATGTGTGCTACATGTGTCCACTGGAAAGGGATACAACATTTTGCTTGTGCATACTCACACTGGGCAGTGCCTGTGTGGCTATTCACAACAATCTGTTGATGGTTTTTTGTCACAAATATGTGTTGCCAGCCCCACGAGGTGATGTTGTGTAAATGAAGCTATTTTTCCAGCACAGTTATTGCAACCCTGAATAAGAGGTGTCACTTCTTGATCTGTATCAATCACATTGACTCAGGCATGGGTGGGGTGTGCAGGAGAGGCATACATGTGCAACCCTGATTTTTCATTGCCAGGTCTGACTTGTGTGTGATACTTGGCTGTACAAAGAATCACTGTGCAGTGCCCCTGTGATGCTGGCCAGTGCTTAATTTACCTGCTTTGCAGCCTGTGTCAGTTTTTTATAAACATGATTCCTGCTCATACATTTTTAGCGCCTGTGTGTGGTTCAGATGCAACGCTGTTTGGACTTTGTGTGATGACATCTTTGTGTACATTCTGGCTTTTTTTCTACCCAATTGCAGGCCCATTAGCTAATGCATTGTCCTGGGTGTGGACATGTGTGCCACTCCAGATGACAGGCAGTAGGTCATATTTGTAGCCAACTGTGTAATCAGGTGACGGATGGCCATGTGACAACTGACATAATTCAAGTTGTTACTCTTACAAAATTGTACCTTGGCACTCACAGCACTTGTCAACAGTTCTTCATGTTTTAAATGTGGGAATTTGATGATTTGTGTTGAGAACACTGATGTGCCTGCATGGAAAAAATGTCGCCCAAGGAAGTGCACACCAAAATACATTTCCACTTTCATGAAACACACTGGCACATTTTCTAAGAAGCCACTGTTAGAATTAAATGGTGTTGCAGATTCTCCATATACATGTTCCCACAGTGCCCTTGATTTTGTGAGACTCCTTTGTTGTTGGCGATACAAACTGACGAGTCTCAAGACATCCAGACCTCCGTGGGCCCATGTATATGTACTGTCTGCAACACCATTAATTTCTAACAGTGGCTTCTTTGAAAATGTGCCAGCTTCTTCAATGACAGTGTAAATGTACTTTTGTGTGCACTGCCTTGTGCGACATATTTCATGCAGGCACATGAGTGTTCTTTTCACGAAATGGCGAATTGTCACATTCAAAACATGTAGATTGTGTAAAGTATTGTGAGTTCCAAGGTAGCGACATTTTTTGATTTTGTGTTCCAAGGTACTTACAGGTCTCTGAGTGTGGTGACACCTTGAGTATTGAGGTGTTTCAGTTTACAATGGGTGCACCAATACAGTTTCTTTCAGGTTAAACAAGAGGTGGCATGACTTCATTGTATTGTTGTGCTCACCGGTTCACAGACACTAGCTTCTCAGTGTATTTCTCAGTCAAGTTGTGGCCTTTTGTGTTCTTTTTTTCCTGGTGTCCAAGTGGCATAGTGGGTCTACCAACTGGGCAGTACAGGGCTTACATATGTGCGGAGTTATCTAGCTGTTACTCATGATGCATTGCCTGATATGCACTGTGACCAATTGTTCTTGTGCTCATGTGTCAGATGTATACAGGTGACTGATGCATTTTGGTTTCTTCTCTTTGCCCACAGCATCATCATCCGCAACCGAGGGAGACACCTGCATGGACCTGGAGGAGGGACCCAGCGGCAGTGCCACCAGTGTTGTGGAATCAGAAGCACCCAGTGGCACGGAGGGCGAGGTGAGTCAGTCGGAGGACCTGTCTGGACACGATACCAGCTACGACGCCGACGGGTCCGAGGCTGACCTCCCTGAGGAGGCGGAGGCTGCACCACCAACTGGCAGCATCCCCACATCTGTCCCCGCCTCCTCCATTACCATCTCCGCCCTCCCAGTTGCTCCCGTCCCTTCTGTCCGTGCAGAGTCCCACCATGTCTCCTTCGTCCCAGGCACCGCACCCCCTGCCCCTGTCACCCCTGCTGCCCTCAGTGAAGAGTCTGTGGTCATACTGCAGCAGTTACAAGTTGGGCAGGCATTGGTGCTGACTGTCCTCCATGGACACACTAAACTGCTCACACAGATGGTGTCGTTCATGGAGGGCATGTCAGCAACGATGTCTGACCAACGCAGGTTTCTGCGGTCCATGGACTCTTCCCTCATGGCAGCAGTTTCTCTCCTGCAGCGCTCCATCCCCCCCTACCCCGGACCCATCCACCCTGCCCTCTCCCATGCCTGCCCAATGCACACCCAGACAGTCACGGGCACGCACCCCACCAGACACATCCAGCACACCCCCAAGTAAGGCACAGCGCACACCTCCTGGCACGCACAGTCAGGGGCTGGGGGCAGATGACATACACGCAGCCACAGTCGCAGTCCGCAGTCCTCACAGCCCTGTTCCTCCAAAACCACTTCCCTTAGCTCCCCTGCCAAACTGTCACCTAAGGAGACCTGTATGTTTGAGCTGGGCCTCGCCCCCACTGAGCCACCACCCCAGAAGCAGGTGAGGAAGTCCCCGGGCACGGGA
Organism: Triturus cristatus; assembly: GCF_964204655.1. Taxonomy (NCBI): domain Eukaryota; kingdom Metazoa; phylum Chordata; class Amphibia; order Caudata; family Salamandridae; genus Triturus; species Triturus cristatus. The sequence continues at coordinate 1,115,332,762 of NC_140585.1, forward strand.
GTTGAGTCCCCCACCATGTCCACCCCCTCCCCCAAGAGCGCTGCACCCCATCCCTTGCCCACCACACCCTCCGTTGGCCCTGGGGTATCTTCAGGTGTAGGGGTTAGGATGGAGGCCCTAGCAGCAGTGTGCAGCGCCGTGTTCACCTCCACCTTTGTCGCTGCCCCACCCCCTGTGGTGGAGACGTCCACCCCTGCACCCACCACACCTACCCCTCCCCCTCATGTCCCTGTGGTGTCTGGTCCTGCCACAGATGATGCCACCCCCCGGTCGACAAACCTTGAGGTTCCTTAGTGCAGGCAAGGTAGGGGTGGACGCGGTCCCCTACGTCCACCATTGAACTTGAGAAATGGACTGGCCATTGGCCTTTGTCCATAGTATCTTTTACATTAATTTAATTTTGGTGCTGAATAAAGCCTTTTCTTTTACTTTCAACACTATTGCATTTCAGGTACTTGATGTTGGTGATGAGGCTCCGGGAGTTGGTGTTCTGGTAATGTGTTAGGGTTCTGAGAAATGTTTTTGTATGATGATCATGAGGTGGACCATGGTATCTGTGTGCCATCACAATGTCCCTGCAAAGATTCATTGGTAGTGTGTGTTCGTTTAGTTTGGAGACATTTTCCCAAGGAGTGTTCCTTCCTCTGTGGCACCTGACATCTTCCCTGCAAACAGTTGCACAATTGTTGTGCTAACCTGTGTCCACATTTCCTTTGTTGGTGACGGATCCCTTCAACAATGGCCATGCCTGCTCACCGATGTCTCCTGCTGAATCGTCTGTGCCATCCTTGCTAGTCGCTGTACTTGTGTTTTGAGTATGTAGGAATGCCCTCAGGGACAAATTGGCCCTTTTCAGTACTATGCATGTGTGCAATCACGGCCTACCACACAAATGGTACTTGTTATGCAGGGTATTTGGGCACATGACTCACAATTGTGGGCATTGTATGTGGTGGAATTGAACCCTATTCCTTCCATGAAAGACAACATCTTGGTGGCTGGACCAGCACCTGCACATTCCTTACACTCCTGGGATGTGCGTGACAGTGTGTGTTCCCTTTGGCTATCTTAGTTTTGTATGCAGTTACATGACAATACAGTCTGTTGGCATGAAATAAGGGTTTGTATTGTGCTACATCCGCCATGGGTGGGTATGCATGTGTTATATGTCCTCACACCCACATGTGGTATGTCATGCAGTATGTGACAGACATCCATCGTCCTGGGAGTGGGACCCTGCTGTCAGTTATGTGTTGTAATGGCACTAAAATCATAGTCCAAAGTTAGGGATGCGTCCATACCACCATGTAGGTGTGGTCATCTGATGATGGTGTACACCCCCCATACCTCTGTCCACTGCTGGTAGTCATATGCATCCACCCCTATTATCTCTGTCCACTGGTGGTAGTCATATACACCCACCCCTCATATTGCAGGCCACTGCTGGGAGTCATATATACCCACCCCTCATATGTCTGGACACTGCTGGTAGTCATATGCACCCACCCCTCATATCTCTAACCACTGCTAGGAGTCATATGCACCTACCCCTCATATCTCTGTCCACTGCTAGGAGTCATATGCACCCACCCCTCATATTGCAGGCCACTGCTAGGAGTCATATGCACCCACCCCTCATATGTCTGGACACTCCTGGTAGTCATATGCACCCACCCCTCATATTGCAGGCCACTGCTGGGAGTCATATGCACCCACCCTTCATACGTCTGGGCACTGCTGGTAGTCATATGCACCCACCCCTCATATGTCTGACCACTGCTAGGAGTCATATGCACCCACCCCTCATATGTGTGGACACTGCTAGGAGTCATATGCACCCACCCCACATATGTGTGTACACTGCTGGGAGTCCTCTGCACCCACCCACGCACCCCCTTGGAGCAGTACACTGCTGGCCTGGACCTACACACACCAATATGAAGGTAACATGCTGGGCCAGTCCTCTACGCCCACATTCCTGGCGTGTGTACGCCTCATATTAACGGGGTACGTGTGACACACACCGTACCCACGCATTCATTGCGTGTGTACGGTCCGTATCACTGTTCTACTGTGTCATAGGGGTACGTGTGACACGCACCGTACCCACGCATTAATTGCGTGTGTACGGTCCGTATCACTGTTCTACTGTGCAGTAGGGGTACGTGTGGCACGCACCGTACCCACGCATTCATTGCGTGTGTACGGTCCGTATCACTGTTCTACTGTGTCGTAGGGGTATGTGTGAAACGCACTGTACCCACGCATTCATTGCGTGTGTACGGTCCGTATCACAGTTATTCCGTGCCGCAGGGGTACGTGTGGTACGCACCGTACCCACGCATTCATTGCGTGTGTACGGTCCGTATCTCTGTTCTAATGGTGCCGTAGGGGTACGTGTGGTATGCACCGTACCCACGCATTCATTGCGTGTGTATGATCCGTATCACTGTTCTAATGGTGCCGTAGGGGTACGTGTGGTACGTACCGTACCCACGCATTCATTGCGTGTGTTCGGTCCGTATCTCTGTTCTACTGTGTCGTAGGGGTACGTGTGACACGCACCGTACCCACGCATTCATTGCGTGTGTACGGTCCGTATCTCTGTTCTAATGGTGCCATAGGGGTACGTGTGGTACGCACCGTACCCACGCATTCATTGCATGTGTACGGTCCGTATCTCTGTTCTACTGGTGCCGTAGGGGTACGTGTGGTACGCACCGTACCCATGCATTCATTGCATGTGCACGGTCCGTATCTCTGTTCTAATGGTGCCGTAGGGGTACATGTGGTACCCACCGTACACGTCCACTTCCGTTGTTGCGGTATGCAGGGGTTGCTGGACACGCCCCCCAAGGGACCAGACCCTGGTGGTAATGTATGGGCTCCATATTATAGGTTTGGATTTGGGTATGGGGTATGTTTCCTGCCCCTAACCCCCACCCTGGCCCTGGGTGTTGTTCTCACCTTCTGCGGCGTGTGTGTCGGGTCTGGTGCACCAGGTCGTAGGCTAGGAGGACCGGGATGACACGTACGATGGGGTTCATGGCGTGTACGTCGTGTACCGGGGCACAGTTGCGTGGCGGTTCGCGTCGAACTCTGCTTTTCCGGCTGGGTTTGACTCCCTTAAAAAAAGAGCCGTACGGAGTGACATAGGGACGAATCGTACTTGCTGGGCCGGAAGCAGCTGCCTGAATACGTCCGGACGTCGCGTACAAGCTGTTCCAGATCAGAATCGTAGGTATTTGTTCCACGTACGGTCTTTTGTACGATTCGTACGGAAATAGGCTTTCTGTACGAATCGTACTTCCTAGGTTGTGGGGACAGTTTACCGGGTACGAGTTGTACGGAGAAAACGCTCCGTACAACGATTCGTACTGCCTTTTCCCAGGTTTGGAATCGGCCCCTATGTGTAGTTGTTACGTCCTCAGGTATTTGAAGATCTTGGTAACTTCTAGGGGAAGGATTTCAGTGGTGGTTTTTTCAGTTGATGCAAGTGTTTTAAGGTGGGTATAGCTGGTAGCCGGCCGTGATGTGTTTGGAGACTTTAGGAGGTATATCTTTTAGTATTTTAGTCGTGGGCTCTAGAGAGCTAGGGCTTACCTCTCCTAAATCTTGCAATACACACTTTACTTCTGTTTCGGTGACATTTGGGGGGTGGTTATATTCATTTACATAGGTTACAACATTATCTTTTGTTGTGGTGCTTTGTTAGCACGCATTAGAGTAATATTTAGTACATTTCCAATTGATAGGTTCTGTGTTTGTACTTTCTTGGGTGTAAGTGTAGATCAGGGGAGGTAATAATTGTTTTCCTTTCTCTGATGTAATGTATCGTGCTATTTCTGTTATAATTTCTGAAAATAGTATAATAATATAAAGAATTACATATTTGATATGCACAATACGCCTGTTAGAGATATACAAAATTATGCTACTCGTTTTTTATTTTATACTTACATCTGCGTTCTTGCTGAATATTGCGGACTTTATTTCCAAATTTTCCACTGGGGGTGCTGCAATGTGGATGAGATGGTTTCTTTTCTGTTGGGGAAAAAAGTGCATTAGTTTCATTAAACATTTGTGTTTTTGGTAGCTAGTGTGGGCTGAGAGAATTACTTTCTATTTTTTAACCGTTTTAGAGTGAATTGCTCTTCACTAATATTTTACATTTACTTTTTTTTGTGTGTCTTTTTCCAGTTATGTGATCAGTACCATTTTTCGGTAGATTAGCAGTTTCAAGATGCTGTAGTAAGTTCTTTATAGGTGCCGATTACGATCCGGTAAAAACCGGGTACGAACCGTCGGTCGGAGCGTTTTCCCCGTCCGACTCGTACCCGGTCGTAAAACTTTACAAACATGGAATTACGATTCGCACGGAAACACCATTTCCGTACGAATCGTAAAAAACACCGACCGATGAAAATATACATACGAATGTGATCCGGGAATGCTGCGACGTGACGTCGGGACGCTTTCAGGCAGCGTTTCACGACCCAGGAATTACGATTCGAACCGACAGCAGTCCGGACGGCAATATTTTCACGGCACCCAAAAAGTGCCGCAAAAGCGAAGTACGGCGCGAATCGACCAGAGTAGGTGGCCCGGTACGCACCGTACCCCCCCCCGCCCCCGTAGGTACGCGCCGACCCCCCCCAGCCCCCGTAGGTAGGCGCCGACCCCCCCCCAGCCCCCGTAGGTACGCGCCGAACCCCCCTGTATGTACACCCGTGTACGTGTCGTACCCCCCCGTGTACGTTCGAGTCGAACCCCCCCGTGTACGTTCGAGTCGAACCCCCCCGTGTACGTTCGAGTCGAACCCCCCGTGTACGTTCGAGTCGAACCCCCCCGTGTACGTTCGAGTCGTACCCCCACCCGTGTATGTACGGTGCGTACCCCCAGCACGTATGGACTTTTTACCATGCGAATCGTGATTGCCAGTTCGTACGGCACTTGTACGATTCGTACGGTAAAAAGACCGGATACGAGTCGCACGGGGATATTTTTTACCGGATCGTGATCGGCACCATAGTGTATGAACTTAAACAGATAAAGGCAGTAGAGTATTTTTACAATTTCAAGGTGAATTAATTTTATAATTTAGTTTAAATAAGTGTTTTACTTACATTGGGATGTAGTTGTATATATTTTTCCACTACTGTTTTCAGGTTCTGGTTCGAAAATCTAGCAGTGTCTCCTCTTCATTCAGCTTTTGTAGTTTTTGGAGTAGTATGGAGTAATATGTTGTGTTACTTTTATATTGTTTGGTTAATTCTTGGTGTAATTTTATTGGTTAAGTTTGTTTTTTATGGTTTGCTCTTATTAAATAGTTTTCTTTTCGTTTAGATATTTTTTTCAATTGTAGCCTTTTATGATAAACATAATTTATGATGTTGAATATGTATTTCGATAATTTTGATGTAATTTGATTGTTACATATATACATAAATATATATATATATGAATACATATAAACATATTTATTTATAATTATTGTAGTTTAATGTTTAGATATTAGTACTTGTTGGAATTTGTTTTTCAAAATATTTTGATGTATTGAAGTTTATATTTTTTTGGGGTGTTTTATGTTTATTTTAGTCATGTAAAATAGTTATAATGTATTATATTTATATATATTTTTCAGTGTTTATTTTCATGTTTTCTTTAACGCAAAATGCAGTTTTTATGTTTTGTAATAAAAAGAATTTGGGATGATAGTACTGTAGTTGATATTGTGGTTTGTGATATTTTTAACTATTCATATTTTTATTTAAAGGTTACGACCAGTCAGGATTCAAACCTACTTCCCCAGTTTCAGAGTCAGCAACTCTAACCCTAACGCACATCATCTCTAATTTTTCTTTGTACAAGATGATCTCACATTGAGGCCAGTGGAAACACACACACCCCTCCACCAAGGCCTGAAAGACACTGGGGCGAGGTGACAACACCTGGCTCCCAGGGAGGCCTCTTCTCTTATGCACCCACTGCTCAGCTCATCATACTTCAATACAATGGCCAGGCAGGGGAGGGCAGGGGGTAAACAGTCAAAATATCGCAAAACAAATATCGACTGGACAGAATATCGAGTTTTTAATATAGAATGGACAGAATATCGAATTGCCAAAATATAGTGGTGCAGAATATCGAAAATGAGGTAAGAAATATCGATTTACATAATATAGAAGTAATATCGACAATCATAATATAGTAGTTAAAAAAATCGATTTTTTTACAGTGTTTTAAGTGTTAGTATATGTGTTAAAAGTATGTATTAATTTTGGAATGTATGTGTGAAAATTTTTAAAGTAATGAATTTTATGTTATTTAATTTTTGTGTAATTTAATTCCGTAGCGGGTTGCGGGTTTATAGGGGATTAGGGTGGGAAGTAATTTAATTATAGCACATTAAATAATAATTTTTAGGAATTATTAATTATTTTTAATTTAATTTTGCGTTTTACTTCTGTAGCGGGTTGTGGGTTTATAGGGGAATAGGGTGGGAAGTAATTTACTTGTTATTAAGTAATTATTAATTGGTAGTGATAATTAATTTATTGTAATTAATTATTAATTGGTAATTACTTTTTAATAATTGGCAAATATTTTTTATGAATTGGTAATTAATTTGTATTAATTAATTAATTGATAATTATAGTAATTGTATTAATTTATTATTCGGAGCGGGTTGTGGGTTTATAGGGTGGGAAGTAATTTAATTGTAATTAAGTAATTATTGAAAATATTTTTGTGTAATATAATTAATTTAATGTTAATTATTAATTGTTTTTTTTATTGTTTATCAATTTTTGTTATTGAAAATTAATTGGTTGTTGATTAATTATTAATTGGTAATTAATTTGTATTAATTGGTAATTCATTTGTATTAATTGTTTAATTGATAATTATGTTAATTGTATTAATTTATTATTTGTAGCGGGTTGTGGGTTTATAGGGGAATAGGGTGGGAATTAATTTACTTGTTATTAAGTAATTATGAATTGGTAGTGATAATTAATTTATTGTAATTAATTAATAATTGGTAATTACTTTTTAATAATTGGCAAATATTTTTTATTAATTGGTAATTAATGTGTATTAATTAATTAATTGATAATTATAGTAATTGTATTAATTTAATATTCGGAGCGGGCTGTGGGTTTATAGGGTGGGAAGTAATTTAATTGTAATGAAGTAATTATTGAAAATATTTTTGTGTATTATAATTAATTTACTGTTAATTATTAATTGTTTTTTTGTTATTGTTTATCAATTTTTGGTATTGAAAATTAATTGTTTGTTGATTAATTATTAATTGGTAATTAATTTGTATTGATTGGTAATTAATTTGTATTAATTGTGTAATTCATAATTATGTTAATTGCATTAATTTATTATTTGTAGCGGGTTGTGGGTTTATAGGGGAATATGGTGGGAAGTAATTTAATTGGGAATAATTAATTACTGAAATTATTTTTGTTTATTGATGATTAATTTACTATTAATTAATTATTAATTGGTATTATTTGTATTTATTAATTTTTGGTATTGGAAATTAATTGGTTGTTAATTAATTATTAATAGGTAATTATTATTATTATTTTTTTATTGGTATTTATAATTAATTAATTATTACATATTTTGTGATTGGTAATTAATTTTAATACTTTTTTTATTGGTATTAATAATTAATTTATTTTTAATAAAATATTAAATTATTATGTTCCCTACTATTGCACTCACTGGAGTGGGAATAGTAATTTTTACCCCTATGCTATCCAACGCTTTCCCTACTGTTGGACTCACTGAAGTGGGAATAGTAAATTTTACCCTCCCGCTATCCAACGCTTTCCCTACTGTTGCACTCTCTGGAGTGGGAATAGTAATTTTTACCCCTACGCTATCCAACGCTTTCCCTACTGTTGCACTCTTTGGAGTGGGAATAGTAATTTTTACCCCTACGCCATCTGACGTTTTCCCTACTGTTGCACTCACTGGAGTGGGAATAGTAAATGTTGCCCTCCCGCTATCCAACGCTTTCCCTACTGTTGCACTCTCTGGAGTGGGAATAGTAATTTTTACCCCTACGCTATCCAACGCTTTCCCTACTGTTGCACTCAATGGAGTGGCAATAGTAAATTTTACCCTCCCGCTATCCTGCGCTAAAAATATTGATTATTTTTTATTAATATTACGTTAATATATACATATGTATTAAAAAATAAAAATGTATGTTTATTTTATTTAAACTTACATAAATTATTTATTATTTTTAAGGTTAAGTATTTTTAAGTATGTTTTAGTTAATTATATTAATTATTTTTATTATTTTTACATTACTTTTAAGACATTTCAAAAATTCGATATTTTGACTAACTATATTTTTTACAACGATATTTTTGATTCAATATTTTTGTACTTACCTGTTTGTAGATAGGAATTCGATATTTTTGCATTCTATATTTTGTCAACGATATTTTGGCAGGTCGATATTTTGGCATTCTATATTATGAAAGTGATCCGGGCAGGGATCACAAAAAGCAGAGAGCTTCAGCTGCTCCAGCAAGGTGGGGATGGGGGCAGTGAGCTAGGCACAACAGCCATAAAATCACTATGGCCCCCACTAGGCCCTTCCCTGCCCACCTAACCTCCCCACCCACCATGACCCGAATGTGAAGCCAGGGATGAAGGGGTCAAGTGAAAGGCACTGCTTCTGGTCCAGGTCTATATATTACACATCACAGTGGCCTGGCAGGGACCGTGGAAGACTATAAGGGTCTGTGGGCCAATTCACCTTTACGCGCTGGCCCATCGCCCAATGGTGGTTTGCCCGCCTTTCCAATCCAACGCTTTTAATGGCCGACCCATGCTTCATCATGGCTTCACAGATCTTGATTCCTGGAGCTGGGCTTGCTGTGGATGTCAGATATGGAATTGCAGTGCATGCTGTATCTATACATTGAGGTGCAAGGGCGAGCTGCCTCTTGGTCTCTTGCGGTCAGCCCTGCCAAGTCTCCCAGGTATATGCACAATGAGCTTCTCTAGCCTAGGTTTTTTCCTATGAATTCTGGGACTTGTAGTCTTGTTCATTCTATTATAAAAGAGGTCAAAAAGTTTCAGCATTCAAAAGAAAAAACCTGGACTGCAGCACCACATCACACACGGTCCTGGGAAACTTGCCAGCTATGTTTGGTGTGCAAAGCCCCTGGTTCTCCTTGTTGCCACATGCAGTGTAGTCCAGAGTTGTTGGACTACACCGGTGTGTTGCTGGACTACACTAGTTGGGTGCCGATTCCAATCCTGTAAAACCCGGGTACGAATCGTCGTACGGAGCGTATTCTCCGTACGACTCGTACCCGGGAAATCAACCGTACAATCCAGCAAGTACGATTCGTACAGAAATACCATTTCCGTACAAAACACCGTACGGCTAAAAAATACCTACGAGTCTGATCCTGGACAGCGCGTACGCGACATCCGTACGGAGTCAAGCAGCGTTTTATGGACCAGCAAGTACGAATCGTCCCTACGTCACTCCGCACAGCTATTTTTTTACGGCAGCCCAAAAATCCCGGAAAACTGAGTCCGACGTGAAAACGGAGCCCCGGTACGTGACGGACAGCCATGGACCCCATCCTACGTGTTATCCCGGCCCTCTTAGCCTACGACCTGGTGCACCGAACCCGACGCACACGCCGTAGAAGGTGAAAACAACACCCAGGGTCCAAGGGGGGGTGAGGGGCAGGAAACATACCCCCTACCCAAATTAAAACCTACAATATTGAGGACATACATTACCTCCAGGGTCTGGTCACTTCGGGGGGCATGTCCACCAATCCCTGCGTCCCGCAACAACGGAAGTGGACATGTACGCGTACCCCTATGGCAACACTACAATAGTGATACGCACCGTACTCACACATCCATAGCGTGGGTACGGTCCGTATCACTATTGTAGTGGGACCGGTGGAGTACGCGTGGTATGGACCGTACACACGCTCTCAGAGCGTGTGTACGGCCTGTATCACTATAGTAGTGGTGCCGTAGGGGTACGCGTGGTACGGCCCGTACACACGCTCTCAGTGCGTGTGTACGGTCCGTATCACTATTGTAGTGGTGCCGTAGGGGTACGCGTGGTACGGACCGTACACACGCTCTGAGAGCGTGTGTATGGCCCCTATCACTATAGAAGTGGTGCCGTAGGAGCACGCGTGGTACGGACCGTACACACGCTCTCAGAGCATGTGTACGGCCCGTATCACTATAGTAGTGGTGCCGTAGGAGTACATGTGGTACGGCCTGTACACACGCTCTCAGAGCGTGTGTACGGTCCGTATCACTATTGTAGTGGTGCCGTAGGGGTACGCGTGGTACGGACCGTACACACGCTCTCAGAGCGAGTGTACGGGCCGTACCACGTGTACTCCTACGGCACCACTACTATAGTGATACAGACCGTACCCACACATACATAGCGTGGGTACGGGCTATATCACTATTGGATTGGGGCCGTAGGGGTACGCGAGGTACGGACCGTACACACCCTATGAATGCGTGGATACGGTCCGTATCACACGTACCCCTACGGCACCAGTACATTTGGGATACAAGGCGTACACACGCCACGAATGTTGGCTTATGGCCAGGTGCAGCATATTACCTTTATATTGGTGTGTGTGTAGGCCCAGGACAGCAGTGTACTGCACCAAGGGGGTGGGTGGGTGGGTGTGTGGCTGCATAGGATTCCCAACAGTGAACAGACATGTGAGGGGTGGGTGCAGAGGACTCCCAGCAGTGGACAGACATATGTGGGTGGGTGCAGAGGACTCCCAGCAGTGGACAGACATGTGAGGGGTGGGTGTATATGACTACCAGCAGTGGCCAGAGACATGGAGGTGGGTGCATATCACTCCCAGCAGTGGACAGACATATGTGGGTGGGTGCAGAGGACTCCCAGCATTGGACAGAGACATGGGGTGGGTGCATATCACTACCATCTGTGGACAGAGACATGGGAGTGGGTGCATATCACTCCCAGCAGTGGACAGACATGTGAGGGGTGGGTGTAAATGACTACCAGCAGTGGCCTGCAATATGATGGGTGGGTGCATATCACTCCCAGCAGTGGACAGACATTTGAGGGGTGGGTGCAGAGGACTCCCAGCAGTGGACAGAGACATAGTGGTGGGTGCATATCACTACCAGCAGTGGACAGAGACATGGGGTGGGTGCATATCACTACCAGCAGTGGACAGAGACATGGGGGTGGGTGCATATCACTCCCAGCAGTGGACAGACATGTGAGGGGTGGGTGTAAATGACTACCAGCAGTGGCCTGCAATATGAGGGGTGGGTGCATATCACTCCCAGCAGTGGACAGACATGTAAGGGGTGGGTGCAGAGGACTCCCAGCTGTGGACAGAGACATGGTGGTGGGTGCATATCACTACCAGCAGTGGACAGAGACATGGGGGTGGATGCATATCACTCCCAGCAGTGGACAGACATATGTGGGTGGGTGCAGAGGACTCCCAGCAGTGGAAAGAGACATAGGGGTGGGTGCATATCACTCCCAGCAGTGGACAGAGACATGGGGGTGGATGCATATCACTCCCAGCAGTGGACAGACATATGTGGGTGGGTGCAGAGGACTCCCAGCAGTGGAAAGAGACATAGGGGTGGGTGCATATCACTCCCAGCAGTGGACAGAGACATGGGGGTGGGTGCATATCACTACCAGCAGTGGACAGAGACATGGGGGTGGGTGCATATCACTACCACCAGTGGACAGACATGTGAGGGGTGGGTGCAGAGGACTCCCAGCAGTGGACAGATATATATGGGTGGGTGCATATCACTACCAGCAGTGGACAGACATGTGAGGGGTGGGTGTAAATGACTACCAGCAGTGGCCTGCAATAAGAGGGGTGGGTGCAGAGGACTCCCAGCAGTGGACAGACATGTGAGGGGTGGGTGCAGAGGACTCCCAGCAGTGGACAGAGACATGGGGGTGGGTGCATATCACAACCAGCAGTGGACAGAGACATGGGGGTGGGTGCAGAGGACTCCCAGCAGTGGACAGACATATGTGGGTGGGTGCAGAGGACTCCCAGCAGTGGACAGAGACATGGGGGGTGTACATCATTATCAGATGACCACAACTCCATGGGTGTATGTACGCATCCCTAACTTTGGACTATGATGATAGTGCCATAACAACACATCACTGACAGCAGTGTCCCACTCCCAGGAGGATGGATGTCTTTCCCCAACTGCATGACACACCACATGTGGGTGTGAGGACAAATAACACGTGCATACCCACCCCTGGCGGATGCAGCACAATACACACACTGAGATCATGCCACAAGACTGTATAGTCATGTCACTGCCTACTAAACTAAGAGAGCCAAAGGGAACACACACTGTCACGCACATCCCAGGACTGATAGGAATGTATAGGTGCTGGGCCAGCCACCAAGATGTTGTCTCTGATGGAAGGAATAGGGTGGAGTTCCCACAGATACAATGCCCACAAATGTGAGTCAGGTGCCCAAATACCCTGCAGAACAAGTACCATATGTGTGCTAGGCCGGGAGTACACACATGCATAGTGCTGAAAAGGGAGAATTTCTCCATGAAGGCATTTCAACATACTCAATACACAAGTACAGTGACTAGCAAGGATGGCACAAACGATGCAGCCGGAGACATTGCTGAGCAGGCATGGCCATAGTTGAAGGGATCCGTCACCAACAAAGGAAATGTAGACACAGGTCAGCACAACAATTGTGCAACTCTTTGCAGGGAAGATGTCAGGTGCCACAGAGGAAGGAACACTCCTTGGGACAATGTCTCAAAACCAAAATAACACACACTACCAATGATAATTTGCAGAGACCTTGTGATGGCACGCAGATACCATGGTCCACCTCATGACCATCAGACTAGAACATTTCTCAGAACCATAACACATTACCACAACACCAACTCCTGGAGCCTCAGCACCAATATCAATACCTGAAATGCAACAGTGTTCAAAGTAAAAATAAAATGCTTTATTCAGCATAAAAAACAAATTATGAAATCACACTATATACAAACGCCAATGGCCAGTCCATAATAGAAGTCCTTGGGGGGACACATGGGCACGCGTCTCCCCTAGCTTGCCTGCACAGTGGAACCCTCAGGTTTGTCGACCGGGGGCATCATGTGGGGAAGGACCAGGCACCGCAGGGACAGGAGGGGGAAGGGTAGGTGTGGTGGGTGCAGGGGTGGACGTCTCCACCACAGGGGGTGGGGCAGCGCCAAAGGTGGAGGTGAGCTCGGCGCTGCACACTGCTGCCAGGGCGTCCAGAGTAACCCCTGCACCGGAAGAAACACCAGGGCCAACGGAGGGGGGGGTGGCCGAGGGATGGGGTGCAGCGCTCTTGGGGGAGGGAGTGGACATGGGGGGGGACTCAACTCCCCTGCCCGGGGACTTCCTCGCCCGCTTGCGGGTTGTATCACAGTGGGGGTGAGGGCCAGCTCACCCATGTCGACCTCTTTGGGTGACAGTTTGACAGGGGAGCCAGGGGGAGTGCTTTTGGAGGGACTGGGTTGTGAGGCCTGCGGACTCAGACTGTGGCTGCGTGTGTGTCTTTTTACCCCAGACCCAGTGGGTGTGCCTACATCCCCCTGAGTGTGCGGGCCAGGAGGTGTGCGCTTGCCCTTTCTTGGTGGTGTGCTGCCTGTGTCTGGTGGGGTGCGTGCTTGGGAATGTCTGGGTGTGCATGGGACAGGTATGGGAGAGGGATGTGTGGATGGGGCTGGGGTAGGGGGGGACGAAGCGCTGCAGGAGAGCCACTGCTGCCGTCAGGGAAGAGTCCATGGACATTCATTAGAAAGAGGCAAACCGAGCAACGTAGTTCATATGTCGAGTATCACGCAACAAACAAATGTCCATAATGTAATTGTTTCTTCTTCTTTATTCCAATCGTGTGTCATATATTTCTTATCCTTGTACATATGGTTAAAGCTTGTGCCTTCAACCAAAGTCTTCAAACAAAGCCAACACGTGTTTCGTCCCTAAGGATGTCAGCCCAGGACTTCATCAGGGCTAGAAACAAAGGATTGTTTGTTGTAACGCTTTTCGCCCTAAGTGGGATGGGTATTCCCAGACGTGGGACCCGTGCTCACTACGCCACTGGAGTCAAGCTATCCTGGCTGATGACGGCTGATAGCCAGAAACCGGTCCTAGGATGCTTGATTCCGGTCCAGTGAAGACATGGCTTGGCAGTTCGGGCTGGACTGTTCCCATGAGGCACAGGGTCAAGACTGATTTGCATATGGCCATGTCTAAACTGGGGTGGTGTAGTGGGCAAAAGAACGATGGATTTAACCTAGATCTCTTGACTGGGGGAGAATGTCTGCATTGTCAGCATTCCGTCCATCAATTGTTTGTTGTAACGCTTTTCGCCCTAAGTGGGATGGGTATTCCCAGACGTGGGACCCATGCTCACTACGCCACTGGAGTCAAGCTATCCTGGCTGATGACGGCTGATAGCCAGAAACCGGTCCTAGGATGCTTGATTCCGGTCCAGTGAAGACATGGCTTGGCAGTTCGGGCTGGACTGTTCCCATGAGGCACAGGGTCAAGACTGATTTGCATATGGCCATGTCTAAACTGGGGTGGTGTAGTGGGCAAAAGAACGATGGATTTAACCCAGATCTCTTGACTGGGGGAGAATGTCTGCATTGTCAGCATTCCGTCCATCAATTGTTTGTTGTAATGCTTTTCGCCCTAAGTGGGATGGGTATTCCCAGACGTGGGACCCATGCTCACTACGCCACTGGAGTCAAGCTATCCTGGCTGATGACGGCTGACAGCCAGAAACCGGTCCTAGGATGCTTGATTCCGGTCCAGTGAAGACATGGCTTGGCAGTTCGGGCTGGACTGTTCCCATGAGGCACAGGGTCAAGACTGATTTGCATATGGCCATGTCTAAACTGGGGTGGTGTAGTGGGCAAAAGAACGATGGATTTAACCCAGATCTCTTGACTGGGGGAGAATGTCTGCATTGTCAGCATTCCGTCCATCAATTGTTTGTTGCAACGCTTTTCGCCCTAAGTGGGATGGGTATTCCCAGACGTGGGACCCGTGCTCACTACGCCACTGGAGTCAAGCTATCCTGGCTGATGACGGCTGATAGCCAGAAACCGGTCCTAGGATGCTTGATTCCGGTCCAGTGAAGACATGGCTTGGCAGTTCGGGCTGGACTGTTCCCATGAGGCACAGGGTCAAGACTGATTTGCATATGGCCATGTCTAAACTGGGGTGGTGTAGTGGGCAAAAGAACGATGGATTTAACCCAGATCTCTTGACTGGGGGAGAATGTCTGCATTGTCAGCATTCCGTCCATCAATTGTTTGTTGTAGGCTACATTTATTTACATTATTCAAAATAATACACATGTGGTTATGACTAAAAGTATACCTTATTCCTTCACCATATGTGTAGGCAAAATCCAAAAGAAGAAATTTATCAGAAGAAAAAGGAAGAAAAAGGAGAAAGGAACAAAAGAGGGAGATAACCAGACATGTGCGTTATACACCCCAAGTAAAGAAGAGGCGACAACGAATTAATCATTGGAGAGGTTAGCATGAATAGCAAAAAGACATAACACCAATCACCCGAATTAAGTGCAGGTAAGTCAAAAGAGAATAGGTAAACTTGAGTAACATGAAAACTCATGGGAAATGCCATACTAATCCCTAGAGTTAAAGGTTCAAAGGAGAAAGTCGGCAAGGTTGCTGGCTAAAAATAAACCGGCATTAATCGTGATCAGTAATCATGCATCAGTGCTAGGAGCGTAATGTGTACTCGTGTACAACACTTACCCACTCAAACAAACCAATATCAAAAAGTAGGATGAAAGGACAGTCTTCTATCTCTGTAAGGTCTGAAGGCATAATGACTCACGTAAGTATGTCCTAACAGTTAGCAATATTTAATAAAGTAACAAAAGAACACTTAAAAATTCACGTAATCAAATAACATTATAGTTCGTAAAATAACTCTAGGTAAGTTAAAATAGCAAGATACTATAGCTAGTAGCACGAACAAATCTAAGTTGTTAATCAGTTCCAATCTAAAGTTTAAAGAACCGCATGTACCTTGAGAGAAAAGTAGCTCGGTAGCTTCGAAACGTCGTCTTTAGATTCCAAAGTTAGAGACTTCTATTATTAAGGCAAAATCATAGCCTTATTGTCCTAGCGGGTGTAATAAGAAAGGAAAAGATCTCAAAATAAACATAAAGGCTGCACCTGGTAATGTGCATAGGTTGTTACACTTTTGCATCAAAACATGCTGTCTAGGAGATGAGAGAAACTAATAGCGGGGTAAGCGGGATGAAAATATACATCTCCGTGTAAGTTGCATTCATTATACCGAAAAGAGTCAAAGAGAGATATCACAGCTCCAAATACACATGAACTATTAATGTGTTCTGCTGGTTTTAAGGTAATATCAACGGTCTTGTTTAAGAGTCCATGGACCGCAGAAACCTGCGTTGGTCAGACATCGTTGCTGACATGCCCTCCATGAACGACACCATCTGTGTCAGCAGTGTGGTGTGGCCATGGAGGACATTCAGCACCGCTGCCTGCCCAACCTGCAACTGCCGCTGTATGTCCACAGACTCTGCAGTGAGGGCAGCAGGGGTGACAGGGGCAGGGGGTGCGGTGCCTGTCCCGAAGGAGACATGGTGGGGCTCTGCACGGACAGAAGGGACCGGAGCAACTGGGAGGGCGGTGATGGGAATGGAGGAGGCGGAGACAGATGTTGGCCTGCTGCCAGGTGTTGTAGCAGCCTACGCCCCCTCGATGAGGTCAGCCTCGGACCTGTCTGCGTCGTAGTTGGGCTCGCCATCAGACAGGTCCTCCGAATGACTCCCCTCGCCCTCCGTGCCATTGGCTCCCGCAGACTCACCAGCACTGGTTGAACTGGTGCTGGGTCCCTCCTCCAGGACCGTGCAGGTGTCTCCCTCGGTTTCCAATGATGATGCTGTGGGCAAGGTGAAGATACAGAAAGACATCAGTCACCTGTATACATCTGACACATGAGTACAAAACCAATAGGTCACAGTCCATATCAGGCAATGCATCATGAGTAACAGCTAGATTACTCCGCACATATGTAAGCCCTGTGCTCCCCAGTTGGTATACCCACCATGCCACTTGGACACAAGGAAAAATAGGACACACCAGCCCAAAACTTGAATGAGAAATACACTGGGAAGCTAGCGTCTTGGAACAGGTGAGCACAGCAATACAATGGAGTCATGCCACCTCTTGTTTACCCTGAAAGAAACAGTAGTGGTGCACCCAAGGCAAACTAACGCACCTCAATACTAAAGGTGTCCCCACACTCAGAGACCTGTAAGTACTTTGGAACACAAAAGGAAAAAGTTTGGTCCCTTGGGAATCACAATACTTTACACAATCAACATGTTTAGAATGTGGGAATGTGCCATTTTGTGAACAGAACACACATGTGCCTTCATAAAAGATGGCTCCCAAGGAGGTGCACACAAAACTACATTTACCCAGTCATTGAAGAAGCTGGCAGCCTTATTTAAAGAAGCCACTGTTAGAAAGAAATGGTGTTGCAGAAAGTACATATACATGGGCCCACGGAGGTCTTGATGACTTGACACTCGTAAGTTGGTATCACCAACAACCAAGGACTTACCCAAATTCCATAACACTGTGGGAACATGTATATGTAAAATCTGAAAAACAGTCTTATTAGAACAGTGCCTTCTTTTAAAATGTGCCAGCGTGTTCCCTGAAAGTGTAAAGGTGGTTTGTTGTGCACTTTCTTGGGAGACATCTGTCATGCAGTCACATTCTTGTTCTTAACAACAAAACATCAAACTAAAGCATTTAAAACATGAAGACCTGTTGACAAGTGTTGTGAGTGCCAAGGTACAATACTTTTTGACTAACAACTTGAATCATGTCAGTTGTCACATGGCCATCCGTTACCTGATGACACAGTTGGCAACACATCTGACCCACTGACTGTCATGTGGAGTGGCACACATGTCCAAACCCAGGACAATGCATAAGCTAATGGGCCTGCAATTGTGTTGTAAAAAGGCATACCTGCACTGAGGAGACACCCTCATGGCAAGCCAGAATGTCCACACAGATGTCAGCACACAAAGACCAAACTACGTAGCATCTGACCACACACTGGTGCAAAAAATGTATGATCAGGAATCATGTATTTAAACAATTGACACATGCTGCAAAGCACAAACATTAAACCCTGCACAACATCACTAGGTCACTGCACGTTGAGTCTCTGTCCAGCCAATTATCACACACTGGTCAGACCTGGCAAGGAGACATAAGGTTTTGCCATGTAGGCCTCGCCCACACAAATCCCCCATACCTGAGACAATGTGATTGAGACAGATCAAGAAGTGACACCTCTTAATCAGGGTTTACAAAAATGTGCTGCAAGAATTCCCAAATGTACTCCACATCACCTCGTGAGGCTGGCAACACATATTTGTGACAAACAACCATCAACAGATAGTTGTGAATAGACATAAGCCTTCCCCCCCCCCCCCCTGGGACCCACTCTAAACAACATCGCATGTCTGTCACACCTGGAAACAATGCCAGAAGTGACAGTCACAAAAAAGGTGCACAGTCAAAGGTAGTGGAGTCAGCACTCACCTGCTCCGCTGGTGTCCCATCCAGCTTGGGGTACTGTGGGAGGAGGACATCCAGCAATGCCTCATTCTCCTCAAGTGTGAATGGCTGGGCCCTCTCCACAGTACGCGACATGGTGCCAGAGGAAGCACAGACAGCAGCAGTGTGGTCGACAGGAAAGTTGTGCAGGCAAGTGCCCTCTCATGGGTTCTGGCTGACTTATATCTGTCTTGCTGGGGGCTTTCATTTATAGGAGTACAGAGTGATTGGTCAGACTCATTTGCATCCTACGTTTCCTCCAATCCCTTTATACATACACCAATGACACAAATTTTCATGGTTCAAATTTTGAGCATCATAGCAAGGCAAACACCACTTTGCAACATTGTAATTTTTGGGCCAACTGACTTTTCAAGCCCACATGATGGCCACATTGCAACTGAAATCTCTGTATCCACGACAACCAGCATGCATTTTGGGCCTAATACTTGTCCCCTATGTCATTTTTGAATCCAAAAAACATGTACGGTGCATTTCACACGTACCCGTACACGTACGGCACCACTACAATAGTGATACGCACCGCACTCACACATCCATAGCCTGGGTACGGTGCGTATCACTATTGTAGTGGTGCCATAGGGGTACGTGTGGTACGGACCGTACACACGCTCTGAGAGCGTGTGTACGGTCCGTACCACGCGTACTCCTACGGCACCACTACCATAGTGATACGGGTCGTACACACGCTCTGAGAGCGTGTGTACGGTCCAAACCACGCGTACTCCTATGGCACCACTACTATATTGATACGGGCCATACACACGCTCTCAGAGCGTGTGTACGGAGCGTTTCACACGCTTACACTGGTGATAGGAGGCGCACACGAAAGGAATGGAGGTCTCCGACTCGCACAAGGCTGTACATCAAGTCATTGTCATTGCAGACTTTCATGTGCAGGGCCTAGGTGTGTTAGGCAGTGATATTGCACATGTCTTCTCATGTAGTTGCACAATTGATGTGTGATGACCTGTGTACACATGTCATGTGTGATGGGGCACTATGTGGCACACTTCCCCTTCACACTTTGCACATGTGTGCCTGTAGTACAAACGTGTCAAGCACAGCATCACTGGTATGGCACAGTCACCACCACCCGCAACTGTCCCCTGATGCCAGGGACAGGGACACTAACAACTGACATTTCACGATCAGCGTGCCCCGATGTGACTATTTCATGTGTGTGTCATGTGTTCCCATGAGCTTGCTGTTAGTGTTCCGTCAACTACATCTGCTGTTGCTGCATCCAACATGTGTCTGTGTGGAGATGGGCATGGCACACATCTACGCACACCATGCCACATGTGGATTCCCACGTAAGCAGGGTCTGTATGCATCGGACATCATATTTTCACATGAGGACATATCTGCGTCATCTCAATGTCTGTGTTTTCTGTTTTCACGTGTACCCCTTCATCGCAATGTGTTTGATCTGTACATTTGACATTCCATGTGACCTGTGCGTCTAGCTTGCCGTCAGCTGTCTGTATGAGATGACATCCTTTAAATACAGCTATGTGGATGTATGTCACTCCTGTGATGTCTCTGGCTGTTCACTCAGACTGGCCCTCAGCTCGTTTCAGGGCATGTCATGTAGACTTGCCAATCAACGGGTGTATCTGGCTTTTCGTAGGTGTATCACCAAGCTGGCATACGTGTCCTGGATGTATTGCACAGACCCGACTCTGTATTTAGCTGAAGTGTAGTAGCAGTTTAGCATGTGCTCTGTTCATTGACATTGATGTTGTTATGCTCTCAATCTTCGTTATTCAATACAATTTTCTGCAGGGCACCGCCTGTCCCCCGACCAATGCCAGACTTGGCTGCCATGAGGGAACGTGCCTGCATCCGACGTTACAGATTCACTCAACAGTTGATTGAGGACTTGACGGACAAGCTGGCACCACACCTCCAACCGCGACACAGGTATCCTACTGCGCTGACCCCCAAGATGAAGGTGATGTCAGCCCTACATTTTTTTGCCAGAGGTACGTTTCAATTCACCATAGCTGATGTTGGTGGCATGTCACAGAAAAGGTTCAGCCGTGTCCTGCGTGATGTTTTGGCAGCCATGTTGGAGCACCTTGATGAATTCATCCATTTTCCTACTCCTGAGGAGTTGACAGGTGTCAAGGGTGATTTCTATGCCCTGGGAGGGATGCCCCATGTCATTGGGTCCATTGATGGGACACATGTGGCTTTGGTACCACCACATGCACAGGAGGTGGCCTATCGCAACCGTAAACATTACCACTCTATAAATGCCCTTGTGGTGTGTCTTGCTAACATGCTGATTTCAGCACACGATGCCTACATCATGAGGCATAGCAGGGTGCCACAAATGATGCTGCGGCTGCACAACGAACGAGCATGTCTTGTTGGTGGGTATACTCTGTTTGTCCTGTATGTTGTGGTATCTTTGGCTCTTACGGCATCTCCTGACCCACTTATTTCCATGCTGTTTCCATGTAGGGGACTCTGGCTATCTCAACATGCCATGGCTGATGACACCTCCGCAACCCAAGATCAGCTGCAGATCACCGGTACAACAATGCACACGGGCAGACCAGGCGAGTGATTGAGAGGACGTTTGGCCTCCTGAAGTGCCGATTCCGGTGCCTTCACAAGACAGGCGGGTCCCTCCCATATGCACCGGTGAAGGTCTGCAAAATCTTCCTCGTGTGCTGCATGCTGCACAACATGGCATTGGAGTAGGCAGTGCCACTCATCCTGGAGCAGGATGAGCAGGAACATCCACCCGTGGAGGATGAAGGGCTTGGTCACGAGGCAAGTGAAGAGGAGGAGGATATCCGGAGTCAGCTCATATGCAACTTCTTCTCATAATGGTGAGCCACTGGGTCTGAGTGTGCACGCTTTTAGCCTTGGGTGGCATGTGTTGCAATGTGTGTGTCCAGCTGACTGTATGTAAAGTGACTTAGATGTGTGTTCTGATGTGTCACTCGAGTGATGATGTCATTCCACACATTTTAGCAGAGACACTTTCTTTTATATTTGCATGGGGAAAACATTGTTCATGTTTAGTAAATGACCATGTATGCGGAGAAAAATCTTTTAGCTGACTTCTTGTGTGTCTGTCATTCCCAGGTTCTTGCGCATGTTGTCTGCTTGTGTCATTGTTGTCCTCCTGCTATTCCTCATGAGTATTGCAATGTGTGCTGAATCAGCATTCCATGCACAGACATGGGGAAATGTCATTTTGGGTAAGGATTGCAGCAAGGCATTTTGGGGGTGGTACGTGTTTGAAATGTGTGGGGACTGCTTCTGTGCATGTTGTGTTACCATGCATACATGTCTACTCACCATGGGGCACATAACATGTAGCATGACTCCCATGAATTGATAGTCACCCTTCGTGACAGTCATCTGTAATGGATTTTGGATTCTGATGAAGGCATCAATGTGTGTAAAACTTCCCTCTGAAACATATGGGATGCTACGGGTGGACATAGTGTGGGACATCCCCATAACAGGCTCAATGGGGAATTGCAGCCTCTCCGTGTGCAGCAGGAGGTGTTTGGCTCATCCCCTTGTGTGCCAGTTCATTTGGATATACAACATCCGTGTTGTGAAGGGGGTGTCCAGCGTAGGGCCCACATGTTCAGTCAAATGACCTGTGAGTCTGTTCATATTGATGCATTTCCCTTAGTGTGAGTTTGAGTAATAAAGGTGTTCCTCACCCTCCAAAGTGCCTCATCTCTGTCAATGCAGGTCTCTTGCCACTTTGCATGCGTCATCTCTGGCATAGTTGTCAAAGATTGTGCATATGAGTGCATGTGTAGTTCGGCAACATGCATGCAGTTCTTCATGGCTAATAATCTCTATTGTGCATGAAGTCCATGGTTGTGTATGTATTTGGGCAGGTTGCTCCCCCAACGGGCCGTCAACGCCTGCTGAGGGTGTCTCTCCTGTGCGCAGCTCGGCCTTCTGTTTCTTGATCCTGTGTCAGTCATCTTTGGTGATTGTTCATCCATTTTCTCTGGGTGAGCCATGAGTAACCTGACATTCCTTCCTTTACGTACGCCTGTTGCAGTTGTCCTTTCTGACATCCTTGTCTTTGTGTGCTACTTTCGGCCTAGTTTCCAGTACATGCCGCTTGCTGCTGCGGCCCCTGCAGCAAGGGCCCACCAAGTTCCCGGATTCTGCAACCCACATGCCTCCAAGATGCTCCTTCCTTCCTCCCTCTACCCATTCATTAGGCTGTGATAAGCTTGTCTGTGCCACTGTTGCGGCCACGCCGTGCCAAAGGCAGGACTGTCAGCGTATGCAACGTGCACATTGCACGACCCTCATGTCCTTGCATGACCCACATCACACAACAATCTCATGTTGCAGCCACCCTCCAAGCAATGTCCAACCGAAAACCAACCGCTTGCTCTCAGGCATACCCTAAGCGCACACACGACACCTTAGCATGCTGAGTGTGCAACTCCAACTGCCTACACAGCGCTGCCCCGCCTTCCAGGCCCTGTCACACCAACCAGGCCATGTCCCTCCTACTCCACACCGGCTCCGTCCAACAGCACGCCATTGGACTCTGTTACCTCCTCAACACAACAGGCCCACACATCACCTTCATGACAGTGACCTGGATAAAAGCACCCAGAGCACACAAGTTCTTCATTGCCATCTCAGACGGATACAAGAGCACCTGCAGGGACGGCACTAACAATCCCGGAGGATGAATTGATATTTATTCACAAGTACGCACTCAGGGTCACAAATCCGGTTTGGCACAAACCCCCTGCAAACCCTCAGAGTAACACTCATCTACAGATCTCCAGGCCTACAT
The DNA here is from genome assembly GCF_964204655.1 of Triturus cristatus. Lineage (NCBI taxonomy): Eukaryota > Metazoa > Chordata > Amphibia > Caudata > Salamandridae > Triturus > Triturus cristatus. Next base: position 1,115,356,337 of record NC_140585.1, read on the forward strand.
CCACAATTCCGCAAAGCCATCAACACGTCCATCTTCACGCACGCCCTCACATCCACAGGATACATGTGGCTGTGGGCCAGGAACTTCTGGCTGGATGAGAACCACACCAGCATCCATCATTGGTCCATCCACATTAGCCTCCACGTCTCCGACAAGCAACACACTGCCACACACGCCGCTACCAATCCCTCAAAGATGCTTGATGTAAGTCAACACAGACATGCTGTGTGGGACACTGGAACCAACACCACCGCCACACCCTGTAACCTTACACACTGGATCAGCAACTGATCCAACAATCTAGCCACATTGACGGACTTTCCTGTGACGCACAACAACAATTAAGCCACCTGGGACATGGCAGACCTACTGGACTCATACACGTCTAGCAGGACTCTTGTGCACAGCTTGCAACACAAATAACCATCAGTGGCCTTACAACCCTGGAAAACAGCACACACAGCCATCACCATATCACCAGCAAGGACAATTGGAGATCCTTCAGATGGGGCCGAGGCAAAAAAACGCACGACATCAAGGAGCTCATCAGCATTGTGAGTGCACTGACATCAGCTCTCCATCCAAAAGACACCCCACCCTTGCAAGGTTGAGACAATCCCTTGCAACTTTCTACCACTGCAAGCTCATGGACATACACGCCAGCCTTGGCACACAGAGGCAGACAGCAGTATTATACGCGGGACCAACCCCCCTCAGGTTTTGGACTTCCATCATCAGGAAATACAACACCCGGCTCATGTGCAACATCCCCTGGGGATCTCCATCAGGCCCCTTCCCACACAACATCTCAACCACATCATTCCCCATCCTTGTAGCCCCCGTCCAGCACGTCATGTATGTATCGTTGGAGTTAGCCACATTCCATGGTAGATAGAGGCATGCAGTGACCCAGGCCCTTCTTAGACAACGGATGGCAGGAACGCAGGCTCTCAAGGAACATCACCGTGCTTCCCTAGCCAGCAAATGTCATCAGGAAGACAGTCAACGAGCAACTGACAAACTTCCTCCACGCAAAGAGCTCCAGGCAACCTGCACAAGACCATCTTCCACAGTAATCACCCCACTGCAACCGTCATCATTGCCACCAACACCGACAACTTTGCCCTGCTCAACAATGGTGAGGCCACCCCCCTTGACCTCTCCACAGCATTATACATGATGTGATCACACACTGTCAGCTCACACATCTCCAACACTGATATCCAGAGGATGGACCAGGATGAAATCACCAAGTAGCTCACCAGAAAGGCCATGGGAGTGGGACTCAAGCCTTAAGCATGTAGTACAGTGGCGTCATCTGGCACATGGCCCAGGGCTCATCTCTCAGCGTGTCAATCTTCAATGTGTCCATGACCCCCCTCTCCACCATCACATGCGCACACAACCTCATCATCATCTCGTATGCCATTGACAGCCAGCTGCTCCTCACCCTCATCAAAGACACAGCCATTGCCAGTTCCAACCTTCAAGAAGGTATGAGGTCTGTTGATGAATGGCTGAACATCAGCCACCTGAGGCTGGACTTGGCCAGGACTGAGGTAATCATCTGAGGATTGTCCCCTTACAGCTGGGTCAACTCCTTGTGTCCCACCCGCCAGGGCACTGCACCAGCACCCAGTGGCCACGCACGCAAGATGGTGTGCATCATGGACTTGTCGCTCACAATTGCCATGCAACTCACCAGGCACCTGTACCTCATGCTGCAACACCCTCCGCATGATGCACATGATCCACAGATAGATCCACTCCAAGGCAAGACAGACCATCCCCCAGGTCCACGACACCAGCCGTGTCAACTACAGCCCCGCCCTCTACGGAGCAAGAACAGCCAAACTCCCGGAGAACTTGTCCACATCCAGGGTGCATCTGCACACCTCAGCTTCAACATCCCGCGCCCCAGCCACATCACTGTCCACCTGAGATAGCTGCAATGGATCACTGTCTGCTGCAGGATGACCTTCAGACTCCTCACCCACACTCAGGAGGCAGTCCACAACCCCAGACCCCAAACCAACCTTGGACGTCTGTCATCCAAGACCCCGTTGGGCCAACTCCGTGCATCCAACCTTGCCCTGGCCACCATTCTTCACATCCACCGAACTCCAGCATACAGGAGATAGTTCTCCCACCTGGCCAAACATACCTGGGACTCCCTCCCCGGGAACCTCCACATGAGCCATGACCTCTACGCCTTAATGATACTCTTCCAAATAGGTCTGTCCGCACAGTATTGCAAGCCCCCCCTCAGCAGCTTGAGGCCATCACGGGTGAGTATTGTGCTCCATGTCTGTATTGGATGATACATTGTGACCCATGTGTGTCCTGTACCTGACTCAGATCCCAGGGTATGGATGGCTGGAGTTAGTTCAACACTCAGGCATAGCTTGACATTTCCCCACACGTATGTTGTGGACTCATGCAAAATGACTGCAACATCTAATGAAAGAAATTTAGTTTTATTCTCGGTGGGGTGCGTGTTTTGTGGGGAAAAATAGTTTGCTATACAGTGTGCCTAGAATCCAAAGTTCACAGGGGTAGATGGGATCCTTGGCATTTGAAGTCATCAGAGTCCAGAACACAGTGTTTGTCATCATTGGTCAGACTGTGCCCAGCAAGTCCATGTGGCAGAGAATGTCAGTGAATTAAGTGATGCTGTTGCGCATGAAGGCCAGGTGCTAGGCCAGGTGACCTAGGAGATGTGGATGGGCCGCTGCCTCTCACGGTCTTTTCTGTGGACGACCCACCTTCCTCGCGGGACCCTCAGATGCAGGCCTTGACGATGCTTGGGACGCTCCATCAGACGAATCCTCCTCCTCCTCCTCCTCTTCCTCCTCCCTCCCTGTGGCTGGTGGTGGTCTTCGCCTGGTGGCACAGGGAGGGTTGCCCATGTTGTCGGCGATCCGATGGAGTGAACGGCTTATGTCCGTTTGCACCGCCAGGAGCTCAGCCAGTCTTGCCTCTCCATCCGTCCTTGGTGTTCTTGTTGACTGGCGTTTTGCTCGGCCTGCTGGTTCTTAATCTCTGTGGGGGTCTCCACTACCTGGCTGATGGCCCTGGTGTCCGCCGGTATGCGTCCATGATGTTGCGTATGTGTGACATACCGGTCCCTTCAGCTGGCTGGTCAGGTTCTCGCCTCCGCCTGCCACCACTACCACCACCCCTGCCCACACAAGCCTGGCCTGCAGTTGTGGGCACATCTAGTCTACGGGACCCCTGAGGGATGGCCGTTGCGGGGTTGTCTGCCTCCTCCTGGGTGCCCAGCGAACCTTGTCCCTCCAGGTCAGACTGGCTCAGTTGTTCAGTGTGGGCAGGGCTCCTGGGTGTCTCCTGGGATGTGGCAGGAATGGGGTGGTGGTTGGCACAGATGTTCCTGAAGCAGGTGCTGCAGGGGCTTGAACACCAGAGGGTCCAGGTGGGTTGGGGTCATCCGCGGAGTGTTGAGAGGCGTCGCTGCCGGTGGGCTCAGGTTCCTCCCGAGCCTGGGACTGTGATTCTTCACCCCCATTGTTGGGGGGAGATCCATCAGGTTGCCCTGTGTGTGTGAGAGAGACAATGTTAATGCTGTTTCATGCGACATCCATGTTTCATACATATTCAAGTTGGCACAGTTCCTCCAGGTAGTTGTATGTGCCTAGCATTCCCCTCAATGTTCACTTGTGGATGGGTATGTTGCGGGGGACAGATTCATATGTTCTCCTGAGTGTTTGACATGTAGATTTTTGGCTTGGATGCTTCTTTGGCTATGGATTGATCTTGTTGTGTCACATGTCCATTGTGAGAGTGGGTAAATCCATTGCCTGCCCCGGGGGTGTGTGCTTGTGTAAGGGGTGTGTGTGACAGGGCCTGCTGGTGGGTGTAGTGTGATTTGGCAGTGGGTCTCCCAGGTGATGTATCTGTCCCCCCATGGAGCATGCTGCCATGACAGTGAGTGTGAGTTCCTGTCCTAGATATCTGAGCTTGTTGTGTTGGTGTTTGAGTTTGCAGTGGTCACAGGAGGGCCTTGTGCTGCCTACAGCAGGGCCAAGTGTCAGCTACCTTGTCAGTACTTTGCCAGTCCCTGTGCATTGAGCATGGTGCATGGGTATGTACCTGGGCCAGATGGGCTGAGGGAAATGGTGTCTGATTCAGTGTTGAACAATGTGTTTTGTGAGCCCCACCCTCCCAGCATCCCGGACATCCAGTCTTGGGTTAGTGCTTCGTGTAGCATGGGACATGGCATGGCCTTGCTTTGAGAATGGGGCATACACATGTTAGTGGCATGAGCGTTGTTTTTGAGTGTTGTTGTGTCCGGTGAGGGCTTGGGGGTAGTTGCGTGCATTTTGTGTAGTTGGGGTGTGGATGCCGTTCCCCCCATGTTCCATGAGTTGTTTGTGTACTCACCAGGCTCTGGAAGTCCTTGAAGTCTGTGTACTCCCACCGGCGGAAGCAGGGCCATCACCTTCTCCTCCCAGGGATGGTAATGCGGGGCAGCCCACCTCCAGTGATGTTGCTCTGGGCGTAGTCCTCGTTCATTTTCCGCTTGACTGCCCTCCGCAGATCGTACCACCTGGCTTGGCATTCATTCCTGGTGCTTCTGATGGGTGCAACAGCATTCACCCTATCGACGATCCTCTGCCACAGGCGTGATTTTTCGGCTATGCTGGTCTGTCTGACCAATGTCCCAAAGAGCTGTGGCTCGACTCTGATGACTTTGTTGACAAGGATGTCCAGCTCCTCCCTTGTGAACTTTGGATTCTTGTCTGTGGGCATGGTGTGGGGTGAGGGTGTGGATGGTGGTGGGTGTGTGGGTGTGAATGTGAAGGTGTGTGGGGGAATGTGAAGAGGGGGTATGTGTTAAGGAGTTTGTGTGAAGGTGTATATGTTAAGGTGTATGGGTGCAGTTGTTGGGGTGTGCTCTGTAGCTGCAGTGAGTCTGTTGCAAAGGCTCATGGTTTGTGTGTGTGGGCCCTTTTTATTGGTCCATTTGTGGGTGTGCCTGAGTTTGAAATTTTGGTGGGTGTGTTATAGGAGGTGGTTGTGATTTTGGGCCTCTGTTTGCCTGTTTGGATGTGCCAGGTCAGTCATTTTTATGTTTTTTCTACTGTAGACGTGTTTTGTGGTGGTGTGCAAGTCGAATTGACCCTCCTTGTGGTGTTTTACAGTGTCCTGGTTCAGTACGAGTCGTTTTCGCGTATGTAAGGTGCGTACATACGCGATGTTGTTGTACCATGCTCGCATACGCAATGTTGTTGTAAGGTCCGTACATACGCGATGCTGGGGGACGGGGCTGGGGTACGGTGCGTCCAAGTACGGGGCTGGGGTATGGTGTGTCCAAGTACATGGCTGGGGTACAGTGCGTCCAAGTACGGGGCTGGGGTATGGTGCTGGGGTACAGTGCGTACAAGTACGGGGCTGGGGTACGGTGCGTACAAGTATGGGGCTGGAGTACGGTGCTGGGGTACGGTGCGTCCAAGTACGGGGCTGGGGTACGGTGCGTACAAGTACGGGGCTGGGGTACGGTGCATACAGGTACGGGGCTAGGGTATGGTTCTGAGGTACGGTGCGTCCAAGTACGGGGCTGGGGTACGGTGCGTTCAAGTATGGGGCTGGGGTACGGTGCGTACAAGTACGGGGCTGGGGTACGGTGCGTCCAAGTACGGGGCTGTGGTACGGTGCGGACATGGGGGGTGTACAGTGCTGACATACGGGGGGTACATGCAGACATACGCGGGGGAGGGGGGGCTGTACGACTCGTATCCCGGGCACAAGTTTACCCGGGATACGAGTGGTACAGAGTTCGCTACGTACGGGACGTTTTACATACGCTTGTGTATTCGGAAGGGCGGTACGGATCGTACTTGTGCGCTCGGACTTCAGTTTTACGATTTGTATGTAAAACTGTCCGGGTACATCTCGTAGACCTTTTCCCGATACGAATCGTATGTATTTTTCACGTACGAATCGTACTTCACCGGTGGGACGGGACTTGTACGATTCGTACGTAAAAATATACGGATACGAGTGGTACAGGAAATTATTTTACCCGATCGGGTAAAATTGAAATAGATTGAAATTCATTCGCAAGTATTATACAGCCGCCTGATCTTCCATGATTGAGTTAAAAAAAACGCCACTGAGAAGCAAACCATAGGATTAGTCAGGGATTGTAAAAAAACATTGCTACACGACATTGTTTAAAATAAAATATGCGCATCCGGGGCAGAATACATCTTTTGCGAGGTTCCATGTAAAATTTGCAGAAGAAAAAAATATGTGAATTTGATTGTGCAGAGACACCATCACAGGGACAAAAAGGTAATTCATTTATGGAATAGATTCCTGCAGAATGTGCCAACATACTGGAGATAAAATTCAATTGGAATCTCATTAAAAAGAATCTATATGGCGTGAGTTTGTCACAGTAAATAAATATAACATTGTCCCTTCCTGAACCTTCGGGCCTTCAAGGTATAATCTTACCAATATCTTTGTGCAATTTGTTTGCAATCTAGCGTCTTCCCTTTGTCTAAGAAAACAGGATTTTATCTCCTGTTTTGAAATGCTCAGACAGTCCCTGGGGGCAACAAATAAATGGTCTTAGCCTAAGGAGGAGATATATGAAATCCATGGAATCCTTTGGACATTTTCCATGGATAAACAGTCTTCAATTAGTTTTTGGGTATTGTGGATAGACTCCCTTCTCTAAATGGAGTGCCACAAGATAATTGGAGCCAAAGAGATTGTATCAGTCCAATATGGGACATCCAATTCAGTGTGAGTAATAAAGTTGGAGCAGCTTACGGGGAGGCCCACTAGTTTTCCCCAAAAAGTGTCCTCTATCACTCGGAGGGCAGATGGGTTGGTATAACCCCATATGCATGCCCCGTAAGTTGCTACCAACACTGATTTAGCTACATAAACCTTTATTACCATGTTGATAGGTTTCGCCACCAATTTTCTGATAAATGATGGAGAGCAATGATACTTCTCTCGAGTGATAACCCCCTAGTAGTGAGCAAATGGGACCATGATAGTTGCCTATCAAATGTTACACCTAAATAAGAAAAGGCATTGGTATGGGCTATTTTTTTCCCAGATATATAAAAGCTCTGGACCTACTTGTCCTTCCGGCCAGTGATTAAAATGAAAGACTTTGCCTCGTTAGATTTTTCTTGTAGGTTACATAGATGTTTAGTAACTTTTGCAGGGCGAGACCCGTGCGGGCAATTAGCACTGCATCGTCAGCATACAGGAGAATTGGGGTGCAAGCGTTGTCAATTTGAGGAACGTCTGATGTTGAGTCCGACAGGGGAGCCTCTACCCCATTAGTATACATAGAAAAAATAAATGGGGCGAGAACAGGGCAGACCTGACGGACTCCCCTGTTAATTGGAAACGCACTGGTGCATTCCCCTTCTCTCCCGTATCTGACGCAGGCCATGGCTGATGAATAAAGCTGCCTAATGAAAAGTATGATAGCCCCATCTATGCCCATTTCCTACATTATCCTCCATAGGTGTTTGTGCGCCACGCAGTCAAACGCTGCGGACAAGTCCATAAATGCCAAGTATAACCCACCAGAATTTGCTTGGGAATACTTGGCGATTAATAGACTTACATTGAGGCACTGATCTTGGGTATCCAGTCCCTTTTTAAAACTGTATTGAACTGGGATTAAAACTTATTTTTAGCTGCCCATTCCTCTAATCGATTCAATAGAACCCTACCCATAAGTTTAGCTGTGCTATCCAACAATGAGACTGGCCTATAATTTTTGGCTTCGGATTTATCTCATAAATCTGGCTGATCAACAAAGAAATCTATAGGGGTACAATCCGGTCCTGGCGCTTTATTAATGGAGCACTGGGTAAGAGCTTCTCTGATCTCGTAATAGTCAAAGATCAATGGGGGTTCAATGGAAGGTATCATGATACGTTCTGTGATGTCACCCCCTCCGAATTAGGATAAAAATATGCGAGAAAAATATACGACCCATGATTCCTCGTCCACATGGCAATCCAATGTAGGTGCTGATGGTGGTTTGAGAAAAGGGGCGTTAATAGAACTCCAAAAACCCTTCGAGTTTTTTTAGATCGCCGCTAGGTGGAGTTGTTCCCACACTTCTTCCTTTAAGGTTTTAATTCTATTCTTCCTGGCCTCATTATATTGGAAGCGAAGTTGCTTCACTAGAGTTGTATCACTAGGAATTGACCCCAGGGCCTGATGCAGAGCTGTTAGGGACTTGGTCCATGATTGATCAAACCATCTAAGCCCTAATGTTTTGGCAATTGTTTTTTTCCTGAATAGATGGTGCCTGACCTCCATTAATATAGACTCAAATGCCATGGTTACTTGGGTTGGATCGCATACTGATTCTAGGCACGTTAAAATGTCACTCTGTGATTATTTTGGGAACAAGGGATGATTTGTCTACTAAAGCCCATTTTAAGGTTATCCCATTAGTTTTTGTTTTCATGGCTTTAATGTGTGCCTTTGTCTGTTCCGAATAAGTTCCTGCCCAATTCACTTTACCAGTGATGGCAGCGTGATCGCTAAAGTTTATATAATTGTTCTCACAACTAGAGATACGTTTTAAAAGGGATTCCACTATGATTATATAATCAATTGTGGTGCCCTGAGAGGGTACGCCAAACGTTTTTTGCAACATACCAAAAGAAATGTCAACCGGGTTGCAAATCTCTAAGTTGTTGATCACTAGAAGTCTGTTCAGACCTTCCCCGTACTGATTATGAATTAAATGATATAGGGGATCACCTTCATCGTGGTTAAAACCACGTGCTGCTGAATTTGATAACTGACAGCAATGTGCATTAAAATCACCCAGCCACAATATTTTTAGAGTGTCTTTTAAAGTGCTAAAACAATTGTTAATATCTACCTCCAGCTGATCTACAACCTTTTTCATGTCTCCTGTAAAATTGTTATTATAAAAAAATTAGGGGTGGGCGGACAACTCCGTTCCGCCCACGGAATGTGCGGAGATTTGCCCTTCCGCCTTCCGCGATATAGGCGGAGAAACAAGGCAAATCTCCGCACACTCGGGCGTAATGGAAGTTGGCCTCCCGCCCGCCCGCCTCCCACCCGCAAAATTAAATACATTTAAAAAGCACATTTCGAATAACCTTACCTTATCGGCGGCGTCCCCGGGCTTCCATCCGTCTCCATCGAGTCTTCTTCTGGGAACTGCGCATGCACGGGAGCCCGCGCATGCGCATTCCTCGGCAGGAATTCTGCTCAGACCGGCAATATTCCATGACATGAATGTGATTGGTTTAGGCTGATCATATGTTTCAATTACAGGCATATGAGTTTCGGAAACCCGTATAGGGGGATTTTGAACAGGAGTGGAAACGTTCCTGTTCGGTTTATGTCAATTGCAACCCTCTGAGTCTGTTAGCACATTGAATCTACTATGTGTGGGAAGGGTGGAAGGAGCAGACCCAGAGAGTGTTGGGGAGGGTTAAACAGGGGGAAGGGAGCGGGATCCAATGCAGGGGATTGTCGACCCCGCAGCCTCAATGTATTGGGTTTATAAAACTATCCCAACTGTAAGGCAAATATCTGTGTGAGCGTTGTTGGGCCAGTAGGGAGTCGTTGTAACAAGTGCCGGACCATTTGAGAAGATTTGAAATTAACCACCACACAATCACCCTCAATACGTTTCTCTGAGTCCCCCACCCAAACCACTCTTCTGGCCATTAGGCTATATGGCAACATCGCCTCCGTACCCCCCACAAATTGATTAAGCCAGTGACTTGCTTTAGATATCAATTGATCTGTGGTCTCCACTTGGGTGTTGTGTAATCTCGGAACATTTGTTAGTATTACAACATGAGGACAAGCTGCTGTGGGAAGTGCCAACTTCATATGATTATCATTTGGGCCCCTTATTGCCAGTTCAATCCTTTGGTCTGGTGTTATGTCGAGTCTTAAGGGAGGCAGGATAGTATCCTTAGATGTTCCTTGAGATAGGGTTCCACTATTATTGTCACTAGTTGGTTTTGAGACCATGGGATTGATATTTTGAGCGACAAGTTGCGGCTGACTGTTGGGGGGATCTGATGGAGTTCCTCCCAAGTTCATATTTCTACTCAGGCTCGTTAAGCCCTGATTAACTGAACAATTGATATGTCAGCCAACGTTATGATGGTTTTGGTCTCCCCCTACAGATCCGAAAGTTTCTATATTTGCCTCGATTCTGGAGAGTCTATCTATCAATGGTTGGAGTAAAATGGTAAATGACTGTTCTATCTTTGAAATCAAGGAGTTCGTAAAAGATGAATAACAAGCATTAGATTCTTGAGGTGCGACACATTTTTGTTGTTGACCTCCCCCCCGCCTTTTTCTTCGGGGGATGGGTGTTCTGATGGGCCCGGGGGGGAGGGTAAGGCATTGGGTATACAGAAAATTAATGGTTTTAACCTAGTAGTAGTAGGCTCTGAATTTGTGAGTAGGGAATCTATTACTGTTGTGGTATGGTCCTCCTATTTAAAAACTCAGTCCGAACAACGGGCACACCCTTTTCCCCCACAGATAGCAGACGTTCGACAGATAAAATCTCCTTATCCAGTGCATCAGTAGCTCTTAGAAGAAAGGAGACTAAAGTGTTCGTAGGCTCACCTCCATTAGTTGTAATTGTCGATTTCCATTTCCCCATCTTATATCCGTTTGTCTTGTTTTCGTCTGTCAGATACCATCTGACAGTGGTGAGTTTTTGGATACCGAGGCGATAGCCTCATTACTCCACATTCATTTTGAGTTTTTTAGTCGCTGTTTAGGTTGTCTAATTGATGTGTGACGCTTTGTCACAGTTGAGTTTGGATCACAGGGTCAGCGCTGTGATAGGCCGCGGGTTGCCGTCAATTTGGTTTGCGGAAGTGTCAGCAAGTTTTATCGCAGAGTCTTGTATTCGTCTGCCAAATGTCTTCTGGCGGTGATGAGCTTTTGATGGCTGCTGCGGCGGTTGCCTTCGAACAGTGATGAGTTTTGGGTAGCTGCCGGGGTGGTTTGCCCTCAGGCAGTAATGTTTTTGGATGCTGTGATGCTGTTTCAGTTTCACAAGGTTAGCGCTTCAATGGGCCGCGGGTAGGGGTCAAATGGGTTTGTAGAAATGTCTGCAAGTTTCCTGATCAGTGGGCTTTCTTTCTTATAGATCGGACCTGGACCTCTTATACAGCTACTGATGTACACGTTAGAGGGAGGCCCCAACCTCCTCAGGCTGCAGACGGGCGCAGACGGGCCTGCCAGCGTGCGTCCCACACCCGGGAGCCCGGAGTAGCTTTATGCGCCTCCTGGCGCGAAAACGAGCGCTTAGGCGAATCCTGCCGTGAGGCCCACTGGGGAATGTAGTCCCCACCAAAGTGCTGGCATGCAGTGAAGGGCTCCCATGCCACGGGTGCCAGGAGCAGCTTTATGCGCATCCTGGCACGAAAAACGAGCGCTTAGGCGAATCCTGCCGTGAGGCCCACTGGGGAATGAAGTCCCCACTAAAGTGCGGACATGTAGTGAAGGGCTCCCAGAATGTACTAGGTTGGTCAAGGAAAGTGGTGGGTACATGTGGCTATGCAGATATCTAGTAAGTTTTTCCAGTTCGGTACGTGAGCCGCACATTCCGTTCTTGAACTTCCTGTGCATCCTGGGGCCGGTAGTCCTAGTTTTATAATGTGTTAACTGGGACTACAAATCCCAGTACTTGAAGAGAGACTCACACGTGAAACTAGGTAATTTGAGAACTGTAACCTTACCCGGCTCTGGGTTTCAGGATGCTGTGCTGTGTTGCAAGTAACAAAACACATAATTAATTCAGCTGCATAATCAATGTAATGCTCTTCTAAAGCGCTCCAATGCCTTTGAGCCGAGTTGGTGGTATACAAAAAAAATATTTTACAAAAAATGAACAGTATTGTATTGATAGGACACTCTCGTTTAAAAAGAGGGTTCGGCATTGTTACAACTACCCTTTTCTCCCCCTGGGTCTGAGGCTGGAAATGGGAGCCTTTTGTTATGTTACTGGTGTTGATGGCTTTTCTGTGCTTCCTGCAATGGCCACCGCGCAGAATGACTCCTACTGCCTTTGAAGTCTTGAAAGTTTCCCAGGGGGAAGGCGGTCCTCTGTCTGTGAATGGAGTGTGGAATGCAGAAAAACGGGGTTACAAGTCGTCACATGGGCGAAGGTTTAGAAAGACAACACCTTCGCACCACTCCCCCGCCCCCCCTCCCCCGAATCATCTGTTCCTTGCACTAGAAGAGTGCGAATGGACTGTGAAGGGAAACGCGCATCCAACAGGGAAGTCGTTATATGCGATGATGAAAGCAACATTCTCTATAGCTGCTCAGTGGGGACGAGGCTTGCAAGAGACCTCCCTCAGGCGACGATGCTAAACCCTTGATCGGATGAGAATCGCCCACCAGGTGTTTCTTATACCATGCTTATGGAGATTGTACAGGGCTGCCACGTGGCCCCGTGTCATTGTATGACTTTTTGAAAACGTCCTAGTATTTTGTTTTTGCCAACAGCTTGTTGCACTCTGGGAGATGTGGTTTCATTTTAGAGCTGGCTTGATAGTGCAGCTTTTAGACGTTATGTGATCACCAGAAAAGAGCTTTAAGGAACGATATTGAGAGAAGTTCTGCCCCCCACCCCCCACAGGCCCCTCTACAGCATTTGATTGGCCAGCAGATGTGCGCATCTGCTTTTTGGAAAAAGCTTTTCCAGGTGCCATAAGTGTGCGGGCGGGCACTAGGTCCTTGGACTTTGGACTAGAGAATAAAGATCCGTGTCAGGACCCAGGAACAACAAAAAACAAATGGATCAGTAAGCAAACCCCCCCCCCCCCCAGCTGATCACCACCCCGAACCCTTCAGCCAATCACTGTGGCCACACCCGGAGGCAAGCGGAGCGCACCCCAGAGGTGTGAGCTTGAGACATGTTAGACCCGGCATCCTTGGCGTGGCTTCCACTGACTTTTTGCCTTCAGGCCTCCTGTTTTGCTGGCTTTAGGACTCTAGGCACTTTACCACTGCTAACCAGTGCTAAAGTGCATGTGCTCTCTGCTTAAAATATGGTAGCATTGGCTTATCCACAATTGGTATATTTAATTTACTTATAAGTCTCTAGTAAGGTGCAATAGATGTGTGAAGTGCCTGTAAATTAAAGGCTACTAGTGGGCGTGCAGCACTGATTGTGACTTAAGTAGCCCCTTAAACATGCCTCAGGCCTGCCATTCCAGAGACTGTGTGTGCAGGTTTAAACTACCATGTCGATCTGCCAAGTTGACCCTCTTGCCAGGCCCAAACACTCCTTTTTAATACAGTCCTGCACACTTGGAAGTGGGTTTAAAGTAATGCTCCAGCAGAATCCAGTGATCGCTGTAGACGCAAAGGACTCGGAGCGGGCGAACTATCCCACTATGGACGCATCTTTTCCGTTGCGAGGATCAACTCTGACACATCGCCGAATTGCGTAGCACATGGACTCCATTCCCGACACATCTTCGCCACTGCGAGGCTCGGAACTGATGCATCACCTACCTGTGTGGATCGACGACAATGCATCGCTTTATCTGCACCCTGCAACCCGCTTTGATGACACATCGCTTCATATGGACCCCGCATGCCCGTCTTTGATGATGATGCAACTAAGGTACTTTGCAGCGGGCCTCAGGTGGTCCCTGTATCCGACTCACCGTTGGCCTGAACTTTTGGATTTGACCCGTTCTAGCGCGACCAGCTAGCCCCAGTTGGCACTCTATGCTTTTAAGCACTACATTTCAGTTTATTCTTTAAAAATGTATGATTCCGGTTCTACTTTTTGGATTTTTGTGGTTTTGATTTTGTTGTGTTCATTAAAATAAGCTCTATTTTTCTAACCAGTGTGATGTTTTCACTGCTTTGCTGTTTGAAGTGTTGCACATATACTTTTCACATTGCCTCGTCAGTCAAACGTGACTGCTCTGTGCCAAGCTACCAGGGGATGAGCACAGGTTAGTTTAGGGGGTGTTTGTGACTTACCCTGACTAGGATTTTGGTTCCTGCTTGGACAGGGTGCATACCTCTGCCAATCAGAAACCCAATTTCTAAAAGAACCGCTACACCTGTCTGAGCACAGAGGTGGCCATGCGTGCGCTCCATCAGCCTGAGCGATGGACAGCTGCACCGCTGCACTGAAACGCGGCACAAAGGCAAGAACATGCTGCACCGCCAAAGCAGGTGAGAGAGAAAGTCCCAATAGCAAACAGCCACAGCACCTCAGACACAGTGCCCCATGCTTGGAGAGCCTGAGAACACTACACACTCGTCAGAGGTAGCCATCTTGAAAAAATCAAGAAAGCAAAGCCCCACATGCCATTTTAAATCACCAAGAAGCTGCACCCTCACTGAAGGATGCCAGTGGGGCAGGGGAGGGAGTTGTGCAGGGGGGTTGGGTTGCGCAATATAAAAAAACATAATCTTACCTTGCTGCCGGGTCCGGAGTCTCTGCTCCTGCTCCCGTCGTCTTGGAACAGGAAGCACAGCCAAGCCCCACTTACTAATCACAATCCTGCAATGGTGTGTTGTGATTGGTAAGCACCCAGGCTCCTCTGACCAATCACAACGCGGTAAAGCAGACTTGTGATTGGTCTGAGCGCTGTAACACGGCGCTCAGCCAAGGGCTGGAGGGGTGGGCATATTCTCCATGCAGGCTGTAATGCAGCCTCCATGGAGATCAGGGAAAGTGCACATGACTGGTTTAGGCAGATCGAGAGGGCCGACCAAACAGTCATTGTGCACTTGGGAGTGGGCAAACCACTCCTCCCCTGCCCTACTCCGAGAGCAGAGCAGCATGAAGCATAAAATGATAATAACCCAAAGTTATTCGCATTTTAGGTTTCGTACTTTGCACTGCTTAAAAGCAGGCAGGCGACCCTTCTCCGCTATAGCAGAGGAGCCGCCACAGATGCCATCTTAAACTGGGCAGAGAGACCCACGTACAGGATCCTGGAGAAAGACACTTTTACCCTATGAGGATGCTGCACACTCATAAGGAAGCAGTCAGCTAAACTGGGAAGACCCCCACTGAGCACCCAGAAGCAGAAGGAGAACTAAGAGGGCAACAAAGGGTGACCCAAATGACATGCCTGGCATGACACCAAAAAAGAAGTGAAGCAGGCAACCAATCCAGTGATCATCATGTCACAAGACATTTGGTGGCCTTCTTAAAGTATGATTTGGTGGAACTTCTTAAAGAATCCACCACCATTAAACACAGTGAAAATGCTAAACATTTGCTGGTTTCATCAACGCATTGGAAGAGACAGAAGACACAAAGGTAGTCAAATACCTCAGAAACTTGGTAGACAATGGAGTCAAGGAAGCGCTAATAAAAACTCCAAAAGGAGGAAGCAATCACGTACCATAAAGTAAAGGAAGCACTTGCCAAGAAATTCAACCCGACAACCCTTGTAGACTATAAGAGAAGCACATTCAAGAATGCACTGCAACAGGTAGGAGAAACAAAGGACGAGAGCCAGGAAAGAGCAGAAGAGCAGGCTGAAAGGAAAGCAGCGGCCAAGGAAGCAGGGACCAACCATAAGGAAACAATATTCACCATGAGGAGCAGGAGACACACAAGCAAGGACACCCAAAATGATAAATCCAGTTGGCCAGCAAGGGTGTGCAACAGGTGCAGACTATTGTACCCATTCTTAGAAAAATGTCCGGCCATGGGCCAAACATGCAAGCGCAGAACAGGCAAGAAAGAAGGGTCGTCACTCGGCAAAAAGGAACTCAGAGGCACACGCAGAGATCACCATCAGTCAAAAAACAAAGAGAGACACTATGTACGAACTGTCAAGACCAAATCTAGATGAAGTCCCTCTACTTCATCATCTACCAAGGCGACCACATCAGCATACAGTGAAAGCTATGACAATGGATACCTCCTCTGATGGCTGCAACTGGACCAGGAAACAAACCAGCCAGCATCAAGCTCAGCATGGGGACCACGTAGTAGAATTCGTAGTGGACAGCAGAGCTTCAGTGAATGAAATGGGAATGCAAGAGCTGGCAAGCCTTCCTCGCCCACCCCACCTAGTCGAGAACAGTTAGAAGGTCTAACGTGGGCAGGGAAGAAGCTCTGAAATGCACCAGTAAATTCACAAAAACTTTTAAGCACTAGGAACAAGAAGAGGCTGCCAAAGACTACATACCAGAGAGATAACGGCAGCACCAGGCACCCTATTCCTAATCAGAGCAACAAGCCTAGGAATACTGGCCCTATGCCATGCAGACAAAGACATACTCCAGGTGAAATTGAGAAGGGCGGAAAGTCAATGCCCGGTAGTCTGCATCAAGGTAAACAATCACCCGATACCATTCACCATCAACAGTGGAGCGTCCATCCAGGTAATGTGTGTAGAAAAATATAAAGAACTAAGGCCAACCCCAGAGCTGAAGCAGACAGACGTTCAGGTGTACAAGCAGGCTACATCTAAACTGTTGTGTAGCTGCGGGTCATTCAAAGCAACCCTATGACACCAGACAACAACCATTGAAACAACCATACATGTGCTTAAGGAAAAGTGTCAATCGCCTTAGTTTTGCCACAGCAGCAAAAATGGGGTTGATCAATCATCTACCAATTACATGTCAGTGAAGGAGTGACTCAAAGGTTCCCCAAACTCTTCCAGACTAGGCAACCTGAAGGATGTCCGTGTGAAACTTCACATCAACAAAGGTATGCACCCAGTCATGCAAGGACACTGCCAAGAGGCATTTCACCTCTAGGAAGTGGTGGAAAAAAGATAAGAAACCTTCAGAAACTAGACATCATTGAAGTTTCTAAGGGCCCAACTCCATGGATCTCACTGATAGTAGACGTGCCAAAAAGGTACACAAAAAGAGACGTACAAATCTGTATCGACTTGAGCCAGTCAAACAAAGAAAGGGAAAAAGAACAACTTCGTCCTCCACACATCTCCGACATGATGACACAGCTAAATGGGGCAAGACTCTTCTCCAAACTTTACCTGAACAAGGGCTACCACCAAATAGAGCTAGATGAAGGGTGCAGCTGCATCACAACATTTTCCACACACTTTAGATACTTTAAGTACAAGCAGCTAAACTGCAGAACTGCTGAGATATTCCATGAGGTAGTTTCCAGTATCATCAAGCCCATACTAAACAAACTTGACTTCAGCTTTTATGATTCACTTTGTGATTTCAATTAAAGCTTATTGTTTTTATTTTGACTTGACTACAGCAATGACAAACTGGTGTTCAAATCCGCAAAAGAGGCATGACACTTGCTCACTTTGCCACTGGATTCAAGCTAGCCTGGCTGATGAGGGGTGTTACCCTGAAACCGGTTCCAGGATGCTTGTTTCCCGTCCAGGGAAGACATAGCTTTGCAGTTCGGGTTGGACTGTTCCCATGAGACACATGGTCAAGACTGATTTGCATATATCTGTGTCTGAACTGGGGTGGCGAAGTGAGCTGAAGAATGATGTTGGATTCAACCCAGATCTGTGACTGGGGGTGAGTGTTTGAAAAGTTTCAGCACTCCGTTCATCATCTCCTTGTGTTTGCGTGGTTTACCCTAAGTTGGCAGGGTATGCCCAGACGTGGGTGCCTTGCTCACTTTGCTACTGGATTCAAGCTAGCCTGGCTGATGAGGGGTGTTACTCCGTTCATCATCTCTTGTGTTTGCTCCACAGAGTATGCCAACTACTCGTACAGGTAGGCCTGAAGCTCAAAGCAGGGAAATGTGAGCACTACAAGACCAAACTGAAATTTTTGTGGCACATATTCTCCGATAAAAGAATGATGCCAGACCTGGACAAATCCAAGGCTCTCACTGCCACCAACTCACCACAAGAAGTTGTTATACTGAGATCATTCGTAGATATTACAAGCTACATCATCAGGTGCATTTGAGACTACACCACCATCAGCACACCTCTCCAGGACCTGACAGAACAAAATATGGATTTTAAATGGTCGCCAGAGTGTGAGCAAAGCTTTCGAAGTATTAAAGCAGCAATAAAAAAGACAACTGTAGTGGAATACTTTGATGGAAAAGAGAACACAGAGGTGACGGTGAAGACCAAGCAGGTGGGGCAGGGATCCATACTAGCGCAACACACTAACAACACATAGGCTCAGAGACAGGTGGTAGCATTTGCCAGCAGAAGCCTCACAGACACTGTAAGAGCTTACTCGCAGCATGAATACACTCCCTCATGTTCCTCTATGGCAAAAGGTTCACCATAGAAACAGATCACCAGAACCTGCTAATGATCTCTGGCAATCCTAAACAGAAAATGCCGTGAAGACCCAAAGGTGGAGATACGCTTGCAGATATGTGACTATGTGATTGTCCACAAGCCGGGGAAAGAACAAAATCCCACTGATGACATAATGCGACACCCTGTGTTCAAGAACAAACATATCCATCGCAGAAGAGTACCTCCAATTCATAGTCAGTACATGTGTACCTAAAGGCACTGTCAATCCACCAGGTAGTCACTGTGACAAAAAAGCAGACTGAAACCTACAACTTGTTATTCACCTAATCAAGACACACCAAACAATGCGAAGCCAATCAAGAAGAAATCAGAGCTTTCCATAATGTTCAAGAAAAGCTAGCCGTGACTGAAGAAATACTCATACTGAGGAGTTCCTGCATCGTCATCCCAAAGAGCCTACAAAAGTCATAGAACTCGCCCATGAAAAACATTGCGAAATAGTCACCACCAAATGAGCCCTACAAGAGAGACTATGGTTCCCAATGATAAATGACTTAGGTGCCGATCACGATCCTGCAAAAACCGGGTACGAACCGTCGGACGGAGCACAATCTCCGCCCGACGCGTACCCGGTCGTCAATTTTCACAAACAAGGAATTACGATTCGCACGGGTACACCATTACCGTACGAATCGTAAAAAAGCCCGACCGAACAAAAAAACACCTACCAATGCGATCCGGGAAAGCGCCGACCTGACGTCGGGACGCTCGCAGCCAGCCATTCACGACCCAGGAATCACGATTCGCACCGACGTCACCCCGCACGGTGAATATTTTGCGGCAGCCAAAAACTGCCGGGAAATCAGGACGACGCGAACAAGGACCACCAGTACGCGACGGACAGACGACGACGCGAACAAGGAGGACCAGTACGTGACGGACACACAGGACGACGCCACCAAGGAGGACCCGTACGCGACAGGACGACGCGATCAAGGAGGACCCGTACACGACAGGACGACGCGAGCAAGGAGTACCAGTACGCGACGGACAGACATGGACCCGAACCTACGAGTCATCCCTGCCCTCATAGCAGTACACCTCCTCTACAGGTTACGACGCAGACGCCGCAGAAGGTCAGAATAACTAAGGGAGGGGGGAAAGTGGGGTGGGGTGGGGGTGGCACGACCAGGGCAGGCCACAAAACAACCACATAAGTCACACACCACACATGGCCTGGACATACCTGACTCCCATGCCCTGGTCACCACGAGGGGGTGGGGGCGTGTCCTGATAAGCCAGCGACCGCCACAACGGAAGTCCGTCACCACGCGAACCGGCAACACAACCAGACAGGTACGTCCCGTACCCACGCCTGAAGAGCGTGGGTACGAGTCGGACCACGCCCACACACGTCACCCCAACAATGGCGGGACGGATCGCACCCACGTGGCAAAGGCCTGGGTACGGGCCGCACAAACATCACATAGCGTGGGGACGGATATGTACGGACCCTACCCCCACCCCGTATGCAAGGAGCGTACCCCCCAGCCCAACAGTGCAAGTACGACCCGTACCCCCACCCGCGTATGCATGGAGCGTACCCCCCATGCCAACAGTGCAAGTACGACGCAAACCCTCACCCGCGTATGCAAGGAGCGTACCCCCCAGCCCAACAGTGTAAGTACGACCCGTACCCCCACCCGCGTATGCAAGGAGCGTACCCCCCATGCCAACAGTGTTAGTACGACCCGTACCCCCACCCGCGGACGTACGGAGCGTACCCCCACCCCAACAGTGTAAGTTCGACCCGTACCCTCACCCGCGTATGCATGGAGCATACCCCCCATGCCAACAGTGTAAGTACGACTCGAACCCCCACCCGCGGACTCACGGACCGTACCCCCACCCCAACAATGTAAGTTCGACCCGTACCCTCACCCGCGTATGCATGGAGCGTACCCCCCATGCCAACAGTGTAAGTACGACTCGAACCCCCACCCGCGGACTCACGGACCGTACCCCCACCCCAACAGTGTAAGTACGACCCGTACCCCCACCCGCGAATGCAAGGAGCGTACCCCCCAGCCCAACAGTGTAAGTTCAACCCGTACCCTCACCCGCGAATGCAAGGAGCGTACCCCCCAGCCCAACAGTGTAAGTACGACCCGTACCCCCACCCGCGAATGCAAGGAGCGTACCCCCCAGCCCAACAGCGTAAGTACGACCCGTACCCCCACCCGCGAATGCAAGGAGCGTACCCCCCAGCCCAACAGCGTAAGTACGACCCGTACCCCCACCCGCGAATGCAAGGAGCGTACCCCCCAGCCCAACAGTGTAAGTACGACCCGTACCCCCAGCCGCGAATGCAAGGAGCGTACCCCCCAGCCCAACAGTGTAAGTACGACCCGTACCCCCACCCGCGTATGCAAGGAGCGTACCCCCCAGCCCAACAGCGTAAGTACGACCCGTACCCCCACCCGCGAATGCAAGGAGCGTACCCCCCAGCCCAACAGCGTAAGTACGACCCGTACCCCCACCCGCGAATGCAAGGAGCGTACCCCCCGGCCCAACAGTGTAAGTACGACCCGTACCCCCACCCGCGAATGCAAGGAGCGTACCCCCCAGCCCAACAGTGTAAGTACGACCCGTACCCCCACCCGCGTATGCAAGGAGCGTACCCCCCATGCCAACAGTGTAAGTACGACCCGTACCCCCACCCGCGGACGTACGGAGCGTACCCCCACCCCAACAGTGTAAGTTCGACCCGTACCCTCACCCGCGTATGCATGGAGCGTACCCCCACCACACCAGTGTAAGTAGACTCGTACCCTCACCTCGAATGCATTGAGCGTACCCCCACCGTGTATGTGCCAAGCGTACATATCCTGAAATCGGAGGTGTGTGTGCAGAGTCCACCCAGCAGTGCCCTGAGACAGGAGGGGTGGTTGCCTATCACTCCCAGCAGTGCCCTGAGACAGGAGGGGTGGGTGCCTATCACTCCCAGCAGTGCCCTGAGACAGGAGGGGTGGGTGTGGAGTCCTCCCAGCTGTGCCCAGAGACAGGAGGGGTGGGTGTGGAGTCCTCCCAGCAGTGCCCTGAGACAGGAGGGGTGTGTGCAGAGTCCTCCCAGCAGTGCCCTGAGACAGGAGGGGTGGGTGCCTATCACTCCCAGCAGTGCCCTGAGACAGGAGGGGTGTGTGCAGAGTCCTCCCAGCAGTGCCCTGAGACAGGAGGGGTGGGTGCCTATCACTCACAGCAGTGCCCTGAGACAGGAGGGGTGTGTGCAGAGTCCTCCCAGCAGTGCCCTGAGACAGGAGGGGTGGGTGCCTATCACTCCCAGCAGTGCCCTGAGACAGGAGGGGTGGGTGTGGAGTCCTCCCACCAGTGCCCTGAGACAGGAGGGGTGGGTGCCTATCACTCCCAGCAGTGCCCTGAGACAGGAGGGGTGGGTGTGGAGTCCTCCCACCAGTGCCCTGAGACAGGAGGGGTGTAACACATGTGTGTGAGGCCAGAATTATCCACATGCATACTGGCTACAAGGGAACATGTCCCCATGAACTCATGTCAACAGACTCCACACACAAGTACAGTGATCATCAAGGATGCCACGATTGTTGCAGGTGGAGACATGGCCCTGCATGCATGGCCAAAGTAGAAGGGCTCCGTCACACACACAGCTCATGTAGACACAGCTCTGCGCTAAACATTGGGAACACCCTGCAGGGAAGAAAGCTGGGTACACAGAGGAAGGAATACACCCTGGGACAAGTGCACCATGCAGTAACTGCTTACATGAACAAAGAAAGTTAGCCAACACCTTGTGATGGCACACAGATCCCAGGGTCCCACCAATGAGCAGTACACTACTACATATCCCACACACCCAAACCCTTACACACCACCAAAAACCATGTAGCAACCCCACCAACACCAATACCAGCATAGCAGTAGTGTGATAATGAAAACAAAATTAAGCTTTATTCAGCATGAGCACAATGTCCGTGGATCGCAGGCAGTTCAATCTTCACAAAGCCCATAGGGCAGTCAATGATTCTCAGCTGGATGGGGGACACAGTGGGATGCGTGTCCCCTACCTTGCCTGCACAGTCAAATGGCATCGTCTTCCACACTGGTGAGGGCATCAGGAGGGGGGAAGCAACAGGCACCGCAGGGACATCAGGGCAAAGGGGCGGCGTTGTGGGTGCAGGGATGGAGGACTCCACCACAGGGGGTGGGTCAGTGCCAAAGGCGGAGGCCAGGATGGCACTACACACCTTTGCAAGGTCCTCCAGGGAGTCCCCTGCACCCGGAGGGACCTCAGGCCCCAAGGAGGGGGGGGGTCAGAGGGATGGGTCGCAGCGCCACCGGGGGAGGGTGGAGACAGGGGGGGAGACTCAACCACCCTGACCGGGGACCTCCTTGACCGCTTGCGTGGTGGTGTAACTGTGGGGCTCAGGGACAGAGCGGCCATGAAGGAGTCCTTGGGGGAGATGTGGCCAGGAGAGCTGAGGGGAGGGGATTTGGAGGGAGTGGACTGGGTGGAATGCGGACTCCCACTA
The DNA here is from genome assembly GCF_964204655.1 of Triturus cristatus. Taxonomy (NCBI): domain Eukaryota; kingdom Metazoa; phylum Chordata; class Amphibia; order Caudata; family Salamandridae; genus Triturus; species Triturus cristatus. Next base: position 1,115,379,147 of record NC_140585.1, read on the forward strand.
TGGCTGCGTGTCACACGTTTGCCCCCCGACCCAGTGGGTGTGCCTACCTCACCCTGTGTGTGCGTGTCAGGAGGAGTGCGGTGGACCTTCCCTGCTGGTGTGGTGCCCGTGTCCGTTGATGTGGGTACATGCCGACGTCTGGGTGTACGTGGGACAGGCATGGGAGTGGGAAGTGTGGATGGGGCAGGGGTAGGTGGGGGGAGGTCGCGCTGCAGGAGACCCACTGCTGCAGTCAGTGTGGAGTCGATGGACCTCAGCAAGTTGCGTTGGTCAGCCTGCGATGAATGAATGCCCTCCAAGAAAGCCTCGATGTTGGTGAGGGTTTTGCCGTGGGCATGGAGGACATTAAGGATCGCAGCCTGACCAACCTGCAGTTGCCGCTGGATGTCCACAGACTCTGCATTGGCGGCAGCAGTGGAGACAGGGGCAGGGGGTGCGGTGCCTGGCAGGAAGGAGACATGCTGTGACCGGGCACGCTGGGAAGGGACACGAGCAAGTGGGAGGCGGCTGGTGGGAACTGAGGGGGCGGTGCGAGGTGTTGTTCTGCTGTCAGCTGCTGGTGCAGCCACCGCCCACTCGGAGACATCCTCCTCGGACCTGTCAGCTTCGTATTCTGACGTGCCAGTCGACAGGTCCTCGGCCGCACTATCCTCCACCTCTGTCCCACTCGATGTGCCAGCCCCGATGTCACGGCTGGCACTGGTGCTCGGTCCCTCCGCCTTGCCTGTGTCCATGTCTCCCTCTGTGTCCCCCGACGATGCTGTGGGCAGGGTGGAGAGACAGAAATTAATCAGACAGCTGTACACATCAGTCACATGAGTACAATCGACATAGGTAACACTGCATAGCCTGAAAAGGAAGATCCCTAACATCTACTAAACAAGGTACCGATGTAGGGCATGAAACACACAGTTAGTTGAGCCACCATGCCACTGAAATACCATGGAGAGCATGAGACAATAGCTAAACACAGGAAACGGAGTCTGACATAGCACCCAGGCCCTGGGGACAATCCTGCACTGCATCTGCACCACACAGCGTTGGCGAAAATACCGATGACCAGGGACCATATCCATGAACTTGAGACACATGCTGCATAGGTAATGCTGAAAACATGCCCAACATGACTCGGTCACTGCACATTGCGTGTGTGTCCAGACACATCACACACTGCCCAGACCCAGCAAGTAGAAATCAGGATTTGACACATAGGCATTGCCCGCACCAACAAGACCCTACACGAGGCAAATTGTTGAGACACAGGTGGCACCAACATCTCATAGTCTGGCTGATACACACAGGGGCAGGCAAAAAGCAAGAGTGTACGCCAAACAGCCAAGGTGCGCCTGTACAAATAATGAGGTACCAGTGCCCATCCTCAGATGAGTATAACAAGACACACAGGCACTGGCAACTGTGAGTATGTAGAAGGACAATCAGGTCAGGCTGCACAGTGGACACCTGTACAAAATAGCGCGTCTATATACATGGTGACAGGGGACAATGGCACAGAGCACAACCTACGCTGTAGACACTGAGATTGTCCACGTTTATGATGACACATACACCACTGAGGAAAAGGTGCCCCAGGGGACAGTAGTGGGCACGCAACTACATGCTACTGAATGGTAATGACTGCAACACACGTCACCATCCCTGCACTATGTGTATCGCACACTCATGCACATCATGTCACAGGCCACTACATAGGACATGCGCGCTGTAAGGCATGACACATGAGAGACCAACTCCCATGTCTGGAGTCAGCATCAGTGCCAACTGACATGGAACCCACATGCAGTGAACTTGACAGTGCACAGGCAAGGTCCCACAACCTGTTACACACCACCCCCACACATGATGCTACAGTCATTGTTCTCGTGGACAAAGCGCCAGCCTACATCACCTTGTGAAGGAGTGACTACACACAGACCAGGGAACACATTGCAAGGAGGGGAAGGGTGGCAGGGGCACAGCGCTATACTGGGGCAAACAGGATCTGCACAGCACCTTTAAACCCTGCCAGTTAATTCATGCTACTGTGCCCTTACAAATGCCGGTGACACACAACGAACACACATGTACCTACCCCCTTCCGGCTGCTGCATCGCCTGTAAGCGCCTCTCCAGGTCTGGAAAGACCACCGGCAGCACACGCCTGTGGAGGTGGCTCAGACGGCGGCGGCCGCGGTTCTTGTGGCTCTCAGGTGAGTCCCCCAGCAGGAGCCGTGCAATCCTCCGCGTCCAGCACCGGATATCCTGCCAGCGTTTTCTCACCTGGGGCAGGCTCCGCCTCCGACCATCCACACCCCTCACGGCACTGACGGCGGTCAGCCAGATCTGCTCCTTGGCAGTGGCGCCTACCTGTGAGGAGGAACAAGTGACACCACATCAATACACCAGCCACATGTCACAGAGAGACATATGGGTACAAATTAGCTGGTTACAACAAGGCATGTCATGCAGCCAACGCATTGCACCTTTGTCATAGGGACATCATCCCCTGGTGAGGGAAAAAGCAGTACGTGCCACAGTGGGTACACAGGTGGAATGATGGCAATGTCACAATCAATGATCAAGGCTCACACTGTGCATCACACCCACCCCTCCTGTCTCAGGGCACTGCTGTGAGTGATAGGCCCCCACCCCTCCTGTCTCAGGGCACTGCTGTGAGTGATAGGCCCCCACCCCTCCTGTCTCAGGGCACTGCTGTGAGTGATAGGCCCCCACCCCTCCTGTCTCAGGGCACTGCTGGGAGTGATAGGCCCCCACCCCTCCTGTCTCAGGGCACTGCTGTGAGTGATAGGCCCCCACCCCTCCTGTCTCAGGGCACTGCTGTGAGTGATAGGCCCCCACCCCTCCTGTCTCAGGGCACTGCTGTGAGTGATAGGCCCCCACCCCTCCTGTCTCAGGGCACTGCTGGGAGTGATAGGCCCCCACCCCTCCTGTCTCAGGGCACTGCTGTGAGTGATAGGCCCCCACCCCTCCTGTCTCAGGGCACTGCTGTGAGTGATAGGCCCCCACCCCTCCTGTCTCAGGGCACTGCTGTGAGTGATAGGCCCCCACCCCTCCTGTCTCAGGGCACTGCTGTGAGTGATAGGCCCCCACCCCTCCTGTCTCAGGGCACTGCTGTGAGTGATAGGCCCCCACACCTCCTGTCTCAGGGCACTGCTGTGAGTGATAGGCCCCCACCCCTCCTGTCTCAGGGCACTGCTGGGAGTGATAGGCCCCCACCCCTCCTGTCTCAGGGCACTGCTGTGAGTGATAGGCCCCCACCCCTCCTGTCTCAGGGCACTGCTGTGAGTGATAGGCCCCCACCCCTCCTGTCTCAGGGCACTGCTGGGAGACATCAGGCACCCCCCCCCGGGACCCCCCCGACAGTACATGGCATGTGTGTTACACCTGGACGCAATGGCAGAAGTCACAGTCACAACATAGGGACAGTCTGTGGCAGTGGCCTATGCACTCACCTGATACCCTGGTCGCCCATACAGCATGGAGTACTGTGGGAGGATCACATCCAGCAGAGCCATGTTCTCCTCCAGGGTGAATGGCTGTGTCCTCTCCACAGCCCTTGACATGGTTCCAGGGAATCAGTAGCAGCAGCTGGGTCGACGAATGCAAAGATGTGCAGGCAAGTGCTCCCTCATGGGACCTGGCTGCCTTATATGTGCCCTTCTGCCCAGTCTCATGCACAGGAGTACAGAGTGATTGGTCACTCACATTTGCATCCTATGTTTCCACCAATCCCTTCAAACCTAGCAGTCTGTGGGTTCTCTATCGGTTTCATTCTCCTGCATGATGTCAGCCCCACAAACACATTGCAACAAAGTAGAAGAATTCCAACTGACTTCTGCTGTGCACCTTCCAGAACAATTTCGAATTTTGAACTTGGTCTCCATGACAACCAGCATGCATGTAGGCCTTAATACTTGTCCCCTATGTAATTTGGAGCATCACACACAGGTACGGTGCGTTTCGGGGCCCTAGGGCACCCCAAATGCATGGCAACGGCCCGTACATGCATGCCTACGCTCTCCATCACTATGGGTCTGCACGCGTATGCGTACCCGTAGTGTTACGGACCGTACACACGCATGTACGCTCTCTATCACTATGGGTCTGCACGCGTATGCGTACCCGTAGTGTTACGGACCGTACACACGCATGTACGCTCTATATCACTATGGGTCTGCACGCGTATGCGTACTCCTAGTGATAGTGAGCGTACATGCGAGTGTACGGTCCGTACCACTACGGGTACGCATACGCGTGCAGACCCATAGTGATAGTGAGCGTACATGCGTGTGTACGGTCCGTACCACTACGGGTACGCATACGCGTGCAGACCCATAGTGATAGTGAGCGTACATGCGTGTGTACGGTCCGTACCACTACGGGTACGCATACGCGTGCAGACCCATAGTGATAGTGAGCGTACATGCGTGTGTACGGTCCGTACCACTACGGGTACGCATACGCGTGCAGACCCATAGTGATAGTGAGCGTACATGCGTGTGTACGGTCCGTACCACTACAGGTACGCATACGCGTGCAGACCCATAGTGATAGTGAGCGTACATGCGTGTGTACGGTCCGTACCACTACGGGTACGCATACGCGTGCAGACCCATAGTGATAGTGAGCGTACATGCGAGTGTACGGTCCGTACCACTACGGGTACGCATACGCGTGCAGACCCATAGTGATAGTGAGCGTACATGCGTGTGTACGGTCCGTAACACTACGGGTACGCATACGCGTGCAGACCCATAGTGATAGTGAGCGTACATGCGAGTGTACGGTCCGTACCACTACGGGTACGCATACGCGTGCAGACCCATAGTGATAGGGCCGTACACACGCATCTACGCTCACTATCACTATGTGTCTGCACGCATATGCGTACCCGTAGTGGTACGGAACGTACACACGCATCTACGCTCACTATCACTATGGGTCTGCACGCGTATGCGTACCCGTAGTGCTACGGACCGTACAAATGCCTGTACGCTCGCCATCACGATGGGTACACATACGGCAGCACTCCCACAGTGATTTGGGAACATGCACAGGCCCTCTCAGCAGCAGTACGGCGGTTTTTACACATCACTGTGGTGATAGGCGACACACATGTAGGAATAGGGCGGACATACTTGTCCATGGATGGACATACTTGTCCAGGAATGGACATCAAGGCATCGTCTGTGCATTACTACATGTGTGGGGCACAGGTGTCACAGGCTGTGATGTGGAACATGCCTCCTGAGTGGAGAAGGCACCAGATGTATGATGAGATGTGTACATGTGTACTGTGTGAGGGTGCAATGTGTGCCAGGCATGCCCTTGACTCCTTTGACATGTGTGCATGTGGGACTGCGCACTTGGGGTGAGCGTCACTGGCATGGCACGGACACCAACACACGGAAGTGTCCCATGATGCCCGGTACAGGGGTCATGACACATGACTTGTCACTACCCACAGTGCACAATGTGACTATGTCATATATGTGTCCGGGATTTACATCAGGTTGATGTTGTAGCACCCTCAAAAGCTGCAGCCGTTGCAGCAACCAACATGTGGCTGTGTGTAGATTGTCATTGCACACTGTTCCCAACACCATGCCACATGTGTTATCGGATGTGAGGTGCACATGTATGCATGGGACACGGAGTAGCGTGACAAGGCCATGTCAGCAAACTCACAAGGAATGTGTGGTGAGTCATGACATGTGCACCTTCATGGCAAGGTGTGTGGGCTGGACTAGTGTAATGTCATGTGACCTGTGGCTCCAGTGTTCCGCTACCAGTCTCTGCAATCGGCATCACACTTCTGCTGATGTGTGGGTGTATGTCACTCCTGTCTTGCGTCGGGCAGTGCACTTGCACTGGGACACAGCTATTTCCATGGCGTGGCATGGGGAGGTTCTCAATCACCGTGTGTAGCTGGGTCTTGGAAGGAGTGTCACCGTGCATCCATACGTGTCCTGGGCATGTAGCACATGCCTGACTCCCTATGTGGCATGTGTGTATTGCCAGATTTACATGTGCTCAGTAGACATGAGTTGTTCTCGTAGTGCACTCACTCTTCCTTGTCACTTCCAAATTACTGCAGAGCGCCTCCTGTTGCCCGAAGAATTCCAGACTTGGCTACCATGCAGGAGAATGACAGGATCCGGCTCTACCGCTTCACCCAACCGTTGATTCTGGAGCTGACGGCGAGACTGGCACCACACCTGCAACCGCAGCACAGGTATCCTACGGCACTGACACCCCAGCTGAAGGTAATGGCTGCCCTACATTTTCTGGCCACGGGTACCTTCCAAAATACCATAGCTCATGTTGGTGGCATGTCCCAGAGCATGTTCAGCGGTGTGCTGCATGATTTCTTGGAGGCCATGTTGATTCACCTGGATGACTTCATCAAGTTCCCAACCCCTGAACAGATGACTGAGGTCAAGCGTGGATTCTATGCCCTGGGAGGGATGCCCCATGTCATTGGGTCCATAGATGGGACACATGTAGGTTTGGTACCACCACACGCACGGGAGGTGGCGTACCGCAATCGGAAGCACTACCACTCCATCAATGCCCTTGTGGTGTGTCTGTCCAATATGGTGATTTCACATGTCTGTGCTCGTTTCCCAGGATCAGCACACGATGCCTACATCATGAGGCGTAGCGGGATGCCTGATATGATGATGCAGCTGCGCAACGAACGGGCATGTGTTGTTGGTGGGTACAGTCTGTCTGTCCTGTATTCTGTATAGCCGACCAGCACGACCGCTACACCAGTTCTAACGATGTCCATGTGCTTCCCAAGTAGGGGACGCTGGCTATCCCAACATGCCTTGGCTGCTGACACCTCTCCGCAACCCCATCACGCCGGCCCAGCTCCGCTATAACACCGCCCATGGCCGGACAAGGCGAGTGATAGAGAGGACGTTTGGCATGCTGAAGAGCCGATTCCGGTGCCTCCACAAGACCGGCGGTGCACTCCCTTATGCCCCGGCGAAGGTCTGCAAGATCTTCATGGTCTGCTGCATGCTGCACAACATGGCAGTTGAAAGAGCTGTGCCACTCATCCTGAATCAACATGACGAGGACCATCCACCCGTGGAGGACGAAGGGCTTGGCAATGGAGCTAGTGATGTGGAGGATGTGGAGCTGCAAGAGGACATCCGGACTCGGCTCATACGCGACTTCTTTGCTTAGTGGTGAGTACCAGGGTCTGAGTGTGCACGCATTGGTCCCCGTGTGGCATGCGTTGTGATGTGTGTCTCCACCTGCATGTATGGCACGTGGGTCAGAGGTGTGTGTGGGTGTGTCACTGGAGTGATGGTGGCAGTGATGGTAGTATTTCCCCAGTCATAATTGTGACCTAGCATGTTGTCATCCATACATGTGTCGAGTAACTGCACATGCAAGTGGCTGTGCTTTTTGTGGCTGACTTCTTGTGTGTCTCTCTTCCCCAGGTACCTGCGCATGCCGTTTGCTGGTTGCATTGTTGTGGCACTGCTATTCCTCATGGACATGACATCGTGGGCTGACTCAGCGTTACAGGCACGGACACGTTTGGAAGTCTCCATGGGGTAAGGGATGCATCTGGGGTGTATTGGGTGTGGCAGTTGTTCACGATGTGTGCACACTGCCCCGGTCGGGGTTTGGTTCCTCTGCAGACATGTGGCATCCCCATGGGACACGACATGCAGCTGGGTACACCTGAATAGATGGGCTGCCTGGTTGTCAGTCATCAGTGATGGGATAGTGGATTGTGATGATGGCATCAATGTGTGTGACACTGCCCTCGGACACATACGGTTAACATTGTCTTGACATGGCGTGGGACTTCCACATCAGCGGATGTATGGTGTATGGCAGGCTCTCCGTGAGCAGCTGTGGGTGTTTAGCTGTTAGCCGACGCTTGTGTGCCAGTTCCATGGCTATCACGCATTTGTGCTGCAGAAGGGGGGTGCCAGTGTTGGAGCCACATGTTACTCCACATGATGTGTTCATGTGTACTTCAAGTTGCCTCTGCAATCCCAAAAACATGACTAATAAAGGTGTCCCTATGCCTCCAAGGTGCCTCTTCTCAGTCAATGCTGGTGTGTTGGCACGGTGCATCCTGCATGTCTGGCATGGTATTCCCTGATTGTGGCTATGTGTCAATGTGTCGAGTGGCAAGATGCAAGCTGTGTGTGTGTGCTGAGACTGTGTATTGGGCATGATGTCCATGACTGTGTGGGTATTGTGACATGTGCCATCCCCATGCATCCAACGTTGTCCATGACCCCATTCTCTGCATCCACCGGACTCAAGCTTGCAGGACATGGTTCTGCCACCTGTCTACACATACCTGGGTGCCCCCCAGGACACGGGCCAGGATCCCTGACCTCTGCGCATGACTGTTGCTGTACTCAATGTGTCTGTCAGCACGGTTGTTCGGCCACCCCCTCAGCTGGTTCTGACCATCACGGGTGTGTATGGTGCTCCATGTCTGTCTTGCCTAATAAACTGTGACCCATGTGTCCTGTGCCAGACTCAGGCCCCAGGGTGTGGATGGTTGAAGTGAACAGATGACTCAGGCATGTTTAGACTGTACAAGACACATGTTAGGTAATAATGCTACCAGCAGGCATCTACTCTTAATAGTGTGATTTATTATTGGGGGGGGGGGGACAAAGTGAGGGGCTTTCCGGGATTAGGGAATCCAAAGTTCAGTAGGGGAGTTGGTGTCCTTGCCATTGGAAATCCTCAGAGTCCATGCCACAGTCTTTGTCAACATTGGTCAGCCAGTGACCAGCAGGGCCATGTGGCAGAGAATGTCTCTTGATGCTGTGATGCTGTTGCTCCAGTGGGCCAGGTGCCAGGCCAGGTGTCCTGGGAGATGGTGATGTAGCAGCCACCCTCACGGTCCTTTCCGTGGACGACCCGGCTTCCTGCGGGGAACCTCAGCAGCAGGCCGTGACGACGTCTGGGATGCTCCGTCGGATGTTTCCTCCTCCTCCTCATGATCCCTCCCTGTGGGTGGTGATGTTCTCCGCCTTCTGGCACAGGGAGGGTCGGCCATGGTGTCGGCCATCCGACGGAGTTCAGCGTGAATCCCCTGGGACGCCGTCACTTGCTCAGCCTGTCTGTCCTCCATCCTCCGTTGGTGTACCTGTAGACAGGCTATTAGCTCCGCATGTTGCTGGGCCTGCTGGACCTTGATCCCCTCGAGGACGGACACAACCTGGGCCATGCCCGTGGTGTCCTGCCGGTATGAGTCCAGGATGTTACGGACATGGGAAAATACCGGATCCCCAGCCAACTGGTCAGGCTCGCGCCTCCGCCGTCCTCCACTCCCACCACCCCTGCCCACTTGCGTCTGGCCTGCACTTGTGGGAACATCGGGTCTCCGGGACCCCTGAGGGGTGGCATTGGCGTTGTCGCCTGCCTCCTCCTGGGTGCCCGGGACACCGTGTCCCTCCTGGCGAGCCTGGCTGCATTGTGGTGTTGGGGCAGGGATCCTGGGTGTCTCCTGGGATGTGGCAGGAGTGGGGGTGGTGGTTGGCACGGTTGTACCTGACGCAGGTGCTGCAGGTGGTTGGACACCAGAGGGGCCAGGTCGGTCGGGGTCGTCCGCAGAGTGGTGAGAATGGTCGCTGCCGGTGGGATCGGTCTCCTGCAGATCCGGGTCCTGTGAGTGTTCCCCCCCAGTGTTGGGGGGTGCAGCACGACGTTGACCTGTGTGTGAGAGAGAAAATATTAATTTTGATCCATGCAACATCCATGTTTCATCCGTTACAAAGTTGGCACATTTCCTCTTGGAATTAGGATCTGTCTTGCATTCCACTCACAGTGCACTTGTGCATGGGTGTGTCCCTTGGGCACCAATTTGGCCCCTTTAACTATGTGTGGCACAGTCTTACTTGCTGCGTCAAGTGTGACTGCAGTCAGCAGTGGAGTGTGCATGTGTGGCGAGCCATGCATTTGCGCCTTCCTTGTAGCACTGTACATGTGCACATGGAGTGGATCCACACACTTATATGATGCAGGTGGCTGTCCTTGTGCTCGTGTACAGGTTGTGACATGGCCCTGCGTTTTGCCATGATGAAGAGGGGGGGTTCTGGCACTGGCCACCCTTGTCTACATGCACGCAGTCCACCTGCTGACGAGCAGACATTCCCACACACCAAAGGACTGATTTGCTCTCCCTGTGTCTCCCTCCTTCTCTGTCCCCCTCACCCTCCCTCTCTGTCCCCCTCTCCCTCCCTCTGTGTGTCAGCCTCCTCCCTCTGTCCATCTTCCTGTGTCTCCCTCCCTCTCTGTCCCCCTCTCCCTCCCTCTCTGTCCCCCTCTCCCTCCCTCTGTGTGTCAGCCTCCTCCCTCTGTCCGTCTCCCTCCCTCTCAGTCCCCCTCTCCCTCCCTCTGTGTCCCCCTCTCCCTCCCTCCGTGTGTCACCCTCTGTCACCTTGGCCCAGCTTCCTGGGCACACACTGTTAGCAGATCTTTGAGTGGCCCTTGGCCTGTTGATGTGAGTTTGTTTCTGATCTCCAGGCACCCATTTTGTCTGCTGTGTGTCTGTGCGCTGCTGCTGTGGTGGTGTGTGCTGCCACTCTTTCACAATGTTGGCTGTTCATTAGCTGCTGTCATGTGCAAAACAGTGCCTTCACCCCCATGTGTTGATGCAAGGTGTCCGCCATTTGCTGGCAAGTCATTCCTGTGTTGGGACACAGTGTTTGTCTGGCTGTGACCTAGGCCATATGGGCAGAGGGCATTGTTGTCTGCTTTGGAGTCGCACTATGTGATTCTTGGTGCCCAGCCTCCCGCCATCCGGGTTACCGTGTCATGTGTTGTTGTCTTCTGTGGCCTGTGACTTGACATTGTCCAGCTGGGTGCATGGGGCATGGTGGCAGCAGTGGCATGTGCCTGCTCATGGAGTGTGGTTGAGTCATGCGATGGCTTGTGGTGGTTGCGTGCCTGTTATTAATTTTGGTTGTGGTTGCAGTTCCCCCCATGTGAGGTGCGTTGTTTGTGTACTCACCCGGGTCTCGGAGTCCTTCTACTCCTTCAACTGCCTCCACCGGCAGTATGGCCATCACCCTCTCCTCCCAGGGATGGTACTGTACGGCTCTGCGGGAGGGCCCTCCTCCGGTGGCGTTGGCCTGGTCGTGTTCCTCCTGCCTCTTGGCTCTGACCCTCCTCCGCAGATCGTACCACCTGTTCTGGCAATCCTGCTTGGTCCTCCTGGTGTCCGCAACAGCATTCACAGCATCGACGATGGTCTGCCACATGGCTGTTTTGGCTGCCTGGCTGGTGCTTCTGACCAATGTTCCAAAGATCTGTGGCTCGACTCTGAGGATTTGATCAACAAGGACCTCCAACTCTCGGTGACTGAACTTTGGATTCTTGGTAGTGGGCATGGTGAGGGGTGTGGGTGGGGATGGTGTGGGTGTGGGGGGTGTGTGGATGTTGGGGGGGGGGTGTGGATGGTTGTGTGTGTGTGTGAATGTGATGAGAGGGTGTTTGTGAGGGTGGTCGTGTGAAGGTGTGCAAGTGTAAGATGTGGTGTAGCTTGTAGTCTGGTTCTGTGGTGTCTGGCAGCAGTGAGTCTGTTGCAAAGGCTCATGGTTTGTGTGTGTGGGCCCTTTTCATTGGTCCATGGGTGGGTGTGGCAGTGTTTGAATTTTGGGTGGGTGTGTTATAAGGAGTGGTGGTGTATTGGGCCTCTGTTTGTTTTTGACAGTTGCAGGTCAGTGATTGTGTTATTTTAGTGGTTGTTGGCCATGTTTAGTGGCTGTGTGCCTTTCGAATGGTGTATTCTTGTGTTGTTTTGTTTTGTCCTTGTTGTGTACGTGCGTTTTGAGCGTGTGTACGGTGTGTACATGGGCCATTTGGTTGTACGATTATGTCCTTGTGTGTGGCTTTGTACGACTCGTACATGCGGTTGTGATGTTGGGGCATGGGGTGCGCTCCGTACTTAGGAGGTTGTGTTGGGGGTGCGCCAGGAACGTACTGGGGTGTAGGTACACGGGGGGTATGACACGTACTGGGGTGGGGGTGGGGCTCGAACGTACTGGGGTGTACATAGACGGTGGTACGACACGTACAGGGGTGGGGGGGTGTACATTGACGGTGGTACGACACGTACAGGGGTGGGGGGGTGTACATTGACGGTGGTACGACACGTACTGGGGTGGGGGTACGACTGGAACGTACTGGGGTGTAGGTACACGGGGGGTATGACACGTACTGGGGTGGGGGTGTGGCTCGAACGTACTGGGGTGTAGGTACACGGGGGGTACGACACGTACTGGGGTGGGGGTACGACTGGAACGTACTGGGGTGTAGGTACACAGGGGGTATGACACGTACTGGGGTGGGGGTGGGGCTCGAACGTACTGGGGTGTAGGTACACGGGGGTACGACACGTACTGGGGTGGGGGTACGACTGGAACGTACTGGGGTGTAGGTACACGGGGGGTACGACACGTACTGGGGTGGGGGTAGGACTGGAACGTACTGGGGTGTAGGTACACGGGGGGTATGACACGTACTGGGGTGGGGGTGTGGCTCGAACGTACTGGGGTGTAGGTACACGGGGGGTACGACACGTACTGGGGTGGGGGTACGACTGGAACGTACTGGGGTGTACATGGACGGTGGTACGACACGTACTGGGGTGGGGGGGTGTACATTGACGGTGGTACGACACGTACTGGGGTGGGGGTGGGGCTCGAACGTACTGGGGTGTAGGTTCACGGTGGTACGACACGTACTGGGGTGGGGGTACGACTGGAACGTACTGGGGTGTACATGGACGGTGGTACGACACGTACTGGGGTGGGGGGGTGTACATTGACGGTGGTACGACACGTACTGGGGTGGGGGTACGACTGGAACGTACTGGGGTGTACATGGACGGTGGTACGACGCGTACAGGGGTGGGGGGGTGTACATTGACGGTGGTACGACACGTACTGGGGTGGGGGGGTGTACATTGACGGTGGTACGACACGTACTGGGGTGGGGGTACGACTGGAACGTACTGGGGTGTACATGGACGGTGGTACGACACGTACAGGGGTGGGGGGTGTACATTGACGGTGGTACGACACGTACTGGGGTGGGGGGGTGTACATTGACGGTGGTACGACACGTACTGGGGTGGGGGTAGGACTCGAACGTACTGGGGTGTAGGTTCACGGTGGTACGACACGTCCAGGGGTGGGGGTACGACTGGAACGTACTGGGGTGTAGGTACACGGGGGGTATGACACGTACTGGGGTGGGGGTGGGGCTCGAACGTACTGGGGTGTAGGTTCACGGTGGTACGACACGTACTGGGGTGGGGGTACGACTGGAACGTACTGGGGTGTACATAGACGGTGGTACGACACGTACAGGGGTGGGGGGTGTACATTGACGGTGGTACGACACGTACTGGGGTGGGGGTACGACTGGAACGTACTGGGGTGTGGGTAGACGGGGCTATGACACGTACTGGGGTGGGGGTGGGGCTCGAACGTACTGGGGTGTAGGTTCACGGTGGTACGACACGTCCAGGGGTGGGGGTACGACTGGAACGTACTGGGGTGTAGGTACACGGGGGTATGACACGTACTGGGGTGGGGGTGGGGCTCGAACGTACTGGGGTGTCGGTTCACGGTGGTACGACACGTACTGGGGTGGGGGTACGACTGGAACGTACTGGGGTGTACATAGACGGTGGTACGACACGTACAGGGGTGGGGGGGTGTACATTGACGGTGGTACGACACGTACTGGGGTGGGGGTACGACTGGAACGTACTGGGGTGTGGGTAGACGGGGCTATGACACGTACTGGGGTGGGGGTGTGGCTCGAACGTACTGGGGTGTAGGTACACGGGGGGTACGACACGTACTGGGGTGGGGGTACGACTGGAACGTACTGGGGTGTGGGTAGACGGGGCTATGACACGTACTGGGGTGGGGGTGTGGCTCGAACGTACTGGGGTGTAGGTACACGGGGGTACGACACGTACTGGGGTGGGGGTACGACTGGAACGTACTGGGGTGTAGGTAGACGGGGCTATGACACGTACTGGGGTGGGGGTTCGACTGGAACGTACTGGGGTGTACCTAGACGGGTGGGGGTATACATATACGGGGGGTACGTGTCGGACGTACGGGGGCTGGGGGGAGTGTTGGGCGCGTATGCGGGCACATGTCTCCATGGTTGCTGTAGGAGTTCGGTGCGGACGGTGTTTTTTCCATACGGTTGTAACCTCGGACGCACGGGATGGATCGTGATTCCTCGGTCGGACTTGGATTTTCACGTTTGTAAGGTAAATCGTCCGAGGACGTGTCGGACACATTTTCCGACCCGAGGACGTGTGGGGAATGATTCCCAGTGCGGTTCGTATGGACTTTTTACCATGCGAATCGTGATTGCCAGTTCGTACGGCACTTGTACGATTCGTACGGTAATAAGACCCGATACGAGTCGCACGGGGGAATTTTTTACCGGATCGTGATCGGCACCATAGTAGAGTACAAACGGCAGGCATATCACACATGCACATGCATCTCCATGACAGTGAAGCTGCTTCCACTGACAATGTCAGAAATAGAAGAGATTGTGTGGTATCTAGTTGCCATTGACTTCTTCTGACTGCTCCTATCAGGCTTGTACCTCTTGGTACTAGTGGACGAATACTCCTGGTTCCTATTGATCAAGATGATATCATTCATTGAGGCGACAAAGGTGATACAGATGCCTGGTGGCATCTTTGCGATGTGAGGGCTCCCGCAGGCCGTAAAATTTGACAATGGGCACCCTTCATCAGCAGGGAGTTCAAAAACTTCCTAACCCCGCTAGCCATTGAGCAGTGTAGAATCAAGCCACTATAGCTCCAGGTCAATGGAATAGTGGAATGATTCATGGGTACACTAAAAAAACGTGCAACAAACCATAAGAAATGGGGTTACATTTGAGAAAGTGCTATGTCAGATACTGCACATATATCAAACCACCCTGCACTCGACAACAGAGGAGAGTCCAGCCACCATCAGGTTTTGCCGCTCAGTTCCAAACAAGCTTCCCCAATGGGAAACGACCCGCACCACGGGCATCGCTAAACTCAGGAACATAGACAAAGAGAAGAACCAGAAAATTAAGGTCTATGCTGAAACCAAACGGCCGCCACAGGAGACAGTCTGAGCCAAAGGAGACTGGGTAGTGGTCAAGCAAAAGCAAATGAGAAAGGCGGGCACCCTTGTGACAAGGTTCCCCTGAAAGTGATGGAACAGATAGGAAGCATGATAACAACAACCTGACCTGGGAAATCCATTGCATGAAATGCATCACACATTAAGCCTACCATGCCATATCCATGCGGACATTTTCTGTTCCATCAGCCTGACAGTACATTAGGTACGATTTATTTGCTCTGAAAAGGTATGTTAAAGGTAATAGGCTTTGCCTTATTTACTGTGAAAAACATATGTTAGAAACAGTAGGCCTTTAAAGGTGGATTTCTATTACAGAGCTCTCAAGTTTATCAGGTTCATGCATGAGTAACTATCCAGTTCAGGATTTTTCTTTGAAGTTATTGACTTTCAGAACATTTTTAATAATGGGATAAAAAGCACGACAAAGCCCAGAATGCACAGACAAAATCCAGGACTGGAAGAGCTACTGATGCATGGCACTGTAAAACTTGAGAGTTTAGCTATACTCTATGTTAAATTCTGTAGACCGGTATTGTGTTACACGAAAGCTCACAGACTACCTAAGTTGGCAAGGATTTTGGTTTTGAGTACTTCCTCTGACAGACTCTGTGGGTAGATGTAGACTGTGGTAATACTCGTCAGGGCCTCTTAGGATGGGTTGTATATTGTTTGGCCAAGTGTAAATCTGTAGGTATTTGTTATTTTGGGGACGGTATGCCTGATGATTGTCTGATTGATTGTTTCATTGTTATGTTATGTTAATTGATTTGTAGTGCGCATGGCTGCCCCAGCAACGGGGGGCGTCCCATGCGCGATTGATGAATGGGAAAGTTTACACTCCTAACAGTGGGCCTGAGTGAGTTATGTTGACAGGCCAATAATAAAGGCTACAGGCCTGATTGATTCATTGGGAAAAGTTCTGTCATATGCCTTAGGTCTGATATATTATGAAAAGTCATAACAAAAGCAGTTGGCCACACATATGTA
Organism: Triturus cristatus; assembly: GCF_964204655.1. Lineage (NCBI taxonomy): Eukaryota > Metazoa > Chordata > Amphibia > Caudata > Salamandridae > Triturus > Triturus cristatus. Next base: position 1,115,395,330 of record NC_140585.1, read on the forward strand.
TTGTGAAATGTATATATTAAAAACAATACACCATTAAGGGTGGATTGTTATGTGTTACAGCCTGTAGACGTGTATTTTGTTATATGGAGTCTCAGAGTTTACTGTAGTAGGCAAGTGGTTAAATGCTGGTTACACCATCTATCTAAACTTGAGGGTAGCAGACTTACACTTGGATAGCCCTTGACAGTCCATCTTAGAAGTGGGTATATTTTCTTCTGCCAACTATATTTCGGTACATAATTGTAATTTTATGCATAGTTATTAGCTGAGTGGCTCTTAAATTACTTTACAGGTCTGCTATCTCAAATGTACGTAATGCACATTAATAAACTGATTTTGATTTAATAAAAATGTTAAATGTTAAATTAATTATTGTTTCCACACAGAAAGATCTGTGAAACTAATAATCTGCCTAAAAATGAGCTCCATGTGAACGCTTGTTCCAAGGATTACTTGATACCCCTGTTCACATGGACATAAGGGTTGCTCTTGTTTTTGTTTAAATATTATGAGCATGTTAGCACTAAAATGAAAATGATGCCCTTGAAAGAACTGTATTTTTCTATGCCAGGCTAAACTAGGCCCGAATTAGACATAACTTCCATCCTGAATTTGAACACAGCTATGATATATGTTTTCATTTTCTTATTCTAACACCGCACATAACCAAAATGTGCACTAAATCTCTGTGTTGACATGCTGTTCTCGAAGAACCATAAAGGAAGCCTTTCATGAAATTCAAGGCTCTTCCTGCGTGTATCATTGTTTACAAGACTTCCATTATTTGTCTAACTAGATTTGTTCTTTCACATCCGAGGACATAAGACTGGAAAAGGGACATCATTATGCAGTTAGGGGCTAGTGCTAGAATGGCAGCATTAACCCCTTCGTTGCTAGGCCTTTCCCCCCCCCCCCCCTGTGCTAAGCCTTTTTTGAACTATTTGGGGAAGTTCGCGCTTAGGCCCCTGTAACTTTTTGACCACATAAGGTATCCACGCTGTTGGACCCGGCCTCGTAGAATGGCCCTCCGCTCCCCCGCACCACCGAAACCTGGTGCCTGCAGCCCAAGCAAGCGGCCCAGCCGACCCTTCCCACCAGGACACCCGCACCAACCCCGGACATCCCCGTCCATGGCCTCTCTCCTTTCGGCCACCCCGGGCCCGCGTGCCCACTCCATGCAACAAGATGGCCGCCCGGCTCCAGCGCGACCCGGGCCTCGAGGCGCCACTCCGGCTGGAGGACATCACGCTTCCAGGGGATGAGAGAGGGAGGAGCAGTTTCTATCGCACCTCTAACTCCCCTGGGACGATGGGTTTCGATCGGACCTCCGGCCTCCCTGCGGGCTGGCTCCGTGCCTGCTGGGTGTCTGGGACTCCTCCCGACCCGGCCCTGAAAGGATCAAAAGACAATAGCAGGAAACCCCGACAAGCGGCCCCCAGGTGACAAGACCCCTGCCTGCACAGACTCCGGACATCAAAGCGGGGTCGACCTATAACAAGGGGTGCTCTGAGACTGTCTGGCAGATTCGACGCTGGAACAACGAGAGCCTGCCGACGTGGTCGCGGCTCCTGGAACTGGAACCCACCTGAGCCCTGCTGAGTGACTCGCGGCTCCCTGAAGATCGTAAGACCTCCGAACTCGTACCTGAGCCCTGCTGAGTGACTCGCGGCTCCCTGAAGATCGTAAGACCTCCGAACTTGTACCTGAGCCCTGCTGAGTGACTCGCGGCTCCCTGAAGATCGTAAGACCTCCGACCTTGTACCTGAGCCCTGCTGAGTGACTCGCGGCTCCTTGAAGATCGTAAGACCTCCGAACCTGTACCTGAGCCCGCTGAGTGACTCGCGGCTCCCCCAGACTCTCACGGTCCCGCCGGACCCCGACTCCGACCACGTATCCCCCAGCTCGAGGATTGTGAGCTGTGCGCCGGATACGTCCCTGCTTTGAACCGTTACCAGAGACAGTCCCGCTACCCCCTACCTTTCCGAGACTCTTGAGCCCGTGCTCACCTTGTACATATTTGCAGTGATACCTATTTGATAAAGCTTGTTTTCTGAGAATACCCAGTGTGGTCTCTCTGTGTCGTGTGGTGCCAGAAGCACGATCCTAGTTGCGAGATTCCTCCCCCTGGGGAATCTCTCGCCAGTGCCCGGCTACAATACTACACGGGTGGGACTCAGGGAAGTCAGGACCCCCTTCCGGGCTCCTCTGAGGTCGCCGTCTAACACACGCTAAATTTGCGTCCTTTTTTTCCAACATCATGGGAATTATAAAGGTACCCAGGGTTTGTGGATTCCCCTGGAGGGGACCCAGAAATTAGCCAAAATACAGCTAAATGTTGTTTTTTTTGTGGAAAATAGGAAAGAAAAGGGCTACAGATGAAAGCGTCTGGTCTTTCCCTGCAAATGGTATAAAAAAAGGGGTCATGGTGCTGAAATTACCATCTTCCCAGCTTTCAGGGTCAAGCAGGTTTTTGTCAGAAAACCAACATTTTTTACACAGTTTTGGCATTTTTGTGAGCCATAGCCTATTTTTGGTGCTTTCAACCTCCTTCCAGTTAATGGTAGAAATGGGTATAAAAGCAATAAGGTATCCTAGACAGCTATACATTTTATTAAAGTAGACAAAATTCTGAATTCAGCAAGGGGTCATTTGTGTAGATCCTTCAAGGTTTCTTTATAGAAACTAACAGTTAAATATAGGAAAAATGTTAAATTAGTTGAAAAAACAGCCATTTGTGTCAATGTTTTCATCTGTAACTTCATTTAATTATGACAACTATTTAAAAGCAATATACTGTTACATCTGCTGGACCTTTCTGGTTGTGGGGATATATAGAACTTGTAGGTTCATCAAGAACCTGACGAACCCAGAGCCAATAACTGAGCAGCGTCTTGCAATGGTTTTTTATTATGTACCGGGTATATAGCAATTATTTTGGGAAAATGTATACATGGAAAAATCGGTATGAAAGACACCTATGTATTTCTGAAATGGGAAAAAAATATAGAATTTAGAAACAGTAGATAGTTGCAAATTTCCGAAATTGTGAGTACCCATACTAGCATGAGAATTATAGGTCATTTTTCAAAATGACTTCTTTTTTACACATTGTCTTTCATTTGGAAGGCGGAAATGCATCAAAAGTCAATAGGTAATAACAGTTGTTCTACAATTCTGTGTTACCCTAAGTCTCCCGATAAAAATGGTACCCACGACAGGACACGGCTCAAAACGCAAAGTGGACACACAACATTTTCACAATGAAAAATGACCCTTTTTTTGCAAAGTGCCTAGCTGTAGTTTTTTTAACCCTAGCTCTGCTGGCACCTAGGGAAACCTAGCAAACCTATACATTTTTTAAAATTAGACACCCAGGGGAATCCAGGATGGGGTGACTTGACATGCTCTCACTAGGTTCTGTTACCCAGAATCCTTTGCAAACCTAAAAAATCTGTCCAAAAAAACACCTTTTCCTCACATTTCTCTGGTGGAAAGTTCTGGAATCTGCGTGGATACACAAAATTCCACCCACCCCGTGTTCCCCAAAGTCTTCCGAGAAAAATGGTATCTCACTTGTGTGGGTAGGCCTAGTGCCCGCGACACGAAACGGCCCAAAACCCAACCTGGACCTATCACATTTTCACAGTGAAAATTGACCCTTTTTTTGACAAGTGCCTAGCTGTAGTTTTTTAACTCTAGCTCTGACGGCACCTGGGGAAACCTAGCAAACCTATACATTTTTGAAAACTAGACACCCAGGGGAATCCAGGATGGGGGGACTTGACTGTCTCTCACCAGGTTCTGTTAAGCAGAATCCCTTGCAAACCTAAATAATGTTTCCCAAAAAACACATTTTCCTCACATTTCTGTGGTGGAAAGTTCTGGAATCTGCATGGATCTACAAAATTCCCCGCGTTCCCCAAAGTCTTTCGAGAAAAATGGTACCTTACTTGCGTGGGTGGGTAAAGTGCCCATGTCAGGCAAGAGCCCATAACCTATTGAGATGACATCAAAATTACCTGGTTTTGCAAGGGGGGTCCCATTTGTTTTTGGCCCGGGGCTCGGCGGCCATCTAGGCAAATGTTAGAACTGGGGTCTCTAGTTGGCAGAGGTAGGTACCTTTGACCAAATAGGTACCCTTGCTTCTAAGTCAGGGAAAGGGGATTACACTACTGGATAACCCCTGCTCACCCCCTTGGTAGCTTGGCACGAGCAGAGAGGCTTATCTCAGATGCAGTGCGTTAAGCATTTGTGAACTCATATAGTAGAAAACACTACAGATGGACACCACACAGGTTTTAGAAAAATAAGTATTCTTTATATAGACTTAACACAAGACCACAAACCAAAAAAACTGCACAATACTGTACTCAAAATAGACTTAAAGATGGTAGAAGTCAATTAGTTCAAGTTGATGATAAATGCGACACAGTTCTCACAAAAGTACCTAGATGCGTAATGCTACAAAAACAAAAGGTTCGCAGGGATGGAGATGCGTCGGTTCCTTACTTCGGGGAGACGATGCATCGCGCCTCAATGTTTGCGCAGAGTAGGTGATGCGTCTTGGTCCTTACTGGAAAGGAGGTGATGCGTTGATTCTTGTACTGCGTTCCGGTTACAATGCGACAAGATGCGCCTCGATGCGATGCGACAATCTGGTGCGATGCGATAAGATGGCGCCCTTGATGCGACGGCGTGAAGACGATGCGTGCACGCCCGGTGGCCGTGCGGCAAACTCTGTAAATTTGGAGCTACGACAGGCCCTGCAACACGCTTCTCCGGTGATGCGACGGCGACCTCTTCGGCGATGACACGCTTCTCCGGTGATAAGTCGGGTAACAGCTTTGATGAAGGCATGCTTCTCTAGTGATGCGGCGGCGACATCTGCGGCGGCGACACGCTTCTCCTGCGATGCGACGGCAACAGCTGCGACTGCGACACGCTTCTTCTCGTTAAGTCGCGCTTCCAGTTCCCAGCGACACACAGGCTTCTGCAGACAGAATTGACTCTTCTCTAAGGGGTCTGTGTCCCCATATTTATACTACTAAATCCTTTGTCCTCTGAAGGCAGAGGGGCCTGTACCTAGTCCAAACTAGTTCTGTGCAGTCGTGGAGCACTTTGTTTACAGGACTCCTTCTTTCCTTTGGCAGGGTGGGCCAGGGACATCTGATGCACCACAGGAGGTGGAGCCAGCATTGTGGAAGGCAGGCACAGCCCTATTCAGACCCAGGTGTGACTCCTCCCACCACTCTACTTGCAGAAAGGCCTATTCAGCCCTGTGCTGACTCACACTGTCTCCTGGAATCCCCCAGCCCCTGTCACTCACAAAATCAGACACACAATACACAAGCTAGCAGAGGCAGGCTGGATGGTTAGGTAAGAAAATACCTACTTTCTAAAAGTGGTATTTTCAAACACAGAGGTGCCGATTCCGATCCTGGAAAAACCGGGTACGAACCGTCGGTCGGAGCGTTTTCTCCGTCCGACTCGTACCCGGGAAAAAAACCTTACAAACTTGCAAGTATGATTCGTACGGAAACACCATTTCCGTATGAATCGGAAAAAACACCGACCGACTGTAAAAATACATACCAATGTGATCCGGGACAGCGCAGACGTGACGTCGGGACGCATTCAGGCTGCGTTCCACGAACAAGGAAGTACGATTCGTACCAACAGCAGTCCGGACGGCAATATTTTTACGGCACCCAAAAAGTGCCGGAAAAGCAAAGTACGTCGCGATGCGAGCGGAATTGGGGGCCCGGTACGTGCCGCACCCCCCCCAGCCCCCGAAAGTACACGCCGAACCCCCCCCAGCCCCCGTATGTACGCGCCGAACCCCCCCAGTCCGTGGATGTACGCGCCGAACCCCCCCAGCCCCCGTAAGTACACGCTGAACCCCCCCCAGCCCCCGTATGTACGCGCCGAACCCCCCCAGCCCCCGTAAGTACGCGCTGAACCCCCCCAGCCCCCGTAAGTACGCGCCGAACCCCCCCCCAGCCCCCGTATGTACGCGCCGAACCCCCCCAGCCCCGTATGTACGTGCCGAACCCCCCCAGCCCGTGGATGGACGCGCTGAACCCCCCCCAGGCTGTGGATGCACGCGCCGTACCCCCACCCGTGTATGTACGGAGCGTACCCCCACCCGTGTATGTATGGAGCGTACCCCCACCCGTGGATGTACGGAGCATATCCCCACCTGTGGATGTACGGAGCGTACCCCCACCCGTGTATGTACGGTGCGGACCCCCAGCGCTACGCGCTGGGGGTCCGCACCGTACATCCACGGGTGGGGGTACGCTCCGTACATCCACGGGTGGGGGTACGCTCCGTACATCCACGGGTGGGGGTACGGCGCGTACATTCACGGCCTGGGGGGTTCGGCACATACTTACGGGGGGTGGGGGGGGTTCGGCGCGTATGCGGGCACATGTCTCCATGGTTGCTATTGCAGTTCGCTCCGTACGGTGTTTTTTCCATACGGTTGTACAATCGGACGCACGGGACGGATCGTACTTGCGCGCTCGGACTTCAGTTTACCGATTCGTACGGAAAATCGTCCGTGGACGTGTCGGACACTTTTTCCGACCCGAGGACGTGTTGGGGAATTTTCCCAATGCGATTCGTATGGACTTTTTCCCATACGATTCGTACTTGCCAGTTTGTACGGTACTTGTACGATTCGTACGGAAAAAAATCCGGATACGATTTGTACGGGGAAAATTTTTCCAGGATCGGAATCGGCCCCAGAATGTTAAAACCAACTTTACTAAAAGATGTATTTTATCATTCTGTGTTCAGGCATACTAAACTTGAATTTCTACCATGTTCCCTGGGAAAGTTAGGATTATAAGGTGTTATAATCAACCTGCCCATTCTGGCCTATGGGGACTGGTAGCCTTGCAATAGTGTAAAACGAAAATGGCTGTAATTCACAATTAGGACATGCCACACACACCAGGGAATGTCCCACCTTATACGTACAATCCCTTGGGCCTACCTTAGAGGTGTCTGATATGAAGAAAAGGGAAGGGTTAGGGACCTGTAAGTGGGTACACTTACCCAGTCGGCATGGCAGTACTAGACTGCACACAGGCTCTGCAATGGCAGGCCTGAGACACACTTTACAAGCTGCTTCTGTGGGTGGCACAACCAGTGCTGCAAGCCCACCATTTGATTTACAAACCCTGGGCACACTATAGTAAGGTATGAAAAGTAAATCAAATAACCCAATCATGGAGTCACTAATCAATACATCAATTTAACATAGCGAGCACTTGCACTGTGGCACTGAATAGCAGTGGGACAGTGCCCAAAGCATCTAAACCGGCAAAGCATATAAAAAACAGAGGAGGCAATCAGAAAAAATGGAAGGGAGATTCACGCCAATGGTACCAGGTCTAACACGGTCTAACACGTGTCCCCTCCAGCTGAAATGTGGGGAGAACTACCCTTCCCCTTGGGAGTTCTCTTCACTAAGGTGGAAAACCTGGACAGACCATCAGCATTGGCATGTTCTGTACCAGGGCGGTGTTCCACCGTGAAGTCCATCCCCTGTAGGGAAATGGACCACCTCAACAACTTTGGGTTCTCACCCCTCATCTGCATCAACCATCTGAGGGGCCTGTGGTCTGTCTGAACTCGGAAGTGAGTCCCATACAGGTATGGTCTCATCTTCTTCAGTGCCCAGACCACAGCAAATGCCTCACGCTCAATTGCGCTCCACCGCTGTTCCAGTGGAAGTAACCTCCTACTGATGAAGGCTACAGGTTGGTCTAGGCCCTCCACATTAATCTGTGATGGAACAGTCCCCACACCATGCTCTGAAGCATCTGTTTGAACAATAAATTCCTTTGAGAAGTTGGGCGCCCGAAGCACGGGTGCTGTGCACATGGCAGTCTTCATGGCGTCAAAAGCCTTCTGAAAGGTGTCAGCCCAGTTCACTTTCTTGGGCTACTTCCTGGAAGTCAGCTCAGTCAAGGGTGCAACAATGTTGCCATACCCCTTGACAAACCTCCTGTAGTACCCCGTGAGTCCTAAAAAGGCTCTCACCTGCGTCTGAGTCTTAGGGAGTTCCCATACCAAGATGGTATCAATCTTGGGTTGCAGGGGCATCACCTGGCCGCTCCCTACCTGGTGCCCCAAGTACACCAAGGAACCCTGCCCGATCTGGCACTTACTCGCCTTGATCGTGAGGCCTGCCTTTCGCAGTGTCATCAACACTTCCCAGAGGTGGCGCAGATGTTCTTCCCAACTGGTGCTGAACACTGCAATATCATCCAGGTAGACGGCACTGAAATCCTCCAGTCCAGCCAACACCTGGTTGAATTGGTAGTGCCTATCATGTGTGGAGAATGCTGACCACTCTTTGGCCCCATCAGATAAGGCAATCTGCCAGTACCCAGACGTCAAATCAAACGTGCTGAGGTACCATGCAGCCCCTAGCCGATCAATGAGCTCATCAGCTCTGGGGATGGGGTGTGCGTCATTCTTGGTGACTGAATTGAGCCCTCTGTAGTCCACACAGAACCGGAGTTCGAGTGTGGCACTAGGGGCGGCAGCCTTTGGGACTAAGACCACTGGGCTGGCGCAAGGACTATGAGAGCACTCAATCACCCCTAAGGCAAACATCTTGGAGACTTCCTCTTTGAAGTGAGCTCTGACCCTGTCAGTCACTCTGTAAGCCTTGTACTTCACAGGAGGATTGTCCCCAGTGTCCACATCATGGATGCACCACTCAGTGATACCAGGAACCAGGGAAAACAAATCAGAGAATTGCCCCAACGGTTGGCGACAATCTTGCTGCTATCAGGGGTCAGTTTGACAGAGAGGCTGACGCCATCCACTGACCCATCTTGCTCGGTTGCAGACAGGAGGACAGGAAGAGGCTCGGTCTCCTCCTCTATTCCATCATCTGTCGCTAGGAGCATGCCCACTTCGGACCTTTCTAAGTGAAGCTTCAGGCGGTTAACATGCAGGACCCGCAAAGGGTTCCTTGGAGACCGCAAGTTCACCAGGTAGTTATTGTATTGTTTTGTATTGTATTGTATACGGTACTTATAGAGCGCAACTATCACCCAACGGGTATCTTGGCGCTAGTACATGAATCCTCATCAATCAGTGGAGGGAGGAAACAGGCATAAACTGACAGGGCAACTTCAGAGTTTGTCAAACTCTGGGGAACAGCCATGTTTTGATCTTCTTCCTAAAATGTAGCTGTCTAAATCCCAGGGGGAGGCTGTTGCAAAGCTTGGCAGCAGCCGAGCTGCACGCTCTTCCTCTTTGACATCACTTTTGCGCTCCACCACCTCAAATGGTCCGGTCCACCTGTCCTAGAGCTCACAAGGCTCTACAGGGGCCATGACCCAAACTTTCTGTCCAGGTTGAAGCTCAATCAGAGTGGCCTTCTGATTGTACCACCATTTCAATTCTTCTTGGCTGGCTTCCAGATTCGCCTGAGCAAGCGGTCTGAATCGCCGAGTCTGGTTCCTGAAGGCCAGCATGTAACTGTATACATCCTGGGGAGGTTTCCTGGGAGATTGCTCCCAGCCTTCCTTGACCAGACTCAAAGGTCCTCTTACCGGGTGTCCATACAGCAGTTCAAAGGAACTGAACCCTAAGTACTTCTATGGCACCTCACGGTAAGCAAAAAGAAGGCATGGCAAGAGGACGTCCCACTTACGCCTCATAGGTTCCTCAAGACCCATAATCATGCCTTTAAGGGTCCGGTTGAATCTCTCAACCAGCCCATTACCTTGGGGGTGGTAAGGAGTGGTGAACTTGTATGTAACACCACACTCCTGCCACAGGGACTTCATACAATTAGATATGAAGTTTGTACCACAGTCTGACACCACCTCTCTGGGGAACCCCATACGGGAAAAAATCCCCATCAGTGCACGTCCATCCACGGGGGCCGTCACTGTCGTGAGTGGGATGGATTCCGGGTACCAGGTAGCATGGTCCACCAAGACCAGGATAAACCTGTTGCCCATGGCTGTCTTGGGGTCTAGTGGCCCCACAATGTCAATGCCCACCCGTTCAAAGGGGTACTGACTACAGGGATAGGTTGGAGAGGAGACTTTTGCTTCCTCCCACTTTTCCCACTTGCCTGGCAAGTTTCACAAGTCCTACAATGAGTGTCTGAACTCGTCCACATCTGGGGCCAATAAAAGTGGGTGACAAGCCTTTCAAAGGGCTTGTCCTGCCCCAGATGTCCAGCTAAAGGCACATCATGAGCCAACCCCAGTAGGAAGGCTCTGAAGTGCTGGGGTACCACCAGCACACAGGCTGACCCAGGCACAGCAACCTTAGGCGCGCTATACAGTAGGTCGTTCTCCCAATAGATCCAATGTGATCCAGAATGATCACCTGCTGCCTGGTTTGTGGCCTGTTGCCGCAAACCCTAAAGAGAAGGGCACTTCCTCTGTTCTGCGCAAAATTTCTCCCTGGAGGGTCCTCCTTCTTGCTGCCAATGGGTCAGCTCAGGCACGTTCCTCAGTTTAGCAACTTGCTCCCCTGTAGGTTCAAGGGCATCCCCCTCAAGGTCTGCCTCCACCTGGAGCGTCGGAACATTTGCGGCTGGTTTCCCACACCCTCTACCTCTTCTCCTTAAGGCAGGTTCCTGGGTCATACTTTCAGGCTCCAGGATCTCTTGAACACCCTTACTGGCTGCCATAGACCGAGTGGTTACACACGCCCACTCAGGCAGACCCAACATCTCCAAATGAGACTTCTTCTCCACCTTAGCCCAAGGGGAGCTCTCTAAATCATTGCCTAACAGACAATCCACAGGCATGGCTGGTCTCACATGAACTTGGAGAGTACCTGAGACCCCCCCACTCAAAGGGAACTTGAGCCACCTCAAACTGGCTCGGCGAGTTGTCCGCAGCAACTACAGGGAAGAATGCATGAGAGATAACCTGCTCCTTAGACACCAACCGGCAATTGACAGCTGTCACACTAGCCCCGGTGTCCCTCAGAGCCTCCACCCTATGGCCATTGATGGTCACCCACTGCCTGTATTTCTTAGTGCTATCAAGCAGCTGGGTTTTAGGGACCATCTCAAAGTCTCCTAAAGAGACAAGGGACATTTCTGCAGGACCCCACCCACCTTGGGCACCCATCTCCTCCCCTCCCATCTGACGGGGTGGTGCACGTCGTGGTGCTTTGGAATCCTTCATGGGACACTGTGCATCATATCAATGGTGGCCCATTTGATCACACGTAAAGCACTTGTAGGGGCCCCTCTGAACAAGTTTACCTGTTGGGGCCTCGTGCTTCTTCTCATGGGGAGGCTGGGAACCCTTCCCTTGGTTCCCATGGGAATTACTTTGGGGCCCTTTCTGGAACTCCCTCTGTTTACCCTTGTCCCCCCCCACTTTTCTGTTAGGGACCCTGCTCACCTTTGGCGGAGTCTCCCACTTGACCCTTGTGGACCCTGGTACTGACACAGCGGTCTGCCTCCTCAGTAAGTTTCCTAGGGTTAGTTAACTTGCTATCAATATGGTGCTGGCGTAGCTCTTGAAAACAATTAGCAGACAAGTGCTCCCATGCAAACAAATCATAGAGCGCTTAAAAAGTATCCACTTTGCTACCCTTCACCCAACCATCCATAACACTGCAAAAGAAAGAGACATATTCTACCCAAGTGGTTGCCTCTAGCTTCTTACAATTCCTGAACCTCTGTCTACAGAGTTCTGGGGTCAAACCATACCTTGTCATCAGGGTTTCCTTCATGTGGGCATAAGACATCCTGTTCTCACTGGGTAGGTCTAGCAAGGTATCCCTCCCTTCACTCACAAAGCAGCCCCACAACCCAGCTCCCCAATCCTTCTTAGGGACCCAGTGGGCCAACATTGCGATCTCATAGGCTGCAAACCACTGCCCAATATCTTCATGCTTATGGAAATCTTTGATGACATCCTTGGGGATATATACCCTGCCTTCTGAAGGCAAAGATGGTGCGCTGCCACCAGAGGGATTGATCTCTAAGCCCTTTGCCCTGATCTCTAGCTCCCTCAACATCCTCCCATGCTCCATTCTCATTCTCTCTCTCTCAAGGATAACCTGTTATTCTCTATTTCCCTTTTACCCTCCATCTTACGCTTAGCCATCTCCAGCTTGTGCACCCTATTTCTCACCCTGTCTTCCAGCTCTCTGGGGGACAGGTCCTTGGAAGAGATGCTACTGCCAGACGAGGATGGTACCCCTTACCTAGCTGGAAACACTGGCCTATCCAGCTGCCCATCTGCATCCCCAGCTGGCTCCACCACCAGCTCAGGGGCATTTCTTGCTTCTACCCAGGCCATCAGCGCCTTTTGGTAGTCATCCTTGTTGGAAATGCCTGGGGTAGCATCCTTCAATTTTCTGCAGAGATGCTTGAGCTGTTTCAAATTGTAGGTTTTCAACCTCTCTTCCTCAAAATCTAGATCCATAGATGCAACAGATGCTGGTCTGCTCATGGCAGTAGAATTGGCAGTTTTCAGGGAAAATACCAGTCCAAGGAAAAACAAATTCTACCAAAAACTATGTGGTCGCGTTTGGTCTGCACTCTCTAGTAGTGTACACCAATTACTGTATATGAGTCACAAAAGCAAGTCCAAATCCTCACCGCTGACCACCAATGGTGTAACTGGGGGTCTCTAGTTGGCAGACCTAGGTACCTTTGACCAAATAGGGACCCTTGCTTCTAAGTCAGGGAAATGAGATTACACTACTGGATAACCCCTGCTCACCCCCTTGGTAGCTTGGCACAAGCAGTCAGGCTTATCTCAGAGGCAGTGTGTTAAGCATTTGTGAGCACATATAGTAATACAGTGAAAACACTACAGATGGACACCACACAAGTTTTATAAAAATAATTATTCTTTATATAGACTTAACACAAGACCACAAATGACAAAAATCCACAATACTGTACTCAAAATAGACTTAAAGATGGTAGAAGTCACTTAGTTCAAGTTGATGATAAATGCGACACAGTTCTCACAAAAGTACCTGGATGCGTAACGCTAAATAAACAAAAGGTTCGCAGGGATGGAGATGCGTCGGTTCCTTACTTCGGGGGAGACGATGCATCGTGCCTCAATGCTTGCGCAGAGTAGGGGATGCGTCTTGGTCCTTACCGGAGAGGAGGTGATGCGTTGATTCTCGTACTGCGTTCTGGTTACGATGTGACAAGATGGCGCCTTGATGCAATGCGACAATCTGGTGCGATGCAATAAGATGGCGCCCTTGATGCGACGACATGAAGACTATGTGTGCACGCCCAGCGGCCGTGATGCGAAATCTGTAACTTTGGAGCTGGGACAGGCCCTATGACACGCTTCTCCAGTGATGCGACAGTGACCTCTACGGCGGCGACACTCTTCTCCGGTGATGCGTCGGGTAACAGCTTTGATGAAGGCACGCTTCTCTGGTGATGCGGTGGTGACCTCTGCGGCGGTGACACGCTTCTCCGGCGATGCGACGGCAACAGCTGCGACTGCGACACGCTTCTTCTCTTTGAGTCGCGCTTCCAGCACCCAGCGACACAAAGGCTTCTGCAGACAGAGGGTGGAGGCTCTGAGGGGAGCTGGTAGTGATATCTTTTGTCCCTGAGACTTCAGCAGGAGGCAAGCACAAGTTCAAGCTTTTGGAGTAATATTTTGCAAGATGATGAAAGTTCTTTAAACGTTCCTTCTCCTGTCCTTGGCACTGAAGACACCACTGTAGGCCAACCCAGCAACACAGCACACTGGCAGGGGGGCAGTCAAACTCCTACAGCTTCCTTGGTTCTTCTCCTTGGCAGAGTTTCGTCTTGTTGTCCCATAAGTGATCTTAAGTCTTGGGGTCTGGGTTCCCATATATATACTATTAAATCCTTTGTCCTCTGAAGGCAGAGGGGCCTGTACCTAGTCCAAACCAGTTCTGTGCAGTCGTGGAGCACTTTGTTTACAGGACTCCTTCTTTCCTTTGGCAGGGTGGGCCAGGGACATCAGACGCACAACAGGAGGTGGAGCCAGCATTGTGGAAGGCAGGCACAGCCCTATTCAGACCCAGGTGCGACTCCTCCCACCACTCTACATGCAGATAGGTCTATTCAGCCCTGTGCTGACTCACACTGTCTCCTGGAATCCCCCAGCCCCTGTCACTCACAAAACCAGACACACAATACACAAGCTAGCAGAGGTAGGCTGGATGGTTAGGTAAGAAAATACCTACTTTCTAAAAGTGGTATTTTCAAACACAGAGGTGACGATTCCGATCCTGTAAAACCCGGGTACGAATGATCGTACGGAGCGTATTCTCCGTACGACTCGTACCCGGGAAATCCTCCTTACAAACCAGCAAGTACGACGCGTAAAAAACTACGTGCGGCTAAAAAATACCCACAATTCTGATCCGGGACATCGCGTACGTGACGTTCGGACGGAGTCAGGCAGCGTTTTACGGACCAGCAAGTAAGATTCGTGCCTATGTCACTCAGCACGGCTCATTTTTTACGGCAGCCAAAAACTCCCGGGAAATTGAGGATGACGCGATTAAGGAGCACCGGTACGCAACGGACAGCCATGGACCCCATCCTACGTGTCATCCTGGCCTCCTGGTGCACCGAACCCGACGCACACGCCGCAGAAGGTGAGAACAACACCCATGGGTCAAGGGGGAGTGAGGGGCATGAAACATACCCCCTACACAAATTAAAACATACAATATGAAGGACATACATTACCTCCAGGGTCTGGTCACTTCGGGGGACGTGTCCACCAATCCCTGCGTACCGCAACAACGGAAGTGGACGTGTACGCGTACCAGTCACCACTACAATGGTGGGACGGACCGTACCCATGCTCTGAGGGCGTGGGTACGGTCCGTTCCACCATTGCAGTGGTGATGTAGGGGTACGCGTGGTACGGACCGTGCCCATGCCCTCAGAGCGTGGGTACGGTCCGTACCACCACTGTAGTGGTGATGTAGGGGTACGTGTGGTACGGACCGTACCCATGCCCTCCGAGCGTGGGTACGGTCCGTACCACGCATACCCCTACATCACCACTACAATGGTGGTACGGACCGTACCCACGCTCTGAGTGCGTGGGTACGGTCCGTACCACGCGTACCCCTATATCACCACTACAATGGTGGTACGGACCGTACCCACGCCCTCAACGCGTGGGTACGGTCCGTACCACGCATACCCCTACATCACCACTACAATGGTGGTACGGACCGTACCCACGCTCTGAGGCCGTGGGTACGGTCCGTTCCACCATTGTAGTGGTGATGTAGGGGTACGAGTGGTACGGACCGTACCCACGCCCTCAGAGCGTGGGTACGGTCCGTACCACCATTGTAGTGGTGACGTAGGGGTACGCGTGGTACGGACCGTACCCAACCTATGAATGTGGGGGTACGGACCGCATCACCCGTACCCCTAGGGCACCAGTACATTTGTGATACAAGGCGTACACACGCCACAAATGTTGACTTAGGGCCTGGTGCAGCATATAACCAGTATATTGGGGTGTGTGTATGCCCAGGACAGCAGTGTACTGCACCAAGGGTGCGGGTGGGTGGGTGGGTGGCTGCCTAGGATTCCCAGCAGTGGACAAAGACATGTGAGGTGTGGGTGCAGAGGAATACCAGCAGTAGACAGAGACATGTGAGGGGTGGGTGCCTATCACTCCCATCAGTGGACAGAGACATGTGAGGGGTGGGTGCCTATCACTCCCAGCAGTAGACAGAGACATGTGAGGGGTGGGTGCAGAGGAATACCAGCAGTAGACAGAGACATGTGAGGGGTGGGTGCCTATCACTCCCATCAGTGGACAGAGACATGTGAGGGGTGGGCGCCTATCACTCCCAGCAGTGGACAGAGACATGTGAGGGGTGGGTGCAGAGGAATACCAGCAGTGGACAGAGACATGTGAGGGGTGGGTGCCTATCACTCCCAGCAGTGGACAGAGACATGGGGGTGGGTGCCTATCACTCCCACCAGTGGACAGAGACGTGTCAGGGGTGGGTGCCTATCACTCCCATCAGTGGACAGAGACATGTGAGGGGTGGGTGCCTATCACTCCCAGCAGTGGACAGAGACATGTGAGGGGTGGGTGCAGAGGAATAACAGCAGTGGACAGTCATGTGGGGGGTGGGTGCCTATCACTCCCAGCAGTGGACAGAGACATGGGGGTGGGTGCCTATCACTCCCAGCAGTGGACAGAGACATGTGAGGGGTGGGTGCAGAGGAATACCAGCAGTGGACAGAGACATGTGAGGGGTGGGTGCCTATCACTCCCAGCAGTGGACAGAGACATGGGGGTGGGTGCCTATCACTCCCAGCAGTGGAGAGAGACATGGGGTGGGTGCCTATCACTCCCAGCAGTGGACAGAGACATGGGGGTGGGTGCCTATCACTCCCAGCAGTGGACAGAGACATGTGAGGGGTGGGTGCCTATCACTCCCATCAGTGGACAGAGACATGTGAGGGGTGGGTGCCTATCACTCCCAGCAGTGGACAGAGACATGGGGGTGGGTGCCTATCACTCCCAGCAGTGGACAGAGACATGTGAGGGGTGAGTGCCTATCACTCCCATCAGTGGACAGAGACATGTGAGGGGTGGGTGCCTATCACTCCCAGCAGTGGGCAGATACATGTGAGGGGTGGGTGCAGAGGAATACCAGCAGTGGACAGAGACATGTGAGGGGTGGGTGCCTATCACTCCCATCAGTGGACAGAGACATGTGAGGGGTGGGTGCCTATCACTCCCAGCAGTGGACAGAGACATGTCAGGGGTGGGTGCAGAGGAATACCAGCAGTGGACAGAGACATGTGAGGGGTGGGTGCCTATCACTCCGAGCAGCAGACAGAGACATGGGGGTGGGTGCCTATCACTCCCAGCAGTGGACAGAGACATGTGAGGGGTGGGTGCCTATCACTCCCAGCAGTGGACAGAGACATGTGAGGGGTGGGTGCAGAGGAATACCAGCAGTGGACAGAGACATGTGAGGGGTGGGTGCAGAGGAATACCAGCAGTGGACAGAGATGTGGGTGTGTGTACATCATTATCAGATGACCACAACTCCATGGGTGTATGTACGCATCCCTAATTTTCGACTATGTTGATAGTGCCATAACAGCACATCACTGACAGTAGTGTCCCACTCCCATGAGGATGGATGTCTTTCCC
This sequence comes from Triturus cristatus, assembly GCF_964204655.1. Lineage (NCBI taxonomy): Eukaryota > Metazoa > Chordata > Amphibia > Caudata > Salamandridae > Triturus > Triturus cristatus. The sequence goes on from NC_140585.1 coordinate 1,115,412,501, forward strand.
CCACTGCATGACACACCACATGTGGGTGTGAGGATAAATGACACATGCATACCCACCCCTGGCGGATGCAGCACAATACACACACAGAGATCATGCCACAAGACTGTATAGTCATGTCAATGCCTATCAAACTAAGAGAGCCAAAGGGAACACACACTGTCATGCACATCCCAGGACTGATAGGAATGTACAGGTGATGGGACAGCCACCAAGATGTTGTCTCTCATGGAAGGAATAGGGTGGAGTTCCCACAGATACAATGCCCACAATTGTGAGTCAGGTGCCCAAATACCCTGCAGAACAAGTACCATATGTGTGCTAGGCTGGGATTACACACATGCATAGTGCGGAAAAGGGAGAATTTCTCCATGAAGGCATGGCAACATACTCAATACACAAGTACAGTGACTAGCAAGGATGGCACAGACGATGCAGCCGGAGACATTGCCCAGCAGGCATGGCCATAGTTGAAGGGATCCGTCACCAACAAAGGGAATGTATACACAGGTCAGCACAACAATTGTGCAACTCTCTGCAGGGAAGATGTCAGGTGCCACGGAGGAAGGGACACTCCTTGGTACAATGTCTCAAAAAACAAATAACACACACGACCAAAGATCCTTTGCAGAGACCTTGTTATGGCACGCAGATCCCATGGTCCACCTCATGACCATCAGACTCGAACCTTTGCCCGAAACATAACACAGTACCACAACCCCAACTCCTGGAGCATCAGCACCAACATCAATACCTGAAATGCAATAGTGTTCAAAGTAAAAAGAAAATGCTTTAATCAGCATAAAATAATATTTTTTTCAAGAACACTATATACAAAGGCCAATGGCCAGTCCAGAATAGAAGTCCTTGGGGGGACACATGGGCACGCGTCTCCCCTAGCTTGCCTGCACATTTGAACCCTCAGGTTCGTCGACTAGGGGGGGGCATCATGTGGGGATGGACCAGGCACCGCAGGGAGAGGAGGTATAAGGGTAGGTGTGGTGGGTGCAGGGACGGACGCCTCCACCACAGGGGGTGGGGCAGCGCCAAAGGTGAAGGTGAGCTTGGCGCTGCACACTTCTGCCAGGGCATCCAGAGTATCCCCTGCACTGGAAGAAACCACAGGCATAAAGGAGGGGGGGGTTGGAGGGATGGGGTGCAGCGCTACTGGGGGAGGGGGTGGACATGAGGGGACTCAACTCCCCTACCCGGGGAGTGCCTTGCCCATTTGCGGGCTGGTGACCCAGTGGGGCTGAGGCCCAGCACAGACATGTAGCTCTCCCTGTCTGACTGTGTGGCAGGGGAGCCAAGGGGAGTGCTTTTGGAGGGACTGGGTAGTGAGGCATGCGGACTCAGACTGTGGCTGCGTGTATGTCTGTGTGCCCCAGACCCAGTGGGTGTGCCTTTATCCCCCTGAGTGTGCGTGCCAGGAGGTGTGTGATTGCCCTTACGTGTTGGTGTGCTGCCTGTGTCTCGTGGGGTGCATGCTTGGGAATGTCTGGGTGTGCATGGGACAGGCATGGGAGTGGGAAGTGTGGATGGGGCTGGGGTGGGTGGGGGATGAAGCGCTGCAGGAGACTCACTGCTGACGTCAGTGAAGAGTCCATGGACCTCAGCAACATCCGTTGGTCAGACATCGCTGCTGACATGCCCTCCATGAACGACACCATTTGTGTCAGCAGTCTGGTGTGGCAATGGAGGACATTCAGCATTGATTTCTGGCCAACCTGCAACTGACGCTGAATGTCCACAGACTCTGCAGTGAGTGCAGCAGGGGTGAAAGGGGCAGGGGGTGCGGTGCCTGGCACGAAGGAGACATGGTGGTGCCCTGCACGGACAGAAGGGACCGGAGCAACTGGGAGGGCGGTGATGGGAATGGAGGAGGTTGGGACAGATGTTGTGCTGCTGCCAGGTGTTGTAGCAGCCTCCGCCCCATCGAGGAGTTCAGCCTCGGACCCATCAGCGTCGTAGTCGGTGTCGCCACCAGACAGGTCCTCCGCCTGACTCCCCTCGCCCTCCGTGCCACTTGCTCCCACAGACTCGCCAGCAGTGGTGGCACCGGTGCTGGATCCCTCCTCCAGGTCCGTGCAGGTGTCTCCCTCGGTGTCCTCCGATGATGCTGTGGGCAAGGTGAAGATACAGAAAATAATCAGTCACCTGTATACATCTGACACATGAGTCCAAACAAAATAGGTCACAGTGCATATCAGGCAATGCATCATGAGTAACATCTAGATTACTCCGCACATATGTAAGCCCTGTACTCCCCAGTTGGTTGACCTGCCATGCCACTTGGAAACAAGGAAAAATAGGACACAACTGCCAAAAACTTGATTTAGAAATATACTGAGAAGCTAGTGTCTGAGAACAGTTGAGCACAGCAATACTATGAATGCATGCCACCTCTTGTTTACTGTGAACGAAACAGTATTGGTGCACCCAAGGCTAAATAACAGACCTCAATGCTGAAGGTGTCCCCACGCTCAGAGACCTGTAAGTACTTTGGAATCCCAAACGAAATACATTGTGATCCCTTGGGAATCACACCACTTTAAACAATCTACATGTTTAGAGTGTGAATGTGCCACTTTGTGAACAGAACACACATGGGCCTGTATAAAAGAAGTCACACAGGGAGGTGCACACAAAACTACATTTACACAGTCATTGTATGAGCTGCCAGCCTTATTCAAAGAAGCCACTGTTAGAAAGAAATGGGGTTTCAGTAAGTACATATACATGGCACCCGGCGGTCTGGATGACTTGACACTCGTAAGTTGGTATCAGCAACAACCAAAGACTTACCCAAATGCCACCACACTGTGGGAACATGGATATGTATAATCTGAAAAACAGTCTTATTCGAACTGTGCCTTTCTTAAAAATGTGCTGGCGTGTCCCCTGAAAGTGTAAAGGTGGTTTCTTGTGCACTTCCTTGGGAGACAACTGTCATGCAGGCACATTATTGTCCCTCACAACAAAACATCAAAGTCAAGCATTGAAAACATGAAGACATGTTGACAAGTGTAGTGAGTGACAAGGTACAACACTTCTTGACTAACAACTTGAATCATACCACCTGTCACATGGCCATCCGTACCATGATGACACAGTTGGCAACACATCTGACCCACTGCCTGTGATGTGGAGTGGCACACATGTCCAAACACAGGACAATGCATAAGCTAATGGGCCTGCAATTGTGTCGGAATAAGGCACACCTGCACTGAGGAGACACCCTCATGGCAAGCAAGAATGTCCACACAGATGTCAGCACACAAAGACCAAACTACGTAGCATCTGGACCACACACTGGTGCCAAAAATGGATGAGCAGGAATCATGTATTTAAGCTTTTGACACATGCTGCAAAGCACAAACATGAAAGCCTGCACAACATCACTGGGTCACTGCATGTTGAGTGTCTGTCCAGACAATTATCACACACAGGTCAGACCTGGCAAGGAGACATAAGGTTTGGACATGTAGGCCTCGCCCGCACAAACCCCCCATTTCTGAGACAATGTGATTGAGACAGATCAAGAAGTGACACCTCTTAATCAGGGTTTACAAAAATGTGCATCAAGAATTCCAAAATGTACTCCACATCACCTCGTGAGGCTGCCAACACATATTTGTGACAAACAACCATCAACAGATAGTTGTAAATAGACACATAGGCACTGCCCAGTGTGAGGATGCACAAGCCAAATGGGGTCACCCTGTCCAGTGGACACATGTAGCACACTTTAGATAAATACAAATGAGGCCAGGGAACAATGCCACAGAAGCCAACCTATGCTGAACACACAGAGAATGGGCACAGTGTTGGATGACACACATGATTCCGAGGCAAGGGTGTCTCAGGGGGCTGTAGTGGGCACACTGCTCCATGGTCCTGGAATGATCTGACTGTAACATGAGCAACCGTCCCGGCACTATGCATATCTCCCACTCATGCACATCATGTCTGAGGCCACAACATCGGTCATGCATGCTGCAAGTGTGTTCATTTGAAACCTCACACTCCTATGTTGAGACTCAGTATCAGTGCCAACAAATATGGACCCCCAAATGACTGAACAGGACAGGGCACAGGCAAGGTACCAACACATGTCACAGACCACCCCCACAAATGATGCAGAAAGCAATGTGCACTTGGATTAACTGGCAGCCTAGATGACCATGTGCAATAGTGATTACACACAGACCAGGGAACACACGTCAAGGAGGTGAAGGGAGGAAGAACAGCACTGGTTGACTTGGGGGAACAGGATATGCACTGCACATATAAACCCTGGCAGTGTATCCAGGCGACTGAGCACTTCCAACAGCTGGTGACACACAACAAACACACATGTACCTACACCCTCCTTGCTGCTGTCCCTCCTGTAACCGCCTATCCATGTCAGGGAAGACCACCACCAGGACACGCCTCATCTGGTGGGTCAGGCGTCGGCACCCGCCGTGGGGGCATGGAGGTGAGTCCTTCAGTAGGACCCGGGCGATCCTCCGGGTCCAGCACCGGATGTCCTGCCACCGTTTTCTGACTTGGGCTAGGCGCCGACTGCGACCCTCCACCGATCTCATGGCCCTGACGGCCCGCTTCCAGATCTCCCCCTTCGCGTAGGCAGTTACCTGTGAAGATGACAAAGTGAGACAACATAACTACATCTGCTCCATGTCAGAGAGACACACATTTGAACATCTTTGATATGTTGAACACGGAATAGGATGCTGCCAAGGAATAGCATCTTTGTCATATGGACATTGGCCTCTGTGGAAGCCCCAATGCACTACATGGCATATAAAGTACACAGGGGTGCGATACACTCCATGATCATGGCACACACTGTGCATCACAAGCACCAGGCTGATGGACAGCACCTCCAAGCAGTTACATGCCCCAGGCCACTGACGCAACCTCAGCAGAGTACACAGACACACACAGGCACAGATCAATCACATGCCATTGGCAACAGCTGATACAAACCTCACTCTGCACATGTGCCACTTGCCTGTGGGGTGTCACAGGTGTGGGGCTAGCTCAGCAAGTCAGACACACAGCACGGCTTACTTCTCACATCAGATGGGTAGAGCTGTTGCCTCCTCCATGCAGCTGTGGTGCAACACTTCACATAGACACTCACCCACATGACAAGGAACATTCACACACATCAATGTCCAGGGGGCGTACACATCACTTGGACACTCTCACCACAGCTCCACTCAACTCACACACATCTGTGGGTACAGTCACATGTCACACCGGGGGGACCACTGAATCACCTCAGGACTATAGACAAAAAATGCCACAAAGGATTAGCCAGGCTGAATGTGTCATGCACTATGCAGTGAATGTCACAGTAAGCACAATGCAAGTGAGGAGTGCACACATGAACTACATCATGCTCTGCATGGGAGACATAAGCCATTCCCCCCCTGGGACCCACTCTAAACAACATTGCATGTCTGTCACACCTAGACACAATGCCAGAAGTGACAGTAACAAAAAAGGTGCACAGTCAAAGCTAGTGGAGTCAGCACTCACCTGCTCCCCTGGTCTCCCATACAGGCTGGTGTACTGTGGGAGGATGACATCCAGCAATGCCTCATTCTCCTCCTGGGTGAATGGCTGGGCCCTCTCTACAGACCTTGACATGGTGCCAGAGGAAGCACAGACAGCAGCAGTGTTGTCAACAGGAAAGTTGTGCAGGCAAGTGCCCTCTCATGGGTTCTGGCTGACTTATATCTGTCTTGCTGAGGGGCATTCATTTGGAGGAGTACATAGTGATTGGTCAGATTAATTCGCATCTTACGTTTACTCCTTTTCCACATACACCAGTGACAGCATTTGCATCGTTCAAATTTTGAGCATCATGTCAAGTCAACAACCACTTTGCAACATTGTATTTTGTGGCCAACTGACTTTTCCAGGACACCTGATGGAAAAACTTGAACTGAAAACTCTGTATCCATGACAACCAGCATGCATTTAGTGCCTAATACTTGTCCCTTATGTGTCCCCTATGTAATTTTCAAATCCACACACAGGTACGGTGCGTTTCACACGTACCCCTACGGCACCAGTTGCACAGCGTGTTTGACACGTACGTGTACGCACTGGTAGTACACGTACCCGTACGTGTACTACTAGTGCCTACACATACGTGTACTATCAGTGCCTACACATATGTGTACTACCAGTGCCTCGTGTACTACCAGTGCCTACACGTACGTGTATGCACTGGTAGTACACGTACGGGTACGTGTACTACCAGTGCGTTCCCGTACGTTTACTACCAGTGGCTACATGTACGTGTACTATCAGTGCCTACACGTACGTGTACTACCAGTGCCTACACGTACGTGTACGCACTGGTAGTACACGTACCCATACGTGTACTACCAGTGCCTACACGTACGTGTACTACCAGTGCCTACACGTACGTGTAGGCACTGGTAGTACACGTACGTGTAGGCACTGGTAGTACACGTATGTGTACTACCAGTGCCTACACGTACGTGTACTACCAGTGCCTACACGTATGGGTACACACTGGTAGTACACGTACGTGTAGGCACTGGTAGTACACGTATGTGTGTACGGTCCGTACCACGCGTGCTCCTACGGCACCACTACTATAGTGATACGGACTGTACACACGCCCTCAGAGCGTGTGTACGGTGCGTTTCACACGTTTACACTGTTGATAGGATGTGCACACAAAAAGAATGGAGGTCTCAGACTCGCACAGGGATGTACATCAAGTCATTGTCATTGCTGTCCTACATGTGCAGGGCCTAGGTGTGTCAGGCAGTGATATTGCACATCTCCTCATGTATTTGCACAATTGATGTGTGATGACCTTTGTACACATGTCATGTGTGATGGGGCACTATGTGGCACACTTCCCCTTCACACTTTGCACATTTGTGCATGTAGTACAAACGTGTCAAGCACAGCATCACTGGTATGGCACAGTCACCACCACCCGCAACTGTCCCCTGATGCCAGGAACAGGGACACTAACAACTGACATTTAACGACCAGCGTGCACCGATGTGACTGTGTCATGTGTGTGTCATGTGTTCCCATGAGCTTGCTGTTGGTGTTCCATCAACTGCATCTGCTGTTGCTGCATCCAACATGTGTCTGTGTGTAGATGGGCATGGCACACATCTACGCACACCATGCCACATGTGGATTTCCACGTAACGTGTGTCTGTAAGCATCGAACAAGATATTTTGACATGAGGACATATCTGCGTCGTCTCAATGTCTGTGTTTTCTGTTTTCACGTGTACCCCTTCATCGCAATGTGTGTGATCTGTACCTTTGACATTCCATGTGATCTGTGCGTCTAGCTTGCCGTCAGCTGTCTGTATGAGATGACATCCTTCAAATGCTAATATGTGGATGTATGTCTCTGGCTGTTCACTGACACTGGCCCACAGCTCGTTTCAGGGCATGTCATGTAGATTTCACAATCAACGGGTGTAGCTGGCTTTTCGTAGGAGTATCACCTGGCTGGCATACGTGTCCTGGATGTATTGCACAGACCAGACTCTGTATTTAGCAGATGTGTATTAGCAGTTGAGCATGTGCTCAGTTCATTGACATTGATGTTGTTATGTTCTCACTGTTCGTTATTCATTCAAATTTTCTGCAGGGCACCGCCTGTCCCCAGACCAATGCCAGACTTGGGTACCATGAGGGAACGTGACTGCATACGCCGTTACAGATTCACCCAACAGTTGATTGAGGACTTGACCGCCAAGCTGGCACCACACCTCCAACCACGACACAGGTATCCTACTGCGCTGACCCCCAAGATGAAGGTAATGGCAGCCCTACATTTTTTTGCAACAGGTACGTTTCAATTCACCATAGCTGATGTTGGTGGCATGTCACAGACGATGTTCAGCCGTGTCCTGCATGATGATTTGGCAGCCATGTTGGAGCACCTGGATGAATTCATCCATTTTCCGACTCCTGAGGAGTTGACAGGTGTCAAGGGTGATTTCTATGCCCTGGGAGGGATGCCCCATGTCATTGGGTACATTGATGGGACACATGTGGCTTTGGTACCACCACAGGCTCAGGAGGTCGCCTATCGCAACCGTAAACATTACCACTCTATAAATGCCCTTGTGGTGTGTCTTGCTAACATGCTGATTTCCCATGTCTGTGCACGTTTTCCAGGGTCAGCACATGATGCCTACATCATGAGGCGTAGCAGGGTGCCACAAATGATGCTGCGGCTGCACAACGAACGAGCATGTCTTGTTGGTGGGTATACTCTGTTTGTCCTGTGTTTTGCGGTATCTTTGTATCTTACGGCATCTCCTGCCCTCTTATTTACATGATGTTTCCATGTAGGGGACTCTGGCTATCCCAACATGCCATGGCTGATGCGCCTCTCCGCAACCCAAGATCAGCTGCAGATCACCGTTACAACAATGCACACGGGCAGACCAGGGGAGTGATTGAGAGGACGTTTGGCCTCCTGAAGAGCCGATTCCGGTGCCTTCACAAGACAGGCGGGTCCCTCCCATATGCACCGGCAAAGGTCTGCAAAATCTTCCTCGTGTGCTGCATGCTGCACAACATGGCAGTGGACAAGGCAGTGCCACTCGTCCTGGAGCAGCATGAGCAGGAACATCGACCCATGGAGGATGAAGGGCTTGGTCATGAGGCAAGTGAGGAGGAGGAGGAGGAGAATATCCGGAGTCAGCTCAAACGCAACTTCTTCTCATAATGGTGAGTCACTGGGTCTGAGTGTGCACGCTTGGAGCCTTGTGTGGCATGTGTTGCTATATGTGTGTCCAGCTGACTGTATGCTAAGTGACTTAGATTTGTGTTCTGATGTGTCACTCGAGTGATGATGTCATTCTACTCTTTTTGTCGCATGGTGACAACATTATTCCTGTAGAGTAAATGACCATGTATGCGGATAACAATATTTTAGCTGACTTCTTGTGTGTCTGTCATCCACAGGTTCTTGCGCATGTTGTCTGGTCGTGTCATCGTTGGCCTCCTGCTATTGCTCATGAGTATTGCAACGTGTGCTGAATCAGCGTTCCATGCACGGACATGGGGAAAAGTCATTTTGGGTGAGGATTGCAGCAAGGCATTTTGGGGGTGTTAAGTGTTTGGAATGTGTGGGGACTGCTCCTGTGCATGTTGGGTTACCATGCATACATGTCGACTCACCATGGGGCACATGACATGTAGCATGACTCCCATGAATTGATAGTCAACCTTCGTGACAGTCATCTGTAATGGTTTGTGGATTCTGATGAAGGCATCAATGTGTGTAAAACTTCCCTCAGAAACATACGGGATGCTACGGGTGGACATAGTGTGGGACATCCCCATAAGAGGCTCAATGGAGAATTGCAGCCTCTCCGTGTGCAGCAGAGGGTGTTTGGCTCATCCCCTTAACTTGTGTGCCAGGACATTTGGATTTACTACATCTGTGTTGTGAAGGGGGTGTCCAGTGTAGGTCCCACATGTTCAGCCAAATGACCTGTGAGTCTGTTCATATTGATGCATTTCCCTTAGTGTGAGCCTGAGTAATAAAGGGGTTGCTCACCCTCCAAGCTGCCTCATCTCTGTCAATGCAGGCATCTTGCCACTTTGCATGCGGCATCTCTGGCATAGTTGTCAAAGATTGTGCATATGAGTCTATGTGTAGTTTGGCTACATGCATGCAGTTCTTCATGGGTTAGAATCTCTATTGTGCATGAAGTCCATGGTTGTGTATGTATTTGGGCATGTTGGTCCCCACGACGGGCCGTCAACGCCTGCTGAGGGTGTGTCTCCTGTGCGCGGCTCGGCCTTCTGTTTCCTGATCCTGTGTCAGTCATCTTTGGTGATTGTGCATCCATTTTCTCTGGGTGTACCATGGTTAACCGGACACTCCTTCCTTTACATACGCCTTTTGCAGTTGTCCTTTCTGACATCCTTGTCTTTGTGTGCTACTTTTGGCATAGTTTCCAGGACATGCCGCCTGCTGCTGCGGCCCCTGCAGCAAGGGCCCACAAAGTAGCGGGATTCGGCAACACACACGCCTCAAAGATGCTCCTCCCTGCCTCTCTCCAGCCATTCATTTGGCTGTCATCATCTTGTCTGTGCCACTCTTGTGGCCACTCGGTGCCAAAGGCAGGACCGTCAGCACATGCAACGTGCACATTGCACGACCCTCATGTCCTTGCATGACCCACATCACACTACAGTCTGATGTTGCAGCCACCCTTCAAGCAATGTCTATCCAAAATTCAACCGCCTGCTCTCAGGCATACCCTAAGCGCACACACGACACCTTTGCATGCTGAGTGTGCAACCCCAACTGCCTACACAGCGTTGCCCCGCCTTCCAGGCCCTGCCACACCAACCAGATCATGTCCCTCCTGCTCCACACCAGCTCCGTCCACCAGCAAGGACATGGGAGTGGGACTCAAGCCTTCAGCATGTAGTATAGTGGCGTCATCTGGCACATGGCCCAGGGATCATCTCTCAGCGTGTCAATCTTCAATGTGTCCAGGCCCCCCTCTCCACCATCACATGCGCACACAACCTCATCATCATGTCGTATGCCATTGACACCCAGGTGCTCCTCACCCTCACCAAAGTTGCAGCCATTGGCAGTTCCAACATTCAAGAAGGCATGAGGTCCGTGGATGAATGGCTGAACATCAGCCACCTGTGGCTGGACTTGTACAGGATTGAGGTAATTAGCTGAGGATTGTCCCCTTACAGCTGGCTCAACTCCTTGTGTCCCACCCACAGGGGCCCTACACAAGCACACAGTGGCCATGCACACAAGATGGTGTGCATCATGGATTTGTCACTCACATTTGCCATGCAAATCACCAGCATCTGTACCTCATGCTGCAACACCCTCTGCATGATGCACATGATCCACAGATAGATCCACTCCAAGGAAAGACAGACCATCCCCCAGGTCCACGACACCAGCCGTGTCAACTACTGCCCCGCCCTCTACGGAGCAAGTACATCCAAACTCACGGGAAACTTGTCCACATCCAGGGTGCATCTGCACAACTCAGCTTCAACATCCCGCACCCCATCCACATCAACGTCCACCTCAGATAGCTGCAAGGGATCGCTGTGTGCTGCAGGATGACCTTCACACTCCTCACACATACTCAGGAGGCAGTCAACAACCCCAGACCCCAAAATCAACGTTGTACGTCTGTCATCCAAAACCCCGTTGGACCAACTCTATGCATCCGAACTTGGCCTGGCCACTATTCTTCACATCCACAACACTCCAGCATGAAGGAGATGGTTCTCCCACCTGGACAAACCTACCTGGGACTCCCTCCCCGGGAACCTCCACATGAGCCATGACCTCTAGGCCTTCATCATCCTCTTCCTGATTGGTGTGTCCACACGGTATTTCAACCCCCCCCCCCCTCCTCAGCAGCTTGAGGCCATCACGGGTGAGTATTGGGCTCCCAGGCTGTATCGGATGATACATTGTGACCCATGTGTGTCCTGTACCGGACTCAGATCCCAGGGTATGGATGGCTGGAGTTAGTTCAACACTCAGGCATAGTTTGACATTTACCCAGACGTATGTTGTCGACTAATGCAAAATTACTGCAACATCTCATGACAAATAAATAGTTTTATTCTCGGTGGGGTGCGTGTTTTGCTATAAGAAATAAGGTGCTCTACTGGGTGCATAGAATCCAAAGTTCACAGGGGGAGATGGGATCCTTGGCATTTGAAGTCATCAGAGTCCTGACCACAGTGTTGGTCATCATTGGTCAGACTGTGACCAGCAGGCTCATGTGGCAGTGAATGTCCGTGAATGATGTGCTGTTGTTGCGCATGAAGGCCAGGTGCCAGGCCAGGTGACCTGGGAGATGTGGATGGTCCGCTGTCTCTCACGGTCTTTTCCGTGGACGACCCACCTTCCTCCGGGGACCCTCAGATGCAGGCCTTGACGATGCTTGGGACGCTCCAACGGACGAATCCTCCTCCTCCTCCCTCCCTGTGGCTGGTGCTGGTCTGCGCCTGGTGTCACAGGGAGGGTTGCCCATGTTGTCGGCGATCCGATGGAGTGAATGGCTTTTGTCCCTTTGCACCGCCAGGAGCTCAGCCAGTCAGCCTCCATCCGTCCTTGGTGTTGTTGTTGACTGGCGTGTTGCTCGGCCTGCTGATTCTTAATGTCTGTGAGGGTCGCCAATACCTGACTGATGGCCCTGGTGTCACGCCGGTATGCCTCCATGATGTTGCATACGTGTGACATACCGGTCCCTTCAGCCGTCTGGTCAGGTTCTCGCCTCCGCCTGCCTCCACTCCCACCTCCCCTGACCACACCAGCCAGGCCTGCCGTTGTGGGCACATCAGGTCTACGGGACCCCTGAGGGATGGCAGTGTCGGTGTTGGCTGCCTCCTCCTGGGTGCCCGGCGAACCTTGTCCCTCCAGGTCAGACTGGCTCAGTTGTTCAGTGTGGGCAGGGCTCCCTACGCATGCTCCACCGGATCTACAGGTGGATCCCGACCGAAACAAGTAGAACAGTGACACAGGCCCTCGACAGCAGCAGACTGGAGTACGGCAACGCACTCTACGCAGTACTCCCATCCAAACACCAACGGCGGCTACAACGCTTCCAAAACACCTCGACACGACTGATCGTCAATGCCCCCCGCCACATCACCCCCCTCCTGAGTGACCTGCACTGGCTCCACATCAACAAGAGGATCACCTTCAAGCTCCTCACCCACGCACACAAGGGACTCCACAACGCCGGACAAGCCTACCTGAACATCTGACTCAGCTTCTACACCCCCACCCACCAGCTCCGCTCCGGCAGCCTCGGCCTCGCAGCTGTCTCCCGCATCCAACGTACGAGCACCTGCGGCAGATCCTTCTCCTACCTCGCCGCCATGACCTGGAACACCCTCCCAACCCACCTACGACTGACCCAAGACCTACTTGCCTTCAGAAGACTCCTAAGGACCTGGCTCTTCGAGCAGTAGTGGAACCCCCCCCCCCCCTCAGCGCCTTGAGACCCTCACGGGTAAGTAGCGCGCCTTACAAGTACCCTGATCGATTGTTGATTGATTGACGGTGCCTGCTGGTGGGTGTAGTGTGATTTGGCAGTGGGTCTCCCAGGTGATGTATCTGTCCCCCCATGGAGCATGCTGCCATGTCAGTGAGTATGAGTTCCTGTCCTAGATATCTGAGCTGAAAAAACAAATAGACGTTCCCGAGCAAAGACAAGGCAGTTGAGCCTGTAAGCAACAATCATGAAAATAATTTAAAGTCCAGTAAATCAAACAAACAGGTTTCTTCTTTTATTCCTTTAGTCTTCTTTGTTCTCATTAAAAGCGCCAAGATAAGAGCAGTAGCCAACACGTGTTTCGTCTCGGGTAAGTTGCCCGGCGACTTCCTCAGGGCATAAAAAAAAAATCACATACAGAATATATGTTTATTGGTCCGCCACACCTATAATATGTTATTGGTGTGGATCCATACACTTTTATTCATGGATGTACAGAAATCTTGAATAATTTCACAGTCCAGATCAAAGTATCAGATGAAAGGGAAGGTCAATATCTAAATCCGAAAAGAAGAGGGGAGAGCACCCCGATCGTCACCAGTATTTAGCTTGTGTGTCTTTTTCATGATTGTTGCTTACAGGCTCAACTGCCTTGTCTTTGCTCGGGAACGTCTATTTATTTTTTCAGTTTTTCCTTTTGTCACTTCTGTGACGGAGGAATATTGGGGCATAGGTGGCTGTTCCCCTTGATGTTCCCTAGAGCACTTTCCCAATTTTGAATTATACAACTGACAGGATCTTGGACGTGCGCAAGGTTGTAACCCTGCCATGGTTCGAAGTTATATAGATATCTGAGCTTGTTGTGTTTGTGTTAGAGTTTGCAGTGGTCACAGGAGGGCCTTGTGCTGCCTACAGCAGGGCCAAGTGTCAGCTACCTTGTCAGTACTTTGCCAGTCCCTGTGCACTGAGCATGGTGCATGGGTATGTACCTGGGCCATATGGGCTGAGGGCAATGGAGTCTGTTTCTGAGTTGTACAATATGTTTAGTGATCCCCACCCTCTAAGCATCCCGGACATCTAGTCTTGGGTTTGTGGTTTGTGTAGGCTGGGACATGGCATGGCCTTGCTTTGTGAATGGGGCATACACATGTTAGTGGCATGAGCGTTGTTTTTAGTGTGGTTGTGTCCGGTGAGGGCTTGGGGGTAGGTGAGTGCATTTGTTGTAGTTGGGGTGTGGATGCCATTACCCCCATGTTACGTAAGTTGTTTGTGTACTTACCAGGCTCTGCAACTCCTTCGACTCCGTGTACTCCCACCGGCGGAAGCAGGGCCATCACCTTCTCCTCCCAGGGATGGTAATGTACCGGTCTGCGGGGCAGCCCACCTCCAGTGATGTTACTCTGGGCGTAGTCCTCGTTCATTTTGCACTTGACTGCCCTCTGCAGATCGTACCACCTGGCTTGGCATTCATTCCTGGTCCTTCTGATGGGCGCAACAGCATTCACCCGATCGACGATCCTCTGCCACAGGCGTGATTTTTCGGCTATGCTGGTCTGTCTGACCAATGTTCCAAAGAGCTGTGGCTCGACTCTGATGACTTCGTTGACAAGGATGTCCAGCTCCTCCCTTGTGAACTTTGGATTCTTGTCTGTGGGCAAGGTGTGGGGTGTGGGTGTGGATGTGTAGGTGTGTGTGTGACTGTGTAGAGGGGGTATGTGTGAAGGAGGTTGTGTGAAGGTGTGTAAGTTAAGGTGTATTGGTGCAGTTGTTTGTGTGTGGTGTCTGTCAGCAGTGGGTCTGTTGCAAAGGGTCATGGTTTGTGAGTGTGGGCCCTTTTTATTGGTCCATTTGTGGGTGTGGCTGGGTTTGAAATTTTGGTGGGTGTGTTATAAGAGGTGGTTGTGAGTTTGGGCCTCTGTTTGCCTGTTTGTATGTGCCAGGTCAGTCTTTTAGATGGTTTTTCTACTGTAGACGTGTTTTGTGGTGTTGTGCGAGTCGAATTGACCCTCCTTGTGCTGTTTTACAGTGTCCTGGTTCTGTACAGTCGTTTTAGCGTATGTAAGGTGCGTACATATGCGATGTTGTTGTACAGTGCTCACATATGCAATGTTGTTGTACGGTTCGTACATACGCGATGCTGGGGTACGGTGGTGGGGTATGTTGCGTCCAAGTACGGGTCTGGGGTACGGTGGTGGGGTACGGTGCCTCTAAGTCTGGGCATGGGGTACGGTGCTGGGGTACGGTGCGTCCAAGTACGGGGCTGGGGTACGGTGGTGAGGTACGGTGCGTCCAAGTATGGGGCTGGGGTATGGTGGTGGGGTACGGTGCGTACAAGTATGGGGCTTGGGTACGGTGGTGGGGTACGGTGCGTACATGTATGGGGCTGGGGTATGGCGCTGGGGTACGGGGCTGGGGTAGGGTTCTGGGGTACGGTGCGTACAAGTCCGGGCATGGGGTACGGTGCTGGGGTACGGTGCGTCCAAGTACGGGGCTGGGATATGGTGGTGGGGTACGGTGCGTACAAGTAAGGGGCTGGGGTACGGTGGTGGGGTACGGTGCGTACATGTACGGGGCAGGGGTAGGGTGCTGGGGTATGGTGCGTCCAAGTCCAGGCCTGGGGTACGGCACTGGGGTATGGTGCGTCCAAGTACGGGGCTGGGGTACAGTGGTGGGGTACAGTGCGTACAAGTAAGGGGCTGGGGTACGGTGGTGGGGTATGGTGCATACACGTACGGGGCTGGGGTAGAGTGCGGACATGGGGGGTACGGTGCTGACATATGGGGGGGAGGGGAGGCTGTACGACTCGTATCCCGGGCACAAGTTTACCCGGATACGAGTGGTAAAGCGTTCGCTCCGTACGGGGCATTTTCCATGCGCTTGAGGTTTCGGAAGGGCGGTACGGATCGTACTTGCGCGCTCGGACTTCAGTTTTACGATTTGTATGTAAAACTGTCCAGGGACGTCTCGTAGACTTTTCCCGAAGCGATTTGTATGTATTTTTCACGTACAAATCGTACTTCACCGGTGGGACGGCACTTGTACGATTCGTACGTAAAAAAATACGGATACGAGTCGTACGGTAATTTTTTTTAACGGATCGGAATCAGCACCAGAATGTTAAAACCAACTTTACTAAAAGATGTATTTTATCATTCTGAGTTCAGACATAATAAGCTCGAATTTCCTACCATGTCCCCTGGTCAGTTAGGATTATAAGGTGTTATAATCAAACTGCACATTCTGGCCTATGGGGACGGGTAGCCTTACAATAGTGAAAAACGAAAATGGCTGTAATTCACTATTAGGACATGCCATACATACCAGGGCATGGATCACTGACAAAATATCGAGAAGGAGAATATCGACCTGCCAAAATATCGAGGAAAAAATATAGAATGCCAAAATATCGAATCCCTATCTACAAACAGGTGAGTAGAAAGATATAGAATCCCAAATATCGTTGTAAAAAATATAGTTGGTCAAAATATCGATTTTTAAATGTCTTAAAAGTAATGTAAAATTAATGAAATAATACATATAATTAACTAAAACATACTTAAAAATACTTAAATAACTTTAAAATTAATAAATAATTAATGTAAGTAAAAAACAAAAATGTAATACATATATATTTACTTAATATTAATTAAAAATATTCCATATTTTTTGCGTAGGTTAGCGGGCGGGTAAAATTTACTATTACCACTCCAGTAAGTGCAATAGTAGGGAAAGCGTTGGATAGCGGGAGGGTAAAAATTACTATTCCCACTCCAGAGAGTGCAACAGTAGGGAAAGCGTTGGATAGCGGGAGGGTAAAAATTACTATTCCCACTCCAGAGAGTTCAATAATACGGAAAGCATTGGATAGCTTAGGGGTAAAAATTACTCTTCCCACTCCAGAGAGTGCAACAGTAGGGAAAGCGTTGGATAGCGGGAGGGTAAAAATTACTATTCCCACTCCAAAGAGTGCAACAGTAGGGAAAGCCTTGGATAGAGTAGGGGTAAAAATTACTATTCCCACTTCAGAGAATGCAACAGTAGGGAAAGCCTTGGATAGCGTAGGGGTAAAAATTACTATTCCCACTCCAGAGAGTGCAACAGTAGGGAAAGCGTTGGATAGCGGGAGCGCAAAATTTACTATTCCCACTCCAGTGAGTGCAACAGTAGGGAAAACGTCAGATGGCGTAGGGGTAAAAATTACTATTCCCACTCCAAAGAGTGCAACAGTAGGGAAAGCGTTGGATAGCGTAGGGGTAAAAATTACTATTCCCACTCCAGAGGGTACAACAGTAGGGAAAGCGTTGGATAGCAGGAGGGTAAAATTTACTATTACCACTCCAGTGAGTGCAACAGTAGGGAAAGCGTTGGATAGCATAGGGGTAAAAATTACTATTCCCACTCCAAAGAGTGCAACAGTAGGGAAAGTGTTGGATAGCGTAGGGGTAAAAATTATTATTCCCACTCCAGTGAGTGCAATAGCAGGGAAAGCGTTGGATAGCGTAGGGGTAAAAATTACTATTCCCACTCCAGTGAGTGCAATAGTAGGGAAAATAATAATTTAATATTTTATTAAAAATAAATTAATTATTAATACCAACAAAAAAAGTATTAAAATTAATTATCAATCACTTTTGACAAAAGAGGAAGGTGCACCAGTAAGAAGTCCAAACGTGATAGGAAGTCCTTAAAGTTCCTTTTATTCTTATATATATTTTTTCATAAAATGAGAAATCAGCCAACGCGTTTCGTTCTTTGAGGCAAGAACTTCTTCAGGGCTGAAACAAGTAACAAATAAATATAAAGACATAACTACATGTATATACAACATAAATATACATCCTAAGAATTACAAAAAACACATAAGACCATGAACAAAAACTTTGTTACATACAAATATAAATTGCGATACATATGTATATACAGAGACACATCAGACAATATTCATATAAAAACAAAGTAATGTAAATATACATAAAAGGCTAGTAGATGCCATTGATAAGATGGAATATTATGTAAACAGTAATAGATCATTATGAATGCTAGTATATTCATAAATTGCATGAACAGGTATAATAGCGTCAAGATCAATAGTCTGTATTAATATAGAGTATCTCAATTAAGACCCAAATAAAAAGATGCGAAAGAATCTCACCTCTACTTGGACGATGTAGAGTTCATACGATTGTTAATCATCAAAAGGAATGTGAGTCATGAAGTATATGATTCAACTATAACCATGCGATCAAAATTAGAGAATTCCATGATGCGAATTCAAATGGAAGGTTTGCATGGGTTTCACAGCGCTGACATTAAAACAAAAAAGAAAAGGGAAAAAGAAAAGTGACAGTATATTTAAAGCTCTAAGGAGAAATTGGTATCTTTTGACTTCCATTGTTGGATTCAAAGACTGTATTTCCGTTACACCTGCTATCACATATAAAAAAGGTGTCTCATTGAGAAATGAGCTGTGTCCTAGTTACATCACCACTCCACAAATAAGTGGTACTTGGCTCCCCAAAAAACCTAAAGGTTTTTTTGTTTGTGGTAGCTGTAATATCTGTCCCATGGGTAAAAATAAAACTAAGAGTTTTTCCTACAACAGTAGACGTACATTTAACATCAATCAATTCATTAATTGTAATACTACCTATGTTGTATATATTTTTGGATGTGACTGTGGCATCATTTATGTGGGAAGTACTATTCGCCCCTTAAAAATACGTATACAGGAACATAGGCGAGCCCTATTGAACATTGATACAAGATATCCTATTACTGAGCATTACAGGATTAAACATAATGATTGCTCCTCTTTTTGGTTCCATGGTATTGAACATATCCCTGTGGGCAAAAGAGGATCAAATAGGGAATTGACACTTAGACAGAATGAATCTAAATGGATTTGTCGCCTATGAGCCGCTACCTTGGGACACAATTCTGATACTGAGATGCATTATTTTCTGTAATTAGTAATGGTTAATTGGTACTTTTTCTCATTTAAGCTGAGCCAGTGTGTCCTATTAGGGTTGGTATACTGTTACTAATACTATTCCTATAACTATCAAGTATCGATGGACTATTGTTTGATATGTATGATCTTGGATCAGATCTGACTTGATTTTCTTATACCCTTTTTATTATTTTTCTTTATTGTTAAATGTGGTTATTCCTTTCATGTGTAATATATCGTCTTACTCTTGATATGGACCACATTCTATACTTGCGTGTGTCAGTATTACTCAGGACATATTGGTGTCACCACTTAGATATGGTGACTGTACTCACCTGCCCTTTGCATACCCATCGGGGCGTGCTTATTTATGTATGATCTGGGATCAGATCATACTATTTTCGCCATTTCTTTACACTTTTCTTCGTTTTACTTTTTGCATATATCTCTAGTTTTAATCCTTTTCTTGGTATGGGGCACTGTTTTCTTGTCTGTTTTTCTTCTTTTTTGGCCTTGTATTGGCCCTCCATGTGTCGGCAATACATTGATTTCTTATCGTCACAGACCAGAGTTGTTATTACTCATATATCGGTTGGTTGTTTGTATGTCCTTTTCTGAATAATGCCCGTTTTTGTACGGTAACCTTGCTCACTTGATGTTGTGTGGATATGTGGATTATTAATTCATTTAATCAGGTTGTATCTATGTTCCTTTGGTAATGCGTTGATCTGGCGCGATACAAAATCCTATGGCCATATTATTCCCAGCATAATGCCCGTCTTTATACGGTAACTTTGTTCACTTGATGTTGTGTGGATATGGGGATTATTAATTCATATAACCAGTCTGTATTTATGTTTCTTTGGTAATGCGTTGATCTGGCGCGATCCCAAAACCTATTCTGGACATATTATTCCCAGCATTTAAATATGGTGATTATATCTACTTGCTCTCCGGATATATACGGGGACGTGCTATTTTACAATTATTTATAATTGCATGCCTTTCTCTGGATACGGACGGGGACGTTCTACTTCATGTTTCATTTATACCTTTATTCTGTCTTTAACACTGCTTCCATGTATAGTGGTTTAGTCTTTAACTTTGGTGTTCTCTAATGCTTTATGAACATCGGTGTTTGCCTTATACACCATTCAAATATGGCGTTTGTGTTTACCTGTTTTTTCCCGACGTACGGGGACGTGTCACTTTACACCAGGTGATCTATTTACGTAGCGGCTTCGCGGCTTAGTTTGAAACACTGTTTTGCTATCTGACTCCGTTACTTACTTCCCGCTTTTCGGATTTGGAAAAGGTAAGCTGTTTTAGATCTTATGCAGTATTGTGCCGATATACTTGTTCCTTTGACTCACTTTTGGTAACTTTGTGTAACTTATCTAACCTGTGGTTCCTGGCTATATACCATCCGGCAATATGTGATTACGGGTTGATTTATGTTTCGAAACGAAGAGGAGAGCCTGGTTTATGAGTTTTTTCACTAACAGCTATGTTATCGCTTTGGAGTTAAATCACGATTATGCGTTTTGAGGGCCACTAGAACCGGAGACTATGTTTGATATTTGGATATATGCACACTTACTTTTGTGTTATTTGTATATTTCCCTCCTTCCCTCATGTTTTTCTGTGGTTTCTTTTTGTTGCTTTTTCGCTTATTGCGTTTCCCCTTTTTTTCTCTCTGCTTATATCTTAGTGCGTTGGAATTTATGCGCATCACTCAATTGAACTCATTACATGAATTCTGATTACATGGATATATTCGTAACTCATTTTGATGGCCTGCATCTATATGTACTTTACATCGTCTAAACATAGGTGAGATATGTTCTCATTTTTACTACTTGGGTCGCACTTTAGATGCTCTATATTGATGGAGATTATTAATATCGACGCTATACCGTTTTTTTGCTAGATATATTTATGCAAAATTTATCGCTTATTCCGTTTTCCTTTTTTTCTTTTCTTTGTTTTTTTCTCTCCTTTTTTTTCCCTCCCTTTTTTTCCCTTTTCTTTTTTGTTTTAATGTCAGCGCTGTGAAACCCATGCAAACCTTCCATTTGAATTCGCATCATGGAGTTCTCTAATTTTGATCGCATGGTTATAGTTGAATCATATACTTCATGACTCACATTCCTTTTGATGATTAACAATCGTATGAACTCTACATCGTCCAAGTAGAGGTGAGATTCTTTCGCATCTTATTATTTGGGTCTTAATTGAGATACTCTATATTAATACAGACTATTGATCTTGACGCTATTATATCTGTTCATGCAATTTATGAATATACTAGCATTCATAATGATCTATTACTGTTTACATAATATTCCATCTTATCAATGGCATCTAC
This sequence comes from Triturus cristatus, assembly GCF_964204655.1. Lineage (NCBI taxonomy): Eukaryota > Metazoa > Chordata > Amphibia > Caudata > Salamandridae > Triturus > Triturus cristatus. The sequence goes on from NC_140585.1 coordinate 1,115,433,859, forward strand.
TAGCCTTTTATGTATATTTACATTACTTTGTTTTTATATGAATATTGTCTGATGTGTCTCTGTATATACATATGTATCGCAATTTATATTTTTATGTAACAAAGTTTTTGTTCATGGTCTTATGTGTTTTTTGTAATTCTTAGGATGTATATTTATGTTGTATATACATGTAGGTATGTCTTTATATTTGTTTGTTACTTGTTTCAGCCCTGAAGAAGTTCTTGCCTCAAAGAACGAAACGCGTTAACTGATTTCTCATTTTATGAAAAAATATATATAAGAATAAAAGGAACTTTAAGGACTTCCAATCACGTTTGGACTTCTTACTGGTGCACCTTCCTCTTTTGTCAAAAAAGATTTTTTCATCTGGATTTCAGTGGAGTCCCTCTGCGGCGGACTTTTGGAAGAATTGTGCACAGGATTTGTATTTCTTGTATATACTAGGATTGAGGTGCTGAACCAGTGGTCAGCCATGGCGGTGCTTTTTTGTTAAGTATTAATTATCAATCACACAATATTTAATAATTAATTAATTATAAATACCAATACATTTATTTTTAAAATTAATTACCTATTAATAATTAATTAACAACCAATTAATTTTCAATACCAAAAATTAATAAATACAAATAATACCAATTAATAATTACTTAATAATAAATTAATTATCAATATACAAAAATAATTTCAATAATTAATTATTTACAATTAAATTACTTCCCACCATATTCCCCTATAAACCCACAACCCGCTACAAATAAATTAATACAATTAACATCATTATCAATTAAACAATTAATACAAATTAATTACCAATTAATACAAATTATTTACCAATTAATAATTAATCAACAACCAATTAATTTTCAATACCAATTAATAATTACTTAATAACAATTAAATTACTTCCCACCCATTCCCCTTTAAACCCACAACCCGCTACAGAAGTAAAACGCAAAATTAAATTAAAAATAATTAATAATTCCTAAAAATTATTATTTAATGTACTATAATTAAATTACTTCCCACCCTAATCCCCTATTAACCCACAACCCGCTACGGAATTAAATTACACAAAAATTAAATAACATAAAATTAATTACTTTAAAAATATTCAACCATACATTCCAAAATTAATACATACTTTTAACACATATACTAACACTTAAAACACTATAAAAAAATGCGATATTTTTAACAACTATATTATGACTGTCAATACTACTTACTTCTAGATTATGTAAATCGATATTTCTTACCTGATTTTCGATATTCTTCACCACTATATTTTGGCAATTCGATATTCTGTCCATTCTATATTAAAAACTCGATATTCTGTCCAGTCGATATTTTTTTTTCAATATTATGACTGTATACCCCAGGGCATGTCCTACCATATACTTACAATGCACCCTGCCCTTGGGCCTACCTTAGGGGTGTCTGAAATGAAGAAAAGGGAAGGTTTAGGGACTGGTAAGTGGGTGCTCTTACCCAGTCAGCATGGCAGTATTAGACTACACACAGGCTCTGCAATGGCAGGCCGGAGACACACTTTACAAGCTGCTTCTGTGGGTGGCACAACCAGTGCTGCAAGCCCACCAGCAGCATTTGATTTACAAGCCCTGGGCACACATGGTGCACTATACTAGGGTCTGACAAGTAAATCAAATAACCCAATCATGGAGTCACTAATCAATACATCAATTTAACATAGGGAGCACTTGCACTGTGGCACTGAATAGCAGTGACACAGTGCCCAAAGTATCTAAACCAGCAAAGGCAATCAGAAAAAATGGAAGGGAGACTCACGCCAATGGTACCAGGTCTAACAGGAAACCTACCAAACCCACACATTTCTGGAAATTAGACACCAGAGAAAGTCCAGCAAGGTATGGCTTGCGTGGGTCCCCCAACATTCTCCTACCCAGAATCCCCTGCAAACCTCAAATTTAACTGAAAAAAAACACTTTTTTTCTCACATGTCTGTGTGGAAAAGTTCTGAAATCAGCGTGGATCCACAAATTTCCTCCCACCCAGCATTCCTCCTGGTCTCCTGAAAAAAATGGTACCTCACTTGTGTGGGTAGGCATAGTGGCTGCAACAGAAAATGACCCATATCAAACTGTGGAGACTTCAAAATTACCAATTAGAAAACTACCTGGTTTTGGGGGGGGGGGCACCTGGGGTTTTGGCCACGGGATCAGCGGCCATCTTGGGAAATCACCAAACCCAAATATTTCTGAAAACTAGACACCGAGTCCAATGAGATATGGCTTGCGTGGATCCCCCAACATTTTCCTACCCAGAATGCCATGCAAACCTCAAATTAAGCTGAAATAACCACATTTTCCACATATTTTTGTGTGGAATTACCGTGCCGGCACAAATGTCCTACCCCACAGCGTTCTCCTTAGTGCCCCGTGTAAAATGATACCTCACTTGTGTGGGTGTCCAATGCAGAATTGGCTAAAAACTTATTTTTTTTAAAATCTAGCGCTTCGAATATTCGGTGTTATACCCTTATTCCCTATGTTTTGGTCTCTTCCCAGTCACAGGCCCTTGCCCCACTCACACAAGTGAGGAATCATTTTACTCTGGAGACTGAGGGGAACGCTGTGGGGTAGGACATTTGTGCCAGCACTGTGATTCCACCCAAAAATATGTGGAAAATTTGGCTTTTTCAGCTAAATATGAGGTTTGCAGGGCATTCAAGGTAGGAAAACGTTGGGGGATCCACACAAGCCATACCTCTCTGGACTCCCCCGGGTGTCTAGTTTTCAGAAATGTGTGGGGTTGGTAGTTTTCCAAGATGGCTGCTGAGCCCAGGGCCAAAAACCCCGGTGACCCCGCTTGCAAAACCAGGTTGTTTTGTGATAGGTCATTTTGATGTCTCCTCGTTTTGGACCCTTGCCTGTCACGGGTATTTGACCCACCCACGCGAGTGAGGTTTCATTTTTATCGGGAGACCTGGAGGAACGCTGGGTGGAAGGAAATTTGTGGATCCACGTGGATTCCAGAACTTTCCCACACAGAAATTTGAGAAAAAAGTGATTTTTTTCAGCTAAATTTGAAGTTTGCAGGGCGTTCTGGGTAGGAAAACGTTGGGAAATCCACGCAAGCCATACCTTGCTGGACTCCCCCGGCCCGGGTGTCTAGTTTTCAGAAATGTGTGGGTTTTGTAGTTTTCCAAGATTGCCGCCGAGCCCGGGGCCAAAAACCCAGGTGACTCCCCTTACAAAACCAGGTTGTTTTGTGATTGGTCATTTGGATGTCTCCTCAATACATTTTGGTCCCTTGTCTGACGCGTGTACTTGACCCACCCACACGAGTGAGGTATCATTTTTATCGGGAGACCTGCGGGAACATTGGGTGGTAGGAAATTTGTGGATCCACTGGGATTCTAGAACTTTCCCGCACGGAAATTTGGGAAAAGGTGATTTTTTTTCAGCTAAATTTGAGGTTTGCAGGGGATTCTGGGTAGGAAAACGTTGGAAGACCCATACAAGCCATACCTCCCTGTACTCCCCTGGGTCTCTAGTTTTCAGAAATGTGTGGGCTTGGTGGGTTTCTCTTGATGGCTGCCGACACGGAACCAAAAACTCAGATGCCCCCTATGTATCCGAAAATGACGTGGTTTTGAAAGGGGGGGTCACATGAGTTTTTGGTCCCGGGCTTGGCGGCCATCTAGGGAAACCTACCAAACCCACACATTTCTGAAAACTAGACACCTGGGGAGTCCAGCGAGGTATGGCTTGTGTGGCTCCCCCAACGTTTTCCTTCCCATAATGCCCTGCAAACCTCAAATTTAGCTGAAAAAAAGCACTTTTTTCTCAAATTTCTGTGTGGGAAAGTTCTGGAATCTACGTGGATCCAAAAATTTCTTACCACCAAGCATTCCCCCAGGTCTCCCAATAAAAATGATACCTCACTCGCGTGAGTGGGTCAAGTACCCGCGACAGGCAAGGGCCCAAAACATTTTGAGGAGACATCAAAATGACCTATCACAATTCAACCTGGTTTAACAAGGGGGTCACCTGGGTTTTTGGCCCCGGGCTCGGTGGCCATATTGAAAAACTACCAAACCCACACGTTTCTGTAAACTAGACACCTGGGGGAGTCCAGCGAGGTATGGCTTGTGTGGGTCCCCGCACGTTTTCCTACCCAGAATGCCCTGCAAACCTAAACTTTAGCTGAAAAAATCACTTTTTTTCTCAAATTCTTATGAGTGAAAGTTCACGGAATTTTCGTGGATCCAAAAATGTCATACCACCCAGCATTCCCCCAGGTCTCCTGATAAAAATGATACCTCACTCGCATGGGTGGGTCAAGTACACGCGACAGGCAGGGGCCCAAAATGCATTGAGGAGACATGAAAATGACCTATCACAAAACAACCTGGTTTTGCAAGGGGGGTCACCGGGGATTTTGGCCCCGGGCTCGGCGGCCATCTTGGAAAACTACAAAACCCACACATTTCTGAAAACTAGACACCCGGGGAGTCCAGCGAGGTACGGCTTGCGTGCGTCACCCACCCCGATGCATAAAAAAGCCAGCGTAATTGCTGGCGCATAGTGGGCTTTCTGTCCCCCCCTGGGGGCAGATCAGGGGCCACGGCCCCATCTGCCCCCCCTAGGGAGGCAGAAAGACTGGAATTTCTCTGGGGGGGGGGTATTGTCAGGCCCATTTTGGGCAGCCCCCACCCCTACATGAATAAAAAAAAAATCCCTGGTTTCTAGTGGGCTTTCTGCCCCCTGAGGGGGGGCAGATTGGGGGCTAATGCCCCCATATGCAGAAAGACTGGAATTTTTGCAGGCGGGGTGTGTGGGCATTGGCATGTCCCTTTTGGGCAGCACCCACCCCTGATTAAAATTGCCTCCAAAAAAATCCCCGATTTCTAGTGGACTTTCGGCCCCCCAGGGAGGCAGAAAGACTGTAATTGTTTCAGTGGGGTGGTGAGGGCATTGGCTTGCCTGTTTTGGGCAGCCCCCACACTAATTCAAATTGCCTCCCAAAACCCAAAAAATCCCTGGCTTGTAGTGGGCTTTTTGCCCCCCGGGGGGCAGATTGGTGGCTACTGTCTCCATCTGCCTCCCAGGGGGGACAGAAACGCTGTAATTGTGGCGGGGTGGGGGCATTGGCATGCCCGTTTTGGGCAGCCCCCACCCTAATTAGAATTGCCCCAAAAAAGATCCCTGGCGTATAGGGGGCTTTCTGCCTCCCCGTGATGGCAGATTGGGGGCTACTGCCCCCATATGCCCCCCAGGGGGGCAGAAAGGCTGTAATTGTGGCAGGGGGTAGGGGCATTGGTTTGCCCATTTTGGGCAGCCCCCACCCTAATCAAAATTACCCCCAATAAATCCCTGGTGTCTAGTGGGCTTTCTATCCCCCCAGGGGGCCAGATTGGGGGCTACTGCCTCCATATGCCCCCCAGGGGGGGCAGAAAGGCTGTAGTTGTGGTGGGGGTGGGGGCTTGAATTTGCCTAAAAAAGAAATCCCTGGCGTCCAGTGAGCGGTCTGCCACCCTGGGGGGGGGGGGCAGATTGGGGGCTACTGTCCCCATCTGTCCCCCAGGGGGGCAGAAAGACTGAATTTGGCCAATATTTCTTTTGGGGTTGAAAGGCCCTTGCCCAAGGGGACGCTCCCTCCACCCTGGTGTCTAGTAGTGGATCCCTGCTTGGGGATCGCCCTCCTGGGGCGATCCCCAAGCAGGGATCCACTGGGGATTCTCCCCTTTCCAATGATACCTCTCCCGTCTTTCTACGTGCTCAGGGGGCTGAGATAGCCCCCTGAGCACATAGAAAGTGAAACCGAAATGAGCCTAGAAGGTCATTTCAGTTTCGGTTTCTATGAAATGATGTCAGCACAACGTGTGCGCTGATCATCATTTCATAGAATCCACGGGGGCCTCGGGAGCCGTCCTGCGCACACGAGCACCGTTGCGCATGACGGCTCCCGGCCGTCGTGCGCTTGGAAAGGGTTAAGTGATATTGTATAACTCTGCATGTGTGATGTGCCAGTTCATCGCTACATTTCCTGACCCTATGCTGATTATGCCATATGCACTGAAGTCTATTGTAGATTTTCCTTTAAAAGTTATGTATTTATGGAGGTGAACGAGTCTTCTGACTCCCTGACTTTGGATACTGAACCCGTCTCATACTTTGGACATGGAATATTTTTGCATTGACTTCATGTCATTCTATTGCTGCATTTCAATGAGCCTTATACTAATTTCCCATGCAGTTTCACTGACTACTGTTTTTGCCTTCTGTGATGCCTTAGAATTATTTGTATTAAATCTTCATGGTTTATCCTTTTTAGGTCGCAGCCTACCAAACAGCGCAGTTGTCTGGTTTGCTAAAGACATCTTGGGGACATTCAGAACGTTGACCTAGGAATTCATACCACCCGTTGCTTACCATTGGCTTTGTGGTTTGCAACTCACATTTTCTGGCTTTTTTGCTGGGTTTATTTGCTTTCGGCTGTCCAGTTCAAGTTTGTCCCTCCTGTTGCCCAGACCTCATTTACTGTATTCTTCCACGAACTCACTTTCTGTAAACAGGCCTTTAAATCTTTTTCTTATCTTCTCACATTTCCTGTGTATTTAAAGATAGAGGTCAAATGTCAGGCTGTCACTTCCAGGGAGCTTGGTGTTCATTTTTCTTTCTCTGACATCAAAGTGAGAGGATTTATGTGACAATACTGCTGGCTACTGGGGTCTGTTTGAGGAAGGACGTATGTTCTTTTTTTCCCTAGCCCACAACAAAATTTAAATGTCTAAATTAACTGTGCTGACTATCAAATCAATACACTGGGTGATGACATTTCCACACATTATCGTTTGTCCACTGTATACTTTTATCAGTAAAACTGTATGTGAGTGCAAATGTAATGGTCCTTTGAATTTAAGATGTGTTGTTTGTAATGGCAGTAGACTACTATACCATGAATACTCCACATAACCCCCACTCCACTCTTCTCTGCACCACTCCTTGCCACTGCATTGTACTCTGCACCACTCCACACTACGCCTCTCCACTCCACACTGCATCACTGCACTCTTATCTGCACAACTTCACTCTGTGCCTCTCTACTATACACCACTCCACTCTGCTTTACCCCACGCTTCTCTCCTAAGCACCACTGCACTATTCTCCACTGCACTCTACATCACTCCACACCAATCCACACCACCCTACTCTGCAACACTGCACTCTATGCCACTGGACCCTATGCCAGTCTCCTCTACGGCACTCTAATCTACTATGCACCTCCGCACTCTACTATGAAACAATCTACTCTACACCATGGCATTCAGAGCCAATCCACTCTGCTCAGCACCACTCCACTGGACGCCAAAATACTCTACACCACTATACTCAAAACCAATGCACTTTACGCCAATCTACGCTGCACAACTGCACTCTACGCCACTATAATCTGTCACTGCACTCTACGCCATTGTACTTTGTCACTGCAATTTATGCCACCCTATTCTACTCTGCATCACTGTACTCTATGCCACTGCATTCTATGCCACTCCACTCTGCCTCACTGCCAGTGCACTCCACACCACTCTACTATACACCACTGCACTCTACAACATTATACTCTGCAACACTATACTCTCTTTTATGCCACTCTGCTCTATGCCACTGCTCTCTATGCCACTAAACTCCACACCACTCACCTCTGCATCACTCCACTCTACGCAAATTCACTTTAAAATACTCTACATCACTGCAGTCTACGACACACTACTCTATACCATTTCACTCTTCGCCACTATAATTTTCACCACTTCACTATACTCTGAAACAATCTACTCTATGCCACTGCAGTCTATGCTAGTCTATTCGGCACCACTGCACTTTATGCCACTATACTCTACTCTACTCTACACCATTGCACTCTATGTCACTTTACTCTGGACCACTGTTCGCCACTGCACTCTACAGCAAATGCACTCTACGCCACTCTATCCTACACCACTGCACTCTACAATACTCTACTTTGCAGCACTGCACTCTGCCACACTACTCTATGCCACTATACTGTGCGCCACTTTCAACTCTGCACCACTCTACGCCAATGCACTTTACACCAATGCACTCTACCCCAATGCACTCTAAGCCACTACACTCTACACCACTCTAATCTACTGTGCACCACTACACCCTGACATTGCACTCTACACCACTTCACTCTATGGCTCTCTGTGCTACTCGGCACCACTCAACTCTATGCCAGTTCCCTCTACCCCACTCTACTATGCACCACTGCACTTTTTGCCACTGCACTCTACACCAATCCAGTTTAGGTTACTCCACTTTGCACCACTACATTCAATGCCAAGGCACTCCACACCACTAGTCTATACCACTGCACTCTACCCCGCACCACTCCACTCTATTCCACTTCACTTTACTCTGAAACCATCAACTCTATGCCACTGCACTCTTTGCTGCGCCACTCTATGCCACTGCACTCTACGTCACTCTAAACCACTGCACTCTATGCCAATTCACTCTACACCACTTTAATAAAAACCAGTGCACCCTATGCCACTGCACCTATGCCAACTACTTTGCACCACTGCACTTTACGCAACTATACTCTACAACGTTCTACTGTATGCCACTGCACTCTATGGCACTGCGTGCAACGTCACTCTCCACCATTGCGCTTTACGTCTCTGCACTTTAAACCACTCTATTCTACTCTGCACCACTCTATTCTACGTCACTGCTCTCTGCACTCTACTCTGCACCACTATAAACCAGTGCACTCTATGCCACTGCACTCTAAGGCAGAGCACTTAACAATAGTGCACTCTATGCCACTGTACTCCAAGCGGCAACGGGGCCCAGAGCAAGGTAGGATAGACGCATTCCGGCTGCCACCCTCAACTACAGAGCAACAACGTGCTCTGCCTTCCCCATCAGCTGTAGACTACCTTACCTCGGGTCTCCTACCCCGGTAATAGTCTACTAGTGTACCTTCCACCCTGTCTGGTCATCAACCGCATCTAGGAGTTCCAGACATTTTAGTTAGTGCACCACTCACCTTTAATTTTCTATGGTCCTGATGAAGTGCCACTTGACCCCCTAGGGGTATTACAGGCACGAAACATGTCGACCCACTACACCTTGACAGCCCTTTAGGTACATAAAATCCATGTAGGGCTTCGATACCTTTTATTTAAGCCTGAGCTACCACATCAATAAAGATACACAAGAATAGGACAGCTCTAGACTTATTTTAACCCACTACCCTGTGCACTGCCCTGCCCTCGCACTCACCCTACAGCTTCTTCAAAAGATCTCTGCCAAAGAGCCCCATTTACGGGAGCCCGTCGGGCATTGCAGCGCCGGCCCGGCGAGGAGCTTGGCCCAATGATGAAGCATGACATCCTTCGGGGTGTGTGAGGGCATAACGAAGAAGAGACCTCCCCTCCCCCACTAGGAACTGCACACCCTTCTGTTATACACTGTACTCGAAGCCTCTGCACTATACAGCACTACACTCTACTGTCATACAGCGTATACTTTCCCAAGTAAAACTGTGCATTTGTTGGACAACATAAAAAGTGGACTGGTGCGAGACTGATTCTGAGCACCCCTCAGGATGTTTGCCAATAGTCCGGCTAGCTCACAGTGCACCATCTGTACTCCTTACCTTACAGGGAAACAAATGGATTTGGAACCTCAGAACTTAGCAACCCTGACTCCCCAATAAAATTGTGGTAACAGATCTAGAACTCTTTAACTCCTCACTTATGCATACCCAAACAGACACACAAGAAATACACAGTATGCAGTTTCAATATTTATTGAAGCATTGTGATTTTTGAGTAAAATACATGGACTGTAATGATTAATAGAAGGAAACAGAATAATGTTATTAACATTACGAGAATGATGACGAAGATGAACAATTCAAGCATTTTGCTGATTACAGAAAACTATATGCTTGCATACAAGTACTGTTATATAATGTGCTCCCAACAAGTGCATTCTACCCTATTGTGTCTAAGGCAAGTGGATCTGCCGAATTTCTGTTGGGTGGTCTAAATCCCCATCATCTGTGGGTAAGTGTCCAAGCTGCCCTTCTTGATGTAGAGTTGGACAGCATCCCTCGCATGAGGTGTCAGGAATCAGCTGAGCTGGAATTCTAGTATTGACCGGACTCTCACTGCCAACTAAATGCTCCTCTGATAAAACAAAGGCTTGATGTCATATATATAATAACATACTCCATGTAACATACTCCACGTTACCATGCTGAAGCCCCATTCAGGCTGCTTTTGTTTATTCTATTGTGATAGCTCTGTTGCCGAGCAGCCAAGAAAAATAACAACATCTTGCATGCTGTACTTAGCCCTTTTACAGAGTGTTCAAGGTGTTCTGATAGAATGCCTACAAAGTGGTACTGTAAGCAAACTGAGTTGGAGGAATGTTATCCTGTGTGTGGATGCAAATGAATGTGTGCCAAATGTCACCGTGTTTAGGGAGAGAAGGCAACTTAAGAACATGAGCATGTAATGATGGCATTTCTTAACCGGACCTAATACCTCCACATGCCACTAAGCCACTACACTCTGACATCCTACTCTGCATGACTGCACACTATGCCACCACACTCTATGTCACTGTTACTCTGCACCACTCAACTCTTACTCTATGCCACTCTACTGCACTCTATGCCACTGCACGCTACACCACTGCAGTCTACTCTGTGCTGCTCTACTCTATGCCAGTGCACTCTACTCTGCACCACTCCACACTCTGCCACTTTACTCTACGCAACTCTACTCTGCATTGCTCCATTCTACGCCACTGTACTCTACGCCAAACCACTCTTATCCACTCTGCACCACTACACTCTTTGACACTCTACTCTATACCACTGCACTCTACGTCACTCCACTCTACTCTGAAATAATTTCTTGCCACTGCAGTGTATGCTACTCTATTTCACTCTGTGCCACTCCACACTACACTATTCTACACTGCTGCACTCTATGCCACTGTACTATACACCAATGCCCTCTACAACACTTTACTCAAAATAAATACACTCTATGCCACTGCACTCTATGGCGATCGATTCTGCACCACTGCACTCTACGCCACAATACTCTACGGCACACCACTGCACTCTGTCACTTTACTCTGCACCACTCTATGCCACTGCACTCCACACCAATGCACTCTACATCACTTTTCTCTAAACTACTGCACTCTACGACACTATACTCTGCAGCACTGCACTCTCTGTCACTGAACTCTGTGCCGCTCTACTCTGAGCCATTTTACTCTATACCTCTAAACTCTACTCTGCACCAATCTACTGCACTCTAAGCCAGTGCACTCTAAGCCAGTGCACTCTATGCTACTTCACTCTATGCCTCTCTATTCTACTCCTCACCACTCTACTCTATGTCAGTGCCCTTTACCCGACTCCACCATGCAACACTGCACTCTATGCCAATGATCTATACTACTCCACTCTTCCCTGCATCACTCTACTCCACTCTGTGGTATTTCTCTCTAGGCCACTCCACTCTGCAATACTGCACTATATGCCAATGCACTCTTCGCTACTACTCTATACCACTGCACTCTACCCTGCAACACTCCACTCTATAGCACTTCACTTTATACCACTTAACTCTAATCTGAAGCAATTTACTCTACACCACTGCATCTATGCCACAACACTCTCTGCCACTCTACTCCGCGCCACTGCAATCAGCGATGCGCCACTCTACACTATGCCATTTTGCTCTACACCACTACTCTATGCCACCACATTCTATCCTGCACAACTCTGCTCTACCCCGCACCACTACACTCTATTCTACACCAATGCACTCTATGCCACTGCACTCTACTCCACTCTACACTGTGCCACTCTATGCTTTGCAGTCTACGCTATGCCACTGTACTCTAGACCAGTGCATTTTACGCAATGCACTCTACACCACTTTACTCAAAACCAATACACCCTATGCCACTGCATCTATGCCAACTACTTTGCTCCATTGCACTTTATGGCACTATACTCTACAACGTTCTACTCTATACCACTGCACACTACACCACTGCACACAATGCCACTCTACACCATTGCACTGTAAGTCACTGCACTCTATGCCACTTCATTCTACTTTGTACTCTACATCACTGCTCTCTACACTACTCTAAGCTATGCCCCTGCACTCTACTCTGCACCACTCCACGCTACTGCACTCTACGCCACTCCACTTTATGCCACTGCACTCTACACCATTCTACTCTACACCACTTTACTCTACACCTCTGCACTCAACCCTGCAGTACTCCCCCTGTACCACTCCACTCTATGCCACTTCACCCTATGCCACTTCACTCTACGTCACTCTACTCTGCACCACTCTACTCTGTGCCACTACGCTCTACGTTACAACTCTCTACACCACTTTACTAAAAACCAATGCACTCTATACCAATCTACTCTACACTGCTGTTGTTTACACCACTTCACTGTAGGCCACTCTACAACACTATACTCCACTCTATGATGCTCTACTCCATTAAAATCTGCTCCACTGACACCCTACTGCACTCTACAGCACTCTACGACACTCTATGCAACTCCCACTATACCACTTCATGCCACTTTACTCCACTCTGTTCTATGACACACCACTCCACCCTACTGCACTCTACACCACCGCACTCTATGCCTATGCACTCTACACCATTCTACTCTATGCCACTCTACTCTACACCTCTGCACTCAACCCTGCACTACTCCACTCTACCCTGCACCACTCCATTCTATGCCGCTTCACTCTACACCACTCTACTCTGCACCACTCTACATCATAGCAATCTACACCAATGCAATCCACTCTGCACTGCTCTACTCTATGCCACTACACTCTTTGTTACTGCACTCAATTCCAATGCACTCTAAACCACTTTACTCAAAATCAATGTACTCTATGCTAATCTACTCTACACCAAAGTTTTTACATAACTTCACTGTAGGCCACTGTACAACACTATACTCCACTCTATGATGCTCTACTCCATTAAACTCTGCTCCACTGACATTCTACTCCACTCTAGGACACTTCACTCTACAGCACTCTACGCCACGCCAGTGTACAACACTACTCCACTCCACAACACTCTATGCAACTCCCTCTATGCCAATCCATACCACTTTACTCCACTATGTTCTATGACACACTGCTCCACTCTAAGAAACTCAACTCTGACACTCTTTGCCACTCTGCTCTATGACACTCTATGCCACTCCACTCTATGACAATCAACTCTGCTCTACGCCACTCTACTCTGTAACACTCTACTCCACTCTATGCAACATCCTCTATGCCACTCCAGTCTGCTCTACACCACTCCTCGACACTATGCAACTCCACTTCACTCAACTCTTACACTGTACTCCATTCTAGAGAGTACAGATTTTTGTAGTGACATAAATTCGACTGGGTGTGAGATTTTTGGTTATGCGTTGTTAATTTTCAGTTCATTAGGGAATTTACTTAGGGTGATTTTGTCATATTTGTGAATTGGTTCTTCTGCTCGTTGTTGTTTCAAGTTTAGTTGTTATTTGTGGAGTTTTGATAAACAGATTATTCTAAATCGAAGATGTCAAGATATTCATATTGTTGCACTTGTCGGCAAAGCAGTAGTGTGTTTTGTGAGGTCCCATACTCATACTGAGATAGCGAATTTTCAGAAATGAATAAATGATTAGTTGAATATGCTCTGATTCATATTGGTGTTTATTTATTTCTTTGTGCACGGCAATAGACGCACTGAATAAGGATGGGCTGCCGAAGGTCAGAAACTTGGCTGTGTGTGATTGATAGTGCGGCAAGATATTATTTCTTCTCTGAATTAAATTAATTTACTTTTCTTTCCTTTTTGTGTTTAGGTAAAGCAGTCAAGTGATTTTGTTGTTTGTGTATTTTCATCAGCAGACTGTAAAGCATTGTGTTGTGATAAATTGCACTGTGATTAGCTAGTTGCTGCGGTCACGTAGAGACACACTGCAATTTTGTGACTGTTACTGAGAAGCCACGCTGGGTTTGGAGAGATGTCATAGTGAGTAGAGCTGTCACTGTTTGGCTGTTGTAACAGTTCATGCAGTGATTGATTGACCTTTACCCTATACTCGCTGTGATTGATGAATTGTGTTTGTGTATTTTTCCATGATTTGTTTTGAATCGCCTTGAGTGTAATGGGTCTTCAATGAAAAAACCTTCAGTTCCTAATATGGAGGGAGAGGAACCCTCCAGAACATTCCTCTATCTATGAAATTATGTTAAATTTGGGTTTCCATCGGTGCATGTGCTTTATAGAATGGAATGTGATTTTTACAATGAGAACATGCAATTTCCTCTAGAGGGCACCTTTGATGTGAGAAAGCTTAATTATTTAAGACAAAAGATGCTTGAGAGAAAGCCACAGCCTAGATCTGTTCAGAGTGAGGCATTGAATGAATGGGATCATATTACAATCGAGAAAGAGCAAAAAAGAACAAAAAGCTAGGTTAAAAATGCTGAGAGCTTGGATACTTCTACTGCTTGTGGTTGAATGCTTAACTCTCTTTTTTCTTGCAGGTTTTATCTAAAAGGTTTTTGCATTGCTTTGTGTCTTATTGTGCGTTTCTCTTAGATCAAGTCTTTTTCATCTAACAGATTGTTGTTTCTTTCTTTTCCACGCATGTTGTTTTTATTGTTTTTTCCTCCATCTGATTTGTTCACATCCTCTTTTTCTTCATCTAGGCAGACTGATGTGTTCTCCTTCACTCCATACGGTTTGTCTTTTTCGTCTTCCGTCCTGACTCGGTGTGTTCTCCTGGTTTTGGGTGGTCAGTCTTCTCGAATCCTTCCACAACCCCGCCACCTTTTCTATGTCCCCCTCAGGTATGTTACCTTCAGTCATCCTTTTTGGATATGTACTGTCTCTTCTTGTATTTTTTTTTCTCTTGTCCTTTATCTCTTTTCTTCCTCGTCTTTTTCAACCTATTATCCTCTTTTGTCTCTTCTCTATTTGTATCATGTTTTTATCTTTCTGTTTATATTCTCCCTCCTGTTTCTACCTCCCTGCATTTGTTGCGATTTTCCTTTTTGTTAGTATTTATTGTCTTTGATATGATATCTCCTTGCTTTTTCATTGTTGCTGTAGGTACTGTTTCTATTCATGTTTTATTGCGTTTAAATTCAGAGTAATCTCCTGGAATGTAAAGGGCTTTATTAGTCCTATCAAGCGCCAGAGGATTCTCTCCCACCTTGCTTCTTATAACCCTGACATTGTTCTGTTACAAGAGACTCACCTCTCGGAGGCTGAGTCTCTTAAGCTAAAGCGAGGTTGGGTGGGTACGGTACTGTTTTCTCCATCTACCAATAAGAAGAATGGTGTTGCTGTCTTGTGTCATAAAAGGTTAGCATGTAAAGTATTGTTACAAGAGACAGACTCTGATGGTAGGTGGATACTAGCTAAGTTACTGATTAACGATGTTCCTCTGACGGTCTTCAATGTCTATGGCCCTACCCAACCCGATTTATTTTTC